>NC_030679.2:141728690-143212538 GCF_000004195.4 Xenopus tropicalis | reverse complement strand
CCTCACTTGTTACTGAGAGCTATCCCCCCTACCTGTATTCCCTCACTTGTACTGAGAGCTATCCCCTACCCCTGTATTCCCTCACTTGTACTGAGAGCTATCTCCCATACCCCTGTATTCCTCTTGTACTGAGAGCTAACCCCCCTACCCCTGTATTCCCTCACTTGTACTGAGAGCTATCTCCATACCCCTGTATTCCCTCACTTGTACTGAGAGCTATCTCCCTACCTGTATTCCTCACTTGTACTGAGAGCTATCCCCCTACCCCTGTATTCCCTCACTTGTATGAGAGCTATCCCCCTACCCTGTATTCCCTCATTGTACTGAGAGCTATCTCCCATACCCCTGTATTCCCTCACTTGTACTGAGAGCTAACCCCCTACCCCTGTATTCCCTCACTTGTACTGAGAGCTATCCCCCCTACCCTGTATTCCCTCACTTGTACTGAGAGCTATCCCCCTACCCCTGTATTCCTCACTTGTACTGAGAGCTATCTCCCTACCCTGTATTCCCTCACTTGTACTGAGAGCTATCTCCCCTACCCTGTATTCCCTCACTTGTACTGAGAGCTATCTCCCTACCCCTGTATTCCCTCACTTGTACTGAGAGCTATCTCCCTACCCCTGTATTCCTCACTTGTACTGAGAGCTATCTCCATACCCCTGTATTCCTCACTTGTACTGAGAGCTCCCCCCTACCCCTGTATTCCCTCACTTGTACTGAGAGCTATCCCTACCCCTGTATTCCCTCACTTGTACTGAGAGCTATCCCCTACCCTGTATCCCTCACTTGTACTGAGAGCTATCCCCTACCCTGTATTCCCTCACTTGTACTGAGAGCTATCCCCCTACCCCTGTATTCCCTCACTTGTACTGAGAGCTATCTCCCCTACCCTGTATTCCCTCACTTGTACTGAGAGCTATCTCCCATACCCTGTATTCCCTCACTTGTACTGAGAGCTATCCCCCTACCCCTGTATTCCCTCACTTGTACTGAGAGCTATCCCCCTACCCCTGTATTCCCTCACTTGTACCGAGAGCTATCTCCATACCCCTGTATTCCCTCACTTGTACTGAGAGCTATCTCCCATACCCCTGTTTCCCTCACTTATACTGAGAGCTATCCCCCCTACCCTGTATTCCCTCACTTGTACTGAGAGCTATCCCCCTACCCCTGTATTCCCTCACTTGTACTGAGAGCTATCTCCCCTACCCTGTATTCCTTCACTTGTACTGAGAGCTATCTCCCTACCCTGTATTCCCTCACTTGTACTGAGAGCTATCCCCATACCCTGTATTCCCTCACTTGTACTGAGAGCTATCTCCCCTACCCCTGTATTCCTCACTTGTACTGAGAGCTATCTCCCCTACCCCTGTATTCCCTCACTTGTACTGAGAGCTATCCCCATACCCCTGTATTCCCTCACTTGTACTGAGAGCTATCCCCCATACCCCTGTATTCCCTCACTTGTACTGAGAGCTATTCCCCTACCCCTGTATTCCCTCACTTGTACTGAGAGCTATCCCCCTACCCCTGTATTCCCTCACTTGTACTGAGAGCTATCTCCCTACCCTGTATTCCCTCACTTGTACTGAGAGCTATCTCCCATACCCTGTATTCCCTCACTTGTACTGAGAGCTATCTCCCTACCTGTATTCCCTCACTTGTACTGAGAGCTATCCCCCTACCCCTGTATTCCTCACTTGTACTGAGAGCTATCTCCCCTACCCCTGTATTCCCTCACTTGTACTGAGAGCTATCCCCTACCCCTGTATTCCCTCACTTGTACTGAGAGCTATCCCCCCTACCCTGTATTCCCTCACTTGTACTGAGAGCTATCTCCCCTACCCCTGTATTCCCTCACTTGTACTGAGAGCTATCCCCCTACCCCTGTATTCCCTCACTTGTACTGAGAGCTATCTCCCCTACCCCTGTATTCCCTCACTTGTACTGAGAGCTATCTCCCATACCCTGTATTCCCTCACTTGTACTGAGAGCTTATCCCCTACCCCTGTATTCCCTCACTTGTACTGAGAGCTATCTCCCCTACCCCTGTATTCCCTCACTTGTACTGAGAGCTATCTCCCAACCCTGTATTCCCTCATTGTACTGAGAGCTATCTCCCCTACCCCTGTATTCCCTCACTTGTACTGAGAGCTATCCCCCTACCCTGTATTCCCTCACTTGTACTGAGAGCTATCCCCCCTACCCCTGTATTCCCTCACTTGTACTGAGAGCTATCTCCCTACCCTGTATTTCCCTCACTTGTACTGAGAGCTATCCCCCTACCCCTGTATTCCCTCACTTGTACTGAGAGCTATCCCCCTACCCCTGTATTCCCTCACTTGTACTGAGAGCTACTCCCCCTACCCCTGTATTCCCTCACTTGTACTGAGAGCTATCTCCCCTACCCCTGTATTCCCTCACTTGTACTAGAGAGCTATCCCCCTACCCCTGTATTCCCTCACTTGTACTGAGAGCTATCTCCCTACCCTGTATTCCCTCACTTGTACTGAGAGCTATCCCCCTACCCCTTGTATTCCCTCACTTGTACTGAGAGCTATCCCCCCTACCCCTGTATTCCCTCACTTGTACTGAGAGCTATCTCCCCTACCCTGTATTCCCTCACTTGTACTGAGAGCTATCCCCCCTACCCTGTATTCCCTCACTTGTTACTGAGAGCTCTATTCTCCCGTTCTAATCCCCCTGTATTTCCCTCACTTGTACTGAGACTTATCCCCCTACCCCTGTATTCCCTCACCTTGTACTGAGACTTATTCCCCCTACCCCCTGTATTCCCTCACTTGTACTGAGACTATCCCCCTACCCCTGTATTCCCTCACTTGTACTGAGAGCTATCCCCCCTACCCCTGTATTCCCTCACTTGTACTGAGAAGCTATCTCCCCCTATCCCCCTGGCTATTCCCCTCCACTGTTTGTACTGAGAGCTATCTCCCCTACCCCTGTATTCCCTCACTGTACTGAGAGCTATCTCCCCTACCCCTGTATTCCCTCACTTGTACTGAGAGCTATCCCCCCTACCCCGTATTCCCTCACTTGTACTGAGAGCTATCCCCTACCCCTGTATTCCCTCACTTGTACTGAGAGCTATCTCCCCCTACCCCTGTATTCCCTCACTTGTACTGAGAGCTATCTCCCCTACCCCTGTATTCCCTCACTTGTACTGAGAGCTATCCCCCATACCCCTGTATCCCTACTTGTACTGAGAGCTATCCCCCCTACCCCTGTATTCCCTCACTTGTACTGAGAGCTATCTCCCCCTACCCCTGTATTCCCTCACTTGTATGAGAGCTATCCCCCCTACCCCTGTATTCCCCTCACTTGTACTGAGAGCTATCTCCCCTACCCCTGTTATTCCCTCACTTGTACTGAGAGCTATCCCCCCTACCCCCTGTATTCCCTCACTTGTACTGAGACTTATCTCCCCTACCCCTGTATTCCCTCACTTGTACTGAGACTTATCCCCCCCTACCCCTGTATTCCCTCACTGTTACTGAGAGCTATCCCCCCTACCCCTGTATTTCCCTCACTTGTACTGAGAGCTATCTCCCCTACCCCTGTATTCCCTCACTTGTACTGAGAGCTATCTCCCCTACCCCTGTATTCCCTCACTTGTACTGAGAGCTATCTCCCCATACCCCTGTATTCCCTCACTTGTACTGAGAGCTATCTCCCCATACCCCTGTATTCCCTCACTTGTACTGAGAGCTATCTCCCCATACCCCTGGTATTCCCCTCACTTGTACTGAGAGCTATCTCCCATACCCCTGTATTCCCTCACTTGTACTGAGAGCTATCCCCCATACCCCTGTATTCCCTCACTTGTACTGAGAGCTATCCCCCCTACCCCTGTATTCCCTCACTTGTACTGAGAGCTATCCCCCCTACCCCTGTATTCCCTCACTTGTACTGAGAGCTATCTCCCCATACCCCTGTATTCCCTCACTTGTACTGAGAGCTATCCCCCCTACCCCTGTATTCCCTCACTTGCTAAGAATCCATCCAGCCCCTTCTTAAAGCTATATAATGTATCAGCCAGTACGACTGATTCGGGGAGGGAATCCCACAACTTCACAGCTCTCACTGTAAAAAATCCTTTCCGAATGTTTAAATGGAATCTCCCTCCTTCTAAACGGAGTGGGTGCCCTCGTGTCCGTTGGAAGGCCCTACTGGTAAATAAAACATTAGAAAGGTTATTATATGATCCCTTTATATATTTATACATAGTTATCATGTCACCCCTTAAGCGCCCCTTCCCCAGTGTAAACAAACCCAACTTGGCCAGTCTTTCCCCATAACTGAGACTTCCCATACCCTTTACCAGCTTAGTTGCCCTTCTCTAGTAAATGTTCAGTTGGCTGATTTCTTTTCTAAACATATTTATACAACCATAGGGAGCCGTGGGAGTTATGACTAACTGAGCATTGTAGCTGTTAAGATGGAAACCAGACTTTGAATTGTATTCTAACTTATAGGTCATGGTCTTAAGGTTTAAAGCCAGGCATTGGTTATTTGCCTGGGAGTTGAGTTCTAAGACGTTTATTTAGCACTTTGCATAGTTTTTGTCTTTTTATAAAATGCAGTCAAAGCCCAATGTGCTGGTATTGAACATATGCAGATAATACATGCAACCATTTATTTTAAAGGAGAAGGAAAGGCTAATAAAGAGTTAATCTCAAGCTGCAGGCATACCTTCAGTTCTCTCAATAGTGCCCTTAAGTCTCCCCATATTTCTCCCATTCAGATGATCAGAAGCCGCATAGGGAAACAAAACGCTGAGCTCTGTAAAGAAAGTTCCCTTAATGCCTCGCTCCTGCACCAAGACCAAGACTGGTGAACATGCTCAGTTTGCAAGACTATGAGGAAGCTTTCTGCTGATTGGCTCAGATCCACATTCCTAAGGGGGGGAATGAGTTCTTAGCATTCTTGACGGAGGGGGAGCAGGAAAGAAGAGAGCTGTGTGTCTCTGGCACAGGAAAACAGACAAGAAATCCAGTGTTTCTTTTGACAGAGGACTCAGTGCAGCGTTTCTGTGAGTGCTTATGGCTGTTTTTACAAAGACCTTTCTGATAAAGCTTAGTTTTTACCTTTCCTTCTCCTTTAATATCAAGAGCCCTGGATTACATGGTTACATGCAGACCACTATGTAGTTTCAACAGTGTTGGATTTTGCCCAAAATGTCAGCTGTGGTCTAATTTAGGAGCCAGTTAGTATACCTTAATGTGACTGATATGGAGATTCCACTGGTAACTCATTGGCACTGTTGCAAACAGGGAACAGCTTATAACTAATAATTACCTGACTAGTAGCACAGCTAGGATAGCCCAAGGTAGAGTACATTTTCATGACACATTGATTTACATGTTGCTGGTTCTGAAGCTGAGCACATATGAGCCAATAATTTCAATGAATCTGGACAGTTCTAGTGAGGCCGTTCTTGGAAATACACCAATTCCAATAGAACACACTGCTATATTTTTCTACTATTGGTGTTTGTTAGTTGCTATTACCTGACTAGACGTGGTGGGTTTCCTGAATGATCCATACATACTGTATGACCAACTGCAACATTTGGACCTATGATTATCAAGAACAACCCAATATAGATTTTTGTTCATTTGGACACAGGACCACTCATTCCTTATTCCAAGCCACCATATATCAGTTCCAAAATATAGTGCATCAATTGCACAGTCCTGTATCTGTGCACGTTCAATAGTTTTCAGATCACTTGGTTCAAATCACTCCCTTGGTATTTAATCTTTGGCCAGGGTCCTCCTTACCTAATAGCCATGTCACAGACATACAAAAACATTACTGTATTGGCTAGTGATGGGCAAAATGTTTCTCCAGACATGGATTCACGGCGAATTTCTGTGTTTCGCCATTGGCGGATTATTTCGCGAAATTGGTGAAAAAATCCACTTCGGAAAAATTTGTCGTGCACCCAAAAATTGTTGCGGGCATGAAAAGAATTGTTGCGCGTCAAAATAAATAGTTGCAGGCGTCAAAAGAATAGTCATGGCGTCAAAATAAATAGTTGCGGTGTCAAAATAAATAGTCGCGCGGAAAAAGAATAGTCACAGGTGTCAAAGAATAGTTGTGGCGTCAAAAGAAATAGTTGCGGTGTCAAAAGAAATAGTTGCGCCAAAAGAATAGTTGCAGCATCAAAATAATACTTGCGCATCAAAAAATTAGTCGCGGGCGTCAAAAGAATAGTCATGGCGTCAAAATAAATAGTCGCGCCAAAAGAATAGTCCCGGGGGTCAAAGATTAGTCGCGCATCAAAAAATTAGTCGTGGGCGTCAAAAGAATAGTCGTGGGGGACAAATTTTT
Source organism: Xenopus tropicalis (assembly GCF_000004195.4). Taxonomy (NCBI): domain Eukaryota; kingdom Metazoa; phylum Chordata; class Amphibia; order Anura; family Pipidae; genus Xenopus; species Xenopus tropicalis. Next base: position 143,206,181 of record NC_030679.2, on the reverse strand, counting down.
TTTATGAGCAACATTTTTCCCCGTTTTGCGAATCTTTTGAAAGATTCGCAAATTTTTTGGCAAAGCAAAACGGGACAGATTTGCTCATCACTAAACAGGTTTATTTTCGCGCTATAATACTCCTCTTGAGTCTTACTGGTGGTTTATTTTGATGCCGCAACAATTTATTTTGACGCCTGCAACAATTTTTGGACGCGCTGCAAATTTTTTCATCCAAAACAATACGCCAATGGCGAAACGCGGAAATTCGCCACGAATCCATGCCTGGCAAAACATTTCGCCCATCACTAAACCTGTTCCGATAACTGATAGGATCTCAAGGATCTGCTGCAATTTCTCAAGTCTCGTAGCTTTTCCAGATTAAGGACAAAATTCAGGGGAATTGACGATGATAATCATAAACCTAAAGGAACTTCCTTCTTTTATAGAAGGTTATTAGGAAATTAAAAATCAGAGGGAATGAATCATGGATCCATCAGAAACAAATCACGCAGCTCCATTCATAAACAGAGTAATAAAACAAAAAAAGATAAGCCATTTAGGCTGAATGACGCCCATGGAGCTTCATCAGAATCCAGTCTGAGGAATTCCAATTCCCTATTGGGAAAGTGGATATTGAGGAAATGAAACTAATAGATATGTTCATCTATTGCTCTCTTATAAGGAAGTTTCCTCCCCCAATAAAATACTATTGTAAACTATTTACATAAATCATTCAAATAAGTCTTGTTCTGCAAAACTCACACCAACAAGGGAGGCAAGTAGTGATGAGCGGTGGGGGCAGAACAGTTCTATTGGGTTTATTTAATGGTTAAATGATTCCCTTTTCTCTGTAATAATAAAACAGTACCTGTACTTGATCCCAACTAAGATATAATTACCCCTTATTGGGGGCAGAACAGCCCTATTGGGTTTATTTCATGGTTAAATGATTCCCTTTTCTCTGTAATAATAAAACAGTACCTGTACTTGATCCCAACTAAGATATAATTACCCCTTATTGGGGGCAGAACAGCCCTATTGGGTTTATTAAATGGTTAAATGATTCCCTTTTCTCTGTAATAATAAAACAGTACCTGTACTTGATCCCAACTAAGATATAATTACCCCTTATTGGGGCAGAACAGCCCTATTGGGTTTATTTAATGGTTAAATGATTCCCTTTTCTCTGTAATAATAAAACAGTACCTGTACTTGATCCCAACTAAGATATAATTACCCCTTATTGGGGGCAGAACAGTCCTATTGGGTTTATTTCATGGTTAAATGATTCCCTTTTCTCTGTAATAATAAAACAGTACCTGTACTTGATCCCAACTAAGATATAATTACCCCTTATTGGGGGCAGAACAGCCCTATTGGGTTTATTAAATGGTTAAATGATTCCCTTTTCTCTGTAATAATAAAACAGTACCTGTACTTGATCCCAACTAAGATATAATTACCCCTTATTGGGGCAGAACAGCCCTATTGGGTTTATTTAATGGTTAAATGATTCCCTTTTCTCTGTAATAATAAAACAGTACCTGTACTTGATCCCAACTAAGATATAATTACCCCTTATTGGGGGCAGAACAGCCCTATTGGGTTTATTTAATGGTTAAATGATTCCATTTTCTCTGTAATAATAAAACAGTACCTGTACTTGATCCCAACTAAGATATAATTACCCCTTATTGGGGGCAGAACAGCCCTATTGGGTTTATTTAATGGTTAAATTATTCCCTTTTCTCTGTAATAATAAAACAGTACCTGTACTTGATCCCAACTAAGATATAATTACCCCTTATTGGGGGCAGAACAGCCCTATTGGGTTTATTTCATGGTTAAATGATTCCCTTTTCTCTGTAATAATAAAACAGTACCTGTACTTGATCCCAACTAAGATATAATTACCCCTTATTGGGGGCAGAACAGCCCTATTGGGTTTATTTCATGGTTAAATGATTCCCTTTTCTCTGTAATAATAAAACAGTACCTGTACTTGATCCCAACTAAGATATAATTACCCCTTATTGGGGGCAGAACAGCCCTATTGGGTTTATTTCATGGTTAAATGATTCCCTTTTCTCTGTAATAATAAAACAGTACCTGTACTTGATCCCAACTAAGATATAATTACCCCTTATTGGGGGCAGAACAGCCCTATTGGGTTTATTTAATGGTTAAATTATTCCCTTTTCTCTGTAATAATAAAACAGTACCTGTACTTGATCCCAACTAAGATATAATTACCCCTTATTGGGGGCAGAACAGCCCTATTGGGTTTATTTCATGGTTAAATGATTCCCTTTTCTCTGTAATAATAAAACAGTACCTGTACTTGATCCCAACTAAGATATAATTACCCCTTATTGGGGGCAGAACAGCCCTATTGGGTTTATTTCATGGTTAAATGATTCCCTTTTCTCTGTAATAATAAAACAGTACCTGTACTTGATCCCAACTAAGATATAATTACCCCTTATTGGGGGCAGAACAGCCCTATTGGGTTTATTTAATGGTTAAATGATTCCCTTTTCTCTGTAATAATAAAACAGTCAAATAATGTTTCCATTTCGATTTTTATTTCATTGTGATTGATAAAGCTCAAAGTTTAATTTCCCCTCAATTTGGGGAGAATCTAAAACACTAATCTATGGTTAATTCAGCATTTTCCCTAGCATGTTATTGGCTTTAGATTTCTATACAAGTTATTAGACATAACTTTGAATGATCAACTTTATAAAGTTTTTTTAATTTACTATAGTAAAGACTGATATCTCTCCAAATCAATTAAATTAAATATAGGAATATATTCAATAAATAGATTAATCAAAAGAAATGGATCAATCTCGGTTAGTGGATTTAGCCCATAGGGGTATATTTTATAATTATCCTAATTACATAGCGGCAGTACATTTTTTTTTCTGGCCTTGAAAGTTGTATAAACTCAACATATTATAAATCTGAATTAAACATTACATTGCTGTATTTATAATATGTCACAATAATGCTTGAATTGTTCATATGAAAATTTCGAGTTTACATTCAAAAACCCTGAATTTTTCGAGTTAAAAGTATTGTTCAAACTTGAAAAATTCAAATTGAAATCCTCTGTACTTTTTCCAAACAGGAATTGCTATAGCAGCCATTTTAGGAGCATTGGCGCTCTTGGAAAATAATATTGTGTTTAGGTTTTACTTGAAAACTGGGTGAAACAGAAACCAATGATGGGATTAACGTCTCCTTGAAACTGGGTGAAATAGAAAACAATGAGGGGATTAACTTCTCCTTGAAACTGGGTGAAACAGAAAACAATGAGGGGATTAACTTCCCCTTGAAACTGGGTGAAATAGAAACCAATGATGGGATTCACTTCTCCTTGAAACTGGGTGAAACAGAAACCAATGAGGGGATTCATTTCTCCCTGAAACTGGGTGAAACAGAAACCAATGAGGGGATTAACTTCCCCTTGAAACTGGGTGAAACAGAAACCAATGATGGGATTCACTTCTCCTTGAAACTGGGTGAAACAGAAACCAATGAGGGGATTCATTTCTCCCTGAAACTGGGTGAAACAGAAACCAATGAGGGGATTAACTTCTCCTTGAAACTGGGTGAAACAGAAACCAATGAGGGGATTATTTTCTCCTTGAAACTGGGTGAAACAGAAACCAATGAGGGGATTATTTTCTCCTTGAAACTGGGTGAAACAGAAACCAATGAGGGGATTAACTTATTCTTGAAACTGGGTGAAACAGAAACCAATGAGGGGATTATTTTCTCCTTGAAACTGGGTGAAACAGAAAACAATGAGGGGGTTAACTTCCCCTTGAAACTGGGTGAAACAGAAACCAATGATGGGATTAATTTCTCCTTGAAACTGGGTGAAACAGAAACCAATGAGGGGATTCATTTCTCCCTGAAACTGGGTGAAACAGAAACCAATGAGGGAATTAATTTCTCCTTGAAACTGGGTGAAACAGAAACCAATGAGGGGATTAACTTCCCCTTGAAACTGGGTGAAACAGAAACCAATGATGGGATTCACTTCTCCTTGAAACTGGGTGAAACAGAAACCAATGAGGGGATTATTTTCTCCTTGAAACTGGGTGAAACAGAAACCAATGAGGGGATTATTTTCTCCTTGAAACTGGGTGACACAGAAACAATGAGGGGATTCATTTCTCCTTTAAACTGGGTGAAACAGAAACCAATGAGGGGATTAACTTATTCTTGAAACTGGGTGAAACAGAAACCAATGAGGGGATTATTTTCTCCTTGAAACTGGGTGACACAGAAACAATGAGGGGATTCATTTCTCCTTGAAACTGGGTGAAACAGAAACCAATGAGGGGATTAACTTCTCCTTGAAACTGGGTGAAACAGAAACCAACCAATGAGGGGATTCATTTCTCCTTGAAACTGGGTAAAACAGAAACCAATGAGGGGATTAAGTTCCCTTTGGGTGAAACAGAAACCAATGAGGGGATTAATTTCCCCTTGAAACTGGGTGAAACAGAAACCAATGAGGAGATTAATTTCCCCTTGAAACTGGGTGAAACAGAAACAATGAGGGGATTATTTTCTCCTTGAAAATGTGCCAAGGACAAGGCAGTCACTGACTATTCTATTCCTCTACTATTCCAAGCCTCCATAGGACACAATGGTACTCGACAAATCAAGTCAAACTTTTTACAAAAAAAGTTAACTAAACATTAATTAGTTACAAATTATGGGAGTTATTGAAAAAAAAACCTCAATTTTTTCGGGGGAACAATAACAGATAAAATCAAGTTCTGGCGAAACCTATTCATAAATCTCGATATTATCTAGAAGTAAGAAAAGATCCGACTTTATCTCAAAATTGCTTAGTAAATGTGCTCTATAATGACCAAAATGCCTAATATTAACATTCTTTATTGTCTTTGGGAAAGTAAAAAAACAAGTGTTTTTTGCAATGAAGTACAAAAATGTATTTTAAAAATGATTCATATTTGTTGCACAAAAATTACGATTTTTCGCGAAAAAAATGATTTTTTTTCTCCATTTCTTATGCATCCAAACTGCGACAAATCCAAACAGAAAAACATGCCATCTAAAAGTTATTGAGGTTATTTAGAGGTTTGTTTTTTTCATTTGCGCTTTTTTTCCAAAAAGCCGTTTCAATAAATCACTTAGGGGCACATTTACTAACCCACAAACGGGCCGAATGCGTCCGATTGCGTTTTTTTCATAATGATCGGTATTTTGCGATTTTTTTCGGAAATTATCGCAACTTTTTCGTTACCGATACGATTTTTGCGAAAAAACGCGAGTTTTTCGTAGCCATTCCGAAAGTTGCGCAAAATCGGGCGATTTTTTCGTAGCGTTAAAACTTGCGCGAAAAGTTGCGATTTTTTCGTACAGTTAAAACTTGCGCGAAACGTCGCACCTTTTAAGTTTTAACGCTACGAAAAAGGCACCAGATTTTGCGCAACTTTCGGAATGGCTACGAAAAACTCGCGTTTTTTCGCGCAAATCGTATTGGTAACGAAAAAGTCGCGATAATTTCCGAAAAGTCGTAAAGACGCCAAAAAAAATCGCAAAAAATACGAAAAAGTCGCAAAATGTTCGTTTTCCAATCGGAATTTTTCCAATTCGGATTCGAATTCGTGTCTTAGTAAATCAGCCCCTTAGAATTGGTGGTTTTAAAGAAAATTTGTTTGTTCATGGTTTCAAAAACCTCTAAAAACACTAAAATGAGACTGTTGATAAGTAGGCCTCCCCGTGTATAAGTAAATGGGAAACTGTGCTGGGATTAGTGATGAGCGAATTTTTTTGGCAGGCATGGATTCACAGCGAATTTCCACTGCAAATTGTTTTGCGAAACTTCCGTGAAAATTCGCCACAGAAAAATTTTTCGCTCGTCAAAAAATGTTGTCGCATGTCAAATTGGGCACGATCGTGGGAACAAATGGGATGTGTAAAAAAGGGCACGGTCGCGTTAAAAAAAGCAGGAACAACAAAAAAAAGACACGGGTGACAAAAAATTTCGCAAATTTTTCCCCCGTTTCACATATTTTCTTGTCGTTTCGTGAATTTTATTGCGAAATAGGACAGATTTGCTCATCACTAGATGGGATTTTTTTCTCCTGACACAGCAGGGAGAAGGCACGAGATAACACAACAGGATAGCCTGTGTTATCTTGTAACTAGTTAAGTTTTGGGAAAACCTCCGCTTCATCTGTAACCAAAGCATTGATTTAGATTAACAGTTATTCTTAAGTTCCTGCATTTGGGTTTTTGCATCCTTTCAAACTTTTTTGTTTAATATTGCATAAAAACGTCTATCTCCATAAAAAATCATCTCCAATTTGCAAAATGTTGGATTTCACAAGATTCTGTATTTGTGCATCTCTATTTATAGCTTCTAGTTTTTATGAACACAGGTTTTCATGTTACCCGAGGAGGGCAACAGTAGAAACGATTTTTAAGAAAAGGTAGGAAATCGAAGTTGGCCGAACCTTCCGTAATTTGATGGCCTGTATTTCCCTGTCCATAATGTCCTTTGAATAGTGATGGCAAAATAATTCATCAGGCATGGATTAACGGCAAATTTCCGTGTTTTGCCATTTGTGTTTTTTTCTTGAAATGGGCTACAAAATTCAGAAAGATTTGCTGCACAACATTTTTCGCCGTTTCGCAAATCTTAATTTTTTGCCAAAACGGGACCGATTCGCTCATTACTACGTTTGAATACAGAATAATTGTAATTTTAATCCATACCTATGCCTGTTTGTACCTTTTACATACTACAAGCATTTTAATTATGCATATATGTGTTTGTAAAAGCAATACAGTATATTTTGATATATTTCTGACATCTAAAAATGCAAAGATCTTCTCTACCTTCAGTGTCGGACTGGGATGTTAGGGGCCACCAGAAAACCTTAGGCCAGGGATCCCCAACCTTTCTTACCCACGAGCCACATTCAAATGTAAAAAGACTTGGGGAGCAACACAAGCATGAAACATGCTCCCAGGGATGCCAAATATGGGCTGTTATTGGCTAATTGGTAGCCCCTATGTGGACTGGCAGCCTTTATGAGACACTGTTTCACATTACATCTGGTCTTTATACAACCAAAACTTGCCTCCAAGCCAAGAATTCAAAACCAAGCAACTGCTTTGAGGCCACTGGGAGCAACATCCAAGGGGTTGGAGAGCAACATGTTGCTCAGTCATGAGCCACTGGTTGGGGAACACTGACTTAGACCATGGGACCACTCTCCAAACTATTTTTCCTCCTTTCCTTGCCCAACATCTTTATTCTGCCAGTCTCTTTTATTTACATGCTAGCATCTATTCCTCCATCTATTTCCCCCCTTTGTTCCCATTCAGAAATAGGGAATGGCCATGAAACAGGCCAAAGGGTCAGGAGCAGGAGGGCCCACTGACACCTGGGCCCACTGGGAGTTTTCCTGGTATAACTGATTCAGTGTATGAAATACGGCCCTGATTTCTGAATCCTTGTATGAAGGTTGAACAATAAGAACCAAAAGAACCAACTGACCAAAGTCATTAAAAGTGATGGTTGAATTTTTTCACCAGGATTTTTCGCATGGATTCCCATCGAATTTCCGCATTTCACCATTGGCGAATTATTTTGTGAAACTTCAGCGAAAATCCACAACGAAAAAATGAATCGCACATCAAAAAAAGTTGGTCTGTAGTGATGAGCGAATTTGTCCTGTTTTGCTTTGCCATAAAATTCATAAAACGGGAAGAAAACAGCGGAAAATTTGCGAAACGCATTTGTCGCGCAATTTTTTTGTCACCCACATTTTTTTTGTCGCCCACGCCTATTTTTTTGGTCGCCTGCATGTATTTTTTGTCGACCGCTCGTTTTTTGCCGTGACCATGCCCAATTTTGACACGACCGAGCCCAATTTGGCGCACGTCAAAAAAAATTTTGCGCAACGAATTTTTCCGTGCCGAATTTTCACGGAAGTTTTGTGAAACAATTTGTCAATGACGAAATGTGGAAATTCGCTGTGAATCCATGCCTGGCGAAAAAAATTTGCTCATCACTATTGGTCTCTTCAAAATGGGTGTGGTCGCCTCAAAATAGGCACAGGCACGGTAAAAAAAGACGTGCACAACAGTGGGAAAATGAATACCTGGGTACTAACCCATGATAACCAATCAAATATTACCTTTTATTGTTCTACTTGCGGCTACTTGTACTTAGCTGGAAAATACTAATGATTGGTTGCTATGCATTGTTGCCATGGTTCAAACTTGCCCAGTCATGATTAATAACCACTAAAAAATTTCTCGGCAAGTCATAAACCCAGAGCAACTATGTTGTGATGCAATGCAAAAATGAATCATGGTAAATACAGGAGAAAATACCCACAATTCCACCCATAAATAGAATTATAAAATGTAGACTATGTCATGAATTGATCTCTCCTAACGATAAGCATAGGATACAGTTTAGAAATGTATATTACGTTGATAGGAATAGTTTCATTTATACATTTTGGGGGGAGATTTATCACCGGTCAAGTTTGACTTTTTTTCTCTTTTTTACCATCTTTTTGCCCTAAAAAACTTGATGTTGAGTTATGGTTTGAACACATTTTCCTTATTAATAAATAAGCAAGCATTCGATATGCAAGTTTATTAAATTTAGGAAAATTAAAAAATGGATAAAGAATCCCATATATTGATGAGCTCAAATTCCCTAGCAATGTATGATTAGTAGATATATTTTGTTATTGGGTTTTTTTTGGTTTTTTTATATTTCAATCTTTTTATTGAGTTTTAATGCATTAACAGAAGGTCCAACTGTACATATGGCATTGCACAAGATAATAAATGTTGTATAAAAAACATGTCTTGTCCATCGGCATTACAGTATGGGGGGGTCGCTCTAGTAGATCTGCAGAACCTCTGAGGTAGCATAATCTAAAGTTGTGTATCGTATATATCTTTTAAGTTTTGAAACATAGAGCGTCCAGTTGCCATATAGCAGTGGGCCACAAGCCAGGTTAAATATCCAATTATATTTTTTAAAAAAGCAGATAGAAAGAGAAGAAATCAGGAGGGGAGGGGTAGGGAAGGAAGTTGGTTATATGTACGAAACTGGGAAAAAGGGGGGTATGGGGTATGTGGGTGGCGGTAAAGAAAGCAGTGATGAGCGAATCTGTTCCGTTTCGCTTCATCGGAAAATTTGCGAATCTTTCAAAAGATCCGCGAAACGGTGAAAAATTCGTGAAACAGCGAAAATGTTGTGCGGCAAAAAAAATCATCGCCCACGACTATTTTTTGTCGCCCCACGACTATTCTTTTGTCGCCTGCGGCTATTATTTTGTTGCATGGCTATTATTTTGTCGCCCGTGGCTATTATTTTGTCGCACGGCTATTATTTTGTCGCCCGCAGCTATTATTTTGTCCCCTGCGGCTATTATTTTGTCGCCCGCGGCTATTATTTTGTCGTGCGACTATTCTTTTGACGCCCCACGACTATTCTTTTGTCGCCCGCGGCTATTATTTTGTTGCATGGCTATTATTTTGTCGCCCGTGGCTATTATTTTGTCGCCCGCGGCTATTATTTTGTCGTGCGACTATTCTTTTGATGCCCGTGACTATTCTTTTTTGACGCTGGGACAATGACGAAACGCCCATCACTAAAAGAAAGTCCTGTCTGGAAAAGTTATGAAGTTAGAATATGAACAGTGTTCAAAACCTTATAGTTAGGCAGAGGAATAGTCCTTGATAAGCTTATAACATATATGTCAAACACAAGGCCCTGGGGCCAAATCCGGCCCACCTGGCTGCTTTATGTGGCCCTTGGTGAGTGTGTCTGACCATCCAGCCTGATCAATTTCCATTTTCCTCACATAGTGACTAGGGGGCACATTTACTAAGACACGAATCTGAACCGAATTGGAAAAATTCCGACTTGAAAACGAACATTTTGCGACTTTTTCGTATTTTTTGCGATTTTTTCGGCGTCTTTACGACTTTTCGGAAATTGCCGCGACTTTTTCGTAGCCATTCCGAAAGTTGCGCAAAATCGCCCGATTTTTTTGTAGCGTTAAAACTTGCGCGAAAAGTTTCGCCTTTTTCGTCGCAAAACTTAAAAGGTGCGCCGTTTCGCGCAAGTTTTAACGCTACGAAAAAAGCGCAACTTTTTGCGCAAGTTTTAACGCTACGAAAAAAGCGCAACTTTCGGAATGGCTACGAAAAACTCGCGTTTTTTCGCACAAATCGTATTAGTAACGAAAAAGTCGCGACTTTTTTCCGAAAAAATCGCAAAATTCCGATCATTACGAAAAAAACGCAATCGGACGCATTCGGCCCGTTCGTGGCTTAGTAAATGTGCCCCTAAGACTAAGGGGTATATTTATCATGCTGTGTAAAAAGTGGAGTGAAGCATTACCAGTAATGTTGTCCAAGGCAACCAATCAGTAATCAGATTTCAGCAGTAGCAAAGCATCTATTGGCTGCTATGAGCAACATCACCGGTAATGTCTTACTCCACTTTTTACACATTGTGATAAATATACCCCTTAGTATCTTACTAAGTATATGAATAAAAATTTGGCCTGCGACTTAGCCTGTGTTTTAGATTTTGGCCCCTTATGTGATTGAGTTTGACACCCCTGGCTTATAAGGTTCAGTGTAGTGAATTAATTGGGGTTTGGGGAATGTTAAAGGTATGTACCTGGGGTCAGAGATCCAGCCGGGACCTGCGCCTAGCTCAGACTTACTTATCTGAAGTGTTGTATTCTCAAGCTATGGGGGGGATGCTTATCTGGTAGGAACCCTACGCGAGACATAATTACCTATAGCAAGGGTCAGGAACCTTTTTGGCCGAGAGAGCCATAAACACCACATATATTAAAATGTAATTCCGTGAGAGCCATACAATATGTTTGCCCGCGGATGCTGCGGGGCAAGGTAGGGTGGGTCCCAAGGATGCCGGATGCGATGCAGAGGAGGGCGTGGCCTGCGCTCGGCGGATAAAAGATGTGTTCTAAGGCTTAGAACACATCTTCTATCTGCCGAGCGCAGAGGCAAGGTAGGGTGGGTGCCAAGGATGCCGGATGCGGAGGAGGGCATGGCCTGTGCTCGGCGGATAGAAGACATGTTCTAAGGCTTAGAACACATCTTTTATCCACTGAGCGCTGGCCACGCCCCCCGTTATTTTTTTTTATTAAAGATTTGGCAGCGAGCCAGATGCAGCCATCAAAAGACCCACATCTGGCTCCCGAGCCATAGGTCCCCTACCCCTGACCTATAGGAATCTGAGTTTGTGAATTCCCTCCAGTGGAACCATTTAGTGATGAATTTCTGTGATTCTGTCGCAGAATTAGGTTTCAGCTCCTCAAATCTATGGGTCTCGGCCACCTTGTGCAACCAATCTATAACTGAAGGGTTTCAGTGGTTCTCCACTTATGATGGCTTTGGCCATGTCTAACAGTATCGGGGCTAGGGAATATTTTGTTAGATTTAAGTTAAAATGGTATAAAAAGCCATAGTTCAAGTTTCTCGGGTTTTATATCATGTTAGTAAATGCTAAACTTTGCCCAGCCAAATGTTCTTATCAAATCTGATGTATGATTTTGTTGCATCTGCAGATAAACCACCTATAAACAGATAATAGGCGACTGGATAGCAGCTTAGGGTACCATTAATGTGAAAGTTCATCTGAGCTGTGATAAATAATGGAGAAATACAGATATTGCCTCAGTACATAGTTGTCACACCTTGATAACCACAATCTTCATGTTGAAGGTGAATTGTCATTGTTTTTATTCTATTGGTTTTCATTTTGTTTTTTCTTACAGGACAAACTTCAAGTGGAATGACATGTCGCTCCCCAACCCCTTGGGTGTTGCTCTCAGTGCCCCCAAACCAGGGAGTTATTTTTGAATTCCTGACTTGGGGGCAAGTTTTGGTTGAATAAAAACAAGATTTACTCCCAAATAAAGCCCCTGTAAGCCCCCCACCCGTAGGTTGAGAACCGATGCATTAGACCTATTGGACATTGCTACAAAAAAGGCAGTCGGGCACCGTCCATGTTGAAGGTTCCTACTTGCTTGCTCTTTGTCTTCTAGCCTATCCTCTAGTTCAAACCAGAAGTCAGCTCTTTGCTGGTTTCATGCATATACCTCGTAAAATTTCTTTATGTCGTTATCTTGCCGGCATTCAGGTATGTGTAGGGAAAGGTGTGGTGTTTCAGTCCACTGATTTATGGCTGCCATTACTGTGTGCTGATATCAGAATGGAGCAGAGCGCTTGCTAGCTTTGTAGTAGTTGGGGGAGTACTTTGAAGCGGCAATAAAGGGTGTTTGACAGACTTATGGCTCAAAAAACTCTTGTTGTGGGTGTAAAATGAATCGGGAAAATCACATGAAATTGGTTGATTTACACATCGCACAGGAAGTGAACGATTGGAGTATGCGCGTTAGGGTTGGAGTGGATCTATGCAATGTCAATATGGAAAATGTCAGAAATGTCACGTATATGCTTACGTAAAAATTTTAATAGTCACGATAGTATTGTATTGGCGATCCGAAAGTCACAAAATTTTCGTAGCCGAACGCTTGTAAACGGCGTGAAAACTTTTCTGCCTTTGAACCTTCAGTGCAGGATTTTGGAAGCCTCCCATAGGGCTCAATGGCACTCTGCAGCTCCAACCCGGCCCAAGGAAAGTCTCCAATAGGGCTCAATGGCACTCTGCAGCTCCAACCCGGCCCAAGGAAAGTCTCCCATAGGGCTCAATGGCACTCTGCAGCTCCAACCCAGCCCAAGGAAAGTCTCCCATAGGGCTCAATGGCACTCTGCAGCTCCAACCTGGCCCAGGGATAGTCTCCCATAGGGCTCAATGGCACTCTGCAGCTCCAACCCGGCCCAAGGAAAGTCTCCCATAGGGCTCAATGGCACTCTGCAGCTCCAACCCGGCCCAAGGAAAGTCTCCCATAGGGCTCAATGGCACCCTGCAGCTCCAACCCGGCCCAAGGAAAGTCTCCCATAGGGCTCAATGGCACTCTGCAGCTCCAACCCGGCCCAAGGAAAGTCTCCCATAGGGCTCAATGGCACTCTGCAGCTCCAACCCGGCCCAAGGAAAGTCTCCCATAGGGCTCAATGGCACTCTGCAGCTCCAACCCCGCCCAAGGAAAGCCTCCCATAGGGCTCAATGGCACTCTGCAGCTCCAACCCGGCCCAAGGAAAGTCTCCCATAGGGCTCAATGGCACTCTGCAGCTCCAACCCGGCCCAAGGAAAGCCTCCCATAGGGCTCAATGGCACTCTGCAGCTCCAACCCGACCCAAGGAAAGCCTCCCATAGGGCTCAATGGCACTCTGCAGCTCCAACCCGGCCCAAGGAAAGTCTCCCATAGGGCTCAATGGCACTCTGTAGCTCCAACCCGGCCCAAGGAAAGTCTCCCATAGGGCTCAATGGCACTCTGTAGCTCCAACCCGGCCCAAGGAAAGTCTCCCATAGGGCTCAATGGCACTCTGCAGCTCCAACCCGACCCAAGGAAAGTCTCCCATAGGGCTCAATGGCACTCTGCAGCTCCAACCCGGCCCAAGGAAAGTCTCCCATAGGGCTCAATGGCACTCTGCAGCTCCAACCCGGCCCAAGGAAAGTCTCCCATAGGGCTCAATGGCACTCTGCAGCTCCAACCCGGCCCAAGGAAAGTCTCCCATAGGGCTCAATGGCACTCTGCAGCTCCAACCCGGCCCAAGGAAAGTCTCCCATAGGGCTCAATGGCACTCTGCAGCTCCAACCCGGCCCAAGGAAAGCCTCCCATAGGGCTCAATGGCACTCTGCAGCTCCAACCCGGCCCAAGGAAAGTCTCCCATAGGGCTCAATGGCACTCTGCAGCTCCAACCCGGCCCAAGGAAAGTCTCCCATAGGGCTCAATGGCACTCTGCAGCTCCAACCCGGCCCAAGGAAAGCCTCCCATAGGGCTCAATGGCACTCTGCAGCTCCAACCCGGCCCAAGGAAAGTCTCCCATAGGGCTCAATGGCACTCTGCAGCTCCAACCCGGCCCAAGGAAAGTCTCCCATAGGGCTCAATGGCACTCTGCAGCTCCAACCCGGCCCAAGGAAAGCCTCCCATAGGGCTCAATGGCACTCTGCAGCTCCAACCCGGCCCAAGGAAAGTCTCCCATAGGGCTCAATGGCACTCTGCAGCTCCAACCCGGCCCAAGGAAAGTCTCCCATAGGGCTCAATGGCACTCTACAGCTCCAACCCGGCCCAAGGAAAGTCTCCCATAGGGCTCAATGGCACTCTGCAGCTCCAACCCGGCCCAAGGAAAGTCTCCCATAGGGCTCAATGGCACTCTGCAGCTCCAACCCGGCCCAAGGGAAGCCTCCCATAGGGCTCAATGGCACTCTGCAGCTCCAACCCGACCCAAGGAAAGTCTCCCATAGGGCTCAATGGCACTCTGCAGCTCCAACCCGGCCCAAGGAAAGTCTCCCATAGGGCTCAATGGCACTCTGCAGCTCCAACCCGGCCCAAGGAAAGTCTCCCATAGGGCTCAATGGCACTCTGCAGCTCCAACCCAGCCCAAGGAAAGTCTCCCATAGGGCTCAATGGCACTCTGCAGCTCCAACCCGGCCCAAGGAAAGTCTCCCATAGGGCTCAATGGCACCCTGCAGCTCCAACCCGGCCCAAGGAAAGTCTCCCATAGGGCTCAATGGCACTCTGCAGCTCCAACCCGGCCCAAGGAAAGTCTCCCATAGGGCTCAATGGCACTCTGCAGCTCCAACCCGGCCCAAGGAAAGTCTCCCATAGGGCTCAATGGCACTCTGCAGCTCCAACCCCGCCCAAGGAAAGCCTCCCATAGGGCTCAATGGCACTCTGCAGCTCCAACCTGGCCCAAGGAAAGTCTCCCATAGGGCTCAATGGCACTCTGCAGCTCCAACCCGGCCCAAGGAAAGCCTCCCATAGGGCTCAATGGCACTCTGCAGCTCCAACCCGACCCAAGGAAAGCCTCCCATAGGGCTCAATGGCACTCTGCAGCTCCAACCCGACCCAAGGAAAGCCTCCCATAGGGCTCAATGGCACTCTGCAGCTCCAACCCGGCCCAAGGAAAGTCTCCCATAGGGCTCAATGGCACTCTGCAGCTCCAACCCGGCCCAAGGAAAGTCTCCCATAGGGCTCAATGGCACTCTGCAGCTCCAACCCGGCCCAAGGAAAGTCTCCCATAGGGCTCAATGGCACTCTGCAGCTCCAACCCGGCCCAAGGAAAGTCTCCCATAGGGCTCAATGGCACTCTGCAGCTCCAACCCTGCCCAAGGAAAGTCTCCCATAGGGCTCAATGGCACTCTGCAGCTCCAACCCGGCCCAAGGAAAGTCTCCCATAGGGCTCAATGGCACTCTGCAGCTCCAACCCGGCCCAAGGAAAGTCTCCCATAGGGCTCAATGGCACTCTGCAGCTCCAACCCGGCCCAAGGAAAGTCTCCCATAGGGCTCAATGGCACTCTGCAGCTCCAACCCGGCCCAAGGAAAGTCTCCCATAGGGCTCAATGGCACTCTGCAGCTCCAACCCGGCCCAAGGAAAGTCACCATACCGAAGCTTGAATGAATCCCAAACTTTCTTACTCAGCGCGACAATACGATTTTGCCGCACAAATTGTCACAAAGTACAGAAAAAAATACGCACAGTACGAAAACTTTTTTTGCATTCGGAAATGATTGTACTTTGATAAATGTGCCCTTATGTATAAGTCAATTCAAACCATTTTTTCAATTCGAGATTTTGTGTTTCAAGTTTAAGTTTTTAAACTCACAAATGTGAGGTATTTGAGGTTTTTTTATTCAATCAAGTTTTTCATATTCAGATTTTTTAATAAATAAGCGAACATTTGTTTAAGTTTTTGTTTAAAAATGGGAGTTTATTCGAAAACTGATAAGTAAGCCCACTAGTGATAACCACATGCAGCCACTTACTGTATACCCTTAATGGGATTATATTAGGTAAATCCTTGATGGAGGAGGACCTTGTGGGTAATTAACCGTAGCAAGCAATGGCAGTTAGAAGCAGCAACACCCATCAAGGAGCTGTATTAAATGGGATATAGATCCAAGGTAAAAGAGGGTAATTCTTCCCCTTTTCAAAGCACTGAAAATGCTCCATCTAGAACAATTCGTGTAGTTTTAGTCATCGGTAGAGATAAGTGAATCTGTCCCGTTTTGCTTCGCCATAAAATTCGCGAAACGGCAAGAAAATTCACAAAATGCATGTGTGGCACGATTTTTTTTATGTCACCCGCATTTTTTTTGATGCGACAGCACCCTTTCTTTACTCAACCACACCCTTTTTGCCGTGACCACGCCCAATTTTGATGTGATCATGCCCAATTTGCCATGCTGTGAAATTTTTTGTACTTTATTGTTTACCAATGCCGTAATTTTTTCCATTACCATGATTTCCCCCAGTTTGGCTCCTATTGCCACCCATGTTTGGGGGATTGGGCCTTTCCAATGTCTAGCTATGACAATTCTTACAGCTGAGCATATTTTAATTATCAGTAGAGATGTAGCGAACCTCACAAAAAAAGTTCGCGAACCCGTTCGCGAACTTCCTCCAAAAAGTGCGAACTTTTGCGAACTTTGCGAACCCTATAGACTTTAATGGGAAGGCGAACTTTAAAACCTAGAAAAGCCATTTCTTGCCAGAAAACTGATTTTAAAGTTGTTTAAAGGGTGCCACGACCTGGACAGTGGCATGCAGGAGGGGGATCAAGCAAAAATTTCTCTGAAAAATACGTTGTTGACACAGCGTTGCGTTTTGTGCTGTAAAGGGCAGAAATCACACTACATTTCTATACTTGTGTAATAAACTGCTTTAAAACGTCCGGCGCCTACATGCCAATCAAGTTGTGTAACGGTTACAGCCGGTTCACACGCAAAGACAAAACGCCGCAGTAGTGGATACGGAATATATTATTGCTGGTGGAAAAACATCGCTCAGGTGATTTTATTGCAATGCAATGTCACTACTATGTGTAACGTGTTTGGTGCACTACTATGTGTAACGTGTTTGGTGCACTACTATGTGTAACGTGTTTGGTGCACTACTATGAGTAACGTGTTTGGTGCACTACTATGTGTAACGTGTTTGGTGCACTACTATGAGTAACGTGTTTGGTGCACTACTATGAGTAACGTGTTTGGTGCACTACTATGAGTAACGTGTTTGGTGCACTACTATGTGTAACGTGTTTGGTGCACTACTATGAGTAACGTGTTTGGTGCACTACTATGTGTAACGTGTTTGGTGCACTACTATGAGTAACGTGTTTGGTGCACTACTATGAGTAACGTGTTTGGTGCACTACTATGTGTAACGTGTTTGGAGCACTACTATGAGTAACGTGTTTGGTGCACTACTATGTGTAACGTGTTTGGTGCACTACTATGAGTAACGTGTTTGGTGCACTACTATGAGTAACGTGTTTGGTGCACTACTATGTGTAACGTGTTTGGTGCACTACTATGTGTAACGTGTTTGGTGCACTACTATGAGTAACGTGTTTGGTGCACTACTATGTGTAACGTGTTTGGTGCACTACTATGAGTAACGTGTTTGGTGCACTACTATGTGTAACGTGTTTGGTGCACTACTATGTGTAACGTGTTTGGGGCACTACTATGTGTAACGTGTTTGGTGCACTACTATGAGTAACGTGTTTGGTGCACTACTATGTGTAACGTGTTTGGGGCACTACTATGAATAACAGCAAACAGCACTGGACACGTTAAAGAACAGTAACAAATTAAAAAAAAAAAAATTTAATAATAAAAAAAAAGTGATATCTGGTTGGTGCTGGGGGTGAACTACTAGGAGCAGCACACCAGTCCCCAACACAGCTAGACTAATAGCACTGGGCTCTATAAATTACAGTAGCAAAGTAAAAAAACACAAATAAAAAAAAATGATGTGAATGTGTGGTTGATGCTTAGTGCACTACTATGAGCAGCACACCTGTCTCCAACACACACAGACGGAGCTGCAGTACACAATGAAAAGAAGAGTAACAGTAATCAGAAAATAAAAGCAGTCCTTACAAGGACTATTGGGTTACAGCAGATGAGATCAGCAGGAGAGCTGCCCACAGCAGCTACATACAGAGCAGTAGAAAGTAGATTACTAGTCAGCAAAGCTACCTAAACTCTCCCTCAAACCCCTGCACAGCTCTCTCCCTATGCTAACTCATCAAGCACACACAGGCAGAATGTAAAATGGCTGCTGGGCTTCGGTTTATATATGGAAGGGAGTGGTCCGGGGGTGGTCCAGGAGGGAGAGCTGCCTGATTGGCTGCCATGTATCTGCTGGCTCTGGGGTGAGAGGTCAAAATTTGGCTCCAGCTAAGGCGAACCCAAATTGCGAACATTGCTAAAAGTTCGCGAACTTGCGAACACCCGATTTTCGTGCGAATTAGTTCGCCGGTGAACAGTTTGCTACATCTCTAATTATCAGGCGTTTGGTACTTTCATTGTGGAAGGCCTCTACTGGGAATAGGTTGAGGAGAGCGACTTGTGGTTCTGGGAGCAAAGTCAAACCATAGCATGCATTGATTTCCTGAACTGCTAACTCCCATATATTCTTTGCTTGTGGGCATTCCCACCACATATGCAAATATGTGCCTATCTCCCCGCAACCTCTGAAGCATGTGGGAGGTATATTGTTTTGTATTTTATGCAGTTTTTGCGGTGTCATATACCATCTGGCAATGGTTTTATAGCCATTTTCTTTTAGTAAGGTATTTGTCGAGATTTTGGTAATATTTTCATATACCTCTTCCCATGCTTCTTCCACTATGGGGTGGTTTAGGTCCGTGGACCATTGTTCTTGAAATTTAGGGGGGTTGATATCGGTTTCATGTATCATTTGGTAGTATATACGGGATATAGTACCCCTAGTTTTCATTCCTTTTTTGCATTCAGATTCATATTTCGTGTAGCTTCCATCACATCCTCCTCTCAGAAGGGTTTTCACCCAGTGTGTTAGTTGTAGGTACCGATAGTGTTCACGTGGGGGGATGTCATATTTTTCTTTCAGGGTGTTGAATGACTTGACTCTGCTCCCAGTAAGCAAGTCACCTATTTTTGTGATTCCATTCTGTGCCCACCATTAGTGATGGGCGAAAAGTTTCGCCAGGCATGGATTCACGGCGAATTTCCGCGTTTTGCCATTGGCGGATTGTTTCGCGAAATGGATGAAAAAATTCGCCGTGGAAAAATTTGCCGCACGTCCAAAAATTGTCGCCGGCGTCAAAATAATAGCCGCGGGCGACGAAACAATAGCCGCGCGACAAAATAATAGCCGTGGGCGACTAAATAATAGCCGCGTGACAAAACAATAGCTGCGCGACAAAATAATAGCTGCGGGTGACGAATTAATAGCCGCGCGACGAAACAATAGCCGTGGGCGACGAAACAATAGCCGCGCGACAAAATAATAGCAGTGGGCGACAAAACAATAGCTGCTCGACAAAACAATAGCTGCGCGACAAAATAATAGCTGCGGGCGACGAATTAATAGCCGCGCGACGAAACAATAGCCGTGGGCGACGAAACAATAGCCGCGCGACAAAATAATAGCCACGGGCGATGAAACAATAGCCGCGCGACGAAACAATAGCCA
Organism: Xenopus tropicalis; assembly: GCF_000004195.4. NCBI lineage: Eukaryota > Metazoa > Chordata > Amphibia > Anura > Pipidae > Xenopus > Xenopus tropicalis. The sequence goes on along the minus strand of NC_030679.2, from coordinate 143,186,540 downwards.
TGGGCGACAAAATAATAGCCGCGGGCGACAAAACAATAGCCGCGCGACAAAATAATAGCCGTGGGCGACAATTTTTTTGTCGCACAACATTTTCACTGTTTCGCGAATTTTTCGCCGTTTCGCGGATCTTTTGAAAGATTCGCAAATTTTTCGCTCATCACTACCCACCATCTGAAGTCAGATGTTATAGTACCTGGTAAGAAATTTGGGTTTTGGAATAATGGTGTCATTAAGGATTGTGGTTTGCATAATTTATCCCTGTATTTATAGATTGCCCACAATCGTAGTGAGTGGGCTACACATGGTGGCCCGTGTTTCAGGATTGCTGGGGGGTGGGTTTCCACATTGTCTCAGACAATTTTGTGTCTTGGACCAGCGCTTGTTCTAGCATAACCCATCGTGGTTGCCCTTCTAGTAAGTGCCATGCTTGTATTTGGGCGAATTGGGCTGCTTTATAGTGTCCAAACAAATCTGGAACCCCTAAGCCTCCTTTATATTTACTTTTCTGTAATAGTTTCCTGTTTATTCTCGCTTTTTTTCCTTCCCAAATGAATTTGTCCAAAGCTTGTTGTAGTGATTTTCCCTCTGTTCTTGGGTATTTGATTGGGAGGGTACGGAAAAGGTACAAGATTCTGGCTAAAATGTTCATTTTTAAGCAGTATATGCGTCCCAGCCATGATATGCTATACCCTTGCCAACGCTGTATATCCTTTTTTAACCTTTCTATCAGGGGGGTATAATTATGCTTTGATAGGTCATGTGAGTTCTTAGTGAGCATTACCCCCAGATATTTGATTGCGGTTGGCTTCCATTTAAAATGGAAAGATTGGGCCATTGCTATTGCTCTGTCATGGGGTACATGTAGGTTCAGAGCTTCACATTTTGTTAAGTTTATTTTGTAACCTGATATTTTACCAAATTTGTCCAGTTCTCTATATAGATTGGGGAGGGTTATCTGCAGGTTAATCAGTGTTAGTAATATATCATCCACAAATAAGCTTAATTTATAAGTGTCCTCCCCAATTGTTACCCCTGTGATATCTGGGCTTAGCCGTATTGTCTGGGCTAATGGTTCAATGCACAGCGCAAAGAGGAGGGGTGACAAGGGACAGCCTTGTCTTGTGCTGCTCCTAATTTTCAAAGGGGGGTGACCTTAGTGAACCTGTTTTAACTTCAGCTTTCGGCGTTTGATCGCATTGAGGAATGGGCCTTTTATACCAAATGCTTCTAAGGTAGTGTTTAAATACCGCCAATCTACGCGGTCGAACGCTTTTTCAGCGTCTAATGATAATAGGATGGTTTGTTGTTTGCTGACATGCACATGGTCTATTATATTTATCGTTCTCCTTATGTTATCTGCTGCATCTCGGCCTCTAATAAAGCCAACCTGGTCTGAATGTATCAAGTTTGGTAGTAATAGATTAAGGCGTTCTGCCAATATCTTTGCAAAGATCTTTATGTCGGTATTTATTAATGAGATTGGGCGGTAACTTGAGCAAAGTTTGGGGTCCTTACTTTCTTTGTGTATTACTATTATTTGAGTTATTAGCATTTCTGGGGGGATAGTGGTGTCTGTCAGGAACGCATTATATAGTTTCACCATCTGTGGGGCTAGGGTTTCGTGGAATATCTTATAATATTTCCCTGTGAAGCCATCTAGGCCTGGGGCTTTTGATGGTTTAAGTTTCTTTTTAATGATATCTATGATCAAGTTTCAAGTTTATTGTCATATACAAATAACAATGAAGCATCATTACTGTAACGAAATTTTTTTGACTCGTGTTCCTCCCAACTCTACAAAAAAAAAATATATATATAATAAAAGTGTGCAATAAAGGTACAGGTATAGGACCCATTATCCAGAATGCTCGGGACCAAGGGTATTCCGGATAAGGGGTCTTTCCATAATTTGGATCTCCATACCTTAAGTCTACTAAAAAATTCATAAAACATTATTTAAACCCAATAGGGCTGTTCTGCCCCAAAAGGGGTAATTATATCTTAGTTGGGATCAAGTACAGGTATTGTTTTATTATTACAGAGAAAAGGGAATCATTTAACCATTAAATAAACCCAATAGGGCTGTTCTGCCCCCAATAAGGGGTAATTATATCTTAGTTGGGATCAAGTACAGGTACTGTTTTATTATTACAGAGAAAAGGGAATCATTTAACCATGAAATAAACCCAATAGGGCTGTTCTGCCCCAATAAGGGGTAATTATATCTTAGTTGGGATCAAGTACAGGCACTGTTTTATTATTACAGAGAAAAGGGAATCATTTAACCATTAAATAAACCCAATAGGGCTGTTCTGCCCCAATAAGGGGTAATTATATCTTAGTTGGGATCAAGTACAGGTACTGTTTTATTATTACAGAGAAAAGGGAATCATTTAACCATGAAATAAACCCAATAGGGCTGTTCTGCCCCCAATAAGGGGTAATTATATCTTAGTTGGGATCAAGTACAGGTACTGTTTTATTATTACAGAGAAAAGGGAATCATTTAACCATTAAATAAACCCAATAGGGCTGTTCTGCCCCAATAAGGATTATTTATATCTTAGTTGGGATCAATTACAAGGTTCTGTTTTATTTCTACATAAAAAAAGGAAACCAGTTTTAAAATTCTGAATTATTTGCTTATAATGGAGTCTATGGGAGACGGGCTTTCCGTAATTCGGAGCTTTCTGGATAACGGGTTTCCGGATAAGGGGTCCGATACCTGTACAAGTATTTACAATAATAAAATGCAATGCAATATTTGAAATTGTGCAGTGAGGATTTAAAGTGGCACTGGGAAGAGTCCAGTAGTTATGGGGAGGCAGAATGTCAGCAGTTCAGATCTCCTCCATTGTGGTGGGAGCGTTTAAAAATGTTATCTGGGCAGGGTTGAGCTTTGGGAGTTTACATGACTGCAGATACCTGTTAGTACTCTGTATTACATTTGCTGTTTGCTCGTTTTTTTCCCCATTATATAGTTCAGAATAAAATTCTACAAAGGCGCTATTTATCTGCTTTGGGTTGTTAATTATTGTGCCTGTTTTTGATTTGATTAGGGGTATTGTTTGGGCTTTCCAGAGGCCTCTCAGTCTCCTGGCTAGTAGGGTATCTAGTTTGTTAGCTTTTTCAAAACATTTTTGTTTTGTCCACAGCATAGCGTTATATGTGTCTACGGATAGCGCTAGGTTAAGTTCTGTTTTTATCTTTACCAGCTCTAGGTATATTTTGTTATCTCTATGTGTTTTGTGTTGCGTTTCCGAGTTTTTTTTAGTTCAGCCTTTAGCTTATTTATCCTTTCCTGTCTTTTTCTTTTAGGGCTCTGGCACACGGGGGAGATTAGTCGCCCGCGATAAAACTCCCTGTTCACGGGCGACTAATCTCCCCGAGTTGCCTACCCCTGCCATCCCACCAGCGAACATGTTAGTCGCCGGCGGGATGGCAGACGCGGCGATTTCGCGCAAATCGCCGAAAAAGACTCGCGAGATTAGTCGCCCGCGAACAGGGAGTTAATCGCGGGCGACTAATCTCCCCCGTGTGCCAGAGCCCTTATGGTGTGCAGCTATTTTTTGTGCTTGCCATACCATAGGGGTGGGGGTATGCCTTGTATCATTTTCCAGGAAGTAATTTTCCAGGTCTGCTAATACACCTGTGACCACCTCAGGGATAAGAAGTAGCATTTCATTGAGTCTCCACGCATAGTTAGGGCGTTCTGTTAGGAGATATACTAATGTGGTAGTAACTATAGCGTGGTCTGACCAGGATATTTCACCTATGGTGGCTATTTTGCCTGTAGAGATGTAGCGAACTGTTCACCGGCGAACTAATTCGCACAAACATCGGGTGTTCGCGTTCGCGGACTTTTGCCGATGTTCGCCACTTTGGGTTCGCCGCGTTTTTTTTTGGCGCCGCGTTTTTTCGCCTTGGTTTTCCCGCCGCGTTTTATCGCCTATGCATATACATAGGAATAGCTTGGGGTTTTTTTTGGCGTTATTTTTTTTTGCGGTTTTTTTTTTGCGTTTTTTTTACAAAGTATTTTTCAGAGAAATTTTTGCTTGATCCCCCTCCGGCATGTCACTGTCCAGGTCGTGGCACGCTTTAAACAACTTTAAAATCAGTTTTCTGGCCAGAAATGGCTTTTCTAGGTTTTAAAGTTCGCCTTCCCATTGAAGTCTATGGGGTTCGCAAAGTTCGCGAATATTCGCGAGTTTTGGCGAAAGTCCGCGAACGGGTTCGCGAACATTTTCGGCGATGTTCGCTACATCTCTATTTGCCTGTATGGGGTTGGTTCAGCAATATATAGTCTATCCTTGTGTAAGACTTATGGGGATGGGAGTAAAATGTATAGTCTCTCCCTGTGGGGTTTGCTAGTCTCCAGGTGTTGACTAGATTATGTTCCTTCATAAGACTCTGCAGTCTGGTTCTATTTGGATGGGATTCTCCTACCTGAGCTGAGGGGTATCGATCCATGTGTTTGTCAGCTATGGTGTTAAAGTCCCCTGTAATTATTACCAAGGGTTTCCAGTTTGTGTCCAGGATCATTGATATACCTTTGTAGAATTGAGGGTCTGCCTGACTTGGGGCATATACATTACCCAGTAAACATTCTTTTGTGTTCAGCGTGCCCTTTAGGAAAAGATACCGCCCTTCCTTATCAATTATTGATTCTTGCAATTGGAAATTGAGGTTTCTGTGTATAAGGATAGAGACCCCATTCTTTTTCCCTGCATGTGTTGTATGGTCGATGTTTGGGAATGCGGGGTCTCACCAACTATGATAACTAGGGATGCACCGAATCCCGGATTCGGTCGGGGATTCGGCCGAATCACATTGGGTTTTTTAAAGGATTTGGTTTCGGGCAGATCTGCGGCCATGGCCGAACCAAATCCTAATTAGCATAAATTAGCATATGCTTATTAGAATTCGGAAAGGGTTAAATGGGCAGTGAAAACTTTTTCCTGCAGTGCGCTGGGATTTTTAACCCCTTTCCGATCCTAATCATTCGGATTTGGTTCAGGATTCGGCCGAATCCTGCTGGGTGGGTTCGGAGGTTCGGCCGAACCCAAAAAAGTGGCTTTTGTGCATGCCTAATGATAACTATGTATAAATATAAGGGGACCATATCATACAATCTCTAATGCTTTATTCACCACTAGGTCCTTTTTAAACAAGATACAAGGATCCATTCTGATACACAGGTTACACTGTATTTTTATCTGTTGGAGAAATTGTGGGTGTATGGGAAACTTGGTCCATAGTTGGTGCTCTTGCCCCAAATGAAAAGGTTTTTTGGAACCAAATCGCTCTGTTAATCTATACTGTAACCACAACAACTTGTTGATACAATAACTTGTACCCTTGTTAACATACTCTGTTTAAAGCAAAATCCTAATAAAAATTGAACAACCAAGTTGGATAACTTTTGGGTAAATGAGAAGATAGAGGGTTGCTGAAACTGTTCTTGGCACAAAGTTAAATCAAGGGCAGGACTGATTGCCGTCTGTGAGTCAGAAAGATATTTTTAAGTTGTTATTTGTCACTTTAAAGTCCATGCAATTAAGGCACAATAACAGGCAGTTAATTGTTCCTGCTAACTGGTTGCTAAGTTGGTTCGGCCACAATAGAAACCAGAGGAGTGGCTTTAGCATCTCTTCTTGCTCAGGTCACAATATTTGTAGTAGAATAAACTAAACCACACAAATAAAACCCAAACCATGCAAATAATTAATAGTAACTACTTACAGACATTCATCTTAGCAGGTATCTTATTGAATAAAGTTCTTTAGCCCCAAAGGTAAACGTCCACTTTCAGTATGGAAAATTAATGCCGGTAATAGGCGCAATCGGTTTGGGGACCACATCAACGAGCCGGTGCGGTTCCCGACCCAACCAAATTTTTAAACCTGCACGATTTCAGGCCGATTTCGGGGAGGCCCCTCATTCCTGCCCCTACATGGGCCGATAAGCTGCCGAATCAGTCTAAGGGTCCCATATCTGCAGCTACAATCGGCCCGTGTATGGGGACCTTTACTTTTTAGAACTTGTTTAGAAAGGTGTCATTTGCTGAAGTCCCTTCAGAAAAGTTAAAACAAAGACAATTGGTCCACCACCCAATGGTAAAATTTCCTACATCAACCAACTTTGTGCTGAGTCCAAGGTGTCTTCAAATATTCATGCAATAGGCATTCCCTTTTATGATGATGAATATTGCGTGGATATTTGTAGACACTAGTGATGAGCGAAATGTTTCGCCAGGCATGGATTCGCGGCGAATTTCCGCGTTTCGCCATTGGCGGATTGTTTCACGAAACGGCTGGAAAAATTTGCCGCGGAAAAATTCGCCGCACGTCCAAAAATTGTCGCCGGCGTAAAAAAAGAATTGTCGCCGGCGTCAAAAGAATGACCGCGCGACGAAATAATAGCCGTGGGCGACGAAACAATAGCTGGGCGACAAAATAATAGCCGCGGGCGACGAAACAATAGCTGGGCGACAAAATAATAGCCGCGGGCGACGAAACAATAGCTGCGCGACAAAACAATAGCCGCGGGTGACGAAACAATAGCCGCGGGTGACGAAACAATAGCCGCGCAACAAAACAATAGCCGCGCAACAAAACAATAGCCGCGGGCGACAAAACAATAGCCGCGCGACGAGACAATAGCTGTGCGACAAAATATTAGCGGCAGGCGACGAAACAATAGCCGCGCGACAAAATAATAGCCGCGGGCGACAAAAGAATAGTCGTGGGCGACAATTTTTTTGGTCGCACGACATTTTCGCCGTTTCGCGAATTTTTCGCCGTTTCGCGGATCTTTTGAAAGATTCGCGAATTTTTCGGCGAACCAAAACGGAACAGATTCTCTCATCACTAGTAGACACCTCAGTTTGATACAAATTTTACCATTGGGTGGCGGACCAATCATCCTTGGTCCTACTTTTCCGAAGGGACTTCAGCACATGGCACCTTTCTAAACAATTTCTACAAAATTAACACAGAACGGGGTGTTGCCCTTGGCACTTTATTTCAACTGAAGGTACTGCCCCATAGTATCAAGTTGGTGCTTCCCTAGGGAGAGTTTTATTGCTGCAGGTATCGTGTTTTCCCAGTTAGGAAGCTGTTTGGACGTTAGACTGAAGTTATGGAAAGGTGCCATTATTTCACTGGTAAAAGGGTGAGGTTACCTTATAACAGATTTATACTGCCTGGCGAGATAGCAGGAGTCAGAATCCTAGGAGAGAATGAAGATGGATCTGTGAGTGGAAACTATTTTTTTGTGTATATAGGGGTTGGGGGGGGGGGTAGTTAAACATCCCTGTGTCTATCTGATGATTTAATATCTGCAACATTGCTGTATAGTCTACCCCAGGAAACCACAATCCTACCCCCCAAACTGGCTATATGGCATCCATCCAATCATCAATTATGATGTTCACATGACCAGTACACCAGGTCTATCATGTTAGACTAAATATAAAGCTGTTTTGCATCAGTCTTTTCCAGATACATATTGATTCTGGAGTATATTCCTTTGCCGTATCTACACGAGGACTATGTTTATAGTCTGTTTTGTCTATTGCCGTATGGGCAAATAGGTTCTTTGGCAATAATGGCTGTTTAAGTAATGAGGTGATAGTTTTATTGTGCTGTAAAAAAATGCTTAGTCCACTGGGCAGGGTCCGTTTTGTTGCACGCATATCTTATCATTGCTTCAGTGTCCGCTTTAGACTATAAATAAAGTCATTAAAGGGATTCTGTCAGGATTTTTATGGTTTACAACGTTTACATGGGAAATAATTCACTCTACCATTTAAAATTTTATTCTGGAACCAACAAATATTTTGTGCAGGCAGCCATTTCAGTGCATTGTGCCTGATCCTGAGCTTTCAGAAGGAGCCAGCGCTACACATTAGAACTGCTTTCAGCTAACCTATTGTTTCTCCTACTCCCATGTAACTGGAGGAGTCCCAAGCCGGACTTGGATTTCTTACTATTGAGTGCTATTCTGATACCTACTGGGAGCTGCTATCTTGCTCCCTTCCCATTGTTCTGCTGATCGGCTGCTGGGGGTGAGGGGGGGGTATATCACTCCAACTTGCAGCGCAGCAGTAAAGTGTGCCTGAGTCTGAGCTTTCAGAAGGAGCCATAGCTACACATTAGAACTGCTTTCAGGTAACCTATTGTTTCTCCTACTCCCATGTAACTGGAGGAGTCCCAAGCCAGACTTGGATTTCTTACTATTGAGTGCTATTCTGATACCTACTGGGAGCTGCTATCTTGCTCCCTTCCCATTGTTCTGCTGATCGGCTGCTGGGGGTGAGGGGAGGGGGATATCACTCCAACTTGCAGCGCAGCAGTAAAGTGTGCCTGAGTCTGAGCTTTCAGAAGGAGCCGGCGCTATACATTAGAACTGCTTTCAAGTAACCTATTGTTTCTCATACTCCCATGTAACTGGAGGAGTCCCAAGCCGGACTTGGATTTCTTACTATTGAGTGCTATTCTGATACCTACTGGGAGCTGCTATCTTGCTCCCTTCCCATTGTTCTGCTGATCGGCTGCTGGGGGGGAGGGGGGGATATCACTCCAACTTGCAGCGCAGCAGTAAATTGTGCCTGAGTCTGAGCTTTCAGAAGGAGCCAGCGCTATACATTAGAACTGCTTTCAGGTAGCCTATTGTTTCTCCTACTCAATGTACTGCCAATAGGACCCAAGTCACAAAATAGGGATTTTCCTTCTTGGATGCAATTCTCATGTCTACCACTAGGTGTTGCATGTCTAGGGTGTCAAAAATGATTGCCTCTTCGTATTAAATGTATTGGGGACTTAAGTTCCCAATACTTCACACTGTAATGTATTTTGGGTGCTGCTATCCTCCATCTTTCACTGTATTTAATGTATTTTGGGGGCCACTACTTCTGCCCCTCACATCTAGGATCTTATAATACAATTTATATTGGGACATCATGTAAAAGCACCTATACTGTATTTATAAAGCCTTGTGATATCTGGAATAATAATATTCACAGCAAAAATTATAAAATTTTACATGCAATTACTGATGAGCAAACTTTTTCAGCAGGCATGGATTTGTGATGAAATTCCACATTTTGTTATTGTTGAATATTTTTGCAAAATTGTGGGGAAATGTTGCCATGAAAAAATGCAGTGACAAAACACCAAAAAAACCCAACATGTTTTGCACTTAAAAAAAAGTAGCGGCAAAAAACGCCCATAAAACCAAAGCCCATTGACTTCATTGTAGTTTGTTCAAAAAAAGTTGCTGAAAATTTTTTCATCCATTTCGCCAATTTTTTACGATGCGAAACAGGACAGATTCACTCAATACTACAGCACAAAAGCACTAATAAGAGATTATTATGAGAATAATGAAAGTACTGTCAGGTCTTAAGCAGGGTGTCATGTCAGCATAAGCTTCCATCATTTTACAGTTTCCATCACTCATTGGCAAGGAACTCCCTCTACTGGTCATTTGCTGCATCTACATAAAATTACTTTTAATGTCTTATTTGACTCCTTTAGACCCCCATCCTCCTAACATGAGACCAACCAAGTGCCTTGTGAGAGATTTACACAACATGCCGTTGTAAATAATGGTACATTAACTTCTAGGAACCACAACTCCACATCCTAAATACATTATACAGTGAGGATCTGTAGTAGTGGCCCCTCAAAATACATTAAATACAATGAAGGGCAGAAGTAGTGGCACCAAAATACATTAAGTAAGTAGCAGTAGAAACTTTAGCCTCAAATACATTAAATACAATAACAGGGAACAATGTCATACCCCAGACCCCCTTATCTTTACAAAAAGCAGGTTTCCTGAAGACTGGAGAAATGTTCAGCCTTGTAGAGTTCAGACCGATTTCAGGAATGGTTTGCATGGTAAAAGTGCTCACTAGACCCAGCTAGTGGTTGACATAAGAATAGCACCAAAGCAGGAGAAACCCTGTCTAGCTATTCACTCATCACTACAGCACAAAGCACTAATAAGAGATTATTATGAGAATAATGAAAGTACTGTCAGGTCTTAAGCAGAGGGCCATGTCTCCAGCATAAGGTTCCATCATTTTATAGTTTTCCATCACTCATTGGCAAGGAAGTCCCTGTCATATCTGACTCCTTTAGACCCCCATCCTCCTAACATGTGACCAACCAAGTGCCTTTGAGAGATTTACACAACATGCCATTGTAAATAATGGTACATTGACTTCTAGGAACCACAACCCCAGATCCTAAATACATTATACAGTGAGGATCTGTAGTAGTGGCCCTAAAAATACATTAAACACAATGAAGAGCAGAAGTAGTGGCACCAAAATACATTAAGTAAGAAGCAGTAGAAACTTTAGCCCCTATGAGAGATTGGACTCCATTTTGTGGCTTATGGTGTGGAAGAGGCACACATTTTTTTACCCTCTCCCATACAATAGCATCGCTGGTAAGCTAATGGATTTAAATTAGTTCTAAGCCATGTATACAACTGCCAGCAGCTCAGAGACACCACTGCTAGGGTTGCCGGTTTTGACCCAGAAAGCCTGGTTTTCGGTAGTGCTGTTTGGGTTGAAACTAACTGCCCTGTTTTCCCAATTTGGTTAAAGCCTTCCTACCTGATTTTTCCAGGCAAAATCCCCTGATCAGTCCCAAGCATGAAATGATAGCCCCGCCCCCACCATCACGGCTCACCCACAAACATCATTAACCTGCCCACATACATTAGCCAAATTTTGATTAGACAAAGGTAAAACCAATAGGAAGGCATTTACTAATGCTTGGGTTTCCTTTTTTTTCTGTCTCCAAATACAATTTTGTTGTGGAAAAAAAATACATTTTTTTGCAATTTATTATGTGACAAAACCACAAAATATCTGAAACCTCTTAAGTTTTGAAGATCCTCTAGGGAAGGGACATCTGCCATTGTTTCCTACATGATCTCAGCAAGTTTTAGCAGGAAAATTGTTGGATTTGGATTTTTAGCCATTTTGACGCATAGTAAATCTAGGAAAACTTGCTGCTTTTTCTCTGTGAGTTTTAGCACTAAAAATCCGACAAATAAAAATCTGACAGTTAGTAAATGGCTCCCTTAATGTATTTTCACTTGCTCCTACCTAGTCATGAGCGAATCTGTCCCGTTTCTCTTCACCCTAAATTTAGCGGAATGGCAAGAAAATTTGTGAAACGGTGAAAAATTTGCGAAACGCATTTGTCGCACTATTTTTTTTTGTCGCCCATACTTTTTTGCTGCAACTGTGCCCAAATTTTGAATGTGAAAAGCCATGTGATGTGTGCATTGCCAGACTTTAATGTCTCCTTCCTTCTGAGTAGTGATGAGCGATTTTTTTCACCAGACATGGATTCGCATCGGCGAATTGTTTCACACACTTCCGTGAAAAGTCGCGGCGGAAAAATATGTCGCACAGAATTTTTTTTGTTGCGCGTCAAATTGGGCGTGTCAAAAAGGCACGGGCACGTAAAAAAGGCATGGTCATGTCAAAATTGGCTGCGGTCGCGTCAAAAAAAAGCACAGGTGACAAAAAATAGACGCGGGTGACAAAAAACGTGCAACAAATTTTCCGCCGCTTCACGAATTTTCTTGCCGTTTTGTTAATTTAACGGGACAGCTGCAAGTTGGAGTGATGTCACCACCCCTTTCCCCCCCAGAAGCCAATCAGCAGAACAATAGGAAGCTAGCAAGATAACAGCTCCCTGAGACCTATTTTGAAGGATTCAGCTGACTGAACGGATAGTGCCTCCATGGGCTAATAGCACTGCTGGTACTGGCCTGAATTGCCTATACTGCCTCACAATAATAAAAAACTTCTCCATGTGCCATTAGCCTCAATTCCATTGTACAGTAAAGGAGATATAGACATATATACACACACAACGTGCAGTTGTAAATAATGGTACATTGACTTCTATGAACCACAACCCCAGATCATAAATACATTATACAGTGAGGGTCTGTAGTAGTGGCCCCCAAAATACATTAAATACAATGAAGGGCAGAAGCAGTTGCACCAAAATACATTAAATACAATGTAGGGCAGAAGTAGTGGCACCAAGATACATTAAGTAAGAAGCAGTAGAAACCTTATCCTTACATATATTAAATCTAATAACAGGGAATAATGTCATACCCCAGACCCCCTTATCTTTACAAAAAGCATGTTTCCTGAAGACTGGAGAAATGTTCAGCCTTGTAGAGTTCAGAATGATTTCAGGCTTCTGAACTGCTGACATTCTGCCTCCCCATAACTACTGGACTCTTCCCAGTGTCACTTTAAGCAAAGCCACTTTAAATCCTCACTGCACAATTTCAAATGTTTCATTTTTTTAAATTTTTTTTATTGTAAATACTTGTACCTTTATTGCTCGCTTTTATTATATTTATTATTTGTATTTTTTTTTTTTTTTTGTCTATGTAAAGTTGGGAGGAACACGGGTCAAAAAATTTCATTTCAGTAATGATGCTTCATTGTTATTTGTATATGACAATAAGGGGTACATTTACTAACCCACGAATGGGTCGAAATGAGTCCGATTGCGTTTTTTTCGTAAAGATCGGTATTTTGCGATTTTTTCGTATTTTTTGCGATTTTTTCGGCGTCTTTACGAATTTTTCGTTACCAATACGATTTTTGCGTAAAAACGCGAGTTTTTCGTAGCCATTACGAAAGTTGCGTAAAATCTTGCGATTTTTCGTAGCGTTAAAACTTGCGCAAAAAGTTGCGCTTTTTTCGTAGCGTTAAAACTTACGCGAAACTTCGCACCTTTTAAGTTTTAACGCTACGAAAAAGGCGCAACTTTTCGCGTAAGTTTTAAACGCTACAGAAAAATCGCAAGATTTTACGCAACTTTCGTAAAGGCTACGAAAAACTCGCGTTTTTAAGCAAAAATCGTATTGGTAACGAAAAATTCGTAAAGACGCCGAAAAAATCGCAAAACATACGAAAAAGTCGCAAAATGTTCGTTTTCAAGTCGGAACTTTTCCAATTCGGGTCGGATTCGTGGGTTAGTAAATCAGCCCCTAAAACTTGAAACTTGGAATGGTTTGCATTAGGAAAAGTGCTCACTAGAACCACCTAGTGGTTGACATAAGAATAGCACCCAAGCAGGAGAAACCCTGTCTAGCTATTATGTATGTATGTATGTATGTATATCTTTATTTATAAAGCGCTACTTATGTACGCAGCGCTGTACTGTAGAATACATTAATACAAACAGGGGGTTATTAAGATAATAATAGATAAATACAAAGTATAACAATAAATACAAATAAATACAAGATACAGTTGCAAAAAGTTAAGAGTCAAAGACACAAGAGGACGCAGGTCCCTGCCCCACAGAGCTTACAATCTATATATTATGCGACCTGGGCCCTATTGATAGTACATTGATTACATTAAATTTTTTCCAATTTCTTTCGAGTTTGTAAGCTTCCGAATTTGAGATATTTGAGTTTTTTTTTTTATTTGAACATGTTTTCCTTATGAATTCATAAACAATTTTATTCAAATTAGAAACACAATCTTGAATTCCCAAATTCAAAATTTGATAAATAACCCAATAAACTTACAAGGACGACTTTTAGGGGGAGATTTATCAATGTTTGCGTTTAATTGGCAGATAACGTAAAGTTTGACCACATTTGTGGGGTCTTGTTTGATGTGTTATTACAGTTTTGCTAATGAAGGTGAACTTGCCCTTTAATCTGTCTCAGTTCCCCCAAGAGACCTGTTTAGCTTATTAGTTACAGTTGTATCTCAGTGCAGGGGGTGAGTATTCTGGGCTCTGCCAAAAGCTACTTATTTAATTAAGTTTGAGAAACTTTGTATCTTTCTTAGCATTCAGTGCAGGAAATCAAAGATAAATGAGGGACATTTCGATTAGAATCTGGGACGGCCGGTTCCCATGAGAATCGGACAGTTGGGAGGTATGATTGTCCCTTCCCTCCATAGTAACTAAGCAACAGATAACTATAAATTTGTTTTTGCCTTGTTGATTATAAATCACTGCTACTATATTGAGGGATTACTAATTGGTTAAAGAGTAAGAGTCATATGATGATCTTAAAAAGTTATTATTTCAGTAAATGAAACAAGCAAGAACTGTTTGTACACAGCGCCACCTGGTGACTGATATCAGTGTTACAGTTCTTGTCTATAACCTGCTAAAAAACGGAATCTTTTTTTATGTGTTCCACAAATATGTCTAGAGTGTATTCCTCCCCCGAAAAAAGCTGACTATTTTAGACTACTGTATGTCCCTAATGCATCCAAACTGGAACTATAGCAGGGTGACTGTTACCCCAATGTTTCTATATATCTGTAACCTTGTTATGGGCTAAGGGGGCCCAGCCTGAAGGCCAGTTAGGGGGGGATTTGGGGTGAGTGCTTATTTGTGCCCTGGGTACCCCTGGAACTATAGCGGGGTGACTGTTACCCCAATGTTTCTATATATCTGTAACCTTGTTATGGGCTAAGGGGGCCCAGCCTGAAGGCCAGTTAGGGGGGGATTTGGGGTGAGTGCTTATTTGTGCCCTGGGTACCCCTGGAACTATAGCGGGGTGACTGTTACCCCAATGTTTCTATATATCTGTAACCTTGTTATGGGCTAAGGGGGCCCAGCCTGAAGGCCAGTTAGGGGGGGATTTGGGGTGAGTGCTTATTTGTGCCCTGGGTACCCCTGGAACTATAGCAGGGTGACTGTTACCCCAATGTTTCTATATATCTGTAACCTTGTTATGGGCTAAGGGGGCCCAGCCTGAAGGCCAGTTAGGGGGGGGGGGTGAGTGCTTATTTGTGCCCTGGGTACCCCTGGAACTATAGCAGGGTGACTGTTACCCCAATGTTTCTATATATCTGTAACCTTGTTATGGGTTACACCCCCAACCCCACATCTGAAACCCAGACAGGGACTGAGAGGATCTATAGGGAGCTCCAATAAAGGGGCCATTGTTACAGATAGGATTAATTATTAGCCCAAAGTGAAACCAGCACAGGGTTAGGGGTTTTTCGATTTATCCAATATGTCTCCATTAATAGCTGGAGGTCACTCTCCTTAAGCATTACTGGCCTATAGAGAAGGGACTCAGGCTTAGTTCATTACTCCCTAAATCATCTCTGTTGTACAAATACTACCTCATTCAGTTCTGGGATTAGTAACCCTATGGACGTGTAGTTGCACAACGCCATCTCCCTTCCTCCTCCACTTATCAAGGCTCCATCTAGGTAAGTGTATCCCACAACTCCCTCTATGTCTATATAAACCTTTCTCTACCTATAGTTCCTGTATCTATGCACTTCTATGTACAATATACTCTGGGGCAATATAAATCATTGTTACAGCCCCCACACCTACCTGTCAGGAATAGCAGATATTAAGAACATTATGTGTTTCTAAGTAAAGGAACAAGTCTATAAACCTGTTGTACTTACACATTTACATTGCCCTAAATTATAGCAGTTTATGACACTTAGGAGCAGGTTTATAAAAGGGTGAGATAAGAGCTCGGCACAGAGAAACTCACCCTCTCTGTTTATCCCTATGGGAGTTTTAGAAAATGTATTTATCAGTGGGTGAGACTTGTAGTTCCCCATTTGCTAAATGCACTTCTACAGATCCCTAAGGAATAAATAGAAAGTGGGTGAGCTCTTATCTCTGCTTCTAAATGTATTTACTATGTTACAAGAGGAGGATGAAAATGGTTTATCCAATGCTCCAGTGCTTTTACCCTTTACCTACCACTCAGCAAAGCCCGAGAGGGGCAACTCCCAGCCATGGGTGTCCATAAATTAGAGCATTTGCCCCCCTGCTTGGAGTTTATACCTCATAATAAAGGATACACGTGTATATCTTTCTGTAAGCTTATGGTAAATAAATAAACATTAAATAAACCCAATAGGGCTGTTCTGCCCCCAATAAGGGGTAATTATATCTTAGTTGGGATCAAGTACAGGTACTGTTTTATTATTACAGAGAAAAGGGAATCATTTAACCATTAAATAAACCCAATAGGGCTGTTCTGCCCCCAATAAGGGGTAATTATATCTTAGTTGGGATCAAGTACAGGTACTGTTTTATTATTACAGAGAAAAGGGAATCATTTAACCATGAAATAAACCCAATAGGGCTGTTCTGCCCCCAATAAGGGGTAATTATATCTTAGTTGGGATCAAGTACAGGTACTGTTTTATTATTACAGAGAAAAGGGAATCATTTAACCATTAAATAAACCCAATAGGGCTGTTCTGCCCCAATAAGGGGTAATTATATCTTAGTTGGGATCAAGTACAGGTACTGTTTTATTATTACAGAGAAAAGGGAGTCATTTAACCATTAAATAAACCCAATAGGGCTGTTCTGCCCCCAATAAGGGGTAATTATATCTTAGTTGGGATCAAGTACAGGTACTGTTTTATTATTACAGAGAAAAGGGAATCATTTAACCATGAAATAAACCCAATAGGGCTGTTCTGCCCCAATAAGGGGTAATTATATCTTAGTTGGGATCAAGTACAGGTACTGTTTTATTATTACAGAGAAAAGGGAATCATTTAACCATTAAATAAACCCAATAGGGCTGTTCTGCCCCCAATAAGGGGTAATTATATCTTAGTTGGGATCAAGTACAGGTACTGTTTTATTATTACAGAGAAAAGGGAATCATTTAACCATTAAATAAACCCAATAGGGCTGTTCTGCCCCCAATAAGGGGTAATTATATCTTAGTTGGGATCAAGTACAGGTACTGTTTTATTATTACAGAGAAAAGGGAATCATTTAACCATTAAATAAACCCAATAGGGCTGTTCTGCCCCCAATAAGGGGTAATTATATCTTAGTTGGGATCAAGTACAGGTACTGTTTTATTATTACAGAGAAAAGGGAATCATTTAACCATTAAATAAACCCAATAGGGCTGTTCTGCCCCCAATAAGGGGTAATTATATCTTAGTTGGGATCAAGTACAGGTACTGTTTTATTACTACAGAGAAAAAGGAAATCAGTTTTAAAATTCTGAATTATTTGATTAAAATTGAGTCTATGGGAGATGGGCTTTCCATAATTTGGAACTTTCTGGATAATGGGTTTTTGGATAAGGGATCCTATACCTGTACTACCATAAGATACACAAACTTTACCATTATGAGACTACTTCTCCAAGGCGTGAGCCCCCATGTATGTTTAAGTTGGAGACAAAGGTGTTGTGCAACTGTAACTCACAATTATGATGGGTGCCAGTGGTTCTTGAACTTAGAAACTTATTTATTTTATTTATTGAACAGATACACATAGGAGTAGTAACAGACAATAGTGCAGGTCCCTTAGCATATCCCAGGTCAGGCTTATACTTACTGTACTTGGTCACAGTGACTCTATCCCTGCAGGGCAACAATGGGTTAACTCCCAGCTTTCAGGTTATATTTCTCCCCAGTGTAACCAAGGCGATTCACTATCTACCCTAGGTCTGTACACTGGTAACCCTACTCTGGGCAGCAGTACACCTGGGATAATAATCCCTCTACGATCCTTGTCGGAGGCAGAGCTGCTCACTAGTGAGCCCTAACTATCTGTCATGCCTAGTGGGACCTATAACAGAACTTGCCTGACCTGTCTGGACCTACCTTACACCCAGGTTCCACTCTCACTCCACACCTGCCTGCTCAGATGGAGATCTAACAAAATGGACTCCTTCGACGTGGCTGCTAAGCCTTTTATATTATAACACAGTGCCACCTAATGGCCAAACTGTTGAACTGCAAAAGGTCATGCTATGACCCAGGAAAAGGGACCATTATACCGAGGACCCTCTTTAGCCACCTCAATAATTCAGTGACTGCCAGTTAGAAAGGGGCATAATTTACCAGTCTCCTACATTTCTTTTTCGACACCATGCTATTTCTTTAGATTTGTGTTAAAATCAGTCTAGGAAACACCTGAAATCTATGGCCAAAAATAACTCCCTTAACCTGAATAGACTCAGCCCAGTGCTGGGGTTCACTCTTAAGTGATACAGTTTTATTACAGAAGATACTGACAGAGACACTAGCTGATGATGAGTTCTGAAGGACACCTGAGTCCAGGTCTGGACTGGAATTTAAATTAGGCCTTGGTATGGTAGGGACCCATAGGGTTAATGTGCCTCTATGGCTTTAAACCCTACCATTTCCTTTTCTCCTTGTTACTGTATTAATGTATCTAGTTTGGTATTTACATATACCTCAGTTATTGGCCCATAGGTAAACCACACCCTACCATACTTTAATATAGTGTTTGGGAAGGGGTGGATCTTTCTTCTTGGCCTGTTATCTCTAATCTGTGTGGATGCTCCATGAAGCCTGGGATCCACACCGGCCCAGATGGTTAGGCCCTAAGGGAGACCATCACCCTTAGTGAAGTCGGGGAGCAGGGACCCCGTGAATGAGGTATAGAAAACATAGGTTATATCATTTCATAGCACTTTCTAGGACAGTGTCGGCACTTATATAGAAAGAGCTCCAACCAGGAGAGTTGGAGTAGTTTCCTACAGGCTGCCTGAGCATAGTGCCAGGGACCGTAGGTTAGTCCTAACCCTGCCCACACTTATCCAGGGTGGAATAAACCGGTGGACTCCCTATCTTCCTGCTGGCTGTTGACTGTCTTTACCCTGCCCACACTCTTCATGAGAGGGATAAACCGGTGAACACCATACCATGCCTCCCAACTGTCCCGCTTTTCACGGTACAGGCCACACTTACTCAGCACTGCTCTGTTAACATTATACTTTCAGTTTTGTGTCTTCCTTGCACTGTCCTCCACACTGCCTTGTGGTGCTGCCATCCCCAGTGTTTCTGCCTCCTTCCATTAACTTCAATGTAACCTTTTCTCTTCAAGTGCGGCACGCTCATTTGTTATTGTAGACGCTCTGATCGGGGAAAGCTCCAGGTGGAGGATGCGGGTCAGGGGAGGGAGCAGAGCCGGGAGAGAATAGAAGCCAGAAAAGAAATGTGCTTGAAGGTATATTCACATCGTTGAAGGTGGAGGGTCAAGGATTGAGCATGGAGGTGGGGGAGTTGGAAAGCTAAAGGGGGGGGGGGCCATCCTGTGGAAGAGGAGTCCAAAATACCCCATGCTCTATTACTAGCTGGACATTTTGACTTATATAGCCAAAAAGGGGTAACAGTATTATAAGTATACAATGCTCCAAAGGGCCTACACCCAGTATAATAAGTAGGTAACTATTCATGGAATCTTAGAGCAGCCCCTCTGCTATCAGTCCTGTCTGGCTTAAGACCCCCATAGGTGCCACCTGAAAGACAACCTAAGGCAGATGAGATATACTGGGATACTTTATATACAAATATATAAATAATGCAGAGGTGTTAGCAGGCCATGATGTAAATGCTGTCTATGCAGAACTTCTTTGGGTGGGCTAGGTTCGGCCAATGGGATTCTTTGGGTGGGCTAGGTTCGGGCAATGGGATTCTTTGGGTGGTCTAGGTTCGGCCAATGGGATTTTTTGGGTGGGCTAGGTTCAGCCAATGGGATTCTTTGGGTGGGCTAGGTTCAGCCAATGGGATTCTTTGGGTGAACTAGGTTCGGCCAATGGGATTCTTTGGGTGGGGAAGCCTTCTGTGTCACATGTTATTTGGTGGGGCTGAACGCTCCCCAAGACTTATATGACTTTTATCACTTATAATAATATAATAAGAAGCTGTTTTCTGATAAACAACCTTATCTCTGAGCCTTGTTATGTAAGATAAGGTTCTAGTAGGTAAAATTACCGACATTTTATCTACTGTTTCTGTAGTTTATTCTTTTACGAGCAGATCACGGACGTCATACACATGTACTAGACATGCCTTGCTATGCAGAAACCTTCACCCTCGCAAGCAAGGTCCTTACTGAGAGATAAAACATAAACGTTGAGCACGGACTATTTATCCCATTTTCTTATAAGAACCTGTGAAATATGAATCACCTCAATCACCTTGAATTCGAGAATGTTTTTTTTTTGTTTTGTTTTGTAAATGTGTACACACCCAATGCAGGGAACACATAGAAACATATATAAAGATATATATAAATATATAAACATATATTTTTCTCCAGATATTTAGACACTTCAAGTTGCTCCATTACTGTTATTTTTGTATTAGATTACCAGTATTTAATGACCCCCTTCACCCTTTGTTGTGACTGGTTAGTTAACAGAAGTCCTGCTACTAACTGGGCTTCCCATCTCTCCCCCCTATAGTCTGTCTAAAATACTCCTGCCAGAATTCTTCTCTTCTCATCCAGGAGAATTCAGGCCCCTCCACTGCTGAAGTCCTTATCCTCGCTTCCCATAAAAACAAGAAATACTTAAGGTGCCCACACACGGGCCGATTCTAGCTGCCGATATGGGTCCCTTAGACTGATTCGGCAGCTAATCGGCCCGTGTATGGGCACTACCGACGGGCCCGTCCGACCGATATCTGGCCTGAAATCGGCCAGATCTTGAAAAAGGTTAGAATATCTAGTCGGATCGCGGACTGCATCGGCTCGTTGACCGACTTTTCCTATACCCGTCATTATAATTCAATCGTTTGGCCCCAGGATTATCATGGATTCTCCCGATATCGTCCACCCGTAGGTGGGTATATCGGGGGAGAAGATCCGCTTGCTTGGTGACATCGCCAAGTGAGCGGATTGGCCCATGTATGGGGACCTTTACAAGCCTCTTCTTTTAACCTTCAGAGCCCTTTATTCTTCTGCTCCTCACTACATCTCTTCTCTTGTGTCTCCATATGTTCCTGGCCAACTCTTCCCCTCCTCAATGAGCAACTGCTTGGTTGCCCCCCCCACTACTACTGCTGTTTCCCGCCTTAACCCTTTCTGCCCTGCTGCCCCTTACATTGGGAATGCCCTCCCTGATTTCCTCCGGAGAGGATCCTTCCTCAGTCGTTTAAGAACTAAACTCAAAGTCTCACCCTTGGAGCACTCACACAGCACCTGAACTGGGAACTGGCAGCCACTGGGACCTACAGACCTTATATTGGCCTATTTGTGTCTGTAAGTTACCCTCCCATTTAGATTGTAAGCTCTATGGCTTATCATTTTGCCTCTTTGATTCTTAACTTATGGCAACCATACCTCGTATCTTTTTTTTATCTATTATCACACTTTGTATTTATCTCTTATTGTGATGCCCCCTCTTTTGTCGTATTTGTTTATTGTTCTACTGTACAGCTCTACGTACATAAGTAGCACTTTATAAATAAAAAAATACATACATACATACATAAATACAAGTCCATTATGCAGGGGGATTATCTGAATACTGTACCTATCCACATTACCAGTGCCAAACTTGGAGTAGCTTCAGTTTCCCTGTGTCGCCCTGTTATCTCAAGCAATAACAATAACCATAGATAGTGGAATTAAAAGTCACAGGAGGTGTTAAACTGATCAGGGAGTAGGTTTTTATTTCACGTTTCATACATTTGCATCATTTAGCTGAAATTCAAAAGTAGGCTTCTGGTATAATACATTTACCAGTGCCATGACCAGCACAAGGAGAACCCATTTGTTTGGTGGCATACACAAGGAGGACATTATTGCTGCCTATGAATACTGGTGTAATGGGAATACTAGCAGATCAGAATGTAAAGCTTCCAACACGTTCCACTTGTCTCTGGTTCTTACTCCCACCCTTACTCTTCACAAGCCTAATTCACTCTCATTGTCTCTTCTCTACTCTTCATTCTCCTTCTTTTCTCTACTTTTTCCATTCCTCTGCTCAAGTTTCTACTTTCTTTTTCCATTGTTTTTTTCCCTCTTTCCCGTTAATCTCTCCATTGCCTCATTCTTTTTCTTTCACCTTCCTACACTTTCTTTACCTTTACCATTTGCCTTTGGTTTCCATTTTGCCCCATCCCTCTATAACTCCCTGTTGTGCTCCTCTGTTTGTGTTTGCCCCTTCATTCTCTCACTTGCCACATTCTGCTATCTTCTTCCCTTTATAATACTGTCAGTTTACCCGTCCCTAGCTTTTTCTGCCCCATTAGTTTTTGTTTACTGGGCTCTACTGTGCTTTTTCACATTCCTTCCTTCCTTCCAATCAGAGGAAACTGCTAATACAAACAAGTTACAATGTTCAGTTACTTAACAACAAACAAGGGCATCCACGTGAGGATCGTTTGAGTCTGACAGTTATATGAATCTACCCCTACTTCATTGTGCCCTCTCCCATGATGGCCCATTAGTACAAAGAAGGCAGAGGTACACAACATGTTCATTAGTTGCTCCATGAACGTTTGTGTGGCTTTCCGTCCACTCAGCTAATAAATGGATTAGATCTAGAAGACCAAAGAACTTGTAGACTTGGTGGGTACCTGTACTTCACAGTAAATGTGAATAGTGTGCTTTAGGCAAGAAATTATTATATTACTCTTACAGCTATTGGCTATTTCTATATATTAGCAGTTTCCTCTGGAACATCTTGGAGAAAGAAATAAGTCTGAGCCACAACAGCGGGTCCATAGTCACTAGTTGGGCCATTTGCTGTGTGATATGACCCATGTGGTAATCCCTGGACTCTGAGTTTTAGGACTGCAGCAAAAATAAGTGCTCTATAAAGTGAAATGTGTAAGGTATTTTATACCTGATATGTTTTCAAAATAAAGGTTTTTTTTCTTTTACTAACTCCTGTCCCTGGGAGCTGTGAGTATCTGCCATATATCCTGGATATGGTTTATCTGCTAAAGCTGTAGGTCTTGAGCATGCTCACCCAAACCCTTGCTTCTAGTGGCGACCTACACTCTTACACTAAGCTATAGGTTCCATACGTCTAAACAAACATAAGTGCAATAAATGTATATAATTTAAATAAATAAATGGAAATTTTTCTCCCCTGCTGTTGTGATTTTTATTAATCCAAGACTTACTCTTCATTTTTTGTCTTGTACTGGCCATTTTGGACTTCATATCTCTCTCCTCCATTATTGTCCACTAGACTCAAAGTACCATAGATTTTTGTACAAAAAACACTCAATAGTGTGACACCAGTTAAACAGGAGATGGTATACAGATAATTGCTTTATATATCATTCACTACAAGGGCAGTGGACTGATTTCACCTTCAGAGCCCTTCTCGGAATATGGCACAGAAAAACTCTTCTGTTGCAGGAGATGCAGTTTCTTTATAGTGATTTGTTGACCTCCGGTCTCAGTATCTTCATCTGGGTTGGAAGGAGAGACAAGAGGGAAGAGGTGGGACATTTTGTATGAGTAAAATATAAACTGGAATTTTGATTGAAAATATATTGTACTACGTAATTGAAAAAAAAGTATCCTTGGGTAGTTTATAAGCCATTTTAGGTCTACAAATGATCAGACAATATCTACCAACAGTTCTGTCTCCTTATGTCTCTCTAGCATGTTATTCTTTTTCTTGAGAACTGCCTATAGGTGTAGTAAGATTTGTCAGGCTGTTCAGAAAGCAATGCCTCTAGCCCAGGGGTCCCCAACCTTTCTTACAGTCAAATGTAAAAAGACTTGGAGAGCAACACAAGCACCATAAACATTCATGGAGGAGCCAAATAAGGGCTGTGATTGGCTATTAGGGGCCTCTATGTACCCTATCAGCTTACAGGGGCTTTATTTGGTAGGAAATCTTGTTTTTATTCAACCAAAACTTGCCCCCAAGTCAGGAATTCAAAAATAACTCCCTGGTTTGGGGGCACCGAGAGCAACATCCAAGGGGTTGGGGAGCAACATGTTGCCCCCAAGCCACTGGTGGGGGATCACTGCCCTAGCCTATCAAGGCTGATGCAGACCTTAGGCATAGACATGTTTTGACATAACTCAATGGAGAGCTGAGAATACAGAGTGGGAGGAAAAATAAAAATGTTACGTTTGTGGGTATCTCATGGTGGGGCTTTTCCATACATAATTTAGATCGGGTAAATAACCACAGGTCATAGTGGAGGTAGGCTATAAAGGGTGAGGTATTATAACATAAAAGATAATGAAACGGTTCCTGCTTTTTCAATAGTTATCTGACAATATGACGGACAATATGTCTGTGAAGGTCCTCAACCAACCAAGTCATGGTATATCTGTAGTATTAAGCCAAATCAACTGGACTTGCTGTGGTTCTATTGAAAATGTTTTTCTAGTCATCAGACTGGCTTTCTAAAATCAATGCTCTGAATTCAGAGAGCCAGTTGGATGATGAGTGAAACGTCTTCAAGAAAAACACAGCAAGTCCAGTTGATTTGACTTATTGCTACTACTATAGAAATATGAAGGACCTTTGGCAATTCAGATACCTGGCCATTGTGCTCAATAATTTTTTTGAATTCTGGGTTGGTTTCTGGCTAATATATAAAATTATAAATCATAGAGTGATGCTGTCATCAGACTTTTCAAAATCTTGAGACTTGGGTAAGTTGCCTCCTTACTTTACTCTCATATGCTCCAGGCAAGGGAAAGACTATATGAGAAAAACTTAGATGGGCAGAATGTTTTTGTTAGGCACTCACCTGTACCCCTGTCTCCACATTTTCTAGAGAAGGTTTAAAGCTTTGTTTATTGGTGGAATATTGATTCCTTGGGGCATCTGCCAAGGGAAATAGAAAATATTAGAAGTCTGTTCAGTGTTGTCAAATGTACAAGATTCTGCTAGTGTGTTCTTCCCTTCCAGTATACAATATACTTACAATCATCTTCTCGCAGTGCTAAATTGGTCACTGGAATGTTTTGATTAGTATTGTTCCATTGTTCATCATCTTCATACCATTTATAATCCATGTCATTGCTAAATGGCTCCTTGGTTCTACAAAACATAAGCATAGTCAGACAATATTAAACTTCACAGTGGACATGTACACAGTGATAACCTCAGATCAATTATTGCTATTACACACATAGGTCCAATGGGTTTCCAAGAAGGTGAGGCTTCCATATGGGGGGCATGGGGCAGGGTGGGCTAAAGGTGGCCATACATGGGCCGATTGTAGCTGCTGATATCGGTCCCTTGGACTGATCGGCCCATGTAGGGGCAGGAACGAGGGGCATGCCCAACCGATATCTGGACTAAAATTGGGCAAATATCAATCAGGCAGGTTAAAAGATTTAGTCAGATCGAGGACCGCATCGGCTCGTTGATGTGGTCCCCGAACTTACTGCCCCATTGCCACCATTATAATTCGATCGTTTGGCCCTAGAATTAGCCTACATGTTCCCCGATATCACCCACCCTTAGGTGGGGATATCGGGAGAAGATCCGCTTGCTTGCCGACCTCGCCAAGTGAGCGGATCTTCACGTGTATGGCCACCTTGACGATGAGATATAGATGAATGCTTATTTGCTCCCCAAGATGCACAAGAAAACCCATCTTGCAAGTCAATAATGATAATATATAGGTTACAATCATATCTGATGTCCTCTATTATCTATTATTAGAGATATGACTGAATGACTGTTTTCCTGTATCTGTAATCTTGTTAGGAGTGCTGTGACCAAAGGTCTAGGGGAACTTGAACTAAAACGGCTGTTCTATGGTCTCTCCAGTAGAAGTGGCTATGTTACTAGGTGGCAACCCTAGTTGCAAAGTGAGTTAGCCAATCCAGGGCAGAGAAAAGGGGAGGCAAGGAAAGAATGGAGGCAGAGAATAGGTCTGCTGTTCAGTTTAACTGAAAGACTAACTTAATACTTCAACTGTTGACGTTTTGGGTAATTCATATATTTATCAATGTGGAAAACGATGGAAACATCACATATTAAATCAGCGTGCTCGTACGATCCTTTATCTTTATTTCTACACATGATGCACAGGCCTTGAGATATAAACAATAAATACTATGCTCATTAGAAAAAGATGAAGGGTTCATCGCAACCTAGCGACTGATAAGATTGGAATCGTGGGATAAAGCAAGAGAGTGCTGATTGTGCAACAAATGGAATATTTTATCTATCTATATCTTGTAGGTAGAACAGGAAAACAAGACAAGTACATTAATATGTATCTTCTGTCCTGTTTAGACTCTCAGAATTGATTAATTATATCAGGACTATCCAAGGGACATGTGCGACCCTCATTGTATGGCCCCTAGTCTGCTGAAGGACTCCATAGATCTCTTTATATGGCATCATCATTTTAACATGGCCATGGATTCTGACAAATAATAAGCCCACTACATGTATAAAGTTGCAAAGCACTGAGGCAGATGGAACACACTGTACTAACAAAAGGGAAACACCATTAAGTTTACATGGTATCCACTAAAGGTGGCCATACACCTTCATCACCTTGTCGCCAAGCAAGCAGATCTTCTCCCGATATCCCCCACCTACAGGTGGGCAATATCAGGAGAATCCAGGCTAATTCAATCTTTTGCCCTTGGGGCCCTAAGGGACTGATATCGGCAGCTAGAATCGGCCCGTGTATGGGCACCTTAATACTTAAATAGTCTGGTTTCCACCACGGTAGGTGTTTTATAAACTGTATACAAGGTGGGTGATCAGCTCCTGCTTTATTATTGGTACAAATCCACATGGAGAACTTCAATATTTAAGTGTTGTTATCTTTTATTAGGAGATGAGGTTTATTATGAGTATTTAGACCACTTTAGACCCTTATTGAGGAACAATGAAAGGTGGAACTTCCTCAGAAGCAACCAAAGGTAGTCCTTCTTCAATGAAAATGATGGAACTTAAATGTTGAGGCTCTCCAAGTGGAATGTTTGTATTTATTCTCAAATACCCTACTTCCAAAGGATATGTTCAGTACGGATGTAGGGCATTGTCATTGGGGTTACACTAATGCTTACCGCTTCTTCTTGTGTCTTTTCTCTCGGGAAAGTAAGATTGCTACTGTGATGATGATGATTAACAGGGCGGCAGCCACTGCCCCAGCACTCCCATAAACGGCAGCTTTTGAGATCCGCGCCCCACATGTTGCCGAGGTGTATAGGTAATCATGTGTATCTGGGCACCTGTGTAGAGGCACAAAAGAACATTATGATTGCACACAAGCATCAGATCATTTATAGTACCAACGGTTTTAATGAGATATGGAGGCATTCTTATTTGCTTCCCTAGATACGCCGGAAAACCCAGCTTGCAATGGGTGAGATTTGGGGTGAAATCACCAAATTAGAGATATGACTGAATGACTGAGCAATGTTTTCCTTTATTTGTAACCTCATTAGAAGTGAATAGAACAACGATCAATGGGGGCTTGAACTGAAACTGCTGCCCTATGGTCTCTCTAGAAGAGCTAGCTATGGTACTAGGTGGCAGCCCAAGTTGCAAAGTGAGTTAGCCAATCCAGAAGAGAGAATGGGTGAGGTAAGAGAAGAATTGAGTCAGAAAGGGAACGGGTATAGAATCTAAGTAACAAGGACAAGAGGGCCATCTCTCCCAAGTAGTGATGAGCCATAAAATTTCACGAAATGGCAAGAAAATCCACGAAACGGCGAAAATTTCTCGAAACGCATTTGTTGCCCGATTTTTTTTGTCGCCTGTGTCTATTTTTTGTCCGCCGCATATATTTTTTTTGTCGCCCCAGTGCTTTTTGACGTGACCGCGCCCAATCTTGATGTGACCGCACCCATTTTTGACGTGCCCACACCCAATTGTGACACGGTCGCGTCCTTTTTTGATGCGACCGCGTCCGTTTTGCCGTGACCGCGCCCATTTTTGATGTGACTGTGTCCTTTTTTGATGGGACCGTGTTCGATTTGCCGCGACAACAAAAAATTCCACGTGCCAAATTTTTCCGCTGCAAATTTTCATGGAAGGTTCGCAAAACAATGGCGAAATGCGGAAATTTACTGCGAATCCACGCCTGCTGAAAAAATTCGCTCATCACTACTCCCAAGCAAGAAATACCAACAACATGTTCTTCTATAAATACACATTCCCAGTGTATTACACACTTTAACAAAGGGCAGTGGAAAGGGATAATAGCAAGGAAGAACCATAAAGTCAATAGCCTGGGTTAAAAAAAGCATTTTTGTGTATGTGTGAGCTTGCACTCCTGGTTGTCTTGGTGACCCATCCATCTAACCTGATTACAGGTTGGTGTAGCCCCTTGGATATTCAGATGCCTTGATTGGCTATTGGTTATCCTTTGTAGTGAAGATTTTATTGTTTTTTGCCGTCTACAAGTTGCTCCCAATCCCCATTTTTTACTGCCCCATTTAATAGAGACGTTAGCATTGCCAAAGAGTGGGAAAGGAGCCGGAATACTTGATTTCCTTTCAATGGCTCCATACTCACAAGCAATGGGTTCCTTTACTGATCTGGATATGACAGGTGCCGCGCGTACAGTCCTTGAATCTCGGGGAGAGCACGTTACATTCCGACACACAGGTCAGGCCACTATCAGTCACCACCGGAGAGAAGTAACTCAAATAGTCCACTGGAATTCCCTTCTTGCAGAGATCTGAGAAGAAACATCGAATAACATTGGGCAATTAAGAAAGCAAGCATTAACAATGTATAACCTTTCATTGCAAATTAAGTAACTGTTACTGCTACCACCAGGTGGTAAGTCAGTAGCCCATTGGGCCCCTCAGGTTGGATGACTGGCAAGATAGACTTGTGTTTGGTGGAACTGGCCAATAGCATTCCTTGGGACAAGTTTGGTATTGTAAGGTTGTTTAACCTCAACTAATTTTATAGAAACTATTGGGTGATGTGACAAACATAGTGCCTTTTATTATATATGGGGTTAGCGTTTTGTTGTGTATGATTATATGATTATGAATTATATTGTTAGAAAGTGACTATGAAGATGTTTCATTCATCCAGGCCATGGTATATCTAGTATAAATAAATCTAAAGCAACTGGACTTGTTAAGTTATCATTGAAGACGTTTCACTACTCATCCGAGCAGCTGCTTCAGTTCAACTGACTGGTATGGGAAGTCCTCAGCCTATGTACTCTTCCACTAATCCAATCACAATAGCACTTCCGAAGAGTTACAAAGTGCCATTGTGATTGGATTAGTGGAAGAGTACATATGCTGAGGGCTTCCCATACCAGTCAGTTGAACTGAAGAAGTTGCTCGGATGAGTAGTGAAACGTCTTCAATGATAACTTACCAAGTCCAGTTGCTTTAGATTTATTTATACTAGATATTGTTAGAAATTGTTCATTAAAGTCATGGCCTTTATCAGTCCCCCAAAAATGCTCTCCCTCTTTTGGTTGCTTCAAGCAGGGCATGGGTTTGGTAAGCATGGTGGGTTGGTAATTGTTCCCACCTCCTTGGCACTGCCTTAGTCACCCATTCTAGATTCTAGTTTTCATTAAAACAGAATAAGAAGGCTATGGGAGTATATATGGTAGCTTGTGACCAGTAAGCCAATGACAGCTCAGATAAACAAAAAAATATTAAAGTTTACCGGCCCAAAAGTAGGTTTTTTGTACAAATAAGCTTGTGTAACTCGTTATATAGAACTGGAAGGAAAAAAACGACTATACAGGCCACATAGTTCAAAGTACAATATTAAAACAGAAGAAGCATATGTCAGCTGAGAAAGGGAACGGAAGGTCTCGGGTAGGAAGAAAGGTTGGCCAGCTAGGATTGTTTCCACTAGGGATGCACCGAATCCCGGATTTGGTTCGGTATTCCATGGTCCTGGCTGAACTGAATCCTAATAAGCATTTGCTAATTAGCAATTATTAGGATATGAAGGGTTAAATGTTGCCGAGCACCGTCATTTAACCCTTCCGTATCCTAATTAGGATTCAGATTTGGTTCAAATCCCTTAAAGTGGCCATACACGTTAAGATCCGCTCGCTTGGTGAGGTCTCCAAGCGAGCGGATCTTCTCCCAATATCCCCACCTACGGGTGAGCTAATTTGATCGCTTGGCCCTGGGGCCAAACGATCGAATTATAATGGTGGCAATGGGGCAGTCAGTTTGGGGACCGCATCAGCGAGCTGATGTGGTCCCCGATCCGACTAAATCTTTTAACCTGCCCGATCAATATCTGGCCAATTTCAGGCCAGATATCGGTCGGGCATGCCTCTCGTTCCTGCCCCTACATGGGCCGATAAGCTGCCGAATCAGTCCAAGGGACCGATATCGGCAGCTACGATTGGCCCGTGTATGGCCACCTTTACAATGGATTTGAGGATTCGGCCCAACCCAAAAAAACTGCGTTTGGTGCATCCCTAGTTTCCACACAATAAATTATCGGATTACTTAATATTCATTATTAGGTCTTTCTAGAGGGCAATAGAAGACTAGATTAGGAGAAGGTATCATCTTCAGGTACAAGCAGATGGCTAAGTACAGGGCCAATCACAAGATAGTTTTAACATTTTAACGTGCTGGGTGCTCATTACAAATGACTAGAACAGCTTTGACCTACTTTCTGACCCAATAAGGGTTAAATAGATTAATTGGGACATCCAGGGCATGTGGTTAAAGTGGTTTCAGGCTCATAAGAACCACACAAGCCTTCTAGATGGGACCATTGCCCATAGCTTGAGAAACTTCCTTTACTCATGGCTGTAATAATACACAAGTACACATAAAATACATCTTTTCCCCTTGAATTGTAGGCAACGACTTACTGTTGGGTTTTCCTTACCTGCCTCGCTTGTAGGAAATATCTCTTCAGTCGTAAAATTGCTTGAAATGCACAGCGATGCTATGAAAAGAAGCAATGAGACAATGAAGGGTTGGGACTGTAGTGCAAATACTCCATAACCAATGAGAAGCAATGAGACAATGAAGGGTTGGGACTGAAGTGCAAATGCTCCATAACATAGTAACATAGTAACATAGTAACATAGTAAGTTGGGTTGAAAAAAGACATACGTCCATCAAGTTCAACCATAATGCCTATACCTAACCTGCCTAACTACAAGTTGATCCAGAGGAAGGCAAAAAACCCCATCTGAAGCCTCTCTAATTTGCCTCAGAGGGGAAACAATTCCTTCCTGACTCCAAGATGGCAATCGGACCAGTCCCTGTATCAACTTGTACTAAGAGCTATCTCCCATAACCGTGTATTCCCTCACTTGCTAAGAATCCATCCAGCCCCTTCTTAAAGCTATATAATGTATCAGCCAGTACGACTGATTCGGGGAGGGAATTCCACAACTTCACAGCTCTCACTGTAAAAAATCCTTTCCGAATATTTAAATGGAACCTCCCTTCTTCTAAACGGAGTGGGTGCCCTCGTGTCCGTTGGAAGGACCTACTGGTAAATAAAACATTAGAGAGGTTATTATATGATCCCCTTATATATTTATACATAGTTATCATGTCACCTCTTAAGCGCCTCTTCTCCAGTGTAAACAGACCCAACTTGGCCAGTCTTTCTTCATAACCGAGACTTTCCATACCCTTTACCAGCTTAGTTGCCCTTCTCTGGACCCTCTCTAGCTCAATAATGTCCCGTTTGAGCACTGGAGACCAAAACTGAACAGCATATTCTAGATGGGGCCTTACCAGTGCTCTGTAAAGGGGAAGAATAACCCCCTCCTCCCGTGAATCTATACCCCTTTTAATACAGCTCAGAACCTTGTTTGCCCTTGCAGCTGCTGCCTGGCATTGCTTGCTACAGCCAAGTTTATTATCTACAAGGACTCCAAGATCCTTCTCCATTATGGATTTGCCTAGTGCAGTCCCATTAAGGTTATACGGGGCTTGCATATTTTTACATCCCAGGTGCATGACCTTACATTTATCCACCAATGAGAAGCAATGAGACAATGAAGGGTTGGGACTGTAGTGCAAATGCGCCATAACCAATGAGAAGCAATGAGACAATGAAGGGTTGGGACTGAAGTGCAAATGCTCCATAACCAATGAGAAGCAATGAGACAATGAAGGGTTGGGACTGTAGTACAAATGCGCCATAACCAATGAGAAGCAATGAGACAATGAATGGTTGGGACTGTAGTGCAAATGCTCCATAACCAATGAGAAGCAATGAGACAATGAAGGGTTGGGACTGTAGTGCAAATGCGCCATAACCAATGAGAAGCAATGAGACAATGAAGGGTTGGGACTGAAGTGCAAATGCTCCATAACCAATGAGAAGCAATGAGACAATGAAGGGTTGGGACTGTAGTACAAATGCGCCATAACCAATGAGAAGCAATGAGACAATGAATGGTTGGGACTGTAGTGCAAATGCTCCATAACCAATGAGAAGCAATGAGACAATGAAGGGTTGGGACTGTAGTGCAAATGCTCCATACCCACAAATACACATGTTCAGCACTAAAACATACAGCTGCCCATGTTAAATGATGATGAAAGCATGACCTATGGAGGTCCTATATAGGCCATTATTATGTTCCAGTCATTGGCCTGGGGACAAACAGTTGCCATTAAAATAGTAGGCACAATTAAAGAAGCAGTCTGCCCTCTTTTTTTAGCCTCTTTATAGTGAGTTGCTCCCTATCCCAAGAGCTAACAAAAAAGGGAGGGGTTTGTTTATACAGTTGTGATATTAACAATATATGGTACGCCTAAGGAAATACTACTTTTTGATAAAAAATGCCACTGCCATGTATTAAAGGAGAACTACCAGTGTGATCGGGGCGTTGCTGCCATTAGGCTAGTTGAGAAACTTGCTCCAGGCGGCAGTGCAACACAAGTTACCAAAAGGCTGCTCCTGGTATTTTTAAAAGCTGAAATTCCAATTTTTTGGCATTGGAGCACACTAGTCTAGACTAGTGATGTGAACCCACTCAAGCTGAGCTGAAGCTCTGAACAGTCAGGAGTGGGGGCAAGGGATTGAAGTGGGAGGCCCGTCTCAGGGTGGCCAAGGGTGCAGAATCACCCCTGATTGGGACCAAAATAGAAATGTCTGATACTTACAACTCCCCTCCCCAGTACAGTTATCAGCAACAAGCTTCTCCAGCACTGTGTTCACAACCTGGAATATTTCACTATAGTCTTCTGTCACACTGGAGTTATTCTTGTATTCAGTCTCCACTGTAACGTTGTGCTCTACAACGATGCTTCCTTGGCTACAGGAGACACAAGGTAATAGGAAGAGGTCAGCTTTATTAGGTGGTGTCTTAGTCCTTCTTATAGGACTTTGACTATCATGTGGGTTGTGGCTCCCCATGAAGGCTTCATACCCAACTACCATTACCCATCGTGCCATCAGAATTGTATAGATGTCATTGAAAACATTCAGGGAAAAGGGTAACAAAGAGCAATGTAGAAGTAAAAAGAAAGCAAAGGATACGTCTGGGTGGGCAACCAAACCTTGAATATAGGTATAAGTGGATTCCCCAATCTACCCCAGTTGTGCCCAGACATACACTTGACCTGCTTGAAACCCCAACCCATTTCTGATATGCCCTGTCCCTAGTTTAGGATTGTCCCTTCTAGTTTTCAACCACTGGGGTTATCTTGGAAACTCTGCTGTTAGCTTTTCTTTGTTCTTGACCCTTAAGCTGGGCAAACGGACCTAACAACTGCCGCCTCACTTGATAACTGCGAAAGCAAAAAAGTATCTGCCCAATGCATTTAAACTCAATAAAGGGTCTTCATCAGGAGTAAAAAATTTAAAAAGGGGCATTTTTTTCCCCTGATGAAGACCCTTTATTGGTTTGAAACGCGTTGGGCTTTTGTTTTCTTATGATATGATTTTGTACTTAATACATTTTTATTTTGTATTTACTTTCCTTGAGTTTGCAGATACTTTTTTGCTTTTGTGATTATTTTTGGAGTTACTGAATTGGTTTCCTCCAGTTTTCTGCACCTCTATTAATTTTGATAAGGTGTGCACTCTGGCACTTTGTAATATCACTTGATAACTGGGCTGAACTTGGGCAACTGGGCTGAACTTGGAACTATTCTGCTTGTTACCTGCCGTATACCATGGACTTGGACAACAATGTCTTCACTGACCCTATTTTCTGGTTGACTATGCACTCTGATCCCTGCTACCTGCTGTTCTCTCTCTATGGTGTCTTAAGTGGAATATAATCATTGTATAATTGCAGTAGGTTTGGGGTCCCAAAAGAGGAGCACCGGCATCTCTCCATAGGAGCTTCATTAGCAGTTGAGGTGTCTACTTGATTAAGGTAGATGGGACCATCCATATCCTTCAACTTTACTTGGCTACCTCAACCAGGTTCTCACTCAAGCTAAGGACAGATTATTTCCCAGCATATGAGAAGAAGCCCCAGTATAAGTATATAAGCTTCGATACCCATAACATATTATTGCTTACCTTACAGCACCAATTTGTACCCCTTTATATCCAGGAACATTACCATAGACTTTATCCATCTAGAAGTAGAAAAAGACAACCCATATTAACCCGGGAATTACAACTAAATCCGCATTCCCAGTGGAACGTGTTACCATCCTCTCACCTCTGTTTTGAAGTTGCTCTCAAACGCCGCATATTCAGCTGATGTTTTATCATTCAATGCGTCTGTATACGGATGGTTAACAATTTTCAAAGTCACTTTCACAAAGGTATCAACAACCTTGCCTATATATTTAAGGAAAACACACAATTACCTAAACAGTTTTTGCATATTTGTTAAACAGGAACCAGTAGCAAAGTTCAACGTGGACCATAACTTTCATGTTAGAAAACGGAAAGCTCTTTGCCTTGATATCTGTGAGGAACCTCTGTGACAGTTCTGCCCATGGTTTATATGCCGTGGGCCAGTTGAACTTTTTTCAATATATGTTTAAGACAGTGTTGACGTCCAAAGAGATTTTCTAAGGTTTTGTCCATTGTGAGGCCATGAACATATCTGGATTGGGCCGCCAGTTAGACAGCCCTGCCCTAGGGAATGCCTTTTAATTCAGCAACCCTTTCTCCCTTGTTGCATTGTCCTATCAATAACCAATTTTCAGTCAGCTTCAACACATGAGACTTGACCTTAAAGGTGGTCCCTTGGACCGATTCAGCAGCTTATTGGCCCGTGTAGGGACAGGAACGAGGGGCATGCCCAACCAATATCTGGCCTGAAATCGGGCAGATATCGATCAGGCAGGTTAAAAGATTTAGTCAGATCGGGGACCGCATTGGCTCGTTGATGCGGTCCCCGAATCGACTGCCCCATTGCCGCCACTATAATTCGATCATTTGGCCCCAAGGCCAAACGATCGAATTAGCCTACATTTCCCCCGATAGGTGGGGATATTGGGAGAAGATCCACTCTCTTGGTGACCTCACCAAGCGAGCGGATCTTCATGTGTATGGCCACCTTAAGGCTTGGTCCAACTAGATCCAGCCATTGGGCTGACCTATCATAGATTATATTCTTTAATAAGTAAACAGAATTCTGTTTCAGGGGACTTGCTGCCCAGACATAAAAAGCTGTATCATAAAAGTCCTTTTTCGAATTAAACATGAAACCCAAATTCCAGCTGTCCGTCATATATTGCCTGCCCCACCTCTATGCACTTTGTATACAAATCTACTTACCTACGAGAAGGTCTTTGATGAATTCACACTCGGGTCCTTCAAAATTACTGGGACAAATACAGATAAATCCGTTGTAGGTACCTCCATTCTGACATTTAGCTGAAGAGGAGACAAATAAATAGGATGGTGTATATGATAACGAGAACATGTTTAATGACTAATTAATGCACTCAGTGGGTACCATGTGACCAGTAGAACTGGGGCCAATAGTGAGAAATGTAAAAGACAAAGGTCAGTAATATTTTCACGTGTTTACAGTATTACAATAATACCCATTTAGTATTTGCCGAACAATAGCACAATACCCTAATTGGATGATTTTTTAATTTCATTGATTTGATGCTCATAATAGTTACTGATGAGTGATATTTTTCGGCAGGCATGGATTCGTAGCAAAATTCTGCATTTTGCCATTGGCGATTTCTTTCCCGCGAACTGGGCGCAAAAATTCACCACAAAAACTTCTTCAAAAATTCACCGTGACAAAAATTTGCCAGGTGAGGAAAAAGCCACAGTCACATCAAAAAAAGTCACAGTCGCATCAAAAAAAGTCACAGTCGCATAAAAAAAAAAAGTCACAGTCGCATCAAAAAAAGTCACAGTCGCATCAAAAAAGCCACAGTCGCATCAAAAAAAGTCACAGTCGCATCAAAAAGCCACAGTCGCATCAAAAAAAGTCACAGTCGCATCAAAAAAGCCACAGTCGCATCAAAAAAGCCACAGTTGCATCAAAAAAAGTCACAGTCGCATCAAAAAAAGTCACAGTCGCATCAAAAAAGTCACAGTCGCATCAAAAAAAGTCACAGTCGCATCAAAAAAAAAGTCACAGTCGCATCAAAAAAAGTCACAGTCGCATCAAAAAAGCCACAGTCGCATCAAAAAAAGTCACAGTCGCATCAAAAAGCCACAGTCGCATCAAAAAAGTCACAGTCGCATCAAAAAAGCCACAGTCGCATCAAAAAAGCCACAGTTGCATCAAAAAAAGTCACAGTCGCATCAAAAAAAGTCACAGTCGCATCAAAAAAAGTCACAGTCGCATCAAAAAAAGCCACAGTCGCATCAAAAAAAGTCACAGTCGCATCAAAAAAAGTCACAGTCGCATCAAAAAAAGTCACAGTTGCATCAAAAAAAGCCACAGTCGCATCAAAAAAAGTCACAGTCGCATCAAAAAAAGTCACAGTCGCATCAAAAAAAGTCACGGTCGCATCAAAAAAAGCCACAGTGTCACAGTCACATCAAAAAAAGTCACAGTCGCATCAAAAAAGCCACAGTTGCATCAAAAAAAAGTCACAGTCGCATCAAAAAAAGTCACAGTCGCATCAAAAAAAGTCGCATCAAAAAAGCCACAGTCGCATCAAAAAAAGTCACAGTCGCATCAAAAAAAGTCACAGTCGCATCAAAAAAAGCCACAGTTGCATAAAAAAAAGTCACAGTCGCATCAAAAAAGTTGCGTTCATCAAAAAAAGTTGTGCGGTAGCTGCAATTCATGGATCTTTCAGCAGATTTATTTCAGCCTGACTATTGGGGCACCTGGGAAAGGGTATCCTAGTTAGTGATGAGCAAATTTTTTCCCCAGGCATGGATTCACAACGCATTTCAGCATTTTGCCATTGGCGAATTGTTTTGCGAAACTTCAGTGAAAATTTGGCAAGGGAAAATTCATTGCACGGCAAAAAATTGTGTTGCGTGTCTAATTGGGTGCGGTTGCGTTAAAATTGGGGGTAGTCGTGTCAAAATTGGCCATGGACGCGTCAAAAAAGGGCACAGTCGCATCAAAAAGAGGCGCAGTCGCATCACAATTGTCCACGGTCGTGCCCAAAAAGGGTGCACGGGCAACAAATGCATTTCACAAATTTTTCGCTGTTTTATGAATTTTCATGCTGTTTCGTGAATTTTATGGCAAAGCGAAACGCGACAGATTCTCTGCTACCTGTCTCTCTTGCTTCTGCCCATGTCTCTCAGTGTATATGTTCCCCCCCAGTGAATATAATGACTAACCTTAGGCCCTAGCCTGGCACTCTCTCTGCTGAAGAACGCACTGGCCCAGAGTACAAAAAGTATTCCAATGAGTATGGCTCCAATATCTTCTGAGATTTCCCAGGGTTCCCTTGTGGCGCTTACATATCAGATTTCACTATACTGTGCATAGAAATGGTCACAATACTAGGGATGCACCGAACCCACTTTTTTGGGTTCGACCAAACCCCCAAACCCAACCTGAAGGATTCGGCCGATCCTTCAAAAAAACCTGGATTCAGCCCGAATCCCGAACCAAATCCGGGATTTGGTACATCCCTTCATGGGATTGCTCAGAAGAAGAGCCCCAGCCGTAGGTATAAGATTAGTGGTTATATTGTCTCTCCCAGTTACTAGCACAATCCTTGTTCTTTAATGCTAGTGAAATCCCATTTACCTTTCAAGATATTATGAAAATAAAACATAAATTTACCGTTGAAATGAAAAGATAACGGGTCTCAAATTTCATTGAAATTCTTATCTGATTGTAAAACTGGATCCATTATGGCTGGAAACGAATGGTCTTCAAAAATTAAACTTTTGAAGACAAATTTCTCAAGATCTTTTACTAATGAAGGCAAGGGGAGGTCAAACAAAAGGAAAGAGTCCGTTTCTGTGTACTCCGGGATAGGTACAGAGGTACATACGGTAAAAGAACTTATCTCTGAAGTTTGTTGGACGATGGAAGTTCATAATTCAGGCTGATCAAGGTTAGACCATTAGGCATGAGCAAATGTAGGATGTACTTTAAATTGGAGATACTGGAGTGAGAAGAAGTCTATAAATCACGGAACACCTAAGACATTGTGGTAACTGGAATCTTGGTGGAGCTGATCCCTTCTACACTGTGATTCTCCTTCTATAGAAGTCTATACATCACGGAACACCTAAGGCATTGTGGTAACTGGAATCATGGTGGAGCTGATCCCTTCTACACTGTGATTCTCCTTCTATAGAAGTCTATAAATCATGGAACACCTAAGACATTGTGGTAACTGGAATCTTGGTGGAGCTGATCCCTTCTACACTGTGATTCTCCTTCTATAGAAGTCTATACATCACGGAACACCTAAGGCATTGTGGTAACTGGAATCATGGTGGAGCTGATCCCTTCTACACTGTGATTCTCCTTCTATAGAAGTCTATAAATCATGGAACACCTAAGGCATTGTGGTAACTGGAATCTTGGTGGAGCTGATCCCTTCTACACTGTGATTCTTCTTCTATAGAAGTCTATAAATCACGGAACACCTAAGGCATTGTGGTAACTGGAATCTTGGTGGAGCTGATCCCTTCTACACTGTGATTCTCCTTCTATAGAAGTCTAGAAATCATGGAACACCTAAGACATTGTGGTAACTGGAATCTTGGTGGAGCTGATCCCTTCTACACTGATTCTCCTTCTATAGAAGTCTATAAATCACGGAAAACACCTAAGGCATTGTGGTAACTGGAATCTTGGTGGAGCTGATCCCTTCTACACTGTGATTCTCCTTCTATAGAAGTCTATAAATCACGGAACACCTAAGGCATTGTGGTAACTGGAATCTTGGTGGAGCTGATCCCTTCTACACTGTAATTCTCCTTCTATAGAAGTCTAGAAATCATGAAACACTTAAGACATTGTGATAACTGGAATCTTGGTGGAGCTGATCCCTTCTACACTGTGATTCTCCTTCTATAGAAGTCTATACATCACGGAACACCTAAGACATTGTGGTAACTGGAATCTTGGTGGAGCTGATCCCTTCTACACTGTGATTCTCCTTCTATAGAAGTCTATACATCACGGAACACCTAAGGCATTGTGGTAACTGGAATCTTGGTGGAGCTGATCCCTTCTACACTGTGATTCTCCTTCTATAGAAGTCTATAAATCATGGAACACCTAAGACATTGTGGTAACTGGAATTTTGGTGGAGCTGATCCGTTCTACACTGTGATTCTCCTTCTATAGAAGTCTATACATCACGGAACACCTAAGACATTGTGCTAACTGGAATCTTGGTGGAGCTGATCCCTTCTACACTGTGAATTTCCTTCTATAGAAGTCTATAAATCACGGAACACCTAAGGCATTGTGGTAAGTGGAATCTTGGTGGAGCTGATCCCTTCTACACTGTGATTCTCCTATAGAAGTCTATACATCACGGAACACCTAAGACATTGTGGTAACTGGAATCTTGGTGGAGCTGATCCCTTCTACAATGTGATTCTACTTCTATAGAAGTCTATAAATCATGGAACACCTAAGACGTTATGGTAACTGGAATCTTGGTGGAGCTGATCCCTTCTACAATGTGATTCTACTTCTATAGAAGTCTATACATCACGGAACACCTAAGGCATTGTGGTAAGTGGAATCTTGGTGGAGCTGATCCCTTCTACACTGTGATTCTCCTATAGAAGTCTATACATCACAGAACACCTAAGACATTGTGGTAACTGGAATCTTGGTGGAGCTGATCCCTTCTACAATGTGATTCTACTTCTATAGAAGTCTATAAATCATGGAACACCTAAGACGTTATGGTAACTGGAATCTTGGTGGAGCTGATCCCTTCTACAATGTGATTCTACTTCTATAGAAGTCTATACATCACGGAACTCCTAAGACATTGTGGTAACTGGAATCTTGGTGGAGCTGATCCCTTCTACAATGTGATTCTCCTTCTATAGAAGTCTATACATCACGGAACTCCTAAGGCATTGTGGTAACTGGAATCTTGGTGGAGCATATCCCTTTTACACTGTGATTCTCCTTCTATAGAAGTCTATAAATCATGGAACACCTAAGACGTTATGGTAACTGGAATCTTGGTGGAGCTGATCCCTTCTACAATGTGATTCTACTTCTATAGAAGTCTATACATCACGGAACACCTAAGGCATTGTGGTAACTGGAATCTTGGTGGAGCTGATCCCTTCTACACTGTGATTCTCCTTCTATAGAAGTCTATAAATCATGGAACACCTAAGACATTGTGATAATGGGAATCTTGGTGGAGCTGATCCCTTCTACACTGTGATTCTACTTCTATAGAAGTCTATAAATCATGGAACACCTAAGACATTGTGGTAACTGGAATCTTGGTGAAGCTGATCCCTTCTACACTGTGATTCTCCTTCTATAGAAGTCTATAAATCATGGAACACCTAAGACATTGTGGTAACTGGAATCTTGGTGGAGCTGATCCGTTCTACACTGTGATTCTCCTTCTATAGAAGTCTATAAATCATGGAACACCTAAGACATTGTGGTAACTGGAATTTTGGTGGAGCTGATCCGTTCTACACTGTGATTCTCCTTCTATAGAAGTCTATAAATCATGGAACACCTAAGGCATTGTGGTAACTGGAATCTTGGTGGAGCTGATCCCTTCTACACTGTGATTCTCTTTCTATATAAGTCTGTTAACTGAATATTAATAAATCATGAATTATGGGAGTTATTTTTGGAAAATTTTTGAAAATATTTTTCAAGAAACAATATTGGAAAAATGAAATACTGGCAAAAAACCATTTGAAAATCTCGAAATTATCTAGTAAAAAAAATCGACTTTTTCTCAAAATTGATTTTCATGTGCCCCCAAGTCCTAATTGTTTTTCCACTAAATAAAAATAATGGGAAGGAAATTGCTTGTGAGTTATAATGAGATGAATGTAAAGACACATAGGTGATACTTACACGGTGTGCTAATGGTCGACTGTGTAGTAAAGGAGACAGTAAAAGGATCACTTGTTTCTGTCTCTCCAGATCCTTCTGGAGTTGGATCTGTGGTCCCCGACCCTTCATAAATCTCCGCCATTTGCTGCTGTACCCTTTTAGACTCCAGAGACATCCTTTTATGTTTCCCCAGATTGATGAAATAATGTCCTATTTTGATGGCCGGTCGAGTCGTTGGCTTCACAGTAGTCTTAACTTTCACGTCCGTTTCCTCAGTGGGATCACGTATCTCCAACACCGTCATGGCGTTTCTTCTTTCTCTGCTACCAATGTGCTCCTTATTTTCCAAAAAGTTACTCTTTGGGGAATTTAGCATGATAACCCTTGGTTGTTTGATGGCAGTTGGGGCATCTTGGGACTTGAAGCCAGATTTGCTCTTGTGTTCTTGATTCCATGCTGTGACTAAGGGGAGAGATAATGAAGTGTTTATATGAAAACTCGTACTTAACTTTGCCTTTATAAATAAGCTCTGGTTCCGACTGCCTTGGTGCCTCAGTGCCTTTCCCTGCCGGAGATCCCCCCTTGAGAACAACCCCCCCGTAAAACCTCCACAGCTCTCAATCCCCACAAGACTCTTAGGTCTTGGACCTTTATTAGTACCAATACATAACTGATGCCAATGTTGTTTTTGACTATTTTGTTGTTCAATAAAGATATTGATTGGTAAAAAAAAAAAATAAGCTCTGCTTAGCCACAGCAAAATGTCCTACCTATGAACATTATTTTGAATCATTTGGGTTCCTCCACCTCCTATGACTTTCTATAATTAAATATTGTATTATTGCCCTAGTCTACACTTTCATTTGTCGGAGAATTTTTTAAATTCTGGTTAGTTATGACCAGGCATGGATTTTCTATGAAATTATGCCTTTTGCCAAATTCGCCGAATGAGGAAAAAGTTGCAGTCTAGTCAAAAACATCGCAATTGCTTCCGGAAAGTTGTGGTCACGCGTTTCACAAATTTGTCCGCAGTTTTTCAAATTTTTCATCAAATTGAAACGGGGCAAATTTGCTCATCACTAATTCTGGTAGAAATCCACAGCGTAGGTTCTTGGTTGATGAAATATATTTAATTCCAACTTGAAGCAGGACATCGGCTACTTTCTCTGTACTGTAGAACATAATAGGATAGTTGGAATCAGTAATGGAAAGGCACTTACCAGTGGCCAGAAGAGTGAGCCAAATTATGATAGAAATCCCCTTCATGTTGTCTAGGTTCTCCCTCTAGGAATAAGCAATGGGTAGAAATTCAGGCTCTCTTAGATGAATGAAGCTGGACTGTTATCTTCAGGAATATATAGATATGATTGCGTCGGTCAGCTTACGTCCAAAGTTCCCATGTCATTCCAAGTAGAGGATTTATTCCCCTGCTTATCTATAAATATTGGCTAATAGAGGCAATAGTAGTAGATATTTGAAGAAAGCGACACCAAGGTCATGTGAAATTGAACCAAAGTAGGTATGAAGCTTAGGAAATAATTAACATTTGAGATCCACTGTAACGTTATCCATGAGGCAACCAGTTTGGCCACAGTCCGTGTTACGCAGATGGAGCAGTTTGTGTCTGCTGTGATTTTTATGGGGCACTTTTTATTTCTAAATAACACTGTTACATAACAACTATCAATCTTCTATTTAAACTTTTATTCTTGAACCAACAAATCTATTTTTAGGTGTAATATTGGTGTGTAGGCGCCATCTCAGTGCATTGTGCCTGAGTCTGAGCTTTCAGCCAGCGCTACACATTAGAACTGCTTTCAGCTAACCTATTGTTTCTCCTTCTCCCATGTAACTGGAGGAGTCCCAAGCCGGACTTGGATTTCTTACTATTGAGTGCTATTCTGATACCTACTGGGAGCTGCTATCTTGCTCCCTTCCCATTGTTCTGCTGATTGGCTGCTGGGGGTGGGGGGGATATCACTCCAACTTGCAGCGCAGCAGTAAAGTGTGCCTGAGTCTGAGCTTTCAGAAGGAGCTATCGCTACACATTAAAACTGCTTTCAGCTAACCTATTGTTTCTCCTACTCCCATGTAACTGGAGGAGTCCCAAGCCGGACTTGGATTTCTTACTATTGAGTGCTATTCTGATACCTACTGGGAGCTGCTATCTTGCTCCCTTCCCATTGTTCTGCTGATCGGCTGCTGGGGGTGAGGGGGGGGATATCACTCCAACTTGCAGCGCAGCCGTAAAGTGCGCCTGATGCTGAGCTTTCAGAAGGAGCCAGCGCTACACATTAGAACTGCTTTCAGCTAACTTATTGTTTCTCCTACTCCCATGTAACTGGAGGAGTCCCAAGCCGGACTTGGATTTCTTACTATTGAGTGCTATTCTGATACCTACTGGGAGCTGCTATCTTGCTCCCTTCCCATTGTTCTGCTGATCGGCTGCTGGGGATGAGGGGAGGGGATATCACTCCAACTTGCAGCGCAGCAGTAAAGTGTGAGTGAAGTTTATTAGAGCACAGGTCACATGGCTTTGGCACCCTGGGAAATGAAGAATATGGCTAGCCTCGTGGGAAAAACAGATTACAATGCAGGATTTTGCTGGAGAATCTCTATTTACTGATGGGTTTTGAAAAAAACATGTTTTCCTATGACAATATTTCTTAGCCCAGTGTTTAAAAAAAACCACCATAACTTCATATAGGCCAATTTCCAAATTCCTTATTAAAAAGGAATTACAAAGTTCTGGGTTAAGCGTTTGCCAAAAGACTCAAAACAATTGTACCAAAAAATGATCTGACCAGAACAAATTGGTTTTGTTCAGGGTCCATATTCTGTCCAAAACATCAGAAATATAGGGATTTTCCTAGCACCACTGCAGCAGCAATCAGCCTAGATGCCAAAAAGGCCTTCGATCAGGTAACTTGGACACTTTGAAATTATAAAATTTTGGTCCAGGATTTAGAAATTTTATCCAAGTCATATATAACAAACCTATACTACTCTATACAAGTGCACCCAACAAGGATGCCCACTATCACCCCGGTTGTTCAACTTCCCACTTTGTTTATTAATATGCACCCTAAAACTGTCACATGATTTTCATGGCATCAAAATTGCAACCATAGCAATGAAGCTTTCATCTGATGCTGATGAAATATTAGTCTTTGCAGCTAATCCAGTTATGGCAATGACATAGCCCATATACTGCTCCTGTAGAAACTATAGCTAACAAGGGAATACCTTAATGCCCTATATATATTGAAATTGGGCACGTTTGCGTCAAAATGGGTGCGGTCGCGTAAAAAAAAACCACGGGCAACCAAAAAAGACTCGGTAATAGTATTGCCCAAATATCTGGTTCTTGGATCATAGGGCCAAACATTAAACAGCAGATAGTTTCTGTGTAAGTGGTGGAGGATGACAGGCTCCTGGGGCTACAATGGGCAACAAGGTCTACTTGGTAGTTTAGAATGTGCGTTATTAATAATTAGGCATGTACTTAATCCAGGATTTGGTTCGGTGTTCGGCCAGGATTTGGCCTTTTTGGACAGGATTCGGATTCGCCCGGTCCTGGCCAAACCGTTGTTGCATCTGTTACAGCTAAAGTCTTTGTTCATGCCTACTTGACTTTTTCTTTGGATATGGAACTGACCCTCACCACCTACTGTACCTTGACCTTACCTGGGAAACAAACA
The DNA here is from genome assembly GCF_000004195.4 of Xenopus tropicalis. NCBI lineage: Eukaryota > Metazoa > Chordata > Amphibia > Anura > Pipidae > Xenopus > Xenopus tropicalis. Next base: position 143,141,726 of record NC_030679.2, on the reverse strand, counting down.
TTGTTACCCTCCCCCAACTTTGCACCTAGGTCCTGGAATTCCATGATTGTGGCTTGTCCTCAGTTCTTGGCTCTGGGCTTTTGGGATTACTCTCCGCTGGTGTCCTAAGTGGAACCCATATTGGACAGGATTCAGATTCGCCCGGTCCTGGCCAAACCGTTGTTGCATCTGTTACAGCTAAAGCCTTTGTTCATGCCTACTTGACTTTTTCTTTGGATATCGAACTGACCCTCACTACCTACTGTACCTTGACCTTACCTGGTAAACAAACCTTGTTACCCTCCCCCAACTTTGCACCTAGGTCCTGGAATTCCATGATGGTGGCTTGTCCTCAGTTCTTGGCTCTGGGCTTTTGGGATTACTCTCCGCTGGTGTCCTAAGTGGAAACCATATTGGACAGGATTCGGATTCGCCCGGTCCTGGCCAAACCGTTGTTTCATCTGTTACAGCTAAAGCCTTTGTTCATGCCTACTTGACTTTTTCTTTGGATATGGAACTGACCCTCACTACCTACTGTACATTGACCTTACCTGGGAAACAAACTTTCTTACCCCCCCAACTTTGCACCTAGGTCCTGGAATTCCATGATGGTGGTTTGTCCTTGGTTCTTGGCTTTGGGCTTTTTGGATTACTCTCCGCTGGTGTCCTAAGTGGAACCCTATGAGATATCTGAGTGTGTTGATAGTGCTAGACTGGCTGCAGAGGTTGTTTGTCCAGATCTTATGAATTGTCATGGATATACTAGTTCCTAGTAACCCTTTGAATGATGTTTACTTTCCCCTTTCCTAGCCCGGGCATGTTGTCCTTTGGCCTTCCAGTAAGCCAATAAAGTTGGCCTTAAGGGTTGTATCTGGCACTGACGTACGAGGGCAGGTTATAGTTCTACAGGCGTGTTAACATGTTACATATCTTTATTGCAACCTGTGTCAGTTATGATGCTTATAGGACACGGCACACAGATAACACAGGTTGAGTCATGACAAAAAAACATCATTACTATGCAATCATTTATGTAAAGGGCAAGTTAAATTTCAATGTATTACAACAGCAGCTGCTCGGAGGCCTCGGTAGGAATGTAAAAAAAAAAAAAATCATTGGGCAATTTACGTGCTTTTAAAGAAAATATTGCTGTTCTAGATGACAATATTTACATCTCACCTTGGCCGGTGCATTCCAGCAACTTGTAAATGTGACGCTTCCATTAACTCCTTCACCTAAGGAATCCTGCTGTTTCTGAGTTACTGAACCTTCCAAAAGGCACAAGGCTGCAGGCTGAGTTATACAGGGAACTCTGAGTATCACTCATGTATTATAAGGGATAATGTACCCCCTACTGTAAATGATAAGGATATTAGCAGTCACTGAGGGGTTCTGTGCCCATAATAAGGCACAAGGCTGCAGGCTGAGTTATACAGGGAACTCTGAGTATCACTCATGTATTATAAGGGATAATGTACCCCCTACTGTAAATGATAAGGATCTTAGCAGTCACTGAGGGGTTCTGTGCCCATATAAAGGCACAAGGCTGCAGGCTGAGTTATACAGGGAACTCTGAGTATCACTCATGTATTATAAGGAATAATGTACCCCCTACTGTAAATGATAAGGATATTAGCAGTCACTGAGGGGTTCTGTGCCCATATAAAGGCACAAGGCTGCAGGCTGAGTTATACAGAGAACTCTGAGTATCACTCATGTATTATAAGGGATAATGTACCCCCTACTGTAAATGATAAGGATATTAGCAGTCACTGAGGGGTTCTGTGCCCCCCATATAAAGGCACAAGGCTGCAGGCTGAGTTATACAGGGAACTCTGAGTATCACTCATGTATTATAAGGGATAATGTACCCCCTACTGTAAATGATAAGGATATTAGCAGTCACTGAGGGGTTCTGTGCCCATATAAAGGCACAAGGCTGCAGGCTGAGTTATACAGGGAACTCTGAGTATCACTCATGTATTATAAGGGATAATGTACCCCCTACTGTAAATGATAAGGATATTAGCAGTCACTGAGGGGTTCTGTGCCCATATAAAGGCACAAGGCTGCAGGCTGAGTTATACAGGGAACTCTGAGTATCACTCATGTATTATAAGGGATAATGTACCCCCTACTGTAAATGATAAGGATATTAGCAGTCACTGAGGGGTTCTGTGCCCCCCATATAAAGGCACAAGGCTGCAGGCTGAGTTATACAGGGAACTCTGAGTATCACTCATGTATTATAAGGGATAATGTACCCCCTACTGTAAATGATAAGGATATTAGCAGTCACTGAGGGGTTCTGTGCCCCCCATATAAAGGCACAAGGCTGCAGGCTGAGTTATACAGGGAACTCTGAGTATCACTCATGTATTATAAGGGATAATGTACCCCCTACTGTAAATGATAAGGATATTAGCAGTCACTGAGGGGTTCTGTGCCCATATAAAGGCACAAGGCTGCAGGCTGAGTTATACAGGGAACTCTGAGTATCACTCATGTATTATAAGGGATAATGTACCCCCTACTGTAAATGATAAGGATATTAGCAGTCACTGAGGGGTTCTGTGCCCATATAAAGGCACAAGGCTGCAGGCTGAGTTATACAGGGAACTCTGAGTATCACTCATGTATTATAAGGGATAATGTACCCCCTACTGTAAATGATAAGGATATTAGCAGTCACTGAGGGGTTCTGTGCCCCCCATATAAAGGCACAAGGCTGCAGGCTGAGTTATACAGGGAACTCTGAGTATCACTCATGTATTATAAGGGATAATGTACCCCCTACTGTAAATGATAAGGATATTAGCAGTCACTGAGGGGTTCTGTGCCCATATAAAGGCACAAGGCTGCAGGCTGAGTTATACAGGGAACTCTGAGTATCACTCATGTATTATAAGGGATAATGTACCCCCTACTGTAAATGATAAGGATATTAGCAGTCACTGAGGGGTTCTGTGCCCATATAAAGGCACAAGGCTGCAGGCTGAGTTATACAGGGAACTCTGAGTATCACTCATCTATTATAAGGGATAATGTACCCCCTACTGTAAATGATAAGGATATTAGCAGTCACTGAGGGGTTCTGTGCCCCCCATATAAAGGCACAAGGCTGCAGGCTGAGTTATACAGGGAACTCTGAGTATCACTCATGTATTATAAGGGATAATGTACCCCCTACTGTAAATGATAAGGATATTAGCAGTCACTGAGGGGTTCTGTGCCCATATAAAGGCACAAGGCTGCAGGCTGAGTTATACAGGGAACTCTGAGTATCACTCATGTATTATAAGGGATAATGTACCCCCTACTGTAAATGATAAGGATATTAGCAGTCACTGAGGGGTTCTGTGCCCATATAAAGGCACAAGGCTGCAGGCTGAGTTATACAGGGAACTCTGAGTATCACTCATGTATTATAAGGGATAATGTACCCCCTACTGTAAATGATAAGGATATTAGCAGTCACTGAGGGGTTCTGTGCCCATATAAAGGCACAAGGCTGCAGGCTGAGTTATACAGGGAACTCTGAGTATCACTCATGTATTATAAGGGATAATGTACCCCCTACTGTAAATGATAAGGATATTAGCAGTCACTGAGGGGTTCTGTGCCCCCCATATAAAGGCACAAGGCTGCAGGCTGAGTTATACAGGGAACTCTGAGTATCACTCATGTATTATAAGGGATAATGTACCCCCTACTGTAAATGATAAGGATATTAGCAGTCACTGAGGGGTTCTGTTCCCCCCATATAAAGGCACAAGGCTGCAGGCTGAGTTATACAGGGAACTCTGAGTATCACTCATGTATTATAAGGGATAATGTACCCCCTACTGTAAATGATAAGGATATTAGCAGTCACTGAGGGGTTCTGTGCCCCCCATATAAAGGCACAAGGCTGCAGGCTGAGTTATACAGGGAACTCTGAGTATCACTCATGTATTATAAGGGATAATGTACCCCCTACTGTAAATGATAAGGATATTAGCAGTCACTGAGGGGTTCTGTGCCCCCCATATAAAGGCACAAGGCTGCAGGCTGAGTTATACAGGGAACTCTGAGTATCACTCATGTATTATAAGGGATAATGTACCCCCTACTGTAAATGATAAGGATATTAGCAGTCACTGAGGGGTTCTGTGCCCCCCATATAAAGGCACAAGGCTGCAGGCTGAGTTATACAGGGAACTCTGAGTATCACTCATGTATTATAAGGGATAATGTACCCCCTACTGTAAATGATAAGGATATTAGCAGTCACTGAGGGGTTCTGTGCCCATATAAAGGCACAAGGCTGCAGGCTGAGTTATACAGGGAACTCTGAGTATCACTCATGTATTATAAGGGATAATGTACCCCCTACTGTAAATGATAAGGATATTAGCAGTCACTGAGGGGTTCTGTGCCCATATAAAGGCACAAGGCTGCAGGCTGAGTTATACAGGGAACTCTGAGTATCACTCATGTATTATAAGGGATAATGTACCCCCTACTGTAAATGATAAGGATATTAGCAGTCACTGAGGGGTTCTGTGCCCATATAAAGGCACAAGGCTGCAGGCTGAGTTATACAGGGAACTCTGAGTATCACTCATGTATTATAAGGGATAATGTACCCCCTACTGTAAATGATAAGGATATTAGCAGTCACTGAGGGGTTCTGTGCCCCCCATATAAAGGCACAAGGCTGCAGGCTGAGTTATACAGGGAACTCTGAGTATCACTCATGTATTATAAGGGATAATGTACCCCCTACTGTAAATGATAAGGATATTAGCAGTCACTGAGGGGTTCTGTGCCCATATAAAGGCACAAGGCTGCAGGCTGAGTTATACAGGGAACTCTGAGTATCACTCATGTATTATAAGGGATAATGTACCCCCTACTGTAAATGATAAGGATATTAGCAGTCACTGAGGGGTTCTGTGCCCATATAAAGGCACAAGGCTGCAGGCTGAGTTATACAGGGAACTCTGAGTATCACTCATGTATTATAAGGGATAATGTACCCCCTACTATAAATGATAAGGATATTAGCAGTCACTGAGGGGTTCTGTGCCCATATAAAGGCACAAGGCTGCAGGCTGAGTTATACAGGGAACTCTGAGTATCACTCATGTATTATAAGGGATAATGTACCCCCTACTATAAATGATAAGGATATTAGCAGTCACTGAGGGGTTCTGTGCCCATATAAAGGCACAAGGCTGCAGGCTGAGTTATACAGGGAACTCTGAGTATCACTCATGTATTATAAGGGATAATGTACCCCCTACTGTAAATGATAAGGATATTAGCAATCACTGAGGGGTTCTGTGCCCATATAAAGGCACAAGGCTGCAGGCTGAGTTATACAGGGAACTCTGAGTATCACTCATGTATTATAAGGGATAATGTACCCCCTACTGTAAATGATAAGGATATTAGCAGTCACTGAGGGGTTCTGTGCCCATATAAAGGCACAAGGCTGCAGGCTGAGTTATACAGGGAACTCTGAGTATCACTCATGTATTATAAGGGATAATGTACCCCCTACTGTAAATGATAAGGATATTAGCAGTCACTGAGGGGTTCTGTGCCCATATAAAGGCACAAGGCTGCAGGCTGAGTTATACAGGGAACTCTGAGTATCACTCATGTATTATAAGGGATAATGTACCCCCTACTGTAAATGATAAGGATATTAGCAGTCACTGAGGGGTTCTGTTCCCCCCATATAAAGGCACAAGGCTGCAGGCTGAGTTATACAGGGAACTCTGAGTATCACTCATGTATTATAAGGGATAATGTACCCCCTACTGTAAATGATAAGGATATTAGCAGTCACTGAGGGGTTATGTGCCCATATAAAGGCACAAGGCTGCAGGCTGAGTTATACAGGGAACTCTGAGTATCACTCATGTATTATAAGGGATAATGTACCCCCTACTGTAAATGATAAGGATATTAGCAGTCACTGAGGGGTTCTGTGCCCATATAAAGGCACAAGGCTGCAGGCTGAGTTATACAGGGAACTCTGAGTATCACTCATGTATTATAAGGGATAATGTACCCCCTACTGTAAATGATAAGGATATTAGCAGTCACTGAGGGGTTCTGTGCCCATATAAAGGCACAAGGCTGCAGGCTGAGTTATACAGGGAACTCTGAGTATCACTCATGTATTATAAGGGATAATGTACCCCCTACTGTAAATGATAAGGATATTAGCAGTCACTGAGGGGTTCTGTGCCCCCCATATAAAGGCACACGGCTGCAGGCTGAGTTATACAGGGAACTCTGAGTATCACTCATGTATTATAAGGGATAATGTACCCCCTACTGTAAATGATAAGGATATTAGCAGTCACTGAGGGGTTCTGTGCCCATATAAAGGCACAAGGCTGCAGGCTGAGTTATACAGGGAACTCTGAGTATCACTCATGTATTATAAGGGATAATGTACCCCCTACTGTAAATGATAAGGATATTAGCAGTCACTGAGGGGTTCTGTGCCCCCCATATAAAGGCACAAGGCTGCAGGCTGAGTTATACAGGGAACTCTGAGTATCACTCATGTATTATAAGGGATAATGTACCCCCTACTGCAGCCGTGTCACTTACACAATCTTCCCAGAAACTTTTACCCATCAGGGCTCAATAATAGAATAGAGCATTTACTCAGAAGTGCCCAGTCCTCAGTATCAGGCCCCCCAAGTGGAACCTGGGCGAGCTACAGTGAGTCTGTACACTTGTGCCCCTGTTCTGGGGTGGTTCAACCAGGAATTTCGCATTGTTTCTGGCTTTATTTCTAGCTAGGGGGTGAGTGAGTTTTTTCACCAGGCATAGATTCCGCATTTTGTCATTGGTGGATTTTTGCTTGCACCAAATAAGTCGCGGTTGCGTAGAAAAAGATGTTGCGCCGAAAAGTTGTGGTTGTGTCAAAAAAAGTTGCAGACACATCAAATAAAGTCACACACACACAATTGTTTGTCCGGCAGCCGTATTCCATGAATTTTTCTTAGTTTTGTGAATTTTTCTCCAGTTTTGTGAATTTTTCTCCAGTTTTGTGAATTTTTTTGCCATAGCAAAGTGGGACAGATTCGCGCACCACTGTTTCTGGCCCATTTTCATACTGCAAATGGGGTTGGTAGGAATATCCTGTAGTGTATGGGACACCCTGTAGTGTATGGGGGACCCTGTAGTGTGTGGGACACCCTGTAGTGTGTGGGACACCCTGTAGTGTATGGGGGACCCTGTAGTGTATGGGACACCCTGTAGTGTGTGGGACACCCTGTAGTGTATGGGGGACCCTGTAGTGTGTGGGACACCCTGTAGTGTGTGGGACACCCTGTAGTGTATGGGACACCCTGTAGTGTATGGGACACCCTGTAGTGTGTGGGACACCCTGTAGTGTGTGGGACACCCTGTAGTGTGTGGGACACCCTGTAGTGTATGGGACACCCTGTAGTGTATGGGACACCCTGTAGTGTGTGGGACACCCTGTAGTGCGTGGGACACCCTGTAGTGTGTGGGACACCCTGTAGTGTATGGGACACCCTGTAGTGTATGGGACACCCTGTAGTGTATGGGACACCCTGTAGTGTATGGGACACCCTGTAGTGTGTGGGACACCCTGTAGTGCGTGGGACACCCTGTAGTGCGTGGGACACCCTGTAGTGCGTGGGACACCCTGTAGTGTATGGGACACCCTGTAGTGTATGGGACACCCTGTAGTGTATGGGACACTACAGGATATTCCTACCAACCCCATTTATGCACCAACATTTTTTGGCTCCAAGAATGGCATATGCTCTGTTGTTACTAGCTCAAGAAATAGTAACTTTTTTAAATTAACCATCAACTGAACTATGTTTTATTAATTTCAATGGCTAAAACATTTTTGAATGCTTGGGTAAAGTCCTTTGAATAGTTTGCAGGTACCCTCCATGAGTTAATGTCAGATTCCACCAGTTTCACTTGGCAATGAGCTGCCAACCCATGTTGCTGCCCAAAGGCCAACCTTACACATTGGCCAGAATGCATGGTAGGCAGTGATTAGCTACAGTGCAACTATCTGGGTGCAGTGTATCACATGATATCAGCTGGGACATCCCAACTAGTCAGGTTCTCTGCAAATAGAGCTTATTCTTCAGTGGAGTATAGGACAATGTTAGACAACCCAACATGCTCATTTTTCCATAATTTGGCCATGTCCAACCAAACTAAATGATCATTGTCTGCCTGTATAACCCATTAATGAGCCATATGAATGATCAAACTCTAGTGCAGTGCCAAAAACCTTCAGGGAATCACCATCAGAAGGCTAAATGATACCCTAATAGGGATAAACCACCAGTCGGGTGATGGGTGGGACAAGATAACCTGAAGGAGTGAAGAAACCTCTGTACAATGAGGTTCAATATAAAAGAAAAATATTTATTGATTCAGCAAATTGAAAAACAATAAATTAATACCATATAGTAATAATAATGTGAGGCAATGATTATATAGCACCCCCTTCTGGAATATATAAATGTGTTCTTATTTTTATTATTGTTAAATAATGAATTTACTGTTTTCTATATGAAAAATCAACAAAGATGTCTCCATTATAATGACTATTGGTTCTAATTTCTAGTCGATTTACCAACGTTCGAGTTTGATTTTTGTTTTCACGATTCGAGTTTTTTGCCACTAAGGAGCAGATTTATCAAAATGTCAGTTTAGAGCTTAATACATAAGAACTCACCCATGTTCTATTCATTCCTATGGGGTTTTTAGAAGCTTATTTATCAAATTGTGAGTTCCAAATTCACCCATTGATAAATACCCTTCTAAAAAAACATGGGTGAGTTCTTATGTATTAAGCTCTAAACTCACATTCTGATAAATCTGCCCCTAAAACTCACAAAATTTGAATTATGGTTCAAAAACTCGAATGTTTGATAATAAAAAACCTAAAAACCCTGAAGGTAAAACTTGGGCATCTAAAAGCTTGTAGAAGTCAATGGGAGTTGTCCTAAACAAAGTCAAACCTTAGATTGAATTTGAGATTTTCAAGTTTTTTGAGTTTTTTTTTTTGAGTTTGTTAACTCACAAATTCGAGATATCCCAGTTTTGGGGGGGGGGGGGGGTTTGAGTTTGTAAATTCCTAAATTCGAGATATCCCAGTTTTATAATTCGAATGAGTTTTCCATATTAATAAATAAGCAAGCAGTCAAAATGCGAGTTTGTTCGAAATTAGAAAAACACTCTCAAATTGGAACTTGAAGATTGATAAATAAGCCCATAAGTACCTCCTGTGGCTGTCTAGCAGAGCAATATTCCATGCACCTCTTTCAGCTGAGCCTCTCGCTCTATCACTGGGAGTAAAGGGTCTCCCAGTAGAATTACACACACTTCACGCATCACCCCATCTTTGGGGACCAGTAGTCCTGAGGAACTCACGCTGGGTTTCACTGGCTGTGGATAAGTCCATTAGAAGGGGGGGTAAAGTTAAAAAAACAGGGTGCTTTGATCCATCTTTCATAAATAAGACCAATGGAGATGGCAGTTTTCTACATTCTGTATTACACTGGACCTTGTCATTTGAGTCCCTACAGTCTGGTAGGTGTTCCTCAGGCAGTTTCCTACTGTACTTTCTCACCAGTGCTCCTAAACTGTTCAGTTGCAGTAGATACACTCACGTTGTACTCATTTGCTTCCACTCCATTTTGCTTCGGTGATTCCTTCACCTCAGGTCACCTCAGATCTCCTTTATTAAGTCTTCCTGGCACCATTACCCTCCTAAGAGGCCCTAAAGATTACCCCCTTTTTTAGTTTCCTGATGAATCTTGAAATGGACGCTCAGACTTCTATCAGAGATCTGATCATTTTGGGCCCATACACAGGCCAACAGACTAAAGGTCCCCATACACCTTCAGATCCGCTAAGCGAGCGGATCTTCTCCCAATATCCCCCACCTACGGGGTGGGCGATATCGGGAGAATCCAGGCTAATTCGATCATTTGCCCCTAGGTCCAAACGATCGAATTATAACGATGGGTATAGGCAAAGTCGGTCCGGGGCCGCATCAATGAGCCAATGTGGTCACCGATCCAACTAGATTTTTTAACCTGTCTGATTGATATCTGCCCAATTTCAGGCCAGATATCGGTTGGGCAGGCCTGTCAGTAGTGCCCCATACACGGGCCGATTAGCTGCCGAATCAGTCTAAGGGACCCATATCGGCAGCTAGTATTGGCCCGTGTATGGGGATCTTAACTCTCAAAAGTACCCAACGTCTGGGCACCTCAAGATTAACTAACCTTCATCCATTCTGTGGAGCTGATCCTGGACATTGCCTTAAATAGCACATATTTAAAGAACATACTGTATATCAGACATTACATTAATAAATAAAAGCACTTCATTCGTCAAGGGAAAACAATTTTGATTACAGAAAATATACAGCACATGATAAGCATAATGATTGGGGAGTGGCCAGGTTAAGGTAGATTCTAAGCAAGATGGTGGCAGGGACTGGGACTAGTATAAAGAACAGTTGTTGTTCTATTCGGCTCAGGCATCTCAGACCAACAGGAAGACATAGTAGAAGGGTAAAGGACTGCTAATGTGTGGAGGAAGAAGGAAAGCTATTTTAGAGAGCAGGACCATAATTTGAGGACTCGTATCTTGACTATGGGTCCAGGATAAAGAAGAATAAAGTCTTGGAACAAAAGCAGGTTTTTCTCAGTGCAAATGATCTTCTCATCAACCTCCACCACCCTGGTGAAGTCTTGAAACGTTGGTCTAGAACAGTATCCAATAGGGCAGATTGTAATACAGATTGCCCCAGATCCCATGGGATCTCCTTTGAACATTGTGAAAGTCTCAGTATTATAGCATTGTTCTCATTTCATTTCTGTCAGCAGGATTTGCTTGACATTCAAGCAGAGGAGATAACTGGTCTTTGTATCTTCACCTGGCCGGGGAAACAGAAAAGTGTTAGTCTGAGGGCAACAAAGAGGGGCCATTTGTTTAAAAACCATGAAACTGGGAAACTTTCAGCCCTAGAAAGAGTTTGAAGCACTGTTTCTTTGAAAGATTTGCTTGTCATTCAATCAGTGGAGATAACTGGTCTTTGTATCTTCACCTGGCCGGGAAAAGTGTTAATCTGAGGGCAACAAAGAGGGGCCATTTGTTTTTAAACCATCAAAGAGCTTGGAGCACTGTCTCTTTGAAAGATAGGCATCATGGATGTATTTCTTAAGGTTCAGCTTGGACAGAACTGAGAATGATGGAAAATGAAGTTGAGCATAACCTCCAGAGCTGAAGGTCTCTAAGCTAGACACAAGATAATATGGATCTGCTTTCAAAGAGAAGATGAACTCAATGGTGGTAAAGGACTGAAAGACCATACTGAAATATAAAGAGAGAAAGAAGCTCTACTAGGACAGGGTTGGGATGCTCAATGTTGTACATACCCGGATTGATGTGTCTACATTATCCAACGAAGGCCTGAAGGTACTTATGGAAAGATTGCTGTTTGACTGGGTATATTCTGTACACAGAGAAAAAAACGCAAGCTGTGAGTCTGCCCCTCCTACTGTAGGGTGGCACAGTGACACAGACAGAAGTAGCTATGGGTCTGCCCCTCTGGTCAGGGTACCACTGGGTGACAGTTCCATTCTACCCTTACCATATTCTCCTTGATTTGTATTGAAACCACTGTTAATGTTCCACAGATCCTGACTGCCCACACTCCACTTATCATCATCATCATCATCCTTGGCAAAGGCCTCCCTATTGGAACAGAATGTGGTATAATCAGTCACACTCTACATCCAATCACAGATGGAGCTGTTACATTGTTCGCCAGTTCCTGACTTCATTCTTACTGCGTAGTTTCGGGGGAAAGTGGCCCAAAATGTTTTCATTGGCGAAATATGTTGAATTTAGCTGATTGGGCAGTTTAGTAAGCAAGACATGCAATACATACTGTTTCTTTGGTCTTCTGGCTCTAAACAGAAACAGCCCAATGACGGCAATAATAATGACTAGGGCAGCCACGGCGGCTCCGACACCCCCATACACAGCAGTTTTTGGAATCTTCCCTCGACAGTCGTGTGTTGTGTATAAGTAGATGTCTGTTTCAGGGCAGCTGTTCAATAGAGATATAAAAAGATGTTGGTTATGTACAGGCATTGGGTAAAGTAATAAAGAGTGTTCTAGTAACCCATAGCAACCAATTAGCAGCTATCATTTAACAGTAGCTGTTAACTTGTGGCGACAAATGCCAACCCTGTTTTCTGTCCCAAGTCTCAGCATTGACCCTGGCTACAGAGAGAGGCTACCAAGGCTGCAGATACATGAGTACAGCAGCCTATCAGAGCCTTGCATAGCCCCAAGTCCAACATAATGGCTGCACCAAAACTGGCATTTCCAAAGATTCAATGGCGAAGAAAATGTTGGTTCTATTCAGGAAAGTGGTAGCCATTAATTTCTAGTTGGTATGGATCAGAACATAGAGATGGAGCAAACTCTGTTTTGGGCATGATACTCATGACAGGAAAGGTCACATCATTGGTTTCCATGGCAAAACAAGCAAAAGGGATCTATTTAGTGATTTTATCATGGTGGGACACAATGACCCATCTGTGCCAAATGTCTAGATTGCTCCATGTTTCATTGGCAAACTTGTTTAGTCTAACTTTATACATCTGCTAGTTTTCTTTCATGGCCAACTACTGTATATGTTCTATCTAGTTGGAAGCTGAATTAGTCACTTCTTTGTCTTTGCAGCTGTATATTGACCCCCTACCCCTTTTTTTAGTGCACAGGAACATCCAGGGGCAGAAAAAAGGCATTTTCTCTGGGGCAGGAAATCCAAAGAATATCTGTATACAGTAGGCGGACATTAGTGAAATTATGGAAAGTCTCAGTTATGGGGAAAGACTGGCCCAGTTGGGTCTGTTTACACTGGGGAAGGGGCGCTTAAGGGGGGATATGATAACTATGTATAAATATATAAGAGGATCATATAATAATATAAAAGTGGTACTGGCTGATACATTAGATAGGTACAAGAAGGGGCTGGGTGGCTGTTTAGTGAGTGAGGGAATACAGGGGTAGGGGAGATTTGTCCGATTGCCATCTTGGGATCAGGAAGGAATTGGGCAAATTAGAGAGGCTTCAGATGGGGTTTTTGCCTTCCTCTGGATCAGCTGGCAGTTAGGCAGGTTATATATAGGCATTATGGTTGAACGTGATGGACGTGTGTCTTATTTCAACCTAACTTACTATGTTACTATGTTACTATGATTGCCATCTTGGGATCAGGAAGGAATTGGGCAAATTAGAGAGGCTTCAGAGGTGGTTTTCGCCTTCCTTGGGATCAACTGGCAGTTAGGCAGGTTATATATAGGCATTATGGTTGAACGTGATGGACGTACGTCTTATTTCAATCTAACTTACTATGTTACTATGTTACTATGTTATCTAGAAACCCTTTTAATGGCTGCTCATTGGTTTATAGAGAGAATAAAGCAAAAACCTTGGGTAGGGAACTATGACAAATACTCACAGACACTGAGGCCCAATATATTTCGTTATCTGACAGTTGCCGCTGTAACAATTTAAAAATCTTTTTGCATCAACATCGCAGTCCGATATGCAGACCAGGCTGCCGCCAGTGAGAGAGGCAGAATAATATTCCCGAAAGCCAGGATCAATTTTATTCCTGCACAGCTCTATGGAAAGAAATTGATAAAGTCATATTAGTGCGATCAGGTTGGTGCCATCCATTTAACTGCAGCTTGCAACAGGAGCCAAAATGGTGGCCCCTAGGCACAGGGAAAATAGGACCAGAGCAAACTTATAAATATATACATTAAGCATGAGCTTTCCTCGAGAATAGGCTTCTTGTGACTTTCAGACTTTTCAGACATTCTGCGATTAATCTGGTACCATTGGAATCTATTTGCTCAAGTCCATTTTAGTACTTATCTTTGTGTTTCTTTGCATAGAAGTGTATCCATCTTTTGCCACTAGGGGTCAGCACATATACAATCAAGTGCTTATTATCATAAAAGTCCTTTCGGTTAAAGGTACGGCACAGAATGCTATGGACGTGGGGTTTAAACATTTAAACATTAAATAAACCCAATAGGGCTGTTCTGCCCCAATAAGGGGTAATTATATCTTAGTTGGGATCAAGTACAGGTACTGTTTTATTATTACAGAGAAAAGGGAATCATTTAACCATTAAATAAACCCAATAGGGCTGTTCTGCCCCCAATAAGGGGTAATTATATCTTAGTTGGGATCAAGTACAGGTACTGTTTTATTATTACAGAGAAAAGGGAATCATTTAACCATTAAATAAACCCAATAGGGCTGTTCTGCCCCAATAAGGGGTAATTATATCTTAGTTGGGATCAAGTACAGCTACTGTTTTATTATTACAGAGAAAAGGGAATCATTTAACCATTAAATAAACCCAATAGGGCTGTTCTGCCCCCAATAAGGGGTAATTATATCTTAGTTGGGATCAAGTACAGGTACTGTTTTATTATTACAGAGAAAAGGGAATCATTTAACCATGAAATAAACCCAATAGGGCTGTTCTGCCCCCAATAAGGGGTAATTATATCTTAGTTGGGATCAAGTACAGGTACTGTTTTATTATTACAGAGAAAAGGGAATCATTTAACCATTAAATAAACCCAATAGGGCTGTTCTGCCCCAATAAGGGGTAATTATATCTTAGTTGGGATCAAGTACAGCTACTGTTTTATTATTACAGAGAAAAGGGAATCATTTAACCATGAAATAAACCCAATAGGGCTGTTCTGCCCCCAATAAGGGGTAATTATATCTTAGTTGGGATCAAGTACAGGTACTGTTTTATTATTACAGAGAAAAGGGAATCATTTAACCATGAAATAAACCCAATAGGGCTGTTCTGCCCCCAATAAGGGTTAATTATAGCTTAGTTGGGATCAAGTACAGGTTTTATTATTTGATATAATTTTATTATAAAAAATTAAACTAAAATTCCCCCTTAGCATAAAAGTTTGTGAAAGGCCAGCTCCTTCATAAGGTAGCTTGCCAGTAGCTGTTTCAAGCCTGGCCATGTTATCAGAGGCCCTCGCCTAGTTCTTTCTGTCTTACTGAAGGAATGTTCCTCAGCTTCCTGACATGGAGCTTCTCCATGTTCCTTCCGCTCCAAAGGGGCCTAAAGGGTTTCATCTCTTCCTTTCTGCTTTGAGAAATCCCTTTCCCTCTTGACTGTGCCCATCAGACCTCCCCTCATAGATTCTTCTGCTATCAGTATTGAAACTCTCTTTATTACCCTTTATGGCCAGTACTCCTTACTGCTAGGGATAACATATGTGTATGAAGATTCTCATTCATCCAGGTCATTATATACAGCAGGGATCCCCAACCTTTTATACCCATGAGCCACATTCAAATGGAAAAAGTGTTGGGGAGCAACACAAGCATGGAAAAAGTTCCTAGGAGTGCAAATAAGAGCTATAATTGGCTATTTGGTTTCCCCCTATGTGGACTGGCAGCCTATAGAAGGCTCTGTTTGGCTTTACACTTGGTTTTATGCAACCAAAACTTGCCTCCAAGCCAGAAATTCAAAAATAAGCACCTACTTTGGGCCCCTGGGAGCAACATCCAAGAGGTTGGGGAGCAACATGCTGCTCACGAACCACTGGTTGGGGATCACTGATATACAGTATCTAGTAGAATTAAGTCCAAAGCAATTGGACTTTCTGAGTTTTCTTTCACCACTCATCGGAGTGGCTTCTTCAGTTCAACTAAGTGGTAGGGAATTCCCCGGCATTTAAGCCCTTGAGGGTAGTACAGTCACAGGCATCCAATCACAATGGTTCCATTGAACTTAATCAGTTAGGTGTTGGCTGAAACTCACAGATGTGTGAAAGTGGGATCCAGTCACAATGGTGCCATAATTCTCATAGAGGTAAGTCTACATGACTTCAATGTTCATGACTGGAAGTGTTAATTGTTGTAAAATGGCTGGGGTAAGCATTTTAGAGCTCCATTTTATGTTGCTGACAAGCGGTGTCTTTCAAAAACTAAGAAGACAGATGGTTCAGACCGAGAAGCGATTATTCTCTGAAAAAATCATTTATAGATTTCACTTGCCTTGTACATTTGGTGGCTCTTTATTCTGGACCTGGATGGAATTTGTATCAATACTCAGACTGCCTGCAGGGCAAAGAGAACATGTTTAGCACAACTATGGGGGCATGCATGACTTGTCTACAGAATGGGTGCTTCATAGGATTGTTAGAGAAGATTGTCAAGAAAAAATGACCCGTGGGTGGTGGGGTGATGGAGTGAAGGAACAAAGGATTTAGGGCAGATAATGACAAGCCAGGTTCTCCTGGTATAAATTAACAATCTGGTTCAATATTCTTCTTTAAAGTGGAAATACTGTACAAGATGTGATAAACACTTTACCAGGTTTTAGAGACCTGATCTAGTTGGGTAGCCTTGCACCCAACCCACTAAACTGTGCCTGCCCCCGACGTTGTTTCACAGTTGAAGATTGAGATTAAAGATTAGCCATGACAGCCCCCTGGGCAATGAGCCAGGGGGGCTCTCATGTCGGTCCTGCGACGCGATCGTCGCCGGACCGACCTCCAAGCAGCAGACGCGATCGCATCGCTGCTTGTTCCTGCTTCCTGCTTCCCCCCAGGGCTGGCCCACCAAGTTCCTGCTCCCAAGACTGCAGCATGGAGGACAGAGCAGCGATCCCTGCTTCAGAACAGGTAAGATGTTTTTTTTTTTGCACTTACACACACACTTACACTCACTTACATACTGTATACTTAAACACACTTACATACATTTATACACACATACAGCAGACAATTTAGCAGTTTTTTTTATTTTTCATTTTGCACACTTATATACACTCATATACACACTTACACACTGTCACACAACTTTTACATATGTACACACATGTATACACAAACACTTATTTATTTATTTATTTCATTTTACCACTTTGTTTTTAGTTTCTTTTCTCTAAAAACTGTATATTTTGACAGCGTGACTATTGGATCAGATATTCTGACCACTAATTACACTGTCGTGTGTCTTATTTTGTTGTTGATTTGCACAATTGTTGTGGTTTTATCGCATTTTATCCCTGTATAAGTGTTCCTAATCTGTTTGTAGCATAGCTTTGCCAGGTGTAACTTTGGTGTACAACAATAACTTTACCTATTTTGAATTCATCAGAATGTGTTCTGAAATGTCATAAAAACCACTAACTTTAGGAAAGCTTTGCAGATTGGTACTTTGGTGTAGAAAGGACTCTTTACCCTTGTTGGATTTGTCAGAATGTGTACTTTCCAAAAATATATGGTTTTCCTGGGGTCTGTGTATAGTTAGGGGGGGTTACGGCATATAATACGCTGACAGGGGGCTCTGTGTGCAAAAGCTGAGTTTGCAGGCGAGAAATCCATATGCGCTATTTTCATTTTGGGTTCAGTACATACCACAGACTTGGGTATATCTATGCATATTGGGCATCAAACTGTTCAGTAGACCTTAGGTGTTCCTATTTGGGGTGATTTGCCTTTGTACGCAAGAAATTGTGTGAGATAAATGCAGCAAATTGCAACATTTTTATGCGATTTACTGAAATACATATACATATTTGGTATCAAACTGTTCAGTGGACCCCTGGCGTTCAAATTCAGGGTGTTTTATCTTGGTACATAACGCTATGTGGGAGATAAGATGCTGCAAAGTGGAAGCTTTGAGGGGATTTTTGAAAATGTCATAAAAATTGCTAACTTTAGAAAAGCTTTGCGGCTTTGTACTTTGGAGTAGAAAGACACGGGTACCCATTATAGATTCGGGGGAATGTGTACTTTCCAAAAATATATGACTTTTGGGGTGAGTGTACTTTTTACTAGCTTTATCCCACATATAATGATGTAAATGTATTGATTTTGCTGGAGCTGAAATGACAGAAATGACAGTACATATGGGGATATGTTCCCATTGGGGCCCCTACATGCCACATACTTAGGGAAACCTATACATATTGGGCATCAAACTGTTCAGTGGTGTTTAAATTTAGGGAGTTTTATTTGGTTACTTTATGACCTGTAGGAGATAAGATACTATAGACTGGAAGCTTTGAAGCGATTTTTTAAAAATTTCACAAATTTTGATAAAAACCAATAACTTTAGGAAAGCATTGCGACTTGGTAGTTTGGAGCAGACACACAGTTGTGCCTATTCTGTATTCCCCAGAATCTGTTCTTTCCAAAAATGTATAATTTTCTGGGATAAACCTTCTGTTAGTGGAAGTTTTGGCCTTGAAATCTAAAGTATGCAGCTTTCTGGGGCAGAGCTTTGGGAATTTGGTAGGTACTGCTGGGAGTTTGTGACCTATACAAGTGAGAAATCTCCATAAAACTATATATATTTGGTATTGGCACATTCAGGAGACATGGGACTTTCCAAATCAGTTGTATTTTCGTGCATAAAATAATTTTTGTTTCTGGTGTGTGTGTTTATATTATGGAAAATTTGTTTTTTTTTTTTCATTTTTATAGCATAGGTTGTCCTGAAAAAAACAATATATTGTTTCCCTGGGCAAACTAAAAGTCCCCCCCAAGGAAAGGCCCCTAAAGTGCAAAATGTTGTCTCGCAATACAAGTTCCGCTTTGACCAAAACAGCTGGCAGTAAAAAGGTTAAACGCAGCCTTTGTTTATACTTTTCTGTTCTCTTGCCCTGACACTACCAGCAGTCAGGCAGGCCCGGATTTGTGGCGAGGGCGCAAAGGCCCGGGCCAAGGGCGGCACAAATTTAGGGGCGGCATGCCGCAATGAAATTTTGACATTTTGCTCCCATACGGAGCAATGGCGACTTCTCCCCACTGCTCCTTATGGGAGTTTAAATGCCCGGTGTGGCAGGGGGATAGACGTTTGTTCACGCATTCGCTCAGGGTGCCCGGATTTGAAATCCGGTGCTGCAGTCAGGTACAAGTTGTGTAAATGGTGCAGGGCCTGACACTTACAATTTGTGCAGTTGGACTTCAACTCAGTCTCCACTTCTTCAGATATCTTTTTGTACTGCTCCTCGATGGTGGCGTTTTCATTTAAGTTTATCTCTACCACCACATCGTGATCCACAATGATACTGCCATTCCTGCCATACAGAGAGATTAGTAGCACAAGAGGTCTGCTAATGGCTGCATTATGACTTTCGTGAATTGTCGCGACTTTTGCATAGCCATTACGACTTTCGTGAATTGTCACGACTTTATCGTATTGAGCGCTCGAAAAATTTGCGACAATTCGCGAAAAAGTCGCAAAATACTGATCATTATGAAAAAAACGCATGCGGACGCTTTTCGGACGTTCGTGGATTAGTAAATGTGCCCCTAGGTATGTGCAATGCCTGCCTACATGGGATGGACAGATCAATAGTATATTGTGCACTCTACCAGAGCAGCGAGGATCCTACCACCACATCACAGAGTTTTGATAGGAAAGAAAGCCCTATCTTACACAGGCTCGGATTTGTAGTGCGGCACAAACTTTTGGGATGGCATGCCGCTCAGCCGCACCTCACACATGGGGCACTGGGGCTGAGACACACAGCTCACAATCCTAAGGTGGGAGGGAGGGGGCCCCCAAAAAAGAAAACCGGTGCTGATCTTACAAGGACATGGGCACTATGGAACCAGCAGCAGAACTCAAAAAAGCCTTCAGGGATTCTATGGGTGCAAGTGAAGAACCCCTTGAAGGCCACTGGTTGTTTTACAGTAAAAGTCCATGCAGCGGTACCTACTTGATTGAAAGGATGATGACTTCTTTGAATCCTGGAATATTACTATAAACATTTTTCATCTGAGGAGACAAAGAAACAAGACAAGTTAGTTGACAAGTCAAGACGCATCTAACACTAACCTTCTCACTCCCAACCTAAACCTTATCCAATCTGATGAGCCATCTTTATACATATACTGCAACTGACCCGCCTATCTGTGACATCACCGGAGTGGGCGGGGTGGCAAAGGTGCATGTATATAAATAGAGATAGCAGAACAGGAAGTGGGGCATAACAACATTGCAAGCTGGTTGGCCCAGAGCAGTTCAGTCTACACCTGGCCTATGGCCACCAAAATTGTGCGTTAGTCAGCCTAAACCTTCCTGACCCATGGTTAAACATGGGGGGCTCGCGAGTTTTGGGCCAGCATGCTCATCAATAGTTCTTTTATCTAAAACCCCCTTCCTGTGGATTGTTTAAAAGACCAATATCACATGTCTCTGGGGAAAAAATGGGGTCTTCCAAAGTGTTAAAGGAAATGGAGTTGTACTTCAACTTGGGATCTACAGAGAACTGCTACAGGCAGCAATCATTAACCTGGTAAGACCCCCAGGGGAATCCTCTCTTATTATTATAAGTGGGTCAGTTAGTGCAAGTCAGGATAGCTGAGCAGCCCAAAGCTCCAACAGGAGGTTAGTGGGTTAGTACCCAGCATAAAGGAGGGCGTTTCTTGTTTCTGTATGGAGAGTATCCCTATTCTACAAGCATTGTACCTCTGCAGGCCTGGTTGGTTGAGACCATGGAACATTGCTTATATTCTTTGTTTCTATTGAATTATTTCCTGCTGTTATAATAATTTCAATTGAATTCTCATTGTATTGCATTATCGCTGCATTACTCAAGCAGCCTAGTTGAGTTGATACCCTTCAGGTCCATAAATAAATATAACTTCCACACCACAATACTTTTGGTAACCCTCTTACTACAGAGGGCTCAGCCCTGAGTGAAATTGCTTGGTATGGCCCGTGCTGTACCCTAGCCTGGTATACCAAGAGCTAACCCCCTTGTGGCCTTATAGTCGCAACTTTTCCGTAAATTGTCAAGACTTTTTTGTAGCCATTACGACTTGCGCGAATTGTTGCGACTTTTTCGAAAAAATCGGAAAGGTTTGCCCGCCGCTTACTAGCGCTCAATACGAAAAAGTCATAACGGCTACGAAAAAGTCGCGACAATTCACAAAAAAGTTGCGACGGCGACGGAAAAATCGCAAAAAATACGAAAAAGTCGCAAAATGTTCGTTTCCAATGCGATTTTTTCCCATTCGGGATTCGGATTCGTGGATTAGTAAATCAGCCCCTAAGTCTGCCTGACCCAAGGAAGGGTATGGAGCTTTTGTACAAATAGGTATCAGAATGCTTTGTCCATACTTGTTGCCATGTTTATTCCTAGGATGCCAGGCATTTTTGGGATTTTTGGGATTATACAGTGGAGGGCACAGGCACATTCTTGCATGCTATACTGCTGGCCGGCACCTAGGGGGCTGCCACTGGCAGGGTCGGAACTAGGGGTAGGCAGATGAGGTACCTGCCTAGGGTGCAACAGTGAGGGGGAGCTAGGCAGGTACCTAATAAGGTACCCCTAATTCCGGCCCTGCCAGTGGCAGCCCCCTAGGTCCCCATTTGTATGACGCCTGCGCGCTTTGCATGCCGTGTACCCCCCTGTGCGGTGTCCCCGCGTGTGTGTGCATTTGCGCACATGCGGGGGTGGGGGAGAGGTGACCGGCCTGTTCTGTAGCTTTGCATACCTATCTCCGATACCCCCAGATTCATTCAATGGCTTGTCTTGGAAAAATAAAAAGTCATTAATGGGCATATAAGCCCTTGTATTGGTTATTGGTTGATTTGTATGTATGTACCCATTTAGCGTAATATGTTGTAGTTTTATAAATACATGCTAATAATAGTAATACACCCAAACAATACTCTAGTAATGTGTGTATTGAGATCAATAGGATTAAACTACTGTCTAATGCTTTAGATACTGCTGTAATCAGGACACAGCTATTATTATTATTATTATTATTAACATTTATTTATAAAGCGCCAACATATCCCGCAGCGCTGTACAATAAGTGGGTTTCATACATTGGACATACAGAGTAACATATAAAGCAATCAGTAACCGATACAGGAGGGGAAGGGAGCCCTGCCCCAAAGAGCTTACACTCTACAAGAGAGCTTAGGGGAAGGGAGCCCTGCCCCAAAGAGCTTACACTCTACAAGGAGTAACATATAAAGCAATCAGTAACCGATACAAGAGGGGAAGGGAGCCCTGCCCAAAAGAGCTTACACTCTACAAGAGAGCTTAGGGGAAGGGAGCCCTGCCCAAAAGAGCTTACACTCTACAAGAGAGCTTAGGGGAAGGGAGCCCTGCCCCAAAGAGCTTACACTCTACAAGGAGTAACATATAAAGCAATCAGTAACCGATACAGGAGGGGAAGGGAGCCCTGCCCAAAAGAGCTTACACTCTACAAGGAGTAACATATAAAGCAATCAATAACCGATACAGGAGGGGAAGAGAGCCCTGCCCAAAAGAGCTTACACTCTACAAGGAGTAACATATAAAGCAACCAATAACCGATACAGGAGGGGAAGGGAGCCCTGCCCAAAAGAGCTTACAATCTACAAGGAGTAACATATAAAGCAATCAGTAACCGATACAGGAGGGGAAGCCCTGCCCAAAAGAGCTTACACTCTACAGCTATGGTTTAGAGTAGGTTTCATGAAATGGGTGAAGATACATTTTAATGCCTAAAAAGTCAGCTTTTGAAAAGTTTCAATTGGCCTTATTTCAGTTTTTGAAAAATTTCAATTGGTCTTATTTAATTTATTGAACGATTAAATATATTTATATGTCGTTGTTAACTTATTCTAATGAACAGTATCATTTCTAAACTAGACTAGTGTAATTGAAACTGATTATTCAACTAAAAGAAATGAAATTGAGACTGGCCGTTTTAAATTTGAAATTAGGCTTGATGTGCTGGGTGGCTTAGAGCAAGTTTTGGTATTATTGTGTTTAATAATAGTAATATCTCTATAACACAGTCACACAAGGGACTCAGGACACCCAGAATGACACATGAGCTGCACTCACCTCCTCTTTAAAGTTGGTCTCAAATTCCTTATATTCTGTAGTGGAGTTATCCGTTAGGCTTTCAGTAAACTCCTCGCTGGTGATTCTCAATGTCACGATGACGGAAGTTTCAACTTTACCTGGGGTGGGGGGGTGGACATTGACTTAGCCACAAAGTCTGGGATGTACATAATATACAGTATTTAGCATGCATTAGTTCATGATTTGTGATGGAGCTACTGGTTATCACTGCTGGGTTACTATAACAGTCCCAGTAAACAGATCAGGAGTGGGACCTTGACTGCAGTATGGGGCAGGGGCGGTGAGGGGGGGTGATTGTGAAGGTGGTGAGCATTTGGGGGATCTGCAGCAGGTCCTGTTTTGGTGGGCCAAAAGCTGTGTAACTAGACAGCAATACCCTTCTAAATCATTTTAACATGGACTTTGTGTCAAACAAAACCCAACTTCTCACCAAAATGTCCCACCACCCATTCTCATACTGCATACAGGATAATCAATGGAGGTCATCCCTATGAAACTGGGGGAAAATATAGGGATAATAGAAGAAAAAAAAAATGAACACAACTTCCTAATGTACATAAAGAAGCTGATTTATTAAAATGTGCGTTTAGAGCTTAATACATAAAAACCCACCCACGTTCTATTCATTCCTATGGGGTTTTTAAAAGCCTGTTTATAAAATGGAGAGTTCTAACGTTCACCCAGTTACAAATACACTTCTAAAAATCCCATAGAAATTAATTGAATGTATCTGATGTATTAAACTCTAAATTCAATGCAATGGGGTTTAAAGTTATTTGTAAAGGTGACTGGGCAAAGCTGTGTCTGTTTATCCCTTATGTTCTGGCTCTTGACACAATGTAGCAGAAGTCAGTTCTCTATCAGGTGTGTTGGGCTAAGGATCATGGAGTAAGTTAGTTGTCCATGATAGATTGCTGCCAGTGGCAAAACTATATATAAAGCATACCTTAGTCCCCCCTCCTACCTCAAATATACCAGCGAGGTCGGGCCGAGAGGTCCAGCGCCATCATGCTGGGAGGAGGGACCAACTCATGCCACTGATCGCAGCAACCACGGCCAACTAACCGCTCCGTAATGCCTTTCCACCAACAACAATAGGAGTTGCCGGTGGAAAGGCTGACGCATCTCTTTGGCTTTCCAAAGTCATAAAAAATTATTGTAAATAACATAAAACCCAAAGTGCCAGCAGAATTTCACATTTCAGTGCCAGACATTTTTTGAACATTTTGTGCTCTCTCATTTTAGGGGCATTTACTGGGAGGGGTGGGGCAGTTTAGTTTAGGTAGGAAAACGCTACATAAGTTTTTTCAGAAGAACCTGAGCTTTTAACATTCGTGGACTTTGTGTTAAACAAAACCCGACTTCTCACCAAGGACCAGTGTTCGAAATAAATAAGACCCACCACCCTTTCTCATACAGGATAATCAATGGAGGTAGTCCCTATGAAACAGTGGGAAAATATAGGGATAATTAAAGAAAAAAAATTAAAAAAACACTTACTAATAGGAATTCTGTCCAATATAAACTCGCACTTCGGCCCAATAAATTCATCTAAACAAATGCATTTTATACCATCATGGGTTCCTCCATTTTGACATTGTGCTGAAAAGGAAAGATCACATAACACATTAAGAGGCAGATAATATGTCCAATAAAATCAAAAGTTAAAAGGAACTTTGGGTGTAAAATTTTATATAATAATGAATATGGGATTTGTTGTAATCTGAGGTCTCACCGTGGATGTATAAACCTTGAGGAGCCATATCCTTCAGTAATACTATGTAGCACTCTGTATTAACAATGCATTACTATATTCATGTCCAAAGTAAATGTAAAAGTAGAAGTTTTATTAAATGTCAAGCTACACAGCCATTGGGATCATGGTTATAAAGGGTATATCTACCCAATTATATCTACTGAAAGAACAATTCATTTTAAACAGCTTCCTAATGTACATAAAGAAGCAGATTTATTAAAATGGGAGTTTAGAACTTAATACATAAAAACGCACCCATGTTCTATTCATTCCTATGGGGTTTTTAAAAGCATATATTTATAAAATGGAGAGTTCTAACATTCGCCCATTTATAAATACACTTCTAAAAATCCCATATACATAAATAGAACGTGGGTGGGTTCTGATGTATTAAGCTCTAAATTCACATTTTGGTAAATCTGCTCCTAAATGTATTTTTCCAATGGTTTTAAAGTTGTTTGTAAAGGTGATTGGGCAAAGTTTTGTCTGTTTCTCTATCAGGTGTGTTAGACTAAGAACCACGGAGCAAGTTAGTTGTCCATGATTAGGGATGTAGCGAACCTCACAAAAAAAGTTTGCGAACCCGTTTGCGAACTTCTGCCAAAAAGTGCAAACTTTTGCGAACTTTGCGAACCCCATAGACTTCAATGAGAAGGCGAACTTTGAAACCTAGAAAAGCCATTTATGGCAAGAAAACTGATTTTAAAGTTGTTTAAAGGGTGCCACGACCTGGACAGTGGCATGCAGGAGGGGGATCAAGGGCAAAAATGTCTCTGAAAAATAAGTTGTTGTAATCAATAATCAGAAAATAAAAGCAGTCCTTACAAGGACTATTGGGTTACAGTAGATGAGATCAGCAGGACAGCTGCCCACAGCAGCTACATACAGAGCAGTAGAAAGTAGATTACTAGTCAGCAAAGCTACCTAAACTGTCCCTCAAACCCCTGCACAGCTCTCTCCCTATGCTAACTCATCAAGCACACACAGGCAGAATGTAAAATGGCTGCTGGGCTTCGGTTTATATATGGAAGGGAGTGGTCTGGGGGTGGTCCAGGAGGGAGAGCTGCCTGATTGGCTGCCATGTATCTGCTGGCTCTGGGGTGAGAGGTCAAAATTTGGCTCCAGCTAAGGCGAACCCAAAATTGCGAACATCGCTAAAAGTTCGCGAACTTGCGAACACCCGATTTTCATGCGAATTAGTTCTCCGGCGAACAGTTCGCTACATCTCTATCCATGATAGACCACTAACAGTGGCATAAATATATATACTGTATATATACTGTATATATATAGCATACCTTAGTCCCCCCTCCCCTGCCTCTCTCCTACCTCAAATATACTAGCGTGGTCGGGGCCGAGAGGTGCGGCACAGTCGGGGCTGGGAGGAGGGACCAAGTCATGCCACTGATCGCAGCAACCGTGGCCAACAAATTGCTCCAAAATGCTTTTCCACCAACAACAATAGTGCCAATACCTGATATGTATAGTTTTATGGAGATTTCTGACTTCTGTAGATCAAAAACTCCCGGCAGTAAATTATTTTCAAAGCATTACAGCAGAATATGGCATACTTTAGATTCCAAAGCCAAAAAGCCTGGAACATTAGGTTTGCCCCAGGAAACCATATATTTTTGAAAAGTACACATTCTGTCAGTATCTAGTAGAATTAAGTCTAAAACAACTGGACTTTTCAGAGTTTTTTCAGAGTTTCACCACTCATCCGAGCGGCTTCTTCAGTTGAAATGACTGGTAGGGAATTCCCCGGTATTTAAACTCTTGATGGTAGTAGAGTCACAGATATCCAATCACAATGGTTCCATTGAACTTGTTCAGTTAGGTGTTGGCTGAAACTGACAGGTGTAAGAAGGTATGATCCAATCACAATGGTACCATAATTTTCATTGAGGCAGGTGTTAATCCTTCAAAGTACATGTCTGAAA
Organism: Xenopus tropicalis; assembly: GCF_000004195.4. Taxonomy (NCBI): domain Eukaryota; kingdom Metazoa; phylum Chordata; class Amphibia; order Anura; family Pipidae; genus Xenopus; species Xenopus tropicalis. The sequence continues at coordinate 143,115,064 of NC_030679.2, read as the reverse complement.
GTGTGAACTGTTATGAAAGGATGTCAAAGCGGCATTGTATGTTGATGACAAGCAGTGTCTTGGGCCCCCTCCTCTGTTCAGGTACCAGTCATTTGAACTGAAGAAGCCACTCGGATGAATGGTGAAAGGTTTTCAAGAAAAAACTCTGAAAAGTCCAGTTGTTTTAGACTTAATTCTACTAGATACTGTATATCATGACCTGGATGAATGAGAATCTTCATAGACATACATATTCTGTCAAATCCAAACACCATGTTTTCCTGAACTTTTCTATAAAAAGTCTAAAAAATCGTCTCCACTTTTAAGCACCTTATCTCCCACATAGCTTAGATACTAAGAAAAAACATCCTAAATATGAAAGCCAAAGGTCCACTGAACAGTTTGATGCCCATTGTGCATAGGAGTACAAAAGTATCTGGCATTTAGAGACTCCAAAAAGAAGTTAGTGCATACAAATTGTCCCTGAGATCACTTCAGCTATGAAACTTCAACACATTTAATGCATTTTAGTGGGGTAAAAACAGAGAAAAATACATTGATCCCCCAAAACCATGTATTTTTGGAAAGTACACATTTGGGCAAATCAAAAACTGCTTCAAACTATGGAGACACAGTGCTATTCCAAAATTGGCGACTTTGACAAAATACCTGAAAATTGCACCAAACCTTCCACTTTCAAGCACCTTATCTCCCACATAGCATTAGGTACCAAGAAAACACACCCTAAATATGAAAGCCAAGGGTCCACTGAACAGTTTGATGCCCATTGTGCATAGGATCACCAAAGTATCTGGCATTTAGAGACACCAAAAGGAAGTTAGTGCATACAAATTGTCCCTGAGATCATTTCAGCTACTGAAACTTCAACACATTTAATGAATTTTTGTGGGGTAAAAACAGAGAAAAATACGTTGACCCCCAAAAACCATGTATTTTTGGAAAGTACACATTCGGGCAAATCAAAAACTGCTTCAAACTATGGAGACACAGTGCTATTCCAAAATTGCCGACTTTGACAAAATACCTGACAATTGCACCAAACCTTCCACTTTCAAGCACCTTATCTCCCACATAGCATTAGGTACCAAGAAAACACACCCTAAATATGAAAGCCAAGGGTCCACTGAACAGTTTGATGCCCATTGTGCATAGGATCACCAAAGTATCTGGCATTTAGAGACACCAAAAGGAAGTTAGTGCATACAAATTGTCCCTGAGATCATTTCAGCTACTGAAACTTCAACACATTTAATGAATTTTTGTGGGGTAAAAACAGAGAAAAATACGTTGACCCCCCAAAACCATGTATTTTTGGAAAGTACACATTCGGGCAAATCAAAAACTGCTTCAAACTATGGAGACACAGTGCTATTCCAAAATTGCCGACTTTGACAAAATACCTGACAATTGCACCAAACCTTCCACTTTCAAGCACCTTATCTCCCACATAGCATTAGGTACCAAGAAAACACACCCTAAATATGAAAGCCAAGGGTCTGCTGAACAGTTTGATGCCCATAGGATCACCGAAGTATGTGGCATTTAGAGACCCCAAAAGAAGTTGGTGCATACATATTTCATGGCATATATTTCTACTAACACAAAATACACAGCCTTGATTTATGTATGGTAAAAGTAGCAAATAAGTAAGTCAACCCCAGAAAACCTTATCTTTTTCAGAAAATACACATTCTGCCAAATCTAGAATAGGTAAATATGCCTTTGTATGGCAAAGCACCAAACAGCAAAGCTAAGCTACATGTAGGGATTTTTATGTAATTTCTGAAAATTGTCTCAAAGCTGCAATTTACCCCATTATATGCTCCACATTTCCAGCATAAAACATCCTAAATAAGAACGCCACGGGCCTACCATACAGTTTGATGCCCAGTATGCATAGATTTAGCAAACTGTGGTGTACAAAGGGACCCAACCAAAATAGTGCCTGTGAATATTCACGTCTGACACTCTGGCTGCTGTAAAACAAGCACCCAGTATGTGTAATATGTGCACATTCTGACGAAACCAAAGTGGGTACCAAATTTTGTAGTTTAGTTAGCTATGCTAAATGTTGCAGTTTTTATGAAATTTCTGAAAATGATCACAAAGCTTGCATTTTACGCCATTGTATATTCACGTACATTCTAAATATGAATGCCAGGGGTCTGCTGAACAGTTTGACAACATTTCCATGGGCACAAACAAGTAACAGAGAAGAATGCGAAATGCAATAAAATCAATAAAATTCAACAAAAACACTAAAATCAATGTTTTTTTTCCCCTAGTATAATCAGCAGTCAGAATGTATTAAATGCTGCAGAGGATCTTGTAAGTGGGCGGCACTGGAAGGTGCAAAAAGGTCCAGCAGGCACGTAGTTTGCACATTGCTACTGTTGCAGAGTGGCCCATGGGTGATTGCACCCAAGGGCCTGATTGATTCCTGTCTCTGCTCATTGCCTTTGGGATGGGGAATAAGTATAATAAAATAATTTTAAAAAAAACCGCACCTCCACTCCCAGACCCTTAAGTGCAGCAGAACATACATTCTACGTTCTGTGATAATTAAAGGGTTATAATTCCCTCTGTATTGTATGTTCTTTTATTACGCAAAAAGCAGGATCCCCTGCAACCTAGGGTGTAATTAAGAAAATTTAAGAAGAACATTTTACTTACGTTGTGTGGTAGAAGATGTGGTACTCCGAGACGTTGTACGTAAAGGCACAGTGCTAACTGTTGAAGGCTGGGATGTTGATAACTTAGTGATAATTGTTGAAGGCCGGGATGTTGTTGACACAGTGCTAATTGTTGTAGGCTGTGATGTTGTTGACACAGTGCTAATTATTGAAGGCCGGGATGTTGTTGACACAGTGCTAATTGTTGAAGGCCGGGATGTTGTTGACACAGTGCTAATTGTTGAAGGCCGGGATGTTGTTGACACAGTGCTAATTGTTGAAGGCCGGGATGTTGTTGACACAGTGCTAATTGTTGAAGGCCGGGATGTTGTTGACACAGTGCTAATTGTTGAAGGCTGGGATGTTGTTGACACAGTGCTAATTATTGAAGGCCGGGATGTTGTTGACACAGTGCTAATTGTTGAATGCTGGGATGTTGGTGACACAGTGCTAATTGTTGAAGGCTGGGATGTTGGTGACACAGTGCTAATTGTTGAAGGCTGGGATGTTGGTGACACAGTGCTAATTGTTGAAGGCTGGGATGTTGGTGACACAGTGCTAATTATTGAAGGCCGGGATGTTGGTGACACAGTGCTAATTGTTGAAGGCTGGGATGTTGATGGCTCAGTGATAATTGTTGAAGGCTGGGATGTTGATGGCTCAGTGCTAATTATTGAAGGCTGGGATGTTGGTGACACAGTACTAATTGCTGAAGGCTGTGATGTTGGTGACACAGTGCTAATTGTTGAAGACCGGGATGTTGGTGACACAGTGCTAATTGTTGAAGGCTGGGATGTTGATGACACAGAGTCAGTTGTTGAAGGCTGTGATGTTGATGACACAGAGTCAGTTGTTGAAGGCTGTGATGTTGATGACTCAGTGATAATAGTTGAAGGCTGGGATGTTGTTGACACAGTGCTAATTATTGAAGGCCGGGATGTTGGTGACACAGTGCTAATTGTTGAAGGCTGGGATGTTGGTGACACAGTGCTAATTGTTGAAGACTGTGATGTTGATGGCTCAGTGATAATTGTTGAAGGCTGTGATGTTGATGACTCAGTGATAATTGTTGAAGGCCGGGATGTTGTTGACACAGTGATAATTATTGAAGGCTGGGATGTTGGTGACACGGTACTAATTGTTGAAGGCTGGAATGTTGTTGACACAGAGCCAGTTGTTGACGACTGTGATGTTGATGACACAGAGTCAGTTGTTGAAGGCTGGGATGTTGATGACTCAGTGATAATTATTGAAGGCTGGGATGTTGGTGACACGGTACTAATTGTTGAAGGCTGGAATGTTGTTGACACAGAGCCAGTTGTTGACGACTGTGATGTTGATGACACAGAGTCAGTTGTTGAAGGCTGTGATGTTGATGACACAGAGTCAGTTGTTGAAGGCTGTGATGTTGATGACACAGAGTCAGTTGTTGAAGGCTGGGATGTTGATGACACAGAGTCAGTTGTTGAAGGCTGTGATGTTGATGACACAGAGTCAGTTGTTGAAGGCTGTGATGTTGATGACTCAGTGATAATTGTTGAAGGCTGGGATGTGGATGACTCAGTAATAATTGTTGAAGGCTGGGATGTTGATGACATAGTGCTAATTACTGAAGGCTGGGATGTGGATGACTCAGTAATAATTGTTGAAGGCTGGGATGTTGATGACTCAGTGATAATTGTTGAAGGCTGGGATGTTGATGACTCAGTGATAATTGTTGAAGGCTGGGATGTTGATGACTCAGTGATAATTGTTGAAGGCTGTGATGTTGATGACTCGGTGGTAATTGTTGAAGGCTGTGATGTTGATGACTCAGTGATAATAGTTGAAGGCTGTGATGTTGATGACACAGTGCTAATTATTGAAGGCTGTGATGTTGATGGCTCAGTGATAATAGTTGAAGGCTGGAATGTTGATGACACAGTGCTAATTACTGAAGGCTGGGATGTGGATGACTCGGTGATAATTATTGAAGGCTGGGATGTTGGTGACACAGTGCTAATTGTTGAAGGCTGTGATGTTGATGACTCAGTGATAATTGTTGAAGGCTGGAATGTTGATGACTCAGTGATAATTGTTGAAGGCTGTGATGTTGATGACTCAGTGGTAATTGTTGAAGGCTGGGATGTTGATGACTCGGTGATAATTGTTGAAGGCTGGGATGTTGATGACTCAGTGATAATTGTTGAAGGCTGGGATGTTGATGACGCGGTGATAATTGTTGAAGGCTGGGATGTTGATGACTCAGTGATAATTGTTGAAGGCTGTGATGTTGATGGCTCAGTGATAATTGTTGAAGGCTGGGATGTTGATGACTCAGTGATAATTGTTGATGACTGTGATGTTAATGACTCAGTGATAATTGTTGAAGGCTGGGATGTTGATGACTCAGTGCTAATTGTTGAAAGCTGTGATGTTGATGACTCAGTGATAATTGTTGAAGGCTGTGATGTTGATGGCTCAGTGATAATTGTTGAAGGCTGGGATGTTGATGACTCAGTGATAATTGTTGAAGGCTGGGATGTTGATGACTCAGTGATAATAGTTGAAGGCTGGAATGTTGATGACACAGTGCTAATTACTGAAGGCTGGAATGTGGGTGACTCGGTGATAATTATTGAAGGCTGGGATGTTGGTGACACAGTGATAATAGTTGAAGGCTGGAATGTTGATGACACAGTGCTAATTACTGAAGGCTGGAATGTGGGTGACTCGGTGATAATTATTGAAGGCTGGGATGTTGGTGACACAGTGCTAATTGTTGAAGGCTGTGATGTTGATGACTCAGTGATAATTGTTGAAGGCTGTGATGTTGATGACTCAGTGGTAATTGCTGAAGGCTGGGATGTTGATGGCTCAGTGATAATTGTTGAAGGCTGGGATGTTGATGACTCAGTAATAATTGTTGAAAGCTGTGATGTTGATGACTCAGTGCTAATTGTTGAAGGCTGGGATGTTGATGACTCAGTGATAATTGTTGAAGGCTGGGATGTTGATGACTCAGTGATAATTGTTGAAGGCTGGGATGTTGATGATTCAGTGATAATTGTTGAAGGCTGTGATGTTGATGGCTCAGTGATAATAGTTGAAGGCTGCAATGTTGGTGACACAGTGCTAATTACTGAAGGCTGGGATGTGGATGACTCGGTGATAATTATTGAAGGCTGGGATGTTGGTGACACAGTGCTAATTGTTGAAGGCTGTGATGTTGATGACTCAGTGATAATTGTTGAAGGCTGGGATGTTGATGACTCGGTGATAATTGTTGAAGGCTGGGATGTTGATGACTCAGTGATAATTGTTGAAGGCTGTGATGTTGATGGCTCAGTGCTAATTGTTGAAAGCTGTGATGTTGATGACTCAGTGATAATTGTTGAAGGCTGTGATGTTGATGGCTCAGTGATAATTGTTGAAGGCTGTGATGTTGATGACTCAGTGATAATTGTTGAAGGCTGGGATGTTGATGGCTCAGTGATAATTGTTGAAGGCTGTGATGTTGGTGACTCAGTGATAATTGTTGAAGGCTGGGATGTTGATGACTCAGTGATAATTGTTGAAGGCTGGGATGTTGATGACTCAGTGATAATTGTTGAAGGCTGGGATGTTGATGACTCAGTGATAATAGTTGAAGGCTGTGATGTTGAGGACACAGTGCTAATTATTAAAGGTTGTGATGTTGATGGCTCAGTGATAATAGTTGAAGGCTGGAATGTTGATGACACAGTGCTAATTACTGAAGGCTGGAATGTGGGTGACTCGGTGATAATTATTGAAGGCTGGGATGTTGGTGACACAGTGCTAATTGTTGAAGGCTGTGATGTTGATGACTCAGTGATAATTGTTGAAGGCTGTGATGTTGATGACTCAGTGATAATTGCTGAAGGCTGGGATGTTGATGGCTCAGTGATAATTGTTGAAGGCTGGGATGTTGATGACTCAGTAATAATTGTTGAAAGCTGTGATGTTGATGACTCAGTGCTAATTGTTGAAGGCTGGGATGTTGATGACTCAGTGATAATTGTTGAAGGCTGGGATGTTGATGACTCAGTGATAATTGTTGAAGACTGTGATGTTGATGGCTCAGTGATAATTGTTAAAGGCTGGGATGTTGATGACTCAGTGATAATTGTTGAAGGCTGGGATGTTGATGATTCAGTGATAATTGTTGAAGGCTGTGATGTTGATGGCTCAGTGATAATAGTTGAAGGCTGCAATGTTGGTGACACAGTGCTAATTACTGAAGGCTGGGATGTGGATGACTCGGTGATAATTATTGAAGGCTGGGATGTTGGTGACACAGTGCTAATTGTTGAAGGCTGTGATGTTGATGACTCCGTGATAATTGTTGAAGGCTGGGATGTTGATGACTCAGTGATAATTGTTGAAGGCTGTGATGTTGATGACTCAGTGATAATTGTTGAAGGCTGGGATGTTGATGACTCAGTGCTAATTGTTGAAGGCTGTGATGTTGATGACTCAGTGCTAATTGTTGAAGGCTGTGATGTTGATGACTCAGTGCTAATTGTTGAAGGCTGTGATGTTGATGACTCAGTGCTAATTGTTGAAGGCTGTGATGTTGATGTCTCAGTGATAATTGTTGAAGGCTGGGATGTTGATGATTCAGTGATAATTGTTGAAGGCTGGGATGTTGATGACTCAGTGATAATTGTTGAAGGCTGGGATGTTGATGACTCAGTGATAATTGTTGAAGGCTGTGATGTTGATGACTCAGTGATAATTGTTGAAGGCTGGGATGTTGATGACTCAGTGATAATTGTTGAAGGCTGTGATGTTGATGACTCAGTGATAATTGTTGAAGGATGGGATGTTGATGACTCAGTGATAATTGTTGAAGGCTGTGATGTTAATGATTCAGTGATAATTGTTGAAGGCTGGGATGTTGATGACTCAGTGATAATTGTTGAAGGCTGGGATGTTGATGATTCAGTGATAATTGTTGAAGGCTGTGATGTTGATGACTCAGTGATAATTGTTGAAGGATGGGATGTTGATGACTCAGTGATAATTGTTGAAGGATGGGATGTTGATGACTCAGTGCTAATTGTTGAAGGCTGTGATGTTAATGATTCAGTGATAATTGTTGAAGGCTGGGATGTTGATGACTCAGTGATAATTGTTGAAGGCTGTGATGTAAATGACTCAGTGATAATTGTGGAAGGCTGGGATGTTGATGACTCAGTGATAATTGTTGAAGGCTGGGATGTTAATGACTCAGTGATAATTGTTGAAGGCTGGGATGTTGATGACTCAGTGCTAATTGTTGAAGGCTGTGATGTTGATGACTCAGTGATAATTGTTGAAGGCTGTGATGTTGATGGTTCAGTGATAATTGTTGAAGGCTGGGATGTTGATGGTTCAGTGATAATTGTTGAAGGCTGTGATGTTGATGACTCAGTGATAATTGTTGAAGGCTGGGATGTTGATGACTCAGTGATAATTGTTGAAGACTGGTATGTTGATGACTCCGTGATAATTGTTGAAGGCTGGGATGTTGATGACTCAGTGATAATTGTTGAAGGCTGTGATGTTGATGGCTCAGTGATAATTGTTGAAGGCTGGGATGTTGATGACTCTGTGATAATTGTTGAAGGCTGGGATGTTGATGACTCAGTGATAATTGTTGAAGGCTGTGATGTTGATGGCTCAGTGATAATTGTTGAAGGCTGGGATGTTGATGACTCAGTGTTAATTGTTGAAGGCTGTGATGTTGATGACTCGGTGGTAATTGTTGAAGGCTGTGATGTTGATGACTCAGTGATAATAGTTGAAGGCTGTGATGTTGATGACACAGTGCTAATTATTGAAGGCTGTGATGTTGATGACTCGGTGATAATAGTTGAAGGCTGCAATGTTGATGACACAGTGCTAATTACTGAAGGCTGGGATGTGGATGACTCAGTGATAATTGTTGAAGGCTGTGATGTTGATGACACAGTGCTAATTACTGAAGGCTGGGATGTGGATGACACAGTGATAATTGTTGAAGGCTGGGATGTTGGTGACACAGTGCTAATTGTTGAAGGCTGGGATGTGGATGACTCAGTGATAATTGTTGAAGGCTGCAATGTTGATGACACAGTGCTAATTACTGAAGGCTGGGATGTGGATGACACAGTGATAATTGTTGAAGGCTGGGATGTTGGTGACACAGTGCTAATTGTTGAAGGCTGTGATGTTGATGACTCAGTGATAATTGTTGAAGGCTGTGATGTTGATGACTCAGTGATAATTGTTGAAGGCTGGGATGTTGATGACTCAGTGATAATTGTTGAAGGCTGGGATGTTGATGGCTCAGTGATAATTGTTGAAGGCTGGGATGTTGATGACTCAGTGATAATTGTTGAAGGCTGGGATGTTGATGACTCAGTGATAATTGTTGAAGGCTGGGATGTTGATGACTCAGTGATAATTGTTGAAGGCTGGGATGTTGATGATTCAGTGATAATTGTTGAAGGCTGTGATGTTGATGACTCAGTGATTATTGTTGAAGGCTGGGATGTTGATGATTCAGTGATAATTGTTGAAGGCTGTGATGTTGATGACTCAGTGATAATTGTTGAAGGCTGTGATGTTGATGACTCAGTGATAATGGTTGAAGGCTTGGATGTTGATGACTCAGTGATAATTGTTGAAGGCTGGGATGTTGATGACTCAGTGATAATTGTTGAAGGCTGTGATGTTAATGACTCAGTGATAATTGTTGAAGGCTGTGATGTTGATGACTCAGTGATAATTGTTGAAGGCTGTGATGTTAATGACTCAGTGATAATTGTTGAAGGCTGTGATGTTGATGGCTCAGTGATAATTGTTGAAGGCTGGGATGTTGATGACTCAGTGATAATTGTTGAAGGCTGTGATGTTAATGACTCAGTGATAATTGTTGAAGCCTGTGATGTTGATGACTCAGTGATAATTGTTGAAGACTGTGATGTTAATGACTCAGTGATAATTGTTGAAGGCTGGGATGTTGATGGTTCAGTGATAATTGTTGAAGGCTGTGATGTTGATGGTTTAGTGATAATAGTTGAAGGCTGGGATGTTGATGACTCAGTGATAATTATTGAAGGCTGTGATGTTGATGACTCAGTGATAATTGTTGAAGGCTGGGATGTTGATGACTCAGTGATAATTGTTGAAGGCTGGGATGTTGATGACTCAGCGATAATTGTTGAAGGCTGGGATGTTGATGACTCAGCGATAATTGTTGAAAGCTGGGATGTTGATGGTTCAGTGATAATTGTTGAAGGCTGTGATGTTGATGGTTCAGTGATAATTGTTGAAGGCTGGGATGTTGATGACTCAGTGATAATTGTTGAAGGCTGGGATGTTGATGGTTCAGTGATAATTGTTGAAGGCTGGGATGTTGATGGTTCAGTGATAATTGTTGAAGGCTGGGATGTTGATGACTCAGTGATAATTGTTGAAGGCTGTGATGTTGATGACTCAGTGATAATTGTTGAAGGCCGGGATGTTGATGACTCAGTGATAATTGTTGAAGGCTGGGATGTTGATGACTCAGTGATAATTGTTGAAGGCTGGGATGTGGATGACTCAGTCATAATTGTTGAAGGCTGGGATGTTGATGACTCAGTAATAATTGTTGAAGGCTGTGATGTTGATGGCTCAGTGATAATTATTGAAGGCTGGGATGTTGATGACTCCGTGATAATTGTTGAAGGCTGTGATGTTGATGGCTCAGTGATAATTATTGAAGGCTGGGATGTTGATGACTCAGTGATAATTGTTGAAGGCTGTGATGTTGATGGCTCAGTGATAATTGTTGAAGGCTGTGATGTTGATGGCTCAGTGATAATTGTTGAAGGCTGTGATGTTGATGGCTCAGTGATAATTGTTGAAGGCTGGTATAGTTTTGTGATACTGATAGTTATTGAAGATGTTGGTGACTCAGTGCTACTTTTCAAAGCATGGGATGTTGGTGACATACTCACATCAGACTGGGAAGATGGTGGCACAGTACTGCTCGTATCAGGCTCAGATGATGGTGATACGGTTTTACTCACATCAGACTGGGAAGATGGTGGCACAGTACTGCTCATATCAGGCTCAGATGATGGTGATACGGTATCACTCACATCAGGCTGGGAAGATGGTGGCACAGTACTGCTTGTATCAGGCTCAGGTGATGGTGACATGGTACCACTCACATCACGCTGGGATGACGATGGCATATTGTTGCTTGAGTCAGGCTCAGATGATGTTGATGGCACACTGCTGTTTTCATCAATGACAGGTGGTTGCAGCTCTCTTATGTTTGTGACTTTGTCTGAAGTCCCATCCGCTTCTCTTTTCTGCCTTTTTTTCTGACCAGTGTCTGTTAACTCTTCCCAGAAATCGTCCAGATGACCATCACTTTCCAGCTTTCTGCCTGTTTCAGACTCCACATATTCCTTTTTAGACATACTTTGTGCAGTCTCATCCAAATATGACTGTTGCCCATGATTCCATTCCAATTCTGTCACTGTGAATAGTAAACAATATATAACTACCATTGTATTGCCCTTATTAATCACAGGAGGTAGCACTGATTAATGATAATTATACAGTTTAACTAGAAAGACTCTTATAAATTAACCAGACCTATAAATTCCATCTCTGTCAGTTTTTAAATGAGAAGGGGGCAGTTTAAATCAAGAAACAACCAATATTGTGATGTCCAAAGTGTGTTTTCTTTTTAACCTGTTTGATTATAAAAGTAACATAAAAGTAACATTAAAACATTTTTACTTGAAATTCCTAGACCTGACTGTCACTTCTAACCATGCCAGTTAGAATGTCTAACTCTATGAGACTACTGCAGTATACATATAACAGCCCCCTCTTATAGAAACATGAGAGATGGGATAGATCATGTAAAAGCATTGGGCACATACCTTCAGGGAAAATTTATAAACACGGGCAAAGATAACGTTATGTAAAGTTTAATTTCTGGTGTTAGTACACCTTTAACCCCAGACATTCCAGTATAATTACTACAAAAAGAAGATGATAAGTATATAAAAATGGATAATTATAACCTAAGTCATGCCAGTATAATTACTACAGAAAATTGATAATCTGCATATTAACCCCAGAGTTGCTATTATACTGTAGTTACTGCAGTAAATGAATTATCTACATTACACAAGTCTGGGGTTAATATACAGATTATCACATTTCTGTATTAATTATACTGGCATGTCTTGGGTTAATATGATAATTATGCATTTTTAAAGTCATTATGATGGCAAATCCTGGTCTTATATACTTATCAACTTCTTTTTGTAGTAATTATACTGGCATGTCTTGGGTTAATATGATGATTATCCATTATAGAAGTCATTTACATAGGGGGCAGAGTCAGGGGAGGCCTCTGGGTGCCCTGATTAGAAATCCGACGTTGAATAAATCCATATACAAAGAGATTCCCTATTAAAACATTGTGGCAAGCTCTGTGGCTAAGCATAATAATTATAAAACAGTTTTTAAAGGTGCATTCTGCCTTACTGGGTTTGGCCAGTAGATGGTGGAATTGAATAAATATAACTGTAACTGTTGACTGTGATAAGAGAGGGATAAGACTAAAGATAAGACTAAAGTAATGGAGGAATGGCTGCCTGTAGAGTCTCTATTGGAGCTGACCGGCATTTGCCTGGTGATAGAGTAACTTTTGCGACTTCAACAAACTTGCCCAGTTGGCTTTATATAAAGCTTCCAAAGGTTTCTCTCGAAGCCAGAAGGACATTGAAGCGGTTGTTGGGTTTGCACTGTATACAGTATATTTGTTTATAGTTCTGTGCCACACATGTAAAACAAATACATTGAGTTCAGTGCCCCATCCCCAAGTTGTTAATGACCTCCAGTGAGGCAGTTGCCAGGTAGTGGGCTTGGGGAGATGGTTGGAAATTATGGAGGACAAAATAGGTGCTAGGAAGGAGCTCCATCACCATGCAGAGACACTGACCCCTTGCCTACCAAGTTTCAAGGTGCCCTGGAGGAGACCAATGCCACTGTTGGAGGGGTCAATGCCATGAAGGTCCCTGTGACCTCCAGTGAGGCAGTTGCTAGGTAGTGGGCTTGGGGAGATGGTTGGAAATTATGGAGGACAAAATAGGTGCTAGGAAGGAGCTCCATCACCATGCAGAGACACTGACCCATTGCCTGCCAAGTTTCAAGGTACCCTGGAGGAGACCAATGTCACTGTTGGAAGGGTCAACGCTATGAAGGTCCCTGTGACCTCCAGTGAGGCAGTTGCCAGGTAGTGGGCTTGGGGGGATGTCTGGAAATGATGGAGGACAAAATAGGTGCTAGGAAGGAGCTCCATCACCATGCAGAGACACTGACCCATTGCCTGCCAAGATTCAAGGTGCCCTGGAGGAGACCAATGTCACTGTTGGAAGGGTCAACGCCATGAAGGTCCCTGTGACCTCCAGTGAGACAGTTGCTCAGAGTACTCCAGATAGTAAGCTGCCATTGGGCCCCTATTTAGGAACAGGTCTTTTGTTTGTGCCTGCTATGTGGGAGCAGCTTCTTTACCTAAAGAGTCAGGTGGTTTGGGGAAGGGAACACAGGTATTGTTCTGCTGGATCCTTGGAACCCATTAGGTGAAGGCACCACACAAGTCCCAGTTTATTTCTTCCCTAGGGGATAGTACCAGGCTAGGGTTACATTAGCACTGATATTAGGAAGGACCCAATTTACCATAAGAAGGATGGTGAGAACTAGAGACCTCTATATGAATCAGAAAGGGAGAATTTGTAGCAGATGCAATGGAATGGCAGAAATAGCTATGGGAACCCAAAGAACAGTATCCATGGAGTTATACCTAGCCTCTACATTAAATGCAAGTAAAACATTAATGATAAGAGGCAAATAGATTAATTGTTATTTTGAATTGTGTATTTTGGCACATTTAGCAGACAGACTGCCAAGCAATTTTCAGTGCCAGACAGAAACATCAAAGTCCACAGTGGAACTGATAGAGCCCCAAAGCTCTTCCCATGATATACTCAGAGGTTTCAAGTAAAAACTACCACTGATAAATCCTTGGCCAGCACATACACATACATGGGAGTTCATTTAAAGGGCCCACACACCACTGTGTATTGAGCTAGTGCTATACAGGTATTATTAAATGTATACATATATTTATCAAGCTTGGTGCAATAGGCAAAGTGCAAAAAACAGCAGGGCTCATTTATCAACACTGGGTAAAACTGCACATGGGCAGTAACTTATGGCAACCAATCAAATTGTTGCATTCCTTGTTCTACATGCACCTGGCTGAAAAAAAGCCAATCACTGACTGGTTGCTGTTGGTTACTTTGCCCAGTGTTGATAAATGAGCCCCAGGGTATTTTGTTCACCAAGGCATATCACTTTAGGAATGGGGCGGGGAGGGTTTTAATTCACTTTCTGGTTACAAATTCTGTAAAATACTGTACAATAAAGAAATTCAATATGGTGCCACCAGAGATGATACACCAATAATACAAATACTTGGTATCGGAGCAGAGTTCCCTAGTTTGTGATGAAAGGTTTTCATAGAAAACCATTTTGGGGTTATCCCTGTCTCTCCAAAAATAGATGATATGTTCAGGGGTAGAAAAAACAGAATAATTTGGATTTACTGGTGTGTAATATTCATCTTGGATTAGTACAGTGGCCCTTACCTAGCACTGATCGTTGGACTGATATCTAAACTCATTTGGACCTTGCCCGTAGACTATGACCAAGTCAAATCAGATTATGTTGGATGCCATACTTGGGTTCTCACTTCTTCGACTTCTTCGACTCACTTCTTCGCCTTCAATTCCCAGTACGCACAGTTGGTATTGGGGATGAACCCAATCCAGGATTGGGTTCGGGATTTGGCCAAGATTCTGCCTTTTTTCAGCAGGAATCACGTGCCTGATTTGGATCCAGTTTGGTAATAGGCTGAATGTTTCACAAAGGATTTGGGGGTTTGACCGAATCCCAAAATAGGGGATTTGGTGCATACCTAGCTGGTACAACTGATCTAACATCTAATATTTGGCAACCATAATTCACCTCGTAGTTTGCAACTATAGTAGACAATAATCTGAATATACAGGTAGAGAAACTATTAGCTAGACCAGTGATTCCCAACCTTTTTTACTCGCGAATGACCCTCAGATATAAAAAGTGTTGGTGAGCCAAACAAGCATGAAAAAAGTTCTTTGGGGGTGCAAAATAAGGGCTGTAATTGGCTATTTGGTAGCCTTATGTGGACTGCTTACCTGCTGGAGGCTCTTCTTGGATTAAAACTGCATTTTTATGCTTCCAAAACTTTCCTCCAAGCCAGAAATATGACAATGGGCACCGACGGTCACTGAATGCAACATTAAAGGGGGTGGAGAGCAACGTGTTGATCAGAAGCTTCTGGTTGGGGGTTACTGATCTAGACAGTTGACTTACCGTGTCCCACCATGCCACTCCACCCACACTCTGCCATGCTGCCAGTTGGCCCATACCTGTTATTATAAGCAAAGCTGAGCTGTGGGGTTGGTAGCCATAATGTCTGGCTTCTTCATGTCCTTATCATAGCATTGATCACAGTCCCAACAGCATGCACAGCTCAAGTCAAATCGGCTTCAAATGCCCTTACTCCTGGTCACCAGCACTAGTCTGCTTTAATCAACAGGTACGGGCAAAAGGGCCAGTATGGAGTAGTGCGGTTGGTGTGGTTCGGGAGGGTGGAAGGAGACCTCCAATGAGTACAAAAGATATATAAATGGCATTCCTTTTTCTGTAAAGGTGGTCAGGATATCCCATACCCAGAGAGACGATAAGGAGAGTTTTATTGGTGCTTTGTATTGATTTTCCGAGCCAGTGTTATAGTTATTATAGCCAGCCTCCATAGTAATTAAACATAAAAGGACTTATCTACTAAAGGAGTGCAAGAATGTGGCACGGTCTGTCATGTTTTTGGGTTTTTTTGTACCTTGATGCAACATTTTATTTTTCAGAATTCCAATGCAATTGTGCCCAGTGCAAATCAGGCACATCATTTTGCACCACTATTACACGCCTCTCAGTACTTCAACAATAACAAGTACCTATAGGCATAACAGGCAAAGGGGGCCCTGTACTTACCACCTTGGGCAGCAAGATGGCTCAAACAGCAAATTGGAGCAAGGCACAGGCTATTATACCCAGGATAGCAGTAATTCTGTTAAGCACCTAGTGCTGTGCCTAGTTGTCACGGATGCGCATAGGTTAAGGTTACATATTCAGCAATGGCTTCATCAGATCAGATGAAAAAATATAAAGAGTGGGCAAATCTGTCACTTACCGAAGGCCAGAAGTGTCAGGCAGATTAGTGCTGCGGTGACAGCAGCCTTCATGGCGCAGGTGGTTAGTAAGATCCAGGGAAAGTGCCTAAAAGTTGCAAGGAGGTAGTATCGGTCGCTGCTCGCAAGTCAATACTGGGGAAACTGGACAGGAGGCATCAGAACTGATCCTAATGACCTTTGTCACCAATATTGTCATATAACCAATTAAGCTCTGAAATTGGCAGATATGCCAAGATGGGAAGAACGATAGCACCACGTCTCGCACACAAGTTTCGATGCCAACAGGGGAACATGCTGGAGTGGTGAAGTGAAGTTGTGAGATAAACTGGGATTGAGACCTTGAGCAAATCATTAACCGCATGGAATTAATTGATTTAATAATGCCAGGGCCACTTAATGGCAACAGGTATGCATCGCTTTGCTGATGAGTGACATGTTTTGTTCTCATAGGTTAAGCCTCGCCCACACAGCAGACTAGGTTGGATAGGAAGAGCGGTATCAGAAGGGGCCACGTGTGAGGAAGAACTCAGATTAAAAAATAACAAAAGTTGCTTTTTAAGTCTTAGCCTTTGTGGCATTTGGGCAAGTTACCGACTATAGCTAGACCTCCATGTTGAAGGCAATGGGTGTTGAGTGTCAGTGGGTGGTAAATGGTTAAGCGAAATGAACCACAAACAATTCACTCAAGAACCACCAGGGAAACATTAAAGGGGTGGTTCACCTACAGGTTAATTTTTAGAATGTTATCAATTGATCGTTTTTGAATTATTTGCCTTTCCCATCCGACTCCTTCAAGCTTTCAAATGGGGGTCACTGACCCCGGCAGTCAAAAAACTATTGCTCTGGGAGGCTTCAATTTTGTTGTTATTGTTACTTTTTACTACTTATCTTTTTATTTAGGCCCTCCTCTATTTATAGTTGTCTATCATTCAAAATGCTTCCTGGTTGCTAGGTTAAATTGAACCCTAGCGACCAGATAGTTGCCAAAATTCCCAACTAAAGAGCTGCTGAACAAAAAGCTAAATAATTCAACAACTGCAGATAATATAAAATGAAAACCAATTGCAAATAGTCTTAGGATATTGAGTCTACATCATACTAAGTTAATTCAAAGGTAAACAACCCCTTTAACAATCCATCGCCCAAATTACACCCAAAGAAAAATGCCTGAGAGTTTTTTCAGTTGTTTTAATATGACATATTATATATATAATATTGAACCTCAAGCAATCTTATATATTTTGTATGTATCTGTCCAATATCTAATTGGGAAACCAGTGGGAACTCATCTGGAAAGGTTCCCACTAGATGGTGGAACATTGTTGGTGGGAGTTCCATTCACCCCCATGGCTCACAGTCAGCAATTCATCTCACAAGGTTTCAGTTGGGTTGAGGTCAGGAGTCTGTGCATTCAGGTACTTTCATTCCCATCTCCGAAAACTTGTTCTGTGTGGACCTAGTTTTTTGAGTGGGGCATTATCATTTTGAAATGAAACTTTTGCCAAAAAGTAGGAAGCAGACTATGATTATATGCTGTAGGGCAGTGATCCCCAACCAGTGACTCAGGGGTAACATGTTGCTCCCCAACCCCTTGGGTGTTGCTCTCAGTGCCCCCAAACCAGGTAGTTATGTTTGAATTCCTGACTTGGGGGCAAGTTTTGGTTGAATAAAAAGCCCCCTGTAAGCTGATAGGGTGCATAGAGGCCCCTAATAGCCAATCACAGCCCTTATTTGGCTCCTCCCTGAACTTTTATGGTGCTTGTGTTGCTCCCCAAGTCTTTTTACATTCGATTGTGGCTCCCGAGTAAGAAAGGTTGGGGATCCCTGCTGCAGGATTAAGATTTGCTCTCACTGGAGCCAGGGGCCCTAACCAATGCATGAAAACCCACCAAGACCCACCAAACCTGGTATTAGTAATGAGCACATTTTTTTTTTGCCAGGAATGGATTCACAGTGAAATCATTTCGCACTGCCAATTGCCAAAAAAATTAGAAAAACCATGAGAAAAATGCCCAATTAGTTCAATGCATTTGGAGTGAGAAAAAAACGCCCATTGACTTTAATATATTTGGAGTGAGAAAGAATGCCGTTGACTTTATCATTTTGAAATGAAACTTTTGCCAAAAAGTAAGAAGCAGACTATGATTATATGCTGTAGGGCAGGGATCCCCAACCCCTTGGATGTTGCTCTCAGTGCCCCCAAACCAGGGAGTTATTTTTGAATTCCTGACTTGGGGGCAAGTTTTGATTGATTAAAAACAAGATTTCCTACCAAATAAAGCCCCCTGTAAGCTGATAGGGTGCATAGAGGCACCTAATAGCCAATCACAGCCCTTATTTGGCTCCTCCCTGAACTTTTATGGTGCTTGTGTTGCTCCCCAAGTCTTTTTACATTCGATTGTGGCTCACGAGTAAGAAAGGTTGGGGACCCCTGCTGCAGGATTAAGGTTTGCTCTCACTGGAGCCAGGGGCCCTAACCAATGCATGAAAACCCACCAAGACCCACCAAACCTGGTATTAGTAATGAGCACATTTTTTTGCCAGGAATGGATTCACAGTGAAATCATTTCACACTGCCAATTGCCAAAAAAAATGAGAAAAAAAACCATGAGAAAAACGCCCAATTAGTTCAATGCATTTGGAGTGAGAAAAAAACACCCATTGACTTTAATATATTTGGAGTGAGAAAGAATTCCCTTGACTTTAATGCATTTCTTTGCCATTTTTCAGCTTTGAGTTTTTCGGCACTATTTTTTTCAGCAAAGTGAAACAGGACAGATTCCCTCATTGCAACTTCATATGCATCTAAAGGTTAATGGTTTCATTTCTTCAGTTGTAAACTCAACCTTCCTTTATACCAGATAAGGTGGAAGGGGGGGATCGCAAGCAGATTACAGATCCATGAAAAAAAAGGGATAGTAAGGCAGTTTGTAAATCATTCACCTCAAACTATTAGCTGCTGGGGATGTATTGATTTTATAATAAACCCCATGGGGAGTCGGACTTGCTGTGAGCCTCTAAGTGCAGCCGCCAAGGCTCCTGGCCAGCCTATCCCAGTTCTGGGTTTCATTATTAACGCCCTCTTGCAATGTACAGGCCCCCAGATTAGAGGGTCCAAATACCTGAAAGATCCAGGCAGTGATCATGAGGCTGGATCAAACAGCATATTATAGGCCTTTGTGCATTGAAAACAGTGGGACTTCCTCAATACAGGTATGTTCCTATCTCTTTTATCACTAGGGGAATACAATAAAACGGGAACTAATACGTATGTTATGTTATTTATACCAGTCGGTAACAGGATTGTTCTAATGTTTAGTCTAGTTACGGTCTTTGTTTGATCCAGTATACGAGGTAGGAGCTGTTATTGATTATATACTGTTTTCCCCTTTGGTTATTTCCTGGTTTAAAGTTTCTGTTGCTGTGGTGCAATGAAGCAATGTCCTAATATTATCTGGTTGTAAATCAATTTCAAACCTTTATCCTGCCAGTAAATTGTTCAGCAGAGACTACTTGATTGTATCTCGAACAAGCTAAAAGGGTTGAGGAGACCGCCTCATACGTATGCAAATAAGTCAAAAAGGGATTCTGGGAACAAATTCCTTTAGGCTCTTAGAAAAGTCCAATTTACATGGGCTTGTCCCATTTACATGGGTTTATCCTACAGACTAATGCTTACCCACTGGGTTTTCAATGCAAAAGCCAGGATAACAACTGATCAGATTCCCAACTACAGACCGGTTTCGCCCTTCTTGGGGCTCATCGTATGAGGCGGTCTCCTCAACCCTTTTAGCTTGTTCTTGTATCCCCACTCCTGGCTCTACCTAAGCTGATCAGAAAACCCTGCACTACACTGATGAGCCCCAAGAAGAGTGAAACCGCTCTGTAGTTGGGAATCTGATCAGTTGTTATCCTGGCTTTTGCATTGAAAACCCAGTGGGTAAGCATTAGTCTATAGGATAAACCCATGTAAATGGGACTTTTCTAAGAGCCTAAAGGAATTTGTTCCCAGAATCCCTTTTTGACTTGATTGTATCTCAAACATCCACCACTAGAACTAGAGCAATGGATGTTAATGGGCAGCATTGAACTGGAGCTTTGGGGCCCACCAGAGCTGCAACCTCCATGGCCCTCCTCCTGACTTCTGCCCCCACCATGTTGTATCCCTCTTACCCAGCGGGTAACCTGAGGGTGGTGACACCTTTGGGGGTTGAACGACCCTTTCACAGGGGTTGCCTAAGACCATCGGAAAACACATATTTTCGATGGTCTTAAGAATAATTTTATGGTTGGGGGTCACCACAACATGAGGAACTGTATTAAAGGGTCGTGGCATTAGGAAGGTTGAGAACCACTGCTCTTACCTTTTTAAGTTTGCAGTTTTGATGAGTGGAGAGAGGTGGCCCGGGCAGGGGAGGAGGCTTGGGGGAAAGATAGTGGCCCAGGCAGGGGAGGAGGCTTGGGGGAAAGATAGTGGCCCGGGCAGGGGAGGAGGCTTGGGGGAAAGATAGTGGCCCGGGCAGGGGAGGAGGCTTGGGGGAAAGATAGTGGCCCGGGCAGGGGAGGAGGCTTGGTGGAAAGATAGTGGCCGGGCAGGGGAGGAGGCTTGGGGGAAAGATAGTGGCCGGGCAGGGAAGAGGCATGGGGGAAAGATAGTGGCCGGGCAAGGGAGGAGGCTTGGGGGAAAGATAGTGGCCCGGGCAGGGGAGGAGGCTTGGGGGAAAGATAGTGGCCCGGGCAGGGGAGGAGGCATGGGGGAAAGATAGTGGCCGGGCAGGGGAGGAGGCTTAGGGGAAAGATAGTGGCCCGGGCAGGGGAGGAGGCTTGGAGGAAAGATAGTGGCCGGGCAGGGGAGAAGGCTTAGGGGAAAGATAGTGGCCCGGGCAGGGGAGGAGGCTTGGGGGAAAGATAGTGGCACGGGCAGGGGAGGAGGCTTGGGGGAAAGAGAGTGGCCGGGCAGGGGAGGAGGCTTGGGGGAAATTTAGTGGCCCAGGTAGGAGAGCAGGCTTGAGTCGGTGGGGCCCACCAGGTTTTTTCTTGGTGCCCTGCCAGCCCAGTCCAACCATGTTAATAGGATCTATTGGGAAACAGAGGTGACTGAAGGGACTGCATACCCCTTAACATTATATATACGTATCTTAATTGTATATATCAATATAACAGCTCATATATAATGCACAATTTCATATACATACAGCCTACCATTGTAAGTCCATCCCTGTGCTTGGTACTAGACATTGTGCTCACACACGGACCCAGGGAACACATACATGTTAGGCTACTTCAGTCGAATAATGAATAGGGTAGGTTCTTTTACTACCCCGCTACATACTACAGCAGTTAGAAGCTGCATTTTCTGGGTGATCAGTGAGCGACACACAAAGCATTCCAAAATTGTGGCTCAAGGTAAAGGTGTAAAAGATAAATATTGATTCACATGCTAATACATAAGAATCTTTGATAGGTCACTCATCAGGATAAAATTACCTGCTGGCTATATTTTCTTTCAAAACATATATTTCCCCTCATGTCACAATGGCCAGCAATTTTCACTGCTGTTCCTGCTGTTTAGTATTGATCAGAACCGCACTTCGCTTGGTGATCGTTGGTCCTGCAAGTATGTCCCGGCTCTGTCATTTGTGTGCACATCTACAGGCAAGATCATGTACTGACAATAATTTGTGCATATGCCCGTGGGCTGGTGCCTGATACACTGACGCCTACATATTGTGTAGTTAAGGGACACCCCCTAGTTGATAAGATCAATATATAAACACAGATACACACAATGCATATAACCATGTGTTCTTATTGATTGGGCCTTGTTTATACATACTAGAACTGTATTAAGACATAACTTTCTGCACAGCCTCAGTATGAGGTTTGTTATCCGCCATTTGTTCTCCATCATTTCTGATGCCCCTTTCTTTAAAGGGATTGTAAACACAGCCAAGATTCTGTTGCACTCTGCCCCCTAGTTTTGCCTTAGAAGTTGCCAAAAAACATAAGTATAGATGCAGGAAAATTCACCAATGAGAATTCTACTGATAATTATAAATGCAAAAGAATTGACCAGTGAAAACGTTGATTCCCAGCACTATGTCAGGCATCTTACATATAGAGATAATTATGGAGTTTTATTCCTTCATTATATGGCACAGGAATCAGACATGGGGATAAAGGGACAGACTTGTTCAGTGCTGGGAAACTGTGCTTATTGCTCCCAACTCCAATTGCAGGAACAGAGAACAGGGAGCCAGATTTATACAGATCAGCTGGGATTCTAATTGGAGGATATTTCGCATTTCAAAACAGTCGCTGGCTGTGGGGATTTGGGGAAAAGTTTAGGAAACGTTTTATTGTGCATTAGAGAGAAGTAATAATATAATACTAATGTTGCTGAACTACAGCTCCCAGCATACCTCAAGTTTCATTTTATGTTACATGATTCTGGGATTTGTAGTCCAGTAACAACTGAGCAGTGCTTTGAGCAGTGCTGTGCAGCAGGGTTTAGCGCCTCTTTAGTCTAAACTGCTCAATGACTGGAGATTTTAAAGCTATGGGCAATCCCAGGCTGAGTTGGCCTGGTCATGGCCAGGGGCCACAGTGATCCAGAGTAGTGATGAGCAAATCTGTCCCGTTTTGCTTGCCATAAAATTTGCGTAACGGCAGGAAAATTCACGAAACTGGGAAAAATCCGTGAAACGCATTTCACGCGTTTTTTTTGTCGGACGCATCTATTTTTTGTTGGGCGCGTCTATTTTTTGTCGCCCCCATCTATTTTTTTGTCTCCGCGATTTTTTGACACAAACACACCGCCGGATTTCTAATTGGGGCCGCCCCCATTCTTCTACCCCCCCCACTGCGAACAGTAAAAGTCCCATTTGGAGCAGTGGGGAGAGGTCCCCATTCCTCCGTATTGGGGCAAAATTGAAAAATTGTGCTGCGGCGGCGTGGCATGCCGCCCCTAAGTTTGTGCCGCCCTAGGAACGGGCCTTTGTGGCCTCGCCACAACTCCGGGCCTGCGTGCAATTTTTACATGACCGCACCTTTTTTTGATGCGCACGTGCCCAATTTGACGCGACTGCACCCTTTTTTTATGCGACCGCGCCCAATTTTATGCGCAACAAAAAATTCTGCGCAATGAATTTTCCCGCTGGCAAATTTTCACGGAAATTTCTCAAAACAATTTACCAATGCTGAAATGCGCAAATTCGCTGCAAATCCATGCCTGGTTAAAAAAATTCGCTCATCACTGATCCAGAGACATGAATGATTAAAAGAAACACAACCGGAAGTATTGAGCCACAAAGGGTAAGTACGGCTAATGACTTTCCGGTGACCAACAAGGCAATCAGTCTTTCTTGGACAGATCCAACTTCCACACGAGTCTGATTCTTGGCCTACGGAAAACCTCTTGCCAATGATCAACCCCTCCATTGGCATCATCTGTCCCTGACTATTTCTATTTAAATCGAAATTTCAGAATGTTTCTTTATTGCATCTACTGCATAGTGACGATCAAAATACCTGGGGCCCTCGTATCAGAAACGCTCAAGGTTTGCTGCGTTTGTCACTAAATTGCAGTTAATATTTAATAAAGCTACTTTATGATCTTTTATAGATGAGGAGATAACGTTTTATTGGCGTACGTGCTCAGCCTTGGGCTTCTTGCCCTACTGTAAGCCACCTGTCAAGTGGTGAGAGCCGGAATTGGGACCAGGAGTATGAATATCCTGATGAACGAACGTTTCTAGTTAATAAAAACCAATGCTCGGATCTATAAGGGTGTGCTATCTACTTAGTTATCAGAGGAACAGGTCCTGAAATGCAACTAATTCCCTACCTTCAAACGTAATAACCCATAGCCACTCAGCCCTAGTTAGCTAAGGGGGAAATGGAAGGAACCAACAGCAGAAACATGAAGGTGAGAAGAAGAAAGTTCCTTTAGATCAGTGGTTCAATCCCCCTTTAAAGGACATGTTAACCCTACATTTTTACATGGGAGTAGGAGAAACAATAGGTTAGCTGAAAGCAGTTCTAATGTGTAGCGATGGCTCCTTCTGAAAGCTCAGACTCAGTCACACTTTACTGCTGCGCTGCAAGTTGGAGTGATATCCCCCCCTCCCCGCCAGCAGCCAATCATCAGAACAATGGGAAGGGAGCAAGATAGCAGCTCCCAGTAGGTATCAGAATAGCACTCAATAGTAAGAAATCCAAGTCCGGCTTGGGACTCCTCCAGTTACATGGGAGTAGGAGAAACAATAGGTTAGCTGAAAGCAGTTCTAATGTGTAGCGCTGGCTCCTTCTGAAAGCTCAGACTCAGGCACACTTTACTGCTGCGCTGCAAGTTGGAGTGATATCCTCCCCCTCACCCCCAGCAGCCGATCAGCAGAACAATGGGAAGGGAGCAAGATAGCAGCTCCCAGTAGGTATCAGAATAGCACTCAATAGTAAGAAATCCAAGTCCGGCTTGGGACTCCTCCAGTTACATGGGAGTAGGAGAAACAATAGGTTAGCTGAAAGCAGTTCTAATGAGTAGCGCTGGCTGAAAGCTCAGACTCAGGCACAAGGCACTGAGATGGCGCCTACACACCAATATTACAGCTACAAATACATTTGTTGGTTCAAGAATAAAAGGTTAAATGGCAGAGGGAATTATTTGCTGTGTAACAGTGTCATTTAGCAATAAAAAGTGCCCAATAAAAATCATGACCGTGTCCCTTCAAAGCAAGTAAGAATGAGGAATGAATGTACTTTGTGAGGTTTCTAAGAATTAAATTTTCTTTCATTGTGCAAAATTGTTCCTCTTTAATATACCATTTATAGGCTTAATGTTTTTTTTCAGATTCTCCTCTATTCATCTTCTAGTCTGTCATTCATACCACCACCTGGTTGCTATGGTAGGTGGGACCTAATTCTTCCTATGAATTAGGAATTACCTGCTCTCAGTAGCACTGTATTCATAATGGGCCAGTATAGGGCAGCATGTGTAGATCAATTGTATGCCCTAGCTTGCCCTTTATTCTTACATGAGATCTAGGGGGCACTAGTAGGTGCCAGACACAGAAGGGCCCCGTACATACCAGCTGCCTGCAGTAAGGGTCGCCCTGTTACTTCATTCCCCAGACAGAGTTTCCCTTTCACAATACAAATCATTAAAACCTGGGAACTATGCAAGCTGCTGTGACGCACAGGGATAAATACACTTGGTTAAATTCCAATGTTCATCATATAAATAAAGCCATAAATACTCTGATTTGCATTTTATTTTGCCCGCGAGGAGGGGGCAAAGTACCTTTACCAAGATATATTGGACTGCAGTAAAAGGAAAGTTAAAGAACAGCAGCCTGCCCCACAGAGAGGAGGAGTCTTATGTTTTTTTGTAAAAGGACTTTCCATCCCTTCCCTCTTATCATGAAGTAGCGCCCCCACAGGGCCAAACTGGAACTGCTGTTGTAACACAGAGTGCTTCAGATGCTCCTGCTCTGGGGTATAGGAATTACGCTTGTATAGAATTAATGGTTTCACATGAAACTTGTGTGGGCAGGTAGCAGTAAATGTTGATGTGGCAAATGGCAGGAAGGAGGAGCCTAGTGTGGGCGTGGCATGTCTGATCAATGGAGAAAGTAATGGTGAGAATGTTGGAGTGGCAAAACTGTGGAGTCAGTTCGGTAGGCACCTACTCTATGAAAACTGATCTGCTAAATGATTTTGATCTCTTGAATATATATATATATATACAGCAACAAGAGCCCCTCTGCACTCCCCCATTACCAATATACATAGGGCATTAACCCATTCTGTGCATGAAGCTGCCAAGCAATGCCCTCCCCTTTAAGCAACAGGGATTGTTTGTCCTTATATTGCAATATACATCAAGCTGGCCAACTATATCCCAGTCTGGCCAGTCCTACACTCACTCACCCCCCGGTCTGGCCTGTCCTACACTCACTCACCCCCGGTCTGGCCTGTCCTACACTCACTCACCCCCGGTCTGGCCTGTCCTACACTCACTCACCCCCGGTCTGGCCTGTCCTACACTCACTCACCCCCGGTCTGGCCTGTCCTACACTCACTCACCCCCGGTCTGCCCAGTCCTACACTCACTCACCCCCGGTCTGGCCTGTCCTACGCTCACTCACCCCCGGTCTGGCCTGTCCTACACTCACTCACCCCCGGTCTGGCCTGTCCTACACTCACTCACCCCCGGTCTGGCCTGTCCTACACTCACTCACCCCCGGTCTGGCCTGTCCTACACTCACTCACCCCCGGTCTGGCCTGTCCTACGCTCACTCACCCCCGGTCTGGCCCGTCCTACACTCACTCACCCCCAGTCTGCCCAGTCCTACACTCACTCACCCCCGGTCTGGCCTGTCCTACACTCACTCACCCCCGGTCTGGCCTGTCCTACACTCACTCACCCCCGGTCTGCCCAGTCCTACACTCACTCACCCCCGGTCTGGCCTGTCCTACACTCACTCACCCCCGGTCTGGCCTGTCCTACACTCACTCACCCCCGGTCTGGCCAGTCCTACACTCACTCACCCCCGGTCTGGCCTGTCCTACACTCACTCACCCCCGGTCTGGCCAGTCCTACACTCACTCACCCCCGGTCTGGCCTGTCCTACACTCACTCACCCCCGGTCTGGCCTGTCCTACACTCACTCACCCCCGGTCTGGCCAGTCCTACACTCACTCACCCCCAGTCTGCCCAGTCCTACACTCACTCACCCCCGGTCTGGCCTGTCCTACACTCACTCACCCCCGGTCTGGCCTGTCCTACACTCACTCACCCCCAGTCTGCCCAGTCCTACACTCACTCACCCCCGGTCTGGCCTGTCCTACACTCACTCACCCCCGGTCTGGCCTGTCCTACACTCACTCACCCCCGGTCTGGCCTGTCCTACACTCACT
The DNA here is from genome assembly GCF_000004195.4 of Xenopus tropicalis. Classification (NCBI taxonomy): domain Eukaryota; kingdom Metazoa; phylum Chordata; class Amphibia; order Anura; family Pipidae; genus Xenopus; species Xenopus tropicalis. The sequence continues at coordinate 143,088,141 of NC_030679.2, read as the reverse complement.
CACCCCCGGTCTGGCCAGTCCTACACTCACTCACCCCCGGTCTGGCCAGTCCTACACTCACTCACCCCCGGTCTGGCCTGTCCTACACTCACTCACCCCCGGTCTGGCCAGTCCTACACTCACTCACCCCCGGTCTGGCCAGTCCTACACTCACTCACCCCCGGTCTGGCCTGTCCTACACTCATTTTTATCTGATTCATTAAGAATGCTACTGCTTCATTATACATTTAACTGAGGGACTGAGTTTTACCTGCAACTTGCTTGCTTTAAAGGTTAAAACCCCCAAATAGCTGCCCTTTTATTGGCTCCACTGGGATCACCTGACTGCAGCTGGGAAGGGTAGAGCTGGCCACTGCTCCTGTATAAACAATAGTTCAATTTTACATTTTTTGCTATAGTATACAGCAGGGCTGTCCAACTGGCGTCCCGCGACCCCCCTCTGTGCGGCCCCCCACCTGTCTGGCTGCTTTGATGGCTTACTCTTGTGTAAGCTTTAAATGGTATCAGTACTGTGATTAACTGCCCCCCCTGCATGGTTCTCACCTCAGATTCAGGCTGTAATCCCTCTGTATTGTTTAAACATGTAATCCCCTGTGTTGTTCACACCTTTTAATCTCTGCATTGTTTACCCCCTGCAGTGTTCGCACCTCAGGCTCAGGCTGTAATCACCCCCATTGTTCCCCTGTTCACACCTCAGGAGCAGTAGAAACCCACAAATAATCCCTGCACACTACAAAAAGAACATATACTGAGGTGGTACTGCAATTAAAAAGTTTTTTAATATATAGTTATTGTGCAGACTGTAGGAGCAGTGCCAGCATTGTGTCACTGTAGGCTGCCTGTGTGTGCCATACACACACAGGCAGGGTAGGGCAAGCAGAGTATGGCACACACAGGCAGCATAGGGCAGGCAGAGTATGGCACACACAGACAGAGTATGGCACACACAGGCAGAGTATGGCACACACAGGCAGAGTATGGCACACACAGGCAGAGTATGGCACACACAGGCAGAGTATGGCACACACAGGCAGAGTATGGCACACACAGGCCGAGTATGGCACACACAGGCCAAGAATGGCACAAACCAGCCAAGAATGGCAAACACAGTGAAAGTATGGCACACGCAGGCAGGGTAGGGAAGGCAGAGTATGGCACACACAGGCAGGTAGGGCAGGCAGAGTATGGCACACACAGGCCAAGTATGGCACAAACCAGCCAAGAATGGCACACACAGTGAAAGTATGGCACACAGGCAGGGTAGGGAAGGCAGAGTATGGCACACACAGGCAGGGTAGGGAAGGCAGAGTATGGCACACACAGGCAGGGTAGGGAAGGCAGAGTATGGCACACACAGGCAGGGTAGGGAAGGCAGAGTATGGCACACATAGGAAGGGTAGGGCAGGCAGAGTATGGCACACACAGGCAGGTTAGGGAAGGCAGAGTATGGCACACATAGGAAGGGTAGGGAAGGCAGAGTATGGCACACACAGGCAGGTTAGGGAAGGCAGAGTATGGCACACACAGGCAGGGTAGGGCAGGCAGAGTATGGCAGGTTTTTGCTGTACTACAACCATTAATATGGGTATGGTCATGTGATAACATGGGTGTGGTTTCAAGTGGGTGCGGTTTCAAAAAGGGGAGTGGTCAAAACTGGCTTCCATTATCGGCCCTCGCTACAACAGAAGTTGGACAGCACTGGTATACAGTATAGATATATCTATGATATATATCTATCAACTCACTGCATTGTATATGAATCACTGGTGATATATCAAATTTGAAATTTTTATTGTTATTGCTGTAATGTTACAGTTTTAGTATTTAAAAAAAATATTTTTAACATGTAGTTACAATGTAGTATAGCAGTTTTTACACTTTTACATATACACATGAGTGACACCTATTGGTCACATATGTAAACTGGACTTTAAAATTCAAAATAAATATAATTATATTATTGTAATTTTATTATTTTAATAATGATCTATATTAACATGTTGCTATAATGTAACACAGCACTTTATACTTAAGCACACACATGAGTGACTCCCATTGGCCACAGAATCAGAATAATCAGAATAAACACTGCCCGGATTTAATTAAATGTATTAGTTCATGCATTGATTGTTGGTTTGGCACCATTTTCACATAGAATTATTGGTATTTAAGTTGTACACTAAATGTCATTATTTTTTATCTTTGATAAAGGTCCTGATGAGAACCATAATTTTGGACACCAATGGTATGTGATTGAAAAGTTTTTTTTGTTATTTATTCGCTGAAAGAGTGTGCTGATCCCTAACTGATACTATACTGCATTGGGCATGAAAACACAGATATTTAGCTATTTTTTTATTGTTTAGTATAAAAAAAAGTGCAAATTAAAAGTTCAGAAATAGGTAAATAAAAGTGACATGGGCAACGGGAAAGAACTTGGTGGGCCCCAGCCCTGGGGGCCCAGACCCGATCCCCGCAGGGCACTCCCCCGATCCGCCGGTCTCCCTCCCCAATGCACTTAAGGTAAGTTTCACGTATGCGTGATCCGGGGAGTGGGTCGGACAGGTAGTGGGGGCGGTGTGAAGGCAGCTGAGGGGGCCCATTAGGGGGTGCAGGGGCCCCTGAAGTAGTAGCCCCCCAGTCCGACCCTGCCCAAAGGGTGACCGTGATCATCAACACATTCTATTTCCAGAGCTGCCAACCCACCCAAATGTTCTGAGAGTCACCTGGATGTACTGTATATACTAGATGCAGAAGAATCAGGCACATTACTGGGTTCAGCCTATACTCTATGCCCGGTGTGTTTACTGGCATAGCCAAACCAGCTCCAGTTCGGTTGATATCTCCACCTCCAGAATTTCTAAATATTCACGTTCTACCAATTATAAGGAGAATAAAGAAGATTTTAGCTATAACTGTGCATTGATCACATGCTGTAGGCACCATTAATGCTGCACAATCACTGGCCACTTTACAGGAAATCAGTCACATTTTAAGTTGGATTTACAAAGGGACATTTGGGCACAGTCCATTAAGTACCACGTTCTCCCCATTTCTGGGGGTTTGTAGCTGCCTGACTCGGTGATTGGATCTGGGTTTGTAGGTTTTTTCTGTGTTGCTTTCTTTCCTACGTGTAAGCCCGGGGTCCATTATCTTCTGGCAACCGTTGGTCTCTGTATCTTGACCTAGGGAAGGAGGAGGAAGCACATATGAGGTGTTTATAAAAAAGACAGTAAAACTGAAATCAAATAATGGCAGATATCAGGTCTATGATAGAACACACAGGAACTGTTTATACTGATGCCTGAGCCTCCTATTATACTTACTCTTTCCATCTGTGAGGTGAAACCCACCTAGATATGGGGAACCCCTCATATAAACTACTTGTTACAGGCCCCTCCCACTTACCCATCATTCTGTGTGTGTGTGTGTCACATGGTATAAGTGTATCTGTGAGGTGAAACCCACCTAGATATGGGGAACCCCTCATATAAACTACTTGTTACAGGCCCCTCCCACTTACCCATCATTCTGTGTGTGTGTGTCACATGGTATAAGTGTATCTGTGAGGGAAACCCACCTAGATATGGGGAACCCCTCATATAAACTACTTGTTACAGGCCCCTCCCACTTACCCATCATTCTGTGCGTATGTGTCACATGGTATAAGTGTATCTGTGAGGTGAAACCCACCTAGATATGGGGAACCCCTCATATAAACTACTTGTTACAGGCCCCTCCCACTTACCCATCATTCTGTGTGTATGTGTCACATGGTATAAGTGTATCTGTGAGGTAAAACCCACCTAGATATGGGGAACCCCTCATATAAACTACTTGTTACAGGCCCCTCCCACTTACCCATCATTCTGTGTGTATGTGTCACATGGTATAAGTGTATCTGTGAGGTGAAACCCACCTAGATATGGGGAACCCCTCATATAAACTACTTGTTACAGGCCCCTCCCACTTACCCATCATTCTGTGTGTATGTGTCACATGGTATAAGTGTATCTGTGAGGTGAAACCCACCAAGAAATAAATAACTCCTCATATAAACTACTTGTTACAGGTCCCAATGTAACAGTAAATGTATGCATTTGAATTTTCACCAAATATTCCTAAGGACTAGGAGCCCCAGTGTAAGAGGGGAATGATAGTCGGCAGGAGGTCTCAGTATTAGAAGACGACAACTTTAGGTAGAACTGGCGAGTGTGGGCTCATGTAATAGTGGGGGGCTGTTTAGGCCTTTGTGTACTTGACATGTCAGGGCCTATATTAAATCCCAGTTCTGAGATGCTGCAGCCCTAAGCTCATAAATGATGGAGATGGAGTCTTTGGGGAACTATGAAAAACTTTAGAAACCAATGAAAAGAAACAATGACAAACAGAAGTGGATGGAGCAGAGGGGCCCATACTTACTAGAATTCTGGTGTCAACATTTTCCAGAGCAGGTCTGAAGTTTTAATATGTGTCCATTATATTCTCGTAAGTATCTGTATAGTAAGAAGAACGCGGCAAGATGACACAGATAGAATCAAAACTGACAAGGTTGTCCCTCCCTCATAGTGACAAAGCAACTAAAACAGCAGCTTCCAGTGTCTCCCTGTTGGATAATTAGCCAATTGAAAATATATGGGCCTTCTACATCGGTCAGATTCAGATAAGCTCCTTAGAATATAATGGTGTATTACCTGTTATCTGCTATGTAACCTGTCCCTTTCCTCTTTAGAATGGCTGCCCCCGGGGCCATAGCGGCATAAGGGTATTTATATAAACAATATAAACATAAAAAACACAACTTTTATCATGTGGGGGTTTTAACCCTGCTCACTGTAAAATGTAATAAAACAAAAAAATGTAATAATAGATAACTACACACTATAAAAAATATGCCCCTTTTTAATTAGCACATCTATGATATAGTAACTGCAATATTGAATAAATGACATTACCAGTGATGTTTAAAGCATTCAAGTTAGCTGGGACAGCGGAAACTTTCATCAGGTACAAAGAAGCAAATAAAGCAGCAAAAAAGCTATCAAGCAAGCTAAAATAGAGATGGAAAGGGATATTGCAGCTAGGAGTAAAAAGAATCCTAAATTATTTTTTAATTATGTGAATAGTAAAAAAATGAAGCAAGAAGGGGTGGGAACTTTATTATCACGGGGGGGTAAGTTGGTTGATGAGAACGGGGAAAAAGCTGAAATTTTGAACTCTTATTTTTCATCTGTCTATACATCTGAGGAGCCAGATAATGAAGGCTTCCCTTGTAATATGCCCAGTTCTAGTAATTTAGCTACTGACGCATGGGTCACTCGGGAGGGAATTCAAAAGAGACTTGAACATGTAAAGGTAAACAAAGGTCCAGGACCAGATGGGATTCATCCCAGGGTATTAAATGAGCTGAGCGCTGTGATTGCCAAACCTCTTCACTTAATCTTTCAGGATTCGTTGAGGTTTGGCATGGTGCCGAGAGACTGGCGGATTGCTAATGTGGTGCCGTTATTTAAAAAGGGATCCCGTTCTCAGCCTGAAAACTATAGGCCTGTTAGTCTGACATCAGTAGTAGGAAAGCTTTTGGAAGGGATAATAAGGGATAGGGTACTTGAATACATTGCAGTTCACAATACTATTAGTTTGTGCCAGCATGGTTTTATGTGTAACAGATCTTGCCAGACTAATTTAGTCGCCTTTTATGAGGAGGTGAGTAGGAACCTTGATGCTGGAATGGCAGTGGATGGGATCTACTTGGACTTTTCTAAAGCGTTTGATACAGTACCTCACAGAAGGTTAATGATCAAATTGAGGAATATTGGCCTAGAACATAATATTTGTAATTGGATAGAGAACTGGCTGAAGGATAGAGTACAAAGAGTTGGGGGTAAATGGAACATTTTCTAATTGGGCCAGTGTGGTTAGTGGGTACCGCAGGGGTCAGTCCTTGGTCCTTTGCTTTTTAACTTGTTTATTAATGACCTGGAGGGGGGCATAGAGAGTACTGTTTTGATTTTTTGTTGACAACACTAAATTGTGCAAAACTATAAGTTCCATGCAGGATGCTGCCGCTTTGCAGAGCGATTTGACAAAATTGGAAAACTGGGAAATGAGGTTCAATGTTGATAAGTGCAAAGTTATGCACTTTGGTAGAAATAATATAAACGCAAACTATCTACTGAATGGTAGTGTGTTGGGGGGATCCTTAATGGAGAAGGATCTAGGGGTTTTTGTAGATCACAAGTTGTCTAATTCCAGGCAGTGTCATTCTGTGGCTACTAAAGCAAATAAAGTGCTGTCTTGTATAAAAAGGGCATTGACTCAAGGGATGAGAACATAATTTTGCCCCTTTATAGGTCCCTGGTAAGGCCTCACCATGAGTATTGGGGGCAGTTTTGGGCTCCAGTCCTTAAGAAGGATATTAATGAGCCAGAGAGAGGTTGGAGAATGCCCTTCCTAGTGATGGGGTAATGGCAGATTCTGTTAATGTCTATAAGAGGGACCTGGATGAGTTCTTGAACAAGCATAGTATCCAAGTCTATGAAGATTTTCATTCATCCAGGTCATGGTATATCTAGTATAAATACATTTAAAGCAACTGGACTTGTTTGGTAATCATTGAAGATGTTTCACTACTCATCCGAGCAGCTCCTTCAGTTGTACCAAGGCTATTGTGATACTAATATCTACAGTTAGTATTAGTGGCTGTATATATAGTTTATGTATGTGAGTGTATAGATTGGTAATTATAGGTTGTGTGTGCTGGGTTTACTTGGAAGGGTTGAACTTGATGGACTCTGGTCTTTTTTCAACCCTATGTAACTATGTATAGGACATAGCGAAAACGGTGATAGGGCGACTGCTTGAATTCCTCTTTAAACCAGAAGTTCATTTCCCTGCATTGATTCGCTGTCAGAATCTGCCTTGCTAGTGATTAACAGCTTTATTTTCTTGCCCAATCAAGGAGAGGGAAGGGTGAAGGAGGCCTTTTCATCTTCTGCTGTGTTTGCTAGCCTGTGTGATCTGAGCGCTCTGGGTGAGCTTGCACAGGTTGGGGAGGAGGGGAAGGAGGTAGAAGCTGCCCGGAAAGACATCAGAGTTGGAAGAGATCTGCTGCCTGAGCCTGTAATGCTATTTATTTAAAAATCTGCTTATAATATTCCCTTTTCTATGATATAGATATGCTTATCAAAGTGTTTAGAAGTGCTATTTATAATGTTACATTTTTGTGTTACTGTGCCTTTAAGTCTATAGTGCAGTGGCTCAGGAGCAACCCCTTGGCTGTTGCTCCCATTGGCCTTGAAGCAGGGGCTTATTTCTGATTTCCTGACTTGGGGGCAAGTATTGGTTTATAAAAACCAGGTGTACTAAAAAAAAGAGAGCCTCCTGTAGTCTGCCAGTCCACATAGGGACTACCAAATAGCCAATCACAGCCCTTATTGGGCACCCCCAAGGATTTTATTTCATACTTGTGTTGCTCCCTAACTTTTTTATTTTTAAATGTGGCTTAAAAGTTTGTGGACTCCTGCTTTAGTGACAAAACCTTCCAAGGCAAAGTCTTAATATTGGAATGAACCTAATTTCCCAGACTGCTGAATCTCAAGTTTTAAGGACCCCATACACTGGCCAATTCTAGCTGCCCATATCAGTCCCTTAGACCGATTCGGCAGCTTATCGGCCCGTGTAGGGGAAACAACGACTGGCCTGCCCGACCGATATCTGGCCTGAAATCGGGCTCATTGATGTGGTCCCCGAACCGACGATGCCTATACCCATCGTTATGATTCGATCATTTGGCCCCAGAGCCAAACGATCAAATTATCCTGGATTCCCCCGATATCACCCACCCGTAGGTGGGGGATATCGGGAGAAGATCCGCTCGCTTGGCGACATCGCCATGGGGCATCAGCTTTCTGGCGTGTTTACTAACATAGGAGATAAATATCACTGGTGGTGTTGCCCATAGCAACCAAAATGTAGCTATGAATCTCAGTAGCATATAAATTAAGGATTACTTACCATTATCTCCCGGTTCTGATACTGGCTTATTTAATCCTTGGTCTTTAGAGAAGGGGTCCCTGTGGCAATACATACCATGGTTGTTACTACATAGCAGTAAGAGGAGTTTTGCATTACAGCAGTAGCTGACAGTAATATAGCGGGAGGTACTGTAGGTTGTACACACAGTAGGTTAGAGCAGCACACAAGGCAGATACTAAAGATTTCTCACCGTGTCTTTGGCTGTTTGGCTTTGCACAGGAGTATTCCTAAGGTAAGTATAATAATGGCCAACACAGCCATGCCGGCTCCAACACCTCCGTATAAACCAGCCTTCAAAATCCGCCCCTTGCACCTCGATGTAGTGTATAGGTATGTTTCAGTATCTGGGCACCTGTAGTACAAGGACACAATTGTTTATTATACCTTACAGTTACATTGCAGTTTAATTATACAGACAGACTGTATGTGAGGAGGCAGATTCCCATATGCACAGAAAATGTCTTCTTTTTGTATTTGTGCATATGGATGGTTCAGCGTTACCAAGTGCCTTATTCTCATGTGAAAAATCTACAGGAAAACATCTCAGGACCTCAAGCATCACGTTTAAACCCTCCGCTCTAATGATTCTTTCACAGTTTCTAGTGGAACCAGTGGAAGATGATACAATCCATCTGACCAGACTAAAATATCCCCCCAAAGTGAAACAATTCCTTCCTGTACAATAGCAAGTCTTGATTTTAAAACTTAATATAATGAAACTCAAGTGAAAAAAAAAATATAATTCTAAGTAGTTTTAAATGTACCATAATTACACATTTTAGTGTAAACAATGGACTAGGGGTCAGGACTGGGGAAATGCCATAAGGCAGGGACAGTAGGGGCATTATAAAAGGACTATTTAGTAGAGTATAGAAAGAACATCACTACTGAAGCCCCCCAATAGCGGCTCATTTCCTGTGTATATAAAAAGGAGGTTGGCAGGCACCATCTTGTACTACTTGATGTTCTCTTCCCTACAATTCATTGCAGAAGTTTGTAGGCCTGGCTTCATCTGTGCTCGATCTGGGAGGTTATCACTGTAATGAGTGGCTTGAGAAGGTACCTGCCACCTCCAATGCACTACTCTGCTTTTTAGGAAAAGGGGAGGCCTCTGGTTTTTGGCCTAGGGTCTTAAAAAAAGCTTTAGTTCTTTAAAAATAAGCACTAGGCTATTTTGTTAAAAAGAAACTTGCATACCCATTTATACTAATGTCATATAACACATAGGGGAGTACTAAATAAATGGCAAAATAGCCAAGACAGGAAGTTCAGAATGGCAGACAAAATGGCCGCCTTACTCACAAGCACTCTGGGCCAGTCTTCTCTAATTTGCAGTCACCAGAATTACAGCTATGGTATTGCGGGGATTCCTCATTACAGTGGGACACGCAAAGCAACCCATGGGGGGTAATTATTGCAGTGTAAAAATCCCTATAACCAGGTTCAATGGATGCCCTGCAGAGTTCTGAAGGAGGCAAAAAATGCAGTGTTAAGTACCTGGTCTCTAAAATGTATCATATAAACAATGGACTGGGTATAACAGTTACTCACCTACATAAGTTGGGACTGGGACTGTTGTAATTTTCAGATTCTGGAAGCAGGAACCTGTAGGAACAGGACAATTTAACAATGAAATTAGTTGGATTTATGTGAAAATGTACTTGCTTTTTACTTGTACAGTAACATACATATGGGTGGGAGCTGCCATGTTGTTTCCATGGACTGTACATTATGAGGGTATAGTTTACTGCAAGTACAGAACATTCCTTCTGTGTAATTTGCCTGTAAGGGGATTTTTGTCAACAATACAATTGAAGAATATAATGTACTGAGTGGGCAGAACATTCCAATTCACCATATTTGTATTTATACATATACCTGCATGTAGGTGCTGCCATCTTGCTTGTCTTATCTGATTCATACCTAGACATTTTCCTGCAGCAGCTCTTGCATTTATGGTGAGCAAACGAGCATCACTTATTTCTCACGGAGAAAGATTAAGCCTTGTCCGGCTCAAGAGAACAATATTTGAGAGTTGTTGGGGAAGCAGGTAGGCCAGCGACATATAGCAGACTAACAGTTGCCCATTGCTGGAACTGGCACTTGGGAGAAGACACAGTGGGGCTCATTTATCAACACTGGGTAAATGTGCCCATGTCCAGTAACCCATAGCAACCAATCAGTGATTGGCTTTTTTTCAGCCAGCTGCAGGTAGAAAAATAAATGCAACAGATTGATTGGTTGCCATGGGTTACTGGTCATGGGCAAATATGCCCAGTGTTGATAAATGACCCTCACTGCCTCTGGCCTCTTAAACTTTTCAAGTGCCCCCTAGGTGGGGCTAGCCTGAAAATGAGTACAAGATCATTTTGTATAAAATTTCCTTGAAAATGATTTTTTTAAGCAAATGATATTGTCTAGTTGCACCTACAAATGATGGCCATGCAACACAGCAGCACCGTACTCACACATACAGACACACTTATATTAAATCTCACTATTGGGATACTCACTATTTTCATTGAAACAATTGCTTGAGAGTAACTCCTTTTCCACGATTTTTACAATTTCTTGATAGCTTTCTGCCACATTTACTTCTGAATTATACTCCATTTCCAAGATGATTTCATAATCCACAACGATACTTCCCGCGCTGGCAGAGACACAAAGGGGCACTCTCATTATTGCAAATGTGCAAAAAAAGACACAAATCCAAAGTTCAAATCTATATACCTCTATACTCAGCTGGGATGCCCCGAATTCATGAATTTTTATTCAACCAAATACCGTATCCCCCACACAATATTTGGCTGAATATTGAACCAGATTGGTACCCTAATTTTCACATGTTAAATTGTGATTGCTTAAGTTTTAAAAACCAATATAACACCTAAAAATTTGATTTATTGGTTCAAGAATGATGACATAATCCCTTTGATCAATGGGTGAACATTAGAGTTACCCATTTCTAAACATCCCTCAGGAATGAATAGAAGAATAGTGAGGTTTTATGCAAATCTCACATTTTGATAAATCTGCCCCAAAGTGTTCGTAAAACAGCGAGACATTCGCAAAATGTGGCTACCGAGTAACAATTTTGACGTGGCGACTTTACACGATTACGACTGTTGTTTACGTGACCATGACTTATTTCATGCAACCAGTTACGTGAGTGCAACATTTTTTGATGTGAATGTGACTTTTTTATCACTTGGCAAATTTTTGTTGTGGCAAATTTTTGCAGCAGTTTCGCGAAAAAAATTCGGGAAAGGCGAATCCATGCCTGCCAAAAACTTTTCCCATCACTAACTATGATGTTTCACTTGAGCTGTATAATTATAAAATAGATCGAAATCTACACTTTCTCTTGTTGATACCACCGGGGTTTGACTTTATAAAATGATACCACTGGGGTACGACTTCATAATGACCAATACGATTTTAAATCTCACCCATCATAAGTCTGGGTTGCACCCTTGGGACTCAAGAGTTTTATTTAATAATTGAATTCACATTATTGTAATAATTATTGTAATAATATTGTCTATAAATGCCAGTGAATAAAAGGATCATTGTGCCCCACTATAAACAGCTCCTACCTCAAAGAGCGGATTATCACATCTTTATAATTACTGACATTGCTGTATATCGACTTCATCTGTAGAAAGAGAAGAATGAAAAAGTATTCCCCTTTGGTCTTTCGTTCCAAGACCTATAATACCTAAATCATTTTATAAACATTACCCAATGGAATTTAACATTATAAATGAGACCAGACTGATTGACTAAAAATCCGGATCTGAACTTTGCCAGCTAAACTTTGTTGAGATCATGTAGAAGTCAGTGGCAGAGGTCCCTTCCCTTTCTTTGAAGATCCTTCTTTTGTCTCAAAACTTTAGAGGTTTCAGATTTTTGATAAAGTTGAGGTCATAGTGCGACAATTAGACAATTTTGAGTTTTTGCTGCAACTTTTTCTTGGCTTTTTATATCAGATTTTTGTAGTAAATGTCCAACGTTCGAGAAAATGAATTTGGCCCATAGGCAACTCATTGAGAAAAACTTCTCTCTTCTCAAAATGGATCTCGACCATAAGTCTTCACATGATAAACAATAACATAACCTTTTTCCCATCTAATCTGGCCCTTTATGTTAAATCTGGGAGATACGATGCGGTATAATGTGAGCTTTTTCTGTTCCCCCCTTTATCTGAATACTAATACTGCTAATAGTAGTAGCAGCAGTAGTAGTAATAATAGTAGTAGTATTGGTATTGCATTCAGTCCCAGTCTCTCACCTGAGCTTTGAATTCTTCCTCAAACTCTTTAAATACTGGAGAGGAGTTATCCTCCATATTTGGGACAAACTCTTTGTTTGTGATTTTCATATTGACTTGCACAGTGGCATTAACCGTGTTTCCTATGAAAAGAAAGAAACAGAATCATATCTGTCCCTAGAGCATGTGTGTTCATATACCTACAAAAAAAGCAGTGTCCTTTCTACAGGACTCAGAGGATTCTTGGCCCCAGAATACATTTTCTATATAAAGCCAATGGCCTAAAGCTTGCTGGCACGGAACTGTTGCAAATAAATTCCCCCTCCCCAGCTGCTCTCCTACTTGGGACGCAAGGGACACGGGTGAGCAGGGGACACCGACAGGGGAAGGGAGTAGGTGGGCAGGCTGGGGGTGGGTAGGAGTCCCTGTGCAATGGCCCCACCATGTTTTTTCTGTGGGGGAAGCCTGGCATGGACTAGGTACACTACTGTATAAAGACGACTGAACTATAGTGCAATAAAATGAATTCGAGGTATGAATTAATAATCAATTTCTTTAACCACTTACAGTACCTTATATAGATCATAGAGGCTATTGCTAGAGCTGTCAATAACCTACTGTAGCTGCTACGCCATTTGGCTAGCAGGTGGCACCAACCCCTAAAGTTGGCCTGTAGGGACCCCCCCCCTACAGGAGATTGTAAAAGGAAGTGTCTGAGCTGCGGATTCCTATTTTTGAGAAGATTTGTTGGCAGTATAGGAAACTGGGCCAGTCCAAAGCAAAAATGGGGCACTTAGCTAGGACTAGGGTAAGTAGAAGTCCATTGCGCTAGAAACACCTTAGGAGATATTAGGTAGCTGTTAGGGAGCAAGGGCAGTATATGGCCCAGACAAGGAGGTAGAGGTTGGGGCTAGGACCCCAGGCGATTGTGCGCCAGTTAGGGGCTGAAGTGTTCAGGGAGAAGGTTCATCAGGAAACCATAGCTGTAGCATGAGTTGGTGTGCCCACTTACCTACTTCCACTGTGTCACTAGCAAACTCACAGCTAGGTCCATAGAAATTATTGGTGCAGTGACATCTAGTGCCATCAAAGGTACCTCCATTCTGGCATTCTCTTGCTAGTAAAAAAAAAATTAACGCTAAATCAACATTCAAGCAAAGGTGTTCAATTGAGATGTAAACTAATTCATAGGAGTAATATTTTATTTGCTAGGGAGCAGCTATATTCTATATGTTCATTCTTTGGCAACTGTGTTGCTATCATTTAGCCCTATGCAGTAAATAAAAAGTCAATAGAAAAGAAATAATTCCTGGGAAAAGCGAAAGAAGGCAGAAAGTCAGTTAACTTGTGAGTCTGTATGAAATTTGCCCTAAAATTAGCCCCACACTAGCACTGTTATTTTGTAAATTAGACAATATGTTGACTTGGAATCAAACATATTCTTACTGAATGTTTTAATTATTTAATCAATCCAGTCACAGATTTAGCTGGCAGAAAAATGTCTAAATCCACCCTTAATTATTAGGCGGCAGTATAGGCAATCTTGCCTGTTTACGCACTCAATAGAATTCAGGGCAGTACCAGCGCTGCTACTAGCACATAGAGGCACTATCAGTTCAGGCAGCTGAATCCTTCAGCAGAGGTGTCAGGGAGCTGCTATCTTGCTACCTTCCCAGTATTCTGCTGATTGGTTGCTGGGGCGAAGGGAGGGGGTGACCACTCCAACTTTCAGTGCTGCAGTAAAAAGAGACTGAAGTTTATCAGAGCAGAAGTCACATGGCTGATGGCACCTGGGAAACTAAGAAAATGGCTATACTGACGAATCTGGACAGATTCATCAGTAGTAAGGGGTTTTACATGACCCTTACTATTGGCTATTTGCTCAGCAGTTGCCATAGTATGAGTAACTTTATTAGATATATGTCAAATTTATGTATAGATAATTGCATACAGTATATCTGCTCATAGACAATTACTATAGGACTATAATCCATTGCTTGAGTACTACTTATCTAATAAAGTACCTGTTCTCAAGCATTTTTAGTTGCCCGTTGTATCATGAATATGTACAGTATAAGGTATTCTGTATAATTCTCCAAAGGGATCAGGCCCATCTGAGGGTCCAGGCTCTGCCCCGCTAGGGTCTAGGCCGATACAGTAAGGTGTGCAGGATAGAGAGTAGTTAGGATAAAGCTACAGCTATGTACTAAATAATCACATTATCCCTACAAATAATAGGAACATAAACTCATGCAGTACATACGTGTTACAAATGGGTTCTTGGTGGTTGTAGGCTGAGTAGTAGTAGTAGTTGTAGTAGGAGTAGTAGTTGTAGCAGTAGTAGTTAATGTCGACATAATAATTACATTAGAAGTACTTAGAGCCGTTTGCTCAGGCCCTGGCATAACCGTAGTTTGAGTTGATCCAGGCTTGCTGGTAGTTGGCCCTGATTCTAACTTGCTGGTAGTTGGCCCTGATTCTAACTTGCTGGTAGTTGGCTCTGATTCTGGCTTGCTGGTAGTTGGCTCTGATTCTGGCTTGCTGGTAGTTGGCCCTGATTCTGGCTTGCTGGTAGTTGGCCCTGATTCTGGCTTGTCGGTAGTTGGCCCTGATTCTGGCTTGCTGGTAGTTTGCTCTGATCCAGGCTTGCTGGTACTTTGCTCTGATCCAGGCTTGCTGGTAGTTTGCTCTGATTCTGGCTTGCTGGTAGTTTGCTCTGATCCAGGCTTGCTGGTAGTTTGCTCTGATTCTGGCTTGCTGGTAGTTTGCTCTGATTCTGGCTTGCTGGTAGTTGGCCCTGATTCTAACTTGCTGGTAGTTGGCTCTGATTCTAACTTGCTGGTAGTTGGCCCTGATTCTGGCTTGCTGGTAGTTGGCTCTGATTCTGGCTTGCTGGTAGTTGGCCCTGATTCTGGCTTGCTGGTAGTTGGCCCTGATTCTGGCTTGTCGGTAGTTGGCCCTGATTCTGGCTTGCTGGTAGTTTGCTCTGATCCAGGCTTGCTGGTAGTTTGCTCTGATCCAGGCTTGCTGGTAGTTTGCTCTGATTCTGGCTTGCTGGTAGTTTGCTCTGATTCTGGCTTGCTGGTAGTTTGCTCTGATCCAGGCTTGCTGGTAGTTTGCTCTGATTCTGGCTTGCTGGTAGTTGGCCCTTCCACTGTGTCATCAGCAAACTCACAGCTAGGTCCATAGAAATTACTGGTGCATATACATTTAATGCCATCAAAGGTACCTCCATTCAGGCATTCTCTTGCTAGTAAAAAAAATTAAAGGTAAATCAACATTCAAGCAAAGGTGTTCAATTCAGATGTAAACTAATTCATAGGAGTAATATCTTATTTGCTAGGGAGCAGCTATATTCTATATGTTCATTCTTTGGCAACTGTGTTGCTATCATTTAGCCGTATGCAGTAAATAAAAAGTCAATAGAAAATAAATAATTCCTGGGAAAAGCGAAAGCAGAAAGTCAGGAGTTAACTTGTGAGTCTGTATGAAATTTGCCCTAAAATTAGCCCCACACTAGGACTGTTATTTTGTAAATTAGACAATATGTTGACTTGGAATCAAACATATTCTTACTGAATGTTTTAATCATTTAATCAATTGAGTCACAGATTTAGCTGGCAGAAAAATGTCTAAATCCACCCTTATTTATTAGGCGGCAGTATAGACAATCTTGCCTGTTTACGCACTCAATAGAATTCAGGGCAGTACCAGCGCTGCTACTAGCACATAGAGGCACTATCAGTTCAGGCAGCTGAATCCTTCAGCAGAGGTGTCAGGGAGCTGCTATCTTGCTACCTTCCCAGTGTTCTGCTGATTGCTGGGGGGAAGAGAGGGGGTGACCATTCCAACTTTCAGTGCTGCAGTAAAAAGAGACTGAAGTTTATCAGAGCACAAGTCACATGGCTGAGGGCACCTGGGAAACTAAGAAAATGGCTATACTGACGAATCTGCAGTTGCCATAGTATGAGTAACTTTATTAGATATATGTAAAATTTATGTATAGATAATTGCATACAGTATATCTGCTCATAGACATTTACTATAGGACTATAATCCATTGTACTACTTATCTAATAAGTAGTACAATCAAGGGATCAGGCCCTTCTGAGGGTCCAGGCTCTGCCCTGCTAGGGTCTAGGCCAGATACAGTAAGGTGTGCAGGATAGAGAGTAGTTAGCATAAAGCTACAGCTATGTACTAAATAATCATATTACCCCTACAAATAATAGGAACATTAACTCATGCAGTACATACGTGGGTTCTTGGTAGTTGTAAACTGAGTAGTAGTAGTAGGAGTAGTAGTTGCAGTAGTAGTACTTAATGTTGACATAATAATTACTTTAGAAGTACTTAGAGCCGTTTGTTCAGGCCCTGGCATAACCGTAGTTTGAGTTGATCCAGGCTTGCTGGTAGTTGGCCCTGATACTGTTGTTGTATTAGTAGCATTATATGTCTCCATCATTATTTCCAGGTCGTTATTTTCTTCCACTCTGTTTGTTTCCCGTTCCATTCCTCCAATTGTTAATTTTCCATTACTTCCAATATCATTGGTTTCTTTTCCTTTGTCCCAGAATTCTTCTTGTGAGAAATGCCCGTAACTACGTTCTGCTCTTTCCTGACTCTCCCACGAGCCCCATTCTCTATGAGCAGCTGTGAAAGGAAAAATAACATTTAAAGTTAGAAATTGTACTGTGTTGTTGTACGATGCATATTTATACAGCAAGGCACTGCAAGGTGGAACTAACTACTTACTAACTACTACACTTACACATTGGTGTAATATTTTTTGGTTTACCATACCGTGCAATCTACTTTTTTATGAGCAGAGAGGAGAAGGAAGTTCCAAGCAATTATCCACACAACACACAAAAGGACCACCGGTTATGTTTGTTTTTTTGGCTGAGGGCCTATTATACATACTGCACAGCCCATACCAAACCAGTATAGCTAAATACTACAAGGGGTCGAGCAATAACCTCATTTAAGCAGATTTATTTGAGTAATTTTCCAATAAATACACAGATACTTATCAAAATGGCTCCCTGGACAGAAAAAACAAATATGACACTGGCATAGGAGTTGATTTGCATAACTAACTTATATTAATGCTTTGGGTTTCCTTTTCTGGTATTAGTGTGCACACTTACAACATATCTGGGAGTTGGCAGTAAGCGTGGGTCAGATGAAAAGACAGTAAATGTCATTTATGTAATTAATATGCCCAGTTCTAGTAATTTAGCTACTGGCGCATGGGTCACTCGGGAGGGAATTCAAAAGAGACTTGAACATGTAAAGGGAAACAAAGGTCCAGGGCCGGATGGGATTCATCCCAGGGTATTAAATGAGCTGAGCGCTGTGATTGCCAAACCTCTTCACATAATTTTTCAGGATTCGTTGAGGTCTGGCATGGTGCCGAGAGACTGGCGGATTGCTAATGTGGTGCCATTATTTAAAAAGGGATCCCGTTCTCAGCCTGAAAACTATAGGCCTGTTAGTCTGACATCAGTAGTAGGAAAGCTTTTGGAAGGAGTAATAAGGGATAGGGTACTTGAATACATTGCAGTTCACAATACTATTAGTTTGTGCCAGCATGGTTTTATGTGTAACAGATCTTGCCAGACTAATTTAGTTGCCTTTTATGAGGAGGTGAGTGGGAACCTTGATGCTGGAATGGCAGTTGATGTCATCTACTTGGACTTTGCTAAAGCGTTTGATACAGTACCTCACAGAAGGTTAATGATCAAATTGAGGAATATTGGCCTAGAACATAATATCTGTAATTGGATAGAGAACTGGCTGAAGGATAGATTACACAGAGTGGGGTAAATGGAACATTTTCTAATTGGACCAGTGTGGTTAGTGGAGTACCGCAGGGGTCAGTCCTTGGTCCTTTGCTTTTTAACTTGTTTATTAATGACCTGGAGGTGGGCATAGACAGTACTGTTTCTATTTTTGCTGATGACACTAAATTGTGCAAAACTATAAGTTCCATGCAGGATGCTGCCGCTTTGCAGAGCGATTTGACAAAATTAGATAACTGGGCAGCAAACTGGAAAATGAGGTTCAATGTTGATAAGTGCAAAGTTATGCACTTTGGTAGAAATAATATAAACGCAAACTATCTACTGAATGGTAGTGTGTTGGGGGGATCCTTAATGGAGAAGGATCTAGGGGTTTTTGTAGATAACAAGTTGTCTAATTCCAGGCAGTGTCACTCTGTGGCTACTAAAGCAAATAAAGTGCTGTCTTGTATAAAAAAGGGCATTGACTCAAGGGATGAGAACATAATTTTGACCCTTTATAGGCCCCTGGTAAGGCCTCGCCCTGAGTATGGGGGGCAGTTTTGGGCTCCAGTCCTTAAGAAGGAGATTAATGAGCTGGAGAGAGTGCAGAGACGTGCAACTAAACTGGTAAAGGGGATGGAAGGGTTAAACTATGAGGTGAGACTGTCAGGGTTGGGGTTGTTTTCTCTGGAAAAGAGGCGCTTGCGAGGGGACATGATTACTCTGTACAAGTACATTAGAGGGGATTATAGGCAGATGGGGGATGTTCTTTTTTCCCATAAAAACAATCAGCGCACCAGAGGTCACCCCTTTAGATTAGAGGAACAGAGCTTCCATTTGAAGCAGCGTAGGTGGTTTTTCACGGTGAGGGCAGTGAGGTTGGGGAATGCCCTTCCTAGTGATGGGGTAATGGCAGATTCTGTTAATGCCTATAAGAGGGGCCTGGATGAGTTTTTGAACAAGCAGAATATCCAAGGCTATTGTGATACTAATATCTACAGTTAGTACTAGTGGTTGTATATATAGTTTATGTATGTGAGTGTATAGATTGGTAGGTGTGGGTTGTGTGTGCTGGGTTTACTTGGATGGGTTGAACTTGATGGACTCTGGTCTTTTTTCAACCTTATTTAACTATGTAACTAAGATTGCAATCTTAAAAAGCGCAAAAAAGATTACAATCAGTTATTGTGTCGCACTGTGCACACTGCGTTCTGCTCTTTAGAAACCACCAAATGTCTCTGCACGTCATTTAGGAGCAGAGAGAACTTCAGCTAGCCCACTGAATAGAGCAGGGATCCCCAACCAGTGGCTCGGAGCAATATGTCGCCTTGGATGTTGCTCCCAGTGGCCTCAAAGCAGATACTTATTTTTTAATTTCTGGCTTGGAGTCAAAAAACCATATGTGCTGCCAAACAGGGCCTCATGTAGACTGCAAGTCCACTTAGGACTTTCCAAATATTCAATTATGGCCCTTATTTGGCACCCCTAGGAACATTTTTCATGCTTGCGTTGCTCCCTAACTCTTTTTACAATTGAATGTGGCTCACAGGTACAAAAGTTTGGGGACCCCTGGAAAACTAATGAAAGAATCACTTTAAATAAATATGTCTGAATGCAGCTCATTACATAGTTGAGAAGGGAAACAGGAAATAATTAGATGAATTCAGGACTGAGATATCTAGGAGAACAAATGATAAACCAATTATTCTTACACAGCTGATTTTATCACTCCTACTATAACATAAAGAGATTAAGTTGATCCAGGGACTGGTCCGATTGCCATCTTGGGGTCAGGAAGGAATTGTTTCCCCTCTGCGGCAAATTAGAGAGGCTTCAGATGGGGTTTTTTTGCCTTCCTCTGGATCAACTGGCAGTTAGGCAGGTTATATATAGGCATTATGGTTGAACATGATGGACGTATGTCTTTTTTCAACCCAACTTACTATGTTACTATGTTACTATGTTACTATAAGTAAAGCTCAGCAGCCATGGGAACATTCTGCATTCCGCTGTTGCTAAACCATCATTTACGTATTCAAATTTGAGATTGTCTATATCTATAGCTGATGATTTTCTTTCCTAATCACGCCCTACTGATCTGCTATTGCTGCCTTATTCTTAATCTGCAAATAGTACTTTTTAAAAAAATTCTGTGTACAAATTGGTTGACATCAATCACAGTTTCAATCACAGTTTTATGTCATTTTTTGGATGCCACTTTGTTAACATTCAGCATTCTTTAGCTTCTTCCCCTTTGTATTAAAGGGCCATCTTGTTAGAAATCTATTCCATTTACTGTATATACTCGAGCCATTTACTGTATATACTCGACCCAAAATGTGCTGAAAAAAGTCACCCTCGGCTTATACTGGAGTCGGGTGTCATGGGTCCCTCCAGACTAGCACCCTCTCTCCTTTGTGTGCAAATTAGGCCCCCCACAACCAGACCCTCCAGTGCCCTGGCCTAGGCTCCCACTAGCAATACTTATTTCCCCTCCGGGACCGGGTCTGCTGCCAGTTTGCCAATGTGCAATGAGCATGGGGTAGTACTCATATTGTTTTTGTTGACCCTCTTCTCCGCTTACAGAACTAGTTTACTGTTTTTCTTTGAAATAAATATTGAAAAACATATACCCCACTGATGCCTCAATTAATATAATTTTATTGGTATTTATTTGATTATTAAAACTTAGCAGTAGCGGCTGCATTTCCCACCCTAGGCTTATACTCGAGTCAATACGTTTTTCCAGTTTTCTTAGGTAAAATTAGGTATCTCGGCTTATATTCGGATCGGCTTATACTCGAGTATATACGGTACTCTTTACCTTGTACGAATCATTTTAACTTTTAGATCTCTAGAGACCCTCTCTCCTTAGAGTCCGAATGACAAGGATCACTATAATAAGTAGCCCTTGGTCCCACTGGATGGCTCTACAGTAGGTTCCATTACCATCTGGCCAATCTGTGCTCTGAGTGTAGGAAGACTGTCCTGTTAGAGTTCAGTTCATGTGAGGAGAATCTTCTGACAAGCACAGTGCTGCCAAGGGTGGTTGGTTAGTCATATGTATGCACGGTTGGTTGTTGCAAAGCAAGAACTGGGAATTGAGGCTTTTTTATTGATTGCAATGCCTGCTACCCTAACCGTTGAGTGCCACTGGCACTCCTGAAAGCAAGTAGTGGAAGGGTCCTTCTGGAAAGCAGTTTAGTCAAATATATAAAATATATGTGGCAAAGGTCCACTTTTCAATATAATTTTATTCTGTTGGTTACTATGTGCAATGCAATGGCCCTAAGTTCTTTGGAAGGTTATATGTCCCCTATAATCCTTCAGTTTGGTGGATTTTTTTTCATGGATGGCAGTTTTCTTATAATAGATATAATTTCAGTATTCCTCCCTCTCATGAGGAATCAAAAAGGACACTTACCTACTGCCACCAGCAAGGCGCAGATGACAACAGAGGAGACCACAGCTCTCATTTCTGGGTAACCACAGTATGACTCTCCAGATGTAATTCCTTTTCTTATGAGATGTAGTGTAAGTGACTGAGAAGCAGGCTGAACCACTTTTATATCTCACCAACCTCACATGACTGGATACCTATCTGAGTGATTAGATTTGTAGATCCATACAATAATTGAGATAAAGGTGTCATATAAGAACAGGAAACAGGAAACAAGAAACATCAGGATGCATTGTGGCTGCCCTCCGAAGTGACACAAGGCAAATAATTAACTATATTATCACAGAATACAGTTAAACTTCATGGAGATAGAGATATAACATATCTGATTATCAGGCTACCTATGGTAACTACCTAACTTTTCCCTTTTAGTTTGAGTCATTGTCTTGGCCATTCCAATCATTTCTGGACTTTGAGGAGATTTGTAGCACCTGTTTAATGGGAAGAGCTGCTTGTTTGGTCAATAAGTTGATCTCCTTTCCATCTGGCCACCCAAATCAGGAGTTAAACCTTCAACCCACAGGCCTATGGTCAGAACACATGGAGGACTTGTGTAGAGTCATCAGTTGGACTATATTCATGGCCCTATACTGTCTTTAGCCAACAGGAATTTTACGTCTGAATTTTGATCACGTATTAGTCAGGAAGTGTGCAAAAATGTCAGTTTTGTGTGCATAATAACTGCTGCCTAAAGCTGGCCATACACACACAGATACAATTGTACAAAACCTAGTTTCATTAGATTTTCGGGCCATGGGTGGGCTTCAAGTTATTGTCCCAATAATTTTTGTACCACGGTGATTGGTGGTTTAGTTGATCAAACAGGTTAGAAAACTTCAGTGGGATAAGGATAAAATCTGAGCATGTATTGTGTATTGGACAATATCCTTGGGGGACCTACAATGGGAGTCATTTTCCTACGATTGGCGCCTGCCAACTATTTCATTTGTTATTTCTAGAGCTGATTTCAGTCTGAATGTGAGTTTTAGGTTGTGGCATTTAAACGTATGATCATGATCCGAACGTTCTGAAGAAGACTAAAATCTGAATGTGTATGGCCAGCTTCAGACATAATAGGCAAAGTTCACAGCCATTGTCTGCTGGGGTATGGACACTTTGGGGGCCATTTACAAACCACCAGATTTTTTATTTCCGATTCAGATTTTAAACAAATGTTGCAAATTTTTCTAGATTTACTTTGTCCAAATGGCTAAAAATCTGAATCCGACAATTCCCCTGGCAGATCTTCCTTCTCTTTCTTGAAAGATCCACCTCGAAATTTTTGAGGTTTCGGTTTTCTGATGCTGGTTTTTGTATGGCAATTTGAAAAATTTGAGTTTTTCGGAGTGGCACAGTTTCTGTGACTTTTTTCAGTTCGGATTTTTTTAATAAATGTCAGAATGTAAGAATAAAAAAATGAGATAGAGCTGCATTATTTCCTGTCAGCTGATCTCTGAGGGAGCACACAGCCCATCACTAAATGGCGGCTCAAGGGAAAGGATGTAAAAGGGCAATATTTACTCAAATATATATATTCCAGTTTGGGGAGATTCTTTAAAAGGTAACATAATATATAATATCTGTTTTCCTTTAAATTCACAGGGAGGATCATTTTTGTTCCGATAAACCCATTGCAGGTACATTTATTATTCACCTAGTCCTTTCCCAGAAGCTATTATTACTGCATTTATATTAGTAGCCCCATATAGACCTGGAACTACATTAAATCTGAATTTGGCACCATCATCTCTATTCATTATAATTCTTTTTTCATAAAATAGTTCCATTGCTTCTCACTATACAATTCCAACCAGTTTTTCCACTTTTATTTGTGTTGCTCCCTCAGCAGAATTACTTTTTATTGTGTTATTAAGTACAGGTCCTTGAACTATGCAAAATGATTTGACGCTGGAGGAAATAAAGTGAATAAAAACCCCTATGGCACAAGCTAGATATTGATCTTAAATTAAGCCATAAATATTATTTGAATGCATTTTATTTTACAGAGGGCAATGTCTGCAAGTCTATGTATAGATCAAAGCCCAAAACATATCTGCTGTATACACGTAAAGTGACTTAAATTCGTATGAAACGCTTCTCTCTGAGCCTACATTGCACTTGATGGGGGCTGAGTATTCTTCATTTCCCAGGGTGCCACAGTCATGTGACTTGTGCTCTGATAAACTTCAGTCACACTTTACTGCTGCTCTACAAGTTGGAGTGATATCCCACCCCCAGCAGCCGATCAGCAGAACAATGGCATACGCGGTGACTTCGGCAAATCGCAGCACCGTGTATGACATCCCGCCAGCGATTTACATTCTAGCTGGTGGGATGGCATTGCAGCAGCATAGATCAGATAGGTCTTGGGCCACGAGGATTACATCATCTGCATAGGCTGAAAGAACCACTTTCATATATGGTTATTTGAGTACCAACCCCGTAAGTCTTTTCCTTAGGGGACACAGAAAGGGTTCAATGGGCAGTACATACAGTTATCCTGACAAGGGGCATCCTTGCCAAACTCCTCATCCAAAGCTCAGAGGTGCAGTTAAAGACCAATTGATTTTTACCAGACACTCTGCAGAGGTGTACAGCGTTTTCAGGTAGCCTACAAAATGTGGACCAAAGCCATAGGCTTGCAAAGTACCTAGGAGTTATTGGTGATCCACCCTGTCAAATGCTTTCTCTTGATCTAGGGAGAGAAACGAGAGGGATAGACCAGCCCTCCTAGCAAAATGCATCCATTCTTGGACCAGAAAAACATCAAAAGATAGCTTTAGCTATAATCTTATAGTCTGCGCTGAGCAAGGAGACTGGTCACCAGTTCTTAATAAGATGGAGATCCCCCTTCTTAGGTAGCAGTGACAACACTGCCCAACAGCATGAAAGGGGCATCTCACCAGTCTCAAGGGCTTCAGTTAGGACCTTTTGGAAATCAGGTCCCAGAGTATACCAGAAAAACTGAAAGAACTCTACGGTCAGTCCATCTAGCCCCAGAGGTTTAATGTTACATAGTTACATATAGTTACATTGGCTTGAAAAAAGACCAAAGTCCATCAAGTTCAACCCTTCCAAGTGAGGCATTAAACTGAGTGCTTGAGAGAATTCATCAAGAGTGATAGGTTTCTCCAGTCTCTCTCTTCTCCTCTTACTGAATACTGGAAGCCCATCCCATAGTTCCTTGCAGGCATCTGGAAAGATGGGATCTGGAGAAAAAAGGGGGGGTGCCGTCTTCCTCAAGGAGGCATGTGATTTGTTTTCAGTTCCCCTTCTTCTCCAGAGCATAGAAGAAGCACAAGCCACGATCCAAGTCGCAGAGTAACTGTATGCGGCTTCATACATAGGCACCACGAGTCTGTCGTTGTTCGATGTTACGCAGAGTCTCCTTCTTTTCTAAGTATTCCTGCTGCTGGTTTTGGTCTTCACATCCCAACAGATTTTGCTCAAGATCAAGCACCTCCTCATTCAATGTCTCAATATACTCTTGAGTTTTAGGTGAACCTTGCTTATATCCCGCCACTGACTCAATATGGCAAATTCATCCTGAAAACCCCTCCGGTCCATCTATATTTCCCAGACCAACTTTGCAAACCCCTCATCCTCCAATAAACTGTTATTAAAGTGCCAATAAGCAGCTTTGGCCAGTGATGGTGCATCTGCCACTATCACAGAGGCACAGTTGTGGTCTGAAAATGGAGTCAACCTAATGGTACTGCACCTGGCTCATCACATGAGATGGCTCGATATGTTTATATCCTATCAATCCAGGACTGAGAAACATGACCATTTCTTACCCTGACATAGTGTAGGTGAAGGTTTTTGTGTCTGGGTGCTGCTCTCTCCAGATGTCAACCAAGGAGAAGCAGGCTATGAGTTCCCGCAGTGCTGACTCTGATGAGTCCCTTTTCTGGGGCACATTGTGGTCTCCAGCATCCAGGGTGTAATTGAAATCACCCCCCATAATCAAGGCTTCATCTGAGTCGATTGTCTCCATGTATGTTGACAAACTTTCAAAGAACCGTGTTCACTCTGGTCCATTGGTTGGGGCATATATGTTTATAAGGTTGTATGTGCTTTTCGAGTCCTGGACCCGGAGATGTAACACATGGCCTGGGATGACAGGATAACAGCACTCTGCACCTCAGGCTGGAATGATTCACAGAATAGGGTCACCACCCCACATGAAGTTCATGTGAAGTGGTTAAAAAAGACCCTACCCTTCCACTCCAGATGCCAGATTGCTTCAAGCTCTGGAGTGGTATGGGTCTCTTGAAGAAAACTTACAGAGTATCTTCCTTGGTTAAGAAAGGAGAGTACCTGAAACATGCGGAAAGGTTCTTGACAGCCATTTGTATTTAGTGTGCTTATACTCAAGGCCATTCGAAGTGCTTTATTTGGAGAACCAGCAATGGTTCAGGTGCTCTTTCAATCACCTGCAGCACCTTCAGAGGTGTCTGGGGCTGCAAATGGAATCAGCTCCTCAACAATTGGGAGCTTTAGAGGCTTGAGAGTCAGCCTCTCCCTTTCTACTGCCTCCTTATTACTCCTGATGGCGGTCAGTGGAAGGGAAGGGAGGAGAGACCTCCACATGGACAGCAGACTTCACAGGGTTGTTTTTTTCACAGTCTGCCATGCTATCCTCCTTCATATCCACTACTCCAGCCCCACCATCCCCCCATACAGTCTTATCTGCAGATTTCAGTGTGGGGGTTATCCCAATATTCTCCCCCTCCAGGAGTGGAATAACCTGAGGCACTGCAAACAGAGTATGGTTGCAGTCCCCAAAACTCAGCACTTCAGGGACATTAATTACCCCCTGCAGGTGTTTCACTGGGTGTCCCTTTATATTCCATGTGCAGAACCTCTAAATGTGTTGGAGGCAGGTATTGCACCCCTGACTCTGTGGAGAGACCCAAGTTCCCCTGCTCTGTGCTCTCCAGACCATTAAATTCATTATTTCTTATTGAATTTGGAGTTAAGAGTGTATGGTCTGGCACTGGGTCTAAAAGATGGGTTAGACAATGTCACTACATGAGGGCCAGATGTTTCACTGTTCTTCTTGCCCTTGGATGGGGGTGCTCCGTCATTGACTACTAGAGAAAGAGGAAGGGCCACTCACTGCTCCTACCCCAGCAGATGTTACAATCTTGAGTGCCCCCACACCCACAGAGGTAGGTTGATGTGTGGGAGGAACAGCTGTGCCACTGGAGGATGTGGTGAATTCTTCCCCCTCTTCTCATTTGCTGCAGTTGTAAGACAGGCTGCAGACGTAAATAACTTCAGTGAAGAAGGGGGAGGTTTGGAAGTTGTGGAGGTGGGTTGTGTAACAACCTCCTTCGAGTTCTCCAGTGAAGGGGATGTCCCCTTCAAAGGGCCTGCTGGGATAGTCCTAGCAAGGCAAGCTGTTGCACATGAGGTGCCAGTGATGCAAGTATTGGCCGTGGCCTTAATTTGCATTTTGGGCTAAGTGTGCCCCATCTCCTTGCAAAGGAAATACCTCACCTCCTCTGTGTTGTAAAATTTTTTATACAACACCCCCTCAAACAGAACCTCAAAGGACCCCTTAATATTATATTGACCTGAGGAAGAAAATAAGTGTATAAAAAGAAGATAAGTGTATCTGTGAGGTAAAACCCACCTAGATGAGGAACACCTCATATAAACTACTTGTTACAGGCCCCTCCCACTTACCCATCATTCTGTGTGTATGTGTCACATGGTATAAGTGTTTTACCTCACAGATACACTTATACCATGTGAGGTAAAACCCACCTATATATGAGGAACCCCTCATATAAACTACTTGTTACAGGCCCCTCCCACTTACCCATCATTCTGTGTGTATGTGTCACATAGTATAAGTGTATCTGTGAGGTGAAACCCACCTAGATATGGGGAACCCCTCATATAAACTATTTGTTACAGGCCCCTCCCACTTACCCATCATTCTGTGTGTGTGTGTCACATGGTATAAGTGTATCTGTGAGGTGAAACCCACCTAGATATGGGGAACCCCTCATATAAACTATTTGTTACGGGCCCCTCCCACTTACCCATCATTCTGTGTGTATGTGTCACATGGTATAAGTGTATCTGTGAGGTGAAACCCACCTAGATATGGGGAACCCCTCATATAAACTACTTGTTACAGGCCCCTCCCACTTACCCATCATTCTGTGTGTGTGTGTCACATGGTATAAGTGTATCTGTGAGGTGAAACCCACCTAGATATGGGGAACCCCTCATATAAACTACTTGTTACAGGCCCCTCCCACTTACCCATCATTCTGTGTGTATGTGTCACATGGTATAAGTGTATCTGTGAGGTGATAAAGGTCCTCTGTTCCTTCCCGCTCTCCATTCCCCTCTGTGTGACTTTTTCCTATCATTTCCCTCTAGCCCCCTCTCCACCACTGCTCCTCCCACTTGTCTGTTTTACTTGTCTTACTGGCTCCCACCTGCCCCTTCAGCCCCTCCTCTGTGTCACACCCCCAGTCTGTTGTCCTGCTACTCACTCCCCCCAGCTCTCCCCTGGCCCTTCCTCTGTACAGGCTGACATAGGAGCGCGCTATTTATAAGGATATAATTTACAGTTTGGTCCCATAGGAAATCTTACTGAAATACAGCTCTAGCACATAATTCTGAGGGGCAAAAGTCTATTGTAATGGTAAAGCAAAGTGAACTGACAGAGGCTCTCTATTAATAAAGGTAACTCTGGACATATAGTCCCAGGCTTAACCCATAGATAAATAAAAGCTCAGGGCTGTACAATCAATAAATCAATTAAACACTCACTATCAGATTATCAGCCTTGCTTTATTGGGAGAATGATTGTTATGTTGGATACAAGGAAAACACAGATATTTAGTTATTTTTTATTGTTTAGTATAAAAAAAGTACAAATTAAAAGTGCAGAAGTAGGTTAAGAAAAGTGACATGGGCTGGAGATAAAAGGCAGGGTTGGACTATACCGCTGGGGCATGGGGAAAAAACACGGTGGGCCCCAGCCCTGGTGGCCCACACCCCATCCCTACAGGGCACTCTCCCAATCTGCCGGTCTCCCTCCCCAACACGCTTAAGGTAAGTTTTACTTATGCGCGATCGGAGGAGCAGGTCGGACAGGTGGTGGGGACCCCTGCTGGGGCGGTGTGAAGGCAGCTGTGGGGGCCCATTGGGGGTGCAGGGGCCCATGAAGCAGTAGCCCTGGTGGGGCCTGCACCTCCCAGTCCGACCTTGCCAGAGCTGCCAACCCACCCAAATGTTCTGAGAGTCACCTGAATGTATATACCGGATGCAGAACAATCAGGCACATTATCAGGAAGGAAGGAATTTTTTCCCCTCTGGGGCAAATTAGAGAGGCTTCAGATGGGGGTTTTTGCCTTCCTCTGGATCAACTAGCAGTTAGGCAGGTTATATATAGGCATTATGGTTGAACGTGATGGACGTGTGTCTTTTTTCAACCTAACTTATGTTACTATGTATTATTGGGTTCAGCCTATACTCTATGCCCTGTGTGTTTACTGGCATAACCAAACCAGCTCCAGTTGGGTTGATATCTCCACCTCCAGCTTTTGCTGTGTCTAAATTTTCACGTTCTACCAATTATAAGGAGAATAAAGAAGATTTTAGCTATAACTGTGCATTGATCACATGCTGTAGGCACCATTAATGCTGCACAATCACTGGCCACTTTACAGGAAATCAGTCACATTTTAAGTTGGATTTACAAAGGGACATTTGGGCACAGTCCATTAAGTACCACGATCTCCCCATTTCTGGGGGCTTGTAGCTGCCTGAATCGGTGATTGGATCTGGGTTTGTAGGTTTTTTCTGTGTTGCCTTCTTTCCTACGTGTAAGCCCGGGGTCCATTATCTTCTGGCAACCGTTGGTCTCTGTATCTTGACCTAGGGAAGGAGGAGGAAGCACATATGAGGTGTTTATAAAATAGACAGTAAAACTGAAATCAAATAATGGCAGATATCAGGTCTATGATAGAACACACAGGAACTGTTTATACTGATGCCTGAGCCTCCTATTATACTTACTCTTTCCATCTGTGAGGTGAAACCCACCTAGATATGGGGAACCCCTCATATAAACTACTTGTTACAGGCCCCTCCCACTTACCCATCATTCTGTGTGTGTGTGTCACATGGTATAAGTGTATCTGTGAGGTGAAACCCACCTAGATATGGGGAACCCCTCATATAAACTACTTGTTACAGGCCCCTCCTCCCACTTACCCATCATTCTGTGTGTGTGTGTCACATGGTATAAGTGTATCTGTGAGGTGAAACCCACCTAGATATGGGGAACCCCTC
The DNA here is from genome assembly GCF_000004195.4 of Xenopus tropicalis. Classification (NCBI taxonomy): domain Eukaryota; kingdom Metazoa; phylum Chordata; class Amphibia; order Anura; family Pipidae; genus Xenopus; species Xenopus tropicalis. Next base: position 143,058,260 of record NC_030679.2, on the reverse strand, counting down.
ATATAAACTACTTGTTACAGGCCCCTCCCACTTACCCATCATTCTGTGTGTGTGTGTCACATGGTATAAGTGTATCTGTGAGGTAAAACCCACCTAGATATGAGGAACCCCTCATATAAACTACTTGTTACAGGCCCCTCCCACTTACCCATCATTCTGTGTGTGTGTCACATGGTATAAGTGTATCTGTGAGGTAAAACCCACCTAGATATGAGGAACCCCTCATATAAACTACTTGTTACTGACCCCTCCCACTTACCCATCATTCTGTGTGTGTGTCACATGGTATAAGTGTATCTGTGAGGTGAAACCCACCTAGATATGGGGAACCCCTCATATAAACTACTTGTTACAGCCCCTCCCACTTACCCAACATTCTGTGTGTGTGTGTCACATGGTATAAGTGTATCTGTGAGGTAAAACCCACCTAGATATGGGGAACCCCTCATATAAACTACTTGTTACAGACCCCCCCCCCCCCCCCCCATTTAGTTAGCCAGTAAGTTACCAGCCAGGCCAGAGCTGGTAATACAAATTTATTGGCAATGTACTTTTATGGCCTTTATCAATGCACAATCATCTCCCTTCACTTCATCACCCCGTGAATTTTACATCACCACCTTACCCCCTGGCGTCATTGCCCTGTCCCATTGCCCCCCGGCCACTATTTGGCTTTTGAAAATTTGGAAACCCTACTTGGGATGCCCTCTCTAATATGGACTAGGAGCCCCAGTGTAAGGGGTGAATGATAGTCGGCAGGAGGTCTCAGTATTAGAAGACGACAACTTTAGGTAGAACTGGCGAGTGTGGGCTCATGTTATAGTGGGGGGCTGTTTAGGCCTTTGTGTACTTGACATGTCAGGGCCTATATTTAATATAAGCTAAGCTCATAAATGATGGAGATGGAGTCTTTGGGGAACTATGAACCTTAGAACTTTAGAAATCAATGAAAAGAAACAATGACAAACAGAAGTGGATGGAGCAGAACTTACTGGAATTCTGGTGTCAACATTTTCCAGAGCAGGTCTGAAGTTTTCATACTTGGTCATTCCATTCTTGTAATTATCTGTATAGTAAGAAGAACGTGGCAAGATGACACAGATAGAATCAAAACTGGCAAGGTTGTCCCTCCCTCATAGTGACAAAGCAACTAAAGCAGGTTTTATGGTAATATTCAGTATAACTATGTAATGAGGACACACATAACTCCCTTATCTAAGCTGGTTTATCAGATAGGAATATCTGGGCAGGGGGGGCGTTTACACGGCATTGATGTTTGGTATTTATGGAACCAATCGATGTTCAGATAAAAAGTTATTGTCATGGTATTATTGGCATAATCCATAACCTACAGGTGGTTATAAAAAGCTCAAGCTTGGTCCAGCTAAACGTAACGCCATCTTGCATTTATAATAGTTAACTACCGTAGACCTGAGTGTGTTTGAAGCATGATAGTTGGCAGTTGAGCAGGACCCGACTTTGAATTGTATGAGGTGGCAGTGAGGATTTCTGCATGTTGGTCTATTATAGTGTGTAAGACAATATCACAGGGAATGTTGCACATAGCAACCAACAATTAGATTTGAACAGGAAAGATCTGATTGGTTGCTGTGGGCAACATCACCAGCAATTAAGGATTTCTTACCATTGTCTCCCGGTTCTGATCCGGGCTTATTAAATCCTTGTGAAACACCCCATTCATCATCATCTTCATACCATTTTCCCTCTTGGTCTTTAGAGAAGGGGTCCCTGTGGCAATACATACCATGGTTGTTACTACATAGCAGTAAGAGGAGTTTTGCATTACAGCAGTGGTAGCTGACAGTTAGAGCAGCACATATGGCAGATACTAGAGAATTCTCACCGCTTCCTTGGCTGTTTGGATTTGCACAGGAGTATTCCTACGGTAAGTATAATAATGGCCAACACAGCCATGCCGGCTCCAACACCTCCGTATAAACCAGCCTTCAAAATCCGCCCCTTGCACCTCGATGTAGTGTATAGGTATATGTCAGTCTTTGGGCAGCTGTAGTACAGGGACACAATTGTTTATTATACCTTACAATTACATCCAGTTTAATTATACAGACAGACTGTATGTGAGGAGGCAGATTCCCATATGCACAGAAAATGTCTTCTTTTTGTATTTGTGTATATGGATGGTTCAGCGTTACCAAGTGCCTTATTCTCATGTGAAATATCTACAGGAAAACATCTCAGGACCTCAAGCATCACGTTTAAACCCTCCGCTCTATTGATTCTTTCACAATTTCTAGCTGAACCAGTGAAAGATGATACAATCCATCTGACCTGACTAAAATATCCCTCCAGAGAAACAATTCCTTCCTGTACAATAGCAAGTCTTGATTTTAAAGCTTTCATAAATGGGCCTTTCAAATTTGAAAATCCTGGAGCCCTAGATCTGGCAGAGTTTGGCACTACTGAACTTTGTTCAAAAAGTTAGCTTTCCCTTGGTTCCAAGATGATGGTAATACACCCTCCTCACCATTAGAAGGCACTCTAATTACATCTGCACTGGATAGCTAAGAAGATACTAGAGGGGTAATTGCCAGGAAATCTCTAGTGTGGCATGGGAAGAGCCATAGTGAAATAATAGATGCAAATAAAACAAATAATGAAATACAATATTTTGAAGAAAGTAAAAAAGAACTTTGCCTAAAATAATATAATGAAAATCAAATGAAAGAAAATATAATTGTAAGTAGTTTTAAATGTACAGGTATGGGATCCCATATCCGGAATTCCATTATCCAGAAATTACGGAAAGGCCATCTCCCATAGACTCCATTATAAGCAAATAATTCTAATTTTAAAAAATGATTTCCTTTTTCTCTGTAATAATAAAACAGTACCTGTACTTGATCCCAACTAAGATATAATTACCCCTTATTGGGGCAGAACAGCCCTATTGGGTTTATTTCATGGTTAAATGATTCCCTTTTCTCTGTAATAATAAAACAGTACCTGTACTTGATCCCAACTAAGATATAATTACCCCTTATTGGGGGCAGAACAGCCCTATTGGGTTTATTTCATGGTTAAATGATTCCCTTTTCTCTGTAATAATAAAACAGTACCTGTACTTGATCCCAACTAAGATATAATTACCCCTTATTGGGGGCAGAACAGCCCTATTGGGTTTATTTAATGGTTAAATGATTCCCTTTTCTCTGTAATAATAAAACAGTACCTGTACTTGATCCCAACTAAGATATAATTACTCCTTATTGGGGCAGAACAGCCCTATTGGGTTTATTTAATGGTTAAATGATTCCCTTTTCTCTGTAATAATAAAACAGTACCTGTACTTGATCCCAACTAAGATATAATTACCCCTTATTGGGGGCAGAACAGCCCTATTGGGTTTATTTCATGGTTAAATGATTCCCTTTTCTCTGTAATAATAAAACAGTACCTGTACTTGATCCCAACTAAGATATAATTACCCCTTATTGGGAGCAGAACAGCCCTATTGGGTTTATTTAATGGTTAAATGATTCCATTTTCTCTGTAATAATAAAACAGTACCTGTACTTGATCCCAACTAAGATATAATTACCCCTTATTGGGGCAGAACAGCCTTATTGGGTTTATTTAATGGTTAAATGATTCCCTTTTCTCTGTAATAATAAAACAGTACCTGTACTTGATCCCAACTAAGATATAATTACCCCTTATTGGGGGCAGAACAGCCCTATTGGGTTTATTTCATGGTTAAATGATTCCCTTTTCTCTGTAATAATAAAACAGTACCTGTACTTGATCCCAACTAAGATATAATTACCCCTTATTGGGGGCAGAACAGCCCTATTGGGTTTATTTAATGGTTAAATGATTCCCTTTTCTCTGTAATAATAAAACAGTACCTGTACTTGATCCCAACTAAGATATAATTACCCCTTATTGGGGCAGAACAGCCCTATTGGGTTTATTTAATGGTTAAATGATTCCCTTTTCTCTGTAATAATAAAACAGTACCTGTACTTGATCCCAACTAAGATATAATTACCCCTTATTGGGGGCAGAACAGCCCTATTGGGTTTATTTAATGGTTAAATGATTCCCTTTTCTCTGTAATAATAAAACAGTACCTGTACTTGATCCCAACTAAGATATAATTACCCCTTATTGGGAGCAGAACAGCCCTATTGGGTTTATTTAATGGTTAAATGATTCCCTTTTCTCTGTAATAATAAAACAGTACCTGTACTTGATCCCAACTAAGATATAATTACCCCTTATTGGGGGCAGAACAGCCCTATTGGGTTTATTCAATATTTAAATGATTTTTAGCAAACTTAATTTATGGAGATCCAAATTATGGAAAGATCCCTTATCCGGAAAACCCCAGGTTCTGAGCATTCTGGATAACAGGTCCCATACCTGTATTATAATTACACATTTTCGTGTCTTAGAAAAACCACCATGGACTACGGTCAGGACTGGGAAATGCCATAAAGCAGAGACGGAAGGGGCACTATAAAAGGACTAAAGGATACAGAAAGGGGCAGGAACTAGAATGCCAAAGAGGCTCCACAGTAGGGTCAGGGGTAAAGCAAAGGAAAGAGATCAGAAAGGAAAGAAGGAAGACTATTTAGTAGAGTATAGTAAGAACAACACCACTGAAGACCCCCAATAGCGGCTCATTTCCTGTACTACTTGACGTTCTCTTCCCTACAATTCAGTGCAGAAGTTTGTAGGCCTGGCTTCATCTGTGCTCGATCTGGAAGGTTATCACTGTAATGAGTGGCTTGAGATGGTACCTGCCACCTCCAATGTTTTTAGGAACAGGGGAGGCAAATAAGGAAATAGGCCTCTGGTTTTTGGCCTAGGGTCTTAAAAAAAGCTTTAGTTCTTTAACAATAAGCACTAGGCTATTTTGTTAAAAAGCAACTTGCATACCCATTTATACTAATGTCATATAACACATAGGGGAGTACTAAATAAATGGCGAAATAGCCAAGACAGGAAGTTCAGAATGGCAGGCAAGATGGCCGCCTTACTCACAAGCACTCTGGGCCAGTCTTCTCTAATTTGCAGTCACCAGAATTACAGTTATAGTATTTCTCGGATTCCTCTTCACAATGGGAAATGCAAAACAGCCCATTGGGGGTAAGTTTTGCAGTGAAAAAATCCTTATAACCAGGTTCAATTAATTCCATGCAGAGTTCTGAAGGAGGTAAAAAATGCAATGTTAAGCACCTGGTGTCTAAAATACATGATATTAGCAATAGACTGGGTATAACAGCTACTCACCTTTTGCAGTTGGGACTGGGACTTCTTTAATATCCAGCTCCTGGAAGCAGAAACTACCTGTAGGAACAGAACAATATAACAATGAGATTTGTTGGATTTATGTGCAAATGTACTTGCTTTTTACAGTAATATACATATGGGTGGGAGCTGCCATGTTGTTTCCTTGGACTGTACATTATGAGGGTATAGTTTACTGCAAGTTTAGAACATTCCTTCTGTGTATATTTGCCTGTAAGGGGATTTTCATCAACAATACAATTGAAGAAAATAATGTACTGAGTGGGAAGAACATTCCAATTCAGCATATTTGTATTTATACATATACCTGCATGTAGGTGCTGCCATCTTGCTTGTCTTAGCTGATTCATACCTAGACATTTTCCTGCAGCAGCTCTTGCATTTATGGTGAGCAAACGAGCATCACTTATTTCTCACGGAGAAAGATTAAGCCTTGTCCAGCTCAAGAGAACAATATTTGAGAGTTGTTGGGGAAGCAGGTAGCCCAGCGATATACAGCAGACTAACAGTTGCCCATTGCTGGAACTGGCACTTGAAAGAAGAAACAGTGGGGCTCATCTATCAAGACTGGCCAAATTTGCCCATGGCCAGTAACCCATAGCAACCAATCAGTGATTGGCTTTTTTTCAGCCAGCTGCAGGTAGAAAAATAAATGCAACAGATTGATTGGTTGCCATGGGTTACTGCCCATGGGCAAATATGCCCAGTGTTGTTAAGTGACCCCTCACAGCCTTTCAAGTGCACCTTAGGTGGGGCTAGCCTGAAAATGAGTACAAGATAATTTTGTTTAAAATTTCCTTGAAAAGGATTTTTTTTAGCAAATGATATTGTCTAGTTGCACCTACAAATGATGGCCATGCAACACAGCAGCACCGTACTCACACATACAGACACACTTATATTAAAACTCAGCAGTGGATACTCACCATTTTCATCAGAACAATTGAGAGTAGCTCTTGAGAGTAACTCTTCTTGCACAATTTTAAAAATTTCTGCATAGCTTTCATTCACATCGACTTCTAAATTATACTCCATTTCCAAGATGATTTCATAATCCACAACGATACTTCCCTTGCTGGCAGAGACACAAAGGGGCACTCTCATTATTGCAAAAAAAGACATAAATCCAAAGTTCAAATCTATATACCTTTATACTCAGCTGGAATGCCCCGAATTCATTCACCCAAATACCGTATCCCCCAAAAAATATTTGGCTGAATATTGATCCAGATTGATATCCTAATTTTCACATTATAATAAATTGTGATTACTTGAGTTTTGAAAACCAATATAACACTTAAAAATTTGACTTATTGGTTCAAGAATTGAAGAATAATGATTTAATCCCTTTGATCAATGGGGGAGCATTAGAGTTCACTTTTTTTTTTTTTTTTTAATTATCTAAACCTTGAAAAAGACTTGTGAGGAAGGCAGCTGGCTCTGAAACCTGGAATCCTCCATTTAAAGAAAAAAAATGATGCCCCAGTATAGGGGAAATAAGGAAAGGAGGCCATAAGGCTCCGACCGCTAACGTCTCCTGATGCTTAGCTAACTGCCACCTCCCTCTCCCACTGCCGCTGGATGTTTCATAAGCAGGCCCAGTAGGGCCCACAGGTGGGGGGACAAGCACCTGCCCCCAGACCTGCTAACCGCAGCCTGGGAGAGCACATGGATCAAGGACAAACAAGTGATACCTGCCATAGCACCACCGTGCCCTACCTGATCCCAGAGCCCAAACATCACGGACTTCAAACAAAAAATTAGGTAATGTGCTTGAGGGGACAAAAGAGCTCAAGGACCAAAACCCCCAGTCCCTAGGATGCTTTAAGGCAGCCCTAATGCTTTCCCAAGGCCAAAAAGAAAAATTTGCTTCCAATGGGAGAAAAACAAAAAGTGAGGAAGAAGGACAAAAAAAGACACTGGAGTGGAGGTAGGTTGGTCTAGTAAAGCTTTGGGGAGGGTCCTTTTAATGGGAGCAAAGGGGAGGGGCTATCCTGGTTAGTGTTGACATGGAGTGGCCAGGGAAATTTGATTTATTTGTTCAAGAATAATGACAATATCCCTTTGATCAATGGGTGAACATTAGAGTTCACCATTTCTAAAAATCCCTCAGGAATGAATAGAATGCGGTTGAGGTTTTATACATTAAGCTCTAAACTCACATTTTGATAAATTACTGCTTTAAATAATTTATGTGCTGATCCACTGCGACTGTGAGCAAATTCACATTGAAATACAAAATCTACTCAGGTTGCTTTATGAAAATTATAGATAGCGATGAGCGTATCTGCCCCTTTTCCCTTTGCCGAAAAATTCATGAAATGGTGAAAAACTTGCAAATTGTGGCTACCGCGTGACTATTTTGATGTGCGACTTCTTTTGACACGATCACAAATTTTTATTATGCAGCTGAGTCTTATTTGATGGAACCACTTGCTTGCCTGACTGCAACATTTTTTGATGTGAATGTGACTTTTTCCTCACTTGGGAAATTTTTGTAGTGGCAAAATGCGGCATTTTGCAGCAAACCCATGCCTGCCAAAAAACTTTGCCCATCACTAATTATGATGTTTCAGTTGAGCTGTATAATTATAAAACAGATCCAAATCTACACTTTCTCTTGTTGATACCACTGGGGTTTGACTTTATAATGACCAAAACGACCCAGATTTAATCTGAGTTCAAATCTCACCCATCATAAATCTGGGTTGCACCCTTGGGACTCGAGAGTTTTATTTAATAATTGAATTCACATTGTTGTAATAATATTGTCTAGAAATGCCATTGAATAAAAGGATCATTGTGCCCCACTATAAACAGCTCTTACCTCAAAGAGCGGATTATCACATCTTTATAATTACTGACATTGCTGTATATCGACTTCATCTGTAGAAAGAGAAGAAGAATGAAAAAGTATTCCCCTTTGGTCTTTCTTTCCAAGACAGTATAATACGTAAATCATTTTATAAACATTACCCAATGGGATTTAACATTATAAATGACAAAAAACTGAACTAATGATCTTTCCGCCTAAGCCTGGTCCTACCCCCCCCCCTTTTCTATCTCTATTGAAGGCACCCTCATCAACCCTGTCGATTCGGCACGTTGTTTGGGGGGGATCTTTGACTCCAGTCTCTCCTTTTCTAACCACATTAACTTCACTGTCAAAACCTGTCACTTTTTCTTACGCAATATTGCCAAAATCCGTCCCTTTCTCTCTACTGTAACAGCTAGGCTGCTCATGCATGCTCTCATCCTGTCACGACTGGACTACTGCAACCTGCTATTAACTGGCCTCCCTAACTCCCATCTTTCCCCCCTACAGTCTATATTAAACACTGCTGCCAGAATTCTCCTCCTCTCATCCAGGAGAGTTCAGGCCCTTCCCCTGCTAAAGGCCTTATCGTGGCTTCCTATCAAACAAAGAATATCCTACAAACTTCTTCTCCTAACCTTCAACGCCCTCCATTCCTCTGCTCCTCACTACATCTCTTCCCTTGTGTCTCCGTATGTTCCCGGCTGACTCCTTCGTTCCTCGCAGAGCAATCGTTTGGTTGCGCCCCCCACTACTACTGCGGTTTCCCGCCTTAAACCTTTCTGCCTGGCTGCCCCTCACATTGGGAATGCCCTCCCTGATTTCCTCCGGAGAGAATCCTCCCCTGGTCTTTTTAAAACTAAGGTTAAAGACTACCTTTTGGAGCACTCGCCCAGCACCTGATCTGGGAACTGGCACTTATATTGTAATGATACCCACTGTGACCTACAGCACTTACATTTGCCTATTTGTGTCTGTTAGTTACCCCTCCCATATAGATTGTAAGCTCTATGGGGCAGGGACCTCCTTCCTCTTGTGTCCTCGACTCTTAACTTATTGCTGCTGTATTTATCTGTATTTATTATTATACTTTGTATTTATCTATTATCTTATTAACACCCTGTTTGTATTAATGTATTCTACTGTACAGCGCTGCGTACATAAGTAGCGCTTTATAAATAAAGATATACATACATAAATGAGACCAGACTGATTGACTTTGCCAGGGATAATGCCAGTCCCATGTGATGACCTGGACTTAAGGTGACTATGAAATACAGTATATATTCTAAAGAATTGTTCACATCATCCCTGTTATGGTGTAGTGGTCTAGGGTTCAATTCCAGCTACAACTGACTTTTACTTTTGCATGTACGAAACCGAACCCTGCCAAAAAAGGCCAAATCCTGGCCGAATACCGAACCAAATCCTGGCCGAATACCGAACCAAATCCTGGCCGAATACCGAACCAAATCCTGGCCGAATACTGAACCAAATCCTGGCTTCGGTGCATTCCTAGTCAAAACAGCTAAAAATCCGGATCTGAAATTTGCCAGCTAAAACTTGTTGAGATCATGTAGAAGTCAGTGGCAGAGGTCCCTTCCCTTTCCTTGGAGATCCTTCTTTAGAGGTTTCAGATTTTTGATGCTGTTTTTTTGTGCGGCAATTCCATAAAGTAGAGGTCGTGGTGCGACAATTAGAAAATTTTGAGTTTTTGCTGCAACTTTTTCTTGCGCTGGCTTTTTATATCAGATTCCATGTCAGACATTCGAGAAAATGAGTTTAGTAAATAAATATGAAATTATAGAGTTTTAGTAAATCTTCCCCTTAAGACGATGTTCAAAAACTTCTTAAAAATGAATATGTTTGACAAAACTTGGCAGCTTGGAGCAGAAAGAAGCAGTCATCCATTTTGAGTTTCAGTTGTCTGAATTTAAAAAAACCTGGCATCTACTGTATATTCAAGATGTTTGGGGCCAGATTCAATTTAATGAGAAAACCTTATCTACTAATTGGATTCCATTTTTACCCATAGGCAACTCATTGAGAAAAACTTCTCTCTCCTCAAAATGGATCTCAACAATAAGTTTTCACATGATAAACAATAACATAACCTTTTCCCATCAAATCTGGCCCTTTATGTTAAATCTGGGAGATACGATGTGGTATAATGTGAGCTTTTTCTGTTCCCCCCTTTCTCTGAGTACTATACTGCTATTATTAGTAGCAGTAGTAGTAATAGTAGTACTAGTATTGGTATTGCATTCAGTCTCTCACCTGAGCTTTGAATTCTTCCTCAAACTGTTTAAATGCTAAAGAGGAGTTATCCTCCATACTTGAGTCAAACTCTTTGTTTGTGATTTTCATATTGACTTGCACAGTGGCATTAACCGTGTTTCCTATGAAAAGAAAGAAACAGAATCATATCTGTCCCTAGAGCATTTGTGTTCATTCATTTACCTACAAAGAAAGCAGTGTCCTTTATACAGGATTCAGAGGATTCTTGGCCCCAGAATACATTTTCTATATAAAGCCAATGGCCTAACTATAGAGGAAGCAGAGCTTGCTGGCACCGGACTGTTGCAAATAAATTCCCCCTCCCCAGCTGCTCTCCTACTTGGGACGCAAGGGACACGGGTGAGCAGGGGACACAGACGGGGGAAGGGAGTAGGTGGGCAGGCTGAGGGTGGGTAGGAGTCCCTGTGCAATGGCCCCACCATGTTTTTCCTGTGGGGGGAGCTTGGCATGGACTAGGTACACTACTGTATAAAGACGACTGAACTATAGTGCAATAAAATGAATTCAAGGTATGAATTAATAATCTATTTCTTTTAATATTTCTTTTACCACTTACAGTACCTTATATAGACCATCGTGTCAATTGCTAGAACTGTCAAGCACCTACTGTAGCTCCTACGCCATTTGGCTAGCAGGTGGCACCAACCCCTAAAGTTGGCCTGTAGGAACTCCCCCTACAGGTGATAATAAAAGGAAGTGTCTGAGCTGCGGATTTCATCTCTTTGGCATGAGAGGATCTGTTGGCAGTATAGGCAACTGGCCCAGTCTGAAGCAAAGTGGGGCACTCAGCTAGGACTAGGGTAAGTAGAAGTCCATTGCGCTAAAAACACCTTAGGAGATATTAGGTAGCTGTTAGGGAGCAAGGGCAGTATATGGCCCAGACAAGGAGGTAGAGATTGGGGCTAGGACCCCAGGCGATTATGCGCCAGTTAGGGGCTGAAGTGTTCAGGGAGAAGGTTCATCAGAAAAGCATAGCTGTAGCATGAGTTGGTGTGCCCACTTACCTGCTTCCACTCTGTCATCAGCAAACTCACAGTTAGGTCCATAGAAAATACCGATGCAATCACATTTAATCCCATCAAAGGTACCTCCATTCTGGCATTCTCTTGCTAGTAAAAAAAAAATTAAAGGTAAATCAACATTCAAGCAAAGGTGTTCAATTGAGATGTAAACTAATTAATAGGAGTAATAACTTATTTGCTAGGGAGCAGCTATATTCTATAGTGTGTTTGTTCTTTGGCAAGTTGTAGTTATGTTGCTGTCACTTAAACATATACATTAAATAAATGTCAATAGAAAAGAAATAATTCCTGGGGAAAGGGCAAGAAGCCAGAAAGTCAGGAGTTAACTTGTGAGTCTGTATGAAATTTGCGCTAAACTTAGCCCCACACTAGCACTGTTACTGTTAAATTAGACAATATGTTGACTCTAAACAAGCTGATGTTTCAGTAAGATGCTGCTTGGAATCAAACATCTTAGTGAATATTTTAATCATTTAATCAATTAAGTCATAGATTTATCTGGCAGAAAAATGTCTAATATAAGCATTCAATAAAATTCAGGGCAGTACCAGCGCTGCTACTAGCACATAGAGGCACTATCAGTTCAGGCAGCTGAATCCTTCAGCAGAGGTGTCAGGGAGCTGCTATCTTGCTACCTTCCCAGTGTTCTGCTGATTGGTTGCTGGGGGGAAGGGAGGGGGTGACCACTCCAACTTGCAATGCTGCAGTAAAAAGAGACTGAAGTTTATCAGAGCACAAGTCACATGGCTAAGGGCACCTGGGAAACTAAGAAAATGGCTATGCTCATGTGAAATTTCAAAATTAAATATTTAAAAATCTGTTTGCTCTTTTGAGCATATGATGTAAGGTTCTCAGTGCCACACTTTTTTTTCTTTATTATATCCAGTTTGTTTCCTTGTTTGCATCCTCTTCTCTCACCTCCTCATCTTTTAATTTTTTTGCTGTGTAGTTGTCATTTACATGGAAAAATCCATCATGGGTGGCAATGAGCAGCATTGGGAGGAGCAGATGAGCCATGTTCCTACCATTTGTTATAGGGCAGTAGGGAGAGGGCCCGTTGCAGCCCATGCCTCCCGACGCTCTGACTTGCGACACACAAGTTTGGGTATATGGTAAGGACCGGGGTGGGATAAAATTATTTATGCTGCTTTCTGTACAGGACAATAAAATACTCCAAAGTGCCCTCTTCTGCTTTAGACTTAGCGATGAGGTCTTATGAGGAAAAGAAAAAAAAAAGAAAAGGAAAAGAACACAGGAACGACACTGCAGGTCATGAACAGGGAAGGAAAAATGAACAGCCACCACCATTCCAGTGACTCCTGACATGCGCATCCTATACTCTGTGAGTGTATTGGGAAGTTTTATTTGTATGAAAGTATAGTACACATATGGCGTATGCATTTATCCCACAGTAAGTGCACAGAAGGGGAAGGGAAACAGAAAGGTCGTGGAATTAACCTAAAGTTACTAAGTTGCAAATTTACCAATGTGAAGTGGTTCCTAATACTGCCTGAAATTAAGAGGTGGGAAAGCAGAGAGTCGTGAGCTACAAGCGAACCAATTGGATGCCATATAAACCCAAGGGGGTCTGTAAGTAGATTGGCAATCGGAAAGGGATATCACAACTGGGCACAAAAGGGTGATACAAGTAAAAGTTATCACTGGTGTTAAAAAGTGTGAAGCAACAACAGTATTACACTATATTTTTTTTCTCTTTTTTTTTTCTTTTCTTTTCCTCATAAGACCTCATCGCTAAGTCTAAAGCAAAAGAGGGCACTTTGGAGTATTTTATTGAACTGTATTTGGCCTGGGACACGAGGTATCTGAAGTGAGGAGCATACACTGAAAATTGCACTTATTTATATTTGTAAAAGTTCTGTACAGGACGTCAGATTTTTGATCCGGCACTCTATACAGAAAGCAACAACCCCCGGGGTGCAGTTTCCGCATTTCGGCACCGGTGGATTTTTTGCACAAAACTGAGGCAAAAATTCACCTAAAAGCTTTAGAAAAACGCAGAAAAAAAACAAAACAAAAAACCCAAAATGCGCACTCACTTGATGAGTGAATTTTTTAGCCAGTCATGGATTCACAGCGAAATTCCGAGAAACAAAAATTCGCTGAGTGAGGAAAAAGTCACGGTCAAGAAAACAAAAAGTCGCGGTCACATCAAATAAGTTGTGGTCACATTAAATAAGTCGCAGTCACATCAAAAAAAGTCACGGTTGTATAAGATAAGTTGTAGTGCATAAAACAAGTCCAAAAAGTCATGTGCACCAAAAAAGTAACATAGTAAGTTGGGTTGAAAAAAGACATATGTCCATCATGTTCAACCATAATGCCTATATATAACCTGCCTAACTGCTAGTTGATCCAGAGGAAGGCGAAAACCCCATCTGAAGCCTCTCTAATTTGCCCCAGAGGGGAAAAAATTCCTTCCTGACTCCAAGATGGCAATCATAGTAACATACATAGTAACATAGTAAGTTAGGTTGAAAAAAGACACATGTCCATCACGTTCAACCATAATGCCAATATATAACCTGCCTAATTACTAGCTGATAATTCATTAGCCATGTTTCGCAAAATTTTCAGCACTTTCTCTAATTTTGCTGTGAAGCGAAATGGGACAGATTCGCTCATTACTACCATTCACTTGAATGTATTTGGAGTGAGAAAAAATTTGAGAAAAATACGCCCATTGACTTCAGTGTATTCGGAGTGAGAAGAAACTCCCTTTGACTTCAATACATTTGGCATGACCATTGACTTAAATCCACTTGGAGCGGAAAAATGCCTATTGACTTCAATGTTTTGCAAATATTTCACTTTCACAAGATTTTCAGCAGTTACACAAATTTTTCACCAAAGCAAAACTGGACAGATTCATTTATCAGTAGTAAGGGGTTTTACATGACCCCTGCTTTTGGCTATTTGCTCAGAAGTTGCCATAGTATGAGTAACTTTATTAGATATATGTCAAATTTATGCATAGATAATTGCATACAGTATATCTGCTCATAGACAATTACTATAGGACTATAATCCATTGTTTGAGTACTACTAATAATGTACCTGTTCTCAAGCATTTTTGCTGGCTGTTGTATCATGAATATGTATAAAGTGTTCTGTATAATTCTGAGGGTCCAGGCTCTGCCCTGCTAGGGTCTAGGCCGATACAGTAAGGTGTGCAGGATAGAAAGTACTTAGGATAAAGCTACAGCTATGTACTAAATAATCACATTACCCCTACAAATAATAGGAACATAAACTCATGCAGTACATACGTGGTACAAATGGGTTCGTGGTGGTTGTAGACTGAGTAGTAGTAGTAGTTGTAGTAGGAGTAGTAGTTGTCGTAGTAGTACTCAATGTCGACATAATAATTACTTTAGAAGTACTAAGAGCCGTTTGTTCGGGCCCTGGTATGACCGTAGTTTGAGCTGATCCGGGCTTGTCTGTAGTTTGCCCTGATTCTGGCTTGTTGGTAGTTTGAATTGATTCAGGCTTTTGGGAGGTTTCAGGCGCTGAAGATGCTTCTGTTGGCCCAGACACTGGGGAGGTTTCTGTTGTTTTAGGCGCTGAAGATGCTTCTGTTGGCCCAGACACTGGGGAGGTTTCTGTTGTTTCAGGCGCTGAAGATGCTTCTGTTGGCCCAGACACTGGGGAGTTTTCTGTTGTTTCAGGCGCTGAAGATGCTTCTGTTGGCCCAGACACTGGGGAGGTTTCTGTTGTTTCAGGCGCTGAAGATGCTTCTGTTTGCCCAGACACTGGGGAGGTTTCTGTTGTTTCAGGTGCTGACGATGCTTCTGTTGGCCCAGACACTGGGGAGGTTTCTGTTGTTTCAGGCGCTGACGATGCTTCTGTTGGCCCAGACACTGGGGAGGTTTCTGTTGTTTCAGGCGCTGACGATGCTTCTGTTTGCCCAGACACTGGGGAGGTTTCTGTTGTTTCAGGCGCTGACGATGCTTCTGTTGGCCCAGACACTGGGGAGGTTTCTGTTATTTCAGGCGCTGACGATGCTTCTGTTGGCCCAGACACTGGGGAGGTTTCTGTTGCTTCAGGCGCTGAAGATGTTTCTGTTGGCCCAGACACTGGGGAGGTTTCTGTTGCTTCAGGCGCTGAAGATGCTTCTGTTGGCCCAGACACTGGGGAGGTTTCTGTTGCTTCAGGCGCTGAAGATGTTTCTGTTGGCCCAGACACTGGGGAGGTTTCTGTTGCTTCAGGCGCTGAAGATGTTTCTGTTGACCCAGACACTGGGGAGGTTTCTGTTGCTTCAGGCGCTGAAGATGCTTCTGTTGACCCAGACACTGGGGAGGTTTCTGTTGCTTCAGGCGCTGAAGATGCTTCTGTTGACACTGGAGATATATTTGTTGACCCAGACACTGGGGAGGTTTCTGTTGCTTCAGGCGCTGAAGATGCTTCTGTTGACCCGGACACTGGTGAGGTTTCTGTTATTCCAGACACTGAAGATGCTTCCGTTGACCCGGACACTGGGGAGGTTTCTGTTATTCCAGACACTGAAGATGCTTCTGTTGACCCAGACACTGGTGAGGTTTCTGTTATTCCAGACACTGAAGATGCTTCTGTTGACCCGGACACTGGTGAGGTTTCTGTTATTCCAGACACTGAAGATGCTTCATTTGACCCGGACACTGGGGAGGTTTCTGTTATTCCAGACACTGAAGATGCTTCTGTTGACCCAGACACTGGTGAGGTTTCTGTTATTCCAGACACTGAAGATGCTTCCGTTGACCCAGACACTGGGGAGGTTTCTGTTATTCCAGACACTGAAGATACTTCTGTTGACCCGGACACTGGTGAGGTTTCTGTTATTCCAGACACTGAAGATGCTTCCGTTGACCCAGACACTGGTGAGGTTTCTGTTATTCCAGACACTGAAGATGCTTCATTTGACCCGGACACTGCGGAGGTTTCTGTTATTCCAGACACTGAAGATGCTTCTGTTGACCCAGACACTGGTGAGGTTTCTGTTATTCCAGACACTGAAGATGCTTCTGTTGACCCGGACACTGGTGAGGTTTCTGTTATTCCAGACACTGAAGATGCTTCATTTGACCCGGACACTGGGGAGGTTTCTGTTATTCCAGACACTGAAGATGCTTCTGTTGACCCAGACACTGGGGAGGTTTCTGTTATTCCAGACACTGAAGATGCTTCTGTTGACCCGGACACTGGTGAGGTTTCTGTTATTCCAGACACTGAAGATGCTTCCGTTGACCCGGACACTGGTGAGGTTTCTGTTATTCCAGACACTGAAGATGCTTCATTTGACCCGGACACTGGGGAGGTTTCTGTTATTCCAGACACTGAAGATGCTTCATTTGACCCGGACACTGGGGAGGTTTCTGTTATTCCAGACACTGAAGATGCTTCTGTTGACCCAGACACTGGTGAGGTTTCTGTTATTCCAGACACTGAAGATGCTTCCATTGACCCGGACACTGGTGAGGTTTCTGTTATTCCAGACACTGAAGATGCTTCATTTGACCCGGACACTGGGGAGGTTTCTGTTATTCCAGACACTGAAGATGCTTCTGTTGACCCAGACACTGGTGAGGTTTCTGTTATTCCAGACACTGAAGATGCTTCTGTTGACCCGGACACTGGTGAGGTTTCTGTTATTCCAGACACTGAAGATGCTTCCGTTGACCCAGACACTGGTGAGGTTTCTGTTATTCCAGACACTGAAGATGCTTCATTTGACCCGGACACTGGGGAGGTTTCTGTTATTCCAGACACTGAAGATGCTTCATTTGACCCGGACACTGGGGAGGTTTCTGTTATTCCAGACACTGAAGATGCTTCTGTTGACCCAGACACTGGTGAGGTTTCTGTTATTCCAGACACTGAAGATGCTTCCATTGACCCAGACACTGGTGAGGTTTCTGTTATTCCAGACACTGAAGATGCTTCTGTTGACCCGGACACTGGTGAGGTTTCTGTTGTTTCAGACAAAGAAGATGCTTCCGTTGACAATGGAGATATATTTGTTGACACTGGGGAGGTTTCTGTTGGTCCAGACACAGAAGACATATCCACTGTTGTTGCATTAAGATTATATGTCTCCATCAGAATTTCCAGGTCGTTATTTTCTTCCACTTCGTTTGTTTCCCATTCCATTCCTCCATATGTTAAATTTGCGTTACTTCCAGTATCATATATTTCTTTTCCTGTGTCCCAGAGTTCATCTTGTGAGAAATGCCCGTAACTACGTACTGCTCGTTCCTGACTCTCCCATGAGCCCCATTCTCTATGAACAGCTGTGAAAGGAAAAATAACATTTAAAGTTAGAAATTGTACTGTGTTGTTGTACGATGCATATTTATACAGCAAGGCACTGCAGGGTGGAACTAACTACTTACTAACTACTACACTTTTTACAACATTTGGGTAATATTTGTTGGTTTAACATACCATGCTTCTTCTTTTTTATGAGCTTCCTAGTAGTGGTTATGAATTTATATTGAGTCCAATCAGAAAGGAGAAGGAAGTTCCAAGCAATTATCCACACAACACACAAAAGAACCACACAGACCACCGGTTATGTTTGTTTTTTTTGCCTGAGGGTCTATTATACATACTGCACAGTCAATAACAAACCAGTATAGCTAAATACTACATGGGTACGAACAACCCTCATTTGAGCAGATTTATTTGAGCAATTTTCCAATAAATACACAGATCAAAATGGCTACCTGGTCAAGGGCATGGACAGAAAAAAACAAATATGACACTGGAATTGCAGCTGATGTGCATAACTAACATATTAATGCTTTGAATTTCCTTTTCTTTAGACTTATATATCGTAGAAGGTATTAGTGTGCACAATTACAACATATCTGAGAGTTGGCAGTAAGTGTGGCTCATTTAGGTAATAGACTGCAATCTTAAAAAGTGCAAGAATAAGTCACAATCGGTCGTTGTGTCGCACTGTGCGCACTGCATTCTGCTCTTTACAAACTGCCAGGTCTCTGCACTTCATTTAAGAGCATAGAGAACTTCAGCTAGCCCACTGAATAGAGCAGGGATCCCCAACCAGTGGCTCAGGGGCAACATGTTGCTCTCCAACCCCTTGGATGTTGCTCCCAGTGGCCTCAAAGCAGGGAGTTATTTTTGAATTTCTGGCTTGGAGTCAAAAAAATATATGTACTTCCAAACAGAGCATCATGCAGACTGCAAGTTCATTTAGAACCTACCAAAAATTTGGCACCCCTAGGCACATTTTCTATTCTTGTGTTGCTCCCTAACTCTTTTTACAATTGAATGTGGGGAGGGCATATAGACATCCCCCCTATTGCTCCCTACCCTCCCCCTTACTTGTGTGTCACCCAGGCACCCAAATAAGTTAATGGCAGGCAGCAATGGGGCCCTGTCCTTGCCACCTGCCCTAGCACCCCATGCCAAATTTTAAATCCAGTGTAAGTAGCAGAATGCAGCCTTTCCCAGAGTGCAAGTGCTTGTCAGATGAGTACCTGCACCCAGGAAAAAAGTTATTGACCCCTAGTTGCTCTAAGAGGAACAGAGTAGTACAGAGATGTAGCGAGGAGCAGAAGAGTAAAGGAATTTGATGGTTTTTAGGCATATATTGGAATCTGATCTCTTTATATTGTTAGGGTTTGAGGTCTGGAATTAGTCGAGTTATTGATTTGAATCTGACGTTTGATACTGAGATTAGAAAATTTTGTATTATAGACAAGATAGAAGATGTCTACTCCAAGATCAGGATGATATAGGGTGCTCTGGAGAACAAAGCAATGCTTTTAGATAGGACAGATGCTGCCACGTTCCTTTACCATGTTGTCACGTTAAGTCTATTCCAGTAAACACAGGTAAAAAAAATACCAAATTCGCCACCAGGCGGTGCTTGATCTATGGCGTTTTCTATTGTGTTTTGCTGGAAAGTCCTTGCACTGTAGCACCATCTAGAGGCAGGATTTAGCACTCAAAAATGGTGTCTGAACATGGGGAGAAAAAATGTGAAAACCTGCTGGCTGCATCTGTATTCCTAATCAATTCAACTGAGATTCTAGCTATGTTTATAACTGAATTTAGACTACAGTAGATAGAAATATTACCTGCTTTCTGCATTAACCAATAAGATAACTGACATAGGATAGCTGAGCAACTCGAAAGGAACAAATGACATTTTTAAAAACATGCCATTTTATAAAAACATGGTGTATGTATCATTACACTCCTGCACAGGAGTAATTCAAAGAGCAAAACTAATGAAATAATCCCTTTACGTGAATATGTCTGAATGCAGCTCAGTACATAGGTGAGAAGGGAAACAGGAAATAATTAGATGAATTCAGGACTGAGATATCTGTGAGAACAAACAATGATAAATCAATAATTCTTACACAGCTGATTTTATCTGGAACCAAACTCCTACTATAATCATAAAGAGATTAAGTCATAAGTAAAGCTCAGCAGCCATGGGAACATTTCTGCAGACAGGGTTTGTTAGCACTGTTGCTAAACCATCATTTGCCACCATTTTTTTTTTTTAACAAAACATTTTTGCATACAGTTGTCCTGGGGTTTCTCCAGATCTGCTTCATTTTCTAGTTTATTGGGGGTTCTGTCAACTAGGGATGCACCGAATCCAGGATTCAGTTTGGTATTTGGCCAGGATTCAGCCTTTTTCGGCAGGGTTTGGATTCGGGTGAATCCACAGTCCAGTAAGCCACGGATACCAGCCCAGCTAGGAGGAGGGGCACCATGACCCAGGCTCATCCCTAGCCGGAGCCCCATAGGTGCTTTCAATTTAAGGGGAAGGGTTAAGCCTGGGGGGAGGAGTAAGGGGCCATCTTTAGAGCTAGGCAAGGTGAACCTGCAACCATTTTGTGGAAGCAGGTAGTAAAGTAAAGATCCCCACCCGCCCTCCCTAGAAGGGGGTGGATTTATGTAAGGGTTTGTTATTTTATTAGTTGTAACAAATGTGGCCAATGAGGGCTGGGGTACACAAGTTATAGTTAGCTAGTTAAGTTGGGTCATAGGCAAATTGGAGACTTAAATTCAGAAGGATATTCGTCACAGCAAAGGGCGGGCCCTTGTCAGTCTGCCGGGTAAATATTTGGGCCGGTAAGAGAGTCTTACCTTGGTGGGATGGTTTAACCCCTAAGGTGGGTGGCCATTGTTGCAGATGGATTACGGGTGAAATATTAAAAGGTGATGGCGGGGGGCTCCCGGTAAGGTGGAGTCTCTTTTGTAAGTACGGTTTGGCGGCCTATCCTCTGGGCTAGGAGGCTTTACGGCTAGAGGATAGTGCTTCAGGTAAGGAGGGGCAGACTGACAGGGGTTCAAGTTATATGGATGTTACTGATGTTATATGTTAATATAATATGTTTTGTTATAAATGATGTAAATTATGATATTGTATTTTATTCAATTGTTATGTACTTGGAATTGTATTGAAAATTAATAAAGCTGTGGCCAGTATCATTCCAAAGGTGATATTGTCACGCATTTTATTGGTTAGAGAGTGTTAGCGTGAGGATGCTGTGGGTGATGCCTGGGTCATGGACGAACCGAATCCGGATCCTAATTAGCTTACATTAGCATATGCTAATTAGGATTCGGATTCGGTTCGGTATTCAGCCGAATCCCTTAGGATGGATTTGGGGATTCAGTGCATCCCTACTATCAACCCAACACCCTTTTCTGCTGCAAAAAGTTTATTCATGCCAGTTGCCAACTGGACATTGCTAATGTCATACTCATGACCAGAAAAATATGGACTGTTTTACCCTCAAGCCAACAATTTCCACCTGGTACTCTAAACTGTATCTACTGTAAGTCAATATGAGGCTGTTGTCTTAAAAGGCCACCTTCATACGAATAAATACCTAATACAGGGATACCCTTAGGGGCACATTTACTAATCCACGAGCGCCCGCATGTGTTTTTTTCGTAATGATCGGTATTTTATGACTTTTTCGCGAATTTTTCGAGCTCAATACGAAAAAGTGGCGACGATTCGCGAAAGTCGTAATGGTTATGAAAAAGTCGCGACAATTCACGAAATTTGTAATGGCTATGAAAAAGTCGCGACAATTCGTGCAAGCCGTAACGGCTACGAAAAAGTCGCAACGGTGACAAAAAAATTGCAAAAAATACGAAAAAGTCGCAAAATGTTCGTTTCCAATCCGATTTTTTCCCATTCGGGATTGGGATTCGTGGATTAGTAAATCAGCCCCTTAGTCTTGTAAGAAGACTATGAGCATAAGATAAAGCCCTCAGACCCAACAGGCTTAGCAAAATCAATTTAGCCAATATGCCACAACTCAAAACCACTATAAAATATGGAATATTTTAATATCCTGTTAGATGTTAGGAAGCATACAAACCCCATGCGTTTCATACCTCGCAGTACTAATTCATAAGCAGTAAGGCACCCACTGGTTCCAGCAAATAAAAACATAAGTAACTCCTCTCTTCAGTTAGTTAAAGCCATCAAAAGCCTAACCAATCAAACTTCAACAGGGCTGAAAGAGTACGTGCAGTCTGCACAACAGAATATGTATAGTTTTAGAACAAGGTACAGAATTAAATAAAGGTTTTCCAAAGGTACAGAATTAAATAGAGGGTTTCCAAAGGTACAGAATTAAATAGAGGGTTTCCAAAGGTACAGAATTAAATAAAGGGTTTCCAAAGGCATAGAATTAAATAGAGGGTTTCCAAAGGTACAGAATTAAATAAAGGGTTTCCAAAGGCATAGAATTAAATAGAGGGTTTCCAAAGGTACAGAATTAAATAGAGGGTTTCCAAAGGTACAGAATTAAATAAAAGGTTTCCTAAGGTAAAGAATTAAATAAAGGGTTTCCTAAGGTACAGAATTAAATAGAGGGTTTCCAAAGGTACAGAATTAAATAAAGGGTTTCCAAAGGCAAAGAATTAAATAGAGGGTTTCCAAAGGTACAGAATTAAATAGAGGGTTTCCAAAGGTACAGAATTAAATAAAAGGTTTCCTAAGGTAAAGAATTAAATAGAGGGTTTCCAAAGGTACAGAATTAAATAGAGGGTTTCCAAAGGTACAGAATTAAATAGAGGGTTTCCAAAGGTACAGAATTAAATAAAGGGTTTCCTAAGGTACAGAATTAAATAGAGGGTTTCCAAAGGTACAGAATTAAATAAAGGGTTTCCTAAGGTACAGAATTAAATAAAGGGTTTCCTAAGGTACAGAATTAAATAGAGGGTTTCCAAAGGTACAGAATTAAATAAAGGGTTTCCTAAGGTACAGAATTAAATTAAGGGTTTCCTAAGGTACAGAATTAAATAGAGGGTTTCCAAAGGTACAGAATTAAATAGAGGGTTTCCAAAGGTACAGAATTAAATAAAGGGTTTCCTAAGGTACAGAATTAAATTAAGGGTTTCCTAAGGTACAGAATTAAATAGAGGGTTTCCAAAGGTACAGAATTAAATAGAGGGTTTCCAAAGGTACAGAATTAAATAAAGGGTTTCCAAAGGCATAGAATTAAATAGAGGGTTTCCAAAGGTACAGAATTAAATAAAGGGTTTCCAAAGGCATAGAATTAAATAGAGGGTTTCCAAAGGTACAGAATTAAATAGAGGGTTTCCAAAGGTACAGAATTAAATAAAGGGTTTCCAAAGGCATAGAATTAAATAGAGGGTTTCCAAAGGTACAGAATTAAATAAAGGGTTTCCTAAGGTACAGAATTAAATTAAGGGTTTCCTAAGGTACAGAATTAAATAGAGGGTTTCCAAAGGTACAGAATTAAATAGAGGGTTTCCAAAGGTACAGAATTAAATAAAGGGTTTCCTAAGGTACAGAATTAAATTAAGGGTTTCCTAAGGTACAGAATTAAATAGAGGGTTTCCAAAGGTACAGAATTAAATAGAGGGTTTCCAAAGGTACAGAATTAAATAAAGGGTTTCCAAAGGCATAGAATTAAATAGAGGGTTTCCAAAGGTACAGAATTAAATAAAGGGTTTCCAAAGGCATAGAATTAAATAGAGGGTTTCCAAAGGTACAGAATTAAATAGAGGGTTTCCAAAGGTACAGAATTAAATAAAAGGTTTCCTAAGGTAAAGAATTAAATAAAGGGTTTCCTAAGGTACAGAATTAAATAAAGGGTTTCCAAAGGCATAGAATTAAATAAAGGGTTTCCAAAGGCATAGAATTAAATAGAGGGTTTCCAAAGGTACAGAATTAAATAGAGGGTTTCCAAAGGTACAGAATTAAATAAAGGGTTTCCAAAGGCATAGAATTAAATAGAGGGTTTCCAAAGGTACAGAATTAAATAGAGGGTTTCCAAAGGTACAGAATTAAATAAAGGGTTTCCAAAGGCATAGAATTAAATAGAGGGTTTCCAAAGGTACAGAATTAAATAGAGGGTTTCCAAAGGTACAGAATTAAATAAAAGGTTTCCTAAGGTAAAGAATTAAATAAAGGGTTTCCTAAGGTACAGAATTAAATAGAGGGTTTCCAAAGGTACAGAATTAAATAAAGGGTTTCCAAAGGCATAGAATTAAATAGAGGGTTTCCAAAGGTACAGAATTAAATAGAGGGTTTCCAAAGGTACAGAATTAAATAGAGGGTTTCCAAAGGTACAGAATTAAATAAAGGGTTTCCTAAGGTACAGAATTAAATAGAGGGTTTCCAAAGGTACAGAATTAAATAGAGGGTTTCCAAAGGTACAGAATTAAATAAAGGGTTTCCTAAGGTAAAGAATTAAATAAAGGGTTTCCTAAGGTAAAGAATTAAATATAAAGGGTTTCCAAAGGCATATAATTAAGTAGAGGGTTTCCAAAGGTACAGAATTAAATAGAGGGTTTCCAAAGGTACAGAATTAAATAAAGGGTTTCCTAAGGTACAGAATTAAATAGAAGGTTTCCAAAGGTACAGAATTAAATAGAGGGTTTCCTAAGGTACAGAATTAAATAGAGGGTTTCCAAAGGTACAGAATTAAATAGAGGGTTTCCAAAGGTACAGAATTAAATAGAGGGTTTCCAAAGGTACAGAATTAAATAAAGGGTTTCCTAAGGTACAGAATTAAATAAAGGGTTTCCTAAGGTACAGAATTAAATAGAGGGTTTCCTAAGGTACAGAATTAAATAAAGGGTTTCCTAAGGTACAGAATTAAATAGAGGGTTTCCAAAGGTACAGAATTAAATAAAGGGTTTCCTAAGGTACAGAATTAAATAAAGGGTTTCCTAAGGTACAGAATTAAATAAAGGGTTTCCAAAGGTACAGAATTAAATAAAGGGTTTCCTAAGGTACAGAATTAAATAGAGGGTTTCCAAAGGTACAGAATTAAATAGAGGGTTTCCAAAGGTACAGAATTAAATAAAGGGTTTCCTAAGGTACAGAATTAAATAAAGGGTTTCCTAAGGTACAGAATTAAATAGAGGGTTTCCAAAGGTACAGAATTAAATAGAGGGTTTCCTAAGGTACAGAATTAAATAAAGGGTTTCCTAAGGTACAGAATTAAATAAAGGGTTTCCTAAGGTACAGAATTAAATAAAGGGTTTCCTAAGGTACAGAATTTAATAGAGGGTTTCCAAAGGTACAGAATTAAATAGAGGGTTTCCTAAGGTACAGAATTAAATAAAGGGTTTCCTAAGGTACAGAATTAAATAAAGGGTTTCCTAAGGTACAGAATTAAATAAAGGGTTTCCAAAGGTACAGAATTAAATAGAGGGTTTCCAAAGGTACAGAATTAAATAAAGGGTTTCCTAAGGTACAGAATTAAATAAAGGGTTTCCAAAGGTACAGAATTAAATAAAGGGTTTCCAAAGGCATAGAATTAAATAGAGGGTTTCCAAATGTACAGAATTAAATAAAGGGTTTCCAAAGGCATAGAATTAAATTATCTATCCTCTAAGTATCTATTAGTCATGTCCCATGCCTGAAGAATTCACCATCTCCTCAGTCAGTTAAACTAACAGGTACTGTATACCACCAATCAAACTACACGGATGGCTAGGAGTTGGATGAGGCAAGGCATTTCTGCTGCAAGGTTTCCGATAAATCATTGTGTCTCAAATATTCTTTCATGCCTGCAGAGATGTGGCTCTTCTCCTCCCACCAACCCATGTAAAGCTTGGCAAAGGAGAGAGCAGATTTAGCACTCATTGCCATCCCACATCTCTGCAGGTAGAAAAACTGAATCAAAGATGAAATAGTTGTATTTTAATTACAAAAAATAGCTAGTAAGACTGGCATACCTAGATGTTCCTGGGCCCCACAGAAAATTAAATTGAGGGTCCCAAAACATTGGTAAGTTGGCCTATCTTACCAAGACATATTGAAATGGCTTATTAATTAAGGATCACTGCTGGCCCCCCTGCAACTGTAGTTACGCCCCCCTGGCTAGTGACAAAAAATTGCACAATTTCCACGTTGTATTCACTATTCCTTCCTAGGGGGCTTTGTGTAGATTCCAGTCCCAACTCATGTTGGATAGATAAATATATCCTATGCCAAGATGATTGGCCGGGCCATTGGTATCATCACTGAGTTACAAACTAGATCATCTCTACTATTCTCTTTTCTAATGTTCCATTGACCAATACAGTTCGCTTTTCCAAGTTTTTCTAGTCTAATATATGCATTTGTTTTTCCAAGCTGAGTGCTAATCCCCACCACTAATCCCCGGTTTGCCTGCATTCTTTATCACCGGTGTATTCTCATTTTTATATTCTAAAGGGACCTGTTTCTCCAATTTAGTCAAATTATTGTTTCCCTTGGTAAACTTAACTACCTCATTATCGAAGTCCTATAAGTTCTCTTCTACCTTCCTATGAAATTGTTCCACGAATGGTCCTCCATATTGAATGGGGTAGAAATTCTATTTTTAAATCTGGAACTATCTATGGCCGATGGCTTTTCTTTCCTAATCAAACCCTACTGATCTGGTCATGCTGCCTTATTCTTAATCTGCAAATAGTACTTCTACGTGCAAATTGGTTGACATCAATCACAGTTTCAAGCAAGTCCCTGCTTGGTGACAAAGAAAGACCTTGACTCAAAACATGGATCTGTGCTGATAACAGTTTCTTTGAGGAAAGCTTCCATATTTTTTTTCAAATATTCAGTGTTGTTTATCTATTTCCCCTTTGTATTTAAGGGCCACCTTGTTAGAAATCTATTAAATTTACTCTTTATCTTGTAAGAATCATTTTAACTTCTCTAGAGACTCTAGAGACCCTCTCTCCTTAGAGTCCGAATGACAAGGATCACTATAATAAGTAGCCCTTGGTCCCACTGGATGGCTCTACCAGTAGGTTCCATTACTATCTGGCCAATCTGTGCTCTGAGTGTAGGAAGATTGTCCTGTTAGAATTTGGTTCATGTGAGGAGAATCTTCTGACAAGCACAGTGCTGCCAAGGGTGGTTGGTTAGTCATATGTATGCACAGTTGGTTGTTGCAAAGCAGGAACTGGGAATTGAGGCTTTTTTATTGGTTGCAATGCCTGATACCCTAACTGCTGAGTGCCACTGGCACTCCTGAAAGCAGGTAGTGGAAGGGACCTTCTGGAATGCAGTTTGGTCAGATATATAAAATATATGTGGCAAAGATCCAATTTTCGATATCATTTTATTCTCTTTGGGGCTATGTGCAATGCAATGGCCCTAATCCTTCACGCGAAGCTACAGTTTAGTGGATTTTTTTCATGGATGGCAGTTTTCTTATAATAAATATAATTTCAGTATTCTTTCCTCTCATGAGGAATGCATTCAATCAAAAAGGACACTTACCTACTGCCACCAGCAAGGAGCAGATGACAACAGCGGAGACCACCGCTCTCATTTCTGGGGAACCACAGTATCACTATTCAGATGTAATTCCTTATGAGATGTAGTGGAAGTGACTGAGAAGCAGTCTGAACCACTTCTATATCTCACCAACCTCACGTGACTGGATATCTATCTGAGTGATTAGATTTGTAGAACCATACAATAATAGAGATAAAGGTGTCATATAATGCTAATGAATGTTTCACAAGAAACATCAGTTGAAAGAGAAGCCTATGGATGCATTGTGGTTGCCCTCCGACATGACACAAGGTTAATAAGTAACTATATTATCACAGAAGAAACATACAGTTAAACTTCATGGAGATAGAGATATAACATCTGATTATCAGGTTACCCATGGTGCACATCGTACACTGTAGTTAAAGTCCTAACTTTATTCTTCTAGTTTGAGTCATTGTCTTGGCCATTCCAATCATTTCTGGACGTTGAGGAGATTTGTATGTATGTATATCTTTATTTATAAGTGCTACTTATGTACGCATCACTGGACAGTAGAATACATTCATACAAACAGGGGGTTATTAAGATAATAATAGATAAATACAAAGAATAACAATAAATAGAAATGAATACACAGTTGCAATAAGTTAAGAGTCAAAGACACAAGGATGGAGGTCCCTGCCCCGTAGAGCTTACAATCTGTATGAGAAAGAGATCGTAGCATTTGTAGCACCTGTTTAATTGGAAGAGCTGCTTGTTTGGCCAGGTCACCAAATAAGTTGATCTCCTTTCCATCTGGCCACCCAAATCAGGAGTTAAACCTTCAACCCACAGGCCTATGGTCAGAACACATGGAGGACTTGTGTAGAGTCATCAGTTGGACTATATTCATGGCCCTATACTGTCTTTAGTCAACAGGAATTTTACGTCTGAATTTTGGTCATGTATTAGTCAGGAAGTGTGTAAAAATGTGCAAAATAACTGCTGACTAGAGCTGGCCATACACACACAGATACAATTGTACAAAACCTAGTTTCGTAACATTTTTGGACCATGGGTGAGCTTTAAGTTATTGTCCCGATAATTTTCAAACCATGGCGATCATTGGTTTAGCTGATCGAAAAGGGTTAGAAAATTTCAGTCGGATAAGGATAAAATCTGCCCATGTATTGTGTGTTGGACAATATCCCTGTAGAGTGTAAGCTCTTTTGGGCAGGGCTCTCTTCACCTCCTGTATCGGTTACTGATTGCTTTATATGTTACTCTGTATGTCCAATGTATGTAACCCACTTATTGTACAGCGCTGCGGGATATGTTGGCGCTTTATAACTAAACGTTAATAATAATAATAAACCTTGGGGGACCTACAATGGAAGTCATTTTCCTACGATTGGCGCCTGCCAACTATTTCATGTTCAGAACATCCTCCCATTTGTTATTGCTAGAGCTTTATCCTACAATTTCAGTCTGAATGTTAGTATGATCGAGATCCGAACGTTTATCTGAAGGACACTAAAATCTGAATGTGTATGGCCAGCTTAAATCAAAATAGGCTAAGGTGACAACTATTATCTTCTGGGGTATGGTCACTTTGGGGACCATTTACTAACCACCAGATTTTTTATTTCCGATTCAGATTTTAGCGCTAAAAGTTGGCAGAATTTTTTTTGTCCAAATTTCTAAAAATCCAAATCCGACAATTCCGCGGGTAAAATTTGCCGAGATCATGTAGAAGTCAGTGGCAGATGTCCCTTCCCTTTCCTGAAAGATCCGCCTCGAAACTTTAGAGGTTTCGGATTTCTGATGCTGGTTTTTGTGCGGCAAAATTCGAACAAGTCGCAGTTTCTGTGACTTTTTCAGTTTGGATTTTTTAATAAATGTCAGACATTGCTGAAAATAAGTTTATTCAGATTTTCAAGAATAACAAAATGAGAAATGTTAAAAGTTTAAGTCAATATTTTAGAAAGCTATCCCCCAAACAATTTAGGTCTCTATAAAAATATATTGCATAAACAGCTCATATGTAAAACCCTGCTTCATCTAAATAAACCATTTTCATATAAATATACTTATTTAGCAGTATGTGCCATTGGGTAATCCTAAATAGGAAACTGCCATTTTAAGTACTAAGGGCCGCCCCCTGGGATCATAGGATTCACAGTGCACACAAACAAGCCAAGGCACACATACATGCTAGGCCCCATCATCCAATGAATGGACAGAGTTCTGCCTTTTGCTCCCACACTACTTCCTGTTACAGTTAGAGCTGCATCACTTCCTGTCAGCTGATCTCTGAGGGAGCACACAGCCCTTCACTAAATGGCAGCTCAAGGGAAAAGATGTTAAAGGGCAATATTTACTGATATATTCTTCTTTTTCATAAAATAGTTCCATTGCTTCTCACTATACAATTCCAGCCTGTTTTTCCACTTTCCTTCTGTTGCTCCCTCAGCAGAATTACTTTTTATTGTGTTATTAAAGACAGGTCTTTGAACTATGCAAGATGATGACACTGGAGTAAATAAAATAAATAAATGCCCCTATGCCTCAAGCTTGTTAGTGATCTCAAATCAAACCATAAATATTATTTGAATGCATTTTATTTTACAGAGGGCAATGTCTGCAAGTCTATGCATAGACCCAAGTCCAAAACATATCTGCTGAATGAAGTGAAATTAATCCGTATTGAGCGCTTCTCTCTGAGCCTACATTGCACTTGACGGGGGCTGAGTATAGGAACTTTTATGGAATACTCTCATGGGAAAACATGTTTTTTCAAAACCCATCAGTTAATAGAGCTTCCCCAGCAGAATCCTGCATTGTAATCTGTTTTTCACAAACACAAACAGAATTTTTTTATATTTAATTTTGAGGCTAGCCATGTTCTTCATTTCCCAGGCTACCACAGCCATGTGACCTGTGCTCTGATAAACCTCAGTCACACTTTACTGCTGCTCTGCAAGTTGGAGTGATATCACCCCCAGCAGCCAATCAGCAGAACAGTGGGAAAGGATTCTTTACCCATGTTGGATTTGTCAGAACGTGTACTTTCCAAAACTGTATGGTTTTCTGGGGGTCTCTTTATAGTTAGGGGGGTTACGGCACATACAGTAATACGCAGGGGGCTCTGTGTGCAAAAGCTGAGTTGGCAGGCAAGAAATCCATATGTGCTATTTTCATTTTGGGGTCAGTACATACCACAGACTTTGGTATATCTATGCATATTGGGCATCAAACTGTTCAGTAGACCCAAAGTGTTCCTATTTGGGGTGAGTTGCCTTTTTATGCAAGAAATTGTGTGAGATAAATGCGGCAAATTGCAACATTTTTATGCGATTTTCTGAAATAAAAATTGATACATTAGGAAAGCTTTGCGGCTTGGTACTTTGGAGTAAAAAGAAATGTGTACCCATTATAGATTCGGGGGGATGTGTACTTTCCAAAAATATATGGCTTTCTGGGGTGAGTGTACTTTTTTGTAGCATTATCCCACATAAATGGTGTAAATGTGTTGATTTTGCAGGAGCTGAAATGACAGATCATATGGGGTATGTTCACATACATACTTGATATAAAACGGTTCAGTGGACCCCTGGGGGTGTTTTATCTTGGTACCTAACGCTATGTGGGAGATAAGATGCTGCAAAATGGAAGCTTTGAGGGGATTTTGGAAATGTCATCAAAATTGCTAACTTTAGAAAAGCTTTGCGGCTTGGTACTGTGGAGTAGAAAGACACAGGTACCCATTATAGATTCGGGGGAATGTGTACTTTCCAAAAATATATGACTTTCTGGGGTGAGTGTACTTTTTACTAGCTTTATCCCACATATAATGATGAAAATTTGTTGATTTTGCAGGAGCTGAAATGACAGAAATGACAGTACATATGGGGGTATGTTCCGATTGGGGCCCCTACATGCCACATATTTGGGTAAACATATACATATTTGGTATAAAACTGTTTTTATTTAAATTTAGGGAGTTTTATCTTGGTACCTAATGCTATGTGGGAGATAAGATGCTGCAAAGTGGAAGCTTTGAGGGGATTTTTGGAAATGTTATCAAAATTTTAGGAATGCTTTACAGCTTGGTACTTTGTAGTAGAAAGACAAGGGTACCAATTTTAGATTCGGGGGAATGTGTACTTTCCAAAAATATATGATTTTCTGGGGTGAGCATACTTTTTACTAGCTTTATCCCACATATAATGATGTAAATGTGTTGATTTTGCAGGAGCTGAAGTGACAGAAATGACAGTACATATGGGGGTATGTTCCCATTGGGGCCCCTACATGCCACATACTTAGGTAAACCTATACATATTGGGCATCAAACTGTTCAGTGGGCCCCTGGCCACATTTAGGGTGTTTTATTTGGTTACTTTATGACCAGGAGATAAGATACTATAGACTGGAAGCTTTGAAGCTTTTGAAATGTCATTAATTTTGATAAAAAACAATAACTTTAGGAAAGGATTGCGACTTGGTAGTTTGGAGTAGACAGACAGTTGTGCCTATTCTGGATTCCCCAGAATCTGTTCTTTCCAAAAATTTTCTGGGATAAACCTTCTGTTAGTAGAATTTTTGGCCTTGAAATCTAAAGTATGCAGCTTTCTGGAGCAGTGCTTTGGGAATTTGGTAGGTACTGCTGGGAGTTTGTGACCTATACAAGTGAGAAATCTCCATAAAACTATATATATTTGGTATTGGCACGTTCAGGAGACATGGGACTTTCCAAATCAGTTGTATTTTGATGCATAAAATAATTTTTGTTTCTGGTATGTGTGTTTATATTATGGAAAATTTGATGTTTTTTTAGAAGCCTATATCTTGTTACAGAATTGGAATTACACGAAAATTCTACCGTATTCTGAAAGCTTAGGTTGTCCTAAAAAAAAATATATATTGTTTTTCTGGGTAAACTAAAAGTCCCCCCGAGGAAAGGCCCCTAAAGCGAAAGTGCAAAATGTTCAAAAACTGTCTGGCAATACAAGTTCTGCTTTGACCAAAACAGCTGACAGCAAAAAGGTTAAAGGTAACTTGTTATTCTGGGATCATCTTTACAATGGCAAAACCAATAAATAGAAATGCCCAGATGCTGAACCTTGCACACACAAATGGCTGGTTTATCAGATGACAGGGAACGCTGAACGCGGAACTTATGTATAAAGCCAACATCATTCACATAAATCTGACTTCTTATTATGTTATTGTCCATTAACCTTTTGCAAATGGCGATGGACTATCACCTCCCCAAAACTGGGCTGCACCCCAATCTGTATTGGCTCGTTAGGCTCGTTAGTGCAGAAATATCAACCCAATATAAATTAGGACATTGGTGATACTTTGCTTTATGTTACCAATGAAAGTTATGAAAAAGAAAGATAAGCAATATAAAGTGACAATAACAATAAAACTGGAGCCTCACAGAGCAATAGGTTTTGGCTGCCGGGGTCACTGACCCCCATTTGAAAGTTCTAAAGAGTCAGAAGAAGAAGGCAAATAATTTAAAATCTATAAGAAATAAATAATAAAACCCAATTGCAAAGTTGCTAGGAACAGGGCATTCTGTGACATACTATAACCACCTCTTTTAACCCCATAAACACAAGATGAACTCAGAATAACTCTTTGGATAATAAATAGGTCGCTGCAAAATTCTGCATTTCACCATTGGCGAAGTCACACAACAGCCGCGTTTTGCAAATTTTTTTGCAATTTTCTGATTTTTTTTCACAATTTCGTGAATTTCATTACAAAGCAAAACTGGGCCAGATTCGCTCATCACTACTTTTACTTACAAGCTCTAAGTATACACTGCCTACTCAACAAGCCCTCCGTGCCTTTTGTTACATCGCTATTATTTTAATGAGCTGGAACTTGAGGGGTCTTAACTGTCAAATGAAGCACAGGTTGGTCCTGGGTTTTTGTATGAACTACATAACAACTATTGTATGGGATCCCTTATCTGGAAGCCCATTATCCAGAAAGTTCCGAATTACAGAAAGGCCATCTACCATAGACTCCATTGAAGGAAATAATTCTTATTTTTAAAAATGATTTCCTTTTTCTCTGTAATAATAAAACAGTGCCTGTACTTGATCCCAACTAAGATATAATTACCCCTTATTGGGGGCAGAACAGCCCTATTGGGTTTATTTAATGGTTAAATGATTCCCTTTTCTCTGTAATAATAAAACAGTACCTGTACTTGATCCCAACTAAGATATAATTACCCCTTATTGGGGGCAGAACAGCCCTATTGGGTTTATTTAATGGTTAAATGATTCCCTTTTCTCTGTAATAATAAAACAGTACCTGTACTTGATCCCAACTAAGATATAATTACCCCTTATTGGGGCAGAACACCCTATTGGGTTTATTTAATGGTTAAATGATTCCCTTTTCTCTGTAATAATAAAACAGTACCTGTACTTGATCCCAACTAAGATATAATTACCCCTTATTGGGGCAGAACAGCCCTATTGGGTTTTTTTCATGGTTAAATGATTCCCTTTTCTCTGTAATAATAAAACAGTACCTGTACTTGATCCCAACTAAGATATAATTACCCCTTATTGGGGGCAGAACAGCCCTATTGGGTTTATTTAATGGTTAAATGATTCCCTTTTCTCTGTAGGGATGTAGCGAACTGTTCGCCGGAGAACTAATTCGCACGAAAATCGGGTGTTCGCAAGTTCGCAAGTTTGCGAACTTTTAGCGAAGTTCGCAATTTTGGGTTCGCCTTAGCTGGAGCCAAATTTTGACCTCTCACCCCAGAGCCAGCAGATACATAGCAGCCAATCAGGCAGCTCTCCCTCCTGGACCACCCCCGGACCACTCCCTTCCATATTTAAACCGAAGCCCAGCAGCCATTTTACATTCTGCCTGTGTGTGCTTGATGAGTTAGCATAGGGAGAGAGCTGTGCAGGGGTTTGAGGGACAGTTTAGGTAGCTTTGCTGACTAGTAATCTACTTTCTACTGCTCTGTATGTAGCTGCTGTGGGCAGCTGTCCTGCTCTCATCTGCTGTAACCCAATAGTCCTTGTAAGGACTGCTTTTATTTTCTGATTACTGTTACTCTTCTTTTCATTGTGTACTGCAGCTCCGTCTGTGTGTGTTGGAGACAGGTGTGCTGCTCATAGTAGTGCACTAAGCATCAACCACACATTCACATCATTTTTTTTATTTGTGTTTTTTTACTTTGCTACTGTAATTTATAGAGCCGAGTGCTATTAGTCTAGCTGTGGGGGACTGGTGCGCTGCTCCTAGTAGTTCACCACCAGCACCAACCAGAGATCACTTTTTTTTATTATTTATTTTATTTTTTTTTATTTAACTTACTGTTCTTTAACATGTCCAGTGCTGTTTGCTGTTATTCATAGTAGTGCCCCAAACACGTTACACATAGTAGTGACATTGCATTGCAATAAAATCACCTGAGCGATGTTTTTCCACCAGCAATAATATATTCCGTATCCACTACTGCGGCGTTTTGTCTTTGCGTGTGAACCGGCTGTAACCGTTACACAACTTGATTGGCATGTAGACGCCGGACGTTTTAAAGCAGTTTATTACACAAGTTTAGAAATGTAGTGTGATTTCTGCCCTTTACAGCACAAAACGCAACGCTGTGTCAACAACGTATTTTTCAGAGAAATTTTTGCCCTTGATCCCCCTCCTGCATGCCACTGTCCAGGTCGTGGCACCCTTTAAACAACTTTAAAATCAGTTTTCTGGCAAGAAATGGCTTTTCTAGTTTTTAAAGTTCGCCTTCCCATTGAAGTCTATGGGGTTCGCAAAGTTCGCAAAAGTTCGCACTTTTTGGCGGAAGTTCGCGAACGGGTTCGCGAACTTTTTTTGTGAGGTTCGCTACATCTCTATTTCTCTGTAATAATAAAACAGTACCTGTACTTGATCCCAACTAAGATATAATTACCCCTTATTGGGGGCAGAACAGCCCTATTGGGTTTATTTCATGGTTAAATGATTCCCTTTTCTCTGTAATAATAAAACAGTACCTGTACTTGATCCCAACTAAGATATAATTACCCCTTATTGGGGCAGAACAGCCCTATTGGGTTTATTTCATGGTTAAATGATTCCCTTTTCTCTGTAATAATAAAACAGTACCTGTACTTGATCCCAACTAAGATATAATTACCCCTTATTGGGGCAGAACAGCCCTATTGGGTTTATTTCATGGTTAAATGATTCCCTTTTCTCTGTAATAATAAAACAGTACCTGTACTTGATCCCAACTAAAATATATTTCAAAGCTTGAAATTTGAATCAAAGTGCAAGTTGCTCCTTTTACATGGCTTGTGAGGTACGTCTTACAAACATTATATTCCATGTCCCATTGACTCAGAAGTTGTCTTTGAACTTTCCCATTTCTTAGGCCAGAACCCACACTTCTTGGCCCTAGAAGAACTTTATAGAAGTCATGTCTCCAGCTATTAATGAACTTTGGAAAAACCCAGCTGATTCAACTCAAATCTCCAGACTGTCTATGGCACCGTCTATCAGCCTTTCCCAGTATAGCTAGATGTAGGCTATTTATATTATGTATATATGGAATTATTTAGGTAATTTCCACTGCAGAGTACTCACTGCCGCCCTACCCCCCAGTGTAAGTACCGTGCAATTGAAGTGAATATATGGCCGTTGCTTCTCAAGGACACCGTAGGTTCATATTAGCAATTGTATTATTATTGAAGTTAAACATTTGTTCCATGGTTTTCATGCAATGCAGAATCAGAGGGGAATCTGCACTTTAAACTGCTCGTGCCTAATTAGCTGCATAAAGAGAGGCTATAAAATAATTGTGATGGAAATCTGCTCTTCTATAAGAGTGAAAAGTGGAATGTCACACTCTTCTCTCCCACATTCCGTTTACTCACCACTTTTCCTTTGTAAAGGTATAAAAAAGAATAAAAAACAATTCATAACTGCATGAACATAAATGATGATCTGACCTGTCAATCATATTTTGCCTGTCCTGCCTCTATACCTGAGGCATAGAGGTGGGGCAGGCAAAATATGATTGACACCTCAGATTTTTAATTAGAATTACTTTAATTTTCTATTCGGCACTTCCTAGATACTGCCTAGATGGCAAATGCATAAGATTTTGGGGAGATACAAAGCTTTGCCTTAATAACAATGTTCACAAAATGGCGCCGGCCTGCTGGCTGTGAGTGTAAACTCCAAGACT
Organism: Xenopus tropicalis; assembly: GCF_000004195.4. Lineage (NCBI taxonomy): Eukaryota > Metazoa > Chordata > Amphibia > Anura > Pipidae > Xenopus > Xenopus tropicalis. Next base: position 143,021,862 of record NC_030679.2, on the reverse strand, counting down.
GAAGGAAAAATAAATTCAATAGTTTATATAGTGTAAATAGATTTATTTCTTAGGGTGACAGGTCCCCTTTAAATCTTATTCATTAGCAGAGCTAGAGGCAGGGTTGGAACTAGGGGTAAGCAAAAGAGGTACCCACCTTGGGTGCAACACTGAGGGGGAGCATCAGGCAGGTACCTCTCCTGCCAACCCCTTGTCCTTGTTCCTTTCCACCCCACTCCAGGGGCAAGGAGACCAACCAGGTCGACTATGGTACCTGGTCAGCTTGGCCTGCCCCTGGCTACAGGTCCTCAGAGGAACCTAATTACCTGGCTCAGGGCCGCCATCAGAAATCATGGGGCCCCTCACAACAAAATTTTCTGGGCCCTCCTCCTCCCACGCCCTGCCCCCCAATTCCCTTCCCCCCCAGTGATCCCTCCCATCAGCACAAAGGACACACAAACATTGGTAACCAGGGCCCCCTAATACATTGGTGCCCTGCAGCAGTGCCCCCTAATACATTGGTGCCAAGAGCAGTGCCCCCTAATACATTGGTGCCAAGAGCAGTGCCCCCATAATACATTGGTGCCCTGCAGCAGTGCCCCCATAATACATTGGTGCCCTGCAGCAGTGCCCCATAATACATTGGTGCCCTGCAGCAGTGCCCCTAATACATTGGTGCCAAGGGCAGTGCCCCCTAATACATTGGTGCCAAGAGCAGTGCCCCCTCTAATACATTGGTGCCAAGAGCAGTGCCCCCCTAATACATTGGTGCCCAGCAGCAGTGCCCCCCTAATACATTGGTGCCCAGCAGCAGTGCCCCATAATACATTGGTGCCAAGGGCAGTGCCCCCTAATACATTGGTGCCAAGAGCAATGCCCCCTAATACATTGGTGCCAAGAGCAATGCCCCCTAATACATTGGTGCCAAGAGCAGTGCCCCCTCTAATACATTGGTGCCAAGAGCAGTGCCCCCCTAATACATTGGTGCCCAGCAGCAGTGCCCCCATAATACATTGGTGCCAAGAGCAGTGCCCCCATAATACATAGGTGCCAAGAGCAGTGCCCCCTAATACATTGGTGCCCAGCAGCAGTGCCCCCATAATACATTGGTGATCAGTGTGCCCTTCAGCCCCCCCTAATACATTGGTGCCAAGAGAAGTGCCCCCCTAATACATTGGTGCCAAGAGCAGTGCCCCCCCTAATACATTGGTGCCAAGAGCAGTGCCCCCCCTAATACATTGGTGCCAAGAGCAGTGCCTCCATAATAAATTGGTGGTCAGTGTGTCCCGCAGCCCCCCCTAATACATTGGCGACCTGCAGCAGTGCTCTTCGGCTCCTCCAGCATCTTCAGCAGCACCCTTAGATCCTTCCCGGGCGACGCCTCTGCACGTCTGTCTCCACGCGAAGGCCCTTTTAAAAGGTTGCGCCCCGTGCGTATGACGTCACCCATACACGCGGGGCGCAACCAACCAATGACAGGGCCCGGATTTTATTAAAGGGGGCCTGAGCGACTAAGAAAACTGTAGCACCGCCGGGCCCCCTTTAAAAGTAAAAATTGCCCGGGCCCGGTACAGCTGTACCTGCTGTGCCCCCCTGATGGCGGCCCTGACCTGGCTTTGAAAATGTTGTTTTCAAATATTTTAACACATAGCCAGTCCCCCAGGAAAGATAATCCAAGGACCCTATTACTTAAGGGGGGGAAATGGGTGAAGCAAATAGAAGATATTCTTCTTAATCCATGGTTCAAGCCCCATTTGAGGTCCAGCATTAGTTCAGGTCCCCATCTTGGTTTACTTTGAGGTGTGTCCTAAAACGTAGCAGATTGGACCATAGTTGTATAGCAGGTAGAATGGGAGGGTCAATTGATTTCCTTTAGAATCCCTCTTTGCTGACCAATAGAACAAGACTCCCCCTTTCAGCTGGCCACTTGGAAGGGAGTAGAGGTAAGGTTTAGAAAGCTTCATTTTATCTCTCAACAAATGGTGAGGCAATATGAGAGGGACTGGTAATGCAATGGTTAAGCAGGTAGAGAATTCCATGCACCATTGCCCATAGGAGACAGTAAGGGTATGAAGGATGGCTTCACCAGTAGAGAGACACTTTAGTTTATTAGAGTAGTTCACCTTCAGGGTAACCTTTAGTACGTTATAGAATGGCCTATTCTTAGCAACTTTGCAACTGGTCTTCATTTTTATGTAGTTTTTGAATTATTTGCCTTCCTCATCTGACTCTTTCCAGTTTTCTAATAAGGGTCACTGACCCCGGCAGTAAAAAAACAATTGCTCTGTGAGGCTCCAGTTTTATTGTTATTGTTACTTTTTATTCCCTTTCTTTCTGTTTAGGCCCTCCTCTATTTATATTCCAGTCTCTCTTCCAAACCACGGCCCGGTTCACTTGGTTAAATCGGACCCTGGCAACCAGAGAGATGCTCAAATGCCAAACTGAAGAGCTGCTGAACAAAAAGCAGAATCATTCAAAAAACCACAAATAATAAAAAAAATGTAGGCCAACTTCAAATTGTCTCAGAACAAAATAAAGAGTTAGAAAGCAAATATATGCAATGCTAGGAAACTGCTTATAATGCTGAGCCTACATAGCACCAATTCCATGCAATATTCATCAAAAACCAGTATCCATTGCCCATATATATATATATACCTACTCTGTTCTTCAAAACAATTCATGTTAACGGAACCTGTACCCAGAATTATATTGCCCAGTCTGTACAATCCAGTGACTTGACAAGTTCATTACATGATGTTGCACAGACCCAATGAACTTATGGCAAAACCAGTTATGCAACAGATAACATTTGATCAAATCCCCAGATAAACAAAGTTCTGGTTGTAGCAGCAGGGAAGAGCTTGTAACATATTAGCTCAGCCAAAGTACAGATTCTGTGCCTGAACTTGCATTCCCTCTGTCTCTACATGTCTCTGTCTTTGTGTATTGGAAGCAGAATCTGATTATTTCTGTTCTCTGCTCTGTTAGTTCTGTAGTAGAAGGCAGCTGATTAACAAACCTGGAGGAGAACTGGCTTTTTTGTTTTAATTTAGAACCAGAGAACAGAAATGGACAGATACTGTTTCAACAGCAATTACAGTTTTTGAGTGGAGTTCCCCTTTAATATATAGGCTCAGGGGCAGATTTTTTTAATCCACGAACGCTCCGAAAGTTTCAGATTCATTGAAGCTTCGTTATCGTGACTTTTTTTGGCCCAGGTTGGAGCTGCAGAGTGCCATTGAGCCCTATGGGAGGCTTTCCTTGGGCCGGGTTGGAGCTGCAGAGTGCCATTGAGCCCTATGGGAGACTTTCCTTGGGCCGGGTTGGAGCTGCAGAGTGCCATTGAGCCCTATGGGAGGCTTTCCTTGGGCCAGGTTGGAGCTGCAGAGTGCCATTGAGCCCTATGGGAGACTTTCCTTGGGCCGGGTTGGAGCTGCAGAGTGCCATTGAGCCCTATGGGAGACTTTCCTTGGGCCGGGTTGGAGCTGCAGAGTGCCATTGAGCCCTATGGGAGACTTTCCTTGGGCCGGGTTGGAGCTACAGAGTGCCATTGAGCCCTATGGGAGACTTTCCTTGGGCCGGGTTGGAGCTGCAGAGTGCCATTGAGCCCTATGGGAGACTTTCCTTGGGCCGGGTTGGAGCTGCAGAGTGCCATTGAGCCCTATGGGAGACTTTCCTTGGGCCGGGTTGGAGCTGCAGAGTGCCATTGAGCCCTATGGGAGACTTTCCTTGGGCCAGGTTGGAGCTGCAGAGTGCCATTGAGCCCTATGGGAGACTTTCCTTGGGCCGGGTTGGGGCTGCAGAGTGCCATTGAGCCCTATGGGAGACTTTCCTTGGGCCGGGTTGGAGCTGCAGAGTGCCATTGAGCCCTATGGGAGACTTTCCTTGGGCCGGGTTGGAGCTGCAGAGTGCCATTGAGCCCTATGGGAGACTTTCCTTGGGCCGGGTTGGAGCTGCAGAGTGCCATTGAGCCCTATGGGAGGCTTTCCTTGGGCCAGGTTGGAGCTGCAGAGTGCCATTGAGCCCTATGGGAGACTTTCCTTGGGCCGGGTTGGAGCTGCAGAGTGCCATTGAGCCCTATGGGAGACTTTCCTTGGGCCGGGTTGGAGCTACAGAGTGCCATTGAGCCCTATGGGAGACTTTCCTTGGGCCGGGTTGGAGCTGCAGAGTGCCATTGAGCCCTATGGGAGACTTTCCTTGGGCCGGGTTGGAGCTGCAGAGTGCCATTGAGCCCTATGGGAGACTTTCCTTGGGCCGGGTTGGAGCTGCAGAGTGCCATTGAGGCCTATGGGAGACTTTCCTTGGGCCAGGTTGGAGCTGCAGAGTGCCATTGAGCCCTATGGGAGACTTTCCTTGGGCCGGGTTGGGGCTGCAGAGTGCCATTGAGCCCTATGGGAGACTTTCCTTGGGCCGGGTTGGAGCTGCAGAGTGCCATTGAGCCCTATGGGAGACTTTCCTTGGGCCGGGTTGGAGCTGCAGAGTGCCATTGAGCCCTATGGGAGACTTTCCTTGGGCCGGGTTGGAGCTGCAGAGTGCCATTGAGCCCTATGGGAGGCTTTCCTTGGGCCGGGTTGGAGCTGCAGAGTGCCATTGAGCCCTATGGGAGACTTTCCTTGGGCCGGGTTGGAGCTGCAGAGTGCCATTGAGCCCTATGGGAGACTTTCCTTGGGCCGGGTTGGAGCTGCAGAGTGCCATTGAGCCCTATGGGAGACTTTCCTTGGGCTGGGTTGGAGCTGCAGAATGCCATTGAGCCCTATGGGAGACTTTCCTTGGGCCGGGTTGGAGCTGCAGAGTGCCATTGAGGCCTATGGGAGACTTTCCTTGGGCCAGGTTGGAGCTGCAGAGTGCCATTGAGCCCTATGGGAGACTTTCCTTGGGCCGGGTTGGGGCTGCAGAGTGCCATTGAGCCCTATGGGAGACTTTCCTTGGGCCGGGTTGGAGCTGCAGAGTGCCATTGAGCCCTATGGGAGACTTTCCTTGGGCCGGGTTGGAGCTGCAGAGTGCCATTGAGCCCTATGGGAGACTTTCCTTGGGCCGGGTTGGAGCTGCAGAGTGCCATTGAGCCCTATGGGAGGCTTTCCTTGGGCCGGGTTGGAGCTGCAGAGTGCCATTGAGCCCTATGGGAGACTTTCCTTGGGCCGGGTTGGAGCTGCAGAGTGCCATTGAGCCCTATGGGAGACTTTCCTTGGGCCGGGTTGGAGCTGCAGAGTGCCATTGAGCCCTATGGGAGACTTTCCTTGGGCTGGGTTGGAGCTGCAGAGTGCCATTGAGCCCTATGGGAGGCTTTCCTTGGGCCGGGTTGGAGCTGCAGAGTGCCATTGAGCCCTATGGGAGACTTTCCTTGGGCGGGGTTGGAGCTGCAGAGTGCCATTGAGCCCTATGGGAGACTTTCCTTGGGCTGGGTTGGAGCTGCAGAGTGCCATTGAGCTCTATGGGAGACTTTCCTTGGGCCGGGTTGGAGCTGCAGAGTGCCATTGAGCCCTATGGGAGGCTTTCCTTGGGCCGGGTTGGAGCTGCAGAGTGCCATTGAGCCCTATGGGAGACTTTCCTTGGGCCAGGTTGGAGCTGCAGAGTGCCATTGAGCCCTATGGGAGACTTTCCTTGGGCCAGGTTGGAGCTGCAGAGTGCCATTGAGCCCTATGGGAGACTTTCCTTGGGCCAGGTTGGAGCTGCAGAGTGCCATTGAGCCCTATGGGAGACTTTCCTTGGGCCGGGTTGGAGCTGCAGAGTGCCATTGAGCCCTATGGGAGACTTTCCTTGGGCCGGGTTGGAGCTGCAGAGTGCCATTGAGCCCTATGGGAGACTTTCCTTGGGCCGGGTTGGAGCTGCAGAGTGCCATTGAGCCCTATGGGAGGCTTTCCTTGGGCCGGGTTGGAGCTGCAGAGTGCCATTGAGCCCTATGGGAGACTTTCCTTGGGCCGGGTTGGAGCTGCAGAGTGCCATTGAGCCCTATGGGAGACTTTCCTTGGGCCGGGTTGGAGCTGCAGAGTGCCATTGAGCCCTATGGGAGACTTTCCTTGGGCTGGGTTGGAGCTGCAGAATGCCATTGAGCCCTATGGGAGACTTTCCTTGGGCCGGGTTGGAGCTGCAGAGTGCCATTGAGGCCTATGGGAGACTTTCCTTGGGCCAGGTTGGAGCTGCAGAGTGCCATTGAGCCCTATGGGAGACTTTCCTTGGGCCGGGTTGGGGCTGCAGAGTGCCATTGAGCCCTATGGGAGACTTTCCTTGGGCCGGGTTGGAGCTGCAGAGTGCCATTGAGCCCTATGGGAGACTTTCCTTGGGCCGGGTTGGAGCTGCAGAGTGCCATTGAGCCCTATGGGAGACTTTCCTTGGGCCGGGTTGGAGCTGCAGAGTGCCATTGAGCCCTATGGGAGGCTTTCCTTGGGCCGGGTTGGAGCTGCAGAGTGCCATTGAGCCCTATGGGAGACTTTCCTTGGGCCGGGTTGGAGCTGCAGAGTGCCATTGAGCCCTATGGGAGACTTTCCTTGGGCCGGGTTGGAGCTGCAGAGTGCCATTGAGCCCTATGGGAGACTTTCCTTGGGCTGGGTTGGAGCTGCAGAGTGCCATTGAGCCCTATGGGAGGCTTTCCTTGGGCCGGGTTGGAGCTGCAGAGTGCCATTGAGCCCTATGGGAGACTTTCCTTGGGCGGGGTTGGAGCTGCAGAGTGCCATTGAGCCCTATGGGAGACTTTCCTTGGGCTGGGTTGGAGCTGCAGAGTGCCATTGAGCTCTATGGGAGACTTTCCTTGGGCCGGGTTGGAGCTGCAGAGTGCCATTGAGCCCTATGGGAGGCTTTCCTTGGGCCGGGTTGGAGCTGCAGAGTGCCATTGAGCCCTATGGGAGACTTTCCTTGGGCCAGGTTGGAGCTGCAGAGTGCCATTGAGCCCTATGGGAGACTTTCCTTGGGCCAGGTTGGAGCTGCAGAGTGCCATTGAGCCCTATGGGAGACTTTCCTTGGGCCAGGTTGGAGCTGCAGAGTGCCATTGAGCCCTATGGGAGACTTTCCTTGGGCCGGGTTGGAGCTGCAGAGTGCCATTGAGCCCTAAGAGAGTCTTCCAAAATCATACACTGAAGGTTCAAAGTGAGGTTTTCATGCTGTTTACAATCGTTTGGTACGAAAATTTTTGAATATTATCGGGACTAATAAGATTTTTTCGTGATATTTGCAATCTTCAGAAATTATCGTATACAATCCGAATTTTTCCCATTTGGGATTCGAACTCATGATTTAATAAATCTGCCCCTTAATGTTTCTTTTCAGACTCTCCTCTATTCATCTTCCAGTCTGTTATTTACACCACTGCCTGGTTGCTATGCCAGTTGGGACCCTAGCCATTCTATGAATACAGCACTACCTGCATTGAGCAGTACTGTATTCATAATATAGGATATATATATATACATATGGGCATCCTTTGGATTTCCCTATCTTACCCTTTATTTAGACGCCCAAGCAAGGAGCACTATTGGGCCCAATATACAGGAGAGCCTGTACTTACAACCTGCCTATGGCCTATTAGCATGCTTTTCAATAAGGATGCACCAAATCCCAGATTCAGTTCGGTATTCGGGCCGAATCCAGCCTTTTTTTGAAGGATTCGGTTTCGGCCGAATCCACGAATCCACAGTCCCGGCCGAACCAAATCCTAATTGGCATAAATTAGCGCAGCAATTTGTAACCCTTCCCAATCCAGGACTCGGATTCGGTTCGGGATTCGGCAGAATCCGTTGGGGTGGGTTCGGTGCATCCCTACTTTTCTGGCAACAGGCAAGAAAAATGTGGGTGCAAATTTTGACAGCAGTTGGCTGGGCTGTCAGTGCTGGTGATTGGGTAAGAAATGGCAAATCAGAGTGGCTACTGAAAAATTAGGGTTAATTGACATGTCTACATGCATGGGATTTGTATATGAAGCCCATACCCTCCATTACTCTTTATCCCTGCAGTATGTTCATGGCTTTTGCCCTCACCTGCTTCACTGCTCTTCCTTTGCTTTGTTGTGCTGCCCCAGATGGAGTTACCCTTTATTCCAATCAGATAAGCCTGGGAAAGCTGCCGTGACGCATAAGAAACTCAATTATATAAATACACTTGGTTAAATTCCAGTATTTATCATCTAAACAAAGCCATAAATACCCTGATTTGCCTTCCATTAAGAGGAAGCAAAGTGCAGCGTGTAAGTAAAAGTGCTCAGACTGAAGGGCTTCGCTCTATGGTTGGACACAACACAGAATGGAACTAATCAGGAAAATAGGAAACAAGATATAACGGCTGTGACTGATATAACTAATAATACATGAACAATGAATTTTCCTGTTCCCAGCTTATCTGCACTAGTCTGGAATTGATTCTTAGGCCTTGAAAGTCGTATAAACTCGACATGGTATGAACTCAAATTAAACTTGATCATTGTTGCAATTAGAAAATGTCACAATAATGCTTCAATCGTTTGTAGGATAATTTCAATTTTACATTCAAAAATACTGAATTTTTCGAGCCGGAAGTATCGTTAAAACTCAAAAAATTTGCGGACGGATTCCCATGAATCCACTTTATTTTTCCCAAACAGGAAATGCTCCGGCAGCCATTTTAGCAGCATTGGCGCTCATACTTGGAAAACAATAATGTGTTTAAGTTTCACTTGAAACTGGGTGAAATAGAAACAAATGATGGGATTAACTTCCCTTTGAAAATGTGTGAAATAGAAAGCAATGAGGGGGTTATAATTCCCTTGAAACTGGCTGAAATAGAAAACAGTGAGGAGATCAACTTCTCCTTGAAACTGGGTGAAACAGAAACCAATGAGGGGATTAACTTCTCCTTGAAACTGGGTGAAACAGAAACCAATGAGGGGATTCATTTCTCCCTGAAACTGGGTGAAACAGAAACCAATGAGGGGATTAACTTCTCCTTGAAATTGGGTGAAACAGAAACCAATGAGGGGATTAACTTCTCCTTGAAATTGGGTGAAACAGAAACCAATGAGGGGATTAACTTCTCCTTGAAACTGGGTGAAACAGAAACCAATGAGGGGATTCACTTTTCCTTAAAAATGTGTCAATGATGTTCATTATCAGATTACCACCCATGCTTTATTGGGAGAATGATTGTTGGATAAACTAAAACACTATTTTTAGTGCAGGTATCAGATCCCTTATCCAGAAACCCATTATCCAGAAAGCTCCGAATTACGGAAAGCCCGTCTCCCATAGACTCCATTTCAATCAAATAATACAGAATTTTAAAACTGATTTCCTTTTTCTCTGTAATAATAAAACAGTACCTGTACTTGATCCCAACTAAGATATAATTACCCCTTATTGGGGGCAGAACAGCCCTATTGGGTTTATTTAATGGTTAAATGATTCCCTTTTCTCTGTAATAATAAAACAGTACCTGTACTTGATCCCAACTAAGATATAATTACCCCTTATTGGGGGCAGAACAGCCCTATTGGGTTTATTTAATGGTTAAATGATTCCCTTTTCTCTGTAATAATAAAACAGTACCTGTACTTGATCCCAACTAAGATATAATTACCCCTTATTGGGGGCAGAACAGCCCTATTGGGGTTATTTAATGGTTAAATGATTCCCTTTTCTCTGTAATAATAAAACAGTACCTGTACTTGATCCCAACTAAGATATAATTACCCCTTATTGGGGCAGAACAGCCCTATTGGGTTTATTTAATGGTTAAATGATTCCCTTTTCTCTGTAATAATAAAACAGTACCTGTACTTGATCCCAACTAAGATATAATTACCCCTTATTGGGGCAGAACAGCCCTATTGGGTTTATTTAATGGTTAAATGATTCCCTTTTCTCTGTAATAATAAAACAGTACCTGTACTTGATCCCAACTAAGATATAATTACCCCTTATTGGGGGCAGAACAGCCCTATTGGGTTTATTTAATGGTTAAATGATTCCCTTTTCTCTGTAATAATAAAACAGTACCTGTACTTGATCCCAACTAAATAATAAATAATCCTTATTGGATACAAGACAATCCTATTGGGTTTAATTAATGTTTTATTGATTTTTTAGTAGACTTAAGGTTTGGAGATCCAAATTACGGAAAGACCCCTTATCCGGAATACCCTTGGTCCCGAGCATTCTGGATAATGGGTCCTATATCTGTATATAGTAAGAAAGAACAATCTGTTTTACTGTTAAATATAATTAAATACAAGTTTATTAAATGGTGCAGATTGCAAAAGTAGATAAAGAAAAGCTCCATCAGCAGAAGATAAGATATGTATCTCGTTACAGTGAAGCACCAGAGGTGAGAGGGTGGCAACTAGTGGTGCATGTTGGGTAAAGCAAGTAAATAGGAGCCCAACTGGCAACTGGTGAACACCAACTCATCCTTATTTTAAAATTGTCAATACAACAAATTTTCTGGGAGTAACCTAGATTTCAGGGTGTGTAGGAGGTACTGGGTTTGGTTATGATGTAACTGGGCATGATTAGTGTATAATGGTGTGCCTGGTAAGTTTCACTGGCATGGGCAAATCACTTACAAATTATTTACAAGTTGCCCCAGGGACTGGTCCCATTGCCATCTTGGCGTCAGGAAGGAATTTTTCCAAATTAGAGAGGCTTCAGATGGGGTTTTCGCCTTCCTCTGGGTCAACTGGCAGTTAGGCAGGTTATATATAGGCATTAAGGTTGAACGTGATGGACGGGTGTCTTTTTTCAACCTAACTTACTATGTTACTTCCAGTGGGTTGACATCTTTGTATTTTTATCCACCTTTAGCACTGTAGCAATTATATGGTGAATAAAGCAGGCAATTTATTTAAAAGGGCAGTTAGGTCCATAGCGGCTTGTAGCTGCCTGACTCGGTGATTGGATCTGGGTACGTAGGCTATCTCTGTGTTGCCTTCTACACTACTTGTAAGCCGAGGGTCCATCATGTTCTGGCAACCTGCGGTCTCTGTATCTTCACCTGGGAAGGAGGAAGCAGATATGGGGGGTTTACAAACGCAGATTACAATAGAAATGAAATAATGGCAGATATCACCCGTATGAAGAACAGTTTATATCATACAGGCTATATACCTATAATACTCGCTCATCCCATGGAAAGGCTTGTGTGTTTTTTAATAAAGTCTGCAACCATGATCGTACTGAACACGTCACATAGTATTAAGGCCCCCATACACGTTGAGATCCGCTCGCTTGGCGAAGTCGCCAAGTGACCGGATCTTAACCCGATATCCCCACCTACGGGTGGGCGATATCGGGGAGCGTGTAGGTGAAAAAAAATAAATAATTTGATCATTTAGCCCTTGGCGTCAATGGGGCAGTCTGTTCTGTGAGGTGAAACCCACCTAGATATGGGGAACCCCTCATATAAACTACTTGTTACAGGCCCCTCCCACTTACCCATCATTCTGTGTGTATGTGTGTCACATGGTATAAGTGTATCTGTGAGGTGAAACCCACCTAGATATGGGGAACCCCTCATATAAACTACTTGTTACAGGCCACTCCCACTTACCCATCATTCTGTGTGTATGTGTCACATGGTATAAGTGTATCTGTGAGGTAAACCCACCTAGATATGGGGAACCCCTCATATAAACTACTTGTTACAGGCCACTCCCACTTACCCATCATTCTGTGTGTGTCACATGGTATAAGTGTATCTGTGAGGTGAAACCCACCTAGATATGGGGAACCCCTCATATAAACTACTTGTTACAGGCCCCTCCCACTTACCCATCATTCTGTGTGTATGTGTCACATGGTATAAGTGTATCTGTGAGGTAAAACCCACCTAGATATGGGGAACCCCTCATATAAACTACTTGTTACAGGCCCCTCCCACTTACCCATCATTCTGTGTGTGTGTGTCACATGGTATAAGTGTATCTGTGAGGTGAAACCCACCTAGATATGGGGAACCCCTCATATAAACTACTTGTTACAGGCCCCTCCCACTTACCCATCATTCTGTGTGTATGTGTCACATGGTATAAGTGTATCTGTGAGGTGAAACCCACCTAGATATGGGGAACCCCTCATATAAACTACTTGTTACAGGCCCCTCCCACTTACCCATCATTCTGTGTGTATGTGTCACATGGTATAAGTGTATCTGTGAGGTGAAACCCACCTAGATATGAGGAACCTCTCATATACAACTGTGATCCTCAACCAGTGGCTCAGGGGCAACATGCTGCTCCCCAACCCCTTGGATGTTGCTCTCAGTGCCCCCAAACCAGGGAGTTATTTTTGAATTCCTGACTTGGGGGCAAGTTTTGGTTGAATAAAAACAAGATTTCCTACCAAATAAAGCCCCCTGTAAGCTGATAGGGTGCATAGAGGCCCCTAATAGCCAATCACAGCCCTTATTTGGCTCCTCCATGAACTGTTATGGTGCTTGTGTTGCTCTCCAAGTCTTTTTACATTTAACTGTGGCTGAGGAGTAAGAAAGGTTGGGGATCGCTGTCCTGCAACACACCTAGTATAAATGGATTTAATTCATAGTCCAGTGCATTATTAATACGTATACATACACCTGTAATTGTAGGGGAAATAAGCCTTCCCTTAACAAAAGGAGTTAACTCTAACGATGGGCTGGGCCCAACTCCTATCAGAGAAGGGAGAGAAGGAGCCCTCCATCTACTGGCTGAGAGTTTTCTCTTTGGGTTCCCGTACCTCTTTATGGATTACAAGCACCACCACTGTTGGGGGGGGTTAAGTGGTCAGAGGTAGGAGTCTCAGAGGGAGAGGGATGCCCAAAATTAGTTAGGGCTGACTAATGTGAGGACTCGTGTGGTAGTTGGCTACAGGGCCGGACTGGGGGGTGCAGGGCACCGCCAAGGTACATGTCCTCTGCAGGGGCCCCCACTGTGCACCCCTAACCCCCCCATCTGACGTCCCCCCCTGCATGCACGTATGTGAACACATCAGGGGAGGACATCGGCGGCCAGGGGAAGCGCCAACAGAGTCAGGTCTGGGCTGCTGGGGCCCACCAGGTATTTTCCCGGTGTCCCGGCAGCCCAGTCCGACGCTGGTTGGCTATAGGAGTGAGATACAGGCTGAGGGTTGTTAGGAAAGCAGCCAAAGAACCAGAAAGGTACCCCAACAATCACTGTCAGTGTAGTGTCCTATGAAAGATAAGCTTAGGGATTGAGAAACCTCAAACATCTGTGAGGTCCTTGTAAGGTGTGGCTGATATCTGCAGAGCCAATAATTAATGCCCTGTCTTTGACTAATCTCATTGTGGAAATGATTCTGCAGTGTGACTCCATTTTGTACCATGCTGAAGTTAGATATGTGGAATTCTACCAAGATTAGCTACTGAGGGTCCATCTGAGGGTCTACTGAGGGTCCATCAATGAAGCCGTTAACTGTGTGTATAAGAGACCAAGAGAGACCTAATGTCACATTATATATAAGACGTAGCAGCAGGCAACCAATCAGAATTGCAGGCCCACAAGACCAAATTCATAACAAATAACTCATACTAATAGAAACCATGTTAGCTTCAGACATCCTTGAATCCTATTTTAGCATCAAAGAGGGTAAATCCTTAAAGCCCCAAGTTAATCGGTCATGGAATCTATAAGGCGACAATGAAAACTATAACAGGAATGTACCAGATAAAGCAGAGGGGCCCATACTTACTGCGATTCTGGTGTCAACAGTTTCCAGAGCAGGTCTGAAGTTTTCATACCTGGCCATTCGGTTCTTGTAAGTATCTGTATAGTAAGAGAAACACAGCAAGGTAACTGTCTCACAGTTCTGACAGAAACATCACTCTCAAGGTTGTCCCTGTCCCTTTCTCAGGGTGACAAATCAACTAAAACATTTTTTCCAGTGTCACCCTGCATGGTTATGTTGGGAAATTAACTGCACAAAACAAATGGGTCTTCTACATCTGTAGATGCATCATTCAATAACTAGTCCAATGCGTCCAAGGGTGGCTGCAAGGGGGGAACCTCCAGATAAATGAGATGCTTAATCTTATGGGGGACCACCATATTGATGTGGATATGAATCACACAGCGGAAGAGCACTGCTGTTTATAAATTCCCTTTACTTACCATTCCCTCCCTGTTCTGATCCAGCATCGCTAAATCCTCTTTTAGAACCCCATTCACTATCATCATCATCTTCATACCATTTTCCCTCTTCGTCTTTAGAGAAGGGGTCCCTGTGGCAATACATACCATGGTTGTTACTACATAGCAGTAAGAGGAGTTTTGCATTACAGCAGTGGTAGCTGACAGTTAGAGCAGCACACAAGGCAGATACTAGAGAATTCTCACCGTTTCTTTGACTGTTTAGATCTGTACAGGAGTATTCCTACGGTAAGTATAATAATGGCCAACACAGCCATGCCGGCTCCAACACCTCCGTATAAACCAGCCTTCAAAATCCGCCCCTTGCACCTCGATGAGGTATATATGTATGTTTCAGTATCTGGGCACCTGTAGTACAGGGACACAATTGAATGGAGTCATTATGGGTTACACTTACATCCATCTAGTCAGCTATAATGTGAGGGATGAGTCAATCTAACTTGACTACAATATGTCTCCATGTTAAGACGAGTTGGCAGATAAGATGGCCGCCTTACTCACAAGCACACTGGGCCAGTCTTCTTTATTTGGCAGTTACCAGTATTGCAGTTCTCATATTCTGGGGATTCCTTTTCACAATAAGACACACAAAGCACCCCATCGGGGGTAAGTTCTCCAGTGTAAAAATCCCCATAACCAGGTTCAATGGACGCCCTGCAGAGTTCTGAAGGAGGCAAAAAGCGCACTGTTAAGCACCTGGTCCCTAAAATAAAATGATATAAGCAATGCATGGGGTATAAGAATTACTCACCATCTTCAGTTGGTACACTGACTGCTGTAACACTGGGTTTCTCGAAGCAAAAGCTGTCTGTAGGAACAGAATTAAACAGTGAGTGTTGTATTTACACATATGGGTGTAAACTGCAGCAGTGAAACTGTTTATTACAGTGGTTCTCAACCTTCCTAATGCAGTGGTGACCCCAACCATAAAATTATTCCTAAGACCATTGGATGGTCGGGGAAGCCAGTGCAGGGATTGGCAGAGTGGCACGGCAGGGGGACTGGCAGAGTGGCACGGCAGAAGGACTGGCAGAGTGGCACGGCAGGGGAACTGGCAGAGTGGCACGGCAGAAGGACTGGCAGAGTGGCACGGCAGAGGGATTTGCAGAGTAGCACGGCAGAGGGATTTGCAGAGTGGCACGGCAGAGGGATTGGTAGAGTGGCACGGCACAGAGGGACTGGCAGAGTGGCACGGCAGGGGGATTGGCAGAGTGGCACAGCAGAGGGACTGGCAGAGTGGCACAGCAGGGGGACTGGCAGAGTGGCACGGCAGAGGGACAGGCAGAGTGGCACAGCAGAGGGACTGGCAGAGTGGCACGGCAGGGGGATTGGCAGAGTGGCACAGCAGAGGGACTGGCAGAGCGGCACAGCAGGGGGACTGGCAGAGTGGCACGACAGAGGGACTGGCAGAGTGGCACAGCAGAGGGATTGGCAGAGTGGCACGGCAGGGGGACTGGCAGAGTGGCACGGCAGAGGGACTGGCAGAGTGGCACAGCAGAGGGATTGGCAGAGTGGCACGGCAGGGGGATTGGCAGAGAGGCACTGCAGGGGGACTGGCAGAGTGGCACGGCAGAGGGACTGGCAGAGTGGTACGGCAGGGGGATTGGCAGAGTGGCATGGCAGAGGGACTGGCAGAGCGGCACGGCAGGGGGATTGGCAGAGCGGCACGGCAGAGGAACTGGCAGAGTGGCACGGCAGGGGGATTGGCAGAGTGGCACAACAGAGGGACTGGCAGAGCGGCACAGCAGGGGGACTGGCAGAGTGGCATGGCAGAGGGACTGGCAGAGTGGCACAGCAGAGGGATTGGCAGAGTGGCACGGCAGGGGGATTGGCAGAGCGGCACAGCAGGGGGACTGGCAGAGTGGCACGGCAGAGGGACTGGCAGAGTGGCACAGCAGAGGGATTGGCAGAGTGGCACGGCAGGGGGATTGGCAGAGAGGCACTGCAGGGGGATTGGCAGAGTGGCATGGCAGAGGGACTGGCAGAGTGGTACGGCAGGGGGATTGGCAGAGTGGCATGGCAGAGGGACTGGCAGAGCGGCACGGCAGGGGGATTGGCAGAGCGGCACGGCAAAGGAAGAGCGGTTGGAGAAGTGTATGAGCCTGGCAGCAGGATTCATTATGGACTGGAGAGGGGACAGAGTCTGGAGGGGAAGGCCAATTAGCAGAGAGTTACAGAAGTCCAGGCGAGATATGATGAGAGGTTGAATAAAAACTTTGTCAGCATCTTGGGTGATAAATTATCTTATTTTGGAAATATTTCTTAGGTGAAAGTGACATGATTTGATAAGTGATTGGATATGAGGAGTGAAGGACAGGGCAGAATCGAGGATAACCCCAAGGCACTGGGCCTGGGAAGATGGGGTGATGGTAGAATTGTTAACCGTTATAGATACCTCGGGAACAATGTGGGCGTTGGATGGGGGAAAGAGAACCAGTTCAGTTTTAGAGAGGTTTAACTTAAGGTAACGTTGGGACATCCAAGTGGAAATAGCGGACAGGCAGGAAGAGAAGCGAGTTAGAAGCTCTGGGTTGAGATCAGGAGAGGAAAGATAGATCTGAGTATCGTCAGCATAGAGGTGGTACTGAAAGCCAAAAGAACTGATTAGTTTGCCAAGTGAGGAGGTATAGAGAGAAAATAGTAAGGGGCCCAGGACAGAGCCTTGAGGAACGAGGCAGGGGAGAAGATGATTCCCCATTGTAAGAGACACTGAAGGATCGAGGACACCTGGTAAACCAGGACAAGGCAGTGTCACAAAGGCCATTGTTTACAATGAACATCCCTTTCTAATATAATTGTATTTATACATACAGGTAGGAGCTGCTACAGGTATATTGATTCCTTTACTGTCTAACTTCTTTGGTAAAAGCCCCCTTTGGGACTACCATTACTGAGACAGTAATACTTATTGTATAGTTACACTCACAAACAATGGGCGTGCAGGATGCAGTGTGGCAGCACCGTTAAACACACATACAAATCCAGTTGTATTAAAACTCAGCAATGGATACTTACCATCTTCAGCTGAACAACTGTTCGAGGCTGAGAATAACTCGTTCTCCACTTTATCATAAAGTACTTTGTAGTCTTTCGTCACATTTACATCTGAATTGATGTCAATTTCTAAGATGATGTCATAATCCACAATGACACTTCCCTTGCTGGCAGAGACACAAAGGGAGGCTCCAATTAATAAAATAATGCAAATAAACACATAAATCCAAAGTTTTGATCTATATAAGGTTACAGTGAAGCTGGAAACGGATCAAGATCGTTCTGGACAAATTTTCTTTGTCCAAGGCATTCAGTTCAGATGGACTAACGTATAGCTGAAATTAACCAGTATCCTTATTTAACATGAATAATAAGATCCCAAATACTTGGCCAGTGCCATTACTTTGTCCTAAAACAAATAGCTGCTTTCACCCAGCGGCCATTTTCCCTCCGGTATCATCTGCACAAGTGTGCAATGAAGAATGCAGGCTTACACAGGCAGAATTTACTTTGATAAAAAGGCCTGCTTGGATTGAGTATTGTAATGATGCAGGCTTACACAGGTAGAATTTACTTTGATAAAAAAGTCCTGCTTGGATTGAGCATTGTAATGATGCAGGCTTACACAGGCAGAATTTACTTTGATAAAAAGGCCTGCTTGGATTGAGCATTGCAATGATGCAGGCTTACACAGGCAGAATTTACTTTGATAAAAAAGTCCTGCTTGGATTGAGCATTGTAATGATGCAGGCTTACACAGGCAGAATTTACTTTGATAAAAAGGCCTGCTTGGATTGAGAATTGTAATGATGCAGGCTTACACAGGAAGAATTTACTTTGATAAAAAGGCCTGCTTGGATTGAGCATTGTAATGATGCAGGCGTACACAGGCAGAATTTACTTTGATAAAAAGGCCTGCTTGGATTGAGCATTGTAATGATGCAGGCTTACACAGGAAGAATTTACTTTGATAAAAAAAAGTCCTGCTTGGATTGAGCATTGTAATGATGAATCTGAGCTCAGGAGAGAAGTTTAGGGGGAAAACCAGGAGCAGACAGCTAGAGCAGAGTTTCTATGGGAACCAGCAATGCCATCTCTTCATTGGCTGCTAGACTAGAGGGCATATTTAGTAATCTGAGCTGAGAAGAACTGAGCATGCCAAGGTAACCACATAAAGAAATAAGAAGAAGAAGAAGAAGAAGAAGAAGAAGAACTTCAGCAATGGCACAGAAAAGACCAACACTACACAGTGTGATCAGGATATAAATAATACAAACTCTTACCTTAGCTTGTGGATTTTCACATCTTTATAATTACTGATATGTTTGCATATGTTCTTCATCTATGTGGAAAGAAAAGTTAATAACAATATGTACCAGCTATCAGCTTAGGAGTCCAGTTCCTGTAATTTTCAGATGCTCTATTTGGGTAAGGGCCTTTACTCTTGCACCCTTTACATGGAGGGAGCACCCTCCCTGAATTGTTGTTGTCATTGGGAATCATCATCATTGGGACAGATGTTTTCTGCTTTAGGGCTGTGGTGGCCTTGGGCTGGTACAGAAACCAACAAATTATATATAGCATTTCTACTATATTCCCTTGTTCAGCTTCAGTTCTCCTTCTGTATTTTTAGTACAATGTAGAATAATCAGGTTTCTCTTTGCTATCTCTCTACATCAGTGGTCTCTAAACTGGAACAATGACAGTTGGGGCTTAATAGATTTGGGGCGAGCATTTATTTGTGCCCTGGGTACCCCTGGAACTATAGCAGGGTGACTATTACCCCAATGTTTCTATATATCTGTAACCTTGTTATGGGCTAAGGGGGCCCAGCCTGAAGGCCAGTTAGGGGGGGATTTGGGGTGAGTGCTTATTTGTGCCCTGGGTACCCCTGGAACTATAGCAGGGTGACTGTTACCCCAATGTTTCTATATATCTGTAACCTTGTTATGGGCTAAGGGGGCCCAGCCTGAAGGCCAGTTAGGGGGGGATTTGGGGTGAGTGCTTATTTGTGCCCTGGGTACCCCTGGAACTATAGCAGGGTGACTGTTACCCCAATGTTTCTATATATCTGTAACCTTGTTATGGGCTAAGGGGGCCCAGCCTGAAGGCCAGTTAGGGGGGGAATTTGGGGTGAGTGCTTATTTGTGCCCTGGGTACCCCTGGAACTATAGCAGGGTGACTGTTACCCCAATGTTTCTATATATCTGTAACCTTGTTATGGGCTAAGGGGGCCCAGCCTGAAGGCCAGTTAGGGGGGGATTTGGGGTGAGTGCTTATTTGTGCCCTGGGTACCCCTGGAACTATAGCAGGGTGACTGTTACCCCAATGTTTCTATATATCTGTAACCTTGTTATGGGCTAAGGGGGCCCAGCCTGAAGGCCAGTTAGGGGGAGATTTGGGGTGAGTGCTTATTTGTGCCCTGGGTACCCCTGGAACTATAGCAGGGTGACTGTTACCCCAATGTTTCTATATATCTGTAACCTTGTTATGGGCTAAGGGGGCCCAGCCTGAAGGCCAGTTAGGGGGGATTTGGGGTGAGTGCTTATTTGTGCCCTGGGTACCCCTGGAACTATAGCAGGGTGACTGTTACCCCAATGTTTCTATATATCTGTAACCTTGTTATGGGCTAAGGGGGCCCAGCCTGAAGGCCAGTTAGGGGGGATTTGGGGTGAGTGCTTATTTGTGCCCTGGGTACCCCTGGAACTATAGCAGGGTGACTGTTACCCCAATGTTTCTATATATCTGTAACCTTGTTATGGGCTAAGGGGGCCCAGCCTGAAGGCCAGTTAGGGGGGGATTTGGGGTGAGTGCTTATTTGTGCCCTGGGTACCCCTGGAACTATAGCAGGGTGACTGTTACCCCAATGTTTCTATATATCTGTAACCTTGTTATGGGCTAAGGGGGCCCAGCCTGAAGGCCAGTTAGGGGGGGATTTGGGGTGAGTGCTTATTTGTGCCCTGGGTACCCCTGGAACTATAGCAGGGTGACTGTTACCCCAATGTTTCTATATATCTGTAACCTTGTTATGGGCTAAGGGGGCCCAGCCTGAAGGCCAGTTAGGGGGGATTTGGGGTGAGTGCTTATTTGTGCCCTGGGTACCCCTGGAACTATAGCAGGGTGACTGTTACCCCAATGTTTCTATATATCTGTAACCTTGTTATGGGCTAAGGGGGCCCAGCCTGAAGGCCAGTTAGGGAGGGATTTGGGGTGAGTGCTTATTTGTGCCCTGGGTACCCCTGGAACTATAGCGGGGTGACTGTTACCCCAATGTTTCTATATATCTGTAACCTTGTTATGGGCTAAGGGGGCCCAGCCTGAAGGACAGTTAGGGGGGGATTTGGGGTGAGTGCTTATTTGTGCCCTGGGTACCCCTGGAACTTTGCCCATTATTGAAAGCAGAGGGACTGGATTATAGTCTTAGGGGGTAGGAAAAAAAGTTCTTTTAACTATCATAATTTTTCTCTCAGTAAAATAAGGTGTGTCCATGTTAAAAAAAAATGTTTATTTATTTCTGGAAGTTCAGTGTACGTGCATCCAACTGAATAAGCTCATGTTTATTTTCCCTTTTAAGGGTGAAAAATTGTGCAGCAATATCTTTTGTTTATTCTTTGTTCATTGTTTGTCTTTTGACACGCTTATTTATTATTATTATTTATTAATCAAACCCTTACCTCAATTTTGAATTTTTTCTCAAAATCTTTAAATGCTTTTGAGCTGATATCGTTCATACTGTCATCAAAAATTTCCTTTGTGACTTTCATGTTCACTTTCACAGTGGTGTTAACTTTGTTTCCTATAGAAAGAGATGAAGCGAGGCAGGGTGTAAAGGGTAAAAACACCTGCATTCACCTTGTCATGGGCCATTGCAACCCAAGAGAATTCATCAGCAAAGCATTGTATTGCCCACTTACCTACTACCAATCTGTTCTCTGCAAACTCACAACGAGATCCATGGAAATGGCTGGTGCAGAGACAGGTATCACCTGTAGGGGTACCTCCATTTTCACATTTTATTTCTGGTTTAAAAATAAAATAAAGGTAATTCAACATTCAAGCAAAGGAGATCAAAAGACATAATACATAATCTCATAAGAGGTATATTTTGTTTGCTAGGAAACAGATTTACTCTACAGTGTGTTCACCCTCTGCCAAGTTGTATCTATGTAACTAAAGGTGCCCATACACGGGCCAGTTCTAGCTGCCGATATGGGTCCCTTAGACAGATTCGGCAGCTAATCGGCCCATGTATGGGCACTATTGACGGGCCTGCCCGACCGATATTTGGCCTGAAATCAGCCAGATCTCGATTGGGCAGGTTAGAAATTCTAGTCGGATCGGGGACCGCATTGGCTCGTTGATGCGGTCCCCGAACCGACTGTGCCCATACCCATCGTTATAATTCAATCGTTTGGCCCCAGGGCGAAACGACCGAACTAGCCTGGATTCTCCCGATATCGCCCACCCGTAGGTGGGGGATATCAGGAGAAGATCCGCTTACTTGGTGACATCGCCAAGCAAGCGGATCTGAAGGTGTATGGGGACCTTTATTTGCTTATTGGGTCTGGTATGGTTAAGTCAAAGGAAAAGCTATACTGCCTGGGCCAGGGCCAAGCAGATGAAAAATCTGAAATTTTTTATAAAACCTGCCCTGGCATAAGAGTGCCTCACACTACACCTGTCAAACAAGACAATTTTTCATCCCGTATTTTTGACTGAACGTTTTAATACTTTTTTTCAGTTCAGCTACACATTGTAACAGGGCCTACAAGTTGTCACCAGCAAGGTGCAAGATATTGGCTTCCATGTTGGCTCAATGGCAGAGTGATTTCATGAATCAGGCCCCAGGTATCTGTTCCTATATTGAGACTAAAAGAGCTAAATGGATTTAGAAAGCTATTAGGGTAACCTTTTTCCTTTGAGACAGTTGTTTTGGGCAAAGAAGCCTTGGAGAAACCTTGATAAGACTGTAAGTACCTCTACAGTAGAAGCTTCAATTTGAATACTGCATGTTTTTAATTTTGTATGCTTTAAAGGTGGACATTCCTACTGAACTAGGGATATCAGATGGTGTACCCCAATATATTAAATGGAGGGAGAACAACGGTAAGCATCTATGTATTCCACTCACTAGAGAAAGGATAAATGAAGCCAGTAGCATGGTACAAAGGAAGCGTCACCGGAAATAGAAAGGACCGTAAGGTAAGAAGCACAGCTCAGTTGGAATCAGGGAGGAGGCGGAGCAATAAGAGCAGTACATATGCATACCTCCCAGAAATGGGTTAAAAATTGTTCAAGATTTTACCATTTATTAGCCAATTTTACATACCCCAGTTTTAAGTTTTCCCACATTTTGCCCCATATTTTGTTGCCCCACCAATTTATAAAGTATAATGCATTTCTCTAATTTTAAATTTTTCTGGATTTTACACCATTTCTGGTTCCTCAAAAATGTAAAATGGGGGGGGGGGATACACTTGCAATACACTTTGGGGAGTGAGATGGGCAGCACTGAGCACTGTTGCTCCAAAGAGCAGAATACCAGTCAGTTACCCCAACATGTTTGCCTAACTGACACAGGCATCAAATCTGTCATTAACTTTCCTATCTGGAAATTGGTGAGATTCCCGTAGGATAAAAGTTAAGCAAGGAATATATCTAAAAAATTTCTGGACAATACACTATATAGCAGCTCTATGGCCATGGAGAAACTGAGAATCTGGTCTTTAGTGGTCTTTGCCAGTTTCAAGTATGGCAGAACAATCGCTAAATGGTACTGGAGAGAAGGATGGCTTTAGAACCTTAGAAAAGAATGAACATAATCAAGCCATATATAAGGAGACCATCAGAGCCTATTCTTTAGGTGTCTTCTCAACCAATCCTAAAAAAGTCCTCCTATACTACCCAAGGTCAGATGTATGTCTCTGTATATGCTTGTCTTACTTACAAGGTAGATTTGATAAAAAAAAGAAACTTGTTGTTGTGGGCTAAAAGTAGACAAAGTACTACAAATAATTACCCAATTCAGTCTTTAAAAAGTCAGCCCCATTAGTCTTTGGGAAGCTGGTAGAGAAGCCAGAGGTTGCACTATTAGTGTAGGGATTCAAGCAGATAGGCTTATGATTTATTATTAATATTTGTATTTCTGCTTAATTATCAGTTGAACGAAATAATTGATCATGGATAATCTTTTGACAAGCTCTAGATATAAAAGGATCAGCAAGTCTCAATATGGCATGATGGAGGGAAAAGAATCTAAGGGTGATGTCTTATTGAAGAACCAAAAGATTAAAGTTTTAAATATATTTAGTTTGTAACCTTTGTCCTACGATGAAAGGCACTCAGTGCTGTACGTTACTTGTGTTTTATTACAGATGTGTGGCTAGGGAATAGTAAAAATCTACTCATGAATAGGTTCTAGAGGACTATATATCTACTGTTTGGGTACTACTGATCTAAAAACACCTGTGTCAAGTTTGTAGGCTCTGTCTTGCTAGGGTCTAGGCCAGACACAGTAAGGCATGTTGGATAGAGACAATTAAGGAAAAATTCGCAAATCTGTGCTAATTAATCCTACTTCACTTATAAATAATAGAAACATAACCAGCATGCAGTACATACGTGGTACATTTGGTTTCTTGGTAGTTGTTGGCGGGTGAGCAGTTTGTTCAGTCACTGGCGAGGTTTGCAAATTTTCAGGCTTCTCAGAGGGTTCAGGCTTGTCAGTGGGTTCAGGCTTGTCAGTGGGTTCAGGCTTGTCAGTTGGTTCAGGCTTGTCGGTGGGTTCAGGCTTGTCAGTGGGTTCAGGCTTGTCAGTGGGTTCAGGCTTGTCAGTGGGTTCAGGCTTGTCAGTGGGTTCAGGCTTGTCAGTGGGTTCAGGCTTCTCAGTTGGTTCAGGCTTGTCGGTGGGTTCAGGCTTCTCAGTTGGTTCAGGCTTGTCAGTGGGTTCAGGCTTGTCAGTGGGTTCAGGCTTGTCAGTGGGTTCAGGCTTGTCAGTGGGTTCAGGCTTGTCAGTGGGTTCAGGCTTCTCAGTTGGTTCAGGCTTGTCAGTGGGTTCAGGCATGTTAGTGGGTTCAGGCTTGTCAGTGGGTTCAGGCATGTTAGTGGGTTCAGGCTTCTCAGTTGGTTCAGGCTTGTCAGTGGGTTCAGGCATGTTAGTGGGTTCAGGCTTCTCAGTTGGTTCAGGCTTCTCAGTTAATAAAGGCTTGTTAGTTGGTTCAGGCTTGTTAGTGGGTTCAGGCTTGTTAGTGGGTTCAGACTTGTCAGTGGGTTCAGGCTTGTCAGTGGTTTCAGGCTTGTCAGTGGGTTCAGGCTTGTCAGTGGGTTCAGGCTTCTCAGTTGGTTCAGGCTTGTTAGTGGGTTCAGGCTTCTCAGTTGGTTCAGGCTTCTCAGTTGGTTCAGGCTTCTCAGTTGGTTCAGGCTTGTTAGTGGGTTCAGACTTGTCAGTGGGTTCAGGCTTGTCAGTGGGTTCAGGCTTGTCAGTGGGTTCAGGCTTGTCAGTGGGTTCAGGCTTCTCAGTTGGTTCAGGCTTGTTAGTGGGTTCAGGCTTGTCAGTTGGTTCAGGCTTCTCAGTTGGTTCAGGCTTGTTAGTGGGTTCAGGCTTCTCAGTTGGTTCAGGCTTCTCAGTTGGTTCAGGCTTGTCAGTGGATTCAGGCTTGTCAGTGGGTTCAGGCTTGTCAGTGGGTTCAGGCTTGTCAGTGGGTTCAGGCTTGTCAGTGGATTCAGGCTTGTCAGTGGGTTCAGGCCTCTCAGTGGGTTCAGGCTTCTCAGTTTGTTCAGGCTTCTCAGTTGGTTCAGGCTTCTCAGTGGGTTCAGGCTTCTCAGTGGGTTCAGGCTTGTCAGTGGGTTCAGGCTTCTCAGTGGGTTCAGGCTTGTTAGTGGGTTCAGGCTTGTTAGTGGGTTCAGGCTTGTTAGTGGGTTCAGGCTTGTCAGTGGATTCAGGCATTTCAGTGGGTCCTGGCTCATTGGTGGATTCAGGCTTGTCAGTGGGTCCTGGCTCATTGGTGGATTTAGGCTTTTCAGTGGGTCCTGGCTCATTGGTGGATTCAGGCTTTTCAGTGGGTCCTGGCTCATTGGTTGATTCAGGCTTGTCAGTGGGTCCTGGCTCATTGGTGGATTCAGGCTTTTCATTGGGTCCTGGCTCATTGGTGGATTCAGGCTTTTCAGTGGGTCCTGGCTCATTGGTGGATTCAGGCTTTTCAGTGGGTCCTGGCTCATTGGTGGATTCAGGCTTGTCAGTGGGTCCTGGCTCATTGGTGGATTCAGGCTTGTCAGTGGGTCCTGGCTCATTGGTGGATTCAGGCTTTTCGGTGGGTCCTTGCTCATTGGTTGATTCAGGCTTTTTACTGGGTCCTGGCTCATTGGTGGATCCAGGCTTGTCAGTGGGTCCTGGCTCATTGGTGGATTCAGGCTTTTCAGTGGGTCCTGGCTCATTGGTAGATTCAGGCTTTTCAGTGGGTCCTGGCTCATTGGTGGATTCAGGCTTTTCAGTGGGTCCTGGCTCATTGGTTGATTCAGGCTTGTCAGTGGGTCCTGGCTCATTGGTGGATTCAGGCTTGTCAGTGGGTCCTGGCTCATTGGTGGATTCAGGCTTGTCAGTGGGTCCTGGCTCATTGGTGGATTCAGGCTTTTCAGTGGGTCCTGGCTCATTGGTGGATTCAGGCTTTTCAGTGGGTCCTGGCTCATTGGTGGATTCAGGCTTTTCAGTGGGTCCTGGCTCATTGGTGGATTCAGGCTTGTCAGTGGGTCCTGGGTCATTGGTGGATTCAGGCTTGTCAGTGGTCCTGGCTCATTGGTGGATTCAGGCTTTTCAGTGGGTCCTGGCTCATTGGTGGATTCAGGCTTTTCAGTGGGTCCTGGCTCATTGGTTGATTCAGGCTTTTCAGTGGGTCCTGGCTCATTGGTGGATTCAGGCTTTTCAGTGGGTCCTGGCTCATTGGTTGATTCAGGCTTTTCAGTGGGTCCTGGCTCATTGGTGGATTCAGGCTTGTCAGTGGGTCCTGGCTCATTGGTGGATTCAGGCTTGTCAGTGGGTCCTGGCTCATTGGTGGATTCAGGCTTTTCAGTGGGTCCTGGCTCATTGGTGGATTCAGGCTTTTCAGTGGGTCCTGGCTCATTGGTTGATTCAGGCTTGTCAGTGGGTCCTGGCTCATTGGTGGATTCAGGCTTGTCAGTGGGTCCTGGCTCATTGGTGGATTCAGGCTTGTCAGTGGGTTCTGGCTCATTGGTGGATTCAGGCTTGTCAGTGGATTCAGGCATTTCAGTGGGTCCTGGCTCATTGGTGGATTCAGGCTTGTCAGTGGGTCCTGGCTCATTGGTGGATTCAGGCTTGTCAGTGGGTCCTGGCTCATTGGTGGATTCAGGCTTTTCAGTGGGTCCTGGCTCATTGGTGGATTCAGGCTTTTCAGTGGGTCCTGGCTCATTGGTGGATTCAGGCTTTTCAGTGGGTCCTGGCTCATTGGTGGATTCAGGCTTTTCAGTGGGTCCTGGCTCATTGGTGGATTCAGGCTTTTCAGTGGGTCCTGGCTCATTGGTGGATTCAGGCTTGTCAGTGGGTCCTGGCTCATTGGTGGATTCAGGCTTGTCAGTGGATTCAGGCATTTCAGTGGGTCCTGGCTCATTGGTGGATTCAGGCTTGTCAGTGGGTCCTGGCTCATTGGTGGATTCAGGCTTGTCAGTGGGTCCTGGCTCATTGGGGGATTCAGGCTTTTCAGTGGGTCCTTGCTCATTGGTGGATTCAGGCTTTTTAGTGGGTCCTGGCTCATTGGTGGATCCAGGCTTGTCAGTGGGTCCTGGCTCATTGGTGGATTCAGGCTTTTCAGTGGGTCCTGGCTCATTGGTGGATTCAGGCTTTTCAGTGGGTCCTGGCTCATTGGTGGATTCAGGCTTTTCAGTGGGTCCTGGCTCATTGGTGGATTCAGGCTTTTCAGTGGGTCCTGGCTCATTGGTGGATTCAGGCTTGTCAGTGGGTCCTGGCTCATTGGTGGATTCAGGCTTTTCAGTGGGTCCTGGCTCATTGGTAGATTCAGGCTTTTCAGTGGGTCCTGGCTCATTGGTGGATTCAGGCTTTTCAGTGGGTCCTGGCTCATTGGTGGATTCAGGCTTTTCAGTGGGTCCTGGCTCATTGGTGGATTCAGGCTTGTCAGTGGGTCCTGGCTCATTGGTTGATTCAGGCTTGTCAGTGGGTCCTGGCTCATTGGTGGATTCAGGCTTTTCAGTGGTCCTGGCTCATTGGTGGATTCAGGCTTTTCAGTGGGTCCTGGCTCATTGGTGGATTCAGGCTTTTCAGTGGGTCCTGGCTCATTGGTTGATTCAGGCTTTTCAGTGGGTCCTGGCTCATTGGTGGATTCAGGCTTGTCAGTGGGTCCTGGCTCATTGGTGGATTCAGGCTTGTCAGTGGGTCCTGGCTCATTGGTGGATTCAGGCTTTTCAGTGGGTCCTGGCTCATTGGTGGATTCAGGCTTTTCAGTGGGTCCTGGCTCATTGGTTGATTCAGGCTTGTCAGTGGGTCCTGGCTCATTGGTGGATTCAGGCTTGTCAGTGGGTCCTGGCTCATTGGTGGATTCAGGCTTGTCAGTGGGTCCTGACTCATTGGTGGATTCAGGCTTGTCAGTGGATTCAGGCATTTCAGTGGGTCCTGGCTCATTGGTGGATTCAGGCTTGTCAGTGGGTCCTGGCTCATTGGTGGATTCAGGCTTGTCAGTGGATTCAGGCTTTTTAGTGGGTCCTGGCTCATTGGTGGATTCAGGCTTGTCAGTGGGTCCTGGCTCATTGGTGGATTCAGGCTTGTCAGTGGGTCCTGGCTCATTGGGGGATTCAGGCTTTTCAGTGGGTCCTTGCTCATTGGTGGATTCAGGCTTTTTAGTGGGTCCTGGCTCATTGGTGGATCCAGGCTTGTCCAGTGGGTCCTGGCTCATTGGTGGATTCAGGCTTTCAGTGGGTCCTGGCTCATTGGTGGATTCAGGCTTTTCAGTGGGTCCTGGCTCATTGGTGGATTCAGGCTTTTCAGTGGGTCCTGGCTCATTGGTGGATTCAGGCTTTTCAGTGGGTCCTGGCTCATTGGTGGATTCAGGCTTGTCAGTGGGTCCCTGCTCATTGGTGGATTCAGGCTTTTCAGTGGGTCCTGGCTCATTGGTAGATTTCAGGCCTTTTCAGTGGGTCCTGGCTCATTGGTGGATTCAGGCTTTTCAGTGGGTCCTGGCTCATTGGTGGATTCAGGCTTTTTCAGTGGGTCCTGGCTCATTGTGGATTCAGGCTTGTCAGTGGGTCCTGGCTCATTGGTTGATTCAGGCTTGTCAGTGGGTCCTGGCTCATTGGTGGATTCAGGCTTTTCAGTGGGTCCTGGCTCATTGGTGGATCAGGCTTTTCAGTGGGTCCTGGCTCATTGGTGGATTCAGGCTTTTCAGTGGGTCCTGGCTCATTGGTTGATTCAGGCTTTTCAGTGGGTCCTGGCTCATTGGTGGATTCAGGCTTGTCAGTGGGTCCTGGCTCATTGGTGGATTCAGGCTTGTCAGTGGGTCCTGGCTCATTGGTGGATTCAGGCTTGTCAGTGGGTCCTGGCTCATTGGTTGATTCAGGCTTTTCAGTGGGTCCTGGCTCATTGGTGGATTCAGGCTTTTCAGTGGGGTCCTGGCTCATTGGTGGATTCAGGCTTGTCAGTGGGTCCTGGCTCATTGGTTGATTCAGGCTTGTCAGTGGGTCCTGGCTCATTGGTGGATTCAGGCTTTTCAGTGGGTCCTGGCTCATTGGTGGATTCAGGCTTTTCAGTGGGTCCTGGCTCATTGGTGGATTCAGGCTTTTCAGTGGGTCCTGGCTCATTGGTTGATTCAGGCTTTTCAGTGGGTCCTGGCTCATTGGTGGATTCAGGCTTGTCAGTGGGTCCTGGCTCATTGGTGGATTCAGGCTTGTCAGTGGGTCCTGGCTCATTGGTGGATTCAGGCTTTTCAGTGGGTCCTGGCTCATTGGTGGATTCAGGCTTTTCAGTGGGTCCTGGCTCATTGGTTGATTCAGGCTTGTCAGTGGGTCCTGGCTCATTGGTGGATTCAGGCTTGTCAGTGGGTCCTGGCTCATTGGTGGATTCAGGCTTGTCAGTGGGTTCTGGCTCATTGGTGGATTCAGGCTTGTCAGTGGATTCAGGCATTTCAGTGGGTCCTGGCTCATTGGTGGATTCAGGCTTGTCAGTGGGTCCTGGCTCATTGGTGGATTCAGGCTTTTCAGTGGGTCCTGGCTCATTGGTGGATTCAGGCTTTTCAGTGGGTCCTGGCTCATTGGTGGATTCAGGCTTGTCAGTTGGTCCTGGCTCATTGGTGGATTCAGGCTTTTTCAGTGGGTCCTGGCTCATTGGTGGATTCAGGCTTTTCAGTGGGTCCTGGCTCATTGGGTGGATTCAGGCTTTTCAGTGGGTCCTGGCTCATTGGTTGATTCAGACTTTTCAGTGGGTCCTGGCTCATTGGTGGATTCAGGCTTGTCAGTGGGTCCTGGCTCATTGGTGGATTCAGGCTTGTCAGTGGATTCAGGCATTTCAGTGGGTCCTGGCTCATTGGTGGATTCAGGCTTGTCAGTGGGTCCTGGCTCATTGGTGGATTCAGGCTTGTCAGTGGATTCAGGCATTTCAGTGGGTCCTGGCTCATTGGTGGATTCAGGCTTGTCAGTGGGTCCTGGCTCATTGGGGGATTCAGGCTTTTCAGTGGGTCCTTGCTCATTGGTGGATTCAGGCTTTTTAGTGGGTCCTGGCTCATTGGTGGATCCAGGCTTGTCAGTGGGTCCTGGCTCATTGGTGGATTCAGGCTTTTCAGTGGGTCCTGGGTCATTGGTGGATTCAGGGTTTTCAGTGGGTCCTGGCTCATTGGTGGATTCAGGCTTTTCCGTGGGTCCTGGCTCATTGGTGGATTCAGGCTTTTCAGTGGGTCCTGGCTCATTGGTGGATTCAGGCTTGTCAGTGGGTCCTGGCTCATTGGTGGATTCAGGCTTTTCAGTGGGTCCTGGCTCATTGGTGGATTCAGGCTTTTCAGTTGGTCCTGGCTCATTGGTGGATTCAGGCTTTTCAGTGGGTCCTGGCTCATTGGTGGATTCAGGCTTTTCAGTGGGTCCTGGCTCATTGGTGGATTCAGGCTTGTCAGTGGGTCCTGGCTCATTGGTTGATTCAGGCTTGTCAGTGGATCCTGGCTCATTGGTGGATTCAGGCTTTTCAGTGGGTCCTGGCTCATTTGTGGATTCAGGCTTTTCAGTGGGTCCTGGCTCATTGGTGGATTCAGGCTTGTCAGTGGGTCCTGGCTCATTGGTGGATTCAGGCTTGTCAGTGGGTCCTGGCTCATTGGTGGATTCAGGCTTGTCAGTGGGTCCTGGCTCATTGGTTGGTTTAGGCTTGTCAGTGGGTCCTGGCTCATTGGTGGATTCAGGCTTGTCAGTGGGTCCTGGCTCATTGGTGGATTCAGGCTTGTCAGTGGGTCCTGGCTCATTGGTTGATTCAGGCTTGTCAGTGGGTCCTGGCTCATTGGTGGATTCAGGCTTTTCAGTGGGTCCTGGCTCATTGGTTGCTTCAGGCTTGTCAGTGGGTCCTGGCTCATTGGTTGGTTTAGGCTTGTCAGTGGGTCCTGGCTCATTGGTGGATTCAGGCTTGTCAGTGGGTCCTGGCTCATTGGTGGATTCACGCTTGTCAGTGGGTCCTGGCTCATTGGTGGATTCAGGCTTGTCAGTTGGTCCTGGCTCATTGGTGGATTCAGGCTTGTCAGTGGGTCCTGGCTCATTGGTTGATTCAGGCTTTTCAGTGGGTCCTGGCTCATTGGTTGATTCAGGCTTGTCAGTGGGTCCTGGCTCATTGGTGGATTCAGCCTTTTCAGTGGGTCCTGGCTCATTGGTTGATTCAGGCTTTTCAGTGGGTCCTGGCTCATTGGTGGATTCAGGCTTTTCAGTGGGTCCTGGCTCATTGGTTGATTCAGGCTTTTCAGTGGGTCCTGGCTCATTGGTGGATTCAGGCTTGTCAGTGGGTCCTGGCTCATTGGTGGATTCAGGCTTGTCAGTGGGTCCTGGCTCATTGGTTGATTCAGGCTTGTCAGTGGGTCCTGGCTCATTGGTGGATTCAGGCTTGTCAGTGGGTCCTTGCTTATTGGTTGATTCAGGCTTGTCAGTGGGTCCTGGCTCATTGGTGGATTCAGGCTTGTCAGTGGGTCCTGGCTCATTGGTTGATTCAGGCTTGTCAGTGGATCCTGGCTCATTGGTGGATTCAGGCTTTTCAGTGGGTCCTGGCTTATTGGTGGATTCAGGCTTTTCAGTGGGTCCTGGCTCATTGGTTGGTTTAGGCTTGTCAGTGGGTCCTGGCTCATTGGTTGATTCAGGCTTGTCAGTGGGTCCTGGCTCATTGGTTGATTCAGGCTTGTCAGTGGGTCCTGGCTCATTGGTGGATTCAGGCTTTTCAGTGGGTCCTGGCTCATTGGTAGATTCAGGCTTGTCAGTGGGTCCTGGCTCATTGGTGGATTCAGGCTTTTCAGTGGGTCCTGGCTCATTGGTTGATTCAGGCTTTTCAGTGGGTCCTGGCTCATTGGTGGATCCAGGCTTGTCAGTGGGTCCTGGCTCATTGGTGGATTCAGGCTTTTCAGTGGGTCCTGGCTCATTGGTGGATTCAGGCTTTTCAGTGGGTCCTGGCTCATTGGTTGATTCAGGCTTTTCAGTGGGTCCTGGCTCATTGGTTGCTTCAGGCTTGTCAGTGGGTCCTGGCTCATTGGTGGATTCAGGCTTGTCAGTGGGTCCTGGCTCATTGGTTGATTCAGACTTTTCAGTGGGTCCTGGCTCATTGGTGGATTCAGGCTTTTCAGTGGATCCTGGCTCATTGGTGGATTCAGGCTTTTCATTTAGTCCTGGCTCATTGGTGGATTCAGGCTTTTCAGTGGATCCTGGCTCATTGGTGGATTCAGGCTTTTCAGTGGATCCTGGCTCATTGGTGGATTCAGGCTTTTCATTTAGTCCTGGCTCATTGGTGGATTCAGGCTTTTCAGTGGATCCTGGCTCATTGGTGGATTCAGGCTTTTCAGTGGGTCCTGGCCCATTGGTGGATTCAGGCTTTTTAGTGGGTCCTGGCCCATTGGTGGATTCAGGCTTTTTAGTGGATCCAGGTTCATTAGTGTCTGCCCTTCTATTTCTTTTAATATAATTTGTTTCTTTTCCTGAGTCCCATAATATTTCTTTCTCATTATTGTGTATTTCCTGTTGCTCCTCCCATACGTCCCATTCTCCTTGCACAACTGTCAGGGGAAAAAGAATTATAGTTTAGAAATTGTCTCGGTATTCGTTGCCCATGAAATAAAATGCAGATGTGTAATTCATTGTTACCCCGTGTTATTATCTTTCAAGCAGCACGTATTTTGCCTGATCCATTTGTGGGTGGCCTCCCACTGATCTTTTTTTATTGACCCATTTCTTTCCCAGTGACAGCCAATCACCATGATGTTTTAAGCAGAAAACAATGTTAGGTTGGGGAGGCACGCTAATACGCTAGTCATGTTTTATAACTATAAGACAAAATAATGAAATAATGACTATGAAAATACAATTTATAATATGGGTGTGTATGTAGGAATGAAAGACAAGTGGTGTTTTCTGGTCACCTGTTCAAAAGGCAACATTTGATTGGTTGCTATGGGCTACTAGCCTTTGTGCAAATATTCCTGCTAAATTTCCATTTATTGCTGTTCCCCCATCTCTCTGATTTTTAAAGCCTCTGTTGTTCAATGGGTCCTACACTTATTCAGTGGGGCTTCTGAGATCACAGCTTAGGGAATTGCCACGCATCTGTTGGGATATCTAGAATAATGCTAATGCTGTTGGGCTGCCCTGATACTTAAGCACTAGGAGTCTACAAAATACTCCAGATGAGCAGGAATTAAAAGTTATTGTTCTTTCAAGGCATGGGCGCCTAAAGTATGTAGTGTACCACTAGAGCAGGGGTGGGCAAACTTTTTGGCTCAGGGGCCACATTGACTTATAAATGTGCCGGGCTGGGCCAGTGTTATGCCCAAGGCTGCCATCAGAAATCACAGGGCCTCTCAGCTCTTCCTCAGCATCCCAGACAGCATCCTCCAGCTGCACTCCCCAGCATCCTGCAGCTCCCCACCCCAGCATCCTCCAGCTCCACTCCCCAGCATCCTCCAGCTCCACTCCCCAGCATCCTCCCCAACATCCTCCAGCTCCCCCCAGCATCCTCCAGCTCCACTCCCCAGCATCCTCCCGCTCCCCCCAGCATCCTCCCGCTCCCCCCAGCATCCTCCAGCTCCACTCCCCAGCATCCTCCCCAGCATCCTCCAGCTCCTCCCAGCATCCTCCAGCTCCACTCCCCAGCATCCTCCCCAACATCCTCCAGCTCCCCAGCATCCTCCAGCTCCACTCTCCAGCATCCTCCAGCTCCCCCAGCATCCTCCAGCTCCACTCCCTAGCATCCTCCCCAACATCCTGCAGCTCCCCCAGCATCCTCCAGCTCCACTCCCCAGCATCCTCCAGCTCCCCACCCCAGCATCCTCCCCAACAGCCTCCAGCTCCCCCAGTATTCTTCAGCTCCACCCTCAGCATCCTCCAGCTCCCCCCAGCATCCTCCAGCTCCATTCCCCAGCTCCCCCCAGCATCTTTCCCAGCATCCTCCATCACGCTCCCCAGCGACCTGCGGCTCCCTCCATCCTTCAGCTGCTTCTGTCCCCCGGCTCCCCGCTGCATCCTTTTATACTGTTGCACCCGTAATCAGGGCCTGTAATTCTTTAAAGGGGGCCGGAGTCATTGGGCCGGATTAAAAAGGCCAACGGGTCAGACATGGCCCGCGGGCCATAGTTTGCCCACCCCTGCACTAGAAGAAGCCTAAATCATGTTACAGTTAATATGTATTCTCTCTGTTAATGGCTGTGTTTTCTTGTCTGACTTTCTGCTTCCAAATGTCTGTAAATAGTTAGCCATCTAGGAGCTCTAATAAATTAGTTACCCTAGAGCCCTTCACAACTTTCACTGTGAACACAACATTAATAACAATCCCACATGTTTCTTTTAATAATCTTCAGAATGGCCGCACATTAGAATAATCAAGAGGGTTTTTGTGTTTTTTATTAAAAACTTCACAAGAAAGAATTAACATAACTCAGACCGACATGCCGGCCAATAATCTCAATTTACAACGAATATCCCCCCCCACCCCCAGTCCACTGGCCAAATGTCCTGATGAAGACAAATGGACAAAAGCAGTCTTAGTCCTAGGAAGAGTCTATGCCATTGCCGTGGATTTCCGAAGAGGACGATGGAAAATCAAAATTATTTACATCCATAGGAATTTGTTGCTCCCGGGGGTCTAAAGGAGCAAAACCCAACATAGTGAGCTTGGCAGGTCCAGAAAGCTCCAAGTCCCATGTAAGAACCCAGTCCAATAACAATGTTACAACTCCTATAAAACATGGGAGAAACATATTGTTACCTGAACTATGGCCCCATGGGGATCCCATTTGAGAGCACAAATATTCAAGAGGGACTGGGGTAGGGGCTGCTGTGCTTAAGTATTGAGACCTAAACTAGTCTTACTTTCATTTATGTGCAATAGTTACCTTACTGCTAGCTACTTGAAATATCTGAACTTGGAGGCAAAAAGCCACTTACATGTGCAACCCGCCCCAAGGAGATCAAAGAAGCAGAGGAAGGGTGCTATGTGGTGCTTATACAGAAGTACCCCAGGCTGCTGCTGTTTTCAGCCAACAGGAGTACTGGCCGGGCCTTTCTTATCAGCTTCCATATATCTGCACCATAAGGTTGCAATAATAGTATTTTTTTCATAACTGCTTAAAAGATTAAAGAATGAAAGCTTTTGCATGTAGCTGATGGTTACATTTAGATAATGAATAACTCTGGAAGTACAAGTACACATACCTGTTCCCAACTAAGATATAATTACCCCTTATTGGGGGCAGAACAGCCCTATTGGGTTTATTTAATGGTTAAATGATTCCCTTTTCTCTGTAATAATAAAACAGTACCTGTACTTGATCCCAACTAAGATATAATTACCCCTTATTGGGGGCAGAACAGCCCTATTGGGTTTATTTCATGGTTAAATGATTCCCTTTTCTCTGTAATAATAAAACAGTACCTGTACTTGATCCCAACTAAGATATAATTACCCCTTATTGGGGCAGAACAGCCCTATTGGGTTTATTTAATGGTTAAATGATTCCCTTTTCTCTGTAATAATAAAACAGTACCTGTACTTGATCCCAACTAAGATATAATTACCCCTTATTGGGGCAGAACAGCCCTATTGGGTTTATTTCATGGTTAAATGATTCCCTTTTCTCTGTAATAATAAAACAGTACCTGTACTTGATCCCAACTAAGATATAATTACCCCTTATTGGGGGCAGAACAGCCCTATTGGGTTTATTTCATGGTTAAATGATTCCCTTTTCTCTGTAATAATAAAACAGTACCTGTACTTGATCCCAACTAAGATATAATTACCCCTTATTGGGGGCAGAACAGCCCTATTGGGTTTATTTCATGGTTAAATGATTCCCTTTTCTCTGTAATAATAAAACAGTACCTGTACTTGATCCCAACTAAGATATAATTACCCCTTATTGGGGCAGAACAGCCCTATTGGGTTTATTTCATGGTTAAATGATCCCCTTTTCTCTGTAATAATAAAACAGTACCTGTACTTGATCCCAACTAAGATATAATTACCCCTTATTGGGGGCAGAACAATCCTATTTAAATGATTTATTAGTAGACTTAAGATATGGAGATCCAGATTACGGAAAGGTCCCAAGCATTCTGGCTAACAGGTCCCACACCCCTGTATTCCTATTTTGTAGCTGTCTAAGGTCTTCAATCTTTTGTATTGGTAACTTACATCTAACACAGCCACCAAACCACACTTCTACATTCTTGATTACATTAGACTTATTCCTTGTCAGTTTAATTACTATTAGATTTCACATGCCTACCTCTAAGCTTACACAGGTCGGCGTTGGACAGCTTTTGTCACTATATATGCCCCTGCTATAAACCAAGTATAAACAAAAGTAACTTTGTTTGTGGAAAATTCAAGAATTGTATCACATACCCAGTTATCAACATTCTGATTTTAGTGGTTTTAGTGGTTTTTCAAACCACGAAGAAAATCATTTTCACAAAAATCAGGAATGCCAAGTTATATATTAAAACAGCCTAATATAAAAAGTAGGAACAAAAAACCCACAAAAAGAATCTGAATAAAAATTTAAAAAAAAGCCTTGATATCCTCCTTTTTGTAAGAATTTTTGTGCTTTTACAAAACACAAAAACCTCTTAAACCACAAATTAAAAAAAGATTTTATACAAATTGCCTAGGTCAACACCATTGATTTCTAGATGACCCGGACGGCTTTTAGACTGTGAAGTTTTGTAGTCGAGACCCTTTTATCAACATTCTGATTTTAGCAGTTTTGACATTTTTGAAACCAAGAAAAAACTCATTTCCACTAAGACCAGGAATGTCTAGTCATTTATTACAAGGTCTGAATAGAAAAAGTATGAACTTGTTAAAACTAAAACAACAGGAAAACCTCACATTTTTTCATTTTCGGAAGAATTTTGGTGTTCTTACAAACGAGAAAAAAAAACCCACCAGATTAAATTAAGGTTATCACAATTTGCTTTGGACAGCTACCATTGACTTCTACACAAATGCACCAGTGTTTAGACCAGTGATCCCCAACCAGTAGCTCAGGGGCAACATGTTGCACCCCAACCTCTTGGATGTTGCTCTCAGTGCCCCCAAACCAGGGAGTTATTTTTGAATTCCTGACTTGGGGGCAAGTTTTATTTGCACAAAAACAGTTGTACTGCCAAACAGAGCCACATTTGGGCTGCCAGTCCACATAGGGGCTACCAAATAGCCAATTACAGCCCTTATTTGGCACCCCAGGAACATTTTCCATGCTTGTGTTGCTCCCCAACTCTTTTTACATTTCAGTATGGTTCACGGGTAAAAAAAAGGTTGGGGGATCCCTGGTTTAGATAGTGTCGCTTTGTCCTTTTTTCATGTTTTTTTTTTTTGCTTAATAACTAAATGTTAATAAACTGGCCCCATAGTGTTTTTTATGGTTTTTATGCTTACTAAATTACAATTCGTTAGTGGTTTACAGTGATTAGGTTAAGTCGTGATTTTGTGAAAAGGAACAAATACAAACCTTAGTAAATGGGCCCCTTATAGTTTTATCAGGAACAAAATTGAAACCATAACTTGGGACTTGTTAGTAAGGCTATAACTGGACAGATTAATCACATTAGTCATGATCATCAACCCTCCTCCCATTGATCAGGGATATCAGTTAGCGATGGGCAAAATGTTTCGGCAGGTATGGATTCGCAGCGATCTTCTGTGTTTTGCCATTGGCGGATTGTTTCGCAAAATGGATGACAAAATTTGCCATGGAAAAATTCGCAGAGCGTCCGAAAATTGTTGCCCACGTCAAAATAATAGTTACTTGCGTCAAAAAATAGTCGCGGGGACAAAAGAATAGTCACACACCAAAAGAACAGTCGTGCATCAAAAAAAATAGTTGGGGGCGACAAAAGAATAGTCGTGCGTCAAAAAAAATAGTTGGGGGCAACAAAAGAATAGTCGTGCATCAAAAAAAATAGTTGTGGGTGACAAAAGAATAGTCGTGCATCAAAAAAAATAGTTGCGGGTGACAAAAGAACAGTCGTGCATCAAAAAAAATAGTTGCGGGTGACAAAAGAATAGTCGTGCATCAAAAATAATAGTTGCGGGTGACAAAAGAACAGTCGTGCATCAAAAAAAATACTTGGGGGTGACAAAAGAATAGTCGTGCGTCAAAAAAAATAGTTGGGGGCGACAAAAGAATAGTCGTGCGTCAAAAAAATAGTTGGGGGCGACAAAAGAATAGTCGTGCATCAAAAAAAATAGTTGGGGGCGACAAAAGAATAGTCGTGCATCAAAAAAAATAGTTGGGGGCGACAAAAGAATAGTCGTGCGACAAAAAAAATAGTTGGGGGCGACAAAAGAATAGTCGTGCATCAAAAAAATAGTTGCGGGTGACAAAAGAATAGTCGTGCATCAAAAAAAATTGCCGCGGGTGACAAAAGAATAGTCCCGAGTAACAATTTCTTTGACACAAGACTTTTTTTGGTATTTTGCGAAATTTAACGCTATTTCGCGAATCTTTTGAAAGATTTGCTAGTTTTTCGGCGAAGCAAAACGGGACAGATTCGCTCATCACTAATATCAGTACTGCCTGCTTATCCTCCAGTCCAGTTGGCAGTTCCAATCCAGCCCCCACCAAGTCTACCACCCCTGGTTGGCTCCTTGTTTTCCATTTTCCATTTGTGATTTTAAATTAATCCAATAAGGTTCGTCTTACTGGGCAATGACGAGAACTGATTGTCTGCCCCCGCCATGTTTGCCGGTGATGTGATCCAAAGTATCATGTTGGAGTTTAAGCTACTAATGTCTCTATAGAAAGAGCAGGAGGAGAGGACCATGGTGGTGGAGTGGGTAAGCATGTTCTTTGGCTTTTGGCTTCTGCCTATTCTATGATTAATTAGTAGAATGACTGACCAGTTTCCTGAATGTAGATAAATAAGACATAAAGGAATTTTAATACACCAAGATGATTCCTACACTATTGTGCACTACACTCTCCAATATGATACTCAAAAATGCATTCAGATCCATTAGACCTATCAGTTCATTTATGCCATTTGGCAACTGGACACTCCAAAACTCATGGCCACATGCTTCCTCTAGCCAATCATTTCACCCTGGTTCTGCTCATTGTATCTGCTGTCTCTCTGGGACTTATGAGTGAGTAAGATACATTAAGCACTCTCATGACACAACAGTTAGATTTTTTTATCTTGACGACTGCTTCCCTATAATTATTATATTTTGATCATACCTTCATCTCATTGCATTCAGTAAAAAGGGCCACTTACCAACTGCCAGCAGGGAGACACAGATGATGGAACAGGAGACTGCTAATCTCATTTCTGGGGTCCCAAGAGTGAGTGGCTGAGGAACATTCAGATAGACACTATATATCACCAATGTCACATGACTGGATGCCTCCAAAGATGAAGGTGCCGTATAATGCTAATGAAACGCTGCACAAGGAAAGAGAAGCCTATGGATGCATTTTTACTGCCTGCTGAGGTGACACAAAGCAAATAATAAACTGTATTATATCTGCTAAATCAAACAGTTGATCTGCATGGTGACAAAGATATAGCATATAAAGTTTGCATGCCCAAATTTATTTTGTCAGGTACGGAGCACTAGGGAAAGGTGCACGGGTCGCTTGCACTGCACTTCCCCAGTGGTACTCCCTACTATACCTGCTATCCCACAGCCCCAGTCCCTTCCCAGAGGCTATTATCCCCCACTGCTACTATAGGCACCATCTCTCCCTACTATACCTGCTATCCCACAGCCCCAGTCCCTTCCCAGAGGCTATTATCCCCCCCACTGTTACTATAGGCACCATCTCTCCCTACTATACCTGCTATCTCACAGCCCCAGTCCCTTCCCAGAGGCTATTATCCCCCCCACTGTTACTATAGGCACCATCTCTCCCTACTATACCTGCTATCCCACAGCCCCAGTCCCTTCCCAGAGGCTATTATCCCACTGCTACTATAGGCACCATCTCTCCCTACTATACCTGCTATCCCACAGCCCCAGTCCCTTCCCAGAGGCTTTTATCCCCCCACTGCTACTATAGGCACCATCTCTCCCTACTATACCTGCTATCCCACAGCCCCAGTCCCTTCTCAGAGGCTATTATCCCCCCCACTGCTACTATAGGCACCATCTCTCCCTACTATACCTGCTATCCCACAGCCCCAGTCCCTTCCCAGAGGCTATTATCCCCCCACTGCTACTATAGGCACCATCTCTCCCTACTATACCTGCTATCCCACAGCCCCAGTCCCTTCCCAGAGGCTATTATCCCACTGCTACTATAGGCACCATCTCTCCCTACTATACCTGCTATCCCACAGCCCCAGTCCCTTCCCAGAGGCTATTATCCCACTGCTACTATAGGCACCATCTCTCCCTACTATACCTGCTATCCCACAGCCCCAGTCCCTTCTCAGAGGCTATTATCCCCCACTGCTACTATAGGCACCATCTCTCCCTACTATACCTGCTATCCCACAGCCCCAGTCCCTTCCCAGAGGCTATTATCCCACTGCTACTATAGGCACCATCTCTCCCTACTATACCTGCTATCCCACAGCCCCAGTCCCTTCCCAGAGGCTATTATCCCACTGCTACTATAGGCACCATCTCTCCCTACTATACCTGCTATCCCACAGCCCCAGTCCCTTCCCAGAGGCTATTATCCCCCACTGCTACTATAGGCACCATCTCTCCCTACTATACCTGCTATCCCACAGCCCCAGTCCCTTCCCAGAGGCTATTATCCCCCACTGTTACTATAGGCACCATCTCTCCCTACTATACCTGCTATCCCACAGCCCCAGTCCCTTCCCAGAGGCTATTATCCCCCCACTGCTACTATAGGCACCATCTCTCCCTACTATACCTGCTATCCCACAGCCCCAGTCCCTTCCCAGAGGCTATTATCCCCCACTGCTACTATAGGCACCATCTCTCCCTACTATACCTGCTATCCCACAGCCCCAGTCCCTTCCCAGAGGCTATTATCCCCCCCACTGTTACTATAGGCACCATCTCTCCCTACTATACCTGCTATCTCACAGCCCCAGTCCCTTCCCAGAGGCTATTATCCCCCCCACTGTTACTATAGGCACCATCTCTCCCTACTATACCTGCTATCCCACAGCCCCAGTCCCTTCCCAGAGGCTATTATCCCCCCACTGCTACTATAGGCACCATCTCTCCCTACTATACCTGCTATCCCACAGCCCCAGTCCCTTCCCAGAGGCTATTATCCCACTGCTACTATAGGCACCATCTCTCCCTACTATACCTGCTATCCCACAGCCCCAGTCCCTTCCCAGAGGCTATTATCCCACTGCTACTATAGGCACCATCTCTCCCTACTATACCTGCTATCCCACAGCCCCAGTCCCTTCTCAGAGGCTATTATCCCCCCACTGCTACTATAGGCACCATCTCTCCCTACTATACCTGCTATCCCACAGCCCCAGTCCCTTCCCAGAGGCTATTATCCCACTGCTACTATAGGCACCATCTCTCCCTACTATACCTGCTATCCCACAGCCCCAGTCCCTTCCCAGAGGCTATTATCCCACTGCTACTATAGGCACCATCTCTCCCTACTATACCTGCTATCCCACAGCCCCAGTCCCTTCCCAGAGGCTATTATCCCCCCACTGTTACTATAGGCACCATCTCTCCCTACTATACCTGCTATCCCACAGCCCCAGTCCCTTCCCAGAGGCTATTATCCCACTGCTACTATAGGCACCATCTCTCCCTACTATACCTGCTATCCCACAGCCCCAGTCCCTTCTCAGAGGCTATTATCCCCCCACTGCTACTATAGGCACCATCTCTCCCTACTATACCTGCTATCCCACAGCCCCAGTCCCTTCCCAGAGGCTATTATCCCCCCACTGCTACTATAGGCACCATCTCTCCCTACTATACCTGCTATCCCACAGCCCCAGTCCCTTCCCAGAGGCTATTATCCCACTGCTACTATAGGCACCATCTCTCCCTACTATACCTGCTATCCCACAGCCCCAGTCCCTTCTCAGAGGCTATTATCCCCCCACTGCTACTATAGGCACCATCTCTCCCTACTATACCTGCTATCCCACAGCCCCAGTCCCTTCCCAGAGGCTATTATCCCCCCACTGCTACTATAGGCACCATCTCTCCCTACTATACCTGCTATCCCACAGCCCCAGTCCCTTCCCAGAGGCTATTATCCCCCCACTGCTACTATAGGCACCATCTCTCCCTACTATACCTGCTATCCCACAGCCCCAGTCCCTTCCCAGAGGCTATTATCCCCCCACTGCTACTATAGGCACCATCTCTCCCTACTATACCTGCTATCCCACAGCCCCAGTCCCTTCCCAGAGGCTATTATCCCACTGCTACTATAGGCACCATCTCTCCCTACTATACCTGCTATCCCACAGCCCCAGTCCCTTCCCAGAGGCTATTATCCCCCCACTGCTACTATAGGCACCATCTCTCCCTACTATACCTGCTATCCCACAGCCCCAGTCCCTTCCCAGAGGCTATTATCCCCCCACTGCTACTATAGGCACCATCTCTCCCTACTATACCTGCTATCCCACAGCCCCAGTCCCTTCCCAGAGGCTATTATCCCCCCACTGCTACTATAGGCACCATCTCTCCCTACTATACCTGCTATCCCACAGCCCCAGTCCCTTCCCAGAGGCTATTATCCCCCCACTGCTACTATAGGCACCATCTCTCCCTACTATACCTGCTATCCCACAGCCCCAGTCCCTTCCCAGAGGCTATTATCCCCCCACTGCTACTATAGGCACCATCTCTCCCTACTATACCTGCTATCCCACAGCCCCAGTCCCTTCCCAGAGGCTATTATCCCACTGCTACTATAGGCACCATCTCTCCCTACTATACCTGCTATCCCACAGCCCCAGTCCCTTCCCAGAGGCTATTATCCCCCCACTGCTACTATAGGCACCATCTCTCCCTACTATACCTGCTATCCCACAGCCCCAGTCCCTTCCCAGAGGCTATTATCCCCCCACTGCTACTATAGGCACCATCTATAGGCAGAATCACCAAGGCCGAGATTGAGGTCCTCCTCTGAGAGAGCCTCAAGGTTCACAAAAGAAAAGAAAGACAACAGAGACAAGGCAGAAATGGAAATATTTATTTCTGAAGCAAAGATATTGAAGCAATAAACACTCAGGCTACACGTGATTTACAAGTGGAA
The DNA here is from genome assembly GCF_000004195.4 of Xenopus tropicalis. Taxonomy (NCBI): domain Eukaryota; kingdom Metazoa; phylum Chordata; class Amphibia; order Anura; family Pipidae; genus Xenopus; species Xenopus tropicalis. The sequence continues at coordinate 142,978,872 of NC_030679.2, read as the reverse complement.
GCGTGCCGTGTTAACCAGCAGGGAATAACTGCTCCTTCTGAGGCAGTAAACCCTAGCCCCTCTTCAAGTGCTGAAGTGAGGGGGGCTCAAAAAAAAAACTTTCGGCAAATGGAGGAAAAAATGGCTTTTAAACCTGACCAGATGTCGGTTCCTGCTCCAGTCAGAATGAAGAACAGCTCTGCCCCTGGGGATGCGCAACAAACTGCAGAGGTAGAATGTGGCAAGTCCCTTGGGGGTGAAGTAATGTTTCAGCATACTGTGGGGGAGAATTCTCACCATGAAGTCATTGCAGATGAGGGCGTGCCAGTAACAAAGATGACTTCAGCTGGGAAGCAACCAGGAGCTAGCAGTGATGTCAGAGGTGCAATTAAAGGTAAAGTGGACTCATATAATGCTAAGCACACAGTAACTGCCGCAGTTAAATCAGCTGAAATTTCTGCAGAGTGAGTTACAGAGGCTCTTAAAGAACTAGACACTCTGCAGAACAGAAAAAAGAGCCTGCACATATCAGCTAAGTACATCTAATTACTGGCTCAGCCGGAGAAATCAAATAAGGCGAAAAGAGATAAAATCTACGCAGAGTTAGCCAAAATCAATTCCCGTATAGAGGATTTGTATAAGGAAGTTGAACCATGGAAGGAGGTTTATCAAAACAGGCAAAGATTTGAAAGTATGAAACTGGGATTTGGTGAAGCAAAGAGGAGAACTCATTGGCACAAACCTTCAGCTTTGTCAGTCCAGCACTACCAGCAGCCCGGCCTCCTCTGAAAGTAAAGCTGATTTTGTGAAACCGCTGCCTCCAAAATACAAGAAACGGATCAACTGGCAGAACATGGCCTTTGACGAGCATGACATCCAGGAAAAAAAAAAAAAATTGGAACAAAAGTGCTTTATAGTTCAACAAGAGCAAGACCAGGAGCCAGGATTATTCAAAATAACATTGGATCAGGACTTTTCAGACCTTCCAAAGCTGGTGGGTGAATCAGCAGCAGAACATCCAGCTAAGAACCCCAGAAAGCCAAGTCACCGCTGTGCCAGAAAGCAAAATGGAAGTATTGCTACCTGGTCCCACTGCTGTTCCTATGGCTGTTCCTAATGAGAGTGAAAGTGTGAATGAGAAACTGGGTAAAGATCAGGTGGGACGGAAAGAAAGAGAATGTGCCCCCTAGGAGGTTTATAGTTAGGTCCATCCTTTTAGATGGCATGGACTTCTCTCCAAGTGACATCTCAGCAGTAATTTCCCAGTCAGAAACAGAGTTTGACATCACCTTTAAGTTACCCGAGGCCCTAGATCATTTTTGGAGGCTTTACAACATCCAATAAAGGGCAAGAAGACACCAAAACAGGGAGAACTTGGTTGTAATACCCATGACAAAGCCAGAGACAAAGATTGTTACCATTGTTATGAAAAATTATGCAGTCCCACAGGAAGACATATTGGTCTGGCTACCCCGCCATTGTACAGTATTAACCCCCTTGGTTAAGGAATATGATATTGATGAAGTCTGGGCAGGTGTTTGGAGGACACAGGTGAAGTTACATGTGTCTGGTAATGTGCCAAACCACCTGCCCAATTCTTTCTTCATTGGTAAGGAGCGCGACATCTGTTTTTATGTAGGCCAACCATGCCACTGCTTTAAATGCGGCAAAAGAGACCATCTAGCTAAGGCCTCTGATGTCCTAAGGTGTGCCTTATGCAGTGCAGTAGGGCATGAAGCCGAGTCCTGTGACCGTATCAGGTGTAACTTGTGCTTTAGGATGGGTCACACACATAGGAAGTGCCCTGAAGCCTATCATAACATGGTCCGTCTCTTTCCAGGCCTGGATAAAGAGATGAGAAAGGAGATGTCACCCCCCGCAGAGAAAAATAGTCAAGAACCAATTACAGAGGTTTCAGCTGCACATGAGGTGGTAGCTACAAAAAGATCAGGGCAAAGGCAAGAAATACTAAAAAGAAAGAAAGGAAACCAGAGAAGGTAAAAGAACAGGAGATTAGGAGTGAAGCTAAAGGAAAGGCCAGGCCTAAACATGCAAATAAATTGCCCAAAATAAAAAGAACAAAAAGCAGGCTCACTCATTTGACCCAGGGGAAGGTGCGTCTGGAATTTTCTCAGCACTGGGAATAAATACTCAGTGCTGGATGAGGACCCGGATTCCTGAGATAATAGGGCAGAAAGAGAGGAGTAGGAGGAGCTTGCCAGGATACGGAGGGAGGAGGAGGATATGGAGGTGCAGTTGGCTTCCCAAAAGAGAAGCAGAAGACTTGCCGTTAGGAGGAAACCTATGGGGGCAGTCACCAATACTTTGGGAGAATCTGAAGTTGTGTGTGGTGATGGAGGAGGGTCTGAATCCCCGAGTGTTTAAGTAAAACCCTATAGGGAGACTACTTCTCCAGTTAAAAAAGGAAAGAAAAATATACTAAAGATCCATGATGGTACAGTCTCCAGTTAAATTTTTAAAATCTACTGTCTGTAGCATTAAGGCTCGGCATACTAGATTTTTAGCCTTTGAGAGCCTGGCTAGATCTGGTGCTGAGGTAAGGTTATTTTCCTTCAGGAAATCTGTCTTGTGTCATGATCAATAACCCAAAACCCAGAACAATTGCCATGGTCCCACTCACGGCTCACACTTCTTCCTATAACAACCACCTTTCGCTTCGGGTGGAGCCCTCCGCTACTCGGGTGCTGCCAGGTCTTAAAGTGAGAGGACCAAGGCAAAGGTTCTGGGTAAGCAAGGGAACCTGAACATTTGAAAAGGAATGGGGAAGCTTAATAGTGTCGGAGTCAGGCAGGCCGGGTCAAAACCAGAACAGAAGCGCAGTACTAAATCGGGATTCAGAAGAGTAGTCAAACCGGCAAGGGGTCAGTCCCGGAGTTCACAAGTCAGGATACAGGCAGGGGTCAGACCCAAATACACAAAACAGGACAGAACAGGAGCACACCTAGAAAGCCCTATAATGGGCAATGAGTGAGTGCAGAGCAAGGGGTATATAGGCAGGTTGGTTGTTAACACAGAGCACCTGTGACCAGATTAACAACAGGTGAAACTAACCCTGCCTACATGTATATACACGGGTTACATTAGCAGGGAACCAGGAGCTCAGCTGTCTGCTCATATAGAGCATTGGTAAAGATACTGCACAGCAGCTTGCAGGTCACTGGTTCAATTACAGGCAGGTTGTAACATCTTGCTACTAGGGCAGATCTTAGAAGGGTGAAGGCTGACTGGCGGTATGGTACCTCTTTTTGGTCAATAGCTGGGGAACCATATGGGGGTATTGCTGTGCTATTTCATGATAACCTCGGAGTTAGAGTGGATCTTTTCCTTAAAGATGCACCCAGATAAGAGAATGCCAGTATAGCTGCTACAAGGGATTATGGAAGTTTTCACTCTCCGGATCCCTTTCTTAACTGCATGGAAGATGTTGGGTGCAAGTTGATTTCTGGCCTGACCGATCCCAAGGGTGATTTGCAGGTCTCAAGGGAGGGAATCCTTGGGATTGTGAAGGACTACTATGCTGCTCTCTTTAAGGCTAAGGCTTTGGATGGGGAAAAGATTTCAGCTTTCCTGGAGGCAACCCCAGGGCCTGATGTGACTCAATTGGATTTTGGGCCTTTAGTGGCTGAGATCAAGGAGGATAAAGTCAAAGCTGCTATTGATAGCTTAGCTAAAAATAAATCTCCAGGTCCAGATGGCTTAACAGCTGAATTTTATAAGACGTTTAAAGATCAGCTGGCTCCAAATCTCGTGGAGGTCTTTAGAGACAGCCTGGAAGGGGGTATCTTACCCCCCCTCCTATCTAAAGGTAAGGATCCAAAGCAAGTTGAGAACTGGAGGCCAATTGCCCGGATACTTTTTACTAGGTTGCTTTCATTTTCAGGCACATTATTGTCATCTGTCCAATTCTGCACAGTGAAAGGGAAGAGCATTTTTGGGGCAGTCCTTACTATTAGAGAGGCCCAGGAATTATGCAAAACTCAGAACATCGGGTGCTACTTTCTATCTTTGGACCAGGCTAAGGCCTTTGATCGAGTGGATCATCAGTACCTGTGGGCAACTTTAGCAAAGTATGGCATCCCGGGACAATTTATTAGGTGGCTTTCTGTTTTGTTCCAAGGGGCTGTAAGCTTCCCACTAATCAATGGATGGCAAAACCTTTGAGGTTGGGGCAGGGGGTTGGGTAGGGGTGCCCTTTGGGCCCCTCTTCTGTACGTGTTTGCGATTGATCCCTTTCTGAGGAGAATACAGATGAGTGGCTTGAAGAGTCTTCCTGTGGCTCGTGGCCAGCACCTTAGGTCAGTTGCCTACGCAGATGATGTCACTGTGATGATCTAGGGGTGTGAGAGAGCTGAGTCAGGAAATCATAAGCTACTCAGAGGCCTCCGGGTCTCTGCTAAACATGGATAAGCCGGAAGCATTTTGATCATAGGATAAGGAACCTGATTTTCCACTCTGGGAATTCACAACTGCCCCAAATCAGATTAGAATCCTGGGGATCAAATTTGGTAGGGGAGATCTTAGCAGGCAAACTGGGAGGAGAAAATGGATGCTGGAAATGCAAAGGTACAGCGATGGAAGCATTGAAGGCTGTTCTATAGGGAAAGGGTGAAGCTCATGAAGACTTACTTGGTCCCTATCTTTTTGTTTGTTTCCTACGTGTATCCGCTGCCTGAAGCTCTCTATGCTCGGATCCACAGTCAGTTCTACCAGTTAATCTGGGGGAACAGGCTGAATCCTGTCATGATACCACTTACCTACAGAGGAAGGCGGGAGGGTTGGACATGCTGTGTCCAGTGGCTTTCTTTGGCTCCATTGTTCTGAAATTTAATTTTGGGACTTACTTGGTCTCTATCTTTTTGTTTGTTTCCTACGTGTATCCACTGCCTGAAGCTCTCTATGCTTGGATCCACAGTCTGTTCTTCCAGTTAATCTGGGGGAACAGGCTGAATCCCATCAAAAGGGGTATCACTTACCTACAGAGGAAGGAGGGAGGGTTGGACATGCTGTGTCCAGTGGCTTTCTTTGGCTCCATTTTCCTGAAATTTAATTTTGGGAACCTGGGTCAAAGAACTGGATTCCATGTGGGAATGTTGTGTCAGACATTGGGCGTTGCTTTTGGTGGGAGACTGGGAATGTGGCGGTAGCGTGAAGAAAGTCCGGGTGTGTGGTTTTCTCCCACCACATCTTGAGTTGGGGCTGAAGTTGCTAAGGAAGTGGGATGTTAGTCTGGAAGAGCTCAGGTCCACCTCTAGAAGGCAGATTTATTGGAGGGTCCTTGGAACCTATTTTTCCTTTCCTCTGTCTTTAAAGGATTGTACAGGTGATGTTCTGTCTCAGCCTTCGGTGGCTAAATAACAGTATTTTGACATCAACTGGCTTGCCCTTCAGGGAAGACTTTTTGTCCGGAGCAATCTCAGGTATCTGAACCTTGACAGCAGGAAGTGTCCGTGTGGGTGTCCCACAGAGAAACACTTTTTAGTGAATTGCCCTGTGACTAAGGTTGTGTGTCAGAAGCTAGCGCAAACTCTGAATGTGCCATGTATTGGGCAGTTGTCCTACACTGGTGCTGCTTATGGGCTTCTGCCTACACTACATCCCCTAGACCAAGGACGATGTACATGATAATATCTGTGATGAGGTATCACTTGTGGCACTACCGCTGTGGGCAGTCCCTTGACCAGAGGGATGTTTCAATCAACCAAATAGTGAAGTCTGTGGTTGGTGACTTGGGTTTCCTGAAGGGAAAAGAAGTGAGACAAATGCTACAAATTTGTCAAAATGGAACGGTGTGAGACTGTGACTGTGTATGCTTAACCCTCTGTGGAGTTATATGTTTGAGTTTAATATGCATTCTCTTTGTTTCTTTAGAAGATTGTAAATATGTCTGGGGGAAAAATGCTACAAAGATGCACCCACCAGTCTCAGAGATTGCACAAAAAGACTCTACTCTAGCCATGCAAATTTTCTTTTGCAATCCATTTAATTTTGCTGAAATTGGGAGGGCAATGTGTTTAGGTATGGGGGAGGAGATGTTTCATGGGGGGGCCTGTTGCAAGGACTTAAAAGCCAGGGATTGTGTGTGGTGTTGGGTAGTTGAGAGGCATCCCATTGGACTAAGGGAGGACTTTACTGGGATGGATCTTCTGGGGGTGGGTTTATGGACAAAGGAAGGACTTTGATAACATTGGGTTTTAATATTGACATGCATTTTTTTGCGGTTGGTAATATGTGAAAATGTTCTTTGTAATAGTTAAGTTTTTACTAATAAAAAAATTCCCTCCCCAGAGCCCATTATAGACTGCTCTGAAACTGCACAATATCTGGATTTGCTACAGTAGAAAGTGCCGCCATCCTATCGCTACTGCAGAATTACCTTTTATGGCACCATTATGACAGGTCTTCGAAGTATGCAAAATGGATTGACGTTACAGGCAATGAAATACATAAATACCCATATGCCGATAATTTTATAGTGATCTGAAATTAAGCCATAAACATTATTTTAATGCATTTTTTTTTACAGGGGGCAAAGTCCGCTCAGGTGTGACAAGTGACTTTTGTGGGTGCTTTATGGCCTGACAAGACATAGCTTATGTAGCCGGGGAGAGCTGACTAGGTGAAAAGAAAACAGATGGCACTGGAGCTCAGCTATGAATAGAAAGCAAATGAATCTGTACAGTATTGTGCCTGGTTAGTGCTCAGGATTCTCAGGGGCAATGAAAAAATACAAATGAGCCTTGAGTTCAGTGTAAATATGAAACTGGGTGAAATAGGCAGGCTGCGCAGAATAAAAAATATTTCTTATACAGTTAGTTAGGCAAAAATGTCATCTGGAGTGGGCAGATGTCTAACATAATAGCCAGAACACTACTTCCTGCTTTCAGATCTCTAACTTCTCAGGGGGGGGGGCCACATGGGACATAACTGTCAGTTAGTTTGCATTTGACCCCCCCCTAAAGTCACCGACTAACTAAGAGGTTAGAGAGCTGAAAACAGGAAGTAGTGTTCTGGCTATTATGTTAGACATCTGCCCACTCCAGCCTTTATAGATTACATTTTTGCCTATCTACTGTATAAAGAACAGTTATCTTATTAAATCTTAATTAGCAGAGTAGGAAGAAAGGTGATGAGCAGAAGGAGAATCTTTTGAGGTCCAGGATGTGGTCAGTGGATAGGAACCAGCATTTGGGCATCCTGTGGATTTCCCTAGCTTGCCCTTTATTTAGACACACAAGCAAGGAGCACTATTGGGCCCAATATACAGGAGAGCCCTGTACTTACAACCTGCCTACGGCCTATTAGCATGCTTTTCTATGGCAACAGGCAAGAAAAATGTGGGTGCTAAGTTTGACAGCAGTTGACTGGGCTGTCAGTGCTGGTGATTGGGTAAGAAAGGGGCAAATCAGGGTGACTACTGAAAAATTAGGGTGAATTGACATGTCTACATGCATGGGATTTGTATATGAGGCCCATACCCTCCATTACTCTTTATCCCTGCAGTATGTTCATGGCTTTTGCCCTCCTTTGCTTTGTTGTGCTGCCCCAGATGAAGTTACCCTTTAACAATCAGATAAGCCTGGGAAAGCTGCTGTGACGCATAAGGAACTCAATTATATAAATACACTTGGTTAAATTCCAGTATTTATCATCTAAACAAAGCCATAAATACCCTGATTTGCCTTCCATTATGTCTGTGAGGAGGAAGCAAAGTGCAGCGTGTAAGTAAAAGTGCTCAGACTGAAGGGCTTCGCTCTATGGTTGGACACAACACAGAATGGAACTAATCAGGAAAATAGGAAGATATAATGGCTGTGACTGATATAACTAATAATACACTAATAATGCACTAGTCAGCAACTAGGTGGACCTGATAGGAAACTGATCCCTATCTTTGCTGTGATTGGCTATCACCTCCTACTGTGCTTTTGCCAAGGATGTTAGGACAAGTGAAAGCTGAAACAGGTACTATTCATTATTGCCTACAAGATTAGGGAGATTTTTAGTATAGCACAGAGACTCAGCTACAAGCTTATTGGTAACTGTCCCATAACTGCCCCCCTCTCCTCTATCCCTATATATAATAACTGAGCAGCAAAAGCCTATACAAAGCACATAGGCTGTTTATAAATAAGGGTAATTATTGCTACTGTATCTTGCCCTAGGCAGAACCCGTAGATAAACGAAAGCTATAGCACTGTTAATGCAATAAATCAGTTTATCTGTCATTATCAGATTATCAGCCATGCTTTATTGGGAGAATGATATGTTAGATACAAGGAAGATATATATATATATATATATATATATATATGTATATTTTAGTATATAGTAACAAAGTCCTTTTCTATTGCTAAATATAAAAAATACAGTTTTATTAAATGGTGCAAATTACAAAAGTAAATAAAGAAAGTGACATGGAGACAAGAGAAAAAAAATGTATCTTGTTACAGTGAAGGTGGAAGGGTGGTGAGTTACTGGGTGTAGTCAGTGTGTGACTGGGTGTGTAACTGGGTGTGGTCAGTGTGTAACTGGGTGTGGTCAGTGTGTGACTGGGTGTGTAACTGGGTGTGGTCAGTGTGTAACTGAGTGTGGTCAGTGTGTGACTGGGTGTGGTCAGTGTGTGACTGGGTGTGGTCAGTGCGTGACTGGGTGTGGTCAGTGTGTGACTGGGCGTGTAACTGGGTGTGGTCAGTGTGTGCCTGGGTGTGGTCGATGTGTGCCTGGGCGTGGTCAGTGTGGCACTGGGTGTGTAACTGGGCGTGGTCAGTGTGAGGCTGGGTGTGATCAGTGTGTGACTAGGTATGGTCAGTGTGTGACCGAGTGTGGTCGGTGTGTGAATGGGTGTGGTCAGTGTGTGAAAAGGTGTGTAACTGGGTGTGGTCAGTGTGTGAATGGGTGTGTAACTGGGTGTGGTCAGTGTGTAACTGGGTGTGGCCAGTGTGTGACCGGGCGTGGTCAGTGTGTGACTGGGTGTGTGCCTGGGTGTGGTCAGTGTGTAACTGGGTGTGGTCAGTGTGTGACTGGGTGTGCCCAGTGTGTAACTGGGTATATAACTGGGTGTGGTCAGTGTGTAACTGGGTATATAACTGGGTGTGGTCAGTGTGTAACTGGGCTAGGGTATGACGGTGTGCCCATGGAGTTTCACTGGCATAGCCAAATCACCTCTAGCGGGTTAACATCCCTGTATTTGTCTCCACCTCGAGCATTGTAGCAATTATACGTAGAATAGAGTAGATTGTAGACATCATTTTTAAAGGGACAGTTGAACACAATTCATAGTACTATGTGCTCTCTGTTCCTGGGGGCTTGGAGCTGCCTGATTGGATCTGGGTGTGTAGGCTCTCTCTGTGTTGCCTTCTCTCCTACGTGTAAGCCCCAGGTCCGTTATGTTCTGGCAACCTGTGGTCTCTGTATCTTCACCTGGGAAGGAGGAAAACAAACGTGTGGGATGTTTACAAAGAGTATAAAAATAGAAATCAAATAATGGCAGAAAGCAGATGACTGACAAAACACACAGGAATATTTCATACCATACATGCTATACAACCACTTGCTTGTCTATGTCACATGGTATAAGTGTATCTGTGAGGTGAAACCCACCTAGATATGGGGAACCCCTCATATAAACTACTTGTTACAGGCCCCTCCCACTTACCCATCATTCTGTGTGTGTGTGTGTCACATGGTATAAGTGTATCTGTGAGGTGAAACCCACCTAGATATGGGGAACCCCTCATATAAACTACTTGTTACAGGCCCCTCCCACTTACCCATCATTCTATGTGTATGTGTCACATGGTATTACTAGTTGGGCACTCCCATAGGGGAAGCTGGGAATTTTCTCTCGAAAGCAGGAGGTCTCAGCAGGAGAAGGATACCTAAAGTTAGGTATGGGCCCTTCTGATACTGAGAGCTATATCAAGAAACCCCAGGTTCAGAATGCTCGGGATCTGGGGTTTTCCGGATAAGGGATCTTTCCGTAATTTGGATCTCATACTTTTAAACATTATTTAAACAGTAATTAAACCCAATGGGATTGTTTTGGCTCCAATAAGGGGTAATTATATCTTAGTTGGGATCAAGTACAGGTACTGTTTTATTATTACAGAGAAAAGGGAATCATTTAACCATTAAATAAACCCAATAGGGCTGTTCTGCCCCCAATAAGGGGTAATTATATCTTAGTTGGGATCAAGTACAGGTACTGTTTTATTATTACAGAGAAAAGGGAATCATTTAACCATTAAATAAACCCAATAGGGCTGTTCTGCCCCCAATAAGGGGTAATTATATCTTAGTTGGGATCAAGTACAGGTACTGTTTTATTATTACAGAGAAAGGGAATCATTTAACCATTAAATAAACCCAATAGGACTGTTCTGCCCCCAATAAGGGGTAATTATATCTTAGTTGGGATCAAGTACAGGTACTGTTTTATTATTACAGAGAAAAGGGAATCATTTAACCATGAAATAAACCCAATAGGGCTGTTCTGCCCCCAATAAGGGGTAATTATATCTTAGTTGGGATCAAGTACAGGTACTGTTTTATTATTACAGAGAAAAGGGAATCATTTAACCATGAAATAAACCCAATAGGGCTGTTCTGCCCCCAATAAGGGGTAATTATATCTTAGTTGGGATCAAGTACAGGTACTGTTTTATTATTACAGAGAAAAGGGAATCATTTAACCATGAAATAAACCCAATAGGGCTGTTCTGCCCCAATAAGGGGTAATTATATCTTAGTTGGGATCAAGTACAGGTACTGTTTTATTATTACAGAGAAAAGGGAATCATTTAACCATGAAATAAACCCAATAGGGCTGTTCTGCCCCCAATAAGGGGTAATTATATCTTAGTTGGGATCAAGTACAGGTACTGTTTTATTATTACAGAGAAAAGGGAATCATTTAACCATGAAATAAACCCAATAGGGCTGTTCTGCCCCCAATAAGGGGTAATTATATCTTAGTTGGGATCAAGTACAGGTACTGTTTTATTATTACAGAGAAAAGGGAATCATTTAACCATTAAATAAACCCAATAGGGCTGTTCTGCCCCAATAAGGGGTAATTATATCTTAGTTGGGATCAAGTACAGGTACTGTTTTATTATTACAGAGAAAAGGGAATCATTTAACCATGAAATAAACCCAATAGGGCTGTTCTGCCCCAATAAGGGGTAATTATATCTTAGTTGGGATCAAGTACAGGTACTGTTTTATTATTACAGAGAAAAGGGAATCATTTAACCATTAAATAAACCCAATAGGGCTGTTCTGCCCCCAATAAGGGGTAATTATATCTTAGTTGGGATCAAGTACAGGTACTGTTTTATTATTACAGAGAAAAGGGAATCATTTAACCATTAAATAAACCCAATAGGGCTGTTCTGCCCCAATAAGGGGTAATTATATCTTAGTTGGGATCAAGTACAGGTACTGTTTTATTATTACAGAGAAAAGGGAATCATTTTTAAAAATGTGAATTATTTGATTAAAATGGAGTCTATGGGAGATGACCTTTCCATAATTCAGAACTTTCTGAATAATAGGTTTCTGGATAAGGGGTCCAATACCTGTTCTTAGACTACACATCAGCCTACCAGTCAGAACCGGAGGCCCATGAGATCATGTTTATATTATAAAGCAAATTAAAAAGAAAAGAAACTGTGTCAGCTTTAGAAATTAAACTAATAGAACAGAAGTGGATGGAGCAGAACTTACAGCAATTCTGGTGTCAACATTTTCCAGAGCAGGTCTGAAGTTTTCATACTTTGTCATTCGATTCTTGTAAGTATCTGTATAGTAAGAAGAACATGGCAAGATGACACAGACAGATATACTCTGCTAAATGTAGAAGGATTGTGCTTAAAAAAGTTGTGTTTTGGACTGATTTATTGAGAAATTCCCCCAAAACCCTACTAGTTCCACCCATCTGTTCCACTTCCTGCTGGCTAAATTATCTGGATCTGCACAGGGGCCGGCGGCACTCAGCACACTGCGCTGTAGGATAGGAGCCAATCAGCAGCTAGGCTGACCTGATAGGGAACTGAAGCCTGTCTTTTTTGTGTGACTGCTGGGCTGTGACTGGCTACTCCCCCTCTTGCTGTGCTTCTGGCAGGGACTGTTAGGACACACCCACCCCTCATTTAAAACAAATGAGGGATCTATGATCTATAGGGAGCTCCAATAAAAGGGACATTTTTAAAGATAGTATTAAAGGAAAACTATACCCCCAGAATGAATACATAACCAACAGTTTATATTACTCTGAGTGGTCTATTAAAAAATCTCACCAAACTGGAATATATATATCAGTAAATATTGCCCTTTTACATCCTTTCCCTTGAGCCGCCATTTAGTGATGGGCTGTGTGCTCCCTCAGAGATCAGCTGACAGGAAGTGATGCAGCTCTAACTGTAACAGGAAGTAGTGTGGGAGCAAAAGGCAGAACTCTGCCCATTCATTGGCTGATGGGGCCTAGCATGTATGTGTGCCTTGGCTTGTTTGTGTGCACTGTGAATCCTATGATCCCAGGGGGCGGCCCTTAGTACTTAAAATGGCAGTTTTCTATTTAGGATACAGGAAAGAGGAATAGGGAAAGAAGAAGTTCTCTTATTCAATCAATTTTCTCCAAAACTAGTGTTTTCTTGTAGGTATAAAATACAAAGTATAAGATAAAAAAGGAAAAGATAACCCCTTATTTAGAAAACACTTTTAACAATAACTTCCCACTTGATTCAGCTCAAAATACCAATCAGGAGTTCATTAATTGATTCAATAAAGTGATTAGTGCTGAATAAATAAGAAAAATGCAATTACTTGAAGGTGCTGGCTTTATCAATACTGTCACTTAAAAAAGCCTTTTTCTAAAAAAACATTTCAATTCAACAAAGTGCAAGTGCTATAGTTTTATATTCTTCCAGTTTCTCTTCAAAACCATCAATTGGTGACTCAATAAATTAGATAAAAAATGTGCCAATTGAGGTGCCAATTTTGTACAGGTATGGGATCCCTTATCTGGGAAACCCCTTATCCAGAAAGTTCCAAAGGCCATAACCCATAGACCCCATTATAAGCAAATAATTCTAATTTTTAAAAATTATTCCCTTTTCTCTGTAATAATAAAACAGTACCTGTACTTGATCCCAACTAAGATATAATTACCCCTTATTGGGGGCAGAACAGCCCTATTGGGTTTATTTAATGGTTAAATGATTCCCTTTTTTCTGTAATAATAAAACAGTACCTGTACTTGATCCCAACTAAGATATAATTACCCCTTATTGGGGCAGAACAGCCCTATTGGGTTTATTTCATGGTTAAATGATTCCCTTTTCTCTGTAATAATAAAACAGTACCTGTACTTGATCCTAACTAAGATATAATTACCCCTTATTGGGGCAGAACAGCCCTATTGGGTTTATTTCATGGTTAAATGATTCCCTTTTCTCTGTAATAATAAAACAGTACCTGTACTTGATCCCAACTAAGATATAATTACCCCTTATTGGGGCAGAACAGCCTTATTGGGTTTATTTCATGGTTAAATGATTCCCTTTTCTCTGTAATAATAAAACAGTACCTGTACTTGATCCCAACTAAGATTTAATCACCCCTTATTGGGGCAGAACAGCCCTATTAGGTTTATTTAATGGTTAAATGATTCCCTTTTCTCTGTAATAATAAAACAGTACCTGTACTTGATCCCAACTAAGATATAATTACCCCTTATTGGGGGCAGAACAGCCCTATTGGGTTTATTTAATGGTTAAATGATTCCCTTTTCTCTGTAATAATAAAACAGTACCTGTACTTGATCCCAACTAAGATATAATTACCCCTTATTGGGGCAGAACAGCCCTATTGGGTTTATTTAATGGTTAAATGATTCCCTTTTCTCTGTAATAATAAAACAGTACCTGTACTTGATCCCAACTAAGATATAATTACCCCTTATTGGGGGCAGAACAAACCTATTCAGTTTATTCAATATTTAAATGAATTTTAGCAGACTTAAGGTATGGAAATCCAAATTACGGAAGGATCCCTTATCTGGAAAAACCCAGGTCCCGAGCAATTCTTGATAACAGGTCCTATACCTGTGTGGATATATATATATATATATAGTATTCTTATTAAAAGGTCAAATATGAATAAATGACAATTGAATCAATGAATTAACAAACTATCAGCCAAATCACTGATTGATAATTCACCTTAATTAGGTATATAGAGAGAAAAGGAAGATTCAAGAGGTGCAGAGATATCACAATTGTACGTAACTATCTCAGTTTTTGCTGACTGAATTAAGGGGTACGACAAAGCAAAGATAATGCAGATACCAAGTGGCTGCGGTCTCAGTGTTTACCTTGCCTAATACTTGTTAAAGAACTAAATTATCCTATAAAACCATAAACCTCAAAGATCTTGGAGAGGAAACAGTGTTAAAATAAATGTTAAGGAGAAGGAATTTCAAGAATCACTATTAAAAACAGGGTTAGCTGAAGCTGCAGCTTTTTTTAACCAAGTAAACCACCCAGCAGCCGCCCACACAACCTCAAGTATCAATTTGGCATTCCAGTAGTAAAAAATGTTCATATATTAAAATCAAAAGACCATCAAATGTTAACAATCTGCCCACAGTGCATTGATGCACGTTTTGCTTAAATAGCTTTCTCAAAAGGGAAAGAGTTCCCAATCAAACCTCCTTCCCCCTCCCTACCCCTTCCTTCCCCCTCCCTTCCTTCCCTCCTTCCTCTTTCTCCCCCTCCTTCCCCCTCCCTTCCTTCCCCCCTTCCCCTTTCTCCCCGTCCCTCCCCCTCCTTCCCCTCCTTCCCCTCCCTTCCTCCCCCTCCTTCCCCCCCTCTCTCCCCCTCCCTCCCCCTCCTTCCCCTTCCCTTCCTCCTCCTCTCTCCCCCTCCCTCCCCCTCCTTCCCCTTCCCTTTCTCCCCCACCCTCCCCCTCCCTTCCTTCCCCTCCTTCCCCCTCCCTTCCTCCCCCTCTCTCCCCCTCCCTCCCCCTCCTTCCCCTTCCCTTCCTCCCCCTCTCTCCCCCTCCCTCCCCCTCCTTCACCCTCCCTTCCTCCCCCTCCTTCCTCCCCCTCTCTCCCCCTCCCTCCCCCTCCTTCCCCTTCCCTTCCTCCCCCTCTCTCCCCCTTCCTCCTTCCCTTTCCCTTCCTCCCCCTCCCTCTCTCCACGTCATCCCGCCATGCATTTGATTGGACGATTTTTAAAGGTCTTTCTAAGTGAGATTATAAAAAATTGGCACCTCAATTGGCACATTTTTATCTAATTTATTGAGTCACTAATTGATGGTTTTGAAGAGAAACTGGAAGAATACAAAACTATAGCACTTGCACTTTGTTGAATTGAATTGTTTTTTTAGAAAAAGGCTTTTTTAAGAGACAGTATTGATAAAGCCAGCACCTTCAAATAATTGCACAAATAATTGAACTCCTGGTTGGTATTTTGAGCTGAATCAAGTGGGAAGCTATTTCTAAAGTGTTTACTAATTAAGGGGTTATCTTTTCCTTTTTTATCTTAATTTCCTATTTAGGATTACCCAATGGCACATACTGCTAAAAAAGTATATTTATATGAAAATGGTTTATTTAGATGAAGCAGGGTTTTACATATGAGCTGTTTATACAATATATTTTTATAGAGACCTACATTGTTTGGGGTATAGTTTGTAGCCCAGAGTAAAACCAGCACCATCTATTATTTAGATTTTTTTATCCATTATGTCTCCTTTAAAGTACACTGGTAAAAAAGTAGTACTGAAGACTACAATCTATGAACTAATTATATAGTACGTTACCTGCAATAATATTTGACCAAAGGATTACCTGGGCATGGCCCACCCTTGGTGTAATCAGCTGAGAGAAACCTACAAAAGTATTATGTCAAGTATTTTTGTAAGGAGCCATTAAATGCCTATAATCGAATGTTTTAGTCCGGGAATGATCCTCATTTCCCAGGAAGCTGAACCTCAGGCTGTAGGTTAGAGCGATGTAACCACACTGGTGTGTTTATAAATTCCCTTTACTTACCGTTCTCTCCCTGTTCTGATCCTGAGTTGTTAAAGCTTTGTTTAACATTCCATTCATCATCATCATCTTCATACCATTTTCCCTCTTGGTCTTTAGAGAAGGGGTCCCTGTGGCAATACATACCATGGTTGTTACTACATAGCAGTAAGAGGAGTTTTGCATTACAGCAGTGCTAGCTGACAGTTAGAGCAGCACACAAGGCAGATATTAGAGAATTCTCACCGTTTCTTTGGCTGTTTGGATTTGTACATAATTATTCCCACGGTAAGTATAATAATGGCCAACACAGCCATGCCGGCTCCAACACCTCCGTATAAACCAGCCTTCAAAATCCGCCCCGTGCACCTCGATGTAGTGTATAGGTATATGTCAGTCTTTGGGCAGCTGTAGTACAGGGACACAATTGAGCAAATTTATTATGGGTTACACTTACATCCATCCAGTCTAACAAACAGCCAATATATGACAGTTAAAGGAGAAGGAAAGGCATTTGGGCATTTTACTGCCAATAGATTCGCCACAATAGTGCAAGCTATAATTATTCTGCAGAAAGCCTTACCATACCTGAGCAAATGGCTCTAGAAGCTCCCTCTATTTGGATAAGTTAGCAGCTGCCATTTTAGCTTGGTCTCAGTAGCTTTAGTGCTGCAGCTCTGACTGCTGGTAGCTCAGATTACATAGCACAGTTGGGAGGGGGAGCAGGTGAAGGGAGGGGAAGAGACTCTGTGTCTGTGCCCTGAAGGATTTTTCTAAATGAAGAAAGCCAGATACCCAAGAACATGTGTACGCAAAAGAAAAAAATAAATCCTGTGTTTCTTTTGATAGAGGACTCTGTGAGTGCTTATGGCTGTATTTACATAGACCTTTCTTATAAAGCTTATTTAGTTTTTACCTTTCCTTCCCCTTTACGTCCAGCAGACTTGTCTGCAATATGCCTCCAAAGATTAAAACCCCCTTCCTAATTATAAAATGGCAATCAGATTTTGTTTGTTTTTTTTGGTTTTGTTTTTTAATAATGTTAAAACTATTGGAAATGGAATTGCTTTTAAAATCAATGTCTGTTGCTTGCTAGTTGCTGCACTGCTTGTCCTGACTCAATGTGCCATTGTAACAATCAGATCTGTGCTTTTGTTTTCTAACTTTTAGGTGACAGTTTTAATTTAATCGCTGATTGGCTATGGGCAACATCACTAGCGATCTTGGCTTACACACCATAATATATATGCCCCATAGGCTCCCATCTACCAGCAACGCTCATGTAGCTGTTTGTAACATCATTTTGGTAAGTACTAAATAAATGGAAGCTCACTAGCACTCTGGGCCAGTCCGCTCTAATTTGCAGTCACCGGAATTACAGCTCTTGAATGCTTGGGAGTCCTCGTCACAATGGGACAAGCAAAGCAGCCCATCGGGGGTAAGTTTTGCAGTGTAAAAATCCCTATAACCAAGTTCAATGGACGCCCTGCAGAGTTCTGAAGAAGGCAAAAAATGCAGTGTTAGGCAACTGGTCCCTAAAATGTAATATATAAACAATGGACTGGGTATAACAGCTACTCACCTTCTTCAGTTGGGACTCGGACTTTTTCAATATCGGGTTTCTCGAAGCAGATACCTGTAGGAACAGAACGATTTGTGAAAATAACTTGGTTACTATATGTATAGCTCTATTCCTCTCAGATTATTTGTATTCATACTGTAATGGTTGAATCTGTACAGCAAGGGTTAACCTGCAGACTAGTGCACCCCTTCATTGGTAAGTACATTTTTAAGTTGCCCAGGAAGCATTTCATGGCCAAGATACCCCTGCATTCTTGGTTATATCCCCAGAGCAGATCAGCTAATATGTACTGTGTTATTGTTTTACTGTTGTAGAGCCCAGCTGCAAGCACTGAATTGGAATTTCCACATATAGGTGGAACCTGCTTTACTGTCATAGGTATAATAAAGCATGTATATTCTCTAATTATTTGTACTTGAGCACACACAGAGCATCCCTTTGTAATATGATTATATTTATACATTTGGGTGGGAGCTGCCACATTTGTTTCAGTTAGACTAGTGGTTATCAGTTTTGGTTCCAGCCCCCTGTAGAGGACCAGCTATAATTTGGGACCCCTCTTAGCTCATACCAAGGTTACAAATACAGGAAAACAGTGCTTCAGTGATTCAACCACAGTTCTAAGAGAATATACTGTATATGATATATAAATAAGTGTTCACTAAATGACTACCCACCAAGGCTGTGACAGAGATTACTACATGGATCTGAAAGGATCCAGGTGCTTCTTGACCATACCTGCCCCACTCGCTCTACCCCAGCCCTGCCCTGCCGGCTGCCACCACTCTGCCCAAGCCCTGCCTGGTTCTGCCTAAGCCCCACCCCCTATTGTGCTACTTGCTCCACTGCTTTGGATGGATATCAGAGGACTTATGGTGATGATTATTTGCATTACCATGGAATGGGTAGATGAGGTTTTGGATGCAAACATTTAGCGTGCCAGTGGTTGCTTTTTCTGCATTTCTAAAATAGACTTTTTTAGTTTAGATATGTGGATGATACCTGGAGGACAAAAACATAAGGTTCACAAGGGAAGATGTGAAAGACAACTAGTATTTTTGCAAAATGATAAGGTTATAGAAATGTATATTTATTTTTACTGCTCCGTGTCTCTACGTGTTGCATTATAGGTTGATTGCATAACTTTAACAAACCCTGCTGGATTTACATCAGGGTCTGGGATACCCTCTAGGACATTTGCTCAGTTCAGGGCCAAGGTTTGTACCAATTAACACTGTATTTTGGGGTTGGATTAACACCTTCAAATACATCTTGTGTCTGTAAGGGAAATGTACCAATTGCATTCTTGGATGGAGCAGAAGGCAATATATCCATCATGGGTTATGAGAGATATTGTGTGTACGTTAACTGGGTCACGTGAGGTGGCTTCTCCCACACAGAAAGGCATGGAGCAGTTAATGAAGTTAAAATTAATATACATTTGTATAACCTTATCAAATAGTCATCAAAAAGGGGAGGGATCTGGATATTGAAGTATACAGAAAAACCCACTCACACAGATCAGTACTTGCTCTTTGATTCCCACCACCCTCTGGAACATAAACTGGGGATGACTCTACATCATTGGGCTGAAACTGTGGCAACCAATGCAGAGGCTAAGGAGAAGGAACACAAACATCTGAAAGGAGCTCTAAAAACTTGTGGGTACCCAGACTAGGCCAAAGTCAAGCAAAAAGACCAGACCAACACACAGAGGGGAGGGACACAGTGGCGAAGCAATATAGTCATCAAAAGTTAGGAGAATTTTCAACACACATCAACACCAAAGCATATGAAAAGTAATGTGGTCTATGCTGTCCAGTGTAGTGAAGAGTGCTCTGACTTATACATTGGGGAGACAAAACAACTTCTCTGTAAGAGAATGGCCCAATATAGGCAGGCTAATACTCAGCAGTCTATCTACATCTTTTTTGAGAGCAGTAACATGTATATTTTGGACCTAGAGCACAGATGGTTTGAAAGAGGTGTGATGGAGGCCATTTATGCCACCCTGGAAAAACCATCCCTGAAGAGAGGAGGGGGCCTGCGACACCGCTTTTCACCTACATACAATGCTGCTTTGCCATCCTTACCCCGGTGGTTTCACAACAATTCACACTTCCAGTCATGTACTTTGAAAGATTAACACCTTCACCAATGAGAATCTTGGTACCATTGTGATTGGATCATACCTTCTTACACGTCAGTTTCAGCCAACACCTAACTGAATAAGTTCAATGGAACCATTGTGATTGGATGTCTGTGACTGTACTACCCTCAAGGGTTTAAATTTTGGGGAATTCCCTAGCACTTAGTTGAACTGAAGAAGCCACTCGGACAAGTGATGGAACGTTTTCAAGAAAATGTCCAGTTGTTTTAGACTTAATTCTACTAGATACTACATACAGACACAGTTCAGCAGTGAATACTCACCATCTCCAGTTGTACAATTGTTCGAGACTGAGATTAACTCTTCTGTCACTATTTCTAAAAGTTCTTCGTATTTAGCAGTCACATTTACTTCTGAATGATACTCCATTTCTAAGATGATGTCATAATCCACAATGATACTTCCCTCGCTGCCAGAGACACAAAGGGGGACTCTCATTAAAGTAGAAGGAAAGGCTAATAAAGAGTTAATCTTAAGCCTCTGGGGGCAACTTAACATAATATAAACTATCTGTTGGTTAAGTATCCATTCTGGGGGTGTAGTTTTCCTTTAAAGAAATCGCTAGAATCCCTCATTTGGATGGTATGAAAATCAATAACACGTATTTACCTTGCAAATATCTGTTAGGTATTTTGTACATTTGTATGTATGTACATTTATCAGAATAATTCAATGTATTTGTTTTTAAGAGTTAATCAGCTGCGCCCATGGGTTGAGCAAGTTAAATATCTCTGTACAAAATGCTATAGCTCTTCTTTTTCCCCCCTGGTTTGTAGAGTCTATTTGAGAAAAAAAGGTTTTTCCAGCTTAAAATCTCCTTTGTGTATATACCTAACAAGTATTTCACCGTGAGGGAAAGAGTAACCGTGGCCTTTCTCTACAAAATTTTGATTATTATTTGGAATCCTAGTTAGTCAATATATACAGGTAGTGGAAACAACAGGGATAATAGGGGCCTTTCTTTGGAAGTACAGGTATGGGACCTGTTATCCAGAATGCTTAGGGTTTTCCAGATAAGACATTTTTTGTAATTTGGATCTTTATTCCTTAAGACTGCTAAAAATCATTTAAACATGAAATAAACCCAATAGGACTGTTTTGCCCCCAATAAGGGGTAATTATATCTTAGTTGGGATCAAGTACAGTGTACTGTTTTATTATTACAGAGAAAAGGGAATCATTTAACCATTAAATAAACCCAATAGGGCTGTTCTGCCCCCAATAAGGGGTAATTATATCTTAGTTGGGATCAAGTACAGGTACTGTTTTATTATTACAGAGAAAAGGGAATCATTTAACCATTAAATAAACCCAATAGGGCTGTTCTGCCCCAATAAGGGGTAATTATATCTTAGTTGGGATCAAGTACAGTGTACTGTTTTATTATTACAGAGAAAAGGGAATCATTTAACCATTAAATAAACCCAATAGGACTGTTCTGCCCCCAATAAGGGGTAATTATATCTTAGTTGGGATCAAGTACAGGTACTGTTTTATTATTACAGAGAAAAGGGAATGATTTAACCATTAAATAAACCCAATAGGGCTGTTCTGCCCCCAATAAGGGGTAATTATATCTTAGTTGGGATCAAGTACAGGTACTGTTTTATTATTACAGAGAAAAGGGAATCATTTAACCATGAAATAAACCCAATAGGGCTGTTCTGCCCCCAATAAGGGGTAATTATATCTTAGTTGGGATCAAGTACAGGTACTGTTTTATTATTACAGAGAAAAGGGAATGATTTAACCATTAAATAAACCCAATAGGGCTGTTCTGCCCCCAATAAGGGGTAATTATATCTTAGTTGGGATCAAGTACAGGTACTGTTTTATTATTACAGAGAAAAGGGAATCATTTAACCATGAAATAAACCCAATAGGGCTGTTCTGCCCCCAATAAGGGGTAATTATATATATAT
Source organism: Xenopus tropicalis (assembly GCF_000004195.4). NCBI lineage: Eukaryota > Metazoa > Chordata > Amphibia > Anura > Pipidae > Xenopus > Xenopus tropicalis. Next base: position 142,957,165 of record NC_030679.2, on the reverse strand, counting down.
TAATTATATTTACAAACCGGATTCCAAAAAAGTTGGGACACTAAACAAATTGTGAATAAAAACTGAACGCAATGATGTGGAGGTGCCAACTTCTAATATTTTATTCAGAATAGAACATAAATCACGGAACAAAAGTTTAAACTGAGAAAATGTACCATTTTAATGGAAAAATATGTTGATTCAGAATTTCATGGTGTCAACAAATCCCAAAAAAGTTGGGACAAGTAGCAATAAGAGGCTGGAAAAAGTAAATTTGAACATAACGAAGAGCTGGAAGACCAAATAACACTAATTAGGTCAATTGGCAACATGATTGGGTATAGAAAGAGCTTCTCAGAGTGGCAGTGTCTCTCAGAAGCCAAGATGGGTAGAGGATCACCAATTCCCACAATGTTGCGCAGAAAGATAGTGGAGCAATATCAGAAAGGTGTTACCCAGCGAAAAATTGCAAAGATTTTGCATCTATCATCATCAACTGTGCATAACATCATCAGAAGATTCAGAGAATCTGGAACAATCTCTGTGTGTAAGGGTCAAGGCCGTAAAACCATACTGGATGCCCGTGATCTCCGGGCCCTTAAACAACACTGCACCACAAACAGGAATGCTACTGTAAAGGAAATCACAGAATGGGCTCAGGAATACTTCCAGAAACCATTGTCAGTGAACACAATCCACCGTGCCATCCGCCGTTGCCAGCTGAAAGTCTACAGTGCAAAGAAGAAGCCATTTCTAAGCAAGATCCACAAGCTCAGGCGTTTTCACTGGGCCAGGGATCATTTAAAATGGAGTGTGGCAAAATGGAAGACTGTTCTGTGGTCAGACGAGTCACGATTCGAAGTTCTTTTTGGAAATCTGGGACGCCATGTCATCCGGACCAAAGAGAACAAGGACAACCCAAGTTGTTATCAACGCTCAGTTCAGAAGCCTGCATCTCTGATGGTATGGGGTTGCATGAGTGCGTGTGGCATGGGCAGCTTGCATGTCTGGAAAGGCAGCATCAATGCAGAAAAATATATTCAGGTTCTAGAACAACATATGCTCCCATCCAGACGTCATCTCTTTCAGGGAAGACCCTGCATTTTTCAACAAGATAATGCCAGACCACATTCTGCATCAATCACAACATCATGGCTGCGTAGGAGAAGGATCCGGGTACTGAAATGGCCAGTCTGCAGTCCAGATCTTTCCCCTATAGAGAACATTTGGCGCATCATAAAGAGGAAGGTGCGACAAAGAAGGCCCAAGACGATTGAACAGTTAGAGGCCTGTATTAGACAAGAATGGGAGAGCATTCCTATTCCTAAACTTGAGAAACTGGTCTCCTCGGTCCCCAGACGTCTGTTGAGTGTTGTAAGAAGAAGGGGAGATGCCACACAGTGGGGAAAATGGCCTTGTCCCAACTTTTTTGGGATTTATTGACACCATGAAATTCTGAATCAACATATTTTTCCCTTAAAATGGTACATTTTCTCAGTTTAAACTTTTGTTCCGTGATTTATGTTCTATTCTGAATAAAATATTAGAAGTTGGCACCTCCACATCATTGCGTTCAGTTTTTATTCACAATTTGTTTAGTGTCCCAACTTTTTTGGAATCCAGTTTGTATATATATTTTATTTGGGATCAAGTACAGGTACTGTTTTATTATTACAGAGAAAAGGGAATCATTTAACCATTAAATAAACCCAATAGGGCTGTTCTGCCCCCAATAAGGGGTAATTATATCTTAGTTGGGATCAAGTACAGGTACTGTTTTATTATTACAGAGAAAAGGGAATCATTTAACCATGAAATAAACCCAATAGGGCTGTTCTGCCCCAATAAGGGGTAATTATATCTTAGTTGGGATCAAGTACAGGTACTGTTTTATTATTACAGAGAAAAGGGAATCATTTAACCATTAAATAAACACAATAGAGCTGTTCTGCCCCAATAAGGGGTAATTATACCTTAGTTGGGATCAAGTACAGGTACTGTTTTATTATTACAGAGAAAAGGGAATCATTTAACCATTAAATAAACCCAATAGGGCTGTTCTGCCCCCAATAAGGGGTAATTATATCTTAGTTGGGATCAAGTACAGGTACTGTTTTATTATTACAGAGAAAAGGGAATCATTTAACCATTAAATAAACCCAATAGGGCTGTTCTGCCCCCAATAAGGGGTAATTATATCTTAGTTGGGATCAAGTACAGGTACTGTTTTATTATTACAGAGAAAAGGGAATCATTTAACCATTAAATAAACCCAATAGGACTGTTCTGCCCCAATAAGGGGTAATTATATCTTAGTTGGGATCAAGTACAGGTACTGTTTTATTATTACAGAGAAAAGGGAATCATTTAACCATTAAATAAACCCAATAGGGCTGTTCTGCCCCCAATAAGGGGTAATTATATATATATATTAATTATATATATATATATTATATTTGGGATCAAGTACAGGTACTGTTTTATTATTACAGAGATAAGGAAATATGTTTTAAAATGTTGATATATCTGATGAAAATGGAGTCTATGGGAGATGGCCTTCCCATAATTTGGAACTTTCTATATAAAGGGTATTAACAAATCTGGCCATGGGTGTAAATGGATATGTAACTAAATTAACTATATTAATCTGATTTATGTTGCTTTCAGATGAGCAGTAAAATTATGAAATAGATACAAGATCTTTGTCAGAACTGTTTACCCTAGACAATGGACCTTTGCCTGTCCCTTACACTCACCAATCAGCACACAGGACACATGCACCAGTCATGGAAGAGAGGGGAACCCTCCTTCAGCTTGATTGCATGCATGGGAAAAAGTTTCTTATTTTAAGCTTAATATACAAAGTTAATCAGGTTTTGTAGAGACCTCACGAAGATCATTGTTCCGGTTTTAATTGGGACCCTGGTTTAATTTTTCATGATCTCTCAGCACCCAGCAGCTGGTATAGAAATAACTTCATTTCACATTTCCATGACTATTGACTATTGCAGAATTAAATGTCACTAAAGAGCATGGGGACCCCCATTTTTAGATTTCAATGGGTATGTTTAGAACACATGCTTTACAATATATTGAGGGATTAATCATAAAAAATAAAAAGTGAAGACCAATTGCAAATTGTCTCTTAATATGATGTAGACATTGATATTCTAAGTTAACTTAAAGTGAACTACCCCTTTAAATACAGGTATCGGACCCCTTATCCGGAAACCCATTATCCAGAAAGCTCCGAATTACGGAATGCCCGTCTCCCATAGACTCCATTTTAATCAAATAATTCAGAATTTTAAAACTGATTTCCTTTTTCTATGTAGAAATAAAACAGAACCTTGTAATTGATTCCAACTAAGATATAATTAATCCTTATTGGGGCAGAACAGCCCTATTGGGTTTATTTAATGGTTAAATGATTCCCTTTTCTCTGTAATAATAAAACAGTACCTGTACTTGATCCCAACTAAGATATAATTACCCCTTATTGGGGCAGAACAGCCCTATTGGGTTTATTTCATGGTTAAATTATTCCCTTTTCTCTGTAATAATAAAACAGTACCTGTACTTGATCCCAACTAAGATATAATTACCCCTTATTGGGGCAGAACAGCCCTATTGGGTTTATTTAATGGTTAAATGATTCCCTTTTCTCTGTAATAATAAAACAGTACCTGTACTTGATCCCAACTAAGATATAATTACCCCTTATTGGGGGCAGAACAGCCCTATTGGGTTTATTTAATGGTTAAATGATTCCCTTTTCTCTGTAATAATAAAACAGTACCTGTACTTGATCCCAACTAAGATATAATTACCCCTTATTGGGGCAGAACAGCCCTATTGGGTTTATTTAATGGTTAAATGATTCCCTTTTCTCTGTAATAATAAAACAGTACCTGTACTTCATCCCAACTAAGATATAATTACCCCTTATTGGGGCAGAACAGCCCTATTGGGTTTATTTAATGGTTAAATGATTCCCTTTTCTCTGTAATAATAAAACAGTACCTGTACTTGATCCCAACTAAGATATAATTACCCCTTATTGGATGCAAAACAATCCTATTGGGTTTAATTAATGTTTTATTGATTTTTTAGTAGACTTAAGGTATTGAGATCCAAATTACGGAAAGACCCCTTATCCGGAATACCCTTGGTCCCGAGCATTCTGGATAATGGGTCCTATACCTGTATACATAAAGAGAACACAAAAAAGTAAAGAGATCTTGGCAATGGCACAGTAAATACCAAGAAAACGCAGTGGGATTAATAAATAGAAAAATTAAAACCACTCTTACCGCAGATTATGAATTGTCACATCTCTATATTCGCTGACATTTTTGTATATCTCCCTCATCTATATACAGAGAAGAATGAATAATAATAAATAACATGTAACTGACAGCTACTGTATATACTATGGAGTCTAGTTCTTGCCAGATAACAATCGACACTTGTCTGCAAGTGGAATATTCGTACCATTTCAGAATTACACCAGTTTAAAGGTGAAATCATGTCTAAAAAATATGGCTGGATATGTTGTACCGTATATACTCGAGTATAAGCCGATCCGAATATAAGCCGAGGTACCTAATTTTACCTAAGAAAACGGGAAAAACTTATTGACTCGAGTATAAGCCTAGGGTGGGAAATGCAGCAGTTATCGCTAAGTTTCAATAATCAAAATAAATACCAATAAAATTACATTTATTGAGGCATAAGGGATGTTGAGATTTCTATCCCCACTGGAGAATAACATCTGTATGATGGCGACAGGCATAGTGATCACACTGCATAAGTACATTAATACACCAACGGGAAATAATACTTTTAGTATCTTCAGCCAAGCAACAGCGCAGTTGCGGGTTAAGACTTACTTTCCAGACTGAACTATACAGCTGCCTTCCCTTCCCTACTTTCTCTCTTTCCACCATTATAACACACAACAGCCCCCCCTAACATAAAAGCAATTCTATTCTTTCTTTTGGTCACATTGTGTTTGGTCTACATTCCACTCCACCCCTTCTGCACAGGCCAATTAATGCATAAGGTCCCTGCCCAAATAACCCTGCCCGCAGACACATGCCTATTGAGGCCTCACAAACACACAAGTGAAGACATTTACCAAGCTGGGAAGGACAACTGCCGATCCTTCAGTTACATCAAGAGAATCGGCAAGGGGGCGCGTGACGTCACTTCCATCCCAGGACCACAGAAGACCGTACTATTAGGGAGTCTGGGGGGCCTGGCAGTGCGGTTGAAGCTGGCGTGAGCGGGAATTGTAACCGCAATCGCTAGAAGGGGTTGTGCAGGAGAATCGGCAAGGCGGCGCGTGACGTCACTTCCGCCCACTTCCGTCCCAGGAGCACAGAAGACCGAACTATTAGGTCGTCTGGGGGGCCTGCCAGTGCGGGTGAAGCTGGCGTGAGCGGTAATTGTAACCGCAATCACTGGAAGGGGTTGTGCAGGTCAGATTTTCTTTTAAAAACGGCGTGTATTTCTCCCGACTCGAGTATAAGCCGAGGTTTAATTTTTCAGCACATTTTTGGTGTTGAAAAACTCGGCTTATACTCGAGTATATACGGTACTTTATATACTGGATTTACAGTACCAGCCCAAAGTGCCAGCTCCCCATCTTGGATCTTGCTAGGCCATCTTTTGTGTGTCAGTGGCACTGCACATGCTCAGTGTGCTCTGGGCTGCTTCTAAAATGTTAAGCTTAGAGATCATCTTTATATTAACAAACACACTGAATAATAGTAGGGAGGTAGGGCCAGGTTCCAGTGCATTGGAGCAGTCCTTCCGGCATGTCTGTTGTTAGCAGCTGCCTAGCAACCAGCTGAATACAGTATGCAAGCCCAGGGGTGCAGGAAGTTGCAAAGCAGCCTGGGAGCCACCAAAAGAAAAAGGAAGCTGGAAAGCCTGGCAGAGAAAGCCAGGGGGAGACGAGAGAAGGTTCCAGAGATCAGGGAGCTGCATGTTGGCTAGGGTTGCCACTTGTCTGGCTTTGACTCGGACAGAATGATTTTCAGAAGGGCTATCTGAGTCAAAACTACTGGGCAGGACTCTCCTAGACTGATGTTATGATTGGCCAATTGGCACACCATAGCCCCACCACCATGATATCACTACCCCCACCCTGTGATGTCATAGACCACCCCCCCGCCCAGATTGCCGGACGAGGAAAAGTGGCAACACTAATGTGGGCCCAGAGAGCTGAAAGGCCCCGCTAAAAGCAGTCCTTTGAAACAGGCTGGTACAGGGAAGGCATATATCCTGTAAGAATTCTGGACTGGAGGGAACAACCACCTGCAGGGGGCCCCATTGGAGTGTCTTAAGAGGCTGGGAGCTACACTGAATGTCTGCACGTGAATGTCTGTGAAGATTCATGGTTAAAAGAGGTTAAGTGAGCTTTATCAGAAAGGTCTATGTAAATACAGCCATAAGCACTCACAGTAATGCTGCACTGAGTCCTCTGTCAAAAGAAACACTGGATTTCTTGTCTCTTTTTTTGTAAACATGATCCATGTGTTCCATTGTCTGAATTCCTCTTTCAGAAACAGGCTTAATTCCCGGGGCCAGAGTCTGCACAGTTCTCTTCTCTCTCCCCTCTTCTGCTCCCCCTCCCACTAGAATGCTAAGAACTCACTCCCCCCTCCCTTAGGAATGTGTGATCTGAGCTATAATGGCTAGACTGCAGGCAGGAAGCTACTTAAAATGGCAGCTGCTATCTTAAGCAAACAGAGGGAGGTTCTAAAGCTGGTAATGGCTTCTGCAGAATAAATATAGTGTTTTAGGTGGCACTAATGTGGCAAATCTATTGGCAGTAAAATGCCCAAATGACTTTCCTTCTCCTTATAGTTAAAATACTTTATTATTTTAGTTAGTGACTGCTTGTACTGGTTAGGTAGTGAGGCCCCTTATTGCTTATTTCTAATTTTTACAAGGAAAAAAGACACTTCCTTGTAAAAATTCCATGGCTTGGAAGGGGCCTGGGAAGCAAATCCACAAAGTAAGTGGTGTGCCAAAGGAATAATTATTGTTCTAGATACATTTCTAGATAAAATTCTAGATAAATATTTATTTACGTGTTTTTATTGTTCCTATGGTTACCTGTAGGTGCATTCCTGGATCCCACTAGGAGGAGGTATTGCAGGTACCCAGTCTCTCCCAATAACACTGCAGAGTGACTCAGGTGTGTCCTGTGCCATCAGGTAAGTGCCACGCGTGGAGTGTAACACGTGCCAGAGAGGGTGTTGATATGAATACACTTGTTATTTTTTCAGACTCTCACCTGATTTTTGAAATTTCCCTCAAATTCTTTGTACTTTGAAGAGGAATTATTCGCCAAATCCTCTTCAAACTCTGTACTTGTGATCCTCAGATTTACTTTCACAGTGGCGTTAAGTTTGTTTCCTAGAATAAATAATAAACCAACCAACAGATTATTGGTTATTATATGTGACCTATTAAAGAATCTCGCCAAACTGGAATATATATATCAGTAAATATTGCCCTTTTACATCCTTTCCATTGAGCCGCCATTTAGTGATGGGCTGACAGGAAGACTTACTAGATAGTGCCTACTCCATACCTTCCAACAATTTAAAATTACAATCAGGAGCATAAAGCCCCTATACATTGGCCCGTGTAGGGGCAGAAACTAGGGGCTTGCCCGACCGATATCTGGCCTAAAATTGGCCAGATATCGATCAGCCAGGTTAGAAAATTCAGTCGGATCAGGAACCGCATCGGCTCGTTGATGCGGTCCCCAAACCGACTGCCCCATTGCTGCCAATATAATTTGATCATTTGGCCCCAGATCCAAACAATCGAATAAGCCTACACGCTCCCCGATATTGCCCACCCGTAGGTGGGGATATCGGGTGAATCTCAACGTATATGGGCACCTTATCTCCATCCTTTTATACTCACACTAGCTCCCTATTACCCAACCCAATTTTCATTATGCCCTGTCCCTTTCAGATATCTGTGATTCAGGACTATCCAACATTAATCCAACACTGGTTCTATTGAGGTGGTGCATGTTTACTGTGACTAAATGGGCCTGGTGTGACTGTAAAATAATGTATGAAAAAAACTAATAAAGCTTGGTGATGTTGCCTACAAAATATCTAAGAAACCATCTGATTGGAATATAAGCAGCTATCTAGGTTCTAATTTACCATAGCAGCCAGGCAGTGGTTTGAATGAGAAATTGGAAGATGAATAGGAGAGGGCTAAATAGAAAGACAATAAAAATGAACAATAATAAAATCAGAGCCCCACAAAGCAATGTTTTTTTTGGCTGCCAGGGTCAGTGACCCCCATTTGAAATATGCAAAGGGATAAAGCAAATAATAGGCCACTGCCACATTCATTTAAAATAACCCATCTCAGTGGATTTATCAGAAAAGCAGATCTAGCAAGGCTTAGGGTGCCTACTTACCAAGAACCACCCTGTCATCAGCAAATTGGCACAAAGGTCCATAGTAACTGCTGGAGCATTGGCATTTAATGCCATCAAAGGTACCTCCATTCTGGCATTCTATTGCTATTAAAAAATGAAAGGTAAATTAAAATTAAAGCAAAGTAGTTCAAGAGGGATCAAACCTGATGGATATGTTATAATTTAGCTAGGGTGTGGGAATATTCTACCATATGTTTATTCTTTGCCAAATTGTACTTATGCTGATGTCACTTAATGGCCTGGTTTGCTGAAAAAAACTCAAAGCAAAATGTCTGACCTGTGGCATTTCTAAAATGAGCCTCACCCTGGAAGCGTCATTCGGTCTTGACAAGATTTTGCCTTTAAAACAAACTGACACTTTAGTTAAAATTTGAGTGGAAAGATATATTCTTTTGGTAATCAATTCAAACACTTATTATAACAGAGCTTTTAAGCTGCATAAGTGTTGACTTAGCTTCAACACTCAACAACTTGATTAAAGGACAAGTAAACCCAAAATGTAATTTTTATGGCTGATAAAAGAAAACATAATTCTAGGCAACTTTGCAATATACATTTATTACATATTTGTAATGGGTTTTGAGTTATTTGTATATATAATTGCTATTGAAAGCAGTGTTGTCCGTCCTTTTCTATTCCCTGCCCTGGGGGCTGTGGAATATGAAACACTGTAACACAAGGCAGCAGCCTGACAGACCTGACTCGCTGGGGGAGACTGACCCCTGAAACACTGTAACACAAGGCAGCAGCCTGACAGACCTGACTCGCTGGGGGAGACTGACCCCTGAAACAGTGTAACACAAGGCAGCAGCCTGGCAGACCTGACTCGCTGGGGGAGACTGACCCCTGAAACAATGTAACACAAGGCAGCAGCCTGGCAGACCTGACTCGCTGGGGGAGACTGACCCCTGAAACAATGTAACACAAGGCAGCAGCCTGGCAGACCTGACTCACTGGGGGAGACTGACCACTGAAACAGTGTAACACAAGGCAGCAGCCTGGCAGACCTGACTCGCTGGGGGAGACTGACCCCTGAAACAGTGTAACACAAGGCAGCAGCCTGACAGACCTGACTCGCTGGGGGAGACTGACCCCTGAAACACTGTAACACAAGCCAGCAGCCTGACAGACCTGACTCGCTGGGGGAGACTGACCCCTGAAACAGTGTAACACAAGCCAGCAGCCTGACAGACCTGACTCGCTGGGGGAGACTGACCCCTGAAACACTGTAACACAAGCCAGCAGCCTGACAGACCTGACTCGCTGGGGGAGACTGACCCCTGAAACACTGTAACACAAGGCAGCAGCCTGACAGACCTGACTCGCTGGGAGAGACTGACCCCTGAAACAGTGTAACACAAGGCAGCAGCCTGACAGACCTGACTCGCTGGGGGAGACTGACCCCTGAAACAGTGTAACACAAGGCAGCAGCCTGACAGACCTGACTCACTGGGGGAGACTGACCCCTGAAACAGTGTAACACAAGGCAGCAGCCTGGCAGACCTGACTCACTGGGGGAGACTGACCCCTGAAACAGTGTAACACAAGGCAGCAGCCTGGCAGACCTGACTCGCTGGGGGAGACTGACCCCTGAAACAGTGTAACACAAGGCAGCAGCCTGACAGACCTGACTCGCTGGGGAGACTGACCCCTGAAACAGTGTAACACAAGGCAGCAGCCTGACAGACCTGACTCGCTGGGGAGACTGACCCCTGAAACAATGTAACACAAGGCCACAGCCTGACAGACCTGACTCACTGGGGGAGACTGACCCCTGAAACAATGTAACACAAGGCCACAGCCTGACAGACCTGACTCGCTGGGGGAGACTGACCCCTGAAACAATGTAACACAAGCAGCAGCCTGGCAGACCTGACTCGTTGGGGGCGACTGACCCCTGAAACAGTGTAACACAAGGCAGCAGCCTGACAGACCTGACTCGCTGGGGGAGACTGACCCCTGAAACAGTGTAACACAAGGCAGCAGCCTGACAGACCTGACTCGCTGGGGGAGACTGACCCCTGAAACAATGTAACACAAGGCAGCAGCCTGACAGACCTGACTCGCTGGGAGAGACTGACCCCTGAAACACTGTAACACAAGGCAGCAGCCTGACAGACCTGACTCGCTGGGGGAGACTGACCCCTGAAACAATGTAACACAAGGCAGCAGCCTGACAGACCTGACTCACTGGGGGAGACTGACCCCTGAAACAGTGTAACACAAGGCAGCAGCCTGACAGACCTGACTCGCTGGGGGAGACTGACCCCTGAAACACTGTAACACAAGGCAGCAGCCTGACAGACCTGACTCGCTGGGAGAGACTGACCCCTGAAACACTGTAACACAAGGCAGCAGCCTGACAGACCTGACTCGCTGGGGGAGACTGACCCCTGAAACAATGTAACACAAGGCCACAGCCTGACAGACCTGACTCGTTGGGGGAGACTGACCCCTGAAACAATGTAACACAAGGCAGCAGCCTGGCAGACCTGACTCGCTGGGGGAGACTGACCCCTGAAACAGTGTAACACAAGGCAGCAGCCTGACAGACCTGACTCGCTGGGGGAGACTGACCCCTGAAACACTGTAACACAAGGCAGCAGCCTGACAGACCTGACTCGCTGGGGGAGACTGACCCCTGAAACAATGTAACACAAGGCAGCAGCCTGACAGACCTGACTCGCTGGGAGAGACTGACCCCTGAAACACTGTAACACAAGGCAGCAGCCTGACAGACCTGACTCCCTGGGGGAGACTGACCCCTGAAACACTGTAACACAAGGCAGCAGCCTGACAGACCTGACTCGCTGGGGGAGACTGACCCCTGAAACAATGTAACACAAGGCAGCAGCCTGACAGACCTGACTCGCTGGGAGAGACTGACCCCTGAAACACTGTAACACAAGGCAGCAGCCTGACAGACCTGACTCACTGGGGGAGACTGACCCCTGAAACAGTGTAACACAAGGCAGCAGCCTGACAGACCTGACTCGCTGGGGGAGACTGACCCCTGAAACACTGTAACACAAGGCAGCAGCCTGACAGACCTGACTCGCTGGGAGAGACTGACCCCTGAAACACTGTAACACAAGGCAGCAGCCTGACAGACCTGACTCGCTGGGGGAGACTGACCCCTGAAACAATGTAACACAAGGCAGCAGCCTGACAGACCTGACTCGTTGGGGGAGACTGACCCCTGAAACAATGTAACACAAGGCAGCAGCCTGGCAGACCTGACTCGCTGGGGGAGACTGACCCCTGAAACAATGTAACACAAGGCAGCAGCCTGACAGACCTGACTCGCTGGGGGAGACTGACCCCTGAAACAGTGTAACACAAGGCAGCAGCCTGACAGACCTGACTCGCTGGGGGAGACTGACCCCTGAAACAATGTAACACAAGGCAGCAGCCTGACAGACCTGACTCGCTGGGGGAGACTGACCCCTGAAACAATGTAACACAAGGCAGCAGCCTGACAGACCTGACTCGCTGGGAGAGACTGACCCCTGAAACACTGTAACACAAGGCAGCAGCCTGACAGACCTGACTCGCTGGGGGAGACTGACCCCTGAAACAATGTAACACAAGGCAGCAGCCTGACAGACCTGACTCGCTGGGAGAGACTGACCCCTGAAACAATGTAACACAAGGCAGCAGCCTGACAGACCTGACTCGCTGGGGGAGACTGACCCCTGAAACACTGTAACACAAGGCAGCAGCCTGACAGACCTGACTCACTGGGGGAGACTGACCCCATAAACAGTGTAACACAAGCCAGCAGCCTGACAGACCAGACTCGCTGGGGGAGACTGACCCCTGAAACAATGTAACACAAGGCAGCAGCCTGACAGACCTGACTCGCTGGGAGAGACTGACCCCTGAAACACTGTAACACAAGGCAGCAGCCTGACAGACCTGACTCGCTGGGGGAGACTGACCCCTGAAACACTGTAACACAAGGCAGCAGCCTGACAGACCTGACTCGCTGGGGAGACTGACCCCTGAAACAATGTAACACAAGGCAGCAGCCTGACAGACCTGACTCGCTGGGGGAGACTGACCCCATAAACAGTGTAACACAAGCCAGCAGCCTGACAGACCTGACTCGCTGGGGGAGACTGACCCCTGAAACACTGTAACACAAGCCAGCAGCCTGACAGACCTGACTCGCTGGGGGAGACTGACCCCTGAAACACTGTAACACAAGGCAGCAGCCTGACAGACCTGACTCGCTGGGGGAGACTGACCCCTGAAACAATGTAACACAAGGCAGCAGCCTGGCAGACCTGACTCGCTGGGGGAGACTGACCCCTGAAACAATGTAACACAAGGCAGCAGCCTGACAGACCTGACTCACTGGGGGAGACTGACCCCTGAAACAGTGTAACACAAGGCAGCAGCCTGGCAGACCTGACTCGCTGGGGGAGACTGACCCCTGAAACAGTGTAACACAAGCCAGCAGCCTGACAGACCTGACTCGCTGGGGGAGACTGACCCCTAAAACAGTGTAACACAAGGCAGCAGCCTGACAGACCTGACTCGCTGGGGGAGACTGACCCCTGAAACAATGTAACACAAGCAGCAGCCTGACAGACCTGACTCGTTGGGGGCGACTGACCCCTGAAACACTGTAACACAAGGCAGCAGCCTGACAGACCTGACTCGCTGGGGGAGACTGACCCCTGAAACAATGTAACACAAGGCAGCAGCCTGGCAGACCTGACTCGCTGGGGGAGACTGACCCCTGAAACAGTGTAACACAAGGCAGCAGCCTGGCAGACCTGACTCGCTGGGGGAGACTGACCCCTGAAACAGTGTAACACAAGGCAGCAGCCTGACAGACCTGACTCACTGGGGGAGACTGACCCCTGAAACAGTGTAACACAAGGCAGCAGCCTGGCAGACCTGACTCGCTGGGGGAGACTGACCCCTGAAACAGTGTAACACAAGGCAGCAGCCTGACAGACCTGACTCGCTGGGGAGACTGACCCCTGAAACAGTGTAACACAAGGCAGCAGCCTGACAGACCTGACTCGCTGGGGGAGACTGACCCCTGAAACACTGTAACACAAGGCAGCAGCCTGACAGACCTGACTCACTGGGGGAGACTGACCCCTGAAACAATGTAACACAAGGCCACAGCCTGACAGACCTGACTCACTGGGGGAGACTGACCCCTGAAACAATGTAACACAAGGCCACAGCCTGACAGACCTGACTCGCTGGGGGAGACTGACCCCTGAAACAATGTAACACAAGCAGCAGCCTGGCAGACCTGACTCGTTGGGGGCGACTGACCCCTGAAACAGTGTAACACAAGGCAGCAGCCTGACAGACCTGACTCGCTGGGGGAGACTGACCCCTGAAACAGTGTAACACAAGGCAGCAGCCTGACAGACCTGACTCGCTGGGGGAGACTGACCCCTGAAACAATGTAACACAAGGCAGCAGCCTGACAGACCTGACTCGCTGGGAGAGACTGACCCCTGAAACACTGTAACACAAGGCAGCAGCCTGACAGACCTGACTCGCTGGGGGAGACTGACCCCTGAAACAATGTAACACAAGGCAGCAGCCTGACAGACCTGACTCACTGGGGGAGACTGACCCCTGAAACAGTGTAACACAAGGCAGCAGCCTGACAGACCTGACTCGCTGGGGGAGACTGACCCCTGAAACACTGTAACACAAGGCAGCAGCCTGACAGACCTGACTCGCTGGGAGAGACTGACCCCTGAAACACTGTAACACAAGGCAGCAGCCTGACAGACCTGACTCGCTGGGGGAGACTGACCCCTGAAACAATGTAACACAAGGCCACAGCCTGACAGACCTGACTCGTTGGGGGAGACTGACCCCTGAAACAATGTAACACAAGGCAGCAGCCTGGCAGACCTGACTCGCTGGGGGAGACTGACCCCTGAAACAGTGTAACACAAGGCAGCAGCCTGACAGACCTGACTCGCTGGGGGAGACTGACCCCTGAAACACTGTAACACAAGGCAGCAGCCTGACAGACCTGACTCGCTGGGGGAGACTGACCCCTGAAACAATGTAACACAAGGCAGCAGCCTGACAGACCTGACTCGCTGGGAGAGACTGACCCCTGAAACACTGTAACACAAGGCAGCAGCCTGACAGACCTGACTCCCTGGGGGAGACTGACCCCTGAAACACTGTAACACAAGGCAGCAGCCTGACAGACCTGACTCGCTGGGGGAGACTGACCCCTGAAACAATGTAACACAAGGCAGCAGCCTGACAGACCTGACTCGCTGGGAGAGACTGACCCCTGAAACACTGTAACACAAGGCAGCAGCCTGACAGACCTGACTCACTGGGGGAGACTGACCCCTGAAACAGTGTAACACAAGGCAGCAGCCTGACAGACCTGACTCGCTGGGGGAGACTGACCCCTGAAACACTGTAACACAAGGCAGCAGCCTGACAGACCTGACTCGCTGGGAGAGACTGACCCCTGAAACACTGTAACACAAGGCAGCAGCCTGACAGACCTGACTCGCTGGGGGAGACTGACCCCTGAAACAATGTAACACAAGGCAGCAGCCTGACAGACCTGACTCGTTGGGGGAGACTGACCCCTGAAACAATGTAACACAAGGCAGCAGCCTGGCAGACCTGACTCGCTGGGGGAGACTGACCCCTGAAACAATGTAACACAAGGCAGCAGCCTGACAGACCTGACTCGCTGGGGGAGACTGACCCCTGAAACAGTGTAACACAAGGCAGCAGCCTGACAGACCTGACTCGCTGGGGGAGACTGACCCCTGAAACAATGTAACACAAGGCAGCAGCCTGACAGACCTGACTCGCTGGGGGAGACTGACCCCTGAAACAATGTAACACAAGGCAGCAGCCTGACAGACCTGACTCGCTGGGAGAGACTGACCCCTGAAACACTGTAACACAAGGCAGCAGCCTGACAGACCTGACTCGCTGGGGGAGACTGACCCCTGAAACAATGTAACACAAGGCAGCAGCCTGACAGACCTGACTCGCTGGGAGAGACTGACCCCTGAAACACTGTAACACAAGGCAGCAGCCTGACAGACCTGACTCGCTGGGGGAGACTGACCCCTGAAACACTGTAACACAAGGCAGCAGCCTGACAGACCTGACTCACTGGGGGAGACTGACCCCATAAACAGTGTAACACAAGCCAGCAGCCTGACAGACCAGACTCGCTGGGGGAGACTGACCCCTGAAACAATGTAACACAAGGCAGCAGCCTGACAGACCTGACTCGCTGGGAGAGACTGACCCCTGAAACACTGTAACACAAGGCAGCAGCCTGACAGACCTGACTCGCTGGGGGAGACTGACTCCTGAAACACTGTAACACAAGGCAGCAGCCTGACAGACCTGACTCGCTGGGGAGACTGACCCCTGAAACAATGTAACACAAGGCAGCAGCCTGACAGACCTGACTCGCTGGGGGAGACTGACCCCATAAACAGTGTAACACAAGCCAGCAGCCTGACAGACCTGACTCGCTGGGGGAGACTGACCCCTGAAACACTGTAACACAAGCCAGCAGCCTGACAGACCTGACTCGCTGGGGGAGACTGACCCCTGAAACACTGTAACACAAGGCAGCAGCCTGACAGACCTGACTCGCTGGGGGAGACTGACCCCTGAAACAATGTAACACAAGGCAGCAGCCTGGCAGACCTGACTCGCTGGGGGAGACTGACCCCTGAAACAATGTAACACAAGGCAGCAGCCTGACAGACCTGACTCACTGGGGGAGACTGACCCCTGAAACAGTGTAACACAAGGCAGCAGCCTGGCAGACCTGACTCGCTGGGGGAGACTGACCCCTGAAACAGTGTAACACAAGCCAGCAGCCTGACAGACCTGACTCGTTGGGGGAGACTGACCCCTGAAACAATGTAACACAAGCAGCAGCCTGACAGACCTGACTCACTGGGGGAGACTGACCCCTGAAACAATGTAACACAAGGCAGCAGCCTGGCAGACCTGACTCGCTGGGGGAGACTGACCCCTGAAACAATGTAACACAAGGCAGCAGCCTGACAGACCTGACTCGCTGGGGGAGACTGACCCCTGAAACAGTGTAACACAAGGCAGCAGCCTGACAGACCTGACTCGCTGGGGGAGACTGACCCCTGAAACAATGTAACACAAGGCAGCAGCCTGACAGACCTGACTCGCTGGGGGAGACTGACCCCTGAAACAATGTAACACAAGGCAGCAGCCTGACAGACCTGACTCGCTGGGAGAGACTGACCCCTGAAACACTGTAACACAAGGCAGCAGCCTGACAGACCTGACTCGCTGGGGGAGACTGACCCCTGAAACAATGTAACACAAGGCAGCAGCCTGACAGACCTGACTCGCTGGGAGAGACTGACCCCTGAAACAATGTAACACAAGGCAGCAGCCTGACAGACCTGACTCGCTGGGGGAGACTGACCCCTGAAACACTGTAACACAAGGCAGCAGCCTGACAGACCTGACTCACTGGGGGAGACTGACCCCATAAACAGTGTAACACAAGCCAGCAGCCTTACAGACCAGACTCGCTGGGGGAGACTGACCCCTGAAACAATGTAACACAAGGCAGCAGCCTGACAGACCTGACTCGCTGGGAGAGACTGACCCCTGAAACACTGTAACACAAGGCAGCAGCCTGACAGACCTGACTCGCTGGGGGAGACTGACCCCTGAAACACTGTAACACAAGGCAGCAGCCTGACAGACCTGACTCGCTGGGGAGACTGACCCCTGAAACAATGTAACACAAGGCAGCAGCCTGACAGACCTGACTCGCTGGGGGAGACTGACCCCATAAACAGTGTAACACAAGCCAGCAGCCTGACAGACCTGACTCGCTGGGGGAGACTGACCCCTGAAACACTGTAACACAAGCCAGCAGCCTGACAGACCTGACTCGCTGGGGGAGACTGACCCCTGAAACACTGTAACACAAGGCAGCAGCCTGACAGACCTGACTCGCTGGGGGAGACTGACCCCTGAAACAATGTAACACAAGGCAGCAGCCTGGCAGACCTGACTCGCTGGGGGAGACTGACCCCTGAAACAATGTAACACAAGGCAGCAGCCTGGCAGACCTGACTCGCTGGGGGAGACTGACCCCTGAAACAGTGTAACACAAGCCAGCAGCCTGACAGACCTGACTCGCTGGGGGAGACTGACCCCTAAAACAGTGTAACACAAGGCAGCAGCCTGACAGACCTGACTCGCTGGGGGAGACTGACCCCTGAAACAATGTAACACAAGCAGCAGCCTGACAGACCTGACTCGTTGGGGGCGACTGACCCCTGAAACACTGTAACACAAGGCAGCAGCCTGACAGACCTGACTCGCTGGGGGAGACTGACCCCTGAAACAATGTAACACAAGGCAGCAGCCTGGCAGACCTGACTCGCTGGGGGAGACTGACCCCTGAAACAGTGTAACACAAGGCAGCAGCCTGGCAGACCTGACTCGCTGGGGGAGACTGACCCCTGAAACAGTGTAACACAAGGCAGCAGCCTGACAGACCTGACTCACTGGGGGAGACTGACCCCTGAAACAGTGTAACACAAGGCAGCAGCCTGGCAGACCTGACTCGCTGGGGGAGACTGACCCCTGAAACAGTGTAACACAAGGCAGCAGCCTGACAGACCTGACTCGCTGGGGAGACTGACCCCTGAAACAGTGTAACACAAGGCAGCAGCCTGACAGACCTGACTCGCTGGGGGAGACTGACCCCTGAAACACTGTAACACAAGGCAGCAGCCTGACAGACCTGACTCACTGGGGGAGACTGACCCCTGAAACAATGTAACACAAGGCCACAGCCTGACAGACCTGACTCACTGGGGGAGACTGACCCCTGAAACAATGTAACACAAGGCCACAGCCTGACAGACCTGACTCGCTGGGGGAGACTGACCCCTGAAACAATGTAACACAAGCAGCAGCCTGGCAGACCTGACTCGTTGGGGGCGACTGACCCCTGAAACAGTGTAACACAAGGCAGCAGCCTGACAGACCTGACTCGCTGGGGGAGACTGACCCCTGAAACAGTGTAACACAAGGCAGCAGCCTGACAGACCTGACTCGCTGGGGGAGACTGACCCCTGAAACAATGTAACACAAGGCAGCAGCCTGACAGACCTGACTCGCTGGGAGAGACTGACCCCTGAAACACTGTAACACAAGGCAGCAGCCTGACAGACCTGACTCGCTGGGGGAGACTGACCCCTGAAACAATGTAACACAAGGCAGCAGCCTGACAGACCTGACTCACTGGGGGAGACTGACCCCTGAAACAGTGTAACACAAGGCAGCAGCCTGACAGACCTGACTCGCTGGGGGAGACTGACCCCTGAAACACTGTAACACAAGGCAGCAGCCTGACAGACCTGACTCGCTGGGAGAGACTGACCCCTGAAACACTGTAACACAAGGCAGCAGCCTGACAGACCTGACTCGCTGGGGGAGACTGACCCCTGAAACAATGTAACACAAGGCCACAGCCTGACAGACCTGACTCGTTGGGGGAGACTGACCCCTGAAACAATGTAACACAAGGCAGCAGCCTGGCAGACCTGACTCGCTGGGGGAGACTGACCCCTGAAACAGTGTAACACAAGGCAGCAGCCTGACAGACCTGACTCGCTGGGGGAGACTGACCCCTGAAACACTGTAACACAAGGCAGCAGCCTGACAGACCTGACTCGCTGGGGGAGACTGACCCCTGAAACAATGTAACACAAGGCAGCAGCCTGACAGACCTGACTCGCTGGGAGAGACTGACCCCTGAAACACTGTAACACAAGGCAGCAGCCTGACAGACCTGACTCCCTGGGGGAGACTGACCCCTGAAACACTGTAACACAAGGCAGCAGCCTGACAGACCTGACTCGCTGGGGGAGACTGACCCCTGAAACAATGTAACACAAGGCAGCAGCCTGACAGACCTGACTCGCTGGGAGAGACTGACCCCTGAAACAGTGTAACACAAGGCAGCAGCCTGACAGACCTGACTCACTGGGGGAGACTGACCCCTGAAACAGTGTAACACAAGGCAGCAGCCTGACAGACCTGACTCGCTGGGGGAGACTGACCCCTGAAACACTGTAACACAAGGCAGCAGCCTGACAGACCTGACTCGCTGGGAGAGACTGACCCCTGAAACACTGTAACACAAGGCAGCAGCCTGACAGACCTGACTCGCTGGGGGAGACTGACCCCTGAAACAATGTAACACAAGGCAGCAGCCTGACAGACCTGACTCGTTGGGGGAGACTGACCCCTGAAACAATGTAACACAAGGCAGCAGCCTGGCAGACCTGACTCGCTGGGGGAGACTGACCCCTGAAACAATGTAACACAAGGCAGCAGCCTGACAGACCTGACTCGCTGGGGGAGACTGACCCCTGAAACAGTGTAACACAAGGCAGCAGCCTGACAGACCTGACTCGCTGGGGGAGACTGACCCCTGAAACAATGTAACACAAGGCAGCAGCCTGACAGACCTGACTCGCTGGGGGAGACTGACCCCTGAAACAATGTAACACAAGGCAGCAGCCTGACAGACCTGACTCGCTGGGAGAGACTGACCCCTGAAACACTGTAACACAAGGCAGCAGCCTGACAGACCTGACTCGCTGGGGGAGACTGACCCCTGAAACAATGTAACACAAGGCAGCAGCCTGACAGACCTGACTCGCTGGGAGAGACTGACCCCTGAAACACTGTAACACAAGGCAGCAGCCTGACAGACCTGACTCGCTGGGGGAGACTGACCCCTGAAACACTGTAACACAAGGCAGCAGCCTGACAGACCTGACTCACTGGGGGAGACTGACCCCATAAACAGTGTAACACAAGCCAGCAGCCTGACAGACCAGACTCGCTGGGGGAGACTGACCCCTGAAACAATGTAACACAAGGCAGCAGCCTGACAGACCTGACTCGCTGGGAGAGACTGACCCCTGAAACACTGTAACACAAGGCAGCAGCCTGACAGACCTGACTCGCTGGGGGAGACTGACCCCTGAAACACTGTAACACAAGGCAGCAGCCTGACAGACCTGACTCGCTGGGGAGACTGACCCCTGAAACAATGTAACACAAGGCAGCAGCCTGACAGACCTGACTCGCTGGGGGAGACTGACCCCATAAACAGTGTAACACAAGCCAGCAGCCTGACAGACCTGACTCGCTGGGGGAGACTGACCCCTGAAACACTGTAACACAAGCCAGCAGCCTGACAGACCTGACTCGCTGGGGGAGACTGACCCCTGAAACACTGTAACACAAGGCAGCAGCCTGACAGACCTGACTCGCTGGGGGAGACTGACCCCTGAAACAATGTAACACAAGGCAGCAGCCTGGCAGACCTGACTCGCTGGGGGAGACTGACCCCTGAAACAATGTAACACAAGGCAGCAGCCTGACAGACCTGACTCACTGGGGGAGACTGACCCCTGAAACAGTGTAACACAAGGCAGCAGCCTGGCAGACCTGACTCGCTGGGGGAGACTGACCCCTGAAACAGTGTAACACAAGCCAGCAGCCTGACAGACCTGACTCGTTGGGGGAGACTGACCCCTGAAACAATGTAACACAAGCAGCAGCCTGACAGACCTGACTCGCTGGGGGAGACTGACCCCTGAAACAATGTAACACAAGCAGCAGCCTGACAGACCTGACTCGTTGGGGGCGACTGACCCCTGAAACACTGTAACACAAGGCAGCAGCCTGACAGACCTGACTCGCTGGGGGAGACTGACCCCTGAAACAATGTAACACAAGGCAGCAGCCTGGCAGACCTGACTCGCTGGGGGAGACTGACCCCTGAAACAGTGTAACACAAGGCAGCAGCCTGACAGACCTGACTTGCTGGGGGAGACTGACCCCTGAAACAATGTAACACAAGGCAGCAGCCTGACAGACCTGACTCGCTGGGAGAGACTGACCCCTGAAACACTGTAACACAAGGCAGCAGCCTGACAGACCTGACTCGCTGGGGGAGACTGACCCCTGAAACAATGTAACACAAGGCAGCAGCCTGACAGACCTGACTCACTGGGGGAGACTGACCCCTGAAACAGTGTAACACAAGGCAGCAGCCTGACAGACCTGACTCGCTGGGGGAGACTGACCCCTGAAACACTGTAACACAAGGCAGCAGCCTGACAGACCTGACTCGCTGGGAGAGACTGACCCCTGAAACACTGTAACACAAGGCAGCAGCCTGACAGACCTGACTCGCTGGGGGAGACTGACCCCTGAAACAATGTAACACAAGGCCACAGCCTGACAGACCTGACTCGTTGGGGGAGACTGACCCCTGAAACAATGTAACACAAGGCAGCAGCCTGGCAGACCTGACTCGCTGGGGGAGACTGACCCCTGAAACAGTGTAACACAAGGCAGCAGCCTGACAGACCTGACTCGCTGGGGGAGACTGACCCCTGAAACAATGTAACACAAGGCAGCAGCCTGACAGACCTGACTCGCTGGGGGAGACTGACCCCTGAAACAATGTAACACAAGGCAGCAGCCTGACAGACCTGACTCGCTGGGAGAGACTGACCCCTGAAACACTGTAACACAAGGCAGCAGCCTGACAGACCTGACTCGCTGGGGGAGACTGACCCCTGAAACAATGTAACACAAGGCAGCAGCCTGACAGACCTGACTCGCTGGGAGAGACTGACCCCTGAATCACTGTAACACAAGGCAGCAGCCTGACAGACCTGACTCGCTGGGGGAGACTGACCCCTGAAACAGTGTAACACAAGCCAGCAGCCTGACAGACCTGACTCCCTGGGGGAGACTGACCCCTGAAACACTGTAACACAAGGCAGCAGCCTGACAGACCTGACTCGCTGGAGGAGACTGACCCCTGAAACAGTGTAACACAAGGCAGCAGCCTGACAGACCTGACTCGCTGGGGGAGACTGACCCCTGAAACAGTGTAACACAAGGCAGCAGCCTGACAGACCTGACTCGCTGGGGGAGACTGACCCCTGAAACACTGTAACACAAGGCAGCAGCCTGACAGACCTGACTCGCTGGGAGAGACTGACCCCTGAAACACTGTAACACAAGGCAGCAGCCTGACAGACCTGACTCGCTGGGGAGACTGACCCCTGAAACAATGTAACACAAGGCCACAGCCTGACAGACCTGACTCGTTGGGGGAGACTGACCCCTGAAACAATGTAACACAAGGCAGCAGCCTGGCAGACCTGACTCGCTGGGGGAGACTGACCCCTGAAACAGTGTAACACAAGGCAGCAGCCTGACAGACCTGACTCGCTGGGGGAGACTGACCCCTGAAACAATGTAACACAAGGCAGCAGCCTGACAGACCTGACTCGCTGGGGGAGACTGACCCCTGAAACAATGTAACACAAGGCAGCAGCCTGACAGACCTGACTCGCTGGGAGAGACTGACCCCTGAAACACTGTAACACAAGGCAGCAGCCTGACAGACCTGACTCGCTGGGGGAGACTGACCCCTGAAACAATGTAACACAAGGCAGCAGCCTGACAGACCTGACTCGCTGGGGGAGACTGACCCCTGAAACACTGTAACACAAGGCAGCAGCCTGACAGACCTGACTCGCTGGGGGAGACTGACCCCTGAAACACTGTAACACAAGGCAGCAGCCTGACAGACCTGACTCGCTGGGGGAGACTGACCCCATAAACAGTGTAACACAAGCCAGCAGCCTGACAGACCAGACTCGCTGGGGGAGACTGACCCCTGAAACAATGTAACACAAGGCAGCAGCCTGACAGACCTGACTCGCTGGGAGAGACTGACCCCTGAAACACTGTAACACAAGGCAGCAGCCTGACAGACCTGACTCGCTGGGGGAGACTGACCCCTGAAACACTGTAACACAAGGCAGCAGCCTGACAGACCTGACTCGCTGGGGAGACTGACCCCTGAAACACTGTAACACAAGGCAGCAGCCTGACAGACCTGACTCGCTGGGGGAGACTGACCCCTGAAACACTGTAACACAAGGCAGCAGCCTGACAGACCTGACTCGCTGGGGGAGACTGACCCCTGAAACAATGTAACACAAGGCAGCAGCCTGACAGACCTGACTCGCTGGGGGAGACTGACCCCATAAACAGTGTAACACAAGCCAGCAGCCTGACAGACCAGACTCGCTGGGGGAGACTGACCCCTGAAACAATGTAACACAAGGCAGCAGCCTGACAGACCTGACTCGCTGGGGGAGACTGACCCCATAAACAGTGTAACACAAGCCAGCAGCCTGACAGACCAGACTCGCTGGGGGAGACTGACCCCTGAAACAATGTAACACAAGGCAGCAGCCTGACAGACCTGACTCGCTGGGAGAGACTGACCCCTGAAACACTGTAACACAAGGCAGCAGCCTGACAGACCTGACTCGCTGGGGGAGACTGACCCCTGAAACAATGTAACACAGTTTGGGCAGGAAAGATGCTCCATAGAATATTATCTATACTAAAAAAGTAGTGAACAACATGGTGGCTCGCTTACACCATATATTTATTCTTATCACATGGATGCTCTGTTGAGCCAAGCAGCAATTTAACATTGTGGCCAAAAGACAATAAAGGATTAATTTATACAGTTTTATAATTTGTCTAACCTTTTTCCTTTAACACAGCTACTTTGGGAAGAATCAGGAGAATCAGTGGGGTTAGTATCCCCCAGGCTATACTTTCTAGAATATGGACCAGGATATTATTATTTATTCATGTTTAATAAACAAGGTCCAGCTTGTGGGTTCCATGTATTTTATATTCAAGCTGAATAAATATGTGGCATGAGAACTTCTATAAATGAGCTTGCACATATAGCCTGCACTTTATAAGACTGTTGTCATAGCATGAACAGCTTTATTAAACATCAGATTATGTAAAAATTATGTAACAGCAAAAATCTTTCAGTAGACATTTCTCTTGGACAATGCTGGATAATTAAGGAACCAGTTTATTGCAGAGACCTGTGGCTAGCTCTTTATAGAATATTAGCCAGTGCTCTACCCAAAAGTGGAGGATGGGGCAGAGGTACATAGGTGTCTTCTCTAATATCCCCTATCCATCCCGTTACTTGTATTTCATTCAGACATGCAAGTTAGGGAGTGGCAGGTGGTACAGGACACAGCGTGGGCCACCTGGTCATCATATGGTTTCTGGTTAGCTGTTGGTCACTGAGTAGTTGTAATAGTAGCTTTTTCTCAGAAATGTAGAAATAATGACTGTGCTAATACCTGAAGCAGTAGAAGCTTCCGTGGATACTGGAGATGTTTTAGTTGCTGGGTTAGCAGTCTTGGTAGGATCAGGCACTTGGGAGGTTTCATTTTGGCCAGGCAAAGGTGCAGTTTCTGTAAGATTAGTCTCAGGGATGGGTTCTGTTGGATTAGACTCAGGGGTGGGTTCTGTTGGATTAGACTCAGGGATGGGTTCTGTTGGATTAGACTCAGGGGTGGGTTCTGTTGGATTAGACTCAGGGGTGGGTTCTGTTGGATTAGACTCAGGGGTGGGTTCTGTTGGATTAGACTCAGGGGTGGGTTCTGTTGGATTAGACTCAGGGATGGGTTCTGTTGGATTAGACTCAGGGGTGGGTTCTGTTGGATTAGACTCAGGGATGGGTTCTGTTGGATTAGACTCAGGGATGGGTTCTGTTGGATTAGACTCAGGGGTGGGTTCTGTTGGATTAGACTCAGGGGTGGGTTCTGTTGGATTAGTCTCAGGGGTGGGTTCTGTTGGATTAGACTCAGGGATGGGTTCTGTTGGATTAGACTCAGGGGTGGGTTCTGTTGGATTAGACTCAGGGGTGGGTTCTGTTGGATTAGACTCAGGGGTGGGTTCTGTTGGATTAGTCTCAGGGGCGGGTTCTGTTGGATTAGACTCAGGGATGGGTTCTGTTGGATTAGACTCAGGGGTGGGTTCTGTTGGATTAGACTCAGGGGTGGGTTCTGTTGGATTAGACTCAGGGGTGGGTTCTATTGGATTAGTCTCAGGGGTGGGTTCTGTTGGATTATTCTCAGGGGAGGGTTCTGTTGGATTAGATTCAGGGGTGGGTTCTGTTGGATTAGACTCAGGGGTGGGTTCTGTTGGATTAGTCTCAGGGGTAGGTTCTGTTGGATTAGTCTCAGGGGTGGGTTCTGTTGGATTAGTCTCAGGGGAGGGTTCTGTTGGATTAGATTCAGGGGAGGGTTCTGTTGGATTAGACTCAGGGGCGGGTTCTGTTGGATTAGTCTCAGGGGCGGGTTCTGTTGGATTAGTCTCAGGGGTAGGTTCTGTTGGATTAGTCTCAGGAGCGGGTTCTGTTGGATTAGTCACAGGGGTGGAATCTGTTGGATTAGACTCAGGGGCGGGTTCTGTTGGATTAGACCCAGGGATGGGTTCTGTTGGATTAGAGTTAGGGGTGGGTTCTGTTGGATTAGACTCAGGGGCAGGTTCTGTTGGATTAGACTCAGGGGCGGGTTCTGTTGGATTAGACTCAGGGGCAGGTTCTGTTGGATTAGACTCAGGGGCGGGTTCTGTTGGATTAGACTCAGGGGCGGGTTCTGTTGGATTAGTCTCAGGGGAGGGTTCTGTTGGATTAGACTCAGGGGAGGGTTCTGTTGGATTAGTCTCAGGGGAGGGTTCTGTTGGATTAGTCTCAGGGGAGGGTTCTGTTGGATTAGTCTCAGGGGAGGGTTCTGTTGGATTAGACTCAGGGGTGGGTTCTGTTGGATTAGTCTCAGGGGCGGGTTCTGTTGGATTAGACTCAAGGGTGGGTTCTGTTGGATTAGTATCAGGGGTGGGTTCTGTTGGATTAGACTCAGGGGTGGGTTCTGTTGGATTAGTCTCAGGGGCGGGTTCTGTTGGATTAGACTCAGGGGTGGGTTCTGTTGGATTAGACTCAGGGGTGGGTTCTGTTGGATTAGACTCAAGGGTGGGTTCTGTTGGATTAGTCTCAGGGGTGGGTTCTGTTGGATTAGACTCAGGGGCGGGTTCTGTTGGATTAGTGTCAGGGGCGGGTTCTGTTGAATCAGTCTCAGGGGTGGGTTCTGTTGAATCAGACTCAGGGGTGGGTTCTGTTGGATCAGTCTCGGGGGTGGGTTTTGTTGGATTAGACTCAGGGGTGGGTTCTGTTGGATTAGACTCAGGGGTGGGTTCTGTTGGATTAGACTCAGGAGTGGGTTCTGTTGGATTAGACTCAGGGGTGGGTTCTGTTGGATTAGACTCAGGGGTGGGTTCTGTTGGATTAGACTCAGGGGTGGGTTCTGTTGGATTAGACTCAGGGGTGGGTTCTGTTGGATTAGACTCAGGAGTGGGTTCTGTCTGATTAGACTCAGGGGTGGATTCTGTTGGATTAGTCTCAGGGGTGGGTTCTGTTGGATTAGACTCAGGGGTGGGTTCTGTTGGATTAGACTCAGGGGTGGATTCTGTTGGATTAGACTCAAGGGTGGGTTCTGTTGGATTAGACTCAGGGGTGGGTTCTGTTGGATTAGACTCAAGGGTGGGTTCTGTTGGATTAGACTCAGGGGTGGGTTCTGTTGGATTAGACTCAAGGGTGGGTTCTGTTGGATTAGACTCAGGGGTGGGTTCTGTTGGATTAGACTCAGGAGTGGGTTCTGTTGGATTAGACTCAGGGGTGGGTTCTGTTGGATTAGACTCAGGGGCGGGTTCTGTTGGATTAGACTCAGGGGTGGGTTCTGTTGGATTAGACTCAGGGTTGGGTTCTGTTGGATCAGTCTCGGGGGTGGGTTCTGTTGGATTAGACTCAGGGGTGGGTTCTGTTGGATTAGACTCAGGGGTGGGTTCTGTTGGATTAGACTCAGGGGTGGGTTCTGTTGGATTAGACTCAGGGGCGGGTTCTGTTGGATTAGACTCAGGGGTGGGTTCTGTTGGATTAGACTCAGGGGTGGGTTCTGTTGGATTAGACTCAGGGGTGGGTTCTGTTGGATTAGACTCAGGGGTGGGTTCTGTTGGATTAGACTCAGGGGCGGGTTCTGTTGGATTAGACTCAGGGGTGGGTTCTGTTGGATTAGACTCAGGGGTGGGTTCTGTTGGATTAGACTCAGGGGTGGGTTCTGTTGGATTAGACTCAGGGGCGGGTTCTGTTGGATTAGACTCAGGGGTGGGTTCTGTTGGATTAGACTCAGGGGTGGGTTCTGTTGGATTAGTCTCAGGGGTGGGTTCTGTTGAATCAGTCTCAGGGGTGGGTTCTGTTGAATCAGACTCAGGGGTGGGTTCTGTTGGATCAGTCTCGGGGGTGGGTTCTGTTGGATTAGACTCAGGGGTGGGTTCTGTTGGATTAGACTCAGGGGTGGGTTCTGTTGGATTAGACTCAGGGGTGGGTTCTGTTGGATTAGACTCAGGGGTGGGTTCTGTTGGATCAGTCTCAGGGGTGGGTTCTGTTGGATTAGTGTCAGGGGCGGGTTCTGTTGGATTAGACTCAGGGGTGGGTTCTGTTGGATCAGTCTCAGGGGTGAGATCTGTTGGATTAGACTCAGGGGAGGGTTCTGTTGGATTAGACTCAGGGGTGGGTTCTGTTGGATCAGTCTCAGGGGTGAGATCTGTTGGATATGTCTCCGCCAGTAACACCAGGCCGTTATTTTCTTCTTCTCTGTTTCTTTCCCATTCAATTCCTCCAATCGTTTCCCTTCTTTTTCTTTCAATATCATTTGCTCCTTCTCTTATGTCCCAGAAATCTTCTTGGGAGAAATCCTTATGTTTATTTATTTCACATTCCTGCCATTCCCAGGAGCCCCATTCTCCTTTAACAACTGTAAGTAGAAAAATATTTTCATGCATGAACTGTCATGTTTTCTTGATGGTTTACTTTTTTGTTCTCATCCTTTCCCTAATTTTATCATTCCTGTTCTTGGATATGAAACCTGACAGAGGAATAGATTGACTTTATACCAACCCTCTCATCCCCCTTTAAAGGAGAAGGAAAGGTAAAAACTCAGTAAGCTTTATCAGTAAGGAATATGTAAATACAGCCATAAGCAATCACAGAAACGCTGTCTAAAGAAACACAGGATTTCTTGTCTCCATTTTTGTAAACATGTTGCTCGGGTGTCTGACTTCCTGTCTCAGAATTCCTTTGGCCAGAGTCTGCACAGTTCTCTCCTCTCTCCCCTCTCCTGCTCCCCCCTCCCATAAGAATGCTAAGAACTTCCTCCCCCCTCCCTTTGGAATGTGTGATCTGAGCTATAACGGCTATAGCTGCAATCAGGAAGCTATTTAAAATGGCAGCTGTTGTCTTAAGCATGTGAAGAAAGCTTCTAACATTCTTTACTCAGGTATGGTAAAGCTTCTGCAGAATAAATATTGAGTTCTAGGTGGCACTAATATGGCTAATCTATTGGCAGTAAAATGCCCAAATGCCTTTCCCTCTCCTTTAACTCTCTATATGGCCTTCAACAGGCACCATCTTTCTCAAGTTACCAGCACATCTACCCACTGGTCCTGCACATACTTTGTGCTTTGTGGCAATCAAAGTGAACCACAATTCATTGTTTAAACCCCAACTAATCTAGAAGGGGTTAAGAACCCCCAAATCATTTAGATGTCATTTGGTCATTATTGAAGACTTAGGGGCATATTTACTAAGCAATTTTGAGATAAAGTCAGATTTTTTCTTACTTCTAGATAATTCAGAGATTTACAAATGGGTTTTCACCATAACTCGATTTTTTCGCTATTATTCCATGAAAAAAATGAATTATTCGAAAATAACTCTCATCATTCATGATTTAGTAATGTTTAGTCAACTTTTTTGTGGGTGAGGGTTCGGGTGAGGATTCGATCTGTCGAGTACCATTGAGCCCTATCGAGGCTTAGAATAGTAGAGGAATAGAGTAGTCAGTGACAGCCTGTCCTTGATCTTTCAATGAGAAGTCAATCCCCTCATTGTTTTCTGTTTCACCCAGTTTCAAAGGGAAGTTAATCCCCTCATTGGTTTCTGTTTCACCCAGTTTCAAAGGGAAGTTAATCCCATCATTCTTTTATATTTCACCCAGTTTCAAGTGAAACTTAGAATGGCCACTGGAGCAATTCCTGTTTGGCAAATTCATGGAGTTGAACATCAGTTTAAACTCGAGTTTTTCGAGTTTTAACAATACTTTCAACACGAAAAATTCTGTATTTTCGAATGTAAACTCGAAATTTTAGTACAAACGATTCAAGCATTATCATAACATTTTATAAAAACAGCAATGATCAAGTTTAAGTCGAAATTATACCATGTTGAGTTTATAGACTTTCAAGGCCAGAAAATAATGAATTTTGGTAAATCAGCCCCCTGGTATTCTTGTTTTCTCTTACTATTTTGCTTTCTGGAAGTGAAGGTGTGTAGTTGCACTTCACCACTTCAGCCATTCTTCCATTCTGCTTCTATCACTAGTCGGATATTTGAACTCACTCTTCTTCATAGGACATGCCTTGCATTGAGTGGCTTTAGAAGTGGGCATTTTCACTTAGACCAAGTTGGTTTTTATAATGAGAAGACAGGCAGGAGATAATACTAGAAGAATCATAGATATTTTTAATATACAAAAATCACAACTCCCAGCCTTGGCCCTCAGGTTAGATGCCGAAAAAGCGTTTGACCACTTAGACTGGAGCTTTATGGTCAACCTTTTACAATGTATGGGATTTAGAGGCCCCTTCTTACAAGCAGTAAAGCTTCTATATTCCAACCCTAAAGCATATCTAAAATTAAATGGAGACGGGAGATCCTCAATCTCAATTAGCAACCGAACCTGGCAAGGATGCCCATTGTCCCCATTACTATATGCAATTAGCATTGAACCTCTAGCTGCCAAAATAAGAAACCACCCAGATATAATAGGGATAACTATTAACAACAAGACTTATAAAATCTCGCTATTCACAGATGATGTCCTCTTAACTATTAGTAACCCTGCCATTTCTCTGCCCCATTTACACAAGATTCTATAACCATACAGCAATATTTCTAGCTATAAAATAAATTGGTCCAAAACAGAGGCACTCTCTTTAAATATAGACAGCCATACAAAAAGGGCATTGACACAAAGTTTCAAATACAAATGGCAAACATCCCACCTGAAATACCTAGGTATCCACATCACCCCCAAATATGGGGATCTCTATAAGGCAAATTATATTCCACTAATTAAATGAATCACACAGGACCTCAAGGAATGGAATAAACACCCTCTATCCTGGTTTGGCCGCATAGCTTCTATTAAGATGAATATCTTACCCAAACTATTATATCTTTTCAAAATTTTACCTGTCATGGTCCCTAGAACCAGCTTAGAAGGTATTAAAAGGGAAATCTTGAGATTTATCTGGAAAACTATGAAAGGCAGGATCCCAAGGTCGTCTTACTCACAAGCAGATATCAAGGAGGATTAGCTGTACCAGATATCTCCAAATATTACAATGCAGCCCAATAAAGACAAATCCTACCATGGATCCAACCATCACCCCCCCACAAGGTGGGCACAAATAGAAACCTCTTATACCCACCCCTACTATATTAGCAGTCTTTTATTCACTGAAAAAGGTAGAACCCCCCATATCTGATGCCGCACCTGCCCCAATAAAATTCACTGTTGCAACTTGGAACACATGTAAACAGAAATGCAAAATATGTGGACCCTCCTCCTCCCTCACCCCAATATTGGGAAACCCTGAGTTCTTACCAGGGCTACTTTGGAATCATTAAACGACCTGGGCACCAATCAATATGACTAAGATACACAACTTTAGAGACCCAAGGAATCATAAGCCCTACCCCTATATAAGACTCAAAGAGAAATATAAGTGGGATAAGTCTATGGAATATTTGCAAGTTCAACACTTTATAGTTTCCAAACTGGGCACAGCATCAGCCAACCCTCTGACTCCGTATGAATAAATTCTGAGTCTTCCATTTCCTTACAGAGGTTTAATCTCTCACCTTTATAAACTGATGGTAACCCTACCTGAAGACCCCTTTCCTAAACACTGCTATATGTGGTATTGGGTAGAGGTCCTCGGGGAAGAGATCACTGATTCAACGTGGTCAAAAATCTGGGATAATGCTAATTGCATATCTAGTATAAATAAATCTAAAGCAACTGGACTTGTTGAGTAATCATTGAAGAAGTTTCACTACTCATCCGAGCAGCTTCTTCAGTTCAACTAACTGGTATGGGAAATCCCAAGCATATATACTCTTCCACTAATCCAATCACAATGGCACTTTGTAACTCTTCAGAAAGGTGCCACCTGAAACTCACAGAGGTGTGAATGCTGTGGAGTTACTTTGAAACTGAAGAAGCTGCTCGGATGAGTAGTGAAACGTCTTCATTGATTACTTACCAAGTCCAGTTGCTTTAGATTTATTTATACTAGATATACCATGATCTGGATGAATGAAAATCTTTCTTTCAATTTTTCCAATTGCATTGTTACCTGCGCACAGCAAAACAAAAGTGTTTCTAAGGTAATAATGAGATGGTATATGACACCAGACAGGCTATCAAAAATATACCCAAACAGTTCCCCATAATGCTGGAGAGGATGCACAGCCAGAGGTACCCTGAGCCATATATTATGGCAATGCCCTTTGGTAATGAACTACTGGATAGAGGTGAGCAACCTTATCTGCTTGGTACTTGCAATGCCACTCAATATTAAATTACCACATCTCCCACTGGGGCAACCCGTAACAAAACTTAAACACCCAGTTCAGAAATTAATAAACCATATTGCAACAGCAGCACGACTAGCACTCACTTCCAAATTGAAATCACAAACAGTCCCCAGTATATCCGAGGTCATAGCAAGAGTGGAAAATAATAAGTGATTTGAAACTATGACAGCTTACATAACAAACAATGTGCAATCAAATGCTAACGTATGGTCATCATGGGAGGCCTATTGTGCACTGAACCCTCAAGGGAGATCAGAAACCACCATAAATACTATAAATTATGGAATTTAAAAACCATACATTAGCAATAGACTACACAGAGGTTGTAGAATTACGAAATGTCTGGATTTCATCACTCACTGTTTAATTGGTTTTGTATATGTTCATACTGTGTTTTTCTCTCTTATACACTAAAGAAAAATGTCAATTAATTGACTGTCAAGATATTTTAATATGCAATGTTTCACATGTATTGTGTGACACTGGAATGGAAATTGCAGAGGATCAAGGGAAGAAAAGAAAAGGCAGAATAGGTAGTGATGAGGGAGGGGAGATTGATTGGGAGGATTTCCTATACCCCCCAACTGTCCCGCTTTTCGCGGGACAGTCCCAATTTTTATGGCACATCCCGCTGTCCCGGATAGTTCCATGAATGTCCCGCATTGCGGGACATTCACTGAACTACCCAGCACAGCGTGATGCGCTGGCTGGAGCCGGACGTTCAAACTTCTCCTGCGGCTTCTCTCCTTATGCCTCTCCTTGTGTGGCAGCAACAGGCCCTTTTATAAGGTTGCGCCCCTGGGTACGTGTGACATCATTACGCATGGGTGCAACCTTATAAAAGGGCCTGTCGCCGCCGCACAAGGAGAGGCATAAGGAGAGAAGCCGCAGACGAAGGCGGAGCTCTTATGTGGGAGTACTGTGTATAGGGGGCACTGTGTATGGGGGGGCTACTGTGTTTGGGGGGGCTACTGTGTATGGGGACTACTGTGTATGGGGGGCACTGTGTATGGGGACTACTGTGTATGGGGGGCACTGTGTATGGGGACTACTGTGTATGGGGGGCACTGTGTATGGGGACTACTGTGTATGGGGGCACTGTGTATGGGGACTACTGTGTATGGGGGGCACTGTGTATGGGGACTACTGTGTATGGGGGGAACTGTGTATGGGGACTACTGTGTATGGGGGCACTGTGTATGGGGGATACTGTGTATGGGGGCTACTGTGTATGGGGGGGCTACTGTGTATGGGGGGGCTACTGTGTATGGGGGGTACTGTGTATGGGGGGCATTGTGTATGGGGGCTACTGTGTATGGGGGGCACTGTGTATGGGGGCTACTGTGTATGGGGGGCTACTGTGTATGGGGGGGCTACTGTGTATGGGGGATACTGTGTATGGGGGGGCTACTGTGTATGGGGGGGCTACTGTGTATAGGGGGTACTGTGTATGGGGGGCACTGTGTATGGGGGCTACTGTGTATGGGGGCACTGTGTATGGGGGCTACTGTGTATGGGGGGGCTACTGTGTATGGGGGGGGGCTACTGCTACTGTGTATGGGGGATACTGTGTATGGGGGCACTGTGTATGGGGGTACTGTGTATTGGGGCAATACTGGTACATAGTTATAACTCACTTATAACTGACTGCCTTCTCTCTATATTTGTATTTATATGTAGGAGTTGCTATATTGTTTTCCTTAGGTCGTTCAGTATGAGGGTATAGCACATTTGCATCTGATCCCGCCATTTCATCTATATAAAAGGAGTATTTTTTTTAAATGGGGGTGTGGTGATTGGGGCGTGGCCAAAAACAATTGCCGCGCTTATTCAGGAGACTCGCCTAACTAATAGGTACGATATCTACAATGCAAAGAGAGACTGGCAGAAAGGGCCCTCATTCTGGTCTATAGCAGAGGAACAGGCAGGAGGGGTGGGGATTCTGTTTGGGGGTTACAGGAACATTGAGGTGAGGAGGTTGGTGGAGGTTTAAATGGGCCGGTGTTTGTTATTGGATATTAAGATAGATGGGAAAGACTTAAGGTTAATTAATATGTATCGGCCCCAATCTGTGGCGGGTAGGAACTCCTAAGGGAAATGAGGCAGTACTTACACACCTCAATGCCAGTCATCCTAGCTGGGGACTTTAACCAGATTACAGGCCCAGGGGATAGGTCTGGCAAGTATAACAAGTATGAGGGCCTTTTTCTCACTGAGGTTATACAGATGGCAGGGCTGGTGGATGTGGCTACTGAAGGGGGTAGGAAGGCAAGCCATACGTATTTCTGTGGCTCTCGCAGTAGCAGGATAGACCAGGTATATGTTAAGGCTGGTACTCCCTTTTTAGGGGTTAAGGAGATTGAAGTGGGGTTTTCTGATCACTTTGTGCTGTTGTTGTCAGAAAGTGTGGGGGTTGGTAAGGGTCTGTGGCACTTGGGGTGAGAAAGGATGAAACGCTAAAACCCTATTGTGATTTTGTTTTGCAAAACATACTGTCAAAAATGATTTTCTATGATTCCCCAACGCAGTAGTGGGAAGAGGCCAAGAGGTCATTTCGGGCTTTCTTCAAGTCCCTATCTGTTAAAAGGGAGGGTAATAGGCAATGGCAGTACCAGAACTTGAGAAAGAAGCTGGAGTCCTATATTTCGGATGGGGTGGTGGGGGAAAAAGTTGCCCAGTTAAAGAACCAAATGAAGCAGCATCAGTACAGCCGCCAGAGGTCTCTGGTTCTTGAGAGGGATTGAAAATCTCCCCAGATCCCTATCGGAACTGTAAAGAGTCAGTTAAAAGGAAACTGGTGAGGGGTCTCATTGACTTCCCGGGTAAAGAACAAAAGACAAGGGAGGGAATACTGGAGGTTGTGAGATCCTACTATGCTGCTTTGTTTGGGGAGAGAACTTTGGAGAGGGAAAGGATGACGGCTTTCTTAGAGATGACCCCAGGGTAAATTGGGAAGAGAAGTTGGATACTGGTTTGGCAAAAGTTCAGCATTCATTCAAACCACTGCCTTGAGTAAGACGCTAGCAAAAAAAACCAAACAAACTGGAAAACGAATGAATAAACAACTGACTGAAAACCCACAAAAAACTAAAAAAGAAAGATAAATTACAAATTGTCTTAGAATATCACTGAAAATAAGAAATAAGGACATATGATAATAAAAAATGCGCCCAGATCCATCAGCCCCGTGGTTTTCAACCTGTGGGTCGGGTCCCCTTTGGGGGTCGAACAACCCTTTCACAGGGGTCACCTAAGACCATCAGAAAACACATATTTCCGATGGTCTTAGGAATAATTTTATGGTTGGGGGTCACCACAACATGAGGAACTGTATTAAAGGGTTGTGGCATTAAGGAGGTTGAGAACCACTGCATTAGCCCATATGGGACTTTCCAAATCTTTCATGACCACATTCTTGCTTAAGCCAACCAACCATTCCCCCTGCTTCAGCTTATTCACTGCTTCAGGAAAAACTCATATCATATTCTTATATCATATCTCAAAAACCTTGGGAAAATTCTATTTCTCTATACCTTCCTCTCACGAATGCATTCAAGAACATCAAAAGCCACTTACCTACTGCCAGCAGCAAGGCACAAATGCCAGCAGTGGAGACTGAGACTCTCATTTCTGGGGACCAATAGTATCACTATGCCGATATAGTTCCACTTATGAGAATGTACGGTAAGTCACTGGGGAGCACTCTGATAGATACTCCTATATCTCACCAACATCACATGACCTCATGCCTATCGAGTAATTTGATTTGTAGACCTGTACATTATTATGGAGGTGCCATATAATACTGAGATGGCAAAGCAAATAATTAACTGTATTATCTCTGCTGAAACCTACAATTGGTCTTTATGAAGATGGAGATATAATATAAGATCTCCTTAAGCACCTCTAGTTTGTTGGATGGCTCCACCAATTCATTGTCCTTCTAACTATTTCTGGACTGTTCCATGGGAAGATTGCTTCATATTACCAGGTCACTAGACTGGATCTTATGTTAATTTAGCCACCAAAAACTTCCACCCAATGGTCAGAACACATGGAAGACCTAGATCAGATCTGGACTTCATCGATAGCCTTATTGATATCTTTAGTCAAGCCTAAAGGCAAGGAGGAGGGGCAGATTATTTTTTACTTTCTGAACTCACCTTCCCCCTCGCCATCTGTGTACCCAGTGCTTGGGCATCAGGTCCCCCATTTTGGCACATACACAAGCGTTTGGGGTGATACAAAATGTGCCTTACTAACAGTGTCCACAAAATGGCACCTGCTTGCTTGTTGTGAAGTTTATTTTCCTTGACAAACACAATAGAAAAGAATTTCGAACTGATTTCTGAGGGTAACAGGTCCCTTTTTAGGGTTTGGCTAAGAATAAATAATGCCCCTTAATAGAGCTCCAGGATGAGAGGAATTTATATTGAGCAGTTAGTTCTGATTAAACGCTATAACCAAGTGTTTCCATAGAATCCAGGCACAGTAAATGCGTTAGTGCTGCACCAATAATATAACATTTATGGTGTTTTTATTGAACACTAACAACAAACATTGTAAACATTGCTGGTTGTATAACCTTAAATGTGGCAATATATGCACGCTATCAGATCAGCTGGGTATTTGCCAGCATTATTTATCCAACTCTTACAGTTATAGCTACTATAGGCACCATCTCTCCCTACTATACCTGCTATCCCACAGCCCCAGTCCCTTCCCAGAGGCTATTATCCCACTGCTACTATAGGCACCATCTCTCCCTACTATACCTGCTATCCCACAGCCCCAGTCCCTTCCCAGAGGCTATTATCCCACTGCTACTATAGGCACCATCTCTCCCTACTATACCTGCTATCCCACAGCCCCAGTCCCTTCCCAGAGGCTATTATCCCCCCACTGCTACTATAGGCACCATCTCTCCCTACTATACCTGCTATCCCACAGCCCCAGTCCCTTCCCAGAGGCTATTATCCCCCCACTGCTACTATAGGCAC
This sequence comes from Xenopus tropicalis, assembly GCF_000004195.4. Classification (NCBI taxonomy): domain Eukaryota; kingdom Metazoa; phylum Chordata; class Amphibia; order Anura; family Pipidae; genus Xenopus; species Xenopus tropicalis. The sequence goes on along the minus strand of NC_030679.2, from coordinate 142,919,994 downwards.
CATCTCTCCCTACTATACCTACTATCCCACAGCCCCAGTCCCTTCCCAGAGGCTATTATCCCCCCACTGCTACTATAGGCACCATCTCTCCCTACTATACCTGCTATCCCACAGCCCCAGTCCCTTCCCAGAGGCTATTATCCCCCCACTGCTACTATAGGCACCATCTCTCCCTACTATACCTGCTATCTCACAGCCCCAGTCCCTTCCCAGAGGCTATTATCCCCCCACTGCTACTATAGGCACCATCTCTCCCTACTATACCTGCTATCCCACAGCCCCAGTCCCTTCCCAGAGGCTATTATCCCCCCACTGCTACTATAGGCACCATCTCTCCCTACTATACCTGCTATCCCACAGCCCCAGTCCCTTCCCAGAGGCTATTATCCCCCCCACTGCTACTATAGGCACCATCTCTCCCTACTATACCTGCTATCCCACAGCCCCAGTCCCTTCCCAGAGGCTATTATCCCCCCACTGCTACTATAGGCACCATCTCTCCCTACTATACCTGCTATCCCACAGCCACACTCCCTTCCCAGAGGCTATTATCCCCCCACTGCTACTATAGGCACCATCTCTCCCTACTATACCTGCTATCCCACAGCCCCAGTCCCTTCCCAGAGGTTATTATCCCCCCCACTGCTACTATAGGCACCATCTCTCCCTACTATACCTGCTATCCCACAGCCCCAGTCCCTTCCCAGAGGCTATTATCCCCCCCACTGCTACTATAGGCACCATCTCTCCCTACTATACCTGCTATCCCACAGCCCCAGTCCCTTCCCAGAGGCTATTATCCCCCCACTGCTACTATAGGCACCATCTCTCCCTACTATACCTGCTATCCCACAGCCACACTCCCTTCCCAGAGGCTATTATCCCCCCACTGCTACTATAGGCACCATCTCTCCCTACTATACCTGCTATCCCACAGCCCCAGTCCCTTCCCAGAGGCTATTATCCCACTGCTACTATAGGCACCATCTCTCCCTACTATACCTGCTATCCCACAGCCCCAGTCCCTTCCCAGAGGCTATTATCCCCCCACTGCTACTATAGGCACCATCTCTCCCTACTATACATGCTATCCCACAGCCCCAGTCCCTTCCCAGAAGCTATTATCCCCCCACTGCTACTATAGGCACCATCTCTCCCTACTATACCTGCTATCCCACAGCCCCAGTCCCTTCCCAGAGGCTATTATCCCCCCACTGCTACTATAGGCACCATCTCTCCCTACTATACCTGCTATCCCACAGCCCCAGTCCCTTCCCAGAGGCTATTATCCCCCCACTGCTACTATAGGCACCATCTCTCCCTACTATACCTGCTATCCCACAGCCCCAGTCCCTTCCCAGAGGCTATTATCCCCCCACTGCTACTATAGGCACCATCTCTCCCTACTATACCTGCTATCCCACAGCCCCAGTCCCTTCCCAGAGGCTATTATCCCACTGCTACTATAGGCACCATCTCTCCCTACTATACCTGCTATCCCACAGCCCCAGTCCCTTCCCAGAGGCTATTATCCCCCACTGCTACTATAGGCACCATCTCTCCCTACTATACCTGCTATCCCACAGCCCCAGTCCCTTCCCAGAGGCTATTATCCCCCCACTGCTACTATAGGCACCATCTCTCCCTACTATACCTGCTATCCCACAGCCCCAGTCCCTTCCCAGAGGCTATTATCCCACTGCTACTATAGGCACCATCTCTCCCTACTATACCTGCTATCCCACAGCCCCAGTCCCTTCCCAGAGGCTATTATCCCCCCACTGCTACTATAGGCACCATCTCTCCCTACTATACCTGCTATCCCACAGCCACAGTCCCTTCCCAGAGGCTATTATCCCCCCTCTGCTACTATAGGCACCATCTCTCCCTACTATACCTGCTATCCCACAGCCCCAGTCCCTTCCCAGAGGCTATTATCCCCCCACTGCTACTATAGGCACCATCTCTCCCTACTATACCTGCTATCCCACAGCCCCAGTCCCTTCCCAGAGGCTATTATCCCCCCACTGCTACTATAGGCACCATCTCTCCCTACTATACCTGCTATCCCACAGCCCCAGTCCCTACCCAGAGGCTATTATCCCACTGCTACTATAGGCACCATCTCTCCCTACTATACCTGCTATCCCACAGCCCCAGTCCCTTCCCAGAGGCTATTATCCCCCCCACTGCTACTATAGGCACCATCTCTCCCTACTATACCTGCTATCCCACAGCCCCAGTCCCTACCCAGAGGCTATTATCCCACTGCTACTATAGGCACCATCTCTCCCTACTATACCTGCTATCCCACAGCCCCAGTCCCTTCCCAGAGGCTATTATCCCCCCACTGCTACTATAGGCACCATCTCTCCCTACTATACCTGCTATCCTACAGCCCCAGTCCCTTCCCAGAGGCTATTATCCCCCCACTGCTACTATAGGCACCATCTCTCCCTACTATACCTGCTATCCCACAGCCCCAGTCCCTTCCCAGAGGCTATTATCCCCCCACTGCTACTATAGGCACCATCTCTCCCTACTATACCTGCTATCCCACAGCCCCAGTCCTTTCCCAGAGCTGCATGATGGCTCTATATAGTATTAGAACTGCCTCTAAGAGACAAAGCCATTATTCCACTTTCTTTCCTGTCGTTCCCTCAGCAGAATTAACTTTTATTGTTCCATTATTACAGGTCTTCGAACTATGCAAAATGGATTGCCGTTACAGGCAATGAAATACATAAATACCCATATGCCGATAATTTTATAGTGATCTCAAATTAAGCCATAAACATTATTTCAATGCATTTTATTTTACAGGGGGCAAAGTCTGCACAAGTGTGACTAGTGACCTTTGTGATACAGCTTGTGTAGCCGGGGAGAGCTGATGGTGAAAATGAGATGAATAGAAAACCCCCGTACCTTCCAGAGTAGTAGTACAGGGAGCCAGTTAAAGAACCTTTACCATAAAATACCAAACAATGTAATTATATATATATATTTATTTTTTTATACACATATAGACTGACAAAAAGCACCAGAGAACCATTGAGCCCTATGGAGGCTTTTAATATTGAAATATTTAGAGATTAATTGTAAAAAAAAACACAAATAGTATAGTCAATGATAGCCTGTCCTTGACTCATTTTCAAGGGGAAGTTAAAGTTGTACTTTGTGACATTTTGTGAGACAAAATTGTATTTGTCACAAAGGGTATGAAAGTTTTGGATTCATGACTTTCCTTGGGCCGGGTTGGAGCTGCAGAGTGCCATTGAGCCCTATGGGAGACTTTCCTTGGGCCGGGTTGGAGCTGCAGAGTGCCATTGAGCCCTATGGGAGACTTTCCTTGGGCCGGGTTGGAGCTGCAGAGTGCCATTGAGCCCTATGGGAGACTTTCCTTGGGCCGATTTGGAGCTGCAGAGTGCCATTGAGCCCTATGGGAGACTTTCCTTGGGCCGGGTTGGAGCTGCAGAGTGCCATTGAGCCCTATGGGAGACTTTCCTTGGGCCGGGTTGGAGCTGCAGAGTGCCATTGAGCCCTATGGGAGACTTTCCTTGGGCCGGGTTGGAGCTGCAGAGTGCCATTGAGCCCTATGGGAAACTTTCCTTGGGCCAGGTTGGAGCTGCAGAGTGCCATTGAGCCCTATGGGAGACTTTCCTTGGGCCGGGTTGGAGCTGCAGAGTGCCATTGAGCCCTATGGGAGACTTTCCTTGGGCCGGGTTGGAGCTGCAGAGTGCCATTGAGCCCTATGGGAGACTTTCCTTGGGCCGGGTTGGAGCTGCAGAGTGCCATTGAGCCCTATGGGAGACTTTCCTTGGGCCTGGTTGGAGCTGCAGAGTGCCATTGAGCCCTATGGGAGACTTTCCTTGGGCCGGGTTGGAGCTGCAGAGTGCCATTGAGCCCTATGGGAGACTTTCCTTGGGCCGGGTTGGAGCTGCAGAGTGCCATTGAGCCCTATGGGAGACTTTCCTTGGGCCGGGTTGGAGCTGCAGAGTGCCATTGAGCCCTATGGGAGACTTTCCTTGGCCCGGGTTGGAGCTGCAGAGTGCCATTGAGCCCTATGGGAGACTTTCCTTGGGCGGGGTTGGAGCTGCAGAGTGCCATTGAGCCCTATGGGAGACTTTCCTTGGGCCAGGTTGGAGCTGCAGAGTGCCATTGAGCCCTATGGGAGACTTTCCTTGGGCCGGGTTGGAGCTGCAGAGTGCCATTGAGCCCTATGGGAGACTTTCCTTGGGCCAGGTTGGAGCTGCAGAGTGCCATTGAGCCCTATGGGAGGCTTTCCTTGGGCCAGGTTGGAGCTGCAGAGTGCCATTGAGCCCTATGGGAGACTTTCCTTGGGCCAGGTTGGAGCTGCAGAGTGCCATTGAGCCGTATGGGAGGCTTTCCTTGGGCCGGGTTGGAGCTGCAGAGTGCCATTGAGCCCTATGGGAGACTTTCCTTGGGCCGGGTTGGAGCTGCAGAGTGCCATTGAGTCCTATGGGAGACTTCCCTTGGGCCGGGTTGGAGCTGCAGAGTGCCATTGAGCCCTATGGGAGACTTTCCTTGGGCCAGGTTGGAGCTGCAGAGTGCCATTGAGCCCTATGGGAGACTTTCCTTGGGCCGGGTTGGAGCTGCAGAGTGCCATTGAGCCCTATGGGAGACTTTCCTTGGGCCGGGTTGGAGCTGCAGAGTGCCATTGAGCCCTATGGGAGACTTTCCTTGGGCCGGGTTGGAGCTGCAGAGTGCCATTGAGCCCTATGGGAGACTTTCCTTGGGCCGGGTTGGAGCTGCAGAGTGCCATTGAGCCCTATGGGAGACTTTCCTTGGGCCGGGTTGGAGCTGCAGAGTGCCATTGAGCCCTATGGGAGACTTTCCTTGGGCCAGGTTGGAGCTGCAGAGTGCCATTGAGCCCTATGGGAGACTTTCCTTGGGCCAGGTTGGAGCTGCAGAGTGCCATTGAGCCCTATGGGAGACTTTCCTTGGGCCGGGTTGGAGCTGCAGAGTGCCATTGAGCCCTATGGGAGACTTTCCTTGGGCCAGGTTGGAGCTGCAGAGTGCCATTGAGCCGTATGGGAGGCTTTCCTTGGGCCGGGTTGGAGCTGCAGAGTGCCATTGAACCCTATGGGAGACTTTCCTTGGGCCGGGTTGGAGCTGCAGAGTGCCATTGAGTCCTATGGGAGACTTCCCTTGGGCCGGGTTGGAGCTGCAGAGTGCCATTGAGCCCTATGGGAGACTTTCCTTGGGCCGGGTTGGAGCTGCAGAGTGCCATTGAGCCCTATGGGAGACTTTCCTTGGGCCGGGTTGGAGCTGCAGAGTGCCATTGAGCCCTATGGGAGACTTTCCTTGGGCCGGGTTGGAGCTGCAGAGTGCCATTGAGCCCTATGGGAGACTTTCCTTGGGCCGGGTTGGAGCTGCAGAGTGCCATTGAGCCCTATGGGAGACTTTCCTTGGGCCGGGTTGGAGCTGCAGAGTGCCATTGAGCCCTATGGGAGACTTTTCCTTGGGCCGGGTTGGAGCTGCAGAGTGCCATTGAGCCCTATGGGAGGCTTTCCTTGGGCCGGGTTGGAGCTGCAGAGTGCCATTGAACCCTATGGGAGACTGGCCTTGGGCCGGGTTGGTGCTGCAGAGTGCCATTGAGCCCTATGGGAGACTTTCCTTGGGCCGGGTTGGAGCTGCAGAGTGCCATTGAGCCCTATGGGAGACTTTCCTTGGGCCGGGTTGGAGCTGCAGAGTGCCATTGAACCCTATGGGAGACTGGCCTTGGGCCGGGTTGGTGCTGCAGAGTGCCATTGAGCCCTATGGGAGACTTTCTTTGGGTCGGGTTGGAGCTGCAGAGTGCCATTGAGCCCTATGGGAGACTTTCCTTGGGCCGGGTTGGAGCTGCAGAGTGCCATTGAACCCTATGGGAGACTGGCCTTGGGCCGGGTTGGTGCTGCAGAGTGCCATTGAGCCCTATGGGAGACTTTCCTTGGGTCGGGTTGGAGCTGCAGAGTGCCATTGAGCCCTATGGGAGACTTTCCTTGGGCCGGGTTGGAGCTACAGAGTGCCATTGAGCCCTATGGGAGGCTTTCCTTGGGCCGGGTTGGAGCTGCAGAGTGCCATTGAGCCCTATGGGAGGCTTCCCTTGGGCGGGGTTGGAGCTGCAGAGTGCCATTGAGCCCTATGGGAGATTTTCCTTGGGCCGGCTTTACACAAGGCTCCTGTGAATGAAGTAGGATTTATGTGCAGACCTGCAGGTTTGGAACACGAAGCGTATTATTTAGGGCCTACCTAAACTAAGTAAATACCATTTATACATGGGGCAGTTTATTTGCACGCCTCCATGCTCCTGGGGAGGGTTGGTATGCTATTTAAGGTTTGTTTAAACAACGTTGACACAATAAGAACTTTCCTACTTAAGATCATTTTAGTTTTATAGCAAACGTATTCTCTCCGTTTGATTTTATTTTTTTTTCTCTTCCTTCTCGTTTCTCCCTTGGCATTTCCCGGATCATTGACTGCCGATGTTTATGACTGTGACTCTCCCTTTGTAGAAGTATTTCACTTAATATGTGAAACTATAATATGGTGCTGGGTTGTACATTGTATGCTTATTACTTGCCGACGGCACGGAGATACCAACAAATACCTTCATTCTCCTAAGTGTCTCCCGTCCCCCCAATGGCGACTCCATCACATTTTTGGACACCTTTTTGGTCCCCTTAGTGGTTTGTGTATCTCCCTTTCTCTGAATTCCTTTTGCCCCTTATTTCTTTATACTTTCTTCTTTCTTTCTATTCTCTTTCCCTCCCATCTTCCAGATATAGATTATATTTTTTAGTTTTATGTTGCCTAATATACCCAAACAACCTTCTAACACTATAACCCAATGATCCCCAACCAGTGGCTCAGGGGCAACATGTTGCTCCCCAACCCCTTGGGTGTTGCTCTCAGTGCCCCCAAACCAGGGAGTTATATTTGAATTCCTGACTTGGAGGCAAGTTTTGGTTGAATAAAAACAAGATTTCCTACCAAATAAAGCCCCTGTAAGCTGATAGGGTGCATAGATAGCCAATCACAGCCCTTATTTGGCTCCTCCATGAACTTTTATGGTGCTTGTGTTGCTCTCCAATCTTTTTACATTTGACTTTGGCTCACAAGTAAACTAGGTTGGGGATCCCTGCTCTAACGGTTTGCTCAGGCAACGTAAATGGACTGAACTCCCCTTGGAAGAGGAAGGCTTTGCTGCAAGAATCAAAAGCTAAAAGAGTCCATGTTGATTCAGGAAGCACATTACAAAGCTAACCATATCCCAAACTGCCTTGATAAACATTATTCCATCATTATTCATAGCACCCCGCAGCCAGCAAAAGTCAGAGATACAGCCATTATTTTGGCTACTAGTCTGCACATTATTGTGACTATTAATAGATACATAATTGATCAAATATTTTTAATCAAGAGTTTCTGAAAACAAAAAAATCCCATTTTTAGTTTCTGCCCCATAGGATTCAGGTTTGGTTTGAACAAGGATGTGCTGCCGTCTGATTTTTCTGTGATGTTCACCTACACCCATGGCAAGGGGTATGTGACCGACTGAAAGGCGGTAGAGGCACACACCGATCGAGTGAGTACATAAATCTGGGATTAGGCGCATCTAAATGATAAAAATGATTCCAAGATTTATACCCAATCCCTGACTGTAAGTAACACCGAGGCTAATGTCTATGCACTAGTGGGAAAATATAAGATGGGAATACATGTTGCACAGAAATACAGATATAACAAGGTAAGCATTTGAGGTGCATTAGGCGAGATTCTCACTTATCATGTCAACTGGATTTCCCATATTTTCACATTCAGGGAAACACTTCTTTCTAAATGACACTGTTACACAGCAAATAATTCCCTCTGCCATTTAACCTTTTATTCTTGAACCAACAAATGTATTTGTAGCTGTAATATTGGTGTGTAGGCGCCATCTCAGTGCCTTGTGCCTGAGTCTGAGCTTTCAGCCAGCGCTACACATTAGAACTGCTTTCAGCTAACCTATTGTTTCTCCTACTCCCATGTAACTGGAGGAGTCCCAAGCCGGACTTGGATTTCTTACTATTGAGTGCTATTCTGATACCTACTGGGAGCTGCTATCTTGCTCCCTTCCCATTGTTCTGCTGATCGGCTGCTCGGGGTGAGGGCGGGGGGGGTTATCACTCCAACTTGCAGCGCAGCAGTAAAATGAGACTGAAGTTTATCAGAGCACAGGTCACATGGCTGAGGCAGAAGAAGAATATGGCTAGCCCCATGTGATATTTCCAAATTAAATATAAACAAATCTGTTTGTGAGCAAGCCATGCCCCCTGTATGCAGAGTTAAAGTCCTACGCACACAAATGAATATATAGACGTTGCATCCCAAGGACACTTTCGCTTCTGTTTAATGACTGTATTATTGTTGTAGTTAAACATTTGTTCGTTTAGTGGAATGTCGCACGTCACTATCTCTTCCCACCGGATTCTTTCACTCACTTTTCTCCTAAACATAAAGAAAGTTGAAACATTTGAAAAATGCATAAAGCGGAACTTGACTATGAGGCCCATTTATCGACATTCTCATTTTCGTGGTTTTCGAGGTTTTTAAAAACCACCAAAACCTAATTTCCGCCACAACTAAAAACGGAAAATAATCGACTAAAACAGCCATTTTAAAAAAAAAAAGCACAAACGACAAAACAGGAGGAAAAACACAAAAAAAAAAATCGATTTTTTCCTATTGTTGCACAAATAAAAGCCTAGAAAAAACTCTGAAAAGCTCTAAAACCACAAAGCAAGATCTTCCAGTTGTAAAAATGACTTCTACATGAATTCAGCAGCTTTTTTCTTTCTTTCTTTTGGGTTTGTCGCCATTTCGGCGTTTAGTAAGTGGTGAAAAAATGGTGATTTTCCTGCAGAAAATTCAAATGTTAACATTAGCGATGAGCGACGTTTTTCGCCAGGCAGGGATTTGCTGCGAATTTCTGCATTTTGCCATTGGCGAATTGTTTCACGAAACTTCAGCCAAAATCTGAAAATCCCAAGTTAAATGTTAGTATGATGTAGTAGTGATGAGTGAATCTGTCCCATTACACTTCGCCATAAAATTTGCAAAACTGCAAAACGTATTTGTCGTGCAACTTTTTGTTGCCTATGTCTTTTTTTTGTTGTGCATTTTTTTTCTTTGGTCTCCCACATCTTTTTTGTACGTGACTGTGCCCATTTTGCTGCAACCGCCCCCAATCTGGCGCAGCCGCTACTTTTTTTGAAGCGTGCCGAATTTTCCCGCTGCAAATTTTTGCAGGAGTTTTGCAAAACAATTCGCCAATGGCAAAATGCGGAAAATCTCTGTGAATCCATTCCTGGCGAAAAAACGCTCATCAGTAGTAGAGAGATATTCTGAAACAGTTTGTAATTGGTCTTCATTTTTTATTATTGGTGGTTTTTCACTTGTTCAGCTGCTCTTCAGTTTGGTGTTTCATACACACATACATAGATACATACACACATACATACACACACATATATAGATACACACACATACATACACACATACATACACATATACACACACATGCACATACACACATATATAGATACATACACATACATACACACATATATAGATACACACACACACATATATAGATACATACACACATACATACACATATACACACACATGCACATACACACATATATAGATACATACACATACATACACACATATATAGATACACACACACACATATATAGATACATACACACATATATAGATACATACACACATACACACATACATACACACATATATAGATAAATACATACACACACACATATATACATACATACACACATATATAGATACATACACACATATATAGATACACACACATATATAGATACATAAATGGCCAATGTCTGCACAGGAGTTCAACCTTCTCCGTATAATTTTCATGTTATTTCTTCAAAATCCACTCTCTGATCAGAATTTTCTTTAAAAAAGTTGCAGTACCAGAAAGCAACACAGGATGGCGCCGAGAGCAAGGGAAATGCACTGCACTGGGACAGGAGTGAAGGACAAGCCGCTAGGCACAGGCTGCACTGATAACAAGGTGCTTCCCACAGACTAACGAATCCCAGATTAAGTTGAGGATTCAGCTAAATCCAGGCCATTTTTTGCCAAATCCCTAAATAACACGGACATTAGTGATGGGCAAAAAAATTTGTCAGGTATGGATTTGCGGGGAATTTTCACATTTCACCATTGGCGGATTTTTTCGTGAAACAGCCGACAAAATTTGCCATGTAAAAATTTGCTGCCCTCACCGTGAGGAACCCCCTACCCAACATCCCCCGGTAGGGCATTCCCCAACCCCCTCACTGCCCTCACCGTGAGGAACCCCCTACCCAACATCCCCCGGCAGGGCATTCCCCAACCTCACTGCCCTCACCGTGAGGAACCCCCTACCCAACATCCCCCGGCAGGGCATTCCCCAACCCCCTCACTGCCCTCACCGTGAGGAACCCCCTACCCAACATCCCCCGGCAGGGCATTCCCCAACCCCCTCACTGCCCTCACCGTGAGGAACCCCCCTACCCAACATCCCCCGGCAGGGCATTCCCCAACCCCCTCACTGCCCTCACCGTGAGGAACCCCCTACCCAACATCCCCCGGCAGGGCATTCCCCAACCCCCTCACTGCCCTCACCGTGAGGAACCCCCTACCCAACATCCCCCGGCAGGGCATTCCCCAACCCCCTCACTGCCCTCACCGTGAGGAACCCCCTACCCAACATCCCCCGGCAGGGCATTCCCCAACCCCCTCACTGCCCTCACCGTGAGGAACCCCCTACCCAACATCCCCCGGCAGGGCATTCCCCAACCTCCTCACTGCCCTCACCGTGAGGAACCCCCTACCCCAACATCCCCCGGCAGGGCATTCCCCAACCCCCTCACTGCCCTCACCGTGAGGAACCCCCTACCCAACATCCCCCGGCAGGGCATTCCCCAACCTCACTGCCCTCACCGTGAGGAACCCCCTACCCAACATCCCCCGGCAGGGCATTCCCCAACCCCCTCACTGCATTCACCGTGAGGAACCCCCTACCCAACATCCCCTGGCAGGGCATTCCCCAACCCCCTCACTGCCCTCACCGTGAGGAACCCCCTACCCAACATCCCCGGCAGGGCATTCCCCAACCCCCTCACTGCCCTCACCGTGAGGAACCCCCTACCCAACATCCCCTGGCAGGGCATTCCCCAACCCCCTCACTGCCCTCACCGTGAGGAACCCCTACCCAACATCCCCCGGCAGGGCATTCCCCAACCCCCTCACTGCCCTCACCGTGAGGAACCCCCTACCCAACATCCCCCGGCAGGGCATTCCCCAACCCCCTCACTGCCCTCACCCTGAGGAACCCCCTACCCAACATCCCCCAGCAGGGCATTCCCCAACCTCACTGCCCTCACCCTGAGGAACCCCCTACCCAACATCCCCCAGCAGGGCATTCCCCAACCTCACTGCCCTCACCCTGAGGAACCCCCCTACCCAACATCCCCCGGCAGGGCATTCCCCAACCTCACTGCCCTCACCCTGAGGAACCCCCTACCCAACATCCCCCGGCAGGGCATTCCCCAACCCCCTCACTGCCCTCACCCTGAGGAACCCCCTACCCAACATCCCCTGGCAGGGCATTCCCCAACCCCCTCACTGCCCTCACCCTGAGGAACCCCCTACCCAACATCCCCTGGCAGGGCATTCCCCAACCTCACTGCCCTCACCGTGAGGAACCCCCTACCCAACATCCCCCGGCAGGGCATTCCCCAACCCCCTCACTGCCCTCACCGTGAGGAACCCCCTACCCAACATCCCCCGGCAGGGCATTCCCCAACCCCCTCACTGCCCTCACCGTGAGGAACCCCCTACCCAACATCCCCCGGCAGGGCATTCCCCAACCCCCTCACTGCCCTCACCGTGAGGAACCCCCTACCCAACATCCCCGGCAGGGCATTCCCCAACCCCCTCACTGCCCTCACCGTGAGGAACCCCCTACCCAACATCCCCCGGCAGGGCATTCCCCAACCCCCTCACTGCCCTCACCGTGAGGAACCCCCTACCCAACATCCCCCGGCAGGGCATTCCCCAACCCCCTCACTGCCCTCACCGTGAGGAACCCCCTACCCAACATCCCCCGGCAGGGCATTCCCCAACCTCCTCACTGCCCTCACCGTGAGGAACCCCCTACCCAACATCCCCCGGCAGGGCATTCCCCAACCCCCTCACTGCCCTCACCGTGAGGAACCCCCTACCCAACATCCCCCGGCAGGGCATTCCCCAACCTCACTGCCCTCACCGTGAGGAACCCCCTACCCAACATCCCCCGGCAGGGCATTCCCAACCCCCTCACTGCATTCACCGTGAGGAACCCCCTACCCAACATCCCCTGGCAGGGCATTCCCCAACCCCCTCACTGCCCTCACCGTGAGGAACCCCCTACCCAACATCCCCCGGCAGGGCATTCCCCAACCCCCTCACTGCCCTCACCGTGAGGAACCCCCTACCCAACATCCCCTGGCAGGGCATTCCCCAACCCCCTCACTGCCCTCACCGTGAGGAACCCCCTACCCAACATCCCCCGGCAGGGCATTCCCCAACCCCCTCACTGCCCTCACCGTGAGGAACCCCCTACCCAACATCCCCCGGCAGGGCATTCCCCAACCCCCTCACTGCCCTCACCGTGAGGAACCCCCTACCCAACATCCCCCGGCAGGGCATTCCCCAACCTCCTCACTGCCCTCACCGTTGAGGAACCCCCTACCCAACATCCCCCGGCAGGGCATTCCCCAACCCCCTCACTGCCCTCACCGTGAGGAACCCCCTACCCAACATCCCCCGGCAGGGCATTCCCCAACCCCCTCACTGCCCTCACCGTGAGGAACCCCCTATCCAACCTCCCCCGGCAGGGCATTCCCCAATCCTCACTGCCCTCACCGTGAGGAACCCCCTACCCAACATCCCCCGGCAGGGCATTCCCCAACCCCCTCACTGCCCTCACCGTGAGGAACCCCCTACCCAACATCCCCCGGCAGGGCATTCCCCAACCCCCTCACTGCCCTCACCGTGAGGAACCCCCTACCCAACATCCCCCGGCAGGGCATTCCCCAACCTCACTGCCCTCACCCTGAGGAACCCCCTACCCAACATCCCCCGGCAGGGCATTCCCCAACCCCCTCACTGCCCTCACCGTGAGGAACCCCCTATCCAACCTCCCCCGGCAGGGCATTCCCCAACCCCCTCACTGCCCTCACCGTGAGGAACCCCCTATCCAACCTCCCCCGGCAGGGCATTCCCCAACCCCCTCACTGCCCTCACCGTGAGGAACCCCCTACCCAACATCCCCCGGCAGGGCATTCCCCAACCTCACTGCCCTCACCGTGAGGAACCCCCTACCCAACATCCCCCGGCAGGGCATTCCCCAACCCCCTCACTGCCCTCACCGTGAGGAACCCCCTATCCAACCTCCCCCGGCAGGGCATTCCCCAACCCCCTCACTGCCCTCACCGTGAGGAACCCCCTATCCAACCTCCCCCGGCAGGGCATTCCCCAACCCCCTCACTGCCCTCACCGTGAGGAACCCCCTACCCAACATCCCCCAGCAGGGCATTCCCCAACCTCACTGCCCTCACCCTGAGGAACCCCCTACCCAACATCCCCCGGCAGGGCATTCCCCAACCTCACTGCCCTCACCCTGAGGAACCCCCTACCCAACATCCCCCGCAGGGCATTCCCCAACCCCCTCACTGCCCTCACCCTGAGGAACCCCCTACCCAACATCCCCTGGCAGGGCATTCCCCAACCCCCTCACTGCCCTCACCCTGAGGAACCCCCTACCCAACATCCCCTGGCAGGGCATTCCCCAACCTCACTGCCCTCACCGTGAGGAACCCCCTACCCAACATCCCCCGGCAGGGCATTCCCCAACCCCCTCACTGCCCTCACCGTGAGGAACCCCCTACCCAACATCCCCCGGCAGGGCATTCCCCAACCCCCTCACTGCCCTCACCGTGAGGAACCCCCTACCCAACATCCCCGGCAGGGCATTCCCCAACCCCCTCACTGCCCTCACCGTGAGGAACCCCCTACCCAACATCCCCCGGCAGGGCATTCCCCAACTTCACTGCCCTCACCCTGAGAACCCCCTACCCAACATCCCCCGGCAGGGCATTCCCCAACCCCCTCACTGCCCTCACCGTGAGGAACCCCCTACCCAACATCCCCCGGCAGGGCATTCCCCAACCCCCTCACTGCCCTCACCGTGAGGAACCCCCTATCCAACCTCCCCCGGCAGGGCATTCCCCAACCCCCTCACTGCCCTCACCATGAGGAACCCCCTATCCAACCTCCCCCGGCAGGGCATTCCCCAACCCCCTCACTGCCCTCACCGTGAGGAACCCCCTACCCAACATCCCCCGGCAGGGCATTCCCCAACCTCACTGCCCTCACCGTGAGGAACCCCCTACCCAACATCCCCCGGCAGGGCATTCCCCAACCCCCTCACTGCCCTCACCGTGAGGAACCCCCTATCCAACCTCCCCCGGCAGGGCATTCCCCAACCCCCTCACTGCCCTCACCGTGAGGAACCCCCTATCCAACCTCCCCCGGCAGGGCATTCCCCAACCCCCTCACTGCCCTCACCGTGAGGAACCCCCTACCCAACATCCCCCAGCAGGGCATTCCCCAACCTCACTGCCCTCACCCTGAGGAACCCCCTACCCAACATCCCCCGGCAGGGCATTCCCCAACCTCACTGCCCTCACCCTGAGGAACCCCCTACCCAACATCCCCCGGCAGGGCATTCCCCAACCCCCTCACTGCCCTCACCCTGAGGAACCCCCTACCCAACATCCCCTGGCAGGGCATTCCCCAACCCCCTCACTGCCCTCACCCTGAGGAACCCCCTACCCAACATCCCCTGGCAGGGCATTCCCCAACCTCACTGCCCTCACCGTGAGGAACCCCCTACCCAACATCCCCCGGCAGGGCATTCCCCAACCCCCTCACTGCCCTCACCGTGAGGAACCCCCTACCCAACATCCCCCGGCAGGGCATTCCCCAACCCCCTCACTGCCCTCACCGTGAGGAACCCCCTACCCAACATCCCCCGGCAGGGCATTCCCCAACCCCCTCACTGCCCTCACCGTGAGGAACCCCCTACCCAACATCCCCCGGCAGGGCATTCCCCAACCCCCTCACTGCCCTCACCCTGAGGAACCCCCTACCCAACATCCCCCAGCAGGGCATTCCCCAACCCCCTCACTGCCCTCACCGTGAGGAACCCCCTACCCAACATCCCTCGGCAGTGCATTCCCCAACCCCCTCACTGCCCTCACCGTGAGGAACCCCCTACCCAACATCCCCCGGCAGGGCATTCCCCAACCTCACTGCCCTCACCCTGAGGAACCCCCTACCCAACATCCCCCGGCAGGGCATTCCCCAACCCCCTCACTGCCCTCACCGTGAGGAACCCCCTACCCAACATCCCCCGGCAGGGCATTCCCCAACCCCCTCACTGCCCTCACCGTGAGGAACCCCCTATCCAACCTCCCCCGGCAGGGCATTCCCCAACCCCCTCACTGCCCTCACCGTGAGGAACCCCCTATCCAACCTCCCCCGGCAGGGCATTCCCCAACCCCCTCACTGCCCTCACCGTGAGGAACCCCCTACCCAACATCCCCCGGCAGGGCATTCCCCAACCCCCTCACTGCCCTCACCGTGAGGAACCCCCTACCCAACATCCCCCAGCAGGGCATTCCCCAACCTCACTGCCCTCACCCTGAGGAACCCCCTACCCAACATCCCCCGGCAGGGCATTCCCCAACCCCCTCACTGCCCTCACCGTGAGGAACCCCCTACCCAACATCCCCCGGCAGGGCATTCCCCAACCTCACTGCCCTCACCCTGAGGAACCCCCTACCCAACATCCCCTGGCAGGGCATTCCCCAACCTCACTGCCCTCACCGTGAGGAACCCCCTATCCAACATCCCCCGGCAGGGCATTCCCCAACCCCCTCACTGCCCTCACCGTGAGGAACCCCCTACCCAACATCCCCCGGCAGGGCATTCCCCAACCCCCTCACTGCCCTCACCGTGAGGAACCCCCTACCCAACATCCCCCGGCAGGGCATTCCCCAACCCCCTCACTGCCCTCACCGTGAGGAACCCCCTACCCAACATCCCCCGGCAGGGCATTCCCCAACCTCCTCACTGCCCTCACCGTGAGGAACCCCCTACCCAACATCCCCCGGCAGGGCATTCCCCAACCCCCTCACTGCCCTCACCGTGAGGAACCCCCTACCCAACATCCCCCGGCAGGGCATTCCCCAACCTCACTGCCCTCACCGTGAGGAACCCCCTACCCAACATCCCCCGGCAGGGCATTCCCCAACCCCCTCACTGCATTCACCGTGAGGAACCCCCTACCCAACATCCCCTGGCAGGGCATTCCCCAACCCCCTCACTGCCCTCACCGTGAGGAACCCCCTACCCAACATCCCCCGGCAGGGCATTCCCCAACCTCACTGCCCTCACCGTGAGGAACCCCCTACCCAACATCCCCCGGCAGGGCATTCCCCAACCCCCTCACTGCCCTCACCGTGAGGAACCCCCTACCCAACATCCCCCGGCAGGGCATTCCCCAACCCCCTCACTGCCCTCACCGTGAGGAACCCCCTACCCAACATCCCCCGGCAGGGCATTCCCCAACCTCCTCACTGCCCTCACCGTGAGGAACCCCCTACCCAACATCCCCCGGCAGGGCATTCCCCAACCCCCTCACTGCCCTCACCGTGAGGAACCCCCTACCCAACATCCCCCGGCAGGGCATTCCCCAACCTCACTGCCCTCACCGTGAGGAACCCCCTACCCAACATCCCCCGGCAGGGCATTCCCCAACCCCCTCACTGCATTCACTGTGAGGAACCCCCTACCCAACATCCCCTGGCAGGGCATTCCCCAACCCCCTCACTGCCCTCACCGTGAGGAACCCCCTACCCAACATCCCCCGGCAGGGCATTCCCCAACCCCCTCACTGCCCTCACCGTGAGGAACCCCCTACCCAACATCCCCCGGCAGGGCATTCCCCAACCCCCTCACTGCCCTCACCGTGAGGAACCCCCTACCCAACATCCCCCGGCAGGGCATTCCCCAACCCCCTCACTGCCCTCACCGTGAGGAACCCCCTACCCAACATCCCCCGGCAGGGCATTCCCCAACCCCCTCACTGCCCTCACCGTGAGGAACCCCCTACCCAACATCCCCCGGCAGGGCATTCCCCAACCTCCTCACTGCCCTCACCGTGAGGAACCCCCTACCCAACATCCCCCGGCAGGGCATTCCCCAACCCCCTCACTGCCCTCACCGTGAGGAACCCCCTACCCAACATCCCCCGGCAGGGCATTCCCCAACCCCCTCACTGCCCTCACCGTGAGGAACCCCCTACCCAACATCCCCCGGCAGGGCATTCCCCAACCTCACTGCCCTCACCCTGAGGAACCCCCTACCCAACATCCCCCGGCAGGGCATTCCCCAACCCCCTCACTGCCCTCACCGTGAGGAACCCCCTACCCAACATCCCCCGGCAGGGCATTCCCCAACCCCCTCACTGCCCTCACCGTGAGGAACCCCCTATCCAACCTCCCCCGGCAGGGCATTCCCCAACCCCCTCACTGCCCTCACCGTGAGGAACCCCCTATCCAACCTCCCCCGGCAGGGCATTCCCCAACCCCCTCACTGCCCTCACCGTGAGGAACCCCCTACCCAACATCCCCCGGCAGGGCATTCCCCAACCTCACTGCCCTCACCGTGAGGAACCCCCTACCCAACATCCCCCGGCAGGGCATTCCCCAACCCCCTCACTGCCCTCACCGTGAGGAACCCCCTATCCAACCTCCCCCGGCAGGGCATTCCCCAACCCCCTCACTGCCCTCACCGTGAGGAACCCCCTATCCAACCTCCCCCGGCAGGGCATTCCCCAACCCCCTCACTGCCCTCACCGTGAGGAACCCCCTATCCAACCTCCCCCGGCAGGGCATTCCCCAACCCCCTCACTGCCCTCACCGTGAGGAACCCCCTACCCAACATCCCCCGGCAGGGCATTCCCCAACCTCACTGCCCTCACCCTGAGGAACCCCCTACCCAACATCCCCCGGCAGGCATTCCCCAACCTCACTGCCCTCACCCTGAGGAACCCCCTACCCAACATCCCCCGGCAGGGCATTCCCCAACCCCCTCACTGCCCTCACCCTGAGGAACCCCCTACCCAACATCCCCTGGCAGGGCATTCCCCAACCCCCTCACTGCCCTCACCCTGAGGAACCCCCTACCCAACATCCCCTGGCAGGGCATTCCCCAACCTCACTGCCCTCACCGTGAGGAACCCCCTACCCAACATCCCCCGGCAGGGCATTCCCCAACCCCCTCACTGCCCTCACCGTGAGGAACCCCCTACCCAACATCCCCCGGCAGGGCATTCCCCAACCCCCTCACTGCCCTCACCGTGAGGAACCCCCTACCCAACATCCCCCGGCAGGGCATTCCCCAACCCCCTCACTGCCCTCACCGTGAGGAACCCCCTACCCAACATCCCCCGGCAGGGCATTCCCCAACCCCCTCACTGCCCTCACCGTGAGGAACCCCCTACCCAACATCCCCCGGCAGGGCATTCCCCAACCCCCTCACTGCCCTCACCGTGAGGAACCCCCTACCCAACATCCCCCGGCAGGGCATTCCCCAACCCCCTCACTGCCCTCACCGTGAGGAACCCCCTACCCAACATCCCTCGGCAGTGCATTCCCCAACCCCCTCACTGCCCTCACCGTGAGGAACCCCCTACCCAACATCCCCCGGCAGGGCATTCCCCAACCTCACTGCCCTCACCCTGAGGAACCCCCTACCCAACATCCCCCGGCAGGGCATTCCCCAACCCCCTCACTGCCCTCACCGTGAGGAACCCCCTACCCAACATCCCCCGGCAGGGCATTCCCCAACCCCCTCACTGCCCTCACCGTGAGGAACCCCCTATCCAACCTCCCCCGGCAGGGCATTCCCCAACCCCCTCACTGCCCTCACCGTGAGGAACCCCCTATCCAACCTCCCCCGGCAGGGCATTCCCCAACCCCTCACTGCCCTCACCGTGAGGAACCCCCTACCCAACATCCCTCGGCAGGGCATTCCCCAACCCCCTCACTGCCCTCACCGTGAGGAACCCCCTACCCAACATCCCCCAGCAGGGCATTCCCCAACCCCCTCACTGCCCTCACCGTGAGGAACCCCCTACCCAACATCCCCCAGCAGGGCATTCCCCAACCTCACTGCCCTCACCCTGAGGAACCCCCTACCCAACATCCCCCAGCAGGGCATTCCCCAACCTCACTGCCCTCACCCTGAGGAACCCCCTACCCAACATCCCCCAGCAGGGCATTCCCCAACCTCACTGCCCTCACCCTGAGGAACCCCCTACCCAACATCCCCCAGCAGGGCATTCCCCAACCTCACTGCCCTCACCCTGAGGAACCCCCTACCCAACATCCCCCGGCAGGGCATTCCCCAACCTCACTGCCCTCACCGTGAGGAACCCCCTACCCAACATCCCCCGGCAGGGCATTCCCCAACCCCCTCACTGCCCTCACCGTGAGGAACCCCCTACCCAACATCCCCCGGCAGGGCATTCCCCAACCTCACTGCCCTCACCCTGAGGAACCCCCTACCCAACATCCCCGGCAGGGCATTCCCCAACCTCACTGCCCTCACCCTGAGGAACCCCCTACCCAACATCCCCTGGCAGGGCATTCCCCAACCTCACTGCCCTCACCGTGAGGAACCCCCTATCCAACATCCCCCGGCAGGGCATTCCCCAACCCCCTCACTGCCCTCACCGTGAGGAACCCCCTACCCAACATCCCCCGGCAGGGCATTCCCCAACCCCCTCACTGCCCTCACCGTGAGGAACCCCCTACCCAACATCCCCCGGCAGGGCATTCCCCAACCCCCTCACTGCCCTCACCGTGAGGAACCCCCTACCCAACATCCCCCGGCAGGGCATTCCCCAACCCCCTCACTGCCCTCACCGTGAGGAACCCCCTACCCAACATCCCCCGGCAGGGCATTCCCCAACCCCCTCACTGCCCTCACCGTGAGGAACCCCCTACCCAACATCCCCCGGCAGGGCATTCCCCAACCCCCTCACTGCCCAATATTGCACACTATTTCAGGGGAAACTCAAGCATAAATGAAGTATATATACTTATAAACAATATAGTTCATTTGTGTGCATTCCCTGTGTGACTAACGAATTCTCTAGCAATTAAAAATCATGTTCTTTTTCTTTGTTGTATCACCAACACAGTATTATCCCCTTAAAAGGGTAAGTAAATATTCTATAAAATATGTTTAGCCTCAGGCTGCCTTTATGGGAAGCACAAAATAGGGCAAAAGCCATGCAGTTCCTGGAAGTGGTAAATACTCTCTATTGGGAGGGGTTCATAGGCCTCGGCACAGCAGTTTCACTATTCCAATGATATTCTACAGAAAAGTCTAGTTTAACCCTTCGCAATGTGAGTTATACTTTGAAAAGCATAGTAGGGTCCATTACCCACCACCAGCGCAGTATTTTTAAGGGGATTCTGTTGTGATTTTTATGGGGTATTTTATTTCTAATTTACACTGTTTACATAGCAAAAAAGTCTGAGCTTTCAGAAGGAGCCAGCGCTACACATTAGAACTGCTTTCAGCTAACCTATTGTTTCTCCTACTCCCATGTAACTGGAGGAGTCCCAAGCCGGACTTGGATTTCTTACTATTGAGTGCTATTCTGATACCTACTGGGAGCTGCTATCTTGCTCCCTTCCCATTGTTCTGCTGATCGGCTGCTGGGGGTGAGGGGGGGGATATCACTCCAACTTGCAGCGCAGCAGTAAAGTGTGCCTGAGTCTGAGCTTTCAGCCAGCGCTACACATTAGAACTGCTTTCAGCTAACCTATTGTTTCTCCTACTCCCATGTAACTGGAGGAGTCCCAAGCCGGACTTGGATTTCTTACTATTGAGTGCTATTCTGATACCTACTGGGAGCTGCTATCTTGCTCCCTTCCCATTGTTCTGCTGATCGGCTGCTGGGGGCGACGGGGGGATATCACTTCAACTTGCAGCACAACAGTAAAGTGTGACTGAAGTTTGTCAGAGTACAGGTCACATGGCTGTATGTGCTTGGGTTAGGAGCCATCTTGTGAGTGTTGGTTAGAGGTTTGCTCTGGTTCCTGACTAACATAGACCACATTGAGCTCTGCTCCCATGGAATCACCTCGTGATTATTCAAATATTTTACCACCAAGCTCAAGCAGCCATGTTACAGGAAGCTAAAAACTGTGATAACATACTGAAATTCACAGTTTAAGCAGGCATTTCCCTTATGATGCCTCTGAGATGGCGATGTGGCCCACTTAGCCCATAATATTATATACAGCAAACTTTATACCTTCACCACTATGGACAGTAACTTAGAGACATTCTGACCGGATTCCATATGGGACCT
Source organism: Xenopus tropicalis (assembly GCF_000004195.4). Taxonomy (NCBI): domain Eukaryota; kingdom Metazoa; phylum Chordata; class Amphibia; order Anura; family Pipidae; genus Xenopus; species Xenopus tropicalis. The sequence continues at coordinate 142,898,417 of NC_030679.2, read as the reverse complement.
CCCTACATGAATCCCAGTCTAGAAAAGCCATTTCATTGCAACTCAACAGAGACCAACTCAGCCAAGCTAGTCCTGCCCCCTCAGACATTCCTCCTGTTCCCTCGTGTTCACACACACGTATATTCCAAAACACCCAATAGGGAGCTCAATCCAATTTGGGAACAGCTGGTGATGCCTGATAGGTGACCCAAAGGCCACAAGGACCAGCACCCCCTTGTATTAAAAAACAAAATTTCTTTATTCCACATATTACTTGTGTCCAACATTTTGGTCCACGTTTGTCATGGATATCAAATAGTGACTTGAGCAAATCTTAAATACCCGTAACCCCTGTAAAAATGGGCAACCAACAATCTCCCCTAATTTTAGGACTCCTAGATGGATAACCACTGCCTACCAACTCCCCCATTCATGACTAAGTTTGCAACCTATTGACTTATTACTGGACATCTAATCAGTGTATGTAACCTATTGATCCAACAAGCTGGAAAATCCTTTTGGCCATTGGGCTATGGATGTAGTCTATACTTGGGTTGCCAAATGGGGCTACTTATTAGTCATGTGACCAAGGGAGCAGATCTTTCTGTGCATAGCCATTGCAGATATCAATCAGGGCTAAATAAATCTGAATAAGGCCTCACCGCCAATCATCTGGGACAATGTGCAGTCTAGGTGGACTTCCCCAGACCAGGTCACACTACAGACCAAAGCCATCATGTCAGGGTTCTTGTAAAAGCATGAATGCCAATGTGCCTTCATAGCCTGAGATATAACTTTGTAAGAATTCTGTCAGTGGTTCTCAACCTTCCTAATGCCGCAACCCTTTAATACAGTTCCTCATGTTGTGGTGACCCCCAACCATAAAATTATTCCTAAGGCCATCGGAAATATGTTTTCCGATGGTCTTAGGCGACCCCTGTGAAAGGGTCGTTCGACCCCCAAAGGAGTCCCGACCCACAGGTTGAGAACCTCTGATCTAGATCCATGGCCCCAACAGTAAACCCTACCTCATATATCTTCCAACGTCCTAGAAGCTCAGTCCCTGATCTCTAAATCCACTCCCCCCATCACCATAACAACCACATTATTTTATTTCAATCAAAATGATTGCAAATTATTGACATTCATTGGTTTGTAGATGACTCCATTTCCTGTTTGTTTTAATGGACATCGGTATCGTTAAATGCTTGACATAAAATCAAAAACAATTCAAGTAAATAAATTAATTCCATATATTATGAATAAGGCACCAGAATACAAAAAGAAAAACATGGAGACCAACTCAAGATGGGGGAGGCTTGTCCACTACAGAGTTAGATGAATGTTGAAGACATGTTTAGGAGGGGTAGAAGGACACCATGTTTCAAAGTGCTTGATTTATTTAGTGCAATCAGATATGGAGAACCACGACTGAGATTGATAAGTCCATCGTATGATATCTTTAAACTTAGGGGGTCAAGTTACTCCAGGTTTTTTACCCAAAGACTAGTTCCAGTCAAACATTAGTCAAATAGATAACATAAGACGGGATGTTTAACCATCATATTCAGACCCTTCCTAAAGGCCATTATTTAATGTAAGTTATTCCGCTGTAGCCCCCTGTACACTTTCTCCGAGGACCCACATTGGAGCTGCCATATCTCAGATCACATAGGGGTGATTACCGGTCGCTGTATCTTCACCTGGGCAGAAGAACAATGGAAAGGCTCATATACAAGGGAAGAGAACAAAGAAAGGTGATACAAATTTGGCACCGGTATGGAACGAGTGGAAGAGCACAGAAAAAGCAGATGGAATAAGGAGAGAAATGGGTCCATTTTGGGAGGCCATAGAGTAGAGTAGAAGACGACGAGAAGAGGAAGGCTAAGATGAGGCAACAAACACAGGGGAAGAGCTGTGGGGTCGTACCTGGATTTTCGTGTCCACATTTTGTAGTGCGGGTCGGAAGCTCCCACTGCTCGAGGAGGAATAGCTGCCATTGGCATTCCCTGTAAGGATAAGGATATGTGCTTATGGGATGGAAGTTTTTTAAAGGTGCCCTTGGCCTTCCCAGAGTCATTAGCCAGTAATGTGTCCTTCAAAATGCTTTTCCAGTGTTGCTCTAACAGTATAGTCAGTTCAGCATATTGGTCAATGTTCCCCCAGTGCACTTACCCCCCTCTCCATTAGCTGCTCCCTGGGTTATGGTGCCGAATCCGCGCTGACTGCTCCACTCGTTATCATTATCATTATCGTACCATGTATTCTCCTGATCCTTGCTAAATGGTTGGCTGATGCTCAAGAGTAACACAATAACACATTATAACCAGGAAAGAGAGTAATGGTCAACAAGGTTACACGTTGTTCGGCTAAAACACAACCCCAGTTGTGAAGTCTATCCATATGCACAACCGATTAGACTGGGCACAAGGGTATCCCCAGGAACACCCCCTTGCTTCTATGTCATTGTGTAAATAGGGGTCTCCATTGTGCCCAGCACTGCTGCACCACCGAGGACCTATATCGGTATTACAGCCCTGCATAACTGCATCCATTATTGCACCATGCACTAGAGCGTTTCAACCAACCTGAACTTCACCATGTATCATATTGTGCTGGATGAGCCTTGGGTGGCAAGGAAGCCATGAACTTTAATAAATGAGCCCCATGGTTCAGTGGACCTATTAGCACAGGGGTGCCCAGACTTTTTTTTTGTGGTGATCGACTTTGGCTCCTCCCCATGTACATACGCATACCCAATAAAAGCGCAGCATCTCCGCATTTCCCGGCTTAAATGCGGTCCACCAGAAGTCCATGGGGGATCGACTGGTGGACTGCGATCAACGTTTTGCCCCCCCTGGATTAGCAGATCACCAACTTAAGCCTTACAACATATCTGCCCAGGTAACGGCCCTACGATGACTTGACTTCCCCCAACATGTCAACCCTCCCAGATTTATCCCAGGAGTCTTCCAGATTTATACTAGGGGTTGGGGCCAATCGGGGCAGTAGCACGATGTGGTCATAGATGTCGATACATTTTACACAGTAGAAAAGAACCATTTCTTACAATTTCTGTTGCTTTTTTGCTCTGAAGAGTAGAAATCCCACAGACGCGACGATAACGGCCAGCAACGCAATTGCCGCTCCAACGCCACCATATACAGCTGATTTTAGCATCTGCCCCTGGCACTTATCCGTGGCGTATATGTAGAGATCTGTGTTTCGACAACTGCATGGAAATAGATCACAACTCCATTGTTACTCATCTCATTTCTGTCTCCTAACAAAACACACAACCAAGGGCGTAGCTCCCAAGGAAAGTCGGTGCTGCCCTGGGGCTGTACTTTCTCTCATTAATTATTGAGCTCCCATCATGCATTAGGGTGCATAAAACATTATAGAGGGTTGCATACTCACAGGCATTCTGGGCCGGTCCTGTTAAGAATTTGACAGGTTCCTGCATTGCAGTCATAGAATCTCTTGGACTGCTGGTCACAATCAGATACACAGACCAGATTCCCACCAATGATCTTTGCTGTAAAGAATTCCTCGAAGCCGGGGGAAATTGTGTCCCTACATGTTTCTGTGGAATTCAAAATAACACCAATTTACTTTAATTCTCGAAACCTCAGGAAAATTAGCTAGACAGCAAAACTACGCAAAATACATTGGAGACATTGGCCATTTTGTCGTGGCTTTTTTTGTGGCAACTAGCGATGAGCGAATTTTTTCAGCAGGCATGGATTTGCAGCAAATTTACGCATTTTGCCATTAGAGAATTGTTTCGCGAAACTTCCGTGAAAATTCGCAGCGGAAAAATTAGTCGCACAGAATGTTTTTACTTGCATGTCAAATTGGGCGCAGTCGCTGCAAAAAAAGTCGCGGTAAAAAAACGCGGGTGACAAAAAATTGGGCACAGGCGACAAAAAATAGACGCAGGGGACAAAAAAATCCCGGGCGACAAAAAAAAATTGCGCGACAAATACGTTTTGCGAATTCGCGGGACAGATTTGATCATCGCTAGTGGCAACCTTTCTTTCACTGCAACCTTTTCCGCACAAAATACTTTGGAGCATTTTTCAAAAAAGCATGTTTTTGGGTTTTTTTTTTGTGAAATGCAGAAATTTGGCACAAAACCTTACCAAGCTAAACATTTTGTTCATCGCTAATTAGAACCATCTGTTCTGCCTCAAGATAAAACTGAATATTTTCCAAAAAATATCATATGAATTCAGAATACAGCGGACAACTAGAAAGGGAACATCTAAGTAGAGAAACATTCCATTGGGGCACTAAGTTTGCCCAGGAGCAGTAACCCATAGCAACCAATCAGCAGGTAGTATTTACTGGTCACCTATTTCAAAGCAAAAATCTTATTGGTTGCTTATAGCTGCGTGTCATATTTTTTGACACGTGCCAGGTTGTTTTTTTTTCGTGTTTCGATAATTTTTAGCCGTTTTCCTAATTGTTTCACGTTTTTCGGTGAAACGGGACAGATTGGCTCATCACTAGTTGCAATGGGTTATTGTTCCTGGGCAAACTTAGTGGCTTGTATTACATATAGTGGTATGGGTGCTAAGCTTGTAATAATTAGTACTAAAGGGATGTATCCATTCCCACAGGAATAGAGCATTCATTGTAAGTGATCGCTCCTCCTGGGCTGTCCTCTTTTACATTCTTAGGCAGGGGCGGGGCTTCAAACCAAATAAAAGCTGGTAGAAGGGGTTTTCCCAATTTCAGAGGGCAGCTGGAAGGAGCATCAGCCACTAGGGGAGCTCTTGATCTATTTTTCAGGCTCATTAAGATCAATGCAATAGAAACCCCTCAGTTTGGAATGGACACCACATACTTACCATCTTCACTACGGAGACTTGCTTTTTGTAAGATGGTGGACTTACTGAAACACAGGTTTCCTATGAAAGAGAGAGTAGGTTACATAAATAGAAACCATAGGGGAGCTGAAAGACGGATGGAGCTATTTTATGAGAATGATAACCCAGGAGTGAGTGGGCAACATGCAAAAGAACAAATAGGAAACAATGGGATTAAAACAAACCCCTTGGGGGTGGGCTTGATTGCTTTGGTTGATTCAGGGAAAAAGAGCCATTGGGGTGGGTTTTTTTTCTAGTTTGGAAGGGAAGTTTCATTCAACCGAAAAGAGAGGCTTCTGTACGCATGCTGCAGACTGCAGTGGTTTCTAGGAAGACATTCACTGTGTATCTGGAATGATTACTAGTTGGTTGGTATTTAAGAGATGTAGGTGCGGCCAGGCAGTCTCTGTTTTATCCTATGTAATTGTACAAAGGACCCAAGTGCCAAACAGACTGTGAGTAGGCTCAGTAACGTAACTAGGACCTCCAGAGTGCAAGATGTGGAACTACCACCCCCACCCAGGGCCATCAGCCTTACCCTGGGCCTTTACCCTCAAACCATTGAGCCGGCCTGGGCGGAGGCGCAAGGAGCAGATTTTGGGCACAGAAATGCATCTTAGCCTTAGGGAACAGCTAGTACTTACCTGCAGATGAGCAGTCTTTACTGTAATTATTTATTATTCCCATCGCCTGTTCAATTTTTGGAACTAAGTTGTTATACTGGGCAGTCACGCTGATATTTTCCGCATAACTGATTTCCAGAGTCAGATTATACTCCACAATGATACTGCCATTCCTGCAAGAGACACACAGATTGTACGGGCATAATAACACTTATCTACAGACCTGCCATAGATCTACATGTAGGGTTGCCACCTTTTTATTATGAATTTACTGGCCAATGGGGGAGGCAGAAACAAAAGGGGCGGGCTGTGATGTAGGAGGGGGCGGGGTAGTAACAAAAGGGATGGGCTGTGATGTAGGAGGGGGCGGGGTAGTAACAAAAGGGATGGGCTGTGATGTAGGAGGGGGCAGGGTAGTAACAAAAGGGGCAGGCTGTGATGCAGGAGGGGGTAGTAACTAAAGGGGCAGGCTGTGATGCAGGAGGGGGTAGTAACTAAAGGGGCAGGCTGTGATGCAGGAGGGGGTAGTAACTAAAGGGGTGGGCTGTGATGCAGGAGGGGGCAGAGTAGTAACAAAAGGGATGGGCTGTGATGTAGGAGGGGCGGGGTAGTAACAAAAGGGGCAGGCTGTGATGCAGGAGGGGGTGGGGTAGTAACAAAAGGGATGGGCTGTGATGTAGGAGGGGGTGGGGTAGTAACAAAAGGGATGGGCTGTGATGTAAGAGGGGGTGGGGTAGTAACAAAAGGGGTGGGCTGTGATGCAGGAGGGGCGGGGTAAGTAACAAAAGGGGCAGGCTGTGATGCAGGAGGGGGTGGGGTAGTAACAAAAGGGATGGGCTGTGATGTAGGAGGGGGTGGGGTAGTAACAAAAGTGATGGGCTGTGATGTAGGAGGGGGTGGGGTAGTAACAAAAGTGATGGGCTGTGATGTAGGACGGTGCGGGGTAGTAACAAAAGAGGCAGGCTGTGATGCAGGAGGGGGTGGGTAGTAACAAAAGGGATGGGCTGTGATGTAGGAGTGGGTGGGGTAGTAACAAAAGGGATGGGCTGTGATGTAGGAGGGGGTGGGGTAGTAACAAAAGGGATGGGCTGTGATGTAGGAGGGGGCGGGGTAGTAACAAAAGGGGTGGGCTGTGATGCAGGAGGGGCGGGGGTAGTAACAAAAGGGGTGGGCTGTGATGCAGGAGGGGGCGGGTAGTAACAAAAGGGGTGGGCTGTGATGCAGGAGGGGCGGGGTAGTAACAAAAGGGGTGGGCTGTGATGCAGGAGGGGGCGGGGTAGTAACAAAAGGGGTGGGCTGTGATGTAGGAGGGGGCGGGGTAGTAAAAAAGGGGCGGGCTGTGATGCAGGAGGGCAGGGTAGTAACAAAAGGGGTGGGCTGTGATGCAGGAGGGGGCGAGGTAGTAAAAAAGGGGTGGGCTGTGATGCAGGAGGGGGCAGGGTAGTAACAAAAGGGGAGGGCTGTGATGCAGGAGGGGGCGGAGTAGTAACAAAAGGGGCGGGCTGTGATGTAGGAGGGGGTGGGGTAGTAAAAAAATGGGCAGGCTGTGATGCAGGAGGGGGCGGGGTAGTAATAAAAAGGGGCGGGCTGTGATGTCATGGATGTTGCGAGGAGGATCGGGATAGGAAAATTTATCATTTCTCATGATCATGATAAAGACTTTTTTCCCACTGAGCAGTAGCAAATTAGTGCCCATATTGGTAAATGCCAGTGGGCATAAGGCAGCCCTGCCCTTACTCTCTGATTGGCTGTACTTACACATGCAAGCATCGGGGGGGGGGGGTTAGGACCAGAAGAAGGAGTGGTTTATTCCCTGATCCCTAATTGGTCGCATCCATGGCACAGATAAAATAACACAATAAATTCCATCCTATTCTGAGGTGCTTACTGTGCTTTCTTTGGTACTTTAAGGTACTTACCTCATATTGGTTATATTAATACCTCTGTATTCCTTAATAGCTTTATAGGCTTCAGCCATCTGTATAAAAAACAGAAGAGAGAGTTGTCAGACTGCTGGGGCCTCAACCCCTTAGCTTTTGGCTGCTCTCCTTAACCCCCCGGCCAGGAGAGCAACTGACAAACTCTTATCTCTATCACTCTTGTTTTACCCTGACTTTCCCATTCTGTCCCAGGAGCCTTATTGGTGGGATTGGGCAGCCAATCAGGGGCCCTCACTTCCTGTGCCATTGGCCTTGTTCCTGAGCATGGTGGCTTGACCCTTGGCTCTTGCAGCCTTGATCGCTCGCTACTGGGCTTTTGGCACAATTAGGTGCTGAGAGATAAAGATCCCTGCAAACTACAACCCAGTGTGCGCAGTGCAGATTAGCAAAGATGGACGCCAGAAGGTTTTTGTAGTTGAACTATAGCACAGTTTATTGCCAGAGACAATTGAATCAGCAGGGTTATATTCACACAGATGGTACAGATGTTAAATGATAGCAGTACTCTGAGGACAACAAGAGAGGATGCCACCGGTTTATCCCACCTCCTTTAGAGTCTGGGCAGGGTAAAGGCACCTGGGCAGCTTGGCACCCCTATGGAAGCAGTAGATACCTCAGTCCTCAGGTTGATAACCCCTAGCATGAGAGCCCTACAGCCGACTGTGGATCAGGGTTAGGTACTGCCTGTATCCTGTGCCTTAACCGTGGCCCTGTGCTGAGGCAACAGTGCCTGTAGGGAAGGTACTTCCAGCTACTTTCCTTGGTGGAAAAGCTCTTGCTTCCTTCCCTCTCTATCTCACTCTCCTAGAGAGTGCTCGTACAAGAGTAACTATCTAACTGGTCCTCATTCACGGGGTCCCTGTCCCCGACTTCTCTAGAGTAGGTGATGACTCTAGGGCAATAAGGCTTTACTGGGGCCTATTCTGATCCCAGGCTCAGTGGACCTTCAAAGAGCCAAAGAGGAAGCCACACCTCCTTGCTAAACAGTATATTGGATTGCAAGGGGTGGGGTCAACCCAAATAACCAACAGGTATGTGTAAAGGATAAACTAGATACATGGGTCTTTGCCCAGTAACAGTACAAATAAGGAAGTGGTGGGGTTTTAAGCCACTGCTCCTTCCAGCTCCGCCCAGTCACTGACTCACCCACTGCTCCTTCCAGCTCCGCCCAGTCACTGACTCACCCACTGCTCCTTCCAGCTCCGCCCAGTCACTGACTCTCCCACTGCTCCTTCCAGCTCCGCCCAGTCACTGACTCTCCCACTGCTCCTTCCAGCTCCGCCCAGTCACTGACTCTCCCACTGCTCCTTCCAGCTCCGCCCAGTCACTGACTCTCCCACTGCTCCTTCCAGCTCCGCCCAGTCACTGACTCTCCCACTGCTCCTTCCAGCTCCGCCCAGTCACTGACTCTCCCACTGCTCCTTCCAGCTCCGCCCAGTCACTGACTCTCCCACTGCTCCTTCCAGCTCCGCCCAGTCACTGACTCTCCCACTGCTCCTTCCAGCTCCGCCCAGTCACTGACTCTCCCACTGCTCCTTCCAGCTCCGCCCAGTCACTGACTCTCCCACTGCTCCTTCCAGCTCCGCCCAGTCACTGACTCTCCCACTGCTCCTTCCAGCTCCGCCCAGTCACTGACTCTCCCACTGCTCCTTTCCAGCTCCGCCCAGTCACTGACTCTCCCACTGCTCCTTCCAGCTCCGCCCAGTCACTGACTCTCCCACTGCTCCTTCCAGCTCCGCCCAGTCACTGACTCTCCCACTGCTCCTTCCAGCTCCGCCCAGTCACTGACTCTCCCACTGCTCCTTCCAGCTCCGCCCAGTCACTGACTCTCCCACTGCTCCTTCCAGCTCCGCCCAGTCACTGACTCTCCCACTGCCTCCTTCCAGCTCCGCCCAGTCACTGACTCTCCCACTGCTCCTTCCAGCTCCGCCCAGTCACTGACTCTCCCACTGCTCCTTCCAGCTCCGCCCAGTCACTGACTCTCCCACTGCTCCTTCCAGCTCCGCCCAGTCACTGACTCTCCCACTGCTCCTTCCAGCTCCGCCCAGTCACTGACTCTCCCACTGCTCCTTCCAGCTCCGCCTAGTCACTGACTCTCCCACTGCTCCTTCCAGCTCCCACAGCTCCGCCCCAGTCCACTGACCCTCCCACTGCTCCTTCCAGCTCTGCCCAGTCATTGACCCTCTCACTGCTCCTTCCAGCTCCGCCCAGTCACTGACTCTCCCACTGCTCCTTCCAGCTCCGCCCAGTCACTGACCCTCCCACTGCTCCTTCCAGCTCTGCCCAGTCAGACTCTCCCACTGCTCCTTCCAGCTCCGCCCAGTCACTGACCCTCCCACTGCTCCTTCCAGCTCCGCCCAGTCACTGACCCTCCCACTGCTCCTTCCAGCTCCGCCCAGTCATTGACCCTCTCACTGCTCCTTCCAGCTCCGCCCAGTCATTGACCCTCCCACTGCTCCTTTCAGCTCTGCCCAGTCAGACTCTCCCACTGCTCCTTCCAGCTCCGCCCAGTCATTGACCCTCTCACTGCTCCTTCCAGCTCCGCCCAGTCATTGACCCTCCCACTGCTCCTTCCAGCTCCGCCCAGTCCCTGATTCTTCATCCTCTTCGCACTGATCCTACTCCTATATTTTCCTCACTTACAATACCAGCCCCTGTCTGAAGGACTCACACCTTCCCCTCCATAGTATCCCTTACATTCCCTTACAGCTCTAATGGAATATGTTAGAAAAGGGGATTATGGGATGGTTTCTTTAGAGACAGAATAGGCCGGGGGGGGGGGGGGGAGATACAGGCCATGCCGGCACTGAGAATGACAAATAAAAATCAGATTACACCATTTATGAATTGTGCCATATAGAAAGTGTGTGGTACAAGTGCTGGATATGAATAACTGGGCTGTGTAATAAATGAACAATTAATAGAGCGAATGGCCTCATCCATTGTAGGGGGGGAGGGGGGTACTCACCATCGCTTGGAATGTGTCCAGGAATGTTTTGCTTTCATTACTTTTTGTATCTTCGATTTCTGGTGTCAAGTACTTGTTTGTTACTGTAACATTCATTTTTGTAGTGGTGTTTACAGACTTCCCTGTGGGAGAAATCAAACTGAATTAACTACGTGACAGATACACAAAATAGTATTGGCCGAGTTACACGGGGAAACAGGGGCAACATGGACGACACACGACCTGGTAATTAGGGCAGTGGCTCAATAATAATCACTGCCTTAAAGGAGAACTAAAGCCTATGGGAGGTTATAGCCGGACATGTTGTACTTTATACAGTGAACTTGCTGTAGGCACTAGGGTTGGCCGCTTTTAGTTCCGCCCTATAATCTAAGGGTCGGCGGCGTGACAGGGAGGGGGCATAAAGGCAGGGTCGGACTGGGGGGTATTTTACCGGCTGGGCAGCTAAATACAGGCAAGAGGGAACCCCAACAAGCCAAGAGGTTCTGCAGCAGAGAGGTGCAATCAGAATGGGAGAGAGTGATTGGGTGGTATCAGCAGAGAGATGGTCACAGGACTCATGGGCTTTAACAAAACAAAATGACAAAGTAATCACTTCCCCCTGTAGTAAGTATGCCTACGGCAATCAGTTTGGTGATAAAAAAAAAAAATGAACTGTTAATGGGAGATACGACGAATGCAGTTTACATAGTTACATAGTTACATAGGGTTGAAAAAAGACCAGTGTCCATCAAGTTCAACCCATCCAAGTAAACCCAGCACACACAACCTATACTTACCTATCTATATACTCACATACATAAACTATATATATAGTATTTATATAGTATTTAGTTTAGTTTTTTTTCCCATGATGCAGCATTTCCCTCCCAGAATTCTGGCACTATTACAACCACCCACTAAGATGTCTCCGGTGCAATGGTGTCAGATTCACCAACACAGAAGCAAACGTTTGGTAAATCGCTCACAAGGCAGTTTCCCCCAGATTTGAGTTAGAATGGCGACATTGCATTTGATTCGCTTGTTGCCTGGGTCGAACTGGGCCAGCCCTATGGCCCCCTCCTTCCGCTCCGCCCACCTGTGAGTCTTCGTTCCCCCCCCTCTGCCCGTCTGGAACTGTGGGAAGTGGGGTGCAGTATGTGGCACGGATATAGAGTGTAAGCTCTACGGGGCAGGAACCTCCATCCTCTTGTGTCTTTGACTCTTATCTTATTGCAACTGTATCTTGTATTAATTTGTATTTATTGCACCAATAGGTACAGATAGGTACATATAACTGCAATATAACAGCAAGGGGTAAATGGGGGGCAAGTACCCCATTGCCCTACTGAGTTATTGCCTGCTATGGGGCTCATTAGTAGTGATGAGCGAATCTGTCCCGTTTCGCTTCGCCATAAAATTTGCGAAATGGCAAGAAAATTCGCAAAACAGCGGAAAATTCGCAAAACGTATTTGTTGCTGATTTTTTTGTCGCACGCCCCCCCCCAAAAAAAATTCTGTGCGAAAGGCAGGGGGAGCGCTGGCAAGGGTCAGGTCTGGGTCCACTAGGGCCGGGGCCACCCAGGATTTTTCCCCACCACGGAAGTTTCGCGAAACAATTCACCAATGGCGAAATGCAGAAATTCACTGCGAATCCATGCCTGGCGAAAAAAATCGCTCCTCACTACTCATTAGGGCTACATGTATTTCCTAGGGGAGTATTGTTTTGGGTACTTACCCAGGTTGACTCTTTCTACGATGAACTCACAAAGGGGCCCCATGAACTGCGGGAGGCAGACACATTTGTTTCCATCAAATTTCCCGCTGTTCTGGCATTCTTCTGCAAAGGAAAGGGCAAGTCAGATTTGCATTTAAGAAGGAGAGGTCTGAAGTTATCAATTATTATCACTTGGGGCGTGCCCATCAACTTGCCCCGCCTCCCAAGTGAGCTACAAGATAGCTACAAGAGTCTTAAGAGACATATTCAAAGAAGAGTGTTAGTGGGCAGGAGATGTGACGGTGGGAGTCTTGTACTTGGGGATGTAATAAGCAGCTTTCCTAATGTAGGAGGGTAAAGGGTTTTACCACCCCTTACTTTAGTTCTCGTAAGGATTAATCAATCCAAATGCAGTTCTGTTATTGGCCAGGGGTTGTCATCTGCCCCTATTCTTTGAAAACCCCACTTGCTGGGCAGGATCTAGCAGTGAGGGAGGATCAGGGTTATTAGTTGAGTAGCAGGAGGCTCCAACAAGGAGGCCAGGAGGGTTAGTAAGCTGCGGCCAGTGTAACCCAGCATTATAGGGACTCAGAGGGATAGGAATAAGAGATTCCAGGAGTAGAACACAACTGTGCACACAGGGTACCAGTTCCCCTATAAGTGAATACATTGTGTACAGTAATGATCTACATTATATAAATGATAGATTTGAAGACAACAATCAAGAAAATATTACAAACAAGATGAAAGGTAACAGATGCACTTACTCTTTGCAGTCTGTTTAATGGGCGTTGTCAGAGTGGTTGATTTAGTGGTAGTTTGAGGAATAGTAGGGGCAGTTGTGTAGGGTATGAAAGGAGTCTCAGTGGTGCCAGTTCTTGGGGTAACAGTTGTGCCAGTGGTTTCAATGACAGGAGTCTCAGTGGTGCCAGTTGTGCCAGTAGTGTCAGTTCTGGGCGTGACAGTTGTGCTAGTTGTGGGGGTGCCAGTTGTGCCAGTGGTATCAGTGACAGTTGTGCCAGTGGTATCAGTGACAGTTGTTCCAGTGGTATCAGTGACAGTTGTTCCAGTGGTATCGGTTACAGTTGTTCCAGTGGTATCAGTGACAGTTGTTCCAGTGGTATCGGTTACAGTTGTTCCAGTGGTATCAGTGACAGTTGTTCCAGTGGTATCGTTTACAGTTGTTCCAGTGGTATCAGTGACAGTTGTTCCAGTGGTATCAGTGACAGTTGTGCCAGTGGTATCAGTGACAGTTGTTCCAGTGGTATCGGTTACAGTTGTTCCAGTGGTATCAGTGACAGTTGTTCCAGTGGTATCGGTTACAGTTGTTCCAGTGGTATCAGTGACAGTTGTTCCAGTGGTATCGGTGACAGTTGTTCCAGTGGTTTCGGTTACAGTTGTTCCAGTGGTATCGGTTACAGTTGTTCCAGTGGTATCAGTGACAGTTGTTCCAGTTGTATCAGTGACAGTTGTTCCAGTGGTATCGGTGACAGTTGTGCCGATTGTGACAGTGACAGTTGTTTCAGTGGTATCGGTTACAGTTGTTCCAGTGGTATCAGTGACAGTTGTTCCAGTGGTATCGGTGACAGTTGTGCCGGTTGTGACAGTGACAGTTGTGCCAGTGGTATCGGTGACAGTTGTTCCAGTGGTATCAGTGACAGTTGTTCCAGTGGTATCTGTGACAGTTGTGCCAGTGGTATCGGTGACAGTTGTGCCAGTGGTATCGGTGACAGTTGTGCCGATTGTGACACTGACAGTTGTTCCAGTGGTATCGGTGACAGTTGTGCCGGTTGTGACAGTGACAGTTGTGCCAGTGGTATCGGTGACAGTTGTTCCAGTGGTATCAGTGACAGTTGTTCCAGTGGTATCTGTGACAGTTGTGCCAGTGGTATCGGTGACAGTTGTGCCAGTGGTATCGGTGACAGTTGTGCCGGTTGTGACAGTGACAGTTGTGCCAGTGGTATCGGTGGCAGTTGTTCCAGTGGTTTCAGTGACAGTTGTTCCAGTAGTATCTGTGACAGTTGTTCCAGTGGTATCGGTGACAGTTGTGCCAGTTGTGACAGTGACAGTTGTTCCAGTGGTATTGGTTACAGTTGTTCCAGTGGTATCAGTGACAGTTGTTCCAGTGGTATCAGTGACAGTTGTTCCAGTGGTATCGGTTACAGTTGTTCCAGTGGTATCGGTGACAGTTGTTCCAGTGGTATCGGTTACAGTTGTTCCAGTGGTATCGGTGACAGTTGTGCCAGTGGTATCGGTTACAGTTGTTCCAGTGGTATCAGTGACAGTTGTTCCAGTGGTATCAGTGACAGTTGTGCCAGTTGTGACAGTGACAGTTGTTCCAGTGGTATCTGTGACAGTTGTGCCAGTGGTATCGGTTACAGTTGTTCCAGTGGTATCGGTGACAGTTGTGCCGGTTGTGACAGTGACAGTTGTTCCAGTGGTATCTGTGACAGTTGTTCCAGTGGTATCAGTGACAGTTGTTCCAGTGGTATCGGTGACAGTTGTGCCGGTTGTGACAGTGACAGTTGTTCCAGTGGTATCAGTGACAGTTGTTCCAGTGGTATCGGTGACAGTTGTGCCGGTTGTGACAGTGACAGTTGTTCCAGTGGTTTCAGTGACAGTTGTTCCAGTGGTATCAGTGACAGTTGTTCCAGTGGTATCGGTGACAGTTGTTCCAGTGGTATCGGTGACAGTTGTTCCAGTGGTATCAGTGACAGTTGTTCCAGTGGTATCAGTGACAGTTGTTCCAGTGGTATCAGTGACAGTTGTTCCAGTGGTATCGGTTACAGTTGTTCCAGTGGTACCAGTGACAGTTGTTCCAGTGGTATCGGTGACAGTTGTGCCAGTTGTGACAGTTGTTCCAGTGGTATCCGTGACAGTTGTTCCAGTGGTATCGGTTACAGTTGTTCCAGTGGTATCAGTGACAGTTGTTCCAGTGGTATCAGTGACAGTTGTGCCAGTTGTGACAGTGACAGTTGTTCCAGTGGTATCTGTGACAGTTGTGCCAGTGGTATCGGTTACAGTTGTTCCAGTGGTATCGGTGACAGTTGTGCCGGTTGTGACAGTGACAGTTGTTCCAGTGGTATCTGTGACAGTTGTGCCAGTGGTATCAGTGACAGTTGTTCCAGTGGTATCGGTGACAGTTGTGCCGGTTGTGACAGTGACAGTTGTTCCAGTGGTATCAGTGACAGTTGTTCCAGTGGTATCAGTGACAGTTGTTCCAGTGGTATCGGTGACAGTTGTTCCAGTGGTATCGGTGACAGTTGTGCCGGTTGTGACAGTGACAGTTGTTCCAGTGGTATCAGTGACAGCTGTTCCAGTGGTATCGGTTACAGTTGTTCCTGTGTTATCAGTGACAGTTGTGCCGGCTGTGACGGTAACAGTTGTTCCAGTGGTATCGGTGACAGTTGTTCCAGTGGTATCGGTGACAGTTGTTCCAGTAGTATCGGTGACAGTTGTTCCAGTAGTATCGGTGACAGTTGTGCTGGCTGTGACAGTGACAGTTGTTCCAGTGGTATCAGTGACAGTTGTTCCAGTGGTATCAGTGACAGTTGTGCCGGTTGTGACAGTGACAGTTGTTCCAGTGGTATCAGTGACAGTTGTTCCAGTGGTATCAGTGACAGTTGTTCCAGTGGTATCAGTGACAGTTGTTCCTGTGGTATCAGTGACAGTTGTTCCAGTGGTATCGGTGACAGTTGTTCCAGTGGTATCGGTGACAGTTCTGCCAGTGGTATCGGTGACAGTTGTGCCAGTGGTATCGGTGACAGTTGTTCCAGTGGTATCGGTGACAGTTGTTCCAGTGGAATCGGTGACAGTTGTTCCTGTGGTATCAGTGACAGTTGTTCCAGTGGTATCAGTGACAGTTGTTCCAGTGGTATCAGTGACAGTTGTGCCGGCTGTGACAGTGACAGTGGTATCGGTGACAGTTGTGCCGCTTGTGACAGTGACAGTTGTTCCAGTGGTATCTGTGACAGTTGTGCCAGTGGTATCAGTGACAGTTGTTCCAGTGGTATCAGTGACAGTTGTTCCAGTGGTATCGGTGACAGTTGTTCCTGTGGTATCAGTGACAGTTGTTCCAGTGGTATCAGTGACAGTTGTTCCAGTGGTATCAGTGACAGTTGTGCCGGCTGTGACAGTGACAGTGGTATCGGTGACAGTTGTGCCGCTTGTGACAGTGACAGTTGTTCCAGTGGTATCTGTGACAGTTGTGCCAGTGGTATCAGTGACAGTTGTTCCAGTGGTATCAGTGACAGTTGTTCCAGTGGTATCAGTGACAGTTGTGCCGGCTGTGACAGTGACAGTTGTTCCAGTGGTATCGGTGACAGTTGTTCCAGTGGTATCAGTGACAGTTGTTCCTGTGGTATCAGTGACAGTTGTTCCTGTGGTATCAGTGACAGTTGTTCCAGTGGTATCAGTGACAGTTGTTCCAGTGGTATCAGTGACAGTTGTGCCGGCTGTGACAGTGACAGTTGTTCCAGTCGTATCGGTGACAGTTGTTCCAGTGGTATCAGTGACAGTTGTGCCGGCTGTGACAGTGACAGTTGTTCCAGTGGTATCAGTGACAGTTGTGCCAGTGGTATCGGTGACAGTTGTTCCAGTGGTATTGGTGATAGTTGTGCCAGTGGTATCAGTGACAGTTGTGCCGGCTGTTACAGTCACAGTTGTGCCAGTGATATCAGTGACAGTTGTTCCAGTGGTATCGGTGACAGTTGTGCCGGTTGTGACAGTGACAGTTGTTCCAGTGGTATCAGTGACAGTTGTTCCAGTGGTATCAGTGACAGTTGTTCCAGTGGTATCAGTGACAGTTGTTCCAGTGGTATCGGTGACAGTTGTGCCGGTTGTGACAGTGACAGTTGTTCCAGTGGTATCGGTTACAGTTGTTCCTGTGTTATCAGTGACAGTTGTTCCAGTGGTATCAGTGACAGTTGTGCCGGCTGTGACAGTAACAGTTGTTCCAGTGGTATCGGTGACAGTTGTTCCAGTGGTATCGGTGACAGTTGTGCTGGCTGTGACAGTGACAGTTGTGCCAGTGGTATCAGTGACAGTTGTTCCAGTGGTATCAGTGACAGTTGTTCCAGTGGTATCAGTGACAGTTGTGCCAGTGGTATCGGTGACAGTTGTGCCGGTTGTGACAGTGACAGTTGTTCCAGTGGTATCAGTGAAAGTTGTTCCAGTGGTATCAGTGACAGTTGTTCCTGTGGTATCAGTGACAGTTGTTCCAGTGGTATCAGTGACAGTTGTTCCAGTGGTATCGGTGACAGTTGTGCCAGTGGTATCGGTGACAGTTGTGCCAGTGGTATCGGTGACAGTTGTTCCAGTGTTATCGGTGACAGTTGTTCCAGTGGAATCGGTGACAGTTGTTCCAGTGGTATCAATGACAGTTGTTCCAGTGGTATCAGTGACAGTTGTGCCGGCTGTGACAGTGACAGTGGTATCGGTGACAATTGTTCCAGTGGTATCAGTGACAGTTGTTCCAGTGGTATCAGTGACAGTTGTGCCAGTGGTATCGGTGACAGTTGTGCCGGTTGTGACAGTGACAGTTGTTCCAGTGGTATCAGTGACAGTTGTTCCAGTGGTATCAGTGACAGTTGTTCCAGTGGTATCAGTGACAGTTGTTCCAGTGGTATCGGTGACAGTTGTGCCAGTGGTATCGGTGACAGTTGTGCCAGTGGTATCGGTGACAGTTGTTCCAGTGGAATCGGTGACAGTTGTTCCTGTGGTATCAATGACAGTTGTTCCAGTGGTATCAGTGACAGTTGTGCCGGCTGTGACAGTGACAGTGGTATCGGTGACAGTTGTGCCGCTTGTGACAGTGACAGTTGTTCCAGTGGTATCTGTGACAGTTGTGCCAGTGGTATCAGTGACAGTTGTTCCAGTGGTATCGGTTACAGTTGTTCCAGTGGTATCGGTGACAGTTGTTCCTGTGGTATCAGTGACAGTTGTTCCAGTGGTATCAGTGACAGTTGTTCCAGTGGTATCAGTGACAGTTGTGCCGGCTGTGACAGTGACAGTTGTTCCAGTGGTATCGGTGACAGTTGTGCCAGTGGTATCGGTGACAGTTGTTCCAGTGGTATCAGTGACAGTTGTTCCTGTGGTATCAGTGACAGTTGTTCCTGTGGTATCAGTGACAGTTGTTCCAGTGGTATCAGTGACAGTTGTTCCAGTGGTATCAGTGACAGTTGTGCCGGCTGTGACAGTGACAGTTGTTCCAGTGGTATCGGTGACAGTTGTTCCAGTGGTATCAG
This sequence comes from Xenopus tropicalis, assembly GCF_000004195.4. Taxonomy (NCBI): domain Eukaryota; kingdom Metazoa; phylum Chordata; class Amphibia; order Anura; family Pipidae; genus Xenopus; species Xenopus tropicalis. Next base: position 142,880,092 of record NC_030679.2, on the reverse strand, counting down.
TGACAGTTGTTCCAGTGGTATCAGTGACAGTTGTGCCGGCTGTGACAGTTGTTCCAGTGGTATCAGTCACAGTTGTGCCAGTGTTATCGGTGACAGTTGTTCCAGTGGTATCAGTGACAGTTGTGCCAGTGTTATCGGTGACAGTTGTTCCAGTGGTATCGGTGACAGTTGATCCAGTGGTATCAGTGACAGTTGTTCCAGTGGTATCAGTGACAGTTGTGCCGGCTGTGACAGTGACAGTTGTTCCAGTGGTATCAGTGACAGTTGTGCCAGTGTTATCGGTGACAGTTGTTCCAGTTGTATCAGTGACAGTTGTGCCAGTGTTATCGGTGACAGTTGTTCCAGTGGTATCAGTGACAGTTGTGCCAGTGTTATCGGTGACAGTTGTTCCAGTGGTATCAGTGACAGTTGTGCCAGTGTTATCGGTGACAGTTGTTCCAGTGGTATCAGTGACAGTTGTTCCAGTGGTATCAGTGACAGTTGTGCCGGCTGTGACAGTGACAGTTGTTCCAGTGGTATCAGTGACAGTTGTGCCAGTGTTATCGGTGACAGTTGTTCCAGTGGTATCAGTGACAGTTGTTCCAGTGGTATCAGTGACAGTTGTTCCAGTGGTATCAGTGACAGTTGTGCCGGCTGTGACAGTGACAGTTGTTCCAGTGGTATCAGTGACAGTTGTGCCAGTGTTATCGGTGACAGTTGTTCCAGTGGTATAAGTTGAATTTCCCGACATTCCTGTTTTGGTAAGAACACAAGTATTACACAGTATTACAGCAGATTAAACAGCAGTGACTGTAGGTTCTTTTAGACATTCCCCTGGTAAGATTTAGCCACATTCAGACCCCCCCTACCTACACTCACTCAGCTCCACTCACACATTTAACTGCTTTCATGGCAGTGCCTACCCCCACTCTCTTACTTACACTCACACTCCAGCACTCACACATTTACACTCACACCCAAACACTCACACAGTCTTAGTCTCACACTTTCACATAGTTACACTTTTACTCTCAAGCTCTTATACTCACAATCCGGCACTCACACTCTAACACTCGCACTCAAACACTCACACTCCAGCACTCAGACTCTGACACTCATATACTCAAACACTCACACACTAATATACAAGGCCAGAGAGGATAGAGAGCACACACTTTTACCTGCCATCTCCGTGTATAATTTGGGCTCTTCTCCACCTCCCCCTCTACTGTGCTGATCTATAAACCTACCCAGTTACCCCCAACATCTCCTTACTGCCCCTAGGCCTTTTCCAGTTGTTCCAGCACTAACATGCTGCAGTAAGTTTCACATATTCTTTTCTAATTAACTGCATTAACTTTTAATTAATTTGATAGGAAAGCTACAATGTCTGCTGAGTGATGATCCAGTTCAACCACAAGGAAGCCATTCCCAGAAGGAGGTAAAAACAAGGGCAGAAAAATATTATGGGCTCCTAGAAAAGGGCAAGTAGGAAAGGGCCCACCCTCACAAGAATTAGATGCCATATGGACCTATGGTGGAAATCCGAAAGGGCTGATGGGAATTGTTCTTGTCCATTAGGGCTGAGACCCACCAGGAGATCTTCTGGTTCCCTGGTAGACCAGTCCAACCCTGAACACTCACTGGGCCATTATAGATCAGCTATGGATTTTGTTAAACTGCACTCTGTATGGGGTCTACCCAGCAGCTCAGGCCAATGTTTAACCTGCATTGCAACAACTGAATTCCCACCCTTGTCCAACGTTCCAGGTGAGCAAACTCACAGTGAAACAATTCTGAGAGCCAGCCTGTAGGGGTGCCGGGATATAGCCATATTCCATGTAATGTTCATTACTGGTTTTATCACTTTATAAAGGCCCCACATCAGTCCAGCCATCTCCAATTACCAGCACCCCTGGTGCCTCTTCTGCCCCCGAGATATCACTGACCTGCCCCCTGCCTGGAATTGCCGAAGATGGAATGTGGAACCCTAGAGAGAGCTGTGGGACACCAAGGGGGATTCTGACTGCTGTGCACCCAGTGTGCCTGTTTTGGATGGAGGAGCTGCCATAAAGAGACACCAGCAGAGATCCTGATTCAGTAGGAGGAGCCCTCCTTCTCTCTTCTACTATGATGACCTTAAAGAGGTGCCTACTGGGCATGTCTGATTTTAATTGGAGCCAAGGCCCAGTAGGCACCTCATTGAGGTCTTCATAGAGGAGAAAGAAGGAGGGTGGAGCTTCATACTATCCAAGGAAGTAACTAAAAGAACTGCAGTTCAGCTGCTTGTAATAGAGAAATAAAATAAATCTGCATGCTGGGAGAAAGATTTGATATTTTGGGGGATTTTAAAATAAAAGGCTTACTTATCCTTTAAGTTGCCTCCATCTAAAGACAAGTCACAATGGTTATGTGCCTGAAAACACACTACTCCATATTTACTACACTTACACTACTCTATACTTGCTCTATACCGGCTACATCCACATTGTTGGATAAGTACAAGATGACTGGACACAAGAGGGCCCAGTTCAGAGGCAAATTATCTATATTCTGTGGGCCCCTGAAGACACACATTGGACTGTGTGCAAATTTTCCACCCTGCACTTTCCACTTTGTTTGATAAATGAACCTGAAAGGGTTACAAAGATCCTTGTAATGTTTCATTCAATAAAGCAAACAGAACTTTATTGGTTGGCACCAGGTCAATATCTCCTGCCATTTGATGTGGGCATTAAAAGAGTCTGATGATAAATACCATTGAATTGCCACTGCTGGGCACATTTTATGGGTGTTTTATATCTTACATGTATTGATGAAGTTTCTTTTTCAAAGCAAACCAAAAAGATGATGAAAAAAATGAACTTTTCTATTGTTGACACAGTATATGGCTTCCAAGAGATAAACTATCTATTCTTCTAAATTATTGAAAAAATAAAAACACAATAATAGTCAAATGCACTATTTTTACTTGGGTGCCCCTGTACGTCACATACTTTGGTAAATCGATGCATATAGGGCATCAAACTGTTCAGTAGGCCCCTGACGTTCATATTTAGAGTGTTTTATATTGATACGTTACAAAATGTGGGGGTACATAATGGGGTAAAATGCAAGCTTTGTGATGATTTTAAGAAATGTCATAAAAACCGTTCTGTTTAGCATAGCTTTGTAGTTTGGTAGTTTGCAGTAGAAAGTTGTATTTACCCATTTTTGTTTTGTCAGAATGTGTACTTTTGGAAAATATATGGTTTTCTAGGGTCTCTGTACTGTTAGGGGGCCTTTTGGCACATAATACACATACCGGGTGCAAAACTGCACAAGCCAGAGCGTCTTATGTAAAAATTCATATGCACTATTTTTATTTGGGTTCCCCTGTACCCCACATAGTTTGGTAAATCTATGCATATAGGGCATCAAACTGTTCAGTAGATCCCTGGCGTTCATATTTAGAATGTTTTATGCTGATACGTTATAAAATGTGGGGGTACATAATGTGGTAAAATGCAAGCTTTGCGACGATTTTCAGAAATGTCATAGAAACCATTCTGTTTAGCATAGCTTTGTAGTTTGGTAGTTTGCAGTAGAAAGATGTATTTACCCATTTTTGTTCTGTCAGAATATGTACTTTTGGAAATTGTATAGTTTTCTAGGGTCTCCATACTGTTAGGGGGTCTTATGGCACATAATACACATGCCGGTAGCTTATATTGCAGTGTATACACTTTGTATGCATTCCATTTTGGGGTCTCTAAATGCCAAATACATTGGTGATCCTATGCACAATGGGCATCAAACTGTTTAGTGGACCCCTGGCTTTCATATTTAGGGTGTGTTTTCTTGGTGACTAATGTTATGTGGGAGATAAGGTGCTTGAAAGTGTAAGGTTTGATGCGATTTTCATGTATTTCATCAAAACCAGTAATTTTGGGAAAGCATTGCGACTCTGTAGTTTGGAGTACAAAGACATGGGTACCAATTTTGAATTCACCCGAATGTGTACTTTCCAAAAATATATGGTTTTGGGGGGTCAATGTATTTTTTCGTGTTTTTACCCCACAGAAAATGCAGTAAAGTGTTGAATTTTCAGTAGCTAAAGAGATCTCCAGGGTAATTTGTATGCACTAACTTCCTTTTGGGGTTTCTAAATTCCAGATACTTTTGTACTCCTATGCACAATGGGCATCAAACTGTTCAGGGGACCCTTGGCTTTTATATTTATGATGTATTTTCTTGGTACCTAATGTTATGTGGGAGATATGATGCTTGAAAGTGGAAGGTTTGAGGTGATTTTTTTGAATTTTCATAATTTTCTATAGAAACTGCTAAATTCAGTAAAGAATTGCCGTTTGGTACTTAGAAGTTGGAAGACATGGTTACCCATTTTGGATTCGTCAGAATGTGTACTTTTCAAAAATATATGGTTTCCTGGGGTAAACCTAATGTTCCAGGATTTTTGGCTTTGGAATCTAAAGTATGCCGTATTCTGCTGTAATAATTTGAAAATTTGGTAATTTACTGCTGGGAGTTATTGATCTATAGAAGTCAGAAATCTCCATAAAACTATACATATCAGGTATTGGCATGTTCGGGAAACATGAGGCTTTCCAAATCAGTTGAATTTTTGTCTAAAAATCTTGTTCCAGAAGTTGAAATACACAAAAACTCAGGTTCTCCTGAAAAAACAAGATATAGTTTGTCTACTTAAACCTCCCCCTCAGTAAAAGTCCCTAAAATTAGAGAGCACAAAATGTTAAGAAAACGTCTGGAACTGAGGGGAAACGAAATGTGAAATTCTGCTGGCACTTAAGGGGTTAACGGATTACAATCAAAATTATGTTCTAGAGAATGGCATTATGAGCAGTAATCAGCATGGTTTTATGAAGGGCAGGTCATGTCACAATGTCAAATGACACGTTTAAATATCCTGTTTAGTTTTGGTCTCCAGTGCTTAAACGGGACATTATTGAGTTAGAGAGGGGCCAGAGAAGGGCAACTAAGCTGGTAAAGGGTATGGGAAGTCTCAGTTATGAAGAAAGACTGGCCAAGTTGGGTCTTTTTTTGCTGGAGAAGAGTCTAAGGGGGAATGATAGCTATATATAAATATAATCATATAATAATCTCTCCAGTGGATTATATACCAGTAGGTTCTTCCAGCAGACACAAGGGTGCCCTTTTCTAAGGAACAGAAAGGAGGTTCCACTTGCTTTTTAGCAAGTAAGGGAATACAGGGGTAGGGGAGATAGCTCTCAGTACAAGTGAGGGAATACAGGGGTAGGGGAGATAGCTCTCAGTACAAGTGAGGGAATACAGGGGTAGGGGGGATAGCTCTCAGTACAAGTGAGGGAATACAGGGGTAGGGGAGATAGCTCTCAGTACAAGTGAGGGAATACAGGGGTAGGGGAGATAGCTCTCAGTACAAGTGAGGGAATACAGGGGTAGGGGGGATAGCTCTCAGTACAAGTGAGGGAATACAGGGGTAGGGGAGATAGCTCTCAGTACAAGTGAGGGAATACAGGGGTAGGGGAGATAGCTCTCAGTACAAGTGAGGGAATACAGGGGTAGGGGTGATAGCTCTCAGTACAAGTGAGGGAATACAGGGGTAGGGGGGATAGCTCTCAGTACAAGTGAGGGAATACAGGGGTATGGGGGATAGCTCTCAGTACAAGTGAGGGAACACAGGGGTAGGGGGGATAGCTCTCAGTACAAGTGAGGGAATACAGGGGTAGGGGGATAGCTCTCAGTACAAGTGAGGGAATACAGGGGTAGGGGAGATAGCTCTCAGTACAAGTGAGGGAATACAGGGGTAGGGGAGATAGCTCTCAGTACAAGTGAGGGAATACAGGGGTATGGGAGATAGCTCTCAGTACAAGTGAGGGAATACAGGGGTAGGGGAGCTAGCTCTCAGTACAAGTGAGGGAATACAGGAGTAGGGGGATAGCTCTCAGTACAAGTGAGGGAATACAGGGGTAGGGGGGATAGCTCTCAGTACAAGTGAGGGAATACAGGGGTAGGGGGGATAGCTCTCAGTACAAGTGAGGGAATACAGGGGTATGGGAGATAGCTCTCAGTACAAGTGAGGGAATACAGGGGTATGGGGGATAGCTCTCAGTACAAGTGAGGGAATACAGGGGTATGGGGGATAGCTCTCAGTACAAGTGAGGGAATACAGGGGTAGGGGAGATAGCTCTCAGTACAAGTGAGGGAATACAGGGGTATGGGAGATAGCTCTCAGTACAAGTGAGGGAATACAGGGGTAGGGGGGATAGCTCTCAGTACAAGTGAGGGAATACAGGGGTAGGGAGGTTAGCTCTCATTACAAGTGAGGGGATACAGGGGTAGGGGGGATAGCTCTCATTACAAGTGAGGGAATACAGGGGTAGGGGGGATAGCTCTCAGTACAAGTGAGGGAATACAGGGGTAGGGAGGTTAGCTCTCATTACAAGTGAGGGAATACAGGGGTAGGGGGGATAGCTCTCAGTACAAGTGAGGGAATACGGGGGTAGGGGAGATAGCTCTCAGTACAAGTGAGGGAATACAGGGGTAGGGGAGATAGCTCTCAGTACAAGTGAGGGAATACAGGGGTATGGGAGATAGCTCTCAGTACAAGTGAGGGAATACAGGGGTAGGGGAGATAGCTCTCAGTACAAGTGAGGGAATACAGGGGTATGGGAGATAGCTCTCAGTACAAGTGAGGGAATACAGGGGTAGGGAGATAGCTCTCAGTACAAGTGAGGGAATACAGGGGTAGGGGGGATAGCTCTCAGTACAAGTGAGGGAATACAGGGGTATGGGGGATAGCTCTCAGTACAAGTGAGGGAATACAGGGGTAGGAGAGATAGCTCTCAGTACAAGTGAGGGAATACAGGGGTAGGGGGGATAGCTCTCAGTACAAGTTGCCCCAGGGACTGGTCCCATTGCCATCTTGGAGTCAGGAAGGATTTTTTTCCCTCTGCAGCAAATTAGAGAGGCTTCAGATGGGGTTTTCGCCTTCCTCTGGATCAACTAGCAGTTAGGTAACCTTCATAAAATCATAAAATGTTGAACTTGATGGACGTGTGTCTTTTTTTCAGCCCAACTATGTTACTATGCTACTGTGGAGGGTACGTTAAACCCTCATTGTTCAGTGATTTCAAAAAGAAAACTGATGAGTTGATCTTAATAAATAAATACCTTCTCTACCCTCTTATGGTATGTAGGACACCATGAAGATTTGTAAGGCCCCCAAGCATGCCTTTGCTATCCATAGGCCTCAGTGTTAGTTTATTATTATGGAACCCCATGTAAAAGGCATGTCAAATAGTAAATATTGGAAAATCGTGGACAACACTGAACTATGTAACAATGTTTCCTGAATAATGATTGTCTTCTTTATAAACCAATTGATGCAATATGGTCTCCTGTAGTACTGTAAGATCACTTTTCAAAGTAAAAAAAAAAACAACCAACTCCTGAAATCTCCATGACCCTACAGTCATCTTCTTAATAATCCATATCCCGTGCTGTTGTTAGGCTTAATGGGTTGAAGTTCCTGAAAAGTTGGGTCTTAAATTTCAATCCATGGCTGTCTGTCCACAATCCATACACCCTTCTATCTACCAGCCTCTATGTACCACGAGAACCTCCTCAGAACCATCTTAGGACCTCTTTGCCCTTACTTGACCAGTAGACAATTAGGAAGAGTTAAACCATTATAGGGGTGACTTACCGGCTATAAAGACTACCAGACCCAACCAGAGAATGCTCAGCTGAGACTTCATGGCTTTTGGTGGCCCGTGCAGTATCCAGAGAATGTGACTACTTGCTTTTAGGTTTCCCAGCCTATAAATTCTGCTGAATTCTTCAGAACTGAAGCAACCAAGAAGGCAGTTCTTCCCACGGACCTCCCCTTATTTGTAAGATCATTCTTTTGTAGGTAAGTCATATTTATGGGAAATGAAGGGTAAATGAAAGACAAGGTTTTAAGGTTTCTCAAGTAAATTGCTACTGGGACACCAACGGACCTGTGTCAAACATTAACTGCCAGATTTTATAAGAGTTGGACTAAATGACCCATATTCCCATTTCGTGGAACTAGTCTGCCACTCTCCAAATCTCCGCTGAACACAATAGGCTGGGTGGGGCTTTATATAGGCAACAGCCCAGCGATTTCTGGAGTAATGCAGTACTTTCTGCACACCCAAGTATCCCAATTCTCAAGGGACAGTCCCGATTTTAACTAGGGATGCACCGAATCCACTATTTTGGGATTCAGCTGAATCCTTACTGAAAGATTCGGCCGAATACTGAACTGAATCTGAATCCTACTTTGCATATGCAAGGAACCAATAAAATATCCAAAGTGAATGGAAAAAATGTTTGGTTTCTCCAGGCCAGTGGATTTGGGCGAATAGTAACATAGTAAATTAGGTTGAAAAAAGACACACGTCCATCACGTTCAACCATAATGCCTATATATAACCTGCCTAACTGCCAGTTGATCCCGAGGAAGGCGTAAACCCCATCTGAAGCCTCTCTAATTTGCTCCAGAGGGGAAACAATTCCTTCCTGACTCCAAGATGGCAATCGGACCAGTCCCTGGGGCAACTTGTACTGAGAGCTATCTCCCCTACCCCTGTATTCCCTCACTTGTACTGAGAGCTATCTCCCCTACCCCTGTATTCCCTCACTTGTACTGAGAGTTATCTCCCCTACCCCTGTATTCCCTCACTTGTACTGAGAGCTATCTCCCCTACCCCTGTATTCCCTCACTTGTACTGAGAGCTATCTCCCCTACCCCTGTATTCCCTCACTTGTACTGAGAGCTATCCCCCTACCCCTGTATTTCCTCACTTGTACTGAGAGCTATCTCCCCTACCCCTGTATTCCCTCACTTGTACTGAGAGCTATCCCCCCTACCCCTGTATTCCCTCACTTGTACTGAGAGCTATCTCCCCTACCCCTGTATTCCCTCACTTGTACTGAGAGCTATCTCCCCTACCCCTGTATTCCCTCACTTGTACTGAGAGCTATCTCCCATACCCCTGTATTCCCTCACTTGTACTGAGAGCTATCTCCCCTACCCCTGTATTCCCTCACTTGTACTGAGAGCTATCCCCCCTACCCCTGTATTCCCTCACTTGTACTGAGAGCTATCTCCCCTACCCCTGTATTCCCTCACTTGTACTGAGAGCTATCCCCCCTACCCCTGTATTCCCTCACTTGTACTGAGAGCTATCCCCCCTACCCCTGTATTCCCTCACTTGTACTGAGAGCTACCCCCCACCCCTGTATTCCCTCACTTGTACTGAGAGCTACCCCCCACCCCTGTATTCCCTCACTTGTACTGAGAGCTACCCCCCACCCCTGTATTCCCTCACTTGTACTGAGAGCTATCCCCCCTACCCCTGTATTCCCTCACTTGTACTGAGAGCTATCTCCCCTACCCCTGTATTCCCTCACTTGTACTGAGAGCTATCCCCCCCACCCCTGTATTCCCTCACTTGTACTGAGAGCTATCCCCCCTACCCCTGTATTCCCTCACTTGTACTGAGAGCTATCCCCCCTACCCCTGTATTCCCTCACTTGTACTGAGAGCTATCTCCCCTACCCCTGTATTCCCTCACTTGTACTGAGAGCTATCCCCCTACCCCTGTATTCCCTCACTTGTACTGAGAGCTATCCCCCCTACCCCTGTATTCCCTCACTTGTACTGAGAGCTATCTCCCATACCCCTGTATTCCCTCACTTGTACTGAGAGCTATCCCCCCTACCCCTGTATTCCCTCACTTGTACTGAGAGCTATCCCCCCTACCCCTGTATTCCCTCACTTGTACTGAGAGCTATCTCCCCTACCCCTGTATTCCCTCACTTGTACTGAGAGCTATCCCCCCTACCCCTGTATTCCCTCACTTGTACTGAGAGCTATCTCCCCTACCCCTGTATTCCCTCACTTGTACTGAGAGCTATCCCCCCTACCCCTGTATTCCCTCACTTGTACTGAGAGCTATCCCCCATACCCCTGTATTCCCTCACTTGTACTGAGAGCTATCTCCCCTACCCCTGTATTCCCTCACTTGTACTGAGAGCTATCTCCCCTACCCCTGTATTCCCTCACTTGTACTGAGAGCTATCCCCCATACCCCTGTATTCCCTCACTTGTACTGAGAGCTATTTCCCATAACCCTGTATTCCCTCACTTGCTAAGAATCCATCCAGCCCCTATATAAAGTTATATAATGTATCAGCCAGTACGACTGATTCGGGAGGGAATCCCACAACCTCACAGCTCTCACAGTAAGAAACAGAATATTTAAATGGAACCTCCCTTCTTCTAAACGGAGTGGGTGCCCTCATGTCCGTTGGAAGGCCCTACTGGTAAATAAAACATTAGAGAAGTTATTATATGATCCCTTTATATATTTATACATAGTTATCATGTCACCCCTTAAGCGCCCCTTCCCCAGTGTAAACAGACCCAACTTGGCCAGTCTTTCCCCATAACTGAGACTTTCCATACCCTTTACCAGCTTAGTTGCCTTTCTCTGGACCCTCTCTAACTCAATCATGTCCCGTTTGAGCACTGGAGACCAGAACTGAACAGCATATTCTACGTGTATGGGCAGCTTTACCTTCACCAGGTCATGCTGGGGTAGTGCAGCCAAAGCTTCTCCAGGCCAGAGTCCCCTAGAAGAACCAAAAGGACAGAGGCAGACAGATTGGACTTGGTGGGCAGACAGAACCCTAAGCAATTTATTAGCTGAGTGCACGGAAAAAACGCACAAGCTTTGGGGGATAATTGCTTTGCTCTGAATTTGCACCTTGCATTCAGCATTTCATTTGGGAGTTCATTCTCTCTGCCAGCATTGTCCGTCATATAAACTGTCAGTTTATATAATGCACTGTTATCTTTATAGCTGGGACTCCGGGAAGTTATATTTCTTTCCTTTTTACTTTTGGTCCACGTATAGTTTTATGGTAATCGTTATGAGCAAGCTTACATGGCTACTCCTATTGCATTGTGCTTAGTACAGGGGAATCCCTATGTGCCATAGTTTTATGGTATCTCTCTGTACAGGCTATGAGCAAACTTAGGGGGCTGTTCCTGCTGAATTGTGCTTAGTACAGGGGAATCCCTATGTGCCATAGTTTTATGGTATCTCTCTGTACTGGCTATGAGCAAACTTAGGGGGCTGTTCCTGCTGAATTGTGCTTAGTACAGGGGAATCCCTATGTGCCATAGTTTTATGGTATCTCTCTGTACAGGCTATGAGCAAATTAGGGGGCTGTTCCTGCTGAATTGTGCTTAGTACAGGGGAATCCCTATGTGCCATAGTTTTATGGTATCTCTCTGTACAGGCTATGAGCAAACTTAGGGGGCTGTTCCTGCTGAATTGTGCTTAGTACAGGGGAATCCCTATGTGCCATAGTTTTATGGTATCTCTCTGTACAGGCTATGAGCAAACTTAGGGGGCTGTTCCTGCTGAATTGTGCTTAGTACAGGGGAATCCCTATGCTGCCATAGTGTTATGGTATCTCTCTGTACAGGCTATGGGCAAACTTAGGGGGCTGTTCCTGCTGAATTGTGCTTAGTACAGGGGAATCCCTATGCTGCCATAGTGTTATGGGATCTCTCTGTACAGGCTATGGGCAAAGTTAGGGGGCTGTTCCTGCTGAATTGTGCTTAGTACAGGGGAATCCCTATGTGCCATATTTGTATGGTATCTCTCATTACAGGCTATGAGCAAACTTAGGGGGCTGTTCCTGCTGAATTGTGCTTAGTACAGGAGAATCCCTATGTGCCATAGTTTTATGGTATCTCTCTGTACAGGCTATGAGCAAACTTAGGGGGCTGTTCCTGCTGAATTGTGCTTAGTATAGGGGAATCCCTATGTGCCATAGTTTTAGGGTATCTCTCTGTACAGGCTATGAGCAAACTTAGGGGGCTGTTCCTGCTGAATTGTGCTTAGTACAGGGGAATCCCTATGTGCCATAGTTTTATGGTATCTCTCTGTACAGGCTATGAGCAAACTTAGGGGGCTGTTCCTGCTGAATTGTGCTTAGTACAGGGGAATCCCTATGTGCCATAGTTTTATGGTATCTCTCTGTACAGGCTATGAGCAAACTTAGGGGGCTGTTCCTGCTGAATTGTGCTTAGTACAGGGGAATCCCTATGTGCCATAGTTTTATGGTATCTCTCTGTACAGGCTATGAGCAAACTTAGGGGGCTGTTCCTGCTGAATTGTGCTTAGTATAGGGGAAATTTTTCGTTATTGAATTCTTGCATCCTGATACAATAAATCTAAATAAATAACATAGCAAATAAGCAAAGCAAAATTTTTTTACATACAAATAATATAAACATAACCAGCTTATTCATATGTGTCAAAATTCTGCTTCCTCTGTGGGCAACTGTACAAATTTGTGATGTACAAAGTTGCACCTGAGATACACAATCTGCTCCATTTTCAACTTACAATTTTTACGTCAATGAGCGGCTCAGCCTGGCTGGGGGCCACTATACTATAAACAACTATATACACAAATCATAGCTCTGACTCCAGGAAGACAAAAGATTGGGCTACTCACCTAAAACTGTATGACCCCTTCCTCAGGTGCAAAGATCCACCCTTTCTCTGAGGGTAAACTTCAACCCTTTCCACCGGTTCACCAGAACAGATGCGGTTTCCAACTTGCCCTCCCAAATTTGCTTGGCATAATCGCCCTGGCCAAATTCGATACCGAGAATTTTAATTTTGGGCTGGGCCACTGGGAAGACATCCGGAAGATCGAAGGCAGGATCTCCCTTCCCCATCCAGAAAGTTTCACACTTATTCTGATTAATCAAGGACCCAGAGGCCCTTGAGTAGTCCCTTAGCACCCGTGCCACAGTCTCTGCCTCCTCCCCACTAGACACGACTACTGTGACATCGTCTGCATAAGCGGAGACCTTCAGGGCCCTCCCGGGAGACAGAGGAACCCCTGCTAATGCATCGCACTCTATCCGCCTTATGAGGGGATCAATGGCAAATACATAAAGCAAAGGGCTCAAAGGACAGCCCTGTTGGACCCCAGAAGAAACCCCAAAGCTCTCCCCAGACCAACCATTCACAAGTGGGAAACTCTCGGCCCCTTTATACAAAACCTTTAGCCAATTAACAAATTTACCCGGAAGACCGTACCTGTCAAGGAGCAACCAAGGATACTCATGGTTTACCCTATCAAAAGCCTTTGACTGATCCAAAGTCAGCAGATACTTACCCCACTCGCAGATCCTACACCGCTCTAGGACCTCCCGGATGCCAAGGACAGCGGAAAAGGTGCTGCGGCCCTTCACTGTGCAGTGCTGAGAGGGGGAAAGAAGCCTTTCTGCAAAAGGAAAAAGGCGGTTGAACATGACCTTTGCCAGAATCTTTCGGTCTGTATTGAGAAGAGCGATGGGGCACCAGTTCTCAACCTTAGACTGGTCCAAACCCTTGGAGAGGAGAATAAGAGCTGAGTGTCTCATAGAGGGAGGGAGTAGGCCCTCTTCCAGGGTGCTATTGAATACCTCTGTGAGACGAGGGGCCAGGACATCAACAAACTGTTTATAAAATTCGGCTGTTAAACCGTCAGGCCCTGGAGACTTTTTGAGGCCTAAGCCTTCAATTGCCTTCCTGACCTCCTCAACTCAACAATCTCACACTCCAATTCGTCAAAAGAAATATTCTCATCTTGCAGAATAGGGGTCTCTTCCAGAAAGGAAGACATACTGGCCCGGGAGAGCCCCTGCCCCTTCAGGAGTTCAGCATAGTAGTTCTTAACAACTCTGAGAATACCAGGGACCGAAGTCTCTAGTACCCCAGCCTCATTTTGCAAGCCGTGTATGGACTTGCGGGAAAACACTTCCCGGCAGTTTTGGTAAGGGTCGGGCGAGTGGTGCTTCCCGTAGTCCCTCTCCAAAACCAGGGAAGAGTACCTGTCATACTGATACTCCTTCATGAGGGCACGGACCCTGGCAACTTCCCCACCTTGGGCCCCATCAGACACCAGTCTGTCTAACTTTCTCCTGAGAGATTGGTAGGCACGATCTTTATCAATTTGTATCTTGTTTGCTAGGCCTCGAAAGAGTCCTGCTGCCCTCTTTTTGACCATCTCCCACCACTCCGCCTTAGTGTTGCACAGATCTAATAAGGATTCCTGAGCCTGAAAGAACTCCCTGAAGGACTGATTTACACACTCCTCCCCCAGGAGGGCCGAATTCAGGCGCCAAAGACCCCTTCCCCTCTGAGGGGACTCTGAAACATTCAAGGACACACTCACCATACAGTGATCGGAGAACTCCACGGCTGTCACCTCAGGAGGAGACACTATGAAGTCCTGTTTAACAAAAAACCTGTCTATCCTACTTCTACATGTTCCTCTATAAAAAGTGAAACCCGTGCGGTCAGGGAAGTGGCGAATGTGCACATCCTCTAGGCCGGCCTGACTAACTATGCTATTCAGGTAAATGCTATCATAGCCCAGCCGACCTGCGGCACCTCCCCTATCCATAGGCCTAGTCACGGTGTTAAAGTCACCGCCAAAAATTATCGGCCGGGCTGTAAAAAGAAAGGGCTTAATCCTGCTAAACAGGTCCCTCCTCGCCTTTAGGGTCTGAGGACCGTACACATTAATAAGGCGAAGATTCTGCCCATTCAGCAGGACGTCTAAGACCATACATCTGCCCATCTCTACCTCAATCACCCGTTTGACTGTTACCTTACTGGTCTTAAAAAGGACCGCCACTCCGCTGTACGTCTCGGCCGCAAGAGACCAGTAGGAAGGACCATGCACCCATTCCTTCTTGGCCCTATGGAGCACCTGAAGATTGCATAATCTGGTCTCTTGCAAAAATAAAATGTCTGCCTCAACTCGGGAGAGCAAAAAAAAGGCCGTGTCTCTTGCACCTACAGACTTAACGCTCGCGACATTAATGGTCACGGCGCGTATTGGAGGGGGAACAGCCATTTACAGGGTGATTAAGATGAGGAGGTTTCCACCCTCCTTTTTCCATCCTATCATCATCAGAGCATTCCCTCTTTGCAGAGAGACCAGATGGAAGTTTCTCAGCTTCAGCCGGACTTATGTCCTCAAACTCCGAAGAGGAAGAGTTGGCGTTATCAGACCGTGCCAGCTCCCTGTTTAGCTCCTCCTCCTCCTCCAACTCTGCCCTCTCCCCCCAAGATAAAGGAGCAAATCTATTTACAGATAAAGGAAAGGGATCAGCCCCCTCCTTTGCATGGGCACCCTCTGCCCTTTCCTCTTTCTTCCTGTGATTCCCCCCACTCATGTTGGTAGCCTTCTGTTTGGCTAAGGCGGCTTTCTGGGGTTCGCCCACCTTAACCCAATCCCCCAATGTGTTGTTAGCCGCTCAGAAGGGGGGGTCTCCTGAACTACCCTTGGGGACATTAGTGACCGTCCACTAGGTTGTCCTCTCCCTCTCCCCCTTCCCCATGTTGCCCTAACGGATGTGGAGGACTGCGGGGCCTGGGAAGACTGCGGGGCCCGGGAAGACTGTGGGGCCTGGGAAGACTGCGGGGCCCGGGAAGGCTGGGGAGCCTGGGAAGGCTGTGGGGCCTGGGAAGACTGCGGGGCCCGGGAAGACTGTGGGGCCTGGGAAGACTGCGGGGCCCGGGAAGGCTGGGGACCCTGGGAAGGCTGAGATGAATTATGGGGGATGAAAGGGGGGGTCAGGATCAGGCACAGGCTGAGTTTCCCCAACCACCTGACCCTGTGTGGCCTCGGACTCCAGCACCCCCATTTCCTTGCGGTATTCCTCATCAATGCTTTGCCACGACATAGGACAGGAACCATACGCATGGCCGAGCTCTCCGCACAAGTTGCACCGGATACTTTTGGGACAGTGCTTTGCCACATGACCTACGCCAAGGCACATGGCGCATTTCAGTACATCGCAACTAATACTGAAATGCCTGGTGGAGCCGCACTTCCAACATTCCCTGGGCTGCCCGGGATAAAAGCAGCAGACTAAATCCCGGCCAATGTATGCGGAGCTGGGGATGTGCTGGGTGACATTGCCTACAGTGCGTAGGCGCACCTTAGCCTGCCAGCCCCCCGTCCATATCCCCCTGTACCCAAAGTCCCTCTCCAGCTCCCCTATCACATCCCCATACCTTCTCAGCCAGATCTTTAGGTCTGCGGGGGGGATGGACTCGTTCTCTATGAGAATGGTGACCTTGCAGACCCCAGGCCTAGACACGGGCACTGCCCGAAACCCCTCCCACATCCCTGTGGCATCCCTAAACTTTTCCCAGAACTCGTCTAGCTCCTGGGGCCTCATGAAGCTGATGGTATAATCTTTGAACACTTTGTTATGCACAAAACAATAAATATCATTTGCAGTGAAGCCCATATCACAGATCTTATCAACGACATCATTTCCCTCAGGCAAGGGACCCTCCCCCTCCCACTGCAACCGCACCACATTCCTGCGCCTCCCCGAGTCTGCGGGGTAGATCCTCCCACGTCGGGGGTAATTCCCCACTGCAGGTTTGTCACCCACACGCGCCCCACTCACTTCCACCTTCGCCACATTCACACTGCCAGGCCCTTTAGCCTTGCCACGGACAATATTAGCAAAGCTTTGGCCACTCACTCCCGCCACCTCATTCGCTGCACTCACACCCGCCGCTGTGGCAGTAACTGCACCAGTTGGGTCATTCACCCCTGCACCCACAGCACTCGTACCTGCACCCACAGCACTCATACCTGCACCCACAGCACTCATACCTGCACCCACAGCACTCATACCTGCACCCACAGCACTCATACCTGCACCCACAGCTCTTGTACCAGCACCCACAGCTCTTGTACCCACAGCACTCGTACCTGCACCCACAGCACTCATACCTGCACCCACAGCACTCATACCTGCACCCACAGCACTCATACCTGCACCCACAGCACTCATACCTGCACCCACAGCTCTTGTACCAGCACCCACAGCTCTTGTACCCACAGCACTCGTACCTGCACCCACAGTTCTTGTACCTGCACCCACAGCACTCGTACCTGCACCCACAGCACTCATACCTGCACCCACAGCACTCATACCTGCACCCACAGCATTCATACCTGCACCCACAGCTCTTGTACCAGCACCCACAGCACTTGTACCCGCACCCACAGCACTCATACCTGCACCCACAGCATTCATACCTGCACCCACAGCTCTTGTACCAGCACCCACAGCACTTGTACCCGCACCCACAGCACTCGTACCTGCACCCACAGCTCTTGTACCTGCACCCACAGCTCTTGTACCTGCACCCACAGCACTCATACCTGCACCCACAGCTCTTGTACCTGCAACCACAGCTCTTGTACCTGCACCCACAGCACTCATACCTGCACCCACAGCACTCATACCTGCACCCACAGCTCTTGTACCAGCACCCACAGCTCTTGTACCCACAGCACTCGTACCTGCACCCACAGTTCTTGTACCTGCACCCACAGCACTCGTACCTGCACCCACAGCACTCATACCTGCACCCACAGCACTCGTACCTGCACCCACAGCACTCATACCTGCACCCACAGCACTCATACCTGCACCCACAGCATTCATACCTGCACCCACAGCTCTTGTACCAGCACCCACAGCACTTGTACCCGCACCCACAGCACTCATACCTGCACCCACAGCTCTTGTACCTGCAACCACAGCTCTTGTACCTGCACCCACAGCACTCGTACCTGCACCCACAGCACTCATACCTGCACCCACATTCACCTCTTGCACAACAGCATTTGACCCTTGCACAGTTGGACCCGAGCCCCCCAACACTTTCCCCCCACACACATTTACACCCACAGAATTCACATTCCCAGTGCACTCACCAGCCTCAGGCAGTCGCTCACCGATCCCCTCACTGCAGTCACGCCCACACACACTTGCACCATTGGAAATGGCAGCAGTTGGAATTGCTGAACTACAAGAGTCCGCTGCAGAGTCTTTTGCAGCCGCCTTCTTCCTGCCAGATTTAGGAGCAGGCTTGGTCTCCTTCTTCTTGTTTCCCTTTCGCTGTTCCTCCTGCTGCTCAGCGACTGCAGCTTTGCCTTCATGGTTCCGCTCCGAGTTGTTCCCATCACAACTGGCTTTTTCCTGGTCTGGGAGAGACACAGTAGTGGATGTAATGGCCTCTGGTTGCTGTGAGATGTCACCCTCAGGGCCCGCTAGTTGTTCTGCACCGATATTTGCAGCAGTGTGGCAAACTGACTCCCTTTCAGCCATTTTCTGCACTGGCTGCCCTGCATTCCTCCCAGATGGCAGATTCTCACTGTTCCCTGCGGCAGCCACATTGGCATTTGCTTTTTGTGCCCAACTGGCCAACGCAGCAGGGGCTGACTGCACCCCAACATCCTCAGCTGACTGAGGGGCAGCCTGGGAGACACCCATAGACATAGGCTGATTTTGGGGTGAGGGCAGGACAGGGAAATCAGATTCTGTGTAGACAAAGCCACTTACTTCCAGCTGCTGTTTCTTTTCCTTTGCTTTCACCTTTTCCTTGGGGTCAATATCATCAATTTCTTCCATAGAAAAGACCATTTTTTGCGGCCTCAGGGAGCAAGGAGACTCCACCTGCCTGATCTCCCTTAGGAGGCCCGGTGTACCTGAGGGGGTACCAGTGGGGGTACCAGTAGGAGTGCCAGTGGGTGTTCCTTGGCACTTTGGAGCCGGCCGGTTTGGCTGGAGGGCCCCAGAGCTTTCAGGCTCCTCATCGCTGGACACCTCAGTAATGGCTCTGCTTCTCAGCGATGCCCTGTATTTTTCCTCCTGGCGTCTCTGCTCCATCTCCCGGAACCGCTCGGCATTATCAAACGATTCCTTTACCGCGCCGATTCCCTTGCCAAGGAAGTCCAGCTCCCGCTCCAGAGTGCGCTGTTTGTCGCACAGGGCAGCAATTTCTACCTTCTTGCGGGGCCGGGCCAGGCTGTAGGCCTTAGCGCACTCGTACCTCTTGGTCTTTATTAGAGATTTCAGAGCCGCAAGCTCAGCCCTTTTCTCCTTAAACTTCTGAATTCCCTTGGCCAGATTTTCCTGGAATCCCGGTTCATGCGGCAGCATATCAGGGTTAAACCCCGCAACTTGCACTGGGGACTCCGCTTGGGGCCCCTCAGAAACTCCTCCTTCTGCAGAAGCACCCCGAGGCCTAGGTGACTCAGATGAGGCCTGGGGCTTTCCTGGATCAGCATCCTTGGGCGCACCACACCCTCCAGGGCTGCAATTGCTCATGATTGAGCTCAACGAGCACCACACAAACTGCGATCAGCACCCAGCAGCACACACGGTCAGGTGAGCACTAGTGGGCGGTTTCTGCTGAATTGTGCTTAGTACAGGGGAATCCCTATGTGCCATAGTTTTATGGTATCTCTCTGTACAGGCTATGAGCAAACTTAGGGGGCTGTTCCTGCTGAATTGTGCTTAGTACAGGGGAATCCCTATGCTGCCATAGTTTTATGGTATCTCTCTGTACAGGCTATGAGCAAACTTAGGGGGCTGTTCCTGCTGAATTGTGCTTAGTACAGGGGAATCCCTATGTGCCATAGTTTTATGGTATCTCTCTGTACAGGCTATGAGCAAACTTAGGGGGCTGTTCCTGCTGAATTGTGCTTAGTACAGGGAAAATATGCTACAATAATTTTATGGTATCTCTCCAGGAACAAACTTTCACATGACTAACTGAAATTGTATTATAACATTTAATGTACCCCTCCCCATTATAAAATAACAGAATATTAAAAATCACCACATAGTTCCATTACCTGTATAAAAGCTCTTGTTCTCCTAATGTCCTTATCATTTACAGTAGGGGGTACATTATCCCTTATAATACATGAGTGATACTCAGAGTTCCCTGTATAACTCAGCCTGCAGCCTTGTGCCTTTATATGGGGGGCACATAACCCCTCAGTGACTGCTAATATCCTTATCATTTACAGTAGGGGGTACATTATCCCTTATAATACATGAGTGATACTCAGAGTTCCCTGTATAACTCAGCCTGCAGCCTTGTGCCTTTATATGGGCACAGAACCCCTCAGTGACTGCTAATATCCTTATCATTTACAGTAGGGGGTACATTATCCCTTATAATACATGAGTGATACTCAGAGTTCCCTGTATAACTCAGCCTGCAGCCTTGTGCCTTTATATGGGCACAGAACCCCTCAGTGACTGCTAATATCCTTATCATTTACAGTAGGGGGTACATTATCCCTTATAATACATGAGTGATACTCAGAGTTCCCTGTATAACTCAGCCTGCAGCCTTGTGCCTTTATATGGGCACAGAACCCCTCAGTGACTGCTAATATCCTTATCATTTACAGTAGGGGGTACATTATCCCTTATAATACATGAGTGATACTCAGAGTTCCCTGTATAACTCAGCCTGCAGCCTTGTGCCTTTATATGGGCACAGAACCCCTCAGTGACTGCTAATATCCTTATCATTTACAGTAGGGGGTACATTATCCCTTATAATACATGAGTGATACTCAGAGTTCCCTGTATAACTCAGCCTGCAGCCTTGTGCCTTTATATGGGCACAGAACCCCTCAGTGACTGCTAATATCCTTATCATTTACAGTAGGGGGTACATTATCCCTTATAATACATGAGTGAGACTCAGAGTTCCCTGTATAACTCAGCCTGCAGCCTTGTGCCTTTATATGGGCACAGAACCCCTCAGTGACTGCTAATATCCTTATCATTTACAGTAGGGGGTACATAATCCCTTATAATACATGAGTGATACTCAGAGTTCCCTGTATAACTCAGCCTGCAGCCTTGTGCCTTTATATGGGCACAGAACCCCTCAGTGACTGCTAATATCCTTATCATTTACAGTAGGGGGTACATTATCCCTTATAATACATGAGTGATACTCAGAGTTCCCTGTATAACTCAGCCTGCAGCCTTGTGCCTTTATATGGGGGGCACAGAACCCCTCAGTGACTGCTAATATCCTTATCATTTACAGTAGGGGGTACATTATCCCTTATAATACATGAGTGATACTCAGAGTTCCCTGTATAACTCAGCCTGCAGCCTTGTGCCTTTATATGGGCACAGAACCCCTCAGTGACTGCTAATATCCTTATCATTTACAGTAGGGGATATAATAGGAAACTATACTAGTCGGTTGGGTTTAGCCCCTTCACCAGTAGCAGATTTTCTCCCTCCCTGCCCTGCTGTATGGAGATGCTATATGAATATATATTATAGCTATACTGTTTTACAGAGTGCAAAGTTTGTGTTTACAGTAGCACGCCCGAGTTATGGGAGCTGTAACATTACACCATATGTGGTGGTTTATAGGGGAATAAGGAGATAGAGAAGCAGTGGTGCCGCCTAAGATCTTCCTCGTTACAGGAAACCATTATGATACTGAATATCTTTACAATATCAGAGTCACTTTAGCGGTATGTGCCGCACCCATATTTCCGTACCATTCTGCAGATGACCCCACCCTATTTCCTTACACTTATAGAGCATAGCCAGGGTTTATTGGCCATTCCAATAACATTCCAGTAACAAAGACTTGTCATAGAAACTCTATATATGGGCAGGGAAGCCCCCTTATAACTATATGAGTACACATACATGGACCTAATGTCGATAATGGCTCTAGGTGAACTACATAGTTCACTTCTTCATAAGAGGCGTTTGTATTTCCCAGCTGTCCATTCACTGGCTAAGGGGGCTGGTTTATATACACCTTCCTAAGGGTGGCCATTTACTGTTTGACCCTTAAGGTTTCTGAATGATATGCAAATGGCCCATACTTTACAAATGTTCATACAAAGGGTTGGCCAAATTGTTATTGTTTAACTTGTTTGGCCAACAAGATTTAAAAAGAAGATATGGATCCTCTAACTTCATCATCTCCTGATGAAGCAGCTAGCTGTGGAGATGGAGAATCCCCAGCCAGCCATGGAGAAGGCGCATCACCAGCCAGCCATGGAGAAGGCGCATCACCAGCCAGCCATGGAGAAGGTGCATCACCAGCCAGACATTGAGAAGGTGCTTCACCAGGCACTCATGGAGAAGGTGCATCACCAGCCAGCCATGGAGAAGGCGCATCACCAGCCAGCCAGGTGCATCACCATCAGCCATGGAGAAGGTGCATCATCAGCCAGCCATGAAGAAGGTGCATCACCAGCCAGCCATGGAGAAGGTGCATTACCAATCAGCCATGGAGAAGGTGCATCACCATCAGCCATGGAGAAGGTGCATCATCAGCCAGCCATGAAGAAGGTGCATCACCAGCCAGCCATGGAGAAGGTGCATCACCAGCCAGCCATGAAGAAGGTGCATCACCAGCCAGCCATGGAGAAGGTGCATCACCAACCAGCCATGGAGAAGGTGCATCACCAACCAGCCATGGAGAAGGTGTATCACCAACCAGCAATGGAGAAGGTGCATCACCAGCCAGCCATGGAGAAGGTGCATCACCAGCCAGCCATGGAGAAGGCACATCACCAGCAAAGCCATGGAGAAGGTACATCGGCAGCCAGCCCTTTCAACTGTTCTAACACACAGGAACTAACCAGACCCTGTTTTGCTGCACCCAAGGGCAGCACCAAATTTCTTGCAAGGGTGCCCTCATTCCTTAGGGACTGTGCATGCAGAGCACTGGGGACAGGACCCGCTGAAGTTTTCTGCCCTCCCTGGTCCCAGTGCTCAGTATGCGAGCAACTTTAGGTGTAGCTGGGCGGCATGCCATCCCTAAATGTATGCCCAATGTAACTGCACGTACACCCCAAGCATTTCACCAGCAGAATTATTACTAGTATGAGCTGAGATTGGTCAGAGAGACTGTCAGACCTTGTTGCTAGGGTTTATATTTGTAGGCAAAACATTTGTCCAGGAAACAATGTAAACACCAGATTTATGAGAAAAGACAAGTGAAAAGGCAATCTCACCTCTGACCTAATTCCAGCAAAGAGGGTATGGCATACGTTTTCTAGAGGCTGGCAGGGCTAGTGAACATATTAAATCTGAAAGTGAAGCAAAGGTCACAGCAAACTAAACTACACTTCCCAGGGTGCTCAGCAGGCCAATGGCTAGCGTCCTGCAGTGGAAATGAAAAATGTTGAACACTGTGATTTTAAGCAAACACAATGGTTACCAAAGTGTAGGAATGTAGTGTAACCCTTTATAAATAACAATTCCTAGAGGGCCTGGACTGTGGGCAAGGAATCCTATTCAACGCATGTCTACTTGGCTGCACCCAACCCAAAACAGCTGCCAGAAAGTTAAAAATATGGCAATGCAGTATTCACTAGGGTAGAAATCATGGTTTCAGAGCAGAGGAGATGGCATCATTTACTATAATAATGCCAAGTTGTATTGCACTCTACTTAGCCGAACCTTGGAAGGACTTTGCCCAAGTGCTGCATTGGAGAAGCACACTAGGTGGCATTTTATGGCACAAAAAGTCTGTAAAACAGTTATAAAACATCAGTAATGGAGATATACTGTGCCACAGCATCAGCAATGTCTTAGCGACCCCTAGTGAGAAACTGGCACGTGGAACCTGCCTACAGATACAGTGTCTCCCTACTGTACAGATGGTGGCATAGGATAGTATATAAACACTGCTGATCTACATCCTGTAGGGGAATGTTCTACATTGTGACCCACACCCATGTCTAGCCAGTTTCTAAAGTATTCATAAATATTTTTTATTCTTTTTAAATTTTTTTGCCATTTTGATAAAGCACAGAAACAAAAATCTGAATTGTGGAGAAACTTGCAATAAACAAAAACCATAAATAAATAAAAATAAAATCTAAAATAAAAATTAAATAAAAATTTAAAAAATAAAATTAAAAATAAATACATAAAAATTAAAAAAAAACAGAAACAAAAATCTGAACTGTGGAGAAACTTGCGATAAACAAAAAACAGAAATAAAAAAATAAATGAAATTCCAAAAATTATAAAAAAAAAAAAGAGACAGAAGCAAAAATTTGAATTGTGGAGAAACTTACAATAAACAAATAACAGAAATAAATAAATAAAAATAAAATCTAAAATAAATTAAAAAATGTAATTAAAAATAAATAAATAAAAATTAAAAAAAAGAAACAAAATCTGAATTGTGGAGAAACTTGCGATAAAGAAAAAACAGAAATAAAAAAAATAAATGAAAATAGAAAAATAATAAATAAATAAAAATAAAAAAAGACAAACAAAAATCTGAATTGTGGAGAAACTTGCAATAAACAAAAAACAGAAATATAAATAAATAATCAAATAAAAATTAAATAAAAATTTAAAAAATAAAATTAAAAATAAATACATAAAAATTAAAGAAAAACAGAAACAAAAATCTGAACTGTGGAGAAACTTGCGATAAACAAAAAACAGAAATAAAAAATAAATGAAATTCCAAAAATTATAAAAAAAAAAAAAAGAGACAGAAGCAAAAATTTGAATTGTGGAGAAACTTACAATAAACAAATAACAGAAATAAATAAATAAAAATAAAATCTAAAATAAATTAAAAAATGTAATTAAAAATAAATAAATAAAAATTAAAAAAAAGAAACAAAATCTGAATTGTGGAGAAACTTGCGATAAAGAAAAAACAGAAATAAAAAAAATAAATGAAAATAGAAAAATAATAAATAAATAAAAATAAAAAAAGAAACAGAAACAAAATCTGAATTGTGGAGAAACTTGCAATAAACAAAAAACAGAAATAAATAAAATAAATGAAAATAGAAAAATAATAAATAAATTGAAAAAAAAAGACAAACAAAAATCTGAATTGTGGAGAATTGTGCAATAAACAAAAAACAGAAATATAAAAATAAATAATCAAATAAAAATTAAAAAATAATAAATAAATAAAAATAAAAAAAAAGAAACAGAAACAAAAATCTGAATTGTGGAGAAACTTGCAATAAACAAAAAACACAGAAAAAAACAGCTAAAAATAAATAAAATAAAAATAAATAAATACAAATAAAAAAAAGAAACAGAAACAAAAATCTGAATTGTGGAGAAACTTGCAAACCTGGGATATGTCCTATCTGTGACATTAATGTAAATCCCTCCCCTTTCCTTACCTTCTCTGCGCTGATCAGGCTTTACTCACATGTCCACCTCTGCACTGCCCCCACCCACTCTCTGCCCCTTTTCCCTGCCCATTAGCGAATGAAATTCACCCTTTCCTTACCTGGTCCACCCATTTTTCCCACCCCTTAAGCCGTAGCCCTGCCCATGAACAATGTCACAGCCTGCCCACAAAGTCAGTATTAACCAAAAAAAAAATGGTGGCAACCCTAAATACAAATATTAGGAACTACAAAAACTGGCTAAATAGTGAAGGCTGGGCATCTGTTATATAAAAAGGTTCTGTATCTGCAGGTAGAATTAGCAACACTGTCCCAAAAGCCTATTATTGTTCTAAAGATCTAGGGGGTTATGTAATAAAAGGACTGAACCATTCATATGTATCCAAATGATATTCTTCCACCAAAATAAACCCACAATTGGGTGAATTGTTTACTTCAGGCCATCTGGGCTGCTTCATTTTCACTAGAAGGCACTACAGGCAAGCCATAACATTTTATAGTGACATTTCTAACTACACTAAGTGCTCTTTGTTGCACCATTAAGTGGAAGAAGCCAACGACTTCCTACAACAGATGTTGTTTTCTTCTTTAGCTCTATTTATATACTGGGAGTCAGCAGGAGGGTCAAAGTTCTCCTATGCATTTCCAGAATGTCATTCTTCAATTGTTATCCCCTCAGTTCGAGTCAGTCAGCTCATTGGGGGCAGTGGGGTTTACCATAAGTTTAATTCATTGGGGGTCAGTGGGGTTCCTGATACGCAAGTTACTTATGTTTCTAGGTAATTTTTGTGGAAGTTACGTAAATTGTGTAACTTTATGTGTAACTTATGCAATTTATGTAACTTTCGCAACATGAACAGGCCCCCTTATGGAAGATATTTCTGGGCCTGGCACGGTTGTACCCCCTCTGCCCCCTGTGTGTAAGTAATGGCAGCGTGTATAAGCGTAAGGTGATGGGTAAGTTGGGAGGAGTGGTTCAGTTTACCATACAATAAAATCATGGGACTCTTAATCCTGGGAGTAAGCCCAGATGATACAGTACAGTTGGTCAGTATATACTTACAAATAGAACCCCCAGCAGTATTTACCCATCAGGAGCCAGGGACCGGTCTGTGGATAGGCAACTTGCAAATGTTCAACCTTAGTCTTCAGACCTTTCAAGTGGAACTTGGCTTCTATCTTCTAACTTGGCCATACACACACCAATATTATCATACAAAACGAAGTACAGTAACTGTGTTTAAGGTGGGAGACAAGGCGACCAATGTCGGCACAGGCTTTGGAAATTGGTTGCCTCGTCAATTGAAAGCACTTAAACATTGGCAGTAGGTTAATGCTGAAAAATCTCAGATGGGGAAAAAATTCTATTGTTTCTACCTGCATATAAGACTCTTCAGCTCTCAATGTTCAGCTCTTGATGAATGCAGAAAAGATCTCAACTGTAATGTATATGGCCACCATAAGTCTTCACACTTGAGTCCCTATCCTGAGGGAAATGTGCCCAAGACTCTAATCCTTCTACTTTCCTCATAGGAGCATCAGGCTGCTCACTAAATACCCTGAACCAAGCTATAAAAGAGACATCCTCACAACCAAATTCCCCTACTGGGCCTACATCCTACCCCAGATTAAATCTTCGTCCATCTTCCTGCCCAGGAGGAATCCAAGAAGAAAGAGATGAAGCTCTCTCAGCTTCTTCCTTTTATACAACAGAGCAATGACTTCTCCTGGTCAGTTATGGAACTGCTAGGAGCACACTTTTAAACAGGAACAGGAAATAGTTTCCCCTCTTATATAGGACCCAGTTTACAGGTAGCTCTCTATAAACCTTAAGGTACTGCCTTCAGGCATAAAGGTTTACTCATTTATCAGTCCCCCCCCAAGGGGATTGTAGAAGGTCAGAGAAGATGAAAATGTGAAGAGAAAGAGAAAAATAGAAGAGGGAGCAGAATACAGAATGGAACATGGACTGAGCTGATTTACTAGGGTTGAACTTGATGGACTCTGGTCTTTTTTCAACCCTATGTAACTATGTAACTATGATGAGATGATGTATAATAGGGAGAAAAGAAGAGGAGATGCTTATAGAGAATAGTAAAACCTATAAATGTAACCCTATCATGGCATAAATGTGCCTTTCCAACTAGTCATGGTGGAACATGGGTCCCATTGGACACTCTATACAGATGGGCTCTCACTAAGCGGAGGTACAATCAGCCCTCGGATCATACTGACAATGGTGGAATAGTCTTTCGTGGTCCAATAACTAAAGAACTATACATATATTTATACCCAAAAGCTTTTTCGTGCATTTATTAAAATATGTACAATACAAGCAAATCACAATAAAATGAATAAGGTGCCATATTGCCTTTATATTAAAATAGTGTGTATATATATATATATTTAAATATTGCATATATGTACAAAATACAATAAATTATAAATACTTTGTAAACACGTTTGTGATACGATTTTGTATTGTCGAGTATATCGGCCCTTGTTCCACTAGCCCTGTAGCCACACACTGCGGCTGACTTGTACACAATTTACTGTCCTCTGATTGGTCCCAGCTTTTCCTTTGTAAGACCACTTCATATTATATGGATTAAATGCACCGCCTGGTGCAGCAGTGGATACAAATACAATATATTTCACATTAAAAAATGACTTCTAAATGACAGCTGAGAAGACCAGTCCAGTGGCTCCTGGAACTGCATTGGTTTCATTTGTTCCGTGGCATGGAGTGTCCCAAGGCTAAAGTAGATGAAATCAAGCAACTCTTTGATATTCATGACATTATAATAAAAGAGAGTTGGTTTCTGTCAAGTCTTTTATTTTCTTCTCTACATCTGTCCTATAGATGTGCTGCTTGTGTGGAGACAGGATGGTTTACATTTGTTCTTCAAGGGTGTACGTTCTTCCCAAGCTTCACCAGTTATATGATACCACGTCCGGTCTTGGGACCTTCACCTGGAGACCAAAAAAGGGACAAGATTTAATATTTAACATTTTATTCTTGAACCAACAAATGTATGTTTAGCTGTAATATTGGTGTGTAGGCGCCATCTCAGTGCCTTGTGCCTGAGTCTGAGCTTTCAGCCAGCGCTACACATTAGAACTGCTTTCAGCTAACCTATTGTTTCTCCTACTCCCATGTAACTGGAGGAGTCCCAAGCCGGACTTGGATTTCTTACTATTGAGTGCTATTCTGATACCTACTGGGAGCTGCTATCTTGCTCCCTTCCCATTGTTCTGCTGATCGGCTGCTGGGGGTGAGGGGGGAGATATCACTCCAACTTGCAGCGCAGCAGTAAAGTGTGCCTGAGCTTTCAGAAGGAGCCAGCACTACACATTAGAACTGCTTTCAGCTAACCTATTGTTTCTCCTACTCCCATGTAACTGGAGGAGTCCCAAGCCAGACTTCCATAAGAAACAGCTGAGCATAATTGGTCTACAGTTCCTCTTTCTCCAACAACCCTTATTTTTCCCCATTCCTTCTTTCTGATCAGAAGTCATTTTTTCTCCCTTCCATATCTATCTTCTTAAACCCCATCTTGCTCTATCTTACTTTCATTGTCAGGTTTGCTTTTTTTTTACCCCATTGTACTGCTTCCTATAGAACCCCTACAGTTTCTCGTACCTTCAAAGACGTGTCCACCTGCGACAGAACCGGGTGAAAATTATCTTGTGGAGGTCTGAGTTGTGGAGAACCTTAAAGAACCAACAGAGAAGATACAATGAATTAATATGTTCATTGATGGAACACACCTACTAGTTAATGGTTTAAACCAAGTCTAGGGGTCACATAGAGAGAGATTCCCCTTATATCTATTATATATACGGTGCTCCACAAACATTAGGGACTTCATGCTCTTTGTCCAGGATGGTAACATTGACCCCAACTGGATGCAGAATTTGTAGGGGATTGGGACTCGCCTTTTGGCAGCCATTGGGGTGCCACCAAAGCATGGACTTCCTAAAGGACAGGGTAGGTTATTGCATTTCCTGATGGAATGGTGGGCTGAATCATAAACTTGCACTAGGGTCCTTGGAAGTCTCGCCCCATTTCCACAGATATCTTACCGGCTGCATTATTGGTAGCCCCTGTGTTATATTTGGAGCCTACAGAAGAGTTGTCCCCTTCAAAGCCATCCTCATACCACCGCTGATCTTCATCTATCAACCTGTGGAGAAAGGAGGACAGGGTGGTTACAATTAAGAAGTACTGTAGGAAAAGCCACACCTACTCTCTATATTTGTATTTCTTTATATGGGGGGAGTGGTTGTTTCTTTTAGACAAAGTACGAGTAGCTTGTTGTGTACATAGAACACTCATCCTGAAGTTTCCCTCAGCAAGTATATACAACGCAACTATGTAGATAAGGCAAGTTCTGATAAAGTATCTCGGTTCCATGCATTTACACACAATAGAGGTACAGAAAAATCTTTATATTGATTTACTATGACCTTTAACTAAAACACCGGGCAGATTAATATATAATTAGCTGTATCTCAGGTCCGCAGACAGTAGCAGGTTATATCATCTATAGGTATCAAAGGGCTGTGTCCTGTTTTGCCTTCCTGAAATTGATTTTCATGTAGGTAAAGTCGTATACCTTTCTTTGGATGGACCCCCTCTGCGTCGGTGTAGAAAGACAGACAAAGTCACAATTGTAATGATCAGTGCAGCCACGGCTATTGGCACCCCGACATAGACCCCAATTTTGCTGATGGGCATCTGGCAGCGGTTTCCTGTGTACCAGAACTGGTCCGATGAGGTACAACTACAAACAGAGGAACAGACATGGAAATAATTAGCAAATGGCGACTAAATAGGGAGGTGCATGTTAAGAGTATGAACTGATTAGACCAGTGATCCCCAACTGGTGGCCCAGGAGCAACATGATGCCCACCAACCCTTGGATGTTGCTCCCAGGGGCCTCAAAGTAGCTGCCCATTTTTAAATGTTTGGCTTGGAGACAAGTTTTGGAAGCATAGAGACACAGTTTTACTCCAAGCAGAGCCTCCTGAAGGCCAGCAGTCCCCATGGGGCTATCTAATAGCCAATCACAGCCCTTATTTGACACCCCCAAAGAACTTTTTTTCATACTTGTGTGGCTCACCAACACTTTTTACATCTGAATGTAGATCATTACTAAAGAAGGTTGGGGATTATTGGATTGGGCACTTGAAGACATTTTGGTGGCTTCTTAAGAGCTGTAGGGGATGAGGTTTTTAAGGGGGATGGAAATTCATAAGGGTAAGAAGAAGGGGAGAGAGAAAGGGGATACATTTGGGGGGTTGGCAGTTCATGTCTAAGGAAAAAAGTCGGGAAATGTGAAAGAAACAAGAGTAATACAGGGAGGGCACTACGTTTGTCAGAGGGAGGAGTCTATATGAGCATGGGTATTACATGTGGTAGTGGGTGTGGACTATGTGGAGGGAGGAGTCAATGTGTAAAGGTAAAGTTACTATATGTGAGTGAGGGGTGAGACAGTTAAGTGGATCCATGAGTAGCCTCTTTATTACATGAGGGGAAGATTGGTTGAATGAGAGAACAAGATGGTTTGTTCCACTTACAAGCACAGGGGTCCTTGGCGCGTGACGCTGCACTGCCCGTTGTTGCAGTTTATAGAATAATCATTATTCTCGCTGCAGTTGGACACACAAACCACTGATCCTGAAATTTCCTTTATGGCATAGTATTTCTGTAAATCAGCTGGGATTGTGGGATCATTTAAACAGGCGTCTGTCAAGAGAAAACACAATAGTTTAATGCGCTGAGCAGAGATGTAATAGTTATAAAAGACTACAGTACAGAAGATGCAGGTCCTAGTCATTGAGAAAGATACAAAGAACATCTCCTATAAGCTGCTCCTTTATTTGTGTAAGGCTCTGATTGGGCTTGAACCTGGGGCTTCCTGGCTGCTCTCCCTAACCACTGGTCCAGGGGAGAAGGTGGCAAGTGCTCACTTCCCATTCATGCTCCTTTTCACCGGGACCCTTGGCCTAGCTATTTTACCCCAGCTATTGTTGGGTTGGGGTCAGCCATCACCAACCCTGCCCTATATAAGCCCAGCTTTACCCACATTCTAAACATTGGCCTATGCACTAGCAATGAGGCTTGACCCTAGCTCTTGTTACCTTTTCTTGCCTTCTTCTAAGCTCTCTGGTTTGCCCATACTTTGGTTCCTGCTCTCCCGCTTGATCTGCTCCTGTTCTGTTCTTGTTCTATCCTTGTTCCAGTCCTGCTCCAGTCCTGTCCTAGTCTTCGCTCACGCTGTCCTGTTCTCCCAGAATCTTCACCCCCTTACATCCTTGTTCCTGACTGTTCCAGATCCTGTGTCTTCTCCACCCTGCACCCCTTCCTGATCCTGGATCCGTGCCCTCCTCTTCCTGTTCCTGCATTCCTGTCTCCCCTTTTGTTAAATGTCTAGTCTGAAAGACTCATCCTCCTTAGGTTCTCAAGATGGGGCTCCAACTTTCCCTCATTAACTTTAGGCCCTCTTCTATCTGTACCCACAAGGGCAGAATCTTGAGCTTTAGTCTTACCTTGAACGTTTAACTCAGATCGAGTCACGTGTGCACTGCCTGGTTTAAAGCACAATCTCTCTGTGAGGGAAAGACAACAATGTAAATTAGAGTCAACAAACTCTAAATCATTTCATGTGAGTTTAAAAGTGACTTCTAAAGAGGGACAGTCTACAAAGCCTCCAGTTGGTTATTTTCTCTTGTAAACTTAAATACCCTGTGCATGAACAGGGACCCTGTGGTGGTCCTTGGCTGGCCCTGCACCTTAGCAATGGCCAAGCACTTCCACCCATGAAATTCATTGGCTACAACACTCTCTATGACATTTAGGCCTTGCATCTTATACACACCAATGGCTGCCATTTGTCATATGCCACTAAACCTGGGGATAAATTGTGACCCATCTGTACACCATGTGTCCTTTAGCAATACACAGTTTATATTCATGTAGGTATTTCGTAGTTTTGCCTATTTTGTGTTTGCCCACTGTTTTGTGTGTTTGGTTCCATAACAATCCACCTCTGTAGACAAATAGACTCACCGTTGTTACTGTCTGTGCAGTTAGTTGCATTCAGTATGTTCTCCATTGCGTCCAAGGAACTGTTATACAGTTCTACATAGGTTTTCAGCACAACCAGATGATTAACTATTATGCTTCCATTTCTGGAAAAAAAGAGGACATAATATTTAACAAACAGATAATACAACCTGTACAAAGTCATAACTATTGGTTTTAGAAGGAAAGCCATGATAATGCCACTTTAACTGCTTAAAAAATGCCACTTGCCCACCCAGAGTTGGACTGGGGTTGTGTGGGACCACAGGGGTTGCCACCCCAGGGGCCTCACACACACCCCCAGGGGTCCCTGCTGCACGCTCATGCCCCCCCATTCCTTCCCCAAGCACACAAAAGTAAACACGATTGGGGGAGGGCTTCTGGGATCGGGTCTGGACCGTCAGTGCTCACCAGGTTATTTCCCAGTGTCTCACTGGCCCAGTCTGACCCTGTGCCCACCAGCTGTACCTTCCCTGCTTTAATATGAATCCTTACCCGATTGATATGATTTTCACATGTTGGTAGTTGGGTAGTTTCCCATATACCTTTCTCATCTGCGGGAATGGGCAAAAAGAAAGAAAAATATGAAACAAGTCCTTTATCTAAAGAATTAGCCCAACAAATTCTGAAAGCATTGTTCAGTGCTACTTACCTCTATCTGGAACCTCTTGTCAAAATCCTTGTATTGCTGGGAGTTTGTATTGTTCAGTTCTGCAGTATAAACTCCATTCTCCACCGTGACTGTGACATCCACATTGATAAAAATCTCTGTAATTACAGTAGAAGCAGAGAAGGATGAGTTGCGTTCATTACTCTAGTATGAATGAGGTTTTCAACTGTTCAATTTATTAAAGACCCAATGGGAAAAAAACATTTACATTTATGAAATTTTGGAAAATTTGGGAAAAAATGTCCCACTTCAGAAGTTAAACAAGTAAATGACTTATCTGTTGGCTATGGCTTCAGATTAGTCATGAAATACTCAACAGCGTGTTAAGGAAACCTTATCTTACTCAACATCAAGCACCGTCATTGCTTTTGTGTGGTGTCCACACTCTCTCCCCAGCACCGCAGGGTTCAGTAACTTAAGTTAAATTAAAGCAATTTGGCAAGTTTTCAGACTTTGCATATTTTTGGGTGGAGCTGGAACCTATTTTGGGGATTTTGAAAGGAGCTGTAAAGCAAGGGGGAGAAGAGGACATGACATGGTGCCTATTGCATTGAGGGTCACCAAAGAAGTTGTATTAGCACATCATTCTCTTCCAACATAAAGTTCTGACAGTGTCTTCAAAACTTCAGGTAATGAAAACCTTAAGTAAAACAGTCATAGTCTATTTTACTCTGCGGAAGTGATCCCAAACCATTAGCTCTTGAGCAACATGTTGCCCACCAACCCCTTGGATGTTGCTCCCATAGTAGGAGCTTATTTTTGAATTTCTGGCTTGGAGGAAAGTTTTGGAAGAATAAAAACAGTTTTACTACAAGCAGAGCCTCCTGGAGGCTAGCAGTCCCCATGGGGCAACCAAATAGCCAATCACAGCCCTTATTTGGCTCCCCCAAGCTTCGTTCACCAACACTTTTTGTGGATCAAAGGTCAGAGATCCCTGCTCTACGTATTGTCTACATACCTGGTCTTATCTCATTGCTGACAAATTCGCACTGCCTGCCGTAGAAGTTGGGTTTACACACGCACTTTACTCCATCGAAATAACCATCATTTTTACAATCACCCACTTGAAATAGAAACATAATAGAGAAAGGCAAAAAAAAAACAGTTATCCACATGAGTCTCAAAGAGGTCTCAGGGGAGGTCTATCTTGGATTATAAAAGAATACCTGACATATATAAGGAGTTACTGCTAATGGTCCACTTGTGGTGGTGTGTTTAGAGCTCTACCTACACAAGTCATACAATTGGCTAACCCTGAGAATATTTTATTATGCCTGTATATTGTATACTATGGTAGACATAGGATATCTGTAGCCATTTCTTTCTAGAAGTATCCATCCTGCTAAGACATATGGAATTTAACAAATGTCTGGCAATATAATTCTGGAGGTTTAATGGGAAATGTAAATAGTCTCACCTGGTTTTGAAGCTGAAGTAGTAACTCTGATGGTTGTTGTCTGAGAGCTAACAGCACCATTTGTACTAGCAGAAGGGTTGGTTACGTCCTTTGGGGTTGTTACATCTGAGCTGGATGTGTCTTTGGGGGTTGTTACATCGGGGATGGATGTGTCTTTTGGGGTTGTTACATCCGAGCTAGATGTGTCCTTTGGTGTTGTTACATCCGAGCTGGATGTGTCCTTTGGTGTTGTTACATCGGAGCTGGATGTGTCCTTTGGGGTTGTTACATCGGAGCTGGATGTGTCCTTTGGGGTTGTTACATCGGAGCTGGATGTGTCTTTTGGGGTTGTTACATCGGGGATGGATGTGTCTTTTGGGGTTGTTACATCCGAGCTAGATGTGTCCTTTGGTGTTGTTACATCCGAGCTGGATGTGTCCTTTGGTGTTGTTACATCGGAGCTGGATGTGTCTTTTGGGGTTGTTACATCAGAGCTGGATGTGTCTTTTGGGGTTGTTACATCGGAGCTGGATGTGTCTTTTGGGGTTGTTACATCGGAGCTGGATGTGTCTTTTGGGGTTGTTACATCGGAGCTGGATGTGTCTTTTGGGGTTGTTACATCGGAGCTGGATGTGTCTTTTGGGGTTGTTACATCGGAGCTGGATGTGTCTTTTGGGGTTGTTACATCGGGGATGGATGTGTCTTTTGGGGTTGTTACATCGGGGATGGCTGTGTCTTTTGGGGTTGTTACATCCGAGCTAGATGTGTCCTTTGGTGTTGTTACATCGGAGCTGGATGTGTCTTTTGGGGTTGTTACATCAGAGCTGGATGTGTCTTTTGGGGTTGTTACATCGGAGCTGGATGTGTCCTTTGGTGTTGTTACATCGGAGCTGGATGTGTCCTTTGGTGTTGTTACATCGGAGCTGGATGTGTCCTTTGGTGTTGTTACATCGGAGCTGGATGTGTCTTTTGGGGTTGTTACATCGGGGATGGATGTGTCTTTTGGGGTTGTTACATCGGAGCTGGATGTGTCCTTTGGTGTTGTTACATCGGAGCTGGATGTGTCCTTTGGGGTTGTTACATCGGAGCTGGATGTGTCCTTTGGAGTTGTTACATCAGAGCTGGATGTGTCTTTTGGGGTTGTTACATCGGAGCTGGATGTGTCCTTTGGAGTTGTTACATCAGAGCTGGATGTGTCCTTTGGTGTTGTTACATCGGAGCTGGATGTGTCTTTTGGGGTTGTTACATCGGAGCTGGATGTGTCTTTTGGAGTTGTTACATCAGAGCTGGATGTGTCTTTTGGAGTTGTTACATCAGAGCTGGATGTGTCTTTTGGGGTTGTTACATCAGAGCTGGATGTGTCTTTTGGGGTTGTTACATCAGAGCTGGATGTGTCTTTTGGAGTTGTTACATCAGAGCTGGATGTGTCTTTTGGGGTTGTAGCATCAATGGTGAATGTGTCCTCTGTGGTTGTAGCATCACTGGTTGATGTCTCCTCTGTGGTTGTTACATCACTGGTGGATGTGTCCTCTGTGGTTGTAGCATCACTGGTTAATGTCTCCTCTGTGGTTGTTACATCACTGGTTGATATCTCCTCTGTGGTTGTTACATCACTGGTGGATGTCTCCTCTGTGGTTGTAACATCACTGGTGGATGTCTCCTCTGTGGTTGTTACATCACTGGTGGATGTCTCCTCTGTGGTTGTTACATCACTGGTGGATGTGTCCTCTGTGGTTGTAGCATCAATGGTGGATGTCTCCTCTGTGCTAGTAACATCACTGGTGGATGTCTCCTCTGTGGTTGTT
The DNA here is from genome assembly GCF_000004195.4 of Xenopus tropicalis. Lineage (NCBI taxonomy): Eukaryota > Metazoa > Chordata > Amphibia > Anura > Pipidae > Xenopus > Xenopus tropicalis. Next base: position 142,844,036 of record NC_030679.2, on the reverse strand, counting down.
ACATCACTGGTGGATGTCTCCTCTGTGGTTGTAGCATCACTGGTGGATGTCTCCTCTGTGGTAGTAACATCACTGGTGGATGTCTCCTCTGTGGTTGTTACATCACTGGTGGATGTCTCCTCTGTGGTTGTAGCATCAATGGTGGATGTCTCCTCTGTGGTAGTAACATCACTGGTGGATGTCTCCTCTGTGGTTGTTACATCACTGGTTGATGTCTCCTCTGTGGTTGTTACATCACTGGTGGATGTGTCCTCTGTGGTTGTTACATCACTGGTTGATGTCTCCTCTGTGGTTGTTACATCACTGGTGGATGTCTCCTCTGTGGTAGTAACATCACTGGTGGATGTCTCCTCTGTGGTTGTTACATCACTGGTTGATGTCTCCTCTGTGGTAGTAACATCACTGGTGGATGTCTCCTCTGTGGTTGTTATATCACTGGTTGATGTCTCCTCTGTGGTTGTTACATCACTGGTGGATGTGTCCTCTGTGGTTGTTACATCACTGGTGGATGTCTCCTCTGTGGTTGTAACATCGCTGGTGGATGTCTCCTCTGTGGTTGTTACATCGCTGGTTGATGTCTCCTCTGTGGTTGTTACATCGCTGGTTGATGTCTCCTCTGTGGTTGTAGCATCACTGGTGGATGTCTCCTCTGTGGTAGTAACATCACTGGTGGATGTCTCCTCTGTGGTTGTTACATCACTGGTGGATGTCTCCTCTGTGGTTGTAGCATCAATGGTGGATGTCTCCTCTGTGGTAGTAACATCACTGGTGGATGTCTCCTCTGTGGTAGTAACATCACTGGTAGATGTCTCCTCTGTGGTTGTTACATCACTGGTTGATGTCTCCTCTGTGGTTGTTACATCACTGGTGGATGTGTCCTCTGTGGTTGTTACATCACTGGTTGATGTCTCCTCTGTGGTTGTTACATCACTGGTGGATGTCTCCTCTGTGGTAGTAACATCACTGGTGGATGTCTCCTCTGTGGTTGTTACATCACTAGTTGATGTCTCCTCTGTGGTAGTAACATCACTGGTGGATGTCTCCTCTGTGGTTGTTACATCACTGGTTGATGTCTCCTCTGTGGTTGTTACATCACTGGTGGATGTGTCCTCTGTGGTTGTAGCATCACTGGTTGATGTCTCCTCCGTGGTTGTTACATCACTGGTGGATGTCTCCTCTGTGGTTTTAACATCGCTGGTGGATGTCTCCTCTGTGGTTGTAACGTCACTGGTTGATGTCTCCTCTGTGGTTGTTACATCACTGGTGGATGTCTCCTCTATGGTTGTAACATCACTGGTGGATGTCTCCTCTGTGGTTGTAACTTCACTGGTGGATGTTTCCACTGTACTGGACAGACCCTCTGAAATAGTATAAAAAAGAAACAATTGGAGTGATTCCATCTGGATTACACTGTGCTACACAGCGGCTTCTAAATGTATATTTGCTCTATGGCCATAGCATAAAAACTCTGGCTAGACACCTTAACACAATTATTCCAATACCATTGCTCTTTCTGTGAATGGATCTATCACTGTAACAGTAGTGAAATATAGACAGTATTTACTACACAGTATGTAAAGTGCAAAAAAAACCTCAGTCAGGCAATTGTTGCCATTTGTCTGTTGCTTTCAATTGTGCACAGGTCTTTGCACTCCACTTTGTAGTTCACCCCTGACTATGTTAGACAGACCTGCATTAGTGATGGGAAGGTGGGGGAGGCACATATATGGCCCCTACCTACCCAGTATGTTGCACGTCAGTGCAAAGTGCAGCACACCCCTGGGAACAAGTGCTTCATAGATAAAAACCAAGGGGCACGCGCTTGCAACAAATGGATTTCTAAATGACCCCTAGTGACTTTTGATTTGTTGTTGCTTTGCATTTGGGGATTGAGGAACAAAACACCTTAATGTCCAATAAATATTGATGGGTTATAACCAATAGAATAACACCATTTAAACATTGATTTGGTAGTTGCATCATTGAGGTGCATTTAGGGCAAGCATGGGAAGGGGTGCCCTAAAGCAACATGGAAACATGGAAAGGTTGTTTTCCCTTCTTCAGGTGAGATGGATGAGTTGGTGGGTGGTGGAGTTGGAAGCCTCAATACAGGAGCTCTCAGAACTTCAAAGTTTATTGGACAAGAAGAATATTAGGAGGAGAGAGTGGGTTGTCATTTCAGATAAGAGGTGCCTCAAGAACCTCACCCAAGGTGGCCCTTCTGCAGCCCTAGAAGATACACGGACTCCCATGAAGGACATTTAACGTTCACCTTTACATCAACTTTTATAGATGGACCTACAAGAATTTAGTTTTTATTGATGTTCTTACATTGTATTGCTTCTCTTTCTGTTCGGGTTTCTACTGTTCATCTTCTAGTCAGATTTCCAAACTGCCGGGTGTGAAAGTTGGAATTTCAAGTCCCAAAGTTGCCCGTAAAGAACCGGACTTCCCAACAAGGAGCATAGATGATTTCACCCACTAAGCCTCTTGGAAGGTTGCCAAGGGGGAGAAGTGAACGTTTTGACATAGCAAAGACCCTGGGAGTTCAACAGGAAGTTAATCCCATCATTGTTTTCTATTTCACCCTGTTTCAAAGGAAAGTGAATCCCATTATTGTTTTCTATTTCACCCAGTTTCAAAGGAAAGTAAATCCCATTATTGTTTTCTATTTCACCCAGTTTCAAAGGAAAGTGAATCCCATTATTGTTTTCTATTTCACCCTGTTTCAAAGGGAAATTAATCCCATCATTGTTTTCTATTTCACCCAGTTTCAAAAGAAATTGAATCCCATTATTGTTTTCTATTTCACCCAGTTTCAAAGGGAAGTTAATTCCATCATTGTTTTCTATTTCACTCAGTTTCAAAGGGAAGTTAATCCCATCATTGTTTTCTATTTCACCCAGTTTCAAAAGAAAGTGAATCCCATCATTGTTTTCTATTTCACCCAGTTTCAAAGGAAAGTGAATCCCATTATTGTTTTCTATTTCACCCTGTTTCAAAGGGAAATTAATCCCATCATTGTTTTCTATTTCACCCTGTTTCAAAGGGAAATTAATCCCATCATTGTTTTCTATTTCACCCAGTTTCAAAGGAAAGTGAATCCCATTATTGTTTTCTATTTCACCCTGTTTCAAAGGGAAATTAATCCCATCATTGTTTTCTATTTCACCCTGTTTCAAAGGGAAGTTAATTCCATCATTGTTTTCTATTTCACTCAGTTTCAAAGGGAAGTTAATCCCACAATTGCTTTCTATTTCACCCTGTTTTAAAGGGAAGTTAATTCCATCATTGTTTTCTATTTCACCCAGTTTCAAAGGGAAGTTAATTCCATAATTGTTTTCTATTTCACCCAGTTTCAAAGGGAAGTTAATCCCATAATTGTTTTCTATTTCACCCAGTTTCAAAGGGAAGTTAATCCCATCATTGTTTTCTATTTCACCCTGTTTCAAAGGGAAGTTAATCCCATCATTGTTTTCTATTTCACCCTGTTTCAAAGGGAAGTTAATTCCATCATTGTTTTCTATTTCCCCCAGTTTCAAAGGGAAATTAATCCCATCATTGTTTTCTATTTCACCCTGTTTCAAAGGGAAATTAATCCCATCATTGTTTTCTATTTCACCCAGTTTCAAAGGAAAGTGAATCCCATTATTGTTTTCTATTTCACCCTATTTAAAAGGGAAGTTAATCCCATCATTGTTTTCTATTTCACCCTGTTTCAAAGGGAAATTAATCCCATCATTGTTTTCTATTTCACTCTGTTTCAAAGGGAAGTTAATCCCATCATTGTTTTCTATTTCACCCAGTTTCAAAGGGAAATTAATCCCATCATTGTTTTCTATTTCACCCAGTTTCAAAGGGAAGTTAATCCCATCATTGTTTTCTATTTCACCCTGTTTCAAAGGGAAGTTAATTCCATCATTGTTTTCTATTTCACCCAGTTTCAAAGGGAAGTTAATTCCATCACTGTTTTCTATTTCACCCTGTTTCAAAGGGAAGTTAATCCCATCATTGTTTTCTATTTCACCCAGTTTCAAAGGGAAATTAATCCCATCATTGTTTTCTATTTCACCCAGTTTCAAAGGGAAGTTAATCCCATCATTGTTTTCTATTTCACCCAGTTTCAAAGGGAAGTTAATTCCATCATTGTTTTCTATTTCACACAGTTTCAAGGGGAAGTTAATTCTATCATTGTTTTCTATTTCACACAGTTTCAAGGGGAAGTTAATTCCATCATTGTTTTCTATTTCACATAGTTTCATGTACCACTATAGAATAATCATACATTGCAAACTCTAGACATACCACCATAGCACAGACAGGGAATTGCAATTGATGATGTACAACAATAGAATACCAGGAATGTCATACACTAAGGGGAAGATGTACACAAAAATCAGATTTTTTTTGTTTTTAGAAACTCACAAAAACTCCTGAGAGCTCTTCGATGAAAAAAATTCGATCAGTGATGTATTTATTAATAGTTGCGATCATTTGTAAGTTGATCATACGAAAGTTTCTCGAAAAATCTGAGAATTTTGGTGAAAGTTTCATGAAATTTTTTAGTCTAAAAAGTCACATAAAGTTTTATCTCGAACATTCGTGGGTTTTTAAAAAAAAATTGAGATTTTTTTTTTTTATTTAAGAAAAATACGTTTTTTTGAGAAAAGTTTGATTTTATGTTACTATGTGTTTTTGGCAGTATATGATTGTTTCAATTTGTTTCTCAAAAAATTCAAGATTTTTTGGAGCATTTTTTAAAATCTACGAAACGTTAAGATTTATTAAACGTTATGTGACTTTTTTAGACTGACGAAAGTAGTACCCCAGGTTAAAGCTGTTGAATACCATTGAGGCTTAGAATTGTAGAGAAATAGAATAGCCTGTGACAGCCTGTCCTTGCCACATTTTCAAGGGGAAGTTAAACACTTTCTATTGTTTTCTATTTCACCCAGTTTCAAAGGGAAGTTAATCCCCTAATTATTTCCTATTTCATAGTTTCAAGGGGAAATTAATCCCCTAATTGTTTCCTATTTCATAGTTTCGAGGGGAAGTTAATCCCCTAATTGTTTCCTATTTCACACAGTTACATTATTGTTTTCCAAGAATGAACGCCAGTGCTCCAGAGGATTCATAAAAAAAATATCTGTTTAAATTTCACCATTTTTTTGGAGAAATATATTATCATATTCTCAAAATATATTCTTGAAAATTTTGTGAAACTTTCACCGAAATTCTTGAATTTTTTTGTACAAAACAACAAATTATCATGACTATTAATATATACATTGTTGATCAAATTTTTTTTTAATCAAAAAGATCTCGGGAGTTTATGTGAGCTTCTAAAAACAACCCCCCCCAATTTTTAGTAAATCTGCCCCTATATGTATATCAGTACATGTAACATACAAGCATTGTATACTTTCCACAGAATGCAAATGACTTATTCAAAGATGAGTTTATGATGTACCGTTCTACAGATCACACTGATAGTGGCTCACACCTCTATCTACAAACATTATATAACCATCATCATGTAATAATAATATAATTCTCTGGATTTGGCACACACTGTGTGCTAATAGGATGGATATTGGACCTCCAAAGATGTTGGGTTGATTCTCTCCAAATAGAAAAGAGGTTTATGATGATAAACGAATATAAAGGTGCCAATCCCTCGATCATGGTGCCTCGGGCAGATGTAATGGTACCTGGGAACGTTTAGCCCTAATAACGGAAATTCACTTTACTTACCCGCCATTATAGTAGAAAGCAGCAGCAGCAGGAGAGATCTCCAAAACATCCCCATGTTGTAGTATAGTCCAAACCCAAGCAGCCAATGTTTCTGTAAATCCCTGTTATTTTCTGAGGTTTCCTAGAATCCTGAGCACCTGAAGAAGGTTAAATCCAATGACTTGGCTATTTGTCCTCTGCTGGGAATTATATCTTCTCCCTTGCCTTGCTTTGGAACTAATGGCCACAGGGCAGAGAGGGGCTAATATATATATATGTCAGGGTGTGACGCAAAGGCAGCTGGAAGGGAAGGGAGGGGGCAAATAAACAGGTAACTGGACAAGGTATGACACACAGGCGAGAGGAGCGAGAACAATAACACTCTTTATAGGATGCAAAGGTCACTCATGTTTATCTGCCTGAGTCCTTAGAACAAAGAACATTATAGGAATTAGAGGTGTTAGATGCTACAGGCTTTATTTATATATTAACCATGAAATAAACCCAATAGGGCTGTTCTGCCCCCAATTAGGGGTAATTATATCTTAGTTGGGATCAAGTACAGGTACTGTTTTATTATTACAGAGAAAAGGGAATCATTTAACCATGAAATAAACCCAATAGGGCTGTTCTGCCCCCAATAAGGGGTAATTATATCTTAGTTGGGATCAAGTACAGGTACTGTTTTATTATTACAGAGAAAAGGGAATCATTTAACCATGAAATAAACCCAATAGGGCTGTTCTGCCTCCAATAAGGGGTAATTATATCTTAGTTGGGATCAAGTACAGGTACTGTTTTATTATTACAGAGAAAAGGGAATCATTTAACCATTAAATAAACCCAATAGGGCTGTTCTGCCCCCAATAAGGGGTAATTATATCTTAGTTGGGATCAAGTACAGGTACTGTTTTATTATTACAGAGAAAAGGGAATCATTTAACCATTAAATAAACCCAATAGGACTGTTCTGCCCCCAATAAGGGGTAATTATATCTTAGTTGGGATCAAGTACAGGTACTGTTTTATTATTACAGAGAAAAGGGAATCATTTAACCATTAAATAAACCCAATAGGACTGTTCTGCCCCAATAAGGGGTAATTATATCTTAGTTGGGATCAAGTACAGGTACTGTTTTATTATTACAGAGAAAAGGGAAACATTTAACCATTAAATAAACCAATAGGGCTGTTCTGCCCCCAATAAGGGGTAATTATATCTTAGTTGGGATCAAGTACAGGTACTGTTTTATTATTACAAAATTATTTCATTCAAATGGAGTCTATCTAATACCCCCCATTGTAAGCAGCAGTCCTGCCCTGCTTTATGGTTGAGATTCTAGCTACCTTTATAACAAAGGATTTCAAGCCGTTAGTGCACCTGTAAGAGTCAATGCACATTCTATACTAGTAATTACTAGCAATTGCCTGTCAAGAAAGTACTCTTCCCTTCAGGCAACTGGGCATCCCAGTGAATGGCTGGCAATTTTGACCCTTTGGTTCATTACCCACAGAGGTACAAAATGCATGGGCAAAACACTGAACATCAGCCATTGTTCAGGTCCCTTGTTTTGGTCAGAACCCTTCTCACCTTATAGACAGATATAGGAAAATATTAGTTTGTCAGTTTTAAAGCCATAGTACAGAGAAACTCCACTCCTTATTCCCCCCAAATGTGATCTTCAAGATGGAGTTCTGGTGAGCCCCATTGTCCAGGCCCCCCAGGAAGCCTAATCCCACCATTAGGAACCTTTGCCCTAAAGTATCACCAACTAAAACCTACTGAGATGTAAATTATTACGAATTATTAAATTAACAAAAACAAAGCCACAATCACAGGTAAAAACCTCACATTTACTTTCACGAACGTTAATGAATCAGCTCCTGCGTCTTTATTTCTAAAGGGGGAAAATTTAGATTTTGATATATGATATATTTGAGCTGTTACTTTTAGACTGGAAATACAAAACACAATCACAGGGAAATCAGCAGTGAATTTGCCAGAAATCCCCTGGGGTGTCTTTCACTGTTTTTTAAAGGGGATGATGACCCTAACGTAAGGTATTTAGTACTAGTTTGGTCAAGGGTAATGACGCCAATAAATGTTACAAGACACAGGATCATTAAGCTGAGTCAGAGTTCAGAAAAATGTTCTTATTTTAGCTCTTGTTATTTCTAGCGCTGACGCATTTCACACACTCTATAAACCCTTGTTACCAAGTAGACATGCACACGATGGTGTGAAGGATCTGCAATGAATGCAATTTTTTTTAAATAAAGCCACAAGCAGTTAAACGACTTAACAACACATAATAAACTGCAATATCAGTCTGGAGCAGCAAGAACAGGCATGATACTGACTGATACCGGTATTAAAAAGGGTATTGATTTACAAGAGGAGGGTATGTCTTCCCCTTTACACTGGTAGGGTCCCATTTAGATGTAGTTTTGGTCTCAGCACTGAAACATTACATTACTCAAACAGATACGGTACAAGGAAAAGCAACTAAGCTCAGTTATAAGGAAAGGCTGGCCAAACTGGGGTTGGTTGCCCTAGAGAAGAGGGGCTTGGGAAGGGATATGAGTTATGGAGAAAGGCTGGCCAAACTGGGGTTGGTTGCCCTAGAGAAGAGGGGCTTGGGAAGGGATATAAGTTATGGAGAAAGGCTGGCCAAACTGGGGTTGGTTGCCCTAGAGAAGAGGGGCTTGGGAAGGGATATGAGTTATGGAGAAAGGCTGGCCAAACTGAGGTTGGTTGCCCTAGAGAAGAGGGGCTTGGGAAGGGATATGAGTTATGGAGAAAGGCTGGCCAAACTGGGGTTGGTTGCCCTAGAGAAGAAGGGCTTGGGAAGGGATATGAGTTATGGAGAAAGGCTGGCCAAACTGAGGTTGTTTGCCCTAGAGAAGAGGGTCTTGGGAAGGGATATGAGTTATGGAGAAAGGCTGGCCAAACTGGGGTTGGTTGCCCTAGAGAAGAGGGGCTTGGGAAGGGATATGAGTTATGGAGAAAGGCTGGCCAAACTGGGGTTGGTTGCCCTAGAGAAGAAGGGCTTGGGAAGGGATATGAGTTATAGGGAAAGGCTGGCCAAACTGGGGTTGGTTGCCCTAGAGAAGAGGGGCTTGGGAAGGGATATGAGTTATGGGGAAAGGCTGGCCAAACTGGGGTTGGTTGCCCTAGAGAAGAAGGGCTTGGGAAGGGATATGAGTTATGGGGAAAGGCTGGCCAAACTGGGGTTGGTTGCCCTAGAGAAGAAGGGCTTGGGAAGGGATATGAGTTATGGGGAAAGGCTGGCCAAACTGAGGTTGGTTGCCCTAGAGAAGAGGGGCTTGGGAAGGGATATGAGTTATGGAGAAAGGCTGGCCAAACTGGGGTTGGTTGCCCTAGAGAAGAGGGGCTTGGGAAGGGATATGAGTTATGGGGAAAGGCTGGCCAAACTGGGGTTGGTTGCCCTAGAGAAGAGGGGCTTGGGAAGGGATATGAGTTATGGAGAAAGGCTGGCCAAACTGGGGTTGGTTGCCCTAGAAAAGAGGGTCTTGGGAAGGGATATGAGTTATGGAGAAAGGCTGGCCAAACTGGGGTTGGTTACTCTAGAGAAGAGGGGCTTGGGCAGGGATATGGGTTATGGGAAAAGGCTGGCCAAACTGGGGTTGGTTGCCCTAGAGAAGAGGGGCTTGGGATGGCATATAAGTTATGGGGAAAGGCTGGCCAAACTGGAGTTGGTTGCCCTAGAGAAGAGGGGCTTGGGAAGGGATATGAGTTATGGAGAAAGGCTGGCCAAACTGGGGTTGGTTGCCCCTAGAGAAGAGGGGCTTGGGAAGGGATATGAGTTATGGAGAAAGGCTGGCCAAACTGGGGTTGGTTGCCCTAGAGAAGAGGGGCTTGGGAAGGGATATGAGTTATGGAGAAAGGCTGGCAAAACTGGGGTTGGTTGCCCTAGAGAAGAGGGGCTTGGGCAGGGATATGAGTTATGGGGAAAGGCTGGTCAAACTGGGGTTGGTTGCCCTATAGAAGAGAGGCTTGGGATGGCATATGAGTTATGGGGAAAGGCTGGCCAAACTGGGATTGGTTGCCCTAGAGAAGAGGGGCTTGGGAAGGGATATGAGTTATGGGGAAAGGCTGGCCAAACTGGAGTTGGTTGCCCTAGAGAAGAGAGGCTTGGGATGGCATATGAGTTATGGGGAAAGGCTGGCCAAAATGGGCTTGGTTGCCCTAGAGAAGAGGGCCTTGGGCAGGGATATGACCATTTTGTAAATATATAAAGGGCTCATACAGAGAATTTCTCTAGAAGACACAGAAGGTATCATTCAAGGCTTGAAGAAAAGAGATTTTACCTTAACTTTCTATTGCTAGCTGAGTTTTTCTTTGTTCACTTTTGATGTCTGCCATTTTGTACTCTTTCATTTTAGGGGGTTTTTCTGGGGAAATCGCTCATCACTACCAATAAGTATAAAGATCAAAATCCCTCAGCATAGAAATATGGAAACCATTAGTGATGAGCAAAATTTTTTGCCAGGCGTGGATTCACAGCAAATTTCTATCTTTCGCCATTGGCGGATTATTTTTGCGAAACGGGAGTAAAAATTTGCTCCAGGAAAAAATCACAGTTGTTGCATGCATCAAAAAAATTACGTGCATAAAAAAAAATTGTCCCATGCGTCAAAAATATGATTCGCCATTTTGAGAATCTGTTCAAAGATTTGCTAGTTTTTCAGCAGGAAAATGTAAAATATTGAAAAAATATAATGAAAATAGATGTTAAAAAAAACACAGCAGTAGAAAATAGAATTTAAAAAAAAAACTGCACCAGAAATGATTGTACTTTATATTATATGGACAAAAATGCCCCTAAGAATAAGTTGACCCCAGAAAAAATATATGTATACATTTAGATGAATGTATAATGGGTAAGTAAGAAAGCTGAATCAAAACTTGCACTTTAGAGCATCTTATTTCCTACATGTTCTCTGGTACAACAATAAAACATCCTAAATATGAATGCCAAGGATCTTCTGAACAATCTGATGCCCAATATGCATAGAATTACCTAATTATGTGGCATTTAAAGTCCCCAATAGATTTAAAAAACAAAAAAACACAACAGCAGAAAGTAGAATCTTTTTTTAAAAACTGCACCAGAAATGAGTGTACTTTATATTACATGGGCAGAAATGCCCCTAAGAATAAGTTGACCCCAGAAAAAAATATATGTATACATTTAGATGAATGTATAATGGGTAAGTATGAAAGCTGAATCAAAACTTGCACTTTAGAGCATCTTATTTCCTACATGTTCTCAGGTACAACAATCAAACATCCTAAATATGAATGCCAAGGATCTTCTGAACAATTTGATGCCCAATATGCATAGAATTCCCTAATTATGTGGCATTTAAAGTCCCCAATAGATTTTTAAAAAAAAAACAAAAAAACACAACAGGAGAAAATAGAATCTTTTTTAAAAAACTGCATCAGAAATCAGTGTACTTTATATTACATGGACAGAAATGCCCCTAAGAATAAGTTGACCCCAGAAAAAAATATATGTATACATTTTGATGAATGTATAATGGGTAAGTGTGAAAGCTGAATCAAAACTCGCGCTTTAGAGCATCTTATTTCCTACATGTTTTCAGGTACAACAATAAAACATCCTAAATCTGAACGCCAAGGATCTTCTGAACAATTTGATGCCCAATAAGCATAGAGTTACCCAACTGTGGCATTTAGAGTCCCCAAAATCTTCCTTTTGGATACAAATTACTACCGTATATACTCGAGTATAAGCCGATCCGAATATAAGCCGAGGTTCCTAATTTTACCTAAGAAAAGTGGAAAAACCTATTGACTCGAGTATTAGCCTAGGGTGTCACCAGTAGGGCTGGTGCGAGCGAGCGAGCCAGCACACAAAGTGTGCTCACACTTTGGTTTAATTGAGTATCCTAAAAATTGCCCCCTGTCTAGCTTAAGAAATATATATAGGGTATAGAGTGTTTTAGACAGTGGTGGCCTAAGAAAGGTACTAGAAAGGGACTAGACATGGTGGAGTTGGCAAAGATCAGGAGAGACTGGAAAAGGCAAATAACAGGAACAACTGGCCTGGCAAGTGCGGGACAGGTAGGAGCAAGTTGGAACAGGCATAAAACAGGACAGACAAAAGCAGGACGGAACATTTAGATAATCCCCTACTCAGTATTATAGCATTTACATTGCTAATGCCAGGAATATATTGAATTCTTACCACTACTTTATATATATAACTTTATATAAATGCCCATGCCTCAGCTTGTAACAACCATAATGACTTATATGGACCTTAAATAACATAGGCAGGGCAAACATTGGGCCTGTACTCCAGTATGACATGTTCGTATAACTAATGAGATGCAATGATTGTGGGACCAATCTGCTAATCTGCTCATTTGCAACACAGACCAGGACCAGAAAGGAAAGGATAGGAGGGGAATGAGTTATATAGCTTTATGGCAAAACCTCAATTAGTCAAGTGAGTATAGATCACATGCAGAGCATTACTATTTTTATATAAAGGGCTAACCACTATTACAGTAGGAACAAAGGAATTAAATGCTGTTTACTGAGTAGAGATGTAGCGAACTGTTCGCCGGCGAACTAATTCGCGCGAACATCGGGTGTTCGCAAGTCCGCAAATTCGCGAACTTTTCGTGATGTTCGCAATTTGGGTTCGCCGGCACCGAAAAAATCGCAAAACTTACGATAACGGTACGAATTCTCCGAAAAAATCGCAAAACTTACGATAACGGTACGAAAAAGTCGCAAAACTTACGATAACGTTACGAATGATCTGAAAAAGTCGCAAAACTTACGATAACGGTACGAATGATCCGAAAAAGTCGCAAAACTTACGATAACGTTACGAATGATCCGAAAAAGTCGCAAAACTTACGATAACGGTACGAATGATCCGAAAAAGTCGCAAAACTTACGATAACGTTACGAAAGCTCCGAAAAAGTCGCAAAACTTACGATAACGTTACGAAAGCTCCGAAAAAGTCGCAAAACTTACGATAACGTTACGAAAGCTCTGAAAAAGTCGCAAAACTTACGATAACTTTACGAAAGCGCCGGAAAATACGAAAAAGTCGCAAAATTACCGATCATTTCGAAAAACGGCGTGTGTCAATTTTTCAGAGGTTTTTGCCCTTGATCCCCCTCCTGCATGCCACTGTCCAGGTCGTGGCACCTTTTAAACAACTTTAAAATCAGTTTTCTGGGCAGAAATGGCTTTTCTATTTTTTAAAGTTCGCCTTCCCATTGAAGTCTATGGGGTTCGCAAAGTTCGCGAATATTCGCAATTTTCGGCGGAAGTTCGCGAACAGGTTCGCGAACTTTTTTTTTGAGGTTCACTACATCCCTATATGTCACGCACCCCCTTCAGTTACTCGTGGCCTGATCTTACAAGGTCTAAGATCAGGCCACGAGTAACTGAAGGGGGCGCGTGACGTCACTGGCGCGACTGCGGTGCCAAGCAGATCAGAAAGGCGCACAGGAGAAGAGAGTGCACAGTTGAAGAGAGCGCACAGTTAGGATGGTGGTTCTGGGAAGCTGGAATAGGGACAGCGCGGGCGCAGGTACGCGGGCACATTGGGCACATCGGCACATCCATACCATATACTCGAGTATAAGCCGAGGGTACGTTTTTGAGCACATTTTTAGTGCTCAAAAACTCGGCTTATATTCGAGTATATACGGTAATCGAAAAAAAATCTTGAAAATTTGAAATTGAAAAATTTGGCAACTAAAACTTAGCAAGCTGCCACTGAAATCAATTCGAGGTGTATTTACAAACAGTTATAATTAAAGCTATTTTACAAGTTACATTGCAGGAATAATGTGATTTTCAAGGCAATTAATTTATTTTTCTTGTCGATAGTGATGAGCAAATATGTCCCGTTGCACTTTACCAAAAAATTTGCGAAACAACATGAAAAATGATCAAAATGGCAAAAAATCGCGCAATTTTTTGTCACCCGAGTCTTTATTTTTGTCACGCCCACCTTATTGTGACGTGACTGGGTCCATTTTGACGTGACCGTGACTTTTTTTGCCGCAGGACTCATTTTTTTGCAGCAAAAATGCCTGGTAAAAAAATTCGCTCATCACTACTTGTCAATTAACATGATTTTTTTTCCAGTTTAAGTTTTATAATAACCCAGTGCTCCTGGGCAACAGGAGGCGCAGACTGTAACGGAATGCTGTCCTTGGGTGCAAGTGCTCCTTAAGTGAGTGCCCCCAGGCCTGGATTTGTGGCGAGGCCACAAAGGTCTGGGCCTAGGGCGACACAAATTTAGGGGCGGCATGCCATTTGACAATTTGCTCCCATACGGAGCAATGGGGGGCTTCTCCCCACTACTCCGTATGGGAGTTTAAATGCCCACGCGCTTGCGGTCGGGGGGGGAGAGATATTTGTTCCCACATGTGGGGGGGAGGGGGCATGAATGGGGGACAGCCTAGGGGCGCCTGGATTTGAAATACGGCACTGGGTGCCCCTTAGTGCTCCATCTCTTGCACCCAAGGAATCAATCAGTTTCCTGAAATTTCTTAAGTTGCACATCTGAATGACATGCAAGTTAGGGGGCAGGTAGAGGGTGTAAGGGGAAATGCCCAATGTGGTCTGTTTAGTAAATGACCCTTTAGTCAATGAAGTCTTTATACTTCAAACTACCCAACTGCAAAGCAATGTTTCTAAACATTTCTAAAAATTGCCTAACGCTTGTAATTTACAGCTTCTTATCTACCCCATGTCCTGAGGTACTGTGATAAAACATCATAAATATATATGCCATGGGTCTTCTTGCATTACCAAGGTATGTGGCATTTAGAAACAAACCATGGGAACAATAAACAGCATCACCCCTCACATTTCCTTAGTTACAAGGAAAAAACATCATAAATATGAATCAGTGTAATTGTATGCTCAACGTGTAAAGGATTACCAATGTGCGCGGCACGTATAAGCCCCAAAATGCTAATTTTTATGGCTCAAACACTTCTGGGGGAAAAATGTGAGATTAGAGCTCACCACAGAAATATTCACCCACTTTCTATTCATTCCTATGGGATTATTAGAAGGGTATTTATCAATGGGTGAAAGTTAGGGGCAGATTTATCAAAATGTGAGTTTAGAGCTTAATACATAAAACTCACCTATGTTCTTTATATTCCTATGGGATTTTTAGAAGCAAATTTATCAATGGGTGAAAGTTAGAAATCACCACTTGATAAATACACTTGTAAAAATCCCATAGAAATAAAAAATGGGTGAATATTTCTGTGGTGAGCTCTAATCTCATGTTTTGATAAATCTGCCCCTTTATGTATCATAAGAGTCTCTAAAAGGAATCTGACCACCATAAAGCTATATTTTTGGAAGGTATGTCAATATGTCTACTCCAAACTACAAAACTAAATCTAAGCCCAAAATAGATTTTAGGAAGTTTCTGAAAAACAACTCAGACCTTTTAAATTGCTAATTGCTCAAATGTCCAAAGATAAAACATCATAAATAGGGTCTTCTGAACAGTTTTATATCCAATATCCATAGTATTCCCATATTCCGTATTCCCATGTTCCGTATTCCCAAAGTATATGCTTTGCTTAAGCAGCCAGGATCTCGTATCCATATGTTTTTTTAGATTTATTCCCATAGTTCCATGGGGTCCAGATGGGGCCAATTAACTCACAGTCATATTTCAGCCGTAAGATGAACCTTAGAAGCTCATTCATCCACCGACCTTGGTGTGTCTTTGTGGCTGACCATGGAAGAACCATCATGGAAGGTCATTGCTTTGTGTGTGTTTATAGAAGTGCTTTTTGGGTATGCAAGGGAACTATGCCACTAGTATGGGACTGGGTCCATTGAAACTGCTAGGACACCAAAAAGTCTCTTGTCATAGTTACATAGTAAGTTAGAATGTCCATCATGTTCAACCATTATGCCTAAAGGTGCCCATACCCGGGGCGATTCTAGCTGCCGATATCGGTCCCATAGACCGATTCAGCAGCTAATCGGCCCAGGTATGGGCACTACCGACGGTCCTGCCCGACTGATATCTGGGCTGGTTAAAAAATCTAGTCGGATCGGGGACCGCATCGGCTCATTGATGCAGTCCCCGAGCCTATACCCTTCATTATAATTCAATAGTTTGGCCCCAGGGCCAAACGAACAAATTAGCCTACACGTTCCCCGATATAGCCCATCCGTAGATGGGGATATCGGGTGAAGATCCGCTCGCTTGGCGATTTTCACGGGTATGGGGACCTTAACTTCTAGTTGATCCAGAGGAAGGCAAAAAAAACCATCTGAAGCCTCTCTAATTTGTCAATAAAGTGTCCTACAGTTTCCCCTTATTATTGGAATTGACTAAACTTAGTTCAGATCAGAGCGAGCTAAGAAAACAACATCATCTGTGATCAAAAAGCTTCTGTTGAAGGAGATGTGGGGAAAGATGTACGATATCTTGTATATTCTGGACCTGGTCGAAGGCTTTTCTGGCTAGAACGTGCAAGAATTAAAAGATAACATTATGGGCAGATCTATTCATTGGGATCAAACCAGTAAACAGCACCGTCTCAGGGGTCCCTGCCGCCGGAGGTGGCCAAGTTGTTGCCGCAATAGCGCTCTCTGCACTAGAAGAGCTGAAATCCCGCCCCTACCAGTAAACAATATCAGTAGACAACATCAGATGAACAAAGACTATCCAACTATGCTGTGACAGTTAGCGATGATGAGAGAATCTGTCCCGTTTTGCTTCGCCATAAAATTTGCGAAACGGCAAGAAAATTTGCGTGATTTTTTTTTCGCCAGCGTCTTTTTTGTCGCCTGCATCTATTTTTTTCGCCTGCGCCTTTTTTTGTCGCCTGCGTCTATTTTTTGTCGGGCACGTCTATTTTTTGTCGCCTGCGCTTTTTTTACATGACCATGCCCTTTTTTGACGCGTCTGCACCTTTTTTTGACGCAACCACACCCTTTTTGACAAGACCGTGCCCAATTTGTCGTGCAGCTAAAAAAATCTGCGCAACAAATTTTTCCGCTGCAAATTTTCAGAAAAGTTTCACGAAACAATTCGCGAAATGTGGACATTCGCTGCGAATCCATGCCTGGAGAAAAAATTTCTAATCACTAGTCACAGTATCTAGACTCACTATCTCATCCCATTGGAAAGATACACCCAACCTCCAGACAAAAAAAAAGCTATAGATAGGTTAAAAGAGATAACAATTATGGAATCTATAACAGTTAGGCAGGTTATATATAGGCATTATGGTTGAACTTGATGGACGTGTGTCTTTTTTCAATCCATCTTACTATGTTACTATGTATCTGAGGGGTATGGTTGACCACTCTAGAGTAACTGGGAGACATACTTAACTATGGGAATAGCCATATGAATATTTCAGAATGTAAAAAGATCTACATAATGTTATAAAATGATATTAATAGGGAACTGAGACTCTACAGTTGGATGTATTCTGTTAGCTTCGCCATTGGTCTTCTCTTTAAAGCCACATGATATGAAGGGATTGGATTTGGTTTGGACAGTGTCTGCATCTTTTAATCTGCCCCCATCCCAACTAAATCCTGGTGCAAAAAAATGAGTGGATAAAATGAAAATAACTTACAAAAACGGACCTAAAACGGACCTAAAATAAACCTACATTTTCCAGTACGGAGTATAATTCAGGAGGTACTAGTCTGTCGATAAGGTGTTCCTTTGGGGGGTCATTGTTTGATCAACTTTAACACATTACACATCAAGAATCACGTAAATGCCCCTATGGAGAGATGCATTTGCCACAAACCAATGGACAATAACCATGAGTGCTAAAATACAAACAGAATTTACAAAAACACAGATGTAGGAAGGTTGTTGATCTCTTAGGGTGAAGACACACGGAGCTACTAGTATCAGCTACTTGTCGTGGCTACTAAAACAGACAATGCTGATCATTTACTGATAATTGTCTCTACGTGTGTTTAGCAGAGGCAATTCTCACTTTTGTCTATGGCAAGGTGTTTTCTGGAGTTTAGTAGCCATGAAAAAGTAGCTGCTACTAATATCCCAATGTGTTTTCACCCTTAAGGAAGTTTTTGTCAGTTGCTGAGCTTCACTGCTCAAACACAATGATAAAGTCAGAAGTATGGAGGTTACACAACCTTTATTGATTATAAAATGACTAATTAAGGCCACATTTCCTTCTCCCTGCTTGTTTCCTGCTCAGTTGCATGCAATCTGTTGCGCAAGTCGCAAAGGGGAATAGTGCAACCTGCTAGTCCCTGTCTAAGATGATGCGGTTGGACTGGGCATGAACCCATAGCAACAACTCAGACGTTTATATTTTTTATTTCTTTATTTGTATTCGGTTGTAACCTTTACTTCAAACAAGGGGTAGGTCAGAGCATCACGTCTGGGAAATATCGACAAAGTGATTAGTAGAGAATCTGTCCCTTTTTGGGCAAAAAATTCTCTAACTTTTCATAAGAAATGGCGAAAATCTTGGGTGGAAAACAAATTTGTCACATCGATCACATCCACTGAATTTGAGTATGTTTTCCTCATTAGAATAAACTCACATATGGAATGGTCGCTTATTTTTTAATAAGGAAAACTCGTTCGAATAGAAAAATCGAATTTCTTGAATTTTTTGAGTTCACGAGCTTGAAAAACTCAAAAAATTAGGTGTTGAGAATACGGCTCCCATTGACTTCTATAGAAACTCCCAAGCTTTTACATGGTTACATTCGATTTTTCAGGTTTTTTGCAATTAATAAATAACAGACATTTGAGTTTTCAAACCGTAACTCCAATTTGAGTTTTTTAAGCACAGAAAATCTCAAATCGAGAAAAAAAAATCACATTTTGACGCGGCCAATTCGATGCGCAACAAAAACATTTTCTGCGCGACAAATTTTTCTGCAGCAAATTTTCACAGAAGTTTCGCAAAACAATTCACCAATGGTGAAATGCGGAAATTCACTGCAAATCCATGCCTGCCGAAAAAATTTGCTCATCACTATTAGTGATGAGTGAATCTGTCCCGTTTCGCAGAAAAATTCACGGAACCACAGTAAAATTTGTGAAATGGTAAAAATTCCATGAAACACATTGCGACAATAAAAGGCGTGGCTACAGTATTTAGTTATATGTAGTAATGAGCGAATCTGTCCCATTTTGCTTCACTGGAAAATTTGCGAATCTTTCAAAAGATTCGCAAACGGGCGAAATTGTTGCGAAACAACACAAATGTCACCCGCCAAAAAAAATTGTCACGCACAACAATTCTTTTGACAAAATAGACAATTCTTTTGACGAGAGATACAATTCTTTTGATATGAGACAATTCTTTTGATGAGAGACAATTCTATTGATGAGAGAGACAATTCTTTTGATGAGAGACAATTCTTTTGACGAGAGAGACAATTCTTTTGATATGAGACAATTCTATTGATGAGAGAGACAATTCTTTTGATGAGAGACAATTCTTTTGACGAGAGAGACAATTCTTTTGATGAGAGACAATTCTTTTGACGAGAGAGACAATTCTTTTGATGAGAGACAATTCTTTTGATGAGAGACAATTCTTTTGATGAGAGACAATTCTTTTGACGAGAGAGACAATTCTTTTGATGAGAGACAATTCTTTTGATGAGAGAGACAATTCTTTTGACGAGAGAGACAATTCTTTTGACGAGAGAGACAATTCTTTTGATGAGAGACAATTCTTTTGACAAAATAGACAATTCTTTTGACGAGAGATACAATTCTTTTGATATGAGACAATTCTTTTGATGAGAGACAATTCTATTGATGAGAGAGACAATTCTTTTGATGAGAGACAATTCTTTTGATGAGAGAGACAATTCTTTTGACGAGAGAGACAATTCTTTTGATGAGAGACAATTCTTTTGACATGCAGTCAATTTTTATACAGCGAATTTTGACGCCCATTTCGAGCTAAAAACTGCCAATGGCGAAATGTGGAAATTCGACAGGAATCCATGCATGGCAAATTTTTTTGCCCATCACTAGTTGTACGGTGTCCCATGATTTCCCATTAGGACCCCACCTTGGGTACCATTTATTTCTAGATAATAAAGGCAAACCCCGTTTCTCTAAGTGGAAGCAAAAGTGACTTAGTAACAATTGTGCAAAAATGTTCCCTCTATAACAGGAATAAATGTGTTTGTCACAATGAGATAATTGGAGAACAGAAGATGTAAATGTGATATTTCTGAGACAGATAACATTTCTTCCTGGTGATTCACTGCTGTGTTACTCATAATAACTACTGGAAATTATCAACTGCTTTACATAAATGCACAATCACTTTCCCAGAATATATTATTAGTATATGTTTGGCTGTGAGCAGTCCCAGTAACACAAGAGCTGTAACCATTAGTATTAAGGAACGTATAGCTAGTCAGAAGATTAAACCATACACAGAGCTAAAATCAACATGTGGCCAATCAGATCACTAGAACATGCACAAGGCTCAGTCAACATATAGCTAGTCAGAAGATTAGACCATACACAGAGCTAAAACCAACATGTGGCCAATCAGATCACTAGAACATCCACAAGGCTTAGTCAACGTATAGCTAGTCAGAAGATTAGACCATAAACAGAGCTAAAACTAACATGTAACCAATCAGATCACTAGAACATCCTCAAGGCTCAGTCAACATATAGCCAGTCAGAAGATTAAACCATACACAGGGCTAGAATCAACACGTGGCCAATCAGATCACTAGAACATCCACAAGCCTAAGTTAACATATAGCTAGTCAGAAGATTAGACCATACACAGGGCTAGAACCAACATGTAACCAATCAGATCACTAGAACATCCACAAGGCTCAGTCAACATATAGCTAGTCAGAAGATTAAACCATACACAGAGCTAGAACCAACATGTAACCAATCAGATCACTAGAACATCCACAAGGCTCAGTCAACATATAGCTAGTCAGAAGATTAAACCATACACAGGGCTAGAATCAACACGTGGCCAATCAGATCACTAGAACATCCACAAGCCTAAGTTAACATATAGCTAGTCAGAAGATTAGACCATACACAGGGCTAGAACCAACATGTAACCAATCAGATCACTAGAACATCCACAAGGCTCAGTCAACATATAGCTAGTCAGAAGATTAAACCATACACAGAGCTAGAACCAACATGTAACCAATCAGATCACTAGAACATCCACAAGGCTCAGTCAACATATAGCTAGTCAGAAGATTAAACCATACACAGAGCTAGAACCAACATGTAACCAATCAGATCACTAGAACATCCACAAGGCTCAGTCAACATATAGCTAGTCAGAAGATTAGACCATACACAGGGCTAGAACCAACATGTAACCAATCAGATCACTAGAACATCCACAAGGCTCAGTCAACATATAGCTAGTCAGAAGATTAAACCATACACAAGGCTAGAACCAACATGTAGCCAACAAAAGCTTTAGAACATGCAAGGGGCAAGAAACAACCCTGGAAAATTAGTGCCGACTTGAATGAAATTGTTATTTTTACTGTAGAAAGTTCAAAATGGTTAACATTGACGTTTAATGAAGTCACAGTGAGGAAACAATAAAAAAAAATAAAGCTGCACCCATAATCCCTGGTTTGAATTCTTTTCTAGTGCTCTCACCCTGCCAACATTACCCAATCTTTGGTATATGACTCTTTCCTTGACTACAAACAGTCAGTATAACGTCATTATAACGTCTTATGGTGTTTGGGGGTTTAATGAAAAAGACCACTGGGTAAAGAGAACCAGCTTTCCTACAGAGCTTTCCTATCTCTGTAGGGTTTGAACTCTATCAGTAGGACCTCTCTCTCCCCGTTCTTACTGATACATTAGCAGATACATTATATAACATCAAGAAGGGCTTTTTAGCAAGTAAGTATATGCAAGGTTGATCCCGAGACTGATCCGATTGTCCTCTTAAATTCTGGTAGGAATATTTCCCCCCCCCCCCCAAGGGAAGCTGGAGAGCAGATAGGGTTTTGCTTTGATCTGGAGGAGCCAGCAGGTAGGTGGGTTTCATCAAGTTTGAACTCAATGGACATGTCTTTTTCGGCTGAAATGACTATGTTGCTATGATACCATCGCCGTATTCAAAGCAGCTTTCAAAATGAGGAACCAGGTACAATGATAGACATTGGAAGCGGGGAGAGATTATATTTTTTTTTCCTATTAATAGGACACCTCCTCCCCTACCCCTCTCCCAGCCCACTTGCAGCCTGCTTAAGCCACCTTCTACCTTAGAAGTCCAAAAACGGGCTGGGGAGGGGGAACTACATTACAGATGACCCCTTGGAATGAAGGAAGAGTAGACAGTAACCCTTCTAACACTTTCCCCTTTATCAAGCACCTACTGCTTCCAATCCTTCTCCCCCAAAAAGAACAAAGGACTCATTTTCCCCTTGTCTCTGCCCTTCAGTCCTACCCTCCAATGACCATGGGCAAACATTTACTTATACAAGTTAGCTGTGTTTAACGTAAGAGCCTGGGATGGAGCCAACCCACTAAAGGTTATGAAGACCTGTACTGAGAGTTAATCATCTCATCACATAAAAGCATGAAGGTATTTATATATTTAACCTGTCAAGAACCAGCAATTCCACACAACTGCCAAGAACAGTTCATTTACAACCCACAGATAAGAACCGCAGGGTAATTAAAGGGGATTTTACTTTGAGATGGCTTTCTCTACTGATTGGTTGTTATGAGGAGAAATGGGGGTCTAATTAGCTCTCCAAGGACAAGCCTATAGCCCAGGGGTCCTCAAACTTTTTAAGGAAGGGGCCATATCATGGCCCCTCAGACTGTTGGGGGGCCGGACCACCCCCCCATCATCAAACTGTGTGGCTCACCACTGCATTCTTTTCCAGCATCCCCCCCATCCCCCCAGTGGCTCCATCCATCTGTCCACCCTCCTGTCTCCTGCGCTCCGTTCGTCCGACTCCAGCTGTCCTACCTCTGCCAGTTCCCCCCGGTCTGCCGTCCGTCTCTCCGTCCTCCCTCTCAACTCCCCCGTCCTGCTCCCCACTGCATCCTCTCTCTCTGCTGCCAGGGCTGAGGACACAGTGGGGGGGCTGGGTAAATTCCCCTGGGGGGCCGGATCCGGCCCGAGGGCCGTAGTTTGAGGATCACTGCTATAGCCCTATAGTTAGGGTTTTACTGGAAGCTTGTAGGCACGACTCTACTGACCCTTAAGGTGGCTATACATGGGCTGATAAAAGCTGGCCACCTTTACATAGTATATCTGAGTGCTCTTGCGCATCTCCCTGGGACACAAATTATGTATTAAATCATAAGAAATCAATGGAATTAGCAGTGAAAAGAGAATAAAGGTGGCCGTACATGGGCAGATTAAAGCTGCCAATTCCTCCACTTTAGACCAATTAGGGAGTTTATCCATCCATGTATGGGCACCCCGACAGGCCTTTCTGATCAATTTCTGCCCAAAAATCAGACCAGGGTAACGGCTCATTGATGTGGTCTTCGCTCCGATGGCACCTATGCCCATAATTCAATCATTTGGCCATAGGGCTAAACAATCAAATTAGCCAGATGTCTCCCACTTTAGATAGGTATCTGCTCGTTTGCAAGTGGATCTTGCCGTGTATGGCCACCCAAAGCAATACTAAGCAGTAGGCTGTTTGTACCAGACATAATTCTGCCCCTGTGTACACTATTACCCAGGCAACACTTAATTGCTGGCTGCAGTCTGGCCAACCATCTATATAATAAAGTTTTAGAGACAAGGTTCCAGATGGGTGGTGTCAGTGTCAGACTGGCCCACCAGGATACCAGGAAAACTCCCGGTGGGCCCAGGTGTCACTGGGCCCTCTTGCTTCTAACTATTTGGCCAATTGCAATTGTATGAGAAAATGAGATGGAGGGAGGAGAGGTTGAAGGATGATTAATAGTTTAGAAAGTGGTCCCATGGTCCAAGGTTTTCTGGTGGGCCCCTGGCATCTCAGTCCGACACTGGGTGGTGTACCTTATTGATTTTATGGAGTAGATCTCCTTAGAAAAGAGGTTATGGACGTTCTAACATGTTGACCTCTCCACACTGCCTTTGTATCAGCACAATAGGGAAACCCATGAAAGCCTAATGTGTAAGGACCAAACCATCCCAAAGAAACTGAGCACGTGCAGTGCCACTGACACCCATCGGAGTCTATGGGCATTTTTTGAAGGCAAAAAATAAATAAATATTACTCGTAACTGATAAAGCCTGATGCTTGGGTGTTCATTAGAGTTATAGCACATAGGACTCTGCCCAGCAGCTGTCAAATATCACCGTTTCCTTGTTCTGAAAGAGGAATTGTCTTGTTATTGCTCTGTTATTTGCCTTTATGCTTTCCATATTTAGAAACCTTCTTCTCTGTTTCTATTGTATAGCGCTAATTATATCTACAGTAAGTCATATCTACCATCTGCATGTTATTGCTGCTGCTACATCTCCTTTCTGCTTGGTATCCTACCTAATACATTTATAATATGGAACCATTGTGTTATCCTTCACCAGAAGAACCTATGGGCGATTCCTGATGATGACTTTCCTGCAGGCTCCTTGAGACCTGGTACAGGTTAATGAGTATTTGAGTAGAAGGGGTGTGGGATAGAACCTAAAGTCCAATGGATCGAGCCAAATGAGCTTTCTGGCCAAATATAATGGTCTTCTCCTGTATTGTTTTGACCTTTTCATTTCTAAGAACATCTCACCATAGTAGAAGGTTAGTTTCCAAGTATGGTCTTGGGGAATACTAACATGGGACATTGGGGACATGGGACATTGGGCCAATGGGGGGAATAAAAATGCAGAAAACAGCTCAGTAATGAGTGGCCACCAAGTGCGTCAATAAATCAGACTCAGGTTTTTGTATATTTTGCTGGGGAGGGGGGACCAAGGCAAAGTTCTAGAGTGAAGAACCCAGTTGGAACCGGGGAAATGAGCCCCAAGTCTTAAGGGCAGAGCAACGAGAGGCACCTATTGTCAGTGTCGTACCCAGGTAGTAGCAGTAAAATGGCAATAACACATATTTACACACATGCATGCCTATATTGTCCCCATCGTAATAATGAGATACAGATCAGGGAGATTAGGGAGATATCTATATACCAAGCCGTATCTAGGAGGCAATAAAGGGCAGTAAAGCAATAAATGAGAAGCGGCATGTCTGTACACACTGACTCAGTTTATCTGCTACAGACATGTATATGCCCTTAGATAATCTCCCCTGCCCCGGGGGAACTCGAAATATCTCAGCTCAATGCTGCGGCTGAAGCTTTGTTTCAATTCCTGGGGGGAGCGGAGTAAAAATCCTAGGAACTACAGATTCAGGGAAGAATAAAATGATAAAAAAAACTCTTTTACTGAGGTTGCTGTTCAGTCTTTTATACGTTCCTGGTGTAGCTAGGCCTTCATAGCATTCAGAACTTGAATAAAGTACAAAGTCACCCCCGGTCTGGCCTGTCCTACACTCACTCACCCCCGGTCTGGCCTGTCCTACACTCACTCACCCCCGGTCTGGCCTGTCCTACACTCACTCACCCCCGGTCTGGCCTGCCCTACACTCACTCACCCCCGGTCTGGCCTGTTCTACACTCACTCACCCCCGGTCTGGCCAGTCCTACACTCACTCACCCCCGGTCTGGCCTGTCCTACACTCACTCACCCCCAGTCTGGCCTGTCCTACACTCACTCACCCGCGGTCTGGCCTGTCCTACACTCACTCACCCCCGGTCTGGCCAGTCCTACACTCACTCACCCCCCGTCTGGCCAGTCCTACACTCACTCATCCCCGGTCTGGCCAGTCCTGCACTCACTCACCCCCGGTCTGGCCAGTCCTGCACTCACTCACCCCCGGTCTGGCCTGTCCTACACTCACTCACCCCCGGTTTGGCCTGTCCTACACTCACTCACCCCTGGTCTGGCCAGTCCTACACTCACTCACCCCCGGTCTGGCCTGTCCTACACTCACTCACCCCCGGTTTGGCCTGTCCTACACTCACTCACCCCCGGTCTGGCCAGTCCTACACTCACTCACCCCGGTCTGGCCTGTCCTACACTCACTCACCCCCGGTCTGGCCTGTCCTACACTCACTCACCCCCGGTCTGGCCTGTCCTACACTCACTCACCCCTGGTCTGGCCAGTCCTACACTCACTCACCCCCGGTCTGGCCAGTCCTACACTCACTCACCCCTGGTCTGGCCAGTCCTACACTCACTCACCCCCGGTCTGGCCTGTCCTACACTCACTCACCCCTGGTCTGGCCAGTCCTACACTCACTCACCCCCGGTCTGGCCTGTCCTACACTCACTCACCCCCGGTCTGGCCTGTCCTACACTCACTCACCCCTGGTCTGGCCAGTCCTACACTCACTCACCCCCGGTCTGGCCTGTCCTACACTCACTCACCCCCGGTCTGGCCTGTCCTACACTCACTCACCCCCGGTCTGGCCTGTCCTACACTCACTCACCCCCGGTCTGGCCTGTCCTACACTCACTCACCCCTGGTCTGGCCAGTCCTACACTCACTCACCCCCGGTCTGGCCTGTCCTACACTCACTCACCCCCGGTCTGGCCTGTCCTACACTCACTCACCCCCGGTCTGGCCTGTCCTACACTCACTCACCCCCGGTCTGGCCTGTCCTACACTCACTCACCCCTGGTCTGGCCAGTCCTACACTCACTCACCCCCGGTCTGGCCTGTCCTACACTCACTCACCCCCGGTCTGGCCTGTCCTACACTCACTCACCCCCAGTCTGGCCAGTCCTACACACAATTCGCTGCTCACTAATTGGGATCACTTTAATGCCTTTGCATTAAGGGGCAGCGCTTTGTTCTATTTGGTTGAGGAGTACAGTGACCTTCTCTTTCTCCTACTTCTCTTCTCTTGTCCTTTCCCTGTAGTTACTATATATGGGTGGAGCAGTCAGTGAAGCACAATATTGCATTAAGGCAGTGATCCCCAACCAGTGGTTCAGGGGCAACATGTTGCTCCCCAACCCCTTGGGGGTTGCTCTCAGTGCCCCCAAACCAGGGAGTTATTTTTGAATTCCTGACTTGGGGGCAAGTTTTGGTTGAATAAAAACAAGATTTCCTACCAAATAAAGCCCCCTGTAAGCTGATAGGGTGCATAGAGGCCCCTAATAGCCAATCACAGCCCTTATTTGGCACCTCCATGAACTTTTATGGTGCTTGTGTTGCTCCCAAAGTCTTTTTACATGTGACTGTGGCTCACGAGTAAGAATGGTTGGGGATTGCTGCATTAAGGGATAGTGCAGTGCCCGTATTACAGCATAAACCCAAGTGGCTCATTCGGTTTTATTTTTACCCAAATTTTCTTCTCTTGTCCTTTTCCAGTAATTACTATTTATGGGTCTTCTCTTCCCTCCCTTTGCCTTCCTTTACTTTTTTTCCCTTTTCTTCTTTTACCTTATCTTCTATTCCAGTGTTTCCCTCTTTTACCCTTTCCTTAACCCTCTCTTCTTTTCCCTTTCCTTGTATTCTCTTCTCTCCTCTCTTCTCTTCTCCTCTCTTCTCTTCTCTTCCCTTCCCTTCCATACACTTCCTTTCCCTTTCTTTTCCCTTATCTTCATTTCCAGTCTTTCCCTCCCTCCTTTTCCCTTTCCTTGTATTCTCTTCTCTCCTCTTCTCCTCTTTTCTTTTCTTCTCTCCTCTCTTCCCTCCCTTTGCCTTTCTTTAATTTTTTTCCCTTTTCTTCTTTTACCTTATCTTCTATTCCAGTGTTTCCCTCTTTTACCCTTTCCTTAACCCTCTCTTCTTTTCCCTTTCCTTGTATTCTCTTCTCTCCTCTCTTCTCTTCACTTCCATACACTTCTGTTGCCTTTGTTTTCCCTTATCTTCTTTTCGAGTCTTTCCCTCCCTTCTTTTTCCTTCCCTTCTCTTCCCACCCCTTGTATTCTCTCCTCCCCTCCATTTTGGCTATAGCTACCGAATAGTACCAAAGCATAAAACATTACCCTTATGAATATATTTTGACACATTGGTTTTGCTAACACGCTTGACTGCAAATTTAGTAATTTAATACATGGAAGTGTTCAATTGCTTTGCAGGTTGGACATTTGGATACTGGACTTGGACTGATGGTGTCCTCCAAGCCTTTTGTTAACAATTGTATACTTTCTGTCAGTCATGGCCCCCCTAGAGGCGGGGCTACACTACTGGTTTAAGGACTACCTTTTCACTGTTTTATTATCCTGACGAAGGGATGGTGTACCCCACAAAATGTTGATGTTCCACTGGCATAATAAATAGGGTAAGCTCCCCAGCCAAAATGTTCCTGTGTGCAGTCTCCACTTCTTATTTCACGTGCAATTAGGGACATCGCCAAGTATTTATAGGGACCAGACACCAAGACAATACATTTATGGGTCATTGCAACTGTGAACAGATTGTTTAACATTCTGATTTCCATGGTTTTAGAGGTTTCTAATTTTCACTAAAACCATGAATGTCTAGTCGTTTATTAAAAGATCCAAATTGAAAAAAACATGAACAAATAAACATGTAGAGGACAAATGCAAAGAACATTAAAACCTCAGTAGGTGCTTCCATGAATCTTCGTGGACTTACAAATAAAAAAAACAAACAAAAATGTCACCACAAAAAAATGTACTAGTGGCGACCTAATGGGTAAATGGCAAAGCCCCGTCTCACCCCGGGTTCAGCGACTCGCAGTAGCAGCGCACGTTGCACGTGACTCAAGGTGACTTATCCAACACACTAATTATCTGCCTGTAGGATCGTTGCTCCTTGGCCTAATTATTCCTCCTGGTTTATTGCTTTATATGAAGCAATTGCAGAGCCGACTGCCGTCAGTTTGTGTTGCCTTCACCCAGGGCTTATCATTACGGCACGGAGTGACGTCCGTTGTGCTGAATTACAGAGACGTGTATCAGTCTGTACACGCGAGAGCCATGACTTTAATCTCCTTATCACCATCAGAGTCTGGATTTGGGGTCACTGTATCAGGATAATATGGAAAAATATATCCCTTATTGGCCTGCAATAAACACGCAAATAAGAATCGTACGCTGGTTGGCCAAAGTCCTATGTTGGCTGTGCAAAATCAGACTAAAGGCACGAGCAACTGATGGGCATATGTACCCTATACTAGGGCAGCTGGGACCCCAAGGTGCCCATTCTGCAGGTTAGTCTCCCGTATTAACGCTTACATGTGTTCCCTTGGTGTCAGTCTATAGGAGAGGAACTTACAGCCCAAAATCTTGGAGGAGAGATTTGTGGGTCCAGCACAGAACGGGAATAATAGGGATTTTTTTTTCCCCTCTGGGGCAAATTAGAGAGGCTTCAGATGGGGTTTTTCGCCTTCCTCTGGATCAACTAGCAGTTAGGCAGGTTATATATAGGCATTATGGTTGAACGTGATGGACGTGTGTCTTTTTCCAACCTAACTTACTATGTTACTATGTTACTATGTATGTTACTATGATTGCCATCTTGGAGTCAGGAAGGAATTTTTTCCCCTCTGGGGCAAATTAGAGAGGCTTCAGATGGGGTTTTCGCCTTCCTCTGGATCAACTGGCAGTTAGGCAGGTTATATATAGGCATTATGGTTGAATGTGATGAACGTACGTCTTTTTTTCAACCTTTTCAACCTCTTACTTTCAACTTACTATGTTACTATGTTACTATGTAAATGGATGTGGGGTGCCAATCTGTGCAGTCACCAGTGACCTAGATCACCCCTGAAATTTTGGGCATAATGTTAAACAAATCTTGCATAGAATACATGCTTATAATACCTGATAACTAATAATACAGAGCAAATTTTCCCATTGTTTTGTTTTTTTTAATAAAAAACTTTATTTATTGTTTATATATAGTGACAGTGATCGTTCCCGTTTCGGGAAAAATTTGCAAAGCGTTGAAAATCTTGTGTGTTTGACGCAAAGTCATTTTTTACATGCACAGATTTTTTTTGTTGCACAGCAAATTTTTCCAATTTTGTCGCCCGTTTCAAAAATATTCCACCATTGGCGAATCCAATCCTGGGGAATTATTTACCCAACACCAAATGAACCAAACCCAGTATTCATTGTAGGATCTGTCCAAATCTCAACTTTTTTCATTGGATTCCAATTCTCAAATGATCGGTTGAATCAAATCCAAGCGTTTGTGAAAATCCCGAGAATTTAATGCCCTGGCAAGAACATTTTTTGTTCTTATGTGTTGCACAAAATGTTAGAATTCTGTTACATTTTCTAAATAATTTTCTTTTACAAATTTTCATTTTTTTCCACTTTTCCATTTATATAT
The DNA here is from genome assembly GCF_000004195.4 of Xenopus tropicalis. Taxonomy (NCBI): domain Eukaryota; kingdom Metazoa; phylum Chordata; class Amphibia; order Anura; family Pipidae; genus Xenopus; species Xenopus tropicalis. The sequence goes on along the minus strand of NC_030679.2, from coordinate 142,813,929 downwards.
ACAGGTATAGGACCCATTATCCAGAATGCTCGGGACCAAGGGTATTCCGGATAAGGGGTCTTTCCGTAATTTGGATCTTAATACCTTAAGTCTACTAAAAAATCAATAAAACATTAATTAAACCCAATAGGATTGTTTTGCATCCAATAAGGATTAATTATATCTTAGTTGGAATCAATTACAAGGTTCTGTTTTCTTTCTACATAGAAAAAGGAAATCAGTTTTAAAATTCTGAATTATTTGATTAAAATGGAGTCTATGGGAGACGGGCATTCCGTAATTCGGAGCTTTCTGGATAACGGGTTTCCGGATAAGGGGTCCGATACCTGTATATATTTTTTTTAAATAAGGCTCAAAGTAAGTTACATTGGCTAAAGCTTTTGTTCAAGGTAAAACCAAAAATCCACATTTAGGGTTCCAATTAGTGATGAGCGAATCTTTTGGCCAGGCATGGATTCGCAGCAAATTTCCGCATTCCGGCATTGGCGAATTGTTTCATGAAACTTCCATGAAAATTTGGCTCGAAAAAATTCGTTGCGCAGAATTTTTTTGTTGCGCGTCAAAGTGGGCGTGTGACAAAAGTGGGCAACAACAAAAAATCGTGAGACAAATGCGTTTTGCGAATTTTTCGCTGTTTCGCAAATTTTCTTGCCATTTTGCAAATTTTATGGCGAAACGGGACAGATGGGCAAGAGCAACTGATGGGCATATGTACCCTATACTAGGGCAGCTGGTACCCCAAGGTGCCCATTCTGCAGGTTAGTCTCCCATAATAGTGCTTACATGTGTTCCCTTGGTGTCAGTCTATAGGAGAGGAACTTACAGCCCAAAATCTTGTAGGAGAGATTTGTGGGTCCAGCACAGAACGGGAATAATAGGGACATTTTTTTCCCCTCTGGGGCAAATTAGAGAGGCTTCAGATGGGTTTTTTGCCTTACATATTTTCATTTTTTTCAAAATAAGTTACATTGGCTAAATCTTTTGTTCGAAGTAAAACCAAAAATCCACATTTAGGGTTCTGATTAGTGATGAGCGAATTTCTTCGCCAGGCATGAATTCGCAGCGAATTTCCGCATTTCGGCATTGGCGAATTGTTTCACGAAACTTCCATGAAAATTTGGCACGGAAAAATTCATTGCGCAGAATTTTTTTTTGTTGCGCGTCAAATTGGGCGTGGTCATGTCAAAAAAAGGCATGGACGCGTCAAAAATGGGCATCAAAAAATGGGTGGGCAACAAAAATAGACACGGACAACAACAAAAATTGTGCGACAAATGTGTTTCGCTAATTTTCTTGCTGTTTTGTGAATTTTATGGCAAAGCGAAATGGGACAGATTCGCTCATCACTAGTTCCGATTCTATTACATTGGCTAAATCGTTTGTGCAAATGTTATTTTTTTATTAAATTGGCTAAATATTTTCTGTGTTTTTTATTTTATGGGGTTTTTTTAATTATAATTTGCCAAATTGGCCTTGGATTCAGTTGACTAAATTCTTTTGTATAGTATTTAGCATTTGATCAAATCCGAAATGCATGGCTATGTAATTAGTGATGGGCGAAATAATTCAGCTGACACAGATTTGTGGCGAATTTCCACTTTTTGCTATTGGCAGATTTTTTTGCAAAACGGACGACAAAATTCGTCACAGAAAAATTTGCTACACGTCAAAAAATTGTCATTCGCATCAAAAAAATGTCGCCCGCATCAACAAAAATTGTTGCCCGCCTAAAAAAAAATTGTGCATCAAAAAAAACTTTTTTGAAGCGCTGCATTTTTGACGTTTCAAATTTTTTGGGACAGATTCGCTCATCACTATATGTAATTAAATAAATATTAGGGATGCACAGAACCCACTTTTTTGGATTCGGCCGAATCCCTAACCGAATCCGAATCGTAATTAGCATGTGCTGATTTGGATTGGAAGGGGTTAAACAAAATTTCCACTGCCGATTTAACCCTTTCTGAATTCTAATTAGCATGTGCTAATTTATACTGATTAGGATTCTGATTCAGTTCGGCCGGGGCCGCAGATCCGGGGGAAACCGAATCCTTAAAAAAACACCGGGATTCGGCCGAATCCCAAACAGAATCCGGGATTCGGTGCATCCCTAATAAATATATATATAGACCGGCACTGGAGGGGGCAAGTACAGTACAATAACATTTTGATCCTCCCTTTATACTGTATATATATGTGTGTGTGTATTTTATGATGGGGTTATACAGTTACATTTCCTACATGGGAAAGCCGTAGCACTGGGCAGAATAGAGTAACAGGGCAATAAAACAGTTACGGGCAGATTTGTCCTTTTCAGTCTTTTTTGAATTGATGATGAAAAGATTCTCTGCAATCTCCACTCTATAAATATCTCAGTCCTTGTGATTTAGAGCCCAGTAAAACTCCGGGCAGAGCAGATTTATGGACTCGAGGCTTAAATTAGAACCACAGTCCGTTTATTTCTATTTCTGTCTGTTGGAATTGCTGACTCGGCTGCAGGGTGGGTGTGGGGGCCGTCATTGCTTCCCAGGTTGGCAAATGCAATTAAATCTATTGCCCGAGATAATGACATGGTTATAGGTCACTTTGCACTGCCTCTGTGTTCTACATTCCTAAGCATTCCCTAAACACTTCTATTTAGCCTTTAAATGGAGGCTGGAGCACATAGAGACAGGGTTAGGGGGGTAGCAATGGCGTGGGGTGGAGAAGGAGAAAAAGAGAAAGAAGGTGAAGGGAGAGGAGGAGTGGAAGGTAGGGGAAGAGAGAAAAGTTAGAGGAGAAGGAAGAGAAGAAACTAGTGAAGAGCGAATTTTTTCGGCAGGCATGGATTTGCAGCGAATTTCTGCATTTCTCCATTGGCGAATTGTTCCGAGAAACTTCGGCGAGAATTGACAGAGGAAAAATTTGTCAATTTGGGCGCGGTCGCATAAAAAAAAGAGGCGGGTGACAAAAAAAGACGTGGGCAACAAAAAAGTTGAGATAAATGCGTTTTGTAGATTTTCCACCGTTTCACGAGTTTTACAGAAAAGCCAAACAGGACGGATTCGCTCATCACTAGAAGAAACAAAAGAAGAAGAGTAGCGAGGTGAAGAGAAGAGGTGAGAGGATGGAAAGACCGGGGTCAGAGTTGAAAAAAGTGAAGAGAAAAAGGTTAGAGAAGATGAGAAAAAGGAAAAGCCAAGAATAGAGCAGAAGAGAGGAGAGTATCAGGCCAGAAGGCCCCTGCTGGGGTTGAAGTCAAGACCAAGTAGGAAACTGAGTTCAGAAAATCAAGAACGTGGTATCCAAGGAGTTAAGCAAGACTCTTAGTCACATGTAGGCAAAGACCATATCAGGTGGCAATCAGCATAGTCAGGAACAAAGCAGAGAGTCAGGAACCAGTAGATCATGCCAAGATAGTAAAATGCACCCAGGAACTTCACAGGAGAAGAACTATATTTGGGCATTGAACCCGGAACTGTTGCGTAGTGAGCCCCAACCATCCTGGGCATGGTGCCGAAGAGGAGAGTAATACGCCATCAGGCGCTCCTGACAGAGAAGGAAAGGTAGGGAGGTAGGTAGGGAGAAGAGAACAAGGGACAGAAGAGGAGAGGGGAGAACAAGACCCTTGCCATCAGGCAGCAATGTCAGGGATTATGCAGTAACATAGGCAGAGATTGTCCTACCCAGTAACTCATGTCTGGGATCTTCCTTGAACAGCCATCCTTGAACAGGGCGGAGCCATTATCCTGAGGGTGCTGAGCTGGTGTGCATGTACCTTTAAAATTTGCTGACAGGCTGCCGGAGTCGATAGGAAAAGGCACCTGTGGATGCTGATCTATGTTGTATTTGGCCGTGGGTTCGGGCTTGAAGGTTCCCCCGAGAGTACCCATTGGGTGTTGAAGCCGTCAATCAATCGCTGTGGATTTTGGCGCGCTTCTGTGAGATCCCGCGGGAAGTCACGCTTGTTGACGAGACTTCGCGGAGCGTCGGCCATTTTGTGACAGACCTCGGACCCAGATGCAAGCGCAACATGCTGCCTGATTGGGAGTTGGTAAGCGGCTGCTACCACTGAGGACTGCAACCGGATAAGTTCCAGATGACCGCGGCTGCGGACTGGATTGCTGTGAGAAGGGGGTAAGCAAGCCATTTCCCCCGGGTGTTACTGCGGCAGCGGAACACCCCAACTATAGTGACTTTCCATAGACCCTGCTTTATCGTCTGGAGAGATGGAGGATAAAGGCTGGGAGGGTGGGAGAAATCTAAGGTGTGAGGTTATGCCCGGATTTCCCACTGGTTGGTCACCCCTATGGACTCCCAAGGACAGAGACACTTAGGGGGGATGACCATGTCTGTTGCCCATAAAGGTGGGACAGAAGTGGACTAAATAAAGTTGATGTTGGGTGGGGTGTGTTTTTAACAGTTGCATGCACCCACTGACTTTTTCTCCTTTACAGCCAAGCACAAGATGGGGTTGTAAGTGGTTGAGAAATGGTAACATGTTTTTTCCGCAGGAACCATTGTACCTGGTATGCCTCAGGAGAGGATACCTGAAGAGGATGTTTGGTACTGTGTGTTGCACTGTATATTATGATTGAAATGTGTGTTTGAACCATTGCTGGGACGGGATGGGTTTTCCCCCGGGTGAATGTAGGGACCCATAGGGTTAACTAGTCCCTATGGCTTTAAACCCTGCAGCTTCCTGGTTTTGTGCTGTTACTGGGCAAAGACCCCTGTATCAGTTTTGAGTTCAGATGTGTGATTATTGGGTAACAGGGAGACCACTCCCTTGGCACTCTGATATAGTGTTTAGCAGGGGGGGGGGTCTGTCTCTTTGGCTGCCTGTGCTCACAGGGGAAGGAGCACTGTGCTGGAGGCAAAGGAACTAGGCCTCCAGTAAAGCCATGTGCCCCAGAGTGTGTCAGCCACTCTGGTGAAGTCGGGGACAGGGACCCCGTGAATGAGGAGCAGTTAGATAGCAAGTTTTGTGGAGCACTTTGTAGGAAAGTGAGATAGTGAGGGAAGAGAGCACGAGCAGTTTGGCTCAGAGGAAAGTAGCTGTGGGAGTCCCAGACAGGCACTGTTGCCTTAGTGTAGGGCCACGGTTTAGACCTAGGAGGCAGGTAGATTGAACCCTGATCCAAAGTTGCCGTGGGGCCTGAGGAGTGGGGTACCCAGCTGACTGTTCCACAGAGTGAGCAACTGAACCGGTGGCACTGATCCTGCCCGGGCTCAAGGGGAGTTGGGAGGAGCGGGTGTGCCCCCTCTCTGTGCTGTCCTCAGAGAAAGCTATGCTAACTGATGTGTGAGTATATTGCTATAACCCTGCAAGTTGCTTGTTGCTGAAAATAAACCAGTTCTACTGTTAAACTGCAAGAACCTTCTGGCGCCCATTTGTTATTCTGCACTGCACACAGCTACAGTGGGTTGTAGTTGCACTACACCCTAGCTCCGTTTGGTTACTTCCACATAGCGAAGGCCCATCCTGAAGGATTGAGTCACGTGTACCCCATGTTCTAGGCCTATCTAGCCGTGCTGTTGGCTTGTTACAGCCAAGAAAGGGTTACATATATATTGGGCAAATATTAGTTGGGCAGGCCATATGCACTCTCCACACACACACACTGACCAATAAGCCTGGAGGTGCAGCTGTGTGTTCATTTACCCACTACACACCCCTGCTTTAGTTTAGCTACATACGGGGCCCCTCCTTTCTCACAAGGTGCATTAAATAGAGCTTTATTGGGCCACCAAGATAACCCTGAGATAAGCAACCGCCCCCTGCTCGGCACTCCTAGTACTGGGTGCAAAAACAACATTATATAAACTGTCACCCTGCTATGATTTAGTGCAATGTAAAGCTGTACATGGAATATATTTATAGTCTCTATTCTCAGTTTAGGATAAACATGACTCTATTTATACCGGCTGTTACGAGCACAGAGATATAGTGTCACTCACTTTGACGTCTATTGGCCTAATGATATAGAGGTGAGTAGGTATGTGTAGAGGTTTATCTGTGATCCCTGGGTGCGGGGGTTACATTGGGTGCAAAGGTTGGTTCAGTCTCGTGCCCTACATTTCCAGTTAATGAAAACCTGAAGGAGAAAGACCCTTGGATTAAACACAAGGCAAGGACCCAAATAACCCCCAACCTGCTGCTAGAGATATAACCATCGGACTCATTGAAGGGTTAACCCATCCCACCCACAGTGTCACCCGTGCTGTCCCCTTCCTGGACTTGATTTCAACAAAAGGTGGCAACCATAAGCCGTCCCCCGAAATACTGTGACTAATTAACATTGTTTAGCAACAGACGCACCGTGGCCCCCACCTTTCATGACATTGTGCACCCCCCCATAATAGGTTTTATATAATGTGATGAGGGCTGGAGAACAGGGCATTTTAGGGGCAATCTGGAACCACAGGCTGGAGGTTTAAAATCAGGAATGTCCCCTGAAAAGTGGGACAGGTTGGCATAAGCCCAGAGCATTCCTGTTTGTGGCCAACCTGAGGGGTTGCTGACATCAAGTGGCAAAACTGAAAATTACACTTTACCACAATTTCACACAGAATATATTGTACCTCCCTATACCCACAGATGTCCACTCACAGTGTGTGTCTCCTCAGGGGCCCCCCACACCCCCTCCAAGGGACCCCACCACCCAATCAACAGCATCCGAGGGGGAGCACTGATGCTCCTGGAAGGGGTTGGGTTTGGATGAGCTGGGCCCACTGGGTTCTTTCCCGGTGTCCCATTGGCCCGGCCCCATCCTACCCAATCAAGCCTTTCTTCTAGCCATTGTATCTGATGGCATTAGGCACCAGCAGTTAAGGGTGGTGGTAGAGTTCTCTGCTGAATGGAGAGTTAAATTAGTCGTAAAGGAAATGTAAACCCTAAAAACAAATTTTTGTAGGTTGATATCTCACAGGCAACAAGGTGGGATGCATCCCAAATTATGGCAGGTTCAAGTTTGGAGAAAGCAGTTGTCATTGGCCATTGACCAGGCAAAAAAGTAGAGTTCCCCCTTGTGTATTGCCCCCATGGGCACAATATTTATTGTGATTCAGTACCCTATACAATTAAGGGACACCTATTTTGCACAATGCACAGAATTTACTAACAGGCTAAAAAAGATCGGCATGGAATAACTGAGCCCAATGTGTCTAGATTCCTTATTCCTCAGCGAGGGTGGGGAAAAACCATCGGCTCTCCCTTTACTCCTCTCTATGGAGGACACATAACGATTCAATAACATTACTACAGAAGCATCATGTTCAAAATAAATCATTTATTAATCAATAAATAAATGTATACAGTTTTTTTTAACACCAATGTCACAAAGCTGAATCGTATTTAGAAAAAACAACGGTTCTGGTCACTATTTACCATGCAGGACCCATATGGGCACAATGAGGCAAAATGCAGCGAATAATTATCCTCTAGTCCTGTGTAAAGCAGATTCATCTCTAGAAGGTCAGTGCGCTTCAACATGATGATACTTTTGCTAAATTACTTGCCCATTCTGGCCCTGGCAGTCGTTAGCTGTTGGGAAAAGAGAGAGATGTGAACAACTCAAGTCACTCACGGTTATCTATTCGCTTATTTATTTCTAACATCCCATAAGGTTCATCTTATGGTGCAAAAAGAATGGGTTCTCCAAGAATGGAGGTGTTCATGAAGGCTAAGTGGTGGCTGTCACATTGACATCCCCTGGAATACTTCGCAGTTCAAGCTCAGTCATATGTACTTTGTTCTAACAAACCCAAACCCCAATGCTGCCACCCCTGCCCTCTTCCTCCCTGACCACTTTGCTCCTCATACATGGTAACATAGTAACATAGTAACATAGTAAGTTAGGTTAACAAAAGACGTCCATCACGTTCAACCATAATGCCTATATATAACCTGCCTAACTTCTAGTTGATCCAGAGGAAGGCAAAAAACCCCATCTGAAGCCTCTCTAATTTGCCGCAGAGGGGAAACAATTCCTTCCTGACCCCAAGATGGCAATCGGACCAGTCCCTGGATCAACTTGTACTAAGTGCTATCTCCCATAACCTTGTATTCCCTCACTTGCTAAGAAGCCATCTCTTTATATCTCTTACCTTAATGTGTGGGTCCACTTTGTCCAGTGCTGGCTTGAAATCCAAGTTATAATATTCAGGGTTCTGAATCCCTAAAACAGGAAGGTTAAGGGTTATTAAGTTAGGTGATATTGTTGACGCTTCTTTTAGGCAAAGGGAATGAAGTTCTGCAGATCTCCAGTAGGCTACAGAGATGAGGAGCTACCATGGCAACTGTAATTATGTTGAAACAATGGGGGTTTGACATAAGTGAAGACCTGAATAACATACCTCAATGTTCCTTCTATCTTGCTCTGTCAAAATAATGCTTAAGCAGTACATTTATGGAAGGCAAAATGGTGCTGAATGGTTAGTGTTTGTAGCATCTACTGAGAATTGAGGTATGCCAGTTTGGACTTTAGCTAGTGTTCCTAACTACTCTTCTTCTAAATGAATTTTCTCTTGGTTATCTGGTTTGGCCTATTTCTGGATGTGTCCTGATTAGTCCCCTCCTCTAAGGCCTCTTGATCCAACAATGAAACCACCATCTGCAACTGGACCAGTCCATCAAACAGATCCATTGGTTAGGTTTGGATGAACTGGTAGAAAGTATTAGTAATCAGAAGTATTAAATAAATCTGAGGTCGAACTAAAAGATGTGTCTTTTTTACCCAACCTATGAAAAGGTGATATCACCCAGATATTTTGCAACTTGTCATAAAGTAGATTGTCTAGTGCCCTTACCCTTTATTGCCCCTTCAAATTTCTCCTTGTTACCACCACTTATTGCTAAAGATTAAGATGCTGCTTAATGATAATAAAAGGTTCTGCCCTCTAATAGAAGGGAAAGATTTTCTAGAGGTGGCTCACCAGAGGTGCTGTTGGATTCTGATCCTGAGTTCCTGAGTTGGCCTTTATTAAACCTTTCGCCATCCCAGCCCTCGTACCACAATTGTTCATTATCAGTCAACCTGCACAGGAAAGAACAAAAGGAAAAACAGGTGTAAGGTGGGATCAGAGGCATCAGATTGTTTGAAATGAGACATCAGTGAGCAGCAGTTTAACTTCAAGTGTCCAGGTCCCTCAGCTTTCTGAACACGGATGATGTATGCAAACTCCCAGGTCACCCATGATTATGCTACATGCCCAGGTCACCCAGCTAGTTAGCTCAGTTTACAAAGTAGTTGGCTTTATATTTAGCTGGCCATACAGCCTCCATATTATCTCATAACATAAAAAGATATGCAGATAAGATCTACATAACGAATCCAACTCTAGTACCATCAGCAGACAAGATCTAAATAAAGAAACCAACTCTAGTACCATCAGCAGAGAAGATCTAAATAAAGAATAAAACTTCAACCATATTAAGAGAAAATCTAGATTATCCAACCCTAGTACCATCAGCAGAGAAGATCTAAATAAATAAACCAACTCTAGTACCACCAACAGAGAAGATCTAAATAAAGAAACTAACTCTAGCACCATAAGTAGAGAATATCTAAATAATTACACTTCAATACCATTTGAAGAGAAAATCTAGATTATCCAACCCTAGTACCACCAGCAGAGAAGATCTAAATAAAGAAACCAACTCTAGTAACACCAGCAGAGAAGATCTAAATAAAGAAACCAACTCTAGTACCATCAGCAGAGAAGATCTAAATAAAGAAACCAACTCTAGTACCATCAGCAGGTAAGATCTAAATAAAGAAACCAACTCTAGTACCACCAGCAGAGAAGATCTAAATAAAGAAACCAACTCTAGTACTATCAGCAGGTAAGATCTAAATAAAGAAACCAACTCTAGTACCATCAGCAGGTAAGATCTAAATAAAGAAGCCAACTCTAGTACCACCAGCAGAGAAGATCTAAATAAAGAAACCAACTCTAGTACCAACCCTAGATTATCCAACCCTAGTACCATCAGCTGAGAAGATCTAAATAAAGAATCCAACTCTAGTACCATCAGCAGAGATCTAAATAAAGAAACCAACTCTAGTACCATCAGCAGAGAAGATCTAAATAAAGAAACCAACTCTAGTACCATCAGCAGGTAAGATCTAAATAAAGAAACCAACTCTAGTACCACCAGCAGAGAAGATCTAAATAAAGAAACCAACTCTAGTACTATCAGCAGGTAAGATCTAAATAAAGAAACCAACTCTAGTACCATCAGCAGGTAAGATCTAAATAAAGAAGCCAACTCTAGTACCACCAGCAGAGAAGATCTAAATAAAGAAACCAACTCTAGTACCAACCCTAGATTATCCAACCCTAGTACCATCAGCTGAGAAGATCTAAATAAAGAATCCAACTCTAGTACCATCAGCAGAGATCTAAATAAAGAAACCAACTCTAGTACCACCAGCAGAGAACATCTAAATAAAGAATCCAACTCTAGTACCATCAGTAGAGAAGATCTAAATAATCAAACTTCAATACCATATGAAGAGAAAATCTAGATTATCCAACCCTAGTACCATCAGCAGAGAAGATCTAAATAAAGAAAGCAACTCTAGTACCACCAGCATAGAAGATCTAAATAAAGAAATCAACTATAGTACCATCAGCAGGGAAGATCTAAATAAAGAATCCAACTCTAGTACCATCAGTAGAGAAGATCTAAATAATCAAACCAATACCAAATAAAGAGAAAATCTAGATAATCCAACCCTAGTACCATCAGCAGAGAAGATCTAAATAAAGAATCCAACTCTAGTTCCATGTACTTGCTTCTAATTCAATAAACAGTGTATGTAAAATGTACAGATGGAGCAACTTTATCCAGATATTTGACTCATCAAACCCCACTATGCCATTCCATCTAAAGAAATTATTTCCATACCCTATTCCATTGACTTGCACGGTGAGACATGATGTGCTATGGGGCTCCTTGTGTCAACAGTGGCATGAAAATATAAAACATCTGTGAACCAGATGCTTCATAACCAGGCACCTGTTCCTCAACATAGTTATCCCACAACATTGGAAAGCACCCTCTTAGGAATAGATAATACAAATGGGCATTATGATGTATATCCTTCATGGCTTATACTATAGACCACCTGGGATAATTAATGACCATTAAGTGACAATGGACCCATTTTGAAATGGCTGGGCATGGGATTCCATGACTTGGGCTGGAAGTGAAGAAAGTCAACATCACACAAACAGTCTAATAGGAGTAGCATCTCTTATACCTATTTTCACAACATTGCTGAAGGGGTTAGGCTGTGGTTGGTTTACTGGTGAAGGGGGAGGCCCCCATTTTTGTTACTGGAAAAATATATAACTTTACCTTTCTTTGGCTTTGTTTTTCCCACATCGACAGATGATGATTGCCAGAGTGATAATTATAATGGCCAAAGCGATAAGTCCGACTGTCACTCCAGCAATGACGCCTGCTTTACTAACCGAGGTCCCACACCGCTCCCCTGTGTACCAGAACTGCCCCGACGTCTGGCAGCTGCAAAAGGTTAATAGGAGATTTTTAGGGGATTTTCTGAAGTTAATGCTACAGGGAGAAAATATAGGTGGTCTAGGTGGAGTATCTCCAACTGGCCTATCATAAGGGAGTACTAGGGGATACAAGAGCCCAGAACTCCAGAGGCCCGTAATTATTTCCATCAAGCTTTCCATCCCCACTCCCCAGTTCTACCACATATAGGACCTCCCCCTGACCCTGTCACTGACTCCGCCCATGTCATCACTGCCCCACCCCTCCACAGGCCAGTAATATATTAAGAAAAGTGGCAACCCCTATCTCCAAACCCATCTAGTGCACAAGAAATAGCCAATTGGATAAATAGTTTGTTGGGAAGCATTATAAGATGGAAATCTAGCCCTTGGGTAACTTTGCCCATAGCAACCAATCAGATCTTTGTTTTCTAACTTGTACGTAACTGTTCAAATCTAATTGCTGATTGGTTGCTATGACCAGTGATGTTGGTTTACACACTATAATAAATATGGTCTTCTTCATCACATGTGGATCATTCCTAAACGAGGTGTAAGAAGTAGTAACAGAAGGACTTACTAGCAGTGGGGTCCTGCGGTACTGACTGAGCACTGACCCGCGTTACAGTCGAAGAACTCGGGGTTCTGAGCGCTGCAGTTGCTGGCACAGAGGAGACTATTGGATTCATTGACACCATAGAAATATTGGCGCATCTCTTCAGGGATGAACTCTGAGCACAGACCTAGTGAGCAAGAACAATGGGCAAAATAGTAAGTCTTCCTGGTTGCTAAGGTCATTTGGATCCTAGCAACCAGATAGCTGCTAAAACTCCAAACTGCAGAGCTTCTGAACTGAAAATGAAATAACTGTAAAAAAGTAATAAAAAATGAAGACCAATTGCAATTTGTCCCAGGATATTACTCTGCACTAAAAGCTGACTCAAAGTAGAGCAAAGCTGTAGAGCAGTGATCATAGGCTTGGGGTATCGGTGCCGCTGCCAATCTCTGTATGTGCTTGGGGTGCCACAATCTACTGCCCTGGGTGTATTATATACTTGGGGTGCCACAATCTACTGCCTGGGTGTATTATATACTTGGGGTGCCACATTCTACTGCCCTGGGTGTATTATATACTTGGGGTGCCACATTCTACTGCCCTGGGTGTATTATATACTTGGGGTGCCACATTCTACTGCCCTGGGTGTATTATATACTTGGGGTGCCACATTCTACTGCCCTGGGTGTATTATATACTTGGGGTGCCACATTCTACTGCCCTGGGTGTATTATATACTTGGGGTGCCACAATCTACTGCCCTGGGTGTGTTATATACTTGGGGTGCCACAATCTACTGCCTGGGTGTATTATATAATTGGGGTGCCACAATCTACTGCCCTGGGTGTATTATATAATTGGGGTGCCACAATCTACTGCCCTGGGTGTATTATATACTTGGGGTGCCACAATCTACTGCCCTGGGTGTATTATATACTTGGGGTGCCACATTCTACTGCCCTGGGTGTATTATATACTTGGGGGGCCACAATCTACTGCCCTGGGTGTATTATATACTTGGGGTGCCACATTCTACTGCCCTGGGTGTATTATATACTTGGGGTGCCACATTCTACTGCCCTGGGTGTATTATATACTTGGGGTGCCACAATCTACTGCCCTGGGTGTATTATATACTTGGGGTGCCACATTCTACTGCCCTGGGTGTATTATATACTTGGGGTGCCACATTCTACTGCCCTGGGTGTATTATATACTTGGGGTGCCACATTCTACTGCCCTGGGTGTATTATATACTTGGGGTGCCACAATCTACTGCCCTGGGTGTATAATACACTTGGGGTGCCAATACCCACTAACTATTATTATATTTAATGTGATTGGGACGGTACCCCCTAAATAAAGTACCTAAAACCTCATTAAGGTTAATTTATCTAGGTCTCCGGGTTTCAAAGTTCCATTAATTTTCTGAATCAAAAATTAGCTTTACTTCACCATTAGCCTCAGTGTCAGACTGGAAAACCCAATTATAGGGCCCCCCCAGTGCAGCCTCAGCCCCCCCCCCCCCCCACAGCTAAGACCCTTCCACTCCCCCATGAATACTGGCGCCATCTCAGATCGCACAATGCATTCTGGCTCCCTAGTGCTCCACCATGCAGCCTGCCGGAGTGCTCAGTGCCCACCGGGTTTGTTCCCGGTTCCCCCGGCAGACCAGTCTGACCCTGGTTATCCAAAAATATATTTTTAAGAAAAACATTCAGTTTTTTTTAAATACTAAAGCAATTGTGTTTCAAAGGAAACTTTATTGTTTGCAGAGATGCATTAAGATTTATACCTGTAACATCCAGGGCTCTGTCTTGGATCTCTGTTCTGCTTGCATTGAACTCCAAGAAACCTGTAGGGTAGAACATGGGATGATATTACTGTATATGTGTGAGTGGGGAGATACCTGCACTGCCGTGTTTGTCATATTCTCTTGGTATTTATATGGGATTTGGGAGTTCCCATATCTCATTAGTAAGGGGGCCTGTGCTTGTATAAATGCGCTATGTGACATTAGCAATCCTGCTGGATATGTTGGGCTGTACCCCAAGACTTGTATCCCACCCCCTTGGTTAAGCTCCACAGTTCAGAATGTAACCCCCTCTTATATGTTGTCTGTGCTGACCTGGAGCATTAGAGGTGGAGTCCTTCCCAATGAGAGTCTCTTTAAGTTCTCTGACTGAATTATTGTATTGCTCGTGGCCACTTATTAAATCGACAGTTAGCAGCACTTCATGTTCCACCACCACACTTCCTGGTCTGAAGAGAGAACAAAAGAGATTGGTTACAAGGCAGAAACCAATAAGGATTTAGGAGACTAAATGGCCTCTCAATTTGGCACTAAGGACCACCTTTACCTATGAGTCTGTTGAGTTCTATTCTCAGGCTGGATCATTCTGTTCCTTGCTTCCCGGTATCTCCCTTTACATGAGGCTTAAACATAAGGAACAGGACTTTGCTTAAAGGTAAGTGTTCTGCGGGAGATGTTGGGTTACTCTTTTTGAGTTTAGATGTTAATGAACTGCATTCATACATAGGCTAACCCTCGCATTGCTTAATAATGCGCCAACGCATTTCCCCCCATCATTGCCACAAGGTCAAGGTCCGAGGTTCTCCAGATAAGGGGTCATTTTGTAATTTTACCCCCACATTGACATGAACTCATTCAGTTGGGTTATGTAGAAAGGGCGCAAAAACAGTCTCCAAAAGTTCATAAATATAAAGGTATTTTTTATAACAGACATATCTAGGACCATTATCACATATATAGGACCATTTTCCATCCCTTCTTAATAGAAAACTATACCCCCAAACAATGTAGGTCTCTATATAAATATATTGCATAAACAGCTTATATGTAAAACCCTGCTTCATCTAAATAAACCATTTTCATAATAATATACTTTTTTACTAGTATGTGCCATTGGGTAATCCTAAATAGGAAACTGCCATTTTAAGTACTAAGTGCCGCCCCCTGGGATCATAGGATTCACAGTGCACACAAACAAGCCAAGGCACACATACATGCTAGGCCCCATCAGCCAATGAATGGGCAGAGTTCTGCCTTTTGCTCCCACACTACTTCCTGTTACAGTTAGAGCTGCATCACTTCCTGTCAGCTGATCTCTGAGGAAGCACACAGCCCATCACTAGATGGTGGAATGATGGATTCCGGGACTTGAAATTCCTTTGCTTTCCAGAGAATCTGTGAACCTTCCACTATAGAAAACAGAGTCAACTCAAGTCCCAGAATCCATCACTTCACAATGGAACGAACCATGAGCCTAAGGGATGTGGTGAAACGATCCCTCTAATCATGGTCACTAGACTGTAACCACCTTATGTAATAAAAGGCACTAAGTTTGCCCAGTAGCAGTAACCTATGGCAACCAATAAGATATTTTTCTTTAAGATGGTTGCTTTGAAACAGGTGACCAGTATATTCTACCTGCTGATTGGTTGCTATTGGTTACTGCTCCTGTGCAAACTTAGTGCCTTTTATTACATAAGGTGGTTACAGTCTAAGACCAAAAGCAACCAATTAGCAAATAGTTTGCCTGATGCAAGTTAGAAAATAAAAGAAGAAGCTGATTGGCTGCACTGTTAGTAAATCTATCCCCAAGCTTCCTACTTGTTACATAGTTACATAGTTACATAGGGTTGAAAAAAGACCAGTGTCCATCAAGTTCAACCCATCCAAGTAAACCCAGCACACCTAACCCACACCTACCAATCTATACACTCACATACATAAACTATAAATACAACCACTAATACTAACTGTAGATATTAGTATCACAATAGCCTTGGATATTCTGATTGTTCAAAAACTCCTCCAGGCCCCTCTTATAGGCATTAACAGAATCTGCCATTACCCCATCACTAGGAAGGGCATTCCCCAACCTCACTGCCCTCACCGTGAGGAACCCCCTACCCAACATCCCCCGGCAGGGCATTCCCCAACCTCACTGCCCTCACCGTGAGGAACCCCCTACCCAACATCCCCCGGCAGGGCATTCTCCAACCTCACTGCCCTCACCCTGAGGAACCCCCTACCCAACATCCCCCGGCAGGGCATTCCCCAACCTCACTGCCCTCACCGTGAGGAACCCCCTACCCAACATCCCCCGGCAGGGCATTCCCCAACCCCCTCACTGCCCTCACCGTGAGGAACCCCCTACCCAACATCCCCCAGCAGGGCATTCCCCAACCCCCTCACTGCCCTCACCGTGAGGAACCCCCTACCCAACATCCCCCGGCAGGGCATTCCCCAACCTCACTGCCCTCACCGTGAGGAACCCCCTACCCAACATCCCCCGGCAGGGCATTCTCCAACCTCACTGCCCTCACCGTGAGGAACCCCCTACCCAACATCCCCCGGCAGGGCATTCCCCAACCCTCTCACTGCCCTCACCGTGAGGAACCCCCTACCCAACATCCCCCGGCAGGGCATTCCCCAACCCCCTCACTGCCCTCACCGTGAGGAACCCCCTACCCAACATCCCCCGGCAGGGCATTCCCCAACCCTCTCACTGCCCTCACCATGAGGAACCCCCTACCCAACATCCCCCGGCAGGGCATTCCCCAACCCCCTCACTGCCCTCACCGTGAGGAACCCCCTACCCAACATCCCCCGGCAGGGCATTCCCCAACCCCCTCACTGCCCTCACCGTGAGGAACCCCCTACCCAACATCCCCCGGCAGGGCATTCCCCAACCCCCTCACTGCCCTCACCGTGAGGAACCCCCTACCCAACATCCCCCGGCAGGGCATTCCCCAACCCCCTCACTGCCCTCACCGTGAGGAACCCCCTACCCAACATCCCCCGGCAGGGCATTCCCCAACCCCCTCACTGCCCTCACCGTGAGGAACCCCCTACGCTGCTTCAAATGGAAGCTCCGTTCCTCTAATCTAAAGGGGTGACCTCTGGTGCGCTGATTGTTTTTATGGGAAAAAAAGAACATCCCCCAACTGCCTATAATCCCCTCTAATGTACTTGTACAGAGTAATCATGTCCCCTCGCAAGCGCCTCTTTTCCAGAGAAAACAACCTCAACCTCGACAGTCTCACCTCATAGTTTAACCCTTCCATCCCCTTTACCAGTTTAGTTGCAGTCTCTGCACTCTCTCCAGCTCATTAATATCCTTCTTAAGGACTGGAGCCCAAAACTGCCCCCCATACTCAAGGTGAGGCCTTACCAGGGGCCTATAAAGGGGCAAAATTATGTTCTCATCCCTTGAGTCAATGCCCTTTTTTATACAAGACAGCACTTTATTTGCTTTAGTAGCCACAGAATGACACTGCCTGGAATTAGACAACTTGTGATCTACAAAAACCCCCAGATCCTTCTCCATTAAGGATCCCCCAACACACTACCATTCAGTAGATAGTTTGCGTTTATATTATTTCTACCAAAGTGCATAACTTTGCACTTATCAACATTGAACCTCATTTCCCAGTTTGCTGCCCAGTTATCTAATTTTGTCAAATCTCTCTGCAAAGCAGCACATCCTGCATGGAACTTATAGTTTTGCACAATTTAGTGTCATCAGCAAAAATAGAAACAGTACTGTCTATGCCCCCCTCCAGGTCATTAATAAACAAGTTAAAAAGCAAAGGACCAAGGACTGACCCCTGCGGTACTCCACTAACCACACTGGGCCAATTAGAAAATGTTCCATTTACCACCACTCTTTGTGTTCTCTATCCAATTACAAATATTATGTTCTAGGCCAATATTCCTTAATTTGATCATTAACCTTCTGTGAGATACTGTATCAAACGCTTTAGCAAAGTCCAAGTAGATGACATCCACTGCCATTCCAGCATCGAGGTTCCTACTCACCTCCTCATAAAAGGCAACTAAATTAGTCTGGTAAGATCTGTTACGCATAAAACCATGCTGGCACAAACTAATAGTATTGTGAACTGCAATGTATTCAAGTACCCTATCCCTTATTATAAGCCTTCATTATCTGGCTCTTCAGATGTATAGACAGATGAAAAATAAGAGTTCAAAATTTCAGCTTTTTCCCCGTTCTCATCAACCAACTTACCCCCCCCCCCCCCCCCCCCCAGGATAATAAGGTTCCCACCCCTTCTTGCTTTTACTATTCACATAATTAAAAAATAATTTTGGATTCTTTTTACTCCTAGCCTATCCCTTTCCATTTCTATTTCTATTTTAGCTTGCTTGATAGCTTTTTTGCATTCTTCATTTGCTTCAGATACTTGTATGGGATCTGTGCCTGCTAGACTGATACAGGCCAACAATATGTATGAGCAAAAACCAGATCCTTACTTGATCGAGGTGATCCTGACGCCAACATAGTCTGCGATTGACTGGTACAACTTTCCCATCTGCAGAGACAGGAAGGAAATCTTGACGTCAAAGAAAGAACATTCCACTCACTAGACATGAGGGTAAGAATTATCCAAAGCTGCTGCTGGTTTATCATTATTCCAACAATATTCCATATAAAGATTGGTTTTTCCGATCCCTTTCAATGTAACTACTTTCCACACCAGGCTGTGTGTTGCTAGTGCGCTGCTGAGTCATCCGGGAATCAACCAATCAGAGCAGATGAAACCTGTCATTGACTCACAGCATGTGTGTGTGTGTTGGTTGCAGTCAGAAGAAGACTATTAGGTTGAGGATTTCACTAATAGTGATTTACTAGTATTATATTCTATCAAATTGCTTTAGCTGCTGTGACTCTTTGTTTAGGGCCAAACCAATCAATATATAAGTGGGAGGAGCCTTTTTGTTGAAAGACTATGGACGGCCAGATGGGATGAAAAGTGGTAGTTAAGTGGTTCCTCACTTTAGAGCAGCGGTTCTCAACCTGTGGGTCGGGACCCCTTTGGGGGTCGAATGACCCTTTCACAGGGGTCGCCTAAGACCATCGGAAAACACATATTTCCCATGGTCTTAAGAATAATTTTATGGTTGGGGGTCACCATAACGTGAAAAACTGTATTAAAGGGCATTAGAAAGGTTGAGAACCTCTGCTTTAGAGCCTTCAGACATGATACTATTTTACATAGCAAGATCTGATGTAGTCACTCAATGGGAAATATGACTATTGCCAAATATTTGTATTTTTAGATCTAATTGTTTCCTGGCCTTCATAGATCCCTCCATGTGATGATGTTTGTAGAAATTAGAAAGGCAAATTCCATTCTCAAGGGCAGAAGATAATTGGCAAAATGTGTTCTGGACAAGACTAGAGAATATTGAAACCACAGTCAAATGTAAAAAGACTAGGGGAGCAACACAAGCACCATAACAGTTCATGGAGGTGCCAAATAAGGGCTGTGATTGGCTATTAGGGGCCTCTATGCACCCTATCAGCTTACAGGGGCTTTATTTGGTAGGAAATCTTGTTTTTATTCAACCAAAACTTGCCCCCAAGTCAGGAATTCAAAAATAACTCCCTGGTTTGGGGGCACTGAGAGCAACATCCAAGGTGTTGGGGAGCAATATACTGATTTAAACTGATTTAAACTTACCTCACGCTGAAATCTATCTTCAAACGCTCTGTATTGGTCGGACTCCTTATCAGTTAGATTGGCTGAGTATTCCATGTTGGACACCACAACGGTGACTTTGGCTTTAGCAATGAATGGACCCCCACCTAGAAAGATTCAGAGACCTTTATTTGGTTTATCTCCCATACAGGAGTGGCCCTTTCTTAGATAATGAAAGAATTTTTGTTTCCTATAGATGGGGGTTGCCTGGTCATACCCAAAGCCGATCCCCCGACCAGCAGATCCCCAAACATACCTGGTCTTATATCATTGGAAATTGACTCGCACCGGCTGCCATGGAAATTCTCATCACACACGCACAGCGAGCCAATGAGATGCCCATTTACACAGTGACCTAAACAAAAAATAGAAACAGTCAGAACAACATTCCTGAGATTCGCTCAAAAATCAACTAAAAAAATTACATTATTTCATTCAACAATCTAATCTTAAAACAGACTGAATTTTGAAAATTCAAGTTCTGGACAACTGTCCAAGTACGGTGAACTTCTGCTCTGTCTCCCTCCAAAACTTAGAATGACTACAGGCGGTTTATATACATATTAACTGGGGAGATACCTTACAGCCTAGACTGGGGAGATACCTTACAGCCTAGACTGGGGAGATACCTTACGGCCCCTAGACTGGGGAGATACCTTGCGGCCTCTAGACTGGGGAGATACCTTACGGCCCCTAGACTGGGGAGATACCTTGCGGCCCCTAGACTGGGGAGATACCTTACGGCCCCTAGACTGGGGAGATACCTTACGGCCCCTAGACTGGGGAGATACCTTACGGCCCCTAGACTGGGGAGATACCTTACGGCCCCTAGACTGGGGAGATACCTTGCGGCCCCTAGACTGGGGAGATACCTTACGGCCCCTAGACTGGGGAGATACCTTACGGCCCCTAGACTGGGGAGATACCTTGCGGCCTCTAGACTGGGGAGATACCTTACGGCCCCTAGACTGGGGAGATACCTTATGGCCCCTAGACTGGGGAGATACCTTACGGCCCCTAGACTGGGGAGATACCTTGCGGCCCCTAGACTGGGGAGATACCTTGCGGCCCCTAGACTGGGGAGATACCTTACGGCCCCTAGACTGGGGAGATACCTTACGGCCCCTAGACTGGGGAGATACCTTACGGCCTAGACTGGGGAGATGCCTTACGGCCCCTAGACTGGGGAGATACCTTACGGCCCCTAGACTGGGGAGATACCTTACGGCCCCTAGACTGGGGAGATACCTTACGGCCCCTAGACTGGGGAGATACCTTGCGGCCCCTAGACTGGGGAGATACCTTGCGGCCTCTAGACTGGGGAGATACCTTACGGCCCCTAGACTGGGGAGATACCTTACGGCCCCTAGACTGGGGAGATACCTTACGGCCCCTAGACTGGGGAGATACCTTGCGGCCCCTAGACTGGGGAGATACCTTACGGCCCCTAGACTGGGGAGATACCTTACAGCCTAGACTGGGGAGATGCCTTACGGCCCCTAGACTGGGGAGATACCTTACGGCCCCTAGACTGGGGAGATACCTTACGGCCCCTAGACTGGGGAGATACCTTACGGCCCCTAGACTGGGGAGATACCTTACAGCCTAGACTGGGGAGATGCCTTACGGCCCCTAGACTGGGGAGATACCTTACGGCCCCTAGACTGGGGAGATACCTTGCGGCCCCTAGACTGGGGAGATGCCTTACGGCCCCTAGACTGGGGAGACGCCTTACGGCCCCTAGACTGGGGAGACACCTTACAGCCCCTAGACTGGGGAGACTTGGGAGATGGGAATCAAGGACATCTCCATTGCCTCTAATTTTCCCAGACTCCCTTTCATCTGGTACATTATCAGTGACCTGGAGGAAAGCTGATGTAATTGCAATAGTCCAATATTATATGGTCCGAACCAGGCAGTAAAGACCTGGTGTTGAAATGTTGAAGAAGTTGGTTATGGCAAAGTCACGATTACCTTTATTTGTACTTGTAGTACTAGAGGAAATGCTGGTGGTGTTGTCAAAAGGTGGTGTATCAGTAGTTACTGTGCCATTGAAGTCATTGGTGGTGTTGTCAAAAGATGGTGTATCAGTAGTTACTGTTCCATTGAAGTCATTGGTGGTGTTGTCAAAAGGTGGTGTATCAGTAGTTACTGTGCCATTGACGTCATTGGTGGTGTTATCAGAAGGTGGTGTATCAGTAGTTACTGTGCCATTGAAGTCATTGGTGGTGTTGTCAAAAGATGGTGTATCAGTAGTTACTGTGCCATTGAAGTCATTGGTGGTGTTGTCAAAAGATGGTGTATCAGTAGTTACTGTGCCATTGAAGTCATTGGTGGTGTTGTCAAAAGATGGTGTATCAGTAGTTACTGTGCCATTGACGTCATTGGTGGTGTTGTCAAAAGATGGTGTATCAGTAGTTACTGTGCCATTGAAGTCATTGGTGGTGTTGTCAAAAGATGGTGTATCAGTAGTTACTGTGCCATTGACGTCATTGGTGGTGTTGTCAGGAGGTGGTGTATCAGTAGTTACTGTGCCATTGACGTCATTGGTGGTGTTGTCAAAAGGTGGTGTATCAGTAGTTACTGTGCCATTGACGTCATTGGTGGTGTTATCAGGAGGTGGTGTATCAGTAGTTACTGTGCCATTGACGTCATTGGTGGTGTTATCAGGAGGTGGTGTATCAGTAGTTACTGTGCCATTGACGTCATTGGTGCTGTTATCAGGAGGTGGTGTATCAGTAGTTACTGTTCCATTGAAGTCATTGGTGCTGTTATCAGGAGGTGGTGTATCAGTAGTTACTGTTCCATTGAAGTCACTGGTGGTGTTATCAAATGGTGGTGTATCAGTTACTGTGCCATTGGAGCTGCTGGTTGTGGATGATTGAGCGAAGTTCAAGATGACAGTAGAATCTACAACACAAAAATTTTTGATACCATTATAAATTGATCAGTGGCCGTTAACATGATGATATTACAGTATAGGCAAAAGGACCCTGGTTCTCAGATGTCTGGGTATCCCATAATCAAGTGCAGGGAACTGGTAAATTGTACCTTTTCTAACTCTGGGTCCCCTAGTATTTAGACAGCTATGAAGGGTCCTTAATTTAATGGGAAGTAAGTCCCTTGTTCCTGGGTCATAGCAGGACCTTTTGTGCAGTTCCACAGTTTGGCCATTAGGTGGTATAAAAGGCTGAGCAGCCATGAGGATGGAGGCCATTTTGTAAAGTCTCTACCTGAGTAAGCAGGCAGAGAGATATTGTGGAATCTGGGAATAGGTAGGTCCAGACAGAATAGGCAGCTCCTGTTATAGATCACACTAGGGGTGATAGACAGGCAGGGCTATTTAGTGAGCAGCATTTTGGCTCCAACCAGGAATGGTAGAGGGATTATTAGTCCGGGTATAACACTGCCCAGAGTAGGGGTAACAGTGTACAGACCTAGGGTTAGATAGTGATCACCCAGGTTCATCTGGAAGCATATACAGGTATAGGACCCATTATCCAGAATGCACGGGACCAAGGGTATTCCGGATAAGGGGTCTTTCCGTAATTTGGATCTCAATACCTACCTAAGTCTACTAAAAAATCAATAAAACATTAATTAAACCCAATAGGATTGTTTTGCATCCAATAAGGATTAATTATATCTTAGTTGGAATCAATTACAAGGTTCTGTTTTTTTTCTACATAGAAAAAGGAAATCAGTTTTAAAATTCTGAATTATTTGATTAAAATGGAGTCTATGGGAGACGGGCATTCCGTAATTCGGAGCTTTCTGGATAACGGGTTTCCGGATAAGGGGTCCGATACCTGTACCTGAAAGCTGGGAGTTAACCCATTGTGCCCTGCTGCTAAAGGATTATTGTGACCATTCATTGTAAGTACTACCTATTCTGTGAGATGCTACTACCTACCTATTCTGTGCTGTAATTACTCTGTGTAAATAAACAGTTCATGGTTTCAAGGTTAAGAACCACTGGCGCCCATTTATTGAGAAATACAACACATATCCACCTGGCCTCCATACCAAGCGAGGGCTCACCCCTAAAGGATACAGTCTCATCCTGGGTAAAATACGGTGTAGCTTGTGGTAATAGAAGGGCTAATTTACTATAAGTTTACACAATCAATCCCATAATTCCTTCTGGGGATGAAGATCTGGATAAATCCTTACAAGCTTCTTAAACACAAAAATCACCCTCTGTCTATGGAACCGAATGTTTCTCTGATTTGACCAAAAATGAACAAAATGGCACAGAAAGCTAAATGTCGGCATTGGGTTATTCACTAAGATGAGGGATTTGCTCACAGGTCTGATGACTTTTGCACTGTACCCCAACAATTACATAGATAAAACAAATATATTGGTAAAATTACTTGCACAAATACCTTTAGAATGATTGTTTTTTAAATAAGTGTATCTGAGAAGGTTCCTTAGATTTTCTTGCATTAGGAAAAAAAGTTTAGGGGTAGAGTTCCCCTTTAAAGATATTATATCAGCTATAAGAAAAACTCACCCTGTACAAAGCCACATATGAGTATGAGCAGAGCCAAAGCCCATTGCAGGGTCCCCATCCTGACGAACCGGGTCTCTCCCTCTGTCTCTCAGCCTTCTGCCCTGTGTGTGTTTATCCCACATACTCACCTGGCTTATATATATATATATCCCATCAGTCCCTTGGGGAGGAGTAATGCAAAGTATATATGATTTTAGATATAATTACAGGGTTCAGAGTCCATATAGTCTGAGGCAGATATTCCCAACTTATTCTACTTCCTTCTCTGAGCATCACTCATGTATTATAAGGGATAATGTACCCCCTACTGTAAATGATAAGGATATTAGCAGTCACTGAGGGGTTCTGTGCCCCCCATATAAAGGCACAAGGCTGCAGGCTGAGTTATACAGGGAACTCTGAGTATCACTCATGTATTATAAGGGATAATGTACCCCCTACTGTAAATGATAAGGATATTAGCAGTCACTGAGGGGTTCTGTGCCCATATAAAGGCACAAGGCTGCAGGCTGAGTTATACAGGGAACTCTGAGTATCACTCATGTATTATAAGGGATAATGTACCCCCTACTGTAAATGATAAGGATATTAGCAGTCACTGAGGGGTTCTGTGCCCCCCATATAAAGGCACAAGGCTGCAGGCTGAGTTATACAGGGAACTCTGAGTATCACTCATGTATTATAAGGGATAATGTACCCCCTACTGTAAATGATAAGGATATTAGCAGTCACTGAGGGGTTCTGTGCCCATATAAAGGCACAAGGCTGCAGGCTGAGTTATACAGGGAACTCTGAGTATCACTCATGTATTATAAGGGATAATGTACCCCCTACTGTAAATGATAAGGATATTAGCAGTCACTGAGGGGTTCTGTGCCCATATAAAGGCACAAGGCTGCAGGCTGAGTTATACAGGGAACTCTGAGTATCACTCATGTATTATAAGGGATAATGTACCCCCTACTGTAAATGATAAGGATATTAGCAGTCACTGAGGGGTAAACTAATTAAGCTATAGAATCAGAATTCCTCTGCCTATTTATTCCTATAGCTTTATTGCAGTATATTAAGCAATGATTACGGCACAGAGTGACGCCCGTTGTGCTGAATTACAGAGAGGTGTATCAGTCTGTGCACGTGTGAGCCATGATTACAATCTCCTTATCAGCAATCAGTATCTGAATTTGGGGTTACGTTTATAAAGGGTTGTTTAAGCTCTGTTCCTTATTGGCCCACAAGAAATACGCAAGCAAAACCTGTAGCCAGGAAGTTGCATGAGTGAATGCAAAGCAGTGAGTAAAGGGCAATTTTTGGACGTAAGTTACTTTGTTTTCTAACACAATTCAGCATTTTCCACTAGAGTTCCAGCGTAATTGCCCCCACGCGATTGTGCCCGATGGCTCAAAGGGAATGCAGTTTTACATAATTAGTCCCCTATGGAAACCCTAGAATTTATCAGCAAGTTCAGGGTGATAATAGCCCTGGGGTCCCTCAGGCCAGTGGTGTAACTATTATCATTATTATTATTAACATTTATTTATAAAGCGCCAACATATCCCGCAGCGCTGTACAATAAGTGGGTTTCTTACATTGGACATACAGAGTAACATATAAAGCAATCAATAACCGATACAGGAGGGGAAGGGAGCCCTGCCCAAAAGAGCTTACACTCTACAAGGAGTAACATATAAAGCAATCAGTAACCGATACAGGAGGTGAAAATAATATCCCTATATGTTACAATAGGGGGCACTTTATATATTATAAGGAACTCCTGGGGGCTTATAATATCCCTATATGTTACAATAGGGGGCACTTTATTCACTATATATTATAAGGAACTCCTCGGTGACTTATAATATCCCTATATGTTACAATAGGGGGCACTTTATATATTATAAGGAACTCCTGGGGGCTTATAATATCCCTATATGTTACAATAGGGGGCACTTTATTCACTATATATTATAAGGAACTCCTCGGTGACTTATAATATCCCTATATGTTACAATAGGGGGTACTTTATTCACTATATATTATAAGGAACTCCTCGGGGGCTTATAATATCCCTATATGTTACAATAGGGGGCACTTTATTCACTATATATTATAAGGAACTCCTCTGGGGCTTATAATATCCCTATATGTTACAATAGGGGGTACTTTATTCACTATATATTATAAGGAACTCCTCGGGGACTTATAATATCCCTATATGTTACAATAGGGGGTACTTTATTCACTATATATTATAAGGAACTCCTCGGGGACTTATAATATCCCTATATGTTACAATAGGGGGTACTTTATTCACTATATATTATAAGGAACTCCTCGGGGACTTATAATATCCCTATATGTTACAATAGGGGGTACTTTATTCACTATATATTATAAGGAACTCCTCGGGGGCTTATAATATCCCTATATGTTACAATAGGGGGTACTTTATTCACTATATATTATAAGGAACTCCTCGAGGACTTATAATATCCCTATATGTTACAATAGGGGGCACTTTATTCACTATATATTATAAGGAACCCCTCGGGGGCTTATAATATCCCTATATGTTACAATAGGGGGCACTTTATTCACTATATATTATAAGGAACCCCTCGGGGGCTTATAATATCCCTATATGTTACAATAGGGGGCACTTTATTCACTATATATTATAAGGAACCCCTCGGGGGCTTATAATATCCCTATATGTTACAATAGGGGGCACTTTATTCACTATATATTATAAGGAACTCCTCGGGGACTTATAATATCCCTATATGTTACAATATGGGGTACTTTATTCACTATATATTATAAGGAACCCCTCGGGGGCTTATAATATCCCTATATGTTACAATAGGGGGCACTTTATTCACTATATATTATAAGGAACCCCTCGGGGGCTTATAATATCCCTATATGTTACAATAGGGGGCACTTTATTCACTATATATTATAAGGAACCCCTCGGGGGCTTATAATATCCCTATATGTTACAATAGGGGGCACTTTATTCACTATATATAAGGAACCCCTCTGGGACTTATAATATCCCTATATGTTACAATAGGGGGCACTTTATTCACTATACATTATAAGGAACTCCTCGGGGACTTATAATATCCCTATATGTTACAATAGGGGGTACTTTATTCACTATACATTATAAGGAACTCCTCGGGGACTTATAATATCCCTATATGTTACAATAGGGGGTACTTTATTCACTATACATTATAAGGAACTCCTCAGTGACTACTATTACTTATTATTCTGTTCCAATGGGTCACATGGTATAAGCGCCTCAGGGGAGGCAACCAGAGATCATCAATCTATATGTCTTCTGTAATAAGGAAAATAATAAAAGGATAAAAAGTGCAATAATAATGTTTTCTTCACACTTGTTTCCTTCTTTATATGAAACAGTTCAGAGGAGGGAACAGGAACATTACACGGGTATGGGGTCTGTTATCTATCTGTTTGATTATCACAGAGAAAAGGGAAACCATTCCAAAAAATGACGGACTTAATGGGAGATGGCCTTCCCATAATCCCAAGCTTCCTGGATAAGATACATGTACAATGTTTGCGCCTTCTGAATTGGATTTTCTATTGTCTTTAGTATTTTATATCATTATAGGGCAAGTATATATAGTATATAAGTTATTAGCACTGGGTCACACTGAGATTTTTTTTTTAACTCAAGAAAAAAAAACCCCATAGATTTTTGTGAAATCCAAGTCCGGCTTGGGACTCCTCCCGTTACATGGGAGTAGGAGAAACAATAGGTTAGCTGAAAGCAGTTCTAATGTATAGTGCTGGCTCCTTCTGAAAACTCAGACTCAGGCACACTTTACTGCTGCGCTGCAAGTTGGAGTGATACCCCCCCTCACCCCCAACAGCCAATCAGCAGAACAATGGGAAGGGAGCAAGATAGCAGCTCCCAGTAGGTATCAGAATAGCACTCAATAGTAAGAAATCCAAGTCCGGCTTGGGACTCCTCCAGTTACATGGGAGTAGGAGAAACAATAGGTTAGCTGAAAGCAGTTCTAATGTGTAGCGCTGGCTCCTTCTGAAAACTCAGACTCAGGCACACTTTACTGCTGCGCTGCAAGTTGGAGTGATACCCCCCCTCACCCCCAGCAGCCGATCAGCAGAACAATGGGAAGGGAGCAAGATAGCAGCTCCCAGTAGGTATCAGAATAGCAGTCAATAGTAAGAAATCCAAGTCCGGCTTGGGACTCCTCCAGTTACGTGGGAGTAGGAGAAACAATAGGTTAGCAGAAAGCAGTTCTAATGTGTAGTGCTGGTTCCTTCTGAAAGCTCAGACTCAGGCACACTTTACTGCTGCGCTGCAAGTTGGAGTGATATACCCCCCCTCACCCCCAGCAGCCGATCAGCAGAACAATGGGAAGGGAGCAAGATAGCAGCTCCCAGTAGGTATCAGAATAGCACTCAATAGTAAGAAATCCAAGTCCGGCTTGGGACTCCTCCAGTTACATGGGAGTACACATTACATATCTGGCCGAAAACTGGGGAAGGAATTGGGGAGGAAGGCACGGAGGGCCAATACACGGCATGTCAGATGCTGAGTCCAGTGTGACTATGTTATTTATTTTTCAGCCTCAGTGAGAGTGGTCAAAACCATTGGGAATCCCATGACTTATACCTTCTCTCCCCTCCCCTCTAGGACACACTATATCAAACATAAACATAATTATAGATGCATTGTGTTGAAAATAACTGATTTTTTATTCAATAAATAAATGCAAACTGAAGTATATATAAAAAGAAAGACCCAGTTGGTGCTGTATTTACAATGCAGACGCCATATAGGAACAACACAAAGGAAAAGAGCACGGAAGTTACATTCGCTTCAGTACATATCATGGGATTTAAGATGATGCTGATAAATTTAATGACCCACTCTGGCCCTGGCAGTCGTAACCTGTGGGGAAAAGAGAGAGGTGTAAACAACAGATGCCGTAATATAACGCACCATTTAGCTGTGCTAAATTCACATGGAGTGGCTGTGGAACATTGCCCATCATTCAGACGTACAGGCTAGGGAGCACTAGGGGCCACTGGGATCCGGAGAGCGCTGTGTTCTGAACAAAGGCGATACGGCAATGCCGGGAAAAGTATCAGGGGATGCATCAACTATGCGGCGATCGATTGATCGAGCCTAGCCTTCCTTCTATATAGGAAGGAGTCAGGTTAGGCTCGATCAGTCGATCGCCACATAATTGATGCATCCCCTAATACTTTCCCCGGCATCGCCGTATCGCCTTTGTTCAAATGACCGGAAGCCGAGTTTAACAGGTATTTTCTTCTAAAGCATTCAAAATAACAAATGGTTTTTAGGATAGGGCAATTATTGGGGGGAGGGTAGAAAAGATTTTTTAGTTAAAAAATTTTAGTGTTACTTTTCCTTTAATGCCGACCCATAGAAGGAGTTAAGTACAAGGCTTTACACTTGCACCCAGGACAATAATAAACAGACCATTGTGCACTTCCATTTCTAATAAACCCAACCCCCCTCTTACCTTAAGGTTTGGGTCCACTTTATCCAGCGCTGGTCTGAAATCCCCGTTACCAGATCCGGTGCCCTGAGACCCTAAAACACACAGTAAGTTTAAGGGCTATTAAGATGGAAGCTAATATTGTTTTTTGGGGGGGGAAATAAATAAAGCATCTCTTCAATCACTTAGGGTTCCTTCTCCTCCTGTAACCCACTCAGCCCCCTCCCTTAGGAATTTACTTTGGCTGTTGGCTACTGAGCATGCTCAGTTCTTCTTAGCTCAGATTATTAAACACACCCTCCAGGCTAGCAACCAATGAAGAGATGGCACTGTTGGTTCCCATAGAAACTCTGCTCTAGCTGTCTGCTACTATTTTTTCTCCTAAACTTCTCTCCTGAGCTCAGCTTTACAGTGCTTTATCCAAGCAAGACTTTTTTTTTATTAAAGTTCTGCCTGTGTAAGCCTGCATTCTTGATTGCATGAACTTGACAGCGAACATGTGCTGTTTGCAGATGTGGCACTGATAATGTCAGTGCAAGAAATACGAATCTTGGAAATGATTCAAATTCGAAAATTGATAAATCAGCCCTTAATGTAATGAATAATGAAGGTGGGGGTACAGGGTCAGAAACTTTGGAACCCAGCACAGGTTATTTATATGGGGCCCCCCATGAACACAAGTGCACAGTACCTAAATTTTGGCCATGCCCCTTGTGTGTGCTCTTTGGCTCTTTGCTTATTGAGCATGTACAGTTCTCAACACACCCTCCATCCCAGCAGCCAATGAAGAGATGGCACTGCTGGTTTCCATAGAAACTCTGCTCTAGCTGTGCACTTTTCTGGAGAAACAGGTTTTTTTCTCCTAACCTCCTTTCCTGAGCTCAGCTTAACCAATACAGTGCTCACTCCAAGCGGGACTTTTTATCAAAGTAAGTTCTGCCTGTGTAAGCCTGCATTCTTCATTGCGTGAACTTAACAGGTCACATGTACTGTTTGCAGATGTAATTGTCACTGAAGATGGGAGGGAAAATGGTGTCAGAGGGAAAATGGCTGATGGATGAAAGCTGGGGGATATATGCAGTACAAATGATACCTTCTGGGTAGGGAAGATGTGCCCAACTTATGTATATGGTAGGAAAATATTAGCATCATGGGAGTCAATGTGTAGGCCTTCCTCGCCTAAGCTAGGTGCCAGTGCAGTTGGTTAGTAGCATTCAGAGAGCTCCGAGATATTACCTGTCTGGACTTTAGCTACTGTTTCTAACTACTCTTCTGCTAAATCGCCCTTCTCTCGAGTCCCTTGGTATCTGACTTTCCAATGGTTTACCAGGTGTTTATATGGAAAAGTCTTTCTTAACTAATGAGTATACTGGTTGTCGGCTCGGTACTACAAAAGAAAGGTTCTGGAAGACTTTGTGGAGGTGGCTCACCAGAGATGCTGCCGGAGCCTGAGTTCCTGATTTGTCCTTTTTCAAACTTTTCATCATTCCAACCCTCATACCAGGTTTGTTCATTATCAATTAACCTGTACAGGAAAGAAGAAAAGGGGAAACAAGTGTTAAATATGAAATGCAAAAGAGATATAGTAGAAGGGGGAGAAAGGAATAACATCAGTGTCTTTGCCCCCCCCCCCAACCCCGATATATGTGGTCATATATGCAAACTCATGGACCCTTTTTCCTCACCCCCACTGGGCCCACCCACAGGATCACAGTGCCTACTGTCACTGTAGCCAGCTAATGGAATACCCATAATACTACAGACCCAATTCACCCAGCCAATTGGGAGGTTCAACGTTGAAGCTTCTGAATTCTGTCCAATCGGAGAGCAGTTCTTGCTCAAAGAGAAGTTTTTAGTTTAGATGGTGGGAGAAGAAGATGGGCACTACCCAGCCAAGGAACCCGTTTAGTATTAATCTGGCTCAGCTGGGTGAGGAAGGGCAAGATGAGAGGTTGGGCGGTGGGTTGCAAGGGATGTTAACCTGTGTACAATAGAAGTGAAGAAGGCCGGCATTAAACATGAAGAGCATCTAGAGCAGCTTCTCTTCCAACCACCTCCATTGACCGTTCTTATGGTTACTGGAGGATAAGGGTGGTTTATTTCTAGGTCTTCTTAAAACTTGCTTGGACATGCTTGCAGTTTGGGTTCCTATGCCCTGGGATTGAGTAGACTGGTGGGCAATATATGCTTTCTACATTTGTGGGCCCATAGATAATATTAATCAGTTGCTTGTCTTTACATGCCCACCTAACCCCTTCAAGTTCAGGGGCTGGTCCATAATTAATAGCCGGGGGGGGGGGGGTTACTTGTAGCAAACATTCTTTGGTTCCTTTTAGTTCAAGCTTCATCAACATCAGTCTGTGTCTTCTTGACCCTACCCTAGTTATCCTTTGTATTTACAAATTTTAAATGTACCTTTCCTTGAATTTATTTCTCCCACGTTGACAGTTGGTGATCGACAGAGTGGTGATTATAATCAGCAAAGCGATAAGTCCGACTGTCACTCCAGCGATGACGCCAGCTTTACTAATAGAGTTCTCGCACCGGTCCCCTGTGTACCAGAACTGCCCCGACGTCTGGCAGCTACGGGAAAATAAAAGGGGATGAGATTTTGTGATGCTATAGGAAGAACCCTATGGGAAGACTCATTGATCAACAGTCTCATTTTAGCGGTTTTTAGAGGTTTTTGAAACCACCAATAAACTCATTTTCTCTAAAAGAACGAATGTCACAAATGAAGTCAAAAACCCCAAAAACCTCTAAAACCAGGAAGCAAAGAAAGATTAGCCAATTGAAAGAGGACCGCTGCCATTGACTTAAGGTGCCCATACACGGGCCGATTCCCTTAGACCAATTCAACGGCCCGTGTAGAGGCACAGACGTCAGGCCTGCCCGACCGATATCTGGCCTCAAATCGGGCATATCTTGATCGGGCAGGTTAAAAATTTAGTTGGATCAGGAACCGCATCAGCTCGTTGATGCGGTCCCCAAACCGACTGTGCCTATACCCATCGTTATAATTCGATCCTTTGGCCCCAGGGCTGAACGACCGAATTAGCCTGAATTTGCCCGATATCGCCCACCCGTAGGTGGGGATATCGGGAGAAGATCCACTCGCTTGGCGACTTTGTCAAGCGAGCGGATCTTAACATGTATGGCTGCCTTTATACATGACCTCGACAGCTTTTAGATGGAATAATAAATGGCTAAAAATATAACTCTTTCCCATTAATAATGTTATTTTTGCATAAAATAATATCAATTGTGAAAAAATGTGGGGAATTTACTAAGTCATGATCTTTTCGAGTCGGGCTGAAAACCCAAAACAGTTGTGGAAAAGAAGTTGCAACTTTTCTGAGATCTATTATGCGACAAAACTAACAATTTAGAAAAAAATCCATCTAAAACCTGTCGAGATCATGCAGAAGTCAATGGCCAATGTCCCTTTTCCAACTGGAAGATCTATCTTTGCTTCGTGGATTTAGAGTTTTTGGGGCTTTTGTGGGACAACTTTTTTTTGACATTTTTTGTTTGTGTTTTTGTGGCTGAAAAACGCCGAATCTTGGCCGAATCCCGAACCGAATCCTAGAAGAAGGATCCTCTAGGGAAGGGAAGGGGCAACGGGCATTAACTTCTACATGATCTTGGCAAGTTGTTGGATTCAAATATTTTATTGTTTTGATGCATAGTGAATCTGGAGATTTTAAAGAGATAGTAAAGTCGAGACTTTTTTTTGGTGACTTTTATCACTAAATAATCTGAATTAGAAAAAAAAATCCAACCATTAGTAAATGGCCCCCTTAGAGTTCACTATTTCATAAATATTTCTAGGGTGGTCTTCCTCATCAAGCTCAAAGCATTCCAAAGGCTATGGGAAAGGGAATGTGGCACTTACTAGCAGTGGGGTCCTTCTCTAGTGATCGAGCACTGACCCCCGTTACAGTTGGCAAAGTCTGGGTGCTGGGAGTTGCACTTGCTGATACAGTGAAGCTTATTGGAAATGTTCACTCCAGAAAAATATTGGCGCATCTCTTCAGGGATGATATCAAGCTCCGAGCACAGTTCTAGTGAGCAAGAACAATGGTCAAAATAGTAAGTCTAAAACTGTGCTTTGTATAAATTCACAGAATAATTGGCACATATAAAGGTGACTCTGCACTTTAAAACCCAGTGAGGTAAACGTCTTCAGATAGAAGGCACACTTACATTTTCCGATTTAGTTTTTTTAGTAGCTTTCTGAGATTTACTATGTAGTGATGGGCGAAAAAGTGTCAAAAGAATTGTCGCGCATCAAAAAAGAATTTGTCACGCATCAAAACAACTGTCTCTCTCATCAAAAAGAATCGTCTCTCGCAACAAAAAGAATTGTCACTCGCGTCAAAAAGAATTGTCTCTCACAACAAAAAGAATTGTCACTCACGTCAAGAATTGTCTCTCGCAACAAAAAGAATTGTCACTTGCATCAAGAAGAATTGTCTCTCGCAACAAAAAGAATTGTCTCTCGCAACAAAAAGAATTGTCACTCGCGTCAAAAAGAATTGTCACTCACGTCAAAAAGAATTGTCACTCGCGTCAAAAAGAATTGTCTCTCGCAACAAAAAGAATTGTCACTCGCGTCAAAAAAAATTGTCACTCGCGTCAAAAAGAATTGTCACTCGCGTCAAGAAGAATTGTCACTCGCGTCAAAAAGAATTGTCTCTCGCAACAAAAAGAATTGTCACTTGCGTCAAAAAGAATTGTCACTCGCGTCAAAAAGAATTGTCACTCGCATCAAAAAGAATTGTCACTTGCGTCAAGAAGAATTGTCACTCGCATCAAGAAGAATTGTCACTTGCGTCAAAAAGAATTGTCACTCGCGTCAAAAAGAATTGTCTCTCGCAACAAAAAGAATTGTCACTTGCGTCAAAAAGAATTGTCACTCGCGTCAAAAAGAATTGTCACTCGCGTCAAGAAGAATTGTCACTCGCGTCAAAAAGAATTGTCTCTCATCAAAAGAATTGTCACTCGTGCCAAAAAGAATTGTCTCTCGCGTAAAAAAAATGTCACTTGCGTCAAAAAGAATTGTCTCTTATCAAAATTCACACAATTTTTTTTTAGCTCAACATTTTCCCCGTTTCGTGAATCTTTTGAAAGATTTGTGAATTTTTCGGCTCATCACTATTACTATGCTACAAAACTGCAACAATTCCGAATCTGAAAATAGAGTTTTTCAGATTTTTGACACTGGCTGACAATTCCAAAAAGTCGCAGTTATCGCGTGACAAATTGAAAAAGTCGCGGAAAAGTCAAGAAATCTGCAACTTTTTTTGCCTTGTCACATGATAGCCGTGTCACACACAAACCAATGTTGAAAATCCAAAAACCTCTTACAATACAAAGCAAAGAAAGATCTTCCCGGAAGGGACATCTGCCATTGACTTCTTCATGATCAAGTTTAAGATGCAGTATTTTCGTATTCGGAATTGTTGCAGTTTTGTCACATAGTTGCAACTTTTTTTTCGATGGGCAGATTTATCAGAATGTGAGTTAAGAGCTTAATACTAGGGATGCACCGAATCAGGATTCGGTTCAGAATTCAGCCAGTATTCAGCCTTTTTCGGCAGCGTTCGGATTCGGCCGAATCCACGGTTCTATTCATTCCTGTGGTATTTTTAGAATTGTATTTATCAACCAGTAAAAGTAAGGGGCAGATTTACCAAAACTCAAACTTTTCAGATTTTTTGAATAAACCGGTTTCTGCGACTTTTTCGAGTTACTTTCACCCATTGATAAATACGCTTCCAAAAAACCCACAGGAATGAATAGACTGCGGATAAGCGATGAGCGAATTTTTTTAGCCAGGCATGGATTCGCAGCAAATTTCCGCATTTCGCCATTGGAGGAAAAAAAAAAGTCAAATTGGGCGTGATCATGTCAAAATGGGCGCGGCTGCGGCAAAATGGTCTTTTTGCCCTATGTTCTTGATTTGCCATAGGTTATGCAGTAATAAATAGGCTGCATTTTTATGGCAAGAAGACGCAATACTGACCTTCCACAACATAAAATATCTCTTTAAGAAAACACTATTTTTTAATACGAAGTCAGAGAGCTTCAAAGGAAACTCTATTCTTTGTAGACAGACAGTCACAATATGAGATTTATACCTGTAACATCCAGGGCTCTCTCTTGGATCTCTGTTTTGCTTGCATCGAACTTCAAGAAACCTGTAGGGTAGAACATAGGGTGATGTTATATGTGTGAGTGGGGAGATACCTGCACTGCCGTGTTTGTCATATTTTGATCTCTTAGGGGCACATTTACTAACCCACGAACGGGTCGAAATGAGTCCGATTGCGTTTTTTTCGTAAAGATCAGTATTTTGCGATTTTTTCGTATTTTTTGCAATTTTTTCGGCGTCTGTACGAATTTTTCGTTACCAATACGATTTTTGCGTAAAAACACGAGTTTTTCGTAGCCATTACGAAAGTTGCGTAAAATCTTGCGATTTTTCGTAGCGTTAAAACTTGCGCAAAAAGTTACGTTTTTTTCGTAGCGTTAAAACTTACGCGAAACTTCGCACCTTTTAAGTTTTAACGCTACGAAAAAGGCGCAACTTTTCGCGTAAGTTTTAACGCTACGGAAAAATCGCAAGATTTTACGCAACTTTCGTAAAGGCTACGAAAAACTCGCGTTTTTACGCCAAACTCGTATCGGTAATGAAAAATTCGTAAAGACGCCGAAAAAATCGCAAAACATACTAAAAAAGTCGCAAAATGTTCGTTTTCAAGTCGGAACTTTTCCAATTCGGGTCGGATTCGTGGGTTAGTAAATCAGCCCCTTAGTATTGATGAGCGAATCTGTTCCGTTTCGCTTCGCCGAAAAATTTGCGAATCTTTCAAAAGATCCGCAAAATGGCAAAAAATTAGCGAAATGGCTAAAATGTCGTGCGGCAAAAAAAAAATTGTCGCCCGCGTCTATTATTTTGTCACGCAGCTATTATTTTGTCACCCGCAGCTATTATTTTGTCACCCGCAGCTATTATTTTGTCGCCCGCGGCTATTATTTCATCGCACGGCTATTATTTTGTCGCCCGCTGCTATTATTTTGTCGCACGGCTATTATTTCGTTGCCCGTGGCTATTTTTTCGTTGCGCGGCTATTATTTAGTCGCCCGCAGCTATTATTTCGTCACATGGCTATTATTTAGTCACATGGCTATTATTTAGTCACATGGCTATTATTTCGTCGCATGGCTATAATTTCGTCGCCCGCAGCTATTATTTCGTCGCCCGCAGCTATTATTTCGTCGCACGGCTATTCTTTTGTCGCCCGCAGTATCTGTACTGCATCTAATCCATTCGTTTCCTAAAACAAAAAGCAGCTTTCACTCAGCGGCCATTTTCCTTCTCAAACATCAGATGTGCGCTGTAAAAACTCATGCAATGAAGAATGCAGGCTTACACAGGCAGAATTGACTTTAATAAAAAATTCTTTCTGCCCTGTAACGGCGAAACTGAGTGCAGGAGAGGAGGTTAGAAGAAAAAATATGTTTCTGCAGAATAGGGCACAGCTAGAGTAAAGTTTCTATGGAAACCAACATTGCCATCTCTTCATTGGCTGCTGGACTGAAGGGTGTGTTTAGTAACCTGAGTTGAGACGAACTGAGCATGCTCAGTAGCCAACAGCCAACGTAAATTCCTGAGGGAGGGGGCTGAGTGGGTTAGGGGAGGAGAAGGAACCCTAAGTGATTAAGGGGATGCTGCAGCCTTACTGTTAACCCTTAACAAACAGGCATTGCAGGTATTTAAAAACTGCAAAGAGGCTGTTTACCAATTAACATTTTTTTGTGCTGGGTTTACATGTCCTTTAATATGAGACTCTTGACCAAGCCCTTATGTGCCGGTATAAATGCACTGCAAGATGAGCAATTAGCCTCAGACTATATTGTATGCCAAGACTTGGTGAGATCTACAGCTCAGAATTTGCCCACCCGTGAGTTCTGTTGCCGCACACATTGTCAGTGCTGACCTGGAGCATCAGAGGTGGAGCTTGTCCCGTTGAGAATTTCATTAAGGTTCCTGACCGCATTGGCATGTTGCTCAGTTCCATTTATTAAATCGACATTTATCAGCACGTCAT
Organism: Xenopus tropicalis; assembly: GCF_000004195.4. NCBI lineage: Eukaryota > Metazoa > Chordata > Amphibia > Anura > Pipidae > Xenopus > Xenopus tropicalis. The sequence goes on along the minus strand of NC_030679.2, from coordinate 142,776,174 downwards.
GGTCCACCACTATGCTTCCTTTTCTAAAGAGAGAACAGACAGAGTACTAAGGGCCGCCCCCTGGGATCATAGGAGTCACAGTGCACACAAACAAGCCAAGGCACACGTACATGCTAGGCCCCATCAGCCAATGAATGGACAGAGATGATGTCAGCTGATCTCTGAGGGAGCACACAGCCCATCACAAAATGGCAGCTCAAAGGATAAGATGTAATAGGGCAATATTTACTGATTGGTAAATTCTGTCTTTTACGCCCACACTACTTCCTGTTACAGTTAGAGCTGCATCACTTCCTGTCAGCTGATCTCTGAAGGAGCACACAGCCCATCACAAAATGGTGGATCAAGGGAAAAGATGTAAAAGGGCAATATTTACTGATATATATATATATGTTCTAGTTTGGTAATGTCTGTCTTTTTCTCCCACACTACTTCCTGTTACAGTTAGAGCTGCATCACTTCCTGTCAGCTGATCTCTGAGGGAGCACACAGCCCGTCACAAAATGGCGTCAAGTGAAAGGACGCACAAGGCCAATATTTACTGATATATATATATATATATTCCAGTTTTGTAAGATTCTTTAATAGGCAATATATATATATTTGAGGGTATAGTTTACTTTAAGTAACATTGTCACTAAACTGTACCCGTTCAGATACCAAAAGTAACCAGTCTCATAAGCCTAATGCAAGAAAATGAAAGAAAAGATCTGATTGGTTTGACTGTTAGTAAAACCAACCCCTACTTTATTTGTATGGGGTTAGCAGCCATTCCTGCTAGACTGATGCATACCAACAATATGTATGAGCGAAAACCAGATCCTTACTTGATCGAGGTGATCCTGACTCCAATGTAGTCTGGGATTGACTGGTACAACTTTCCCATCTGCAGAGACAGGAGGAAATCTCAATCTCAAAAAAGAATATTTAGTCGGATCAGGGAACCATCCCCGAACCGACTGTACCTATAACAGTTGTTCTAATTCAATCCAAACGACCGAACTAGCCAGAATCCGCCCTGTAGGTGAGGATATCTGGAGAAGATCCGCTCACTTGATGACCTCGCCAAGCGAGTGGATCTTACCGTGTATGGGCACCTTAAATCAAGGAATACCATCAAGGAACTTATCAGAGGATAAAGATTTATCACAACCATACTCTGTCTTGCTTGAGCTGCTATGGGTTTTTTTTTAATTTTGTACCAAAGAAAAGTAGGAGGAGCCTGATTGTTGACTGTATATGGGCAGCCAGATGGAATGATTAGCAATTAGTCGCTTCTGCCTTTAGAAGTTTGAGTTATAATCCTGGATTTATTTAGCAGGATGGAAACTTGATATAAAATATGACTACTGATTAAAAATTTTATTTTTAGATCTAATTGTTTCCTGTCTTTGACAGATCCATGCGTCAATGTTTGTGGAAAATAAACCATTTTTGGTCCAGTCTCTGATATATCCTATAATAGGGGCAGACTAGACTATGGAAAAGACTTGGAGTTAATAAACTTACCTCATCCTTAAATCTAGCCTCAAATTTTTGGTATTCAGGGGACTTCTTGTCATTTAGTTCCACTGTATACTCAGTGTTAGTAACCACAACTGTGACTTCGGCTTTAGCAATGAATGGACCCCCACCTGGAAAGATACAGAGACATCTCTCAGCCTTCCTTTCATCCATAGCCAACATGGGAAAAGAGAATGGAGCTGCTCCTCCTTGGGTAATCAAAGGAGGTCAAAGACTGAAATCCCCTTGGCTTGTATGTAACCCCCAAATTTATATCATAGATTGTGATACCTTTGTTACTGACAAAATTAGGTCTTATAATTTTTAAGTTGTAGAGCTCAACATAGAGTTGTTGAGCTCAAGGTAGAGTTGTCGAGCTCAAGGTAGAGTTGTACAGCTCAAAGTAGAGTTGTACAGCTCAACGTAGAGTTGTAGAGCTTAACGTAGAGTTGTAGAGCTCAACGTACAGTTGTAGAGCTCAACGTAGAGTTGTAGAGCTCAACGTAGAGTTGCAGAGCTCAACGTAAAGTTGTACAGCTCAACGTAGAGTTGTACAGCTCAACGTAGAGTTGTACAGCTCAAGGTAGAGTTGTCGAGCTCAAGGTAGAGTTGTCGAGCTCAAGGTAGAGTTGTACAGCTCAAGGTAGAGTTGTACAGCTCAAAGTAGAGTTGTACAGCTCAACGTAGAGTTGTAGAGCTTAACGTAGAGTTGTAGAGCTCAACGTACAGTTGTAGAGCTCAACGTAGAGTTGTAGAGCTCAACGTAGAGTTGTTGAGCTCAACGTAGAGTTGTAGAGCTCAACGTACAGTTGTAGAGCTCAACGTAGAGTTGTAGAGCTTAACGTAGAGTTGCAGAGCTCAACGTAAAGTTGTACAGCTCAACGTAGAGTTGTACAGCTCAAGGTAGAGTTGTAGAGCTCAAGGTAGAGTTGTCGAGCTCAAGGTAGAGTTGTCGAGCTCAAGGTAGAGTTGTACAGCTCAAGGTAGAATTGTACAGCTCAACGTAGAGATGTAGAGCTCAACATAGAGTTGTAGAGCTCAACGTAGAGTTGTAGAGCTCAATGTAGAGTTGTAGAGCTCAATGTAGAGTTCTAGAGCTCAACGTAGAGTTCTAGAGCTCAAGGTAGAGTTCTAGAGCTCAACGTAGAGTTGTACAGCTCTGCCTGCATCCAGACCCCAACCCTTGAACCGGAAGATCCCCATACCATACCTGGTCTTATTTCATTGGAAATTAAGTCACAACGGCTGCCATGGAAATTCTCATCACACACGCACATTGAGCCACTGAGATATCCATGTACACAGTCACCTAAACAGTCAGAAAAAGATTTTTCAAAATGTTGTTGTGCCCATGGTGGCTCTTGGTACTCATGGGCAATTTTATTTCATTTATACCTCTTTAAAGGATTCTCAGTTAGCCTTGTTGCCAGTAGACGGTGGGCCAGTGAGCCATTGGAGGGGCTGGTGGTGTTGCCCATAGAAGGTGGGCCATTAAATAACTCAACAGCCACCTATAAAAATGTAAAGGCTCTTTTTGCACTTGTTACAATGCATCTGTGCCTTAGAATATATATAAAAGCACAGTAAGTTGCGCATAGAACCATTTTCATTAAAGATACTTGTGTCAAAATACATTCTTTGCACTTTGTATAGACGCAGTCAGCAATGATGCTGGAATTCTGGGGGCAAAAACTTGGCATTGTGGGGCAAAAACATGGCAATGGTGTTCGAAATTGCACTTTGCTCATTGCACTTGCAGATGTAAATGTGTCCTAGAGCATTATAGAGTTAATATAGAATAGTTTAAGTGATGTCACAATTACCTTCAGTTGTAGTGCCAGCAGGAATGTTGGTTGGTTTATTGTCAGTAGTTGTCATGCTAGTCAAAATGCTGGTGGCATTGCCAGTAGATGGTAATGCTGTGCTATTGATGTTGCTGGTGGAGTTGTCACTAGGTGTGCCATTGGAGAGGTTGGTGGTGTTGTCAGTAGATGGTGGGCCAGTGGGCAAGGTGACATTAGGGGGGATGGTGGCGTTGCCAGTAGATGGCAGGCCAGTGGGCAAGGTGACGTTAGGGGGGATGGTGACATTGCCAGTAGATGGCGGGCCAGTGGGAAAGGTGACGTTAGGGGGGATGGTGATGTTGCCAGTAGATGGCGGGCCAGTGGGCAAGGTGACATTAGGGGGGATGGTGACGTTGCCAGTAGATGGCGGACCAGTGGGCAAGGTGACATTAGGGGGCATGGTAACGTTGCCAGTAGATGGCGGGCCAGTGGGCAAGGTGACATTAGGGGGGATGGTAACATTGCCAGTAGATGGCGGGCCAGTGGGCAAGGTGACATTAGGGGGGATGGTAACATTGCCAGTAGATGGCGGGCCAGTGGGCAAGGTGACATTAGAGGGGGTGGTGGCGTTGCCAGTAGATGGCGGGCCAGTGGGCAAGGTGACATTAGAGGGGGTGGTGGTGTTGCCAGTAGATGGTGGGCCAGTGGGCGAGGTGATGTTAGAGGGAGTGGTGGTGTTGCCAGTAGACGGTGGACTAGTGGGCGAGGTGATGTTAGAGGGGGTGGTGGTGTTGCCAGTAGACGGTGGACTAGTGGGCGAGGTGATGTTAGAGGGGGTGGTGGTGTTGCCAGTAGATGGTGGACTAGTGGGCGAGGTGACGTTAGAGGGAGTGGTGGTGTTGCCAGTAGACGGTGGACTAGTGGGCGAGGTGACGTAAGAGGGAGTGGTGGTGTTGCCAGTAGACGGTGGACTAGTGGGCGAGGTGATGTTATAGGGGGTGGTGGTGTTGCCAGTAGACGGTGGACTAGTGGGCGAGGTGACGTTAGAGGGAGTGGTGGTGTTGCCAGTAGACGGTGGACTAGTGGGCGAGGTGATGTTAGAGGGAATGGTGGTGTTGCCAGTAGATGGTGGGCCAGTGGGAAAGGTGATGTTAGAGGGGGTGGTGGTGGTGTTGCCAGTAGATGGTGGGCCAGTGGGCGAGGTGATGTTAGAGGGAGTGGTGGTGTTGCCAGTAGACGGTGGGCCAGTGGGAAAGGTGATATTAGAGGGGGTGGTGGTGTTGCCAGTAGACGGTGGGCCAGTGGGCGAGGTGACGTTAGAGGGAGTGGTGGCATTGCCAGTAGATGGTGGGCCAGTGGGAAAGGTGATATTAGAGGGGGTGGTGGTGTTGCCAGTAGACGGTGGGCCAGTGGGCGAGGTGATGTTAGAGGGAGTGGTGGTGTTGCCAGTAGACGGTGGGCCAGTGGGCGAGGTGATGTTAGAGGGAGTGGTGGTGTTGCCAGTAGACGGTGGGCCAGTGGGCGAGGTGATGTTAGAGGGGGTGGTGGTGTTGCCAGTAGACGGTGGGCCAGTGGGCGAGGTGATGTTAGAGGGAGTGGTGGTGTTGCCAGTAGACGGTGGACCAGTGGGCGAGGTGACGTTAGAGAGAGTGGTGGTGTTGCCAGTAGACGGTGGGCCAGTGGGCGAGGTGATGTTAGAGGGAGTGGTGGTGTTGCCAGTAGACGGTGGGCCAGTGGGCGAGGTGATGTTAGAGGGAGTGGTGGTGTTGCCAGTAGACGGTGGGCCAGTGGGCGAGGTGATGTTAGAGGGAGTGGTGGTGTTGCCAGTAGACGGTGGGCCAGTGGGCGAGGTGATGTTAGAGGGAGTGGTGGTGTTGCCAGTAGACGGTGGGCCAGTGGGCGAGGTGATGTTAGAGGGAGTGGTGGTGTTGCCAGTAGACGGTGGGCCAGTGGGCGAGGTGATGTTAGAGGGGGTGGTGGTGTTGCCGGTAGACGGTGGGCCAGTGGGCGAGGTGATGTTAGAGGGAGTGGTGGTGTTGCCAGTAGATGGTGGGCCAGTGGGCGAGGTGATGTTAGAGGGAGTGGTGGTGTTGCCAGTAGACGGTGGGTCAGTGGGCGAGGTGATGTTAGAGGGAGTGGTGGTGTTGCCAGTAGACGGTGGGCCAGTGGGCGAGGTGACGTTAGAGGGAGTGGTGGTGTTGCCAGTAGACGGTGGGCCAGTGGGCGAGGTGATGTTAGAGGGAGTGGTGGTGTTGCCAGTAGACGGTGGGCCAGTGGGCGAGGTGACGTTAGAGGGGGTGGTGGCGTTGCCAGTAGGTGCTGGGCCAGTGGGCGAGGTGATGTTAGAGGGAGTGGTGGTGTTGCCAGTAGACGGTGGGCCAGTGGGCAAGGTGATGTTAGAGGGAGTGGTGGTGTTGCCAGTAGATGGTGGACCAGTGGGTGAGGTGATGTTAGAGGGAGTGGTGGTGTTGCCAGTAGATGGTGGGCCAGTGGGCGAGGTGATGTTAGAGGGAGTGGTGGTGTTGCCAGTAGATGGTGGGCCAGTGGGCGAGGTGATGTTAGAGGGAGTGGTGGTGTTGCCAGTAGATGGTGGGCCAGTGGGCGAGGTGATGTTAGAGGGAGTGGTGGTGTTGCCAGTAGATGGTGGGCCAGTGGGCGAGGTGATGTTAGAGGGAGTGGTGGTGTTGCCAGTAGATGGTGGGCCAGTGGGCGAGGTGATGTTAGAGGGAGTGGTGGTGTTGCCAGTAGATGGTGGGCCAGTGGGCGAGGTGATGTTAGAGGGAGTGGTGGTGTTGCCAGTAGATGGTGGGCCAGTGGGTGAGGTGATGTTAGAGGGAGTGGTGGTGTTGCCAGTAGATGGTGGGCCAGTGGGCGAGGTGATGTTAGAGGGAGTGGTGGTGTTGCCAGTAGATGGTGGGCCAGTGGGCACAGTGATGTTACGGCCAATAAATAACATGCTGGTTTCGGTGTCAGCAGCAGAATTCTGAGCAAGGATCCAGATCACAGTTGAATCTAGAACAGAAACACAATTATTAACACCGTCCCCTGATACCTCCCCCCTGGGGATTACGGTCAGTGCCCCTTAGTCTTAACCAGCGCTGAAACTAATGGAGATCAGAAGTCTCTTTCCCCATTCCTGCCGGCATTATTTTCAGGCCAAGCAGCTCCCGTGCCTTAGGGGGAAATTAGGGCCATCCAGGGGGCGCCGTAAGTTAGTAAGTTAGAGCTCCAGCTGTTCAGAGAGAGACCTTCCTGTTTCCTGTCAGGGTGCGAGATAACCAGGAGCTGTCTATGAACTCTAATGTGACCACTTTGGGGCAGGTAGCACTCTCTGGGGTAATAAGAGCTCTTGGGAGGGGACACATTGTAGGCTAAGCAAGTAAGCAGCCATTTTAAGTGAGCTTGATCCTGTTCTGAGGAAGTGTGCCATGAAAGGGTTACGCTAGTTTAGGGCCCTGACCTATAGGGTTAAAGGGGAACTGCCACCCACACATAAAAAGCTGCATAATAAAAGTCCTTTCAATATTAATCATGAAACCCAAATTCTTTTTTTAATTAAATCATCCATACCTGTAATAAATGTATTTAAAAATCTGAGCTGTCAATCATATATTGCCTGCCCCGCCTCTATAGAGGCGGGGCAGGCAATATATGATTGACAGCTCAGATTTTTAATTACAATTGCTCTAACTTTCCATTCAACACTTCCTAGAAATCACCTAGATGCCAAATGCATAAGATTTTGAGGGGGTACAAAGCTTTGCCTTAATAACAGTGTAAACAAAATGGCGCCGGCCTGTTTGCTGTAACTATACATTGTAAGACTAAAGGAAAAAGAAATTCAATAACCTACATAGTGTACGTAAACCTTATTTTGCTCTACTAACATGATACAAAGGGATTTGGAATTATTTCTTAAGGTGACAGTTCCCCTTTAAATCCCCCTGCTAGCCTGAGAAAGCTGCGTGTAAGGATTTCCATGTTAAAAACAACTCGGCATTTAACATTTTAAATAAAGTTTACATTGATAACTAACTGGAATAGTATGAACTTCTGTGGGTTTGTTGCTGCCACTCCATGTGTATCGGGGTGGCCCTTTGGAATCTGAATTCTGCCTCTTTCCAGCTTTTAAATGGGGGTCACTGACCCCGGCAGCCAAAAAACGATTGCTCTGTGAGGCCACAGTTTTAATATTGTTATTAATTTTTATTGCTTATATTTCTACCTAGTCCCTCCCCTATTCATTTTACAGTTTCTCATTCCAACCAGTGCCTGGTTGCTAGGGTAATTTGGACCCTGGCAACCATCATGCTGCTAAAACTCCAAACTGGAGAGTTCCTGAATATAAGGTATAATAGGTTAGGAATAAAAAAAACCACAAACAACAAATAAAGAAGACCAATTGCAATATTTTTGTAAATAGCCCTTTCTGAACAACCCCTTTCAGGGGCAGTTTTACTGTGGCTCACTGAACGGCCAATCAGATCAGGCCAATGAAGTTGTGGTGGAGATGGCACATCTGTCGTGAATGAAAGAGATTGGTTTATCTAAACTGGCATGTAAGGGGCAAGCTGACTCTCAGGGCACCCTGGGGGGCAACTGGTCTAGTACAGGAAAGGGGAGGAGTCATAAGAAGGAAAGGCAGGTAAATAGGGATTGATGGGGAGTTAATAGAATAGTCACTAATCCACCACTGGGACCTTACATGATAAACTGTCACTTTCCTAGCGCTAAGGAAAAAGTGATTAGAATGACCCCTTTTCAATTAAATAAGAAACTGGTTTTGAGTTGAGTTCCCCTTTAAATCATGGTTTGGTTAGTGCACCATTGACAATCTAATCAGTTATTGGCTATAAGTAAGACTCACCTTGTACAAAGCCACATATGAGTATGAGCAGAGCCAAAGCCCATTGCAGGGTCCCCATCCTGAGGAACCGGGTCTCTCCCTCTGTCTCTCAGCCTTATGCCCTGTGTGTGTTTATCCCACATCCTCCTCTTCCTCATATATATATATATCCCATCAGTCCCTTGGGAGGAGTAATGCAAAGTGTATATGATTTAGATACAATTACAGGGTTCAGAGTCCATATAGTCTGAGGCAGATATTCCCAAATAACTTATTCTACTTCCTTCTCTGAGTATCACTCATGTATTATAAGGGATATTGTACCCCCTACTGTAAATGATAAGGATATTAGCAGTCACTGAGGGGTTCTGTGCCCATATAAAGGCACAAGGCTGCAGGCTGAGTTATACAGGGAACTCTGAGTATCACTCATGTATTATAAGGGATAATGTACCCCCTACTGTAAATGATAAGGATATTAGCAGTCACTGAGGGGTTCTGTGCCCCCCATATAAAGGCACAAGGCTGCAGGCTGAGTTATACAGGGAACTCTGAGTATCACTCATGTATTATAAGGGATAATGTACCCCCTACTGTAAATGATAAGGATATTAGCAGTCACTGAGGGGTTCTGTGCCCCCCATATAAAGGCACAAGGCTGCAGGCTGAGTTATACAGGGAACTCTGAGTATCACTCATGTATTATAAGGGATAATGTACCCCCTACTGTAAATGATAAGGATATTAGCAGTCACTGAGGGGTTCTGTGCCCATATAAAGGCACAAGGCTGCAGGCTGAGTTATACAGGGAACTCTGAGTATCACTCATGTATTATAAGGGATAATGTACCCCCTACTGTAAATGATAAGGATATTACAGTCACTGAGGGGTTCTGTGCCCATATAAAGGCACAAGGCTGCAGGCTGAGTTATACAGGGAACTCTGAGTATCACTCATGTATTATAAGGGATAATGTACCCCCTACTGTAAATGATAAGGATATTAGCTGTCACTGAGGGGTTCTGTGCCCATATAAAGGCACAAGGCTGCAGGCTGAGTTATACAGGGAACTCTGAGTATCACTCATGTATTATAAGGGATAATGTACCCCCTACTGTAAATGATAAGGATATTAGCAGTCACTGAGGGGTTCTGTGCCCATATAAAGGCACAAGGCTGCAGGCTGAGTTATACAGGGAACTCTGAGTATCACTCATGTATTATAAGGGATAATGTACCCCCTACTGTAAATGATAAGGATATTAGAAGTCACTGAGGGGTTCTGTGCCCATATAAAGGCACAAGGCTGCAGGCTGAGTTATACAGGGAACTCTGAGTATCACTCATGTATTATAAGGGATAATGTACCCCCTACTGTAAATGATAAGGATATTAGCAGTCACTGAGGGGTTCTGTGCCCATATAAAGGCACAAGGCTGCAGGCTGAGTTATACAGGGAACTCTGAGTATCACTCATGTATTATAAGGGATAATGTACCCCCTACTGTAAACTAATTAAGCTATAGAATCAGAATTCCTCTGCCTAATTATTCCTGTAGCTTTATTGCAGTATATTAAGCAATGATTATGGAACAGAGTGACGTCCGTTGTGCTGAAATGCCAAGATGTGTCGGTCTGTGCATACAATCTCCTTATCAGCAATCACTATCTGGATTTGGGGTTCCTTTATAAAGGGTTGTTGAAGGTTTATTCCTTATTGGCCCACAAGAAATAAGATTGTACCCAGGAAGAGGCAATAATGAACTCCATATTTTACAACAGGGGGTAATTTATTTATTATAATATACAAGTTTTAGTGAGTCATGTGACAGAAATTACATCACTAATAGTTCACCTTTAAGTTAACATTTAGTATGTTATAGAAACGCTAATTCTAAACAACTTTCCAATTGCTCTTCATTATTTATATTTTAAAGTTTTTCAATGATCTGCCTTCTTCTTCTGACTCTCAAACGGGGGTCACTGACCCCGGCAGCCAGAAAACGGTCGCTCTGCAAGGCTACAATTTTATTGTTATTGTTACTTTTTACTACTTGTCTTTCTATTGGGGTTCTCTCCTATAAATATACCAGTCTCTCATTCAAACTGCTCCCTGGTTGCTAAGGTAATTTGGACCCTAGCAACCAGATAACTGCTGAAATTCGATACTGGAGAGCTGCTGAAGGAAAAGTGAAATAATTAAAAAAAAAATCACACAAGTAATAAAAAAAGACTAATTGCAAAGTGTCTCAGAATATTACTATATACAGGTATAGGACCCATTATGCAAAATGCTCGGGACCAAGGATATTCCGGATAAGGGGTCTTTCTGTAATTTGGATCTCCATACCTTTAGTCTACTAAAGAATCAATAAACCATTAATTCAACCCAATAGGGCTGTTCTGCCCCCAATAAGGGGTAATTATATCTTAGTTGGGATCAAGTACAGGTACTGTTTTATTATTACAGAGAAAAGGGAATCATTTAACCATGAAATAAACCCAATAGGGCTGTTCTGCCCCCAATAAGGGGTAATTATATCTTAGTTGGGATCAAGTACAGGTACTGTTTTATTATTACAGAGAAAAGGGAATCATTTAACCATTAAATAAACCCAATAGGGCTGTTCTGCCCCCAATAAGGGGTAATTATATCTTAGTTGGGATCAAGTACAGGTACTGTTTTATTATTACAGAGAAAAGGGAATCATTTAACCATTAAATAAACCCAATAGGGCTGTTCTGCCCCAATAAGGGGTAATTATATCTTAGTTGGGATCAAGTACAGGTACTGTTTTATTATTACAGAGAAAAGGGAATCATTTAACCATGAAATAAACCCAATAGGGCTGTTCTGCCCCCAATAAGGGGTAATTATATCTTAGTTGGGATCAAGTACAGGTACTGTTTTATTATTACAGAGAAAAGGGAATCATTTAACCATGAAATAAACCCAATAGGGCTGTTCTGCCCCAATAAGGGGTAATTATATCTTAGTTGGGATCAAGTACAGGTACTGTTTTATTATTACAGAGAAAAGGGAATCATTTAACCATTAAATAAACCCAATAGGGCTGTTCTGCCCCAATAAGGGGTAATTATATCTTAGTTGGGATCAAGTACAGGTACTGTTTTATTATTACAGAGAAAAGGGAATCATTTAACCATGAAATAAACCCAATAGGGCTGTTCTGCCCCCAATAAGGGGTAATTATATCTTAGTTGGGATCAAGTACAGGTACTGTTTTATTATTACAGAGAAAAGGGAATCATTTAACCATGAAATAAACCCAATAGGGCTGTTCTGCCCCAATAAGGGGTAATTATATCTTAGTTGGGATCAAGTACAGGTACTGTTTTATTATTACAGAGAAAAGGGAATCATTTAACCATGAAATAAACCCAATAGGGCTGTTCTGCCCCCAATAAGGGGTAATTATATCTTAGTTGGGATCAAGTACAGGTACTGTTTTATTATTACAGAGAAAAGGGAATCATTTAACCATTAAATAAACCCAATAGGGCTGTTCTGCCCCCCCTGTCACTAAGACAATTGGAAAAAGTTGAGTTTTTGGACAAAACCCAGCGGAATCTGTAAAGTTTCGAGACAAAAGAAAGAAATTCAATGAAAGAGAAGGGAGCTCTGCCATTGGCTTCTACATGACCTCGGCATCTTTTTAATTGGTCTTCATTATTTATTTTTTAAAGTTTTTCAATTATTTGCAATCTTCTTCTAGCTCTTTGCAACTTTCAAATGGGGGTCACTGACCCCGGCAGCCAAAAAACTTTTGCTCTGTGAGGCTGCAGTTTTATTGTTATTGTTACTTTTTAGAATTTATTTTTCTATTCAAGTCCTCTCCTATACACATACCGCATTCTCGTTCAAATCACTCCCTGGTTGCTAAGATAACCTGCACCCTAGCAACCAGATAGCTGCTAAAACTCCAAACTGGAGAGCTGCTAAATAATTATTGAAACAATGAAAAAAACTACAAATAATAAAAAAATTAAGACCTTTTACAAGTTATCTCAGTATATTACTCTCGACATCATAACTAAAAATTAACGCTGATGAATGAGATCATGCAAAAACTGGCCATAGTTCTTGTTTCACAATTGTTTGGCCGCCCGCGTAGATTTCTGGTCAAAATGACATCGCAATTGTTACCGTGACTACTAATCTCATCAACCCTTGTTATAGTATCGAATTTCACAGCTGTTGGACCACCCACGTAGATTTATGCTAATGAGCATTACACCACAGCTGTTACCATGGCAACCTTATCCGTTACCATGGCAACCTTATCCGTTACCATGGCAACCTTATCAGTTAATCAGATAAGAACAGAGTTTATGGCTTCACTCCTGTCAGTTGGCAGTTGGCAGTCGACGGGTGCAGTCGCCTCTTAGCACACAGTGCTGAGTACACAGTGACCGCACACTGTCCTGACACCATGGATCCAGTTGATCCAAACAAAACCACTAGTTCCCCTTTGAGGAACAGCCAACAGGTTAATACAGCAATGAATGTTTTTCAGGATGCCATTGCAAGAGCTCTTGGCATTTCTAATCCAGATGGAGCTCCAGTTGGAGCAAACGCTGGCACTGTGACTGGTCCGTCATCTAGTGCAAATGTGGCCGGCAATTCAAGTGCAGGTCCAAGTACCCGCACTTCTGGAAGGAAAAGAGCACGTTCTCCTGAGGACCAGACTAGCAGTAGAAAACATCACAGAACAGATAGTGAGGGTAAGGGGAGCACCTCAAACTTAAAAAACATGGCCCCTGCAACATCAAAAGAACAAAGACGTTCTACTCGGGCTCAGAGTGCCGCAAAACGACTGAAATGGAAATACAAGAAGATCAAAAGATGCACTTGGAACAAGCCCAAGATTTCCAGAGTGCAGGAGACACAGGCTATCAAAGTCTTCCAGGATGCAATTGCCGAAGCCCTTGAAAGCTCATTGGCTACTGGCACTTCCGGAGCAGGTACACAAGTTGCCTCATCTCCTGGGCCATCTACAAGCATGGCCAGCAGTTCAGGGGCAACTCCAAGTACCAGCTCTTCTGGGAGAAAAAGAGCTCATTCTCCTGAGAACCAGACTAAACGTAGGAAACGTCACAGAACAGATAGTGCAACATCAAAAGAACAAAGAGGTTCTACTCGGGCTCAGAGTGCCTCAAACCGACTGAAAAGAAAATACAAGAAGATCAAAAGACGCTCTTTACTCAAGCCCAGGGTTTCTAGAGTGCAGGAGGCACAGGCAATCAAAGTCTTCCAAGATGCAATTGCCAAAGCCCTTGAAAGCTCATTGGCTACCGGCACTTCCGGAGCAGGTACACAAGTTGCCTCATCTCCTGTGCCATCTACAAGCATGGCCAGCACTTCATTGGCAACTCCAAGTACCCGCTCTTCTGGGAGAAAAAGAGCTCATTCTCCTGAGGACCAGACTAGAAGTTGGAAACATCGCAGAACAGATAGTGAGGGTAAGGGTAGCACCTCAAACTTAAAAAACATGGCCCCTGCAATATCAGAAGAACAAAGAGGTTCTTCTCGGGCTCAGAGTGCCTCAAAACACCCAAAAAGAAAATACAAGAAGAGCAAAAGACGCTCTTTACACAAGCCCAGGGTTTCTAGAGAGCTGGAGGCACAGGCGATTAAAGTCTTCCAGGATGCAATTGCCAAAGCCCTTGAAATCTCATCGGCTACTGGCACTTCCGGAGCAGGTACACAAGTTGCCTCATCTCCTGGGCCATCTACAAGCATGGCCAGCAGTTCAGGGGCAACTCCAAGTACCAGCTCTTCTGGGAGAAAAAGAGCTCGTTCCAGTGAGGAACAGCCAAGAATTAACACTAAAGACAATGAAACTGATACTAATTGCACAAACACAAGCAGACAAACTTGTAAAAAATCTACCAAAGGTAGAAAAAACCGACAGCCCAGCCCTTATAGCCAGCAGCAGGCTAGTGATTTCCAACTATTCCAGGATGCAGTTGCCAAAGCTCTTGGAATATCTGACAGTGAAACAAACACTAGCGTTGCCACTAACCAGACATTTATTCCACCGGCAAAGTCTGTCGCCAAAGATACTAGCATAGTACCAAGTACTAGCTCTTTGGTGAGAAACAATGATGGAGTTAAATTGCAGAACAGTAGCACTGGGAATATTGCTGGAATTCCATCTCCGGCAACAGAAACCAGAATAGATCCAACTATTAGTTCTTCCGTGGCCCAGAAAGACAATTCTGGTCAACAGAATCAGTGCAACGTTCAAAATAATGTTACGTCCCCTGAGAATCCTTCTACTACAACCAGGGGAATATTTGAATATATAGAGTTAAGTGAAAGGGAACGAGCCATTCAAGCACATCAACAGCAGATGGTTCTACAACAACAAATGGAACATCTCAGGGAGTCTCCATATGAAGATTCCCCTCTATTCAGGAATCCAATACCTGAAACAAGGAAGAGAAAGTTGGACACCAACCCAGAAGATGTTGCTTTATGGAACCCCAAGCGTCTGAGGCCCAGACTGGGCAAAGGACCTAAGGTACGCCCCAAAGCCTTAGCAACAAAGGCAGAAACACGGGATGTACAAGGCAAAGAAGATTCTACATCAGATGATATATTTCCACCAACATCAGTAATAATGACAAGATTAAGGGCAAGGGCACAAGCAATGAAGAGAAAAGATCCGAGCAGATCTGAGCAGTCTGATAAAAAAGATGATTCCCAGTCAAAGTAAATATAATTACACGGACCATTGAAGCAAAGGGCAATAAATATAATTGATGGCTGTGACTTAGACACTGGGAGTTTTCACCACTGCATTTCAATTATGGGCACAATTCTAAAAGAAAAGATGGATGGACACTACTCACGTCTGTTCTCCATCAAATGTTACGGTTCCCATAATGGAATGCTTAAGATGAGCAGTAGGAAACGTATAGAATGGGAGGTTGGATGGGAGATTGGGATGGATTCCCAGTACTGCTCAAAAAAATGAACGCGTGGGGAGTAAATATATACTCCATTCAACTCGAGCTGAAGAAATCAGTACAACTTCAAATACCAGAGATTCTGTGAGGAAATGATTAGTGAGAAGCGAATCTGTCCCGTTTTGCTTTGACGGAAAATTTGAGAAACTTTGAAAAGCTTTGTGAAATGGAGAAAAATCCACGAAATGGAGAAAATGTTGTGCACAGTTTTGTCACCTGTTACACGAAATAATCCGCCAATGGCAAAACGCGGACATTTGCTAATTACTTTGCCCCTCATTAGAAATGACAGTCGGACAGAACTCACAGTCTAACGCCATGAATAGCCCAACAAACCCTTCTGGTGGGGTAGTGGGGGTCATTTATGCAGTGCATTTGTGCAGCGCAGAATATTCGCACAGTGAGCATATTAGCCCTGCCCGTGTTTATATTTATAACGTTGGACAAGACTGGTGCATTTAATAGGCAAAAACAGAATATTTCAGCGCACACTATGCGTTCGAGTTATCCCTCAGCTTCAGTGGCAAAAATAATATTCGCTAAACTGATTTTGTTAATAAACGCACACAGAGGACGCGTTTGTGCAAATCCCAATTTCATTTGCAAATTTTTGTGTGGAATTAACAATTTACTGCAATTCGCAAATAAAGGCAAGTCGGGCACAGCAGTGCGAAACTGAAGCATTGAAACATGCGTAAAAAAAATATGCGATCCGTGAACTTTATAAATGGCCCCCGCTAACGCTGTATGTTTCCCAGTAGTCTAAGCCTAATAATTGTGTGAGCGAAAGCATTTCATTGGGCACATGGAATGCCGGAGTTACTGCTGGGCACAAACTGAACATAAGGGAATGTAACCCAGCTACAGATTCCAGAATATTTATAGGAAAGAAAGACAATTCGCACAGCGGCAGAGACTTCGATATTCGTCTCACCAGTGTCTGTATCTCTGAAGTGAGTAGGTTCCCTGTCAGAACTGCCGCAGAAAGTTCCAGGGCCCCAAAAGGGCGTTGGTGAAGACCAGTGCTGACAGGGTGTCTCTCGCTCCATGGAAGAGACGGCTCCCTTCAGCTGTCTCCTTACCATTCCACATGCACAGGGGTTCTCTCACACCATGGAAGAGACGGCTCCCTTCAGCTGTCTCCTTACCATTCCACATGCACAGGGGTTCTCTCGCTCCATGGAAGAGACGGCTCCCTTCAGCTGACTCCTTACCATTCCACATACACAGCCCTTACACTGTAACATAGGAGAGTAGAAGAAATTGTTCCTTTTGCCACAATATCTAGATTACAGGGATCCCATCTGTTTTGGAAAATGATTAAACTTAAAAAAAAATATCACCGGAGCCATAAACTTTTCCACCATATGGGGTTTACCTTGACGTGGTATGGTGGCTTGGCAATTTTATGATCATAAATTTGTATATTTTCATTCACTTTTAATGGAAGTAAATGAGGTTAATGGGGTTTTCCTTAATGGGGTATGGGGGCTCGGCAATTTTATGATCATAAACTTGTAACTAAAAACCCCTGTATAAAACTATTCCAAAGTATAAAAGTATTGGTAGTTTTTCAGAAAAGTCATAAAAACCATTAACTTTAGGAAAGCTTTGCAGATTGGTACTTTGGTGTAGAAAGGCTTCTTTATCCATGTTGGATTTGTCAGAATGTGTACTTTCCAAAAATATATGGTTTTGTGGGTTTTTCTGTATAGTTAGGGGGCGTTACGGCACATCATACACAGTCATTGGGCTTTTTTTTTGCAGAAAAGCTGAGAAAATTCCTATGCACTATTTTCATTTGGGGCCTCTGTACCACATACTGGTAAATCTATGCATATTGGGCATCAAACTGTTTAGTAGACCCCTACTTATATTTAGGGTGATGTGTCATTGTATGTAAGAAATGTTGTAAGATAAAGGCAACAAATTGCAACAATTTTAGGCATTTTTCAGAAAAGTCATAGAAACCACTAGCTTTAGGAAAGCTTTGCAGATTGGTACTTTGGTGTAGAAAGGACTCCTTACCCATGTTGGATTTGTCAGAATGTGTACTTTCCAAAACTATATGGTTTTCATGGGTCACCCTACATTTCTGCAGTCTCTATCCCACATAAAACTGCCATGTGGTTATGAATTAGGTAAAGTTAAGCCATGAAATTAGTGGCACAAGGTATATTTGGGGGTCTCTAAGTGCCATGTGCTTTGATAAACCTATGTACAGTGGCATCAAACTATAAAGGGAACTCTGAGTATCACTCATGTATTATAAGGGATAATGTACCCCCTACTGTAAATGATAAGGATATTAGCAGTCACTGAGGGGCTCTGTGCCCATATAAAGGCACAAGGCTGCAGGCTGAGTTATACAGGGAACTCTGAGTATCATTCATGTATTATAAGGGATAATGTACCCCCTACTGTAAATGATAAGGATATTAGCAGTCACTGAGGGGCTCTGTGCCCATATAAAGGCAAAAGGCTGCAGGCTGAGTTATACAGGGAACTCTGAGTATCACTCATGTATTATAAGGGATAATGTACCCCCTACTGTAAATGATAAGGATATTAGCAGTCACTGAGGGGCTCTGTGCCCATATAAAGGCACAAGGCTGCAGGCTGAGTTATACAGGGAACTCTGAGTATCACTCATATATTATAAGGGGTAATGTACCCCCTACTGTAAATGATAAGGATATTAGCAGTCACTGAGGGGTTCTGTGCCCATATAAAGGCACAAGGCTGCAGGCTGAGTTATACAGGGAACTCTGAGTATCACTCATGTATTATAAGGGATAATGTACCCCCTACTATAAATGATAAGGATATTAGAAGTCACTGAGGGGTTCTGTGCCCATATAAAGGCACTTTCAGTATCAGGTAACTGTCAGTTATAGCTGCAGCTACTGACCTCCTGTGAGTAAAGACCTCATAGTGCATCATGGGAACTGTAGTTGTTCTGCACATGGCAGTGATGGAAGTGTGCTGGTAGTACTGCTTTATTGGGAAAAATACAGTAAACTAATGATCTGCCTGACAATGGTACCAGCATTCCTCTGCCTATTTATTCCTATAGCTTTATTGCAGTATATTAAGCAATGATTACGGCACAGAGTGACGTCCGTTGTGCTGAATTACAGAGAGGTGTATCAGTCTGTGCATGTGTGAGCCATGATTACAATCTCCTTATCAGCAATCACAATCTGAATTTGGGGTCACTGTATTGGGATTATATGCAAAAATATATCCCTTATTGGCCTGCAACAAACGGGGAAAATAAAAATCGTACGCAGGTTGGTCAAAGTCCTTCATTGGAAGTGCAAAATCAGACTAAAGGGTATGGGAGATTCATTTGCACCTATCCTGCTTTAATACAGGGGCCAGGCACAAAACCTGGGGCCCCAAGGATAGGCTGTGCATGTCCCCTTGGAGCCCATCTACAGGGCACAGATGGGAGATTCCAGGGCAGAGATATAAAGTCACCCAGATCCCAACCTATAAATTATATCCTTATAAATGGAGCTTAGTAATGTCCTCAGTTATAATGGGAGCTTAGTGATGTAACTTCTGTCACATGACTCACTGAAACTTGTGTATTATAATAAATAATGTACCCCCTGTTGTAAAATATGAGGATATTGGAACCTTGGAGTTTCATGACCTGTATAAACACACTCCAGCTTTTGGCCTTGTACCTTTATATGGTCATGGAACTCCTCAGTGACTTATAATATCCCTATATGTTACAATAGGGGGCACTTTATTCACTATATATTATAAGGAACTCCTCAGTGACTTATAATATCCCTATATTTTACAACAGGGGGTACATTATTCACTATATATATGTATGTAGATATACACATTTATATACAGTATATATAAAGGATGCACCAAATCCAGGATTTAATTTGTCACTGGGCGGCTCTTTTGCAGTCTTTGCATTAATTGGTCGATGTGTCCTCATCCAACCGGGCAAAACCCATACATGGGCCAATACATTTTTATTGTCCAAATTTAGGGCAAACTATACCTCTTATACTATGTAACTCTGCTTTTATCTTAATACATAAAAAACTCACCCGTGTTCTATTCATTCCTATGGGATTTTTAGAAGCACACTTTACTATTAAATAGTAAACTCTGACTTTCACCCATTGACAAATACAGGTATACGACCTGTTATCCAGAATGCTCGGGACCAAGGGTATTCTGGATAAGGGGTCTTTCTATAATTTGGATCTTCATACCTTAAGTCTACTAAAAATCAATAAAATATTAATTAAACCCAATAGGGCTGTTCTGCCCCCAATAAGGGGTAATTATAGGGATCAAGTACAGGTACTGTTTTATTATTACAGAGAAAAGGGAATCATTTAACCATGAAATAAACCCAATAGGGCTGTTCTGCCCCAATAAGGGGTAATTATATCTTAGTTGGGATCAAGTACAGGTACTGTTTTATTATTACAGAGAAAAGGGAATCATTTAACCATTAAATAAACCCAATAGGGCTGTTCTGCCCCAATAAGGGGTAATTATATCTTAGTTGGGATCAAGTGCAGGTACTGTTTTATTATTACAGAGAAAAGGGAATCATTTAACCATGAAATAAACCCAATAGGGCTGTTCTGCCCCCAATAAGGGGTAATTATATCTTAGTTGGGATCAAGTACAGGTACTGTTTTATTATTACAGAGAAAAGGGAATCATTTAACCATTAAATAAACCCAATAGGGCTGTTCTGCCCCAATAAGGGGTAATTATATCTTAGTTGGGATCAAGTGCAGGTACTGTTTTATTATTACAGAGAAAAGGGAATCATTTAACCATGAAATAAACCCAATAGGGCTGTTCTGCCCCCAATAAGGGGTAATTATATCTTAGTTGGGATCAAGTACAGGTACTGTTTTATTATTACAGAGAAAAGGGAATCATTTAACCATTAAATAAACCCAATAGGACTCTTCTGCCCCCCCCATCACTAAGACAATTGGAAAAAGTTGAGTTTTTGGACAAAACCCAGCGGAATCTGTAAAGTTTTGAGACAAAAGAAAGAAATTCAATGAAAGAGAAAGGAGCTCTGCCATTGGCTTCTATTTTTTTAAAGTTTTTCAATTATTTGCAATCTTCTTCTAGCTCTTTGCAACTTTCAAATGGGGGTCACTGACCCCGGCAGCCAAAAAACTATTGCTCTGTGAGGCTGCAGTTTTATTGTTATTGTTACTTTTTAGAATTTATTTTTCTATTCAAGTCCTCTCCTATACACATACCGCATTCTCGTTCAAATCACTCCCTGGTTGCTAAGATAACCTGCACCCTAGCAACCAGATAGCTGCTAAAACTCCAAACTGGAGAGCTGCTAAACAATTATTGAAACAATGAAAAAAACTATAAATAATAAAAAAATGAAGACCATTTCCAAGTTATCTCAGTATATTACTCTTGACATCATAACTAAAAATTAACACTGATGAATGAGATTATGCAAAAACTGGCCATAGTTCTTGTTTCACAATTGTTTGGCCGCCCGCGTAATACCGTAACTACTAATCTCATCAACCCTTGTTATAGTATCGAATTTCACAGCTGTTGGACCACCCACGTAGATTTATGCTAATGAGCATCACACCACAGCTGTTACCATGGCAACCTTATCCATTACCATGGCAACCTTATCCGTTACCATGGCAACCTTATCAGTTAATCAGATGAGAACAGAGTTTATGGCTTCACTCCTGTCAGTTGGCAGTTGGCAGTCGACGGGTGCAGTCGCCTCTTAGCACACAGTGCTGAGTACACAGTGACCGCACACTGTCCTGACACCATGGATCCAGTTGATCCAAACAAAACCACTAGTTCCCCTTTGGGGAACAACCAACAGGTTAATACAGCAATGAATGTTTTTCAGGATGCCATTGCAAGAGCTCTTGGCATTTCTAATCCAGATGGAGCTCCAGTTGGAGCAAACGCTGGCACTGTGACTGGTCCGTCATCCAGTGCAAATGTGGCCGGCAATTCAAGTGCAGGTCCAAGTACCCGCTCTTCTGGAAGGAAAAGAGCACGTTCTCCTGAGGACCAGACTAGCAGTAGGAAACATCGCAGAACAGATAGTGAGGGTAAGGGGAGCACCTCAAACTTAAAAAACATGGCCCCTGCAACATCAAAAGAACAAAGACGTTCTACTCGGGCTCAGAGTGCCGCAAAACGACTGAAATGGAAATACAAGAAGATCAAAAGACGCACTTGGAACAAGCCCAAGGTTTCCAGAGTGCAGGAGGCACAGGCAATCAAAGTCTTCCAGGATGCAATTGCCGAAGCCCTTGAAAGCTCATTGGCTACTGGCACTTCCGGAGCAGGTACACAAGTTGCCTCATCTCCTGGGCCATCTACAAGCATGGCCAGCAGCTCAGGGGCAACTCCAAGTACCTGCTCTTCTGGGAGAAAAAGAGCTCATTCTCCTGAGGACCAGACTAAATGTAGGAAACGTCACAGAACAGATAGTGCAACATCAAAAGAACAAAGAGGTTCTACTCGGGCTCAGAGTGCCTCAAACCGACTGAAAAGAAAATACAAGAAGATCAAAAGACGCACTTTACACAAGCCCAGGGTTTCTAGAGTGCAGGAGGCACAGGCAATCAAAGTCTTCCAGGATGCAATTGCCGAAGCCCTTGAAAGCTCATTGGCTACTGGCACTTCCGGAGCAGGTACACAAGTTGCCTCATCTCCTGTGCCATCTACAAGCATGGCCAGCAGTTCAGGGGCAACTCCAAGTACCAGCTCTTCTGGGAGAAAAAGAGCTCATTCTCCTGAGGACCAGACTAGAAGTTGGAAACATCGCAGAACAGATAGTGAGGGTAAGGGTAGCACCTCAAACTTAAAAAACATGGCCCCTGCAATATCAGAAGAACAAAGAGGTTCTTCTCGGGCTCAGAGTGCCTCAAAACGACTGAAAAGAAAATACAAGAAGAGCAAAAGACGCTCTTTACACAAGCCCAGGGTTTCTAGAGAGCTGGAGGCACAGGCTATTAAAGTCTTCCAGGATGCAATTGCCAAAGCCCTTGAAATCTCATCGGCTACTGGCACTTCCGGAGCAGGTACACAAGTTGCCTCATCTCCTGGGCCATCTACAAGCATGGCCAGCAGTTCAGGGGCAACTCCAAGTACCAGCTCTTCTGGGAGAAAAAGAGCTCGTTCCAGTGAGGAACAGCCAAGAATTAACACTAAAGACAATGAAACTGATACTAATTC
Organism: Xenopus tropicalis; assembly: GCF_000004195.4. NCBI lineage: Eukaryota > Metazoa > Chordata > Amphibia > Anura > Pipidae > Xenopus > Xenopus tropicalis. Next base: position 142,753,793 of record NC_030679.2, on the reverse strand, counting down.
CACAAACACAAGCAGACAAACTTGTAAAAAATCTACCAAAGGTATAAAAAACCGACAGCCCAGCCCTTATAGCCAGCAGCAGGCTAGTGATTTCCAATTATTCCAGGATGCAGTTGCCAAAGCTCTTGGAATATCTGACAGTGAAACAAACACTAGCGTTGCCACTAACCAGACATTTATTCCACCGGCAAAGTCTGTCGCCAAAGATACTAGCACAGTACCAAGTACTAGCTCTTTGGTGAGAAATAATGATGGAGTTCAATTGCAGAACAGTAGCACTGGGAATATTGCTGGAATTCCATCTCCGGCAACAGAAACCAGAATAGATCCAACTATTAGTTCTTCCGTGGCCCAGAAAGACAATTCTGGTCAACAGAATCAGTGCAATGTTCAAAATAATGTTACGTCCCCTGAGAATCCTTCTACTACAACCAGGGGAATATTTGAATATATAGAGTTAAGTGAAAGGGAACGAGCCATTCAAGCACATCAACAGCAGATGGTTCTACAACAACAAATGGAACATCTCAGGGAGTCTCCATATGAAGATTCCCCTCTATTCAGGAACCCAATACCTGAAACAAGGAAGAGAAAGTTGGACACCAACCCAGAAGATGTTGCTTTATGGAACCCCAAGCGTCTGAGGCCCAGACTGGGCAAAGGACCTAAGGTACGCCCCAAAGCCTTAGCAACAAAGGCAGAAACACGGGATGTACAAGGCAAAGAAGATTCTACATCAGATGATATATTTCCACCAACATCAGTAATAATGACAAGATTAAGGGCAAGGGCACAAGCAATGAAGAGAAAAGATCCGAGCAGATCTGAGCAGTCTGATAAAAAAGATGATTCCCAGTCAAAGTAAATATAATTACACGGACCATTGAAGCAAAGGGCAATAAATATAATTGATGGCTGTGACTTAGACACTGGGAATTTTCACCACTGCATTTCAATTATGGGCACAATTCTAAAAGAAAAGATGGATGGGCACTACTCACGTCTGTTCTCCATCAAATGTTACTGTTCCCATAATGGAATGCTTAAGATGAGCAGTAGGAAACGTATAGAATGGGAGGTTGGATGGGAGATTGGGATGGATTCCCAGTACTGCTCAAAAAAATGAACGCGTGGGGAGTAAATATATACTCCATTCAACTCGAGCTGAAGAAATCAGTACAACTTCAAATACCAGAGATTCTGTGAGGAAATGATTAGTGAGGAGCGAATCTGTCCCGTTTTGCTTTGACGGAAAATTTGAGAAACTTTGAAAAGCTTTGTGAAATGGAGAAAAATCCACGAAATGGAGAAAATGTTGTGCACAGTTTTGTCACCTGTTACACGAAATAATCCGCCAATGGCAAAACGCGGACATTTGCTAATTACTTCGCCCCTCACTAGAAATGACAGTCGGACAGAACTCACAGTCTAACGCCATGAATAGCCCAACAAACCCTTCTGGTGGGGTAGTGGGGGTCATTTAGGCAGTGCATTTGTGCAGCGCAGAATATTCGCACAGTGAGCATATTAGCCCTGCCCGTGTTTATATTTATAACGTTGGACAAGACTGGTGCATTTAATAGGCAAAAACTGAATATTTCAGCGCACACTATGCGTTCGAGTTATCCCTCAGCTTCAGTGGCAAAAATAATATTCGCTAAACTGATTTTGTTAATAAACGCACACAGAGGACGCGTTTGTGCAAATCCCAATTTCATTTGCAAATTTTTGTGTGGAATTAACAATTTACTGCAATTCGCAAATAAAGGCAAGTCGGGCACAGCAGTGCGAAACTGAAGCATTGAAACATGCGTAAAAAAAATATGCGATCCGTGAACTTTATAAATGGCCCCCGCTAACGCTGTATGTTTCCCAGTAGTCTAAGCCTAATAATTGTGTGAGCGAAAGTATTTCATTGGGCACATGGAATGCCGGAGTTACTGCTGGGCACAAACTGAACATAAGGGAATGTAACCCAGCTACAGATTCCAGAATATTTATAGGACAGAAAGACAATTCGCACAGCGGCAGAGACTTCGATATTCGTCTCACCAGTGTCTGTATCTCTGAAGTGAGTAGGTTCCCTGTCAGAACTGCCGCAGAAAGTTCCAGGGCCCCAAAAGGGCGTTGGTGAAGACCAGTGCTGACAGGGTGTCTCTCGCTCCATGGAAGAGATGGCTCCCTTCAGCTGTCTCCTTACCATTCCACATGCACAGGGGTTCTCTCACACCATGGAAGAGACGGCTCCCTTCAGCTGTCTCCTTACCATTCCACATACACAGGGGTTCTCTCGCTCCATGGAAGAGACGACTCCCTTCAGCTGTCTCCTTACCATTCCACATACACAGCCCTTACACTGTAACATAGGAGAGTAGAAGAAATTGTTCCTTTTGCCACAATATCTAGATTACAGGGATCCCATCTGTTTTGGAAAATGATTAAACTTAAAAAAAAATATCACCGGAGCCATAAACTTTTCCACCATATGGGGTTTACCTTGACGTGGTATGGTGGCTTGGCAATTTTATGATCATAAATTTGTATATTTTCATTCACTTTTAATGGAAGTAAATGAGGTTAATGGGGTTTTCCTTAATGGGGTATGGGGGCTCAGCAATTTTATGATCATAAACTTGTAACTAAAAACCCCTGTATAAAACTATTCCAAAGTATAAAAGTATTGGTAGTTTTTCAGAAAAGTCATAAAAACCATTAACTTTAGGAAAGCTTTGCAGATTGGTACTTTGGTGTAGAAAGGCTTCTTTACCCATGTTGGATTTGTCAGAATGTGTACTTTCCAAAACTATATGGTTTTGTGGGTTTTTCTGTATAGTTAGGGGGCGTTACGGCACATCATACACAGTCATTGGGCTTTTATTTGCAGAAAAGCTGAGAAAATTCCTATGCACTATTGTCATTTGGGGCCTCTGTACCACATACTGGTAAATCTATGCATATTGGGCATCAAACTGTTTAGTAGACCCCTACTTATATTTAGGGTGATGTGTCATTGTATGTAAGAAATGTTGTAAGATAAAGGCAACAAATTGCAACAATTTTAGGCATTTTTCAGAAAAGTCATAAAAACCACTAACTTTAGGAAAGCTTTGCAGATTGGTACTTTGGTGTAGAAAGGACTCCTTACCCATGTTGGATTTGTCAGATTGTGTACTTTCCAAAAATGTATGGTTTTCATGGGTCACCCTACATTTCTGCAGTCTCTATCCCACATAAAACTGCCATGTGTTTATGAATTAGGTAAAGTTAAGCCATGAAATTAGTGGCACAAGGTATATTTGGGGTCTCTAAGTGCCATGTGCTTTGATAAACCTATGTACAGTGGCATCAAACTGCTCAGTAGACCTCTGGGGTTCACATTTAGGGTGTTCTATATAGCTATCTAGAAAATAATATGCTGCATATTGGAAGTTTTGAGGTGATTTTTGGAAATGTCATAAAAATCGGATAATCAGCTTAGAAAAGCTTTGCGGCTTGGTACTTTGGAGTAAAAAGACACGGGTACCCATTTTAGATTCGGGGGAATGTGTACATTTTTTTAGCTAAAAGCTAAAATAACAGAAATAATAGATCCTATGGGTGTATGTTCCCATTGGGGCCCCTACATGCCACATACTTAGGGAAACCTATACATATTAGGAATCAAACGGTAGAGATATAGCTAGATATATAACTAGAGATATAGCTAGAGGTATAACTAGAGATAGAGATAGAGATAGAGCTAGAAATATAACTAGAGATATAGCTGAGATATAGCTAGAGATATAGCTAGAGATAGAGCTAGAAATATAGCTAGAGATATAGCTGAGATATAACTAGAGGTATAACTAGAGGTATAAATAGAGGTATAACTAGAGATACAGTATAGCTAGAGATATAGCTCTGTGCCCATATAAAGGCACAAGGCTGCAGGCTGAGTTATACAGGGAACTCTGAGTATCACTCATGTATTATAAGGGATAATGTACCCCCTACTGTAAATGATAAGGATATTAGCAGTCACTGAGGGGTTCTGTGCCCATATAAAGGCACAAGGCTGCAGGCTGAGTTATACAGGGAACTCTGAGTATCACTCATGTATTATAAGGGATAATGTACCCCCTACTGTAAATGATAAGGATATTAGCAGTCACTGAGGGGTTCTGTGCCCATATAAAGGCACAAGGCTGCAGGCTGAGTTATACAGGGAACTCTGAGTATCACTCATGTATTATAAGGGATAATGTACCCCCTACTGTAAATGATAAGGATATTAGCAGTCACTGAGGGGCTCTGTGCCCATATAAAGGCACAAGGCTGCAGGCTGAGTTATACAGGGAACTCTGAGTATCACTCATGTATTATAAGGGATAATGTACCCCCTACTGTAAATGATAAGGATATTAGCAGTCACTGAGGGGTTCTGTGCCCCCCATATAAAGGCACAAGGCTGCAGGCTGAGTTATACAGGGAACTCTGAGTATCACTCATGTATTATAAGGGATAATGTACCCCCTACTGTAAATGATAAGGATATTAGCAGTCACTGAGGGGTTCTGTGCCCATATAAAGGCACAAGGCTGCAGGCTGAGTTATACAGGGAACTCTGAGTATCACTCATGTATTATAAGGGATAATGTACCCCCTACTGTAAATGATAAGGATATTAGCAGTCACTGAGGGGTTCTGTGCCCATATAAAGGCGCAAAGCTGCAGGCTGAGTTATACAGGGAACTCTGAGTATCACTCATGTATTATAAGGGATAATGTACCCCCTACTGTAAATGATAAGGATATTAGCAGTCACTGAGGGGTTCTGTGCCCATATAAAGGCACAAGGCTGCAGGCTGAGTTATACAGGGAACTCTGAGTATCACTCATGTATTATAAGGGATAATGTACCCCCTACTGTAAATGATAAGGATATTAGCAGTCACTGAGGGGTTCTGTGCCCATATAAAGGCACAAGGCTGCAGGCTGAGTTATACAGGGAACTCTGAGTATCACTCATGTATTATAAGGGATAATGTACCCCCTACTGTAAATGATAAGGATATTAGCAGTCACTGAGGGGTTCTGTGCCCATATAAAGGCACAAGGCTGCAGGCTGAGTTATACAGGGAACTCTGAGTATCACTCATGTATTATAAGGGGTAATGTACCCCCTACTATAAATGATAAGGATATTAGCAGTCACTGAGGGGTTCTGTGCCCATATAAAGGCACAAGGCTGCAGGCTGAGTTATACAGGGAACTCTGAGTATCACTCATGTATTAGAAGGGATAATGTACCCCCCTACTATAAATGATAAGGATATTAGAAGTCACTGAGGGGTTCTGTGCCCATATAAAGGCACTTTCAGTATCAGGTAACTGTCAGTTATAGCTGCAGCTACTGACCTCCTGTGAGTAAAGACCTCATAGTGCATCATGGGAACTGTAGTTGTTCTGCACATGGCAGTGATGGAAGTGTACTGGTAGTACTGCTTTATTGGGAAAAATACAGTAAACTAATGATCTGCCTGACAATGGTACCAGCATTCCTCTGCCTATTTATTCCTATAGCTTTATTGCAGTATATTAAGCAATGATTACGGCACAGAGTGACGTCCGTTGTGCTGAATTACAGAGAGGTGTAACAGTCTGTGCACGTGTGAGCCATGATTACAATCTCCTTATCAGCAATCACAATCTGAATTTGGGGTCACTGTATTGGGATTATATGCAAAAATATATCCCTTATTGGCCTGCAACAAACGGGGAAAATAAAAATCGTACGCAGGTTGGTCAAAGTCCTTCATTGGAAGTGCAAAATCAGACTAAAGGGTATGAGAGATTCATTTGCACCTATCCTGCTTTAATACAGGGGCCAGGCACAAAACCTGGGGCCCCAAGGATAGGCTGTGCATGTCCCCTTGGAGCCCATCTACAGGGCACAGATGGGAGATTCCAGGTCAGAGATATAAAGTCACCCAGATCCCAACCTATAAATTATATCCTTATAAATGGAGCTTAGTAATGTCCTCAGTTATAATGGGTGCTTAGTGATGTAACTTCTGTCACATGACTCACTGAAACTTGTGTATTATAATAAATAATGTACCCCCTGTTGTAAAATATGAGGATATTAGAACCTTGGAGTTTCATGACCTGTATAAACACACTCCAGCTTTTGGCCTTGTACCTTTATATGGTCATGGAACTCCTCAGTGACTTATAATATCCCTATATTTTACAACAGGGGGTACATTATTCACTATATATATGTATGTAGATATACACATTTATATACAGTATATATATAAAGGATGCACCAAATCCAGGATTTAATTTGTCACTGGGCGGCTCTTTTGCAGTCTTTGCATTAATTGGTCGATGTGTCCTCATCCAACCGGGCAAAACCCATACATGGGCCAATACATTTTTATTGTCCAAATTTAGGGCAAACTATACATCTTATACTATGTAACTCTGCTTTTAGCTTAATACATAAAAAACTCACCCGTGTTCTATTCATTCCTATGGGATTTTTAGAAGCACACTTTACTATTATATAGTAAACTCTGACTTTCACCCATTGACAAATACAGGTATACGACCTGTTATCCAGAATGCTCGGGACCAAGGGTATTCTGGATAAGGGGTCTTTCTATAATTTGGATCTTCATACCTTAAGTCTACTAAAAATCAATAAAATATTAATTAAACCCAATAGGGCTGTTCTGCCCCCAATAAGGGGTAATTATAGGGATCAAGTACAGGTACTGTTTTATTATTACAGAGAAAAGGGAATCATTTAACCATGAAATAAACCCAATAGGGCTGTTCTGCCCCCAATAAGGGGTAATTATATCTTAGTTGGGATCAAGTACAGGTACTGTTTTATTATTACAGAGAAAAGGGAATCATTTAACCATGAAATAAACCCAATAGGGCTGTTCTGCCCCCAATAAGGGGTAATTATATCTTAGTTGGGATCAAGTACAGGTACTGTTTTATTATTACAGAGAAAAGGGAATCATTTAACCATGAAATAAACCCAATAGGGCTGTTCTGCCCCCAATAAGGGGTAATTATATCTTAGTTGGGATCAAGTACAGGTACTGTTTTATTATTACAGAGAAAAGGGAATCATTTAACCATTAAATAAACCCAATAGGGCTGTTCTGCCCCAATAAGGGGTAATTATATCTTAGTTGGGATCAAGTACAGGTACTGTTTTATTATTACAGAGAAAAGGGAATCATTTAACCATTAAATAAACCCAATAGGGCTGTTCTGCCCCCAATAAGGGGTAATTATATCTTAGTTGGGATCAAGTACAGGTACTGTTTTATTATTACAGAGAAAAGGGAATCATTTAACCATTAAATAAACCCAATAGGGCTGTTCTGCCCCAATAAGGGGTAATTATATCTTAGTTGGGATCAAGTACAGGTACTGTTTTATTATTACAGAGAAAAGGGAATCATTTAACCATTAAATAAACCCAATAGGGCTGTTCTGCCCCAATTAGGGGTAATTATATCTTAATTGGGATCAAGTACAGGTACTGTTTTATTATTACAGAGAAAAGGGAATCATTTAACCATGAAATAAACCCAATAGGGCTGTTCTGCCCCAATAAGGGGTAATTATATCTTAGTTGGGATCAAGTACAGGTACTGTTTTATTATTACAGAGAAAAGGGAATCATTTAACCATTAAATAAACCCAATAGGGCTGTTCTGCCCCCAATAAGGGGTAATTATATCTTAGTTGGGATCAAGTACAGGTACTGTTTTATTATTACAGAGAAAAGGGAATCATTTAACCATTAAATAAACCCAATAGGGCTGTTCTGCCCCCAATAAGGGGTAATTATATCTTAGTTGGGATCAAGTACAGGTACTGTTTTATTATTACAGAGAAAAGGGAATCATTTAACCATTAAATAAACCCAATAGGGCTGTTCTGCCCCAATAAGGGGTAATTATATCTTAGTTGGGATCAAGTACAGGTACTGTTTTATTATTACAGAGAAAAGGGAATCATTTAACCATGAAATAAACCCAATAGGGCTGTTCTGCCCCAATAAGGGGTAATTATATCTTAGTTGGGATCAAGTACAGGTACTGTTTTATTATTACAGAGAAAAGGGAATCATTTAACCATGAAATAAACCCAATAGGACTCTTCTGCCCCCAAACCTGTCACTAAGACAATTGGAAAAAGTTGAGGTTTTGGACAATACCCAGCGGAATCTGTAAAGTTTCGAGACAAAAGAAACAAATTCAATGAAAGAGAAGGGAGCTCTGCCATTGGCTTCTATATGACCTTGGCATCTTTTCAATTGGTCTTCATTATTTATTTTTTAAAGTTTTTCAATTATTTGCAATCTTCTTCTAGCTCCTTGCAACTTTCAAATGGGGGTCACCGACCCCGGCAGCCAAAAAACTATTGCTCTGTGAGGCTCCAGTTTTATTGTTATTGTTACTTTTTTGAATTTCTTTTGCTATTCAAGTCCTCTCCTATACACATACCGCATTCTCATTCAAATCACTCCCTGGTTGCTAAGATAACCTGCACCCTAGCAACCAGATAGCTGCTAAAACTCCAAACTGGAGAGCTGCTAAACAATTATTGAAACAATTAAAAAAACTATAAATAATAAAAAAATGAAGACCATTTCCAAGTTATCTCAGTATATTACTCTCGACATCATAACTAAAAATTAACACTGATGAATGAGATTATGCAAAAACTGGCCAGGTTCTTGTTTCACAATTGTTTGGCCGCCCGCGTTGTACCGTGACTACTAATCTCATCAACCCTTGTTATAGTATCGAATTTCACAGCTGTTGGACCACCCACGTAGATTTATGCTAATGAGCATCACACCACAGCTGTTACCATGGCAACCTTATCCGTTACCATGGCAACCTTATCCGTTACCATGGCAACCTTATCAGTTAATCAGATGAGAACAGAGTTTATGGCTTCACTCCTGTCAGTTGCCAGTTGGCAGTCGACGGGTGCAGTCGCCTCTTAGCACACAGTGCTGAGTACACAGTGACCGCACACTGTCCTGACACCATGGATCCAGTTGATCCAAACAAAACCACTAGTTCCCCTTTGGGGAACAACCAACAGGTTAATACAGCAATGAATGTTTTTCAGGATGCCATTGCAAGAGCTCTTGGCATTTCTAATCCAGATGGAGCTCCAGTTGGAGCAAACGCTGGCACTGTGACTGGTCCGTCATCCAGTGCAAATGTGGCCGGCAATTCAAGTGCAGGTCCAAGTACCCGCTCTTCTGGAAGGAAAAGAGCACGTTCTCCTGAGGACCAGACTAGCAGTAGGAAACATCGCAGAACAGATAGTGAGGGTAAGGGGAGCACCTCAAACTTAAAAAACATGGCCCCTGCAACATCAAAAGAACAAAGACGTTCTACTCGGGCTCAGAGTGCCGCAAAACGACTGAAATGGAAATACAAGAAGATCAAAAGACGCACTTGGAACAAGCCCAAGGTTTCCAGAGTGCAGGAGGCACAGGCAATCAAAGTCTTCCAGGATGCAATTGCCGAAGCCCTTGAAAGCTCATTGGCTACTGGCACTTCCGGAGCAGGTACACAAGTTGCCTCATCTCCTGGGCCATCTACAAGCATGGCCAGCAGTTCAGGGGCAACTCCAAGTACCAGCTCTTCTGGGAGAAAAAGAGCTCATTCTCCTGAGAACCAGACTAAACGTAGGAAACGTCACAGAACAGATAGTGCAACATCAAAAGAACAAAGAGGTTCTACTCGGGCTCAGAGTGCCTCAAACCGACTGAAAAGAAAATACAAGAATATCAAAAGACGCACTTTACACAAGCCCAGGGTTTCTAGAGTGCAGGAGGCACAGGCAATCAAAGTCTTCCAAGATGCAATTGCCGAAGCCCTTGAAAGCTCATTGGCTACTGGCACTTCCGGAGCAGGTACACAAGTTGCCTCATCTCCTGTGCCATCTACAAGCATGGCCAGCAGTTCAGGGGCAACTCCAAGTACCAGCTCTTCTGGGAGAAAAAGAGCTCATTCTCCTGAGGACCAGACTAGAAGTTGGAAACATCGCAGAACAGATAGTGAGGGTAAGGGTAGCACCTCAAACTTAAAAAACATGGCCCCTGCAATATCAGAAGAACAAAGAGGTTCTTCTCGGGCTCAGAGTGCCTCAAAACGACTGAAAAGAAAATACAAGAAGAGCAAAAGACGCTCTTTACACAAGCCCAGGGTTTCTAGAGAGCTGGAGGCACAGGCGATTAAAGTCTTCCAGGATGCAATTGCCAAAGCCCTTGAAATCTCATCGGCTACTGGCACTTCCGGAGCAGGTACACAAGTTGCCTCATCTCCTGTGCCATCTACAAGCATGGCCAGCAGTTCAGGGGCAACTCCAAGTACCAGCTCTTCTGGGAGAAAAAGAGCTCGTTCCAGTGAGGAACAGCCAAGAATTAACACTAAAGACAATGAAACTGATACTAATTCCACAAACACAAGCAGACAAACTTGTAAAAAATCTACCAAAGGTATAAAAAACCGACAGCCCAGCCCTTATAGCCAGCAGCAGGCTAGTGATTTCCAATTATTCCAGGATGCAGTTGCCAAAGCTCTTGGAATATCTGACAGTGAAACAAACACTAGCGTTGCCACTAACCAGACATTTGCTCCACCGGCAAAGTCTGTCGCCAAAGATACTAGCATAGTACCAAGTACTAGCTCTTTGGTGAGAAACAATGATGGAGTTCAATTGCAGAACAGTAGCACTGGGAATATTGCTGGAATTCCATCTCCGGCAACAGAAAACAGAATAGATCCAACTATTAGTTCTTCCGTGGCCCAGAAAGACAATTCTGGTCAACAGAATCAGTGCAATGTTCAAAATAATGTTACGTCCCCTGAGAATCCTTCTACTACAACCAGGGGAATATTTGAATATATAGAGTTAAGTGAAAGGGAACGAGCCATTCAAGCACATCAACAGCAGATGGCTCTACAACAACAAATGGAACATCTCAGGGAGTCTCCATATGAAGATTCCCCTCTATTCAGGAACCCAATACCTGAAACAAGGAAGAGAAAGTTGGACACCAACCCAGAAGATGTTGCTTTATGGAACCCCAAGCGTCTGAGGCCCAGACTGGGCAAAGGACCTAAGGTACGCCCCAAAGCCTTAGCAACAAAGGCAGAAACACGGGATGTACAAGGCAAAGAAGATTCTACATCAGATGATATATTTCCACCAACATCAGTAATAATGACAAGATTAAGGGCAAGGGCACAAGCAATGAAGAGAAAAGATCCGAGCAGATCTGAGCAGTCTGATAAAAAAGATGATTCCCAGTCAAAGTAAATATAATTACACGGACCACTGAAGCAAAGGGCAATAAATATAATTGATGGCTGTGACTTAGACACCGGGAGTTTTCACCACTGCATTTCAATTATGGGCACAATTCTAAAAGAAAAGATGGATGGGCACTACTCACGCCTGTTCTCCATCAAATGTTACTGTTCCCATAATGGAATGCTTAAGGTGAGCAGTAGGAAACGTATAGAATGGGAGGTTGGATGGGAGATTGGGATGGATTCCCAGTACTGCTCAAAAAGATGAACGCGTGGGGAGTAAATATATACTCCATTCAACTCGAGCTGAAGAAATCAGTACAACTTCAAATACCAGAGATTCTGTGAGGAAATGATTAGTGAGGAGCGAATCTGTCCCGTTTTGCTTCACCGGAAAATTTGAGAAACTTTGAAAAGCTTTGTGAAATGGAGAAAAATCCACGAAATGGAGAAAATGTTGTGCACAGTTTTGTCACCTGTTACACGAAATAATCCGCCAATGGCAAAACGCGGACATTTGCTAATTACTTCGCCCCTCATTAGAAATGACAGTCGGACAGAACTCACAGTCTAACGCCATGAATAGCCCAACAAACCCTTCTGGTGGGGTAGTGGGGGTCATTTATGCAGTGCATTTGTGCAGCGCAGAATATTCGCACAGTGAGCATATTAGCCCTGCCCGTGTTTATATTTATAACGTTGGACAAGACTGGTGCATTTAATAGGCAAAAACTGAATATTTCAGCGCACACTATGCGTTCGAGTTATCCCTCAGCTTCAGTGGCAAAAATAATATTCGCTAAACTGATTTTGTTAATAAACGCACACAGAGGACGCGTTTGTGCAAATCCCAATTTCATTTGCAAATTTTTGTGTGGAATTAACAATTTACTGCAATTCGCAAATAAAGGCAAGTCGGGCACAGCAGTGCGAAACTGAAGCGTTGAGAGGAAAACATGCGTAAAAAAAATATGCGATCCGTGAACTTTATAAATGGCCCCCGCTAACTCTGTATGTTTCCCAGTAGTCTAAGCCTAATAATTGTGTGAGCGAAAGCATTTCATTGGGCGCATGGAATGCCGGAGTTACTGCTGGGCACAAACTGAACATAAGGGAATGTAACCCAGCTACAGATTCCAGAATATTTATAGGACAGAAAGACAATTCGCACAGCGGCAGAGACTTCGATATTTGTCTCACCAGTGTCTGTATCTCTGAAGTGAGTAGGTTCCCTGTCAGAACTGCCGCAGAAAGTTCCAGGGCCCCAAAAGGGCGTTGGTGAAGACCAGTGCTGACAGGGTGTCTCTCGCTCCATGGAAGAGACGGCTCCCTTCAGCTGTCTCCTTACCATTCCACATGCACAGGGGTTCTCTCACACCATGGAAGAGACGGCTCCCTTCAGCTGTCTCCTTACCATTCCACATGCACAGGGGTTCTCTCGCTCCATGGAAGAGACGGCTCCCTTCAGCTGTCTCCTTACCATTCCACATACACAGCCCTTACACTGTAACATAGGAGAGTAGAAGAAATTGTTCCTTTTGCCACAATATCTAGATTACAGGGATCCCATCTGTTTTGGAAAATGATTACACAAAAAATATCACCGGAGCCATAAACTTTTCCACCATATGGGGTTTACCTTGACGTGGTATGGTGGCTTGGCAATTTTGTGATCATAAATTTGTATATTTTCATTCACTTTTAATGGAAGTAAATGAAGTTAATGGGGTTTTCCTTAATGGGGTATGGGGGCTCGGCAATTTTATGATCATAAACTTGTAACTAAAAACCCCTGTATAAAACTATTCCAAAGTATAAAAGTATTGGTAGTTTTTAAGAAAAGTCATAAAAACCATTAATTTTAGGAAAGCTTTGCAGATTGGTACTTTGGTGTAGAAAGGCTTCTTTATCCATGTTGGATTTTTCAGAATGTGTACTTTCCAAAAATATATGGTTTTGTGGGTTTTTCTGTATAGTTAGGGGGCGTTACGGCACATCATACACAGTCATTGGGCTTTTATTTGCAGAAAAGCTGAGAAAATTCCTATGCACTATTTTCATTTGGGGCCTCTGTACCACATACTGGTAAATCTATGCATATTGGGCATCAAACTGTTCAGTAGACCCCTGGTGTTCATATTTAGGGTGATGTGTCATTGTATGTAAGAAATGTTGTAAGATAAATGCAACAAATTGCAACAATTTTAGGCATTTTTCAGAAAAGTCATAAAAACCACAAACTTTAGGAAAGCTTTGCAGATTGGTACTTTGGTGTAGAAAGGACTCCTTACCCATGTTGGATTTGTCAGAATGTGTACTTTCCAAAAATATATGGTTTTCACGGGTCACCCTACATTTCTGCAGCTTCTATCCCACATAAAACTGCCATGTGTTTATGAATTAGGTAAAGGTAAGCCATGAAATTAGTGGCACAAGGTATATTTGGGGTCTCTAAGTGCCATGTGCTTTGATAAACCTATGTACAGTGGCATCAAACTGCTCAGTAGACCTCTGGGGTTCACATTTAGGGTGTTCTATATAGCTATCTAATGACCTGTAGAAAATAATATGCTGAATATTGGAAGTTTTGAGGTTATTTTTGGAAATGTCATAAAAATCGGCAAACTTAGGAAAGCTGTGCGGCTTGGTACTTTGGAGTAGAAAGATACGGGTACCCATTTTAGATTCGGGGGAATGTGTACTTTCCAAAAATATATGACTTTCTGGGGTGAATGTACTTTTTACTAGCTAGAAGCTGAAGTGACAGAAATGACAGTACATATGGGGGTATGTTCACATTGGGGCCCCTACATGCCACATACTTAGGTAAACCTATACATATTGGGCATCAAACTGTTCAGTGGACCCCTGGCGTTCATATTTAGGGTGTTTTATTTGGTTACTTTATGACCTGTAGGAGATAAGATACTATAGACAGGAAGCTTTGAAGCGATTTTTAAGAAATTTCACAAATTTTGATAAAAACCAATAACTTTAGGAAAGCATTGCGACTTGGTACTTTGGAGTAGACAGACAGTTGTGCCTATTCTGTATTCCCCAGAATCTGTTCTTTCTAAAATAATATAATTTTCTGGGATAAACCTTCTGTTGGTGGAATTTTTGGCCTTGAAATCTTTGAAGACATTTAGAAGCCTATATCTTGTTACAGAATTGGAATTACACAAAAATGCTACCATATTTTGAAAGCTTAGGTTGTCCTGAAAAAAACGATATATTGTTTTCCTGAGTAAACTAAAAGTCCCCCCGAGGAAAGACAGTACAAGTTAATGCACCCACCACACATTTCTGGTAATCTGGATGTAGAACATATTTAAAGGCTTGATCCCCAATGTAGTATAAACATGACTTTATTTATACCCCCTATAATGGTGCTGAGGTATAATCTAACTTGGTAGTGAAATAGCTGGAGGGACTGTAACTTTCTGTGACATCTATTGGCCCAATGATATAGCTAGAGATATAGCTAGAGGTATAACTAGAGGTATAAATAGAGATATAGCTAGAGGTATAGCTAGAGATATAGCTAGAGGTATAACTAGAGGTATAGCTAGAGGTATAAATAGAGATATAGCTAGAGGTATAACTAGAGATATAGCTAGAGGTATAGCTAGAGGTATAAATAGAGATATAGCTAGAGATATAGCTAGAGATATAGCTAGAGGTATAAATAGAGATATAGCTAGAGGTATAGCTAGAGGCATAACTAGAGATAGAGCTAAAGATATAGCTAGAGATATTGCTAGATGTATAACTAGAGGTATAGCTAGAGATATAGCTAGAGGTATAACTAGAGGTATAGCTAGAGGTATAGCTAGAGTTATAGCTAGAGATATAACTAGAGGTATAGCTACAGATATAGCTAGAGATATAGCTAGAGGTATAACTAGAGGTATAGCTAGAGATAGAGGTATAACTAGAGGTATAGCTAGAAATAGAGATATAGCTAGAGGTAAAGTTAGAGATATAACTAGAGAAATAGCTAGATGTATAGTTAGAGGTATAACTAGAGATATAGCTAGAGATATAACTAGAGATATAGCTAGAGGTATAACTAGAGATATAACTAGAGGTATAGCTAGAGATATAACTAGGGATATAGCTAGAGGTGTAACTAGTGATAGAGATAGAGGTTAGAGGATCATTGGAATCATTCTATCTGCCTGTGCCGAACAGTAATCCCCATGCAGTTACTTATTATTCTGTTCCAATGGGTCACATGGTATAAGCGCCTCAGGGGAGGCAACCAGAGATCATCAATCTATATGTCTTCTGTAATAAGGAAAATAATAAAAGGATAAAAAGTGCAATAATAATGTTTTCTTCACACTTGTTTCCTTCTTTATATGAAACAGTACAGAGGAGGGAACAGGAACATTACACGGGTATGGGGTCTGTTATCTATTATTACTGCCCCACGTCCTTCTCTCCCCTCTATACAGGCAGACACACATGCAATAACATAGTATATAAAACATACTTATAAATGCCCCGTGTTCAAAATAACTGGATTTTAATTCAATAAATAAATAAATATCATTTTTTTAACACTGATGTCACAAAACCAATGTATATTTAAAAAGAAAAACCCAGGAAGCTTCTAATTATCCTTTATTCCTATGTAAAGCAATACAAGGTCTGTATAATGTATGAAAAAAATCACAATTTATATTTTATATTTAAGTTTACATTGCGTCAGTAGATATCATGGGCCGCAGGAATATGCTTTGTACTATTTCTTCATCGGAACTGAGACTAAAGAATTATGGGCTTATTTATCAGTTATTTGAGTTTGTGAATTGGAGAGTTTCTTTTCTAATTCAAATAAACATTTTTTTAAAAAAACCTTGAATCTTTGCTTATTTATAGTGATGAGCGAATCTGTCCCGTTTCGCAAAACGATGAAAAATTAGTGAAACACATTTGTCACACAATTTTTTGTCGCCCAGGTCTTTCTTTGGTCGCCCACGTCTTTTTTTTGTCGCCCACATCTTTTTTTGTCGCCCGTATCTATTTTTTGACGCCCACATCTATTTTTTGTCGTCCGCATCTTTTTTTGTCGCCCACATCTATTTTTTGTCGCCCGCATCTTTTTTTTGTCGCCCGCATCTATTTTTGTCGCCCGTATCTATTTTTTGACGCCCACATCTATTTTTTGTCGTCCGCATCTTTTTTTGTCGCCCACATCTATTTTTTGTCGCCCGCATCTTTTTTTTGTCGCCCGCATCTATTTTTTGTCGCCCACACTTTTTTTTGCCGCCCGCATCTATTTTTTGTTGCCCACGCTTTTTTTTGCCGCCCGCATCTATTTTTTGTCGCCCACGCTTTTTTTTGCCGCCCACATCTTTTTTTTGTCGACCGCGTCTTTTTTTTGTCACCCGCATCTATTTTTTGTCGCCTTCATCTTTTTTTGTCGCCCGCATCTTTTTTTTGTAGCCCGCATCTATTTTTTTGGCGCGACCTTGCCTTTTTTTTACGTGACCGCGCCCTTTTTTGACACGATAGTGCCCAACTTGCCGTGACCACGCCCTTTTTTCCCACAACCACACCCTTTTTGACCTGACTGCGCTCAATTTGACACCCGAGAAAAAAAATCTGCACCGAATTTTCACATAAGTTTTGCAAAACAATTTACCAATGGCGAAATGCGGAAAATCTCTGCGAATCCATGCCTTGCGAAAACATTCGCTCATCACTACTTATTAATTTATTAATATGGAAAACTTGTTTAAATTAAAGAAAAAAACTCAAATACATTGAAATGAATATATGACTTGCTTTTGCCTAATACAACTCCCATTGACTTTTGACTTTAAGTTTTTGGGTTTTTTGCACTTAATAAATATCGGACATTCGAGTTCATGAACTATATGAACAAATTTTGGGGAAAAATTCCAATTTGAACATTGATAAATCACCCTCTTAATGTAATGAGTAATGAAGGTGGGGGTACAGGGTACAGGCAGATTCATCTCTAGAAGGTCAGGTTTGCTGATAGGTTTATAGACCCACTCTGGCCCTGGCAGTCGTTACCTGTGGGGAAAAGAGAGATTCATCAAAATGGAAATTTCAAAATTTCAAAAAAAATACACATTTTCAGTGGGTTTGTCTAATTTTAAATTAATTTTGAAAACTCAAATTGAAAAATAGTTGGAAATTTGAGACCAGAACTCCCATTGACTCCAACATAAACTCACTGGTATTTGTTTATTCGAGTTCTTGAGTTTTTCACGCTTAGGGGCCCATTTACTAAGGTTTTTTGAGAAAAGTTTGATTTTTTTTTTATGTTTTGATTTTTCAAGATTTACGCATGTGGGTTTTTTTGCCACTATACGAATGTTTTGGGGTTTTTTTCTGGAAAATTTTAAGATAATTCTGAGCATTTTATTGAAAAATTGAAGATTTATATTTAAAAACCATGAAAGTTCAAGATTTATAAAACTTTATGTTACTTTTTTAAACTTACATAAAGCACACTAGGTTTAAGCTGCTGAGAATCATTAAAAAACGAGTTCGAAGATCGCAAATATCACAAAAATGGTTACGAAAAAATGATATTAGTCACAATAATATCGTATTGGCGATCCGAAAGAAATATTCGTACCGAACGATTGTAAGCGGCAGAACCTTTCCAAAGTCGCACAAGCGCAAAAAATCGGCGAAAATGCGCTTGGAGCGTTCGTGTCTTAATAAATCTCCCCCATTGAGTCCTATGGAAAAAAACAATGACAGCCTGTCCTTCATGTATTTTCAAGGGGAAGTTAATCCCATCATTGTTTTCTATTTCAGACATTTCAAGGGGAAGTTAATCCCATCATTGTTTTCTATTTCAGACATTTCAAGGGGAAATTAATCCCATCATTGTTTTCTATTTCAGACATTTCAAGGGGAAGTTAATCCCCTCATTGTTTTCTATTTCAGACATTTCAAGGGGAAATTAATCCCATCATTGTTTTCTATTTCAGACATTTCAAGGGGAAGTTAATCCCCTCATTGTTTTCTATTTCAGACATTTCAAGGGGAAGTTAATCACATCATTGTTTTCTATTTCAGACATTTCAAGGGGAAATTATTCACATCATTGTTTTCTATTTCAAGGGGAAGTTAATCCCATCATTGTTTTCTATTTCAGACATTTCAAGGGGAAGTTAATCCCATCATTGTTTTCTATTTCAAGGGGAAGTTAATCCCATCATTGTTTTCTATTTCAAGGGGAAGTTAATCCCATCATGGTTTTCTATTTCAAGGGGAAGTTAATCACATCATTGTTTTCTATTTCAGACATTTCAAGGGGAAGTTAATCCCATCATTGTTTTCTATTTCAGACATTTCAAGGGGAAGTTAATCCCATCATTGTTTTCTATTTCAAGGGGAAGTTAATCCCATCATTGTTTTCTATTTCAGATATTTCAAGGGGAAGTTAATCCCCTCATTGTTTTCTATTTCAGACATTTCAAGGGGAAGTTAATCCCCTCATTGTTTTCTATTTCAGACATTTCAAGGGGAAGTTAATCCCCTCATTGTTTTCTATTTCAGACATTTCAAGGGGAAGTTAATCCCCTCATTGTTTTCTATTTCAGACATTTCAAGGGGAAGTTATTCACATCATTGTTTTCTATTTCAAGGGGAAGTTAATCCCATCATTGATTTCTATTTCAAGGGGAAGTTAATCCCCTCATTGTTTTCTATTTCAGACATTTCAAGGGGAAGTTATTCACATCATTGTTTTCTATTTCAAGGGGAAGTTAATCCCATCATTGTTTTCTATTTCAGACATTTCAAGGGGAAGTTATTCACATCATTGTTTTCTATTTCAAGGGGAAGTTAATCCCATCATTGTTTTCTATTTCAGATATTTCAAGGGGAAGTTAATCCCCTCATTGTTTTCTATTTCAGACATTTCAAGGGGAAGTTAATCCCCTCATTGTTTTCTATTTCAGACATTTCAAGGGGAAGTTAATCCCCTCATTGTTTTCTATTTCAGACATTTCAAGGGGAAGTTAATCCCCTCATTGTTTTCTATTTCAGATATTTCAAGGGGAAGTTAATCCCCTCATTGTTTTCTATTTCAGACATTTCAAGGGGAAGTTAATCCCATCATTGTTTTCCAAGATGCAAGTGAGTAAAATGAACACCAATGCTTCTAAAATGGTCATTGGAGCACTTCCAGTTTGGGAATAAAAGAGTGATTTGTGAAATTCTCAATTAATTCGAGAATTTCTTGCAATATTTTCAAATTTTTGAGGGAAACTTTTGCCAAATTTCTCAAATTATTCAAGAAATAAATGCCTTCTTGAAATTTTCATACGATCAACGTACAACTTACAAATTGTCGCAAATATTAATAAACACATCACTGATCACATTTTTTAATCAAAAAACTCTCTTTATGTGAGATTCTAAAAAGAAAAAAGTTAGAAAAAAGTTAGTAAATGTGCCCCTTAGTAAATCTTCAAAATTTAAGCCTCAGCAACAGAAATTCGAATTTGCAAAGAAATTTGACGCTTTAATTTTGATAAATCTTTCCCATATTTTCTGTACATTGTGACCTTAATGAGGCTCATTTATCAAACCAGAGGCAAAATACAAAGTGCAAAAAAAACAGGTGCTTCTAGAATGGAGCTCAGAGTTGCATTTTGCTCCACATACATCTGTCTCTATGTATAGCCTACCTTAATGTTTGGGTCCACTCGGTCCAGCGCTGCTCTGAACTCCCCATTATCAGATTTGGGGCTCTGTGACCCTAAGACAGCCACAACAGGATTAAGGTTATTAAGATGGATGAAAGTGTTAAAGCTTAAGTCAGACAAAAGTAATGACGTTCTCCAGATCTCCAGTAGGCTGCAGAGATAAGGACTAACTAATATTTTGGGGGGGAAAAGGAAGGGGTACCTGTAATTATATTAAATCTGTGGGTATTTGTGCCTATAAGCGGCCATTAGATTGAATTTGTAGGCAACCCTTGTCTAGGCCATTTGTCAGTGCAGTTGGTTAGTAGAGCTTCAGGAAACCTGCTCACCCAGCAATGATAAGGCTGATGTCCCACAGAGCGTGTAAAGGTCCCCATACACGGGCCGATTCACTCGCTTGGCGATGTCGCCAAGCGAGCGAATCTTCTCCCGATATCCCCACCTACGGGTGGGCGATATTGGGAGAATCCAGGCTAATTCGATCGTTTGGCTTGAAGCCAAAAGATCGAATTATAATGACGGGTATAGGAAAAGTCGCTCCGGGGGCCGTATCAATGAGCCCACGTGGTCCCCGATCCGACTAGATTTTTTAACCTGCCCGATCAAGATCTGGCCGATTTCAGGCCAGATATCGATCGGGCAGGCCCGTCAATAGTGCCCATACATGGGCCGATTAGCTGCCGAATCGGGACCGATATCAGGATCTAGAATCGGCCCATGTATGGGGACCTTAAGTCATTCACGATAAATATCTGCTATCGCTGGTGACTAATTGCTCCGATATGCCTTTTCTCTGGCACAGATAGGAAGGCCTTCACATCGCTTCAGTTTTCTCCGTTTCCTCCTGCAGGCAACTTCAGGCGACTTCGGAAACCGGCGGCTTCTGTTGTTGCTGGTGGGAAGGACTTTGGGAGCGGTCATCCGCGGTAGCAGATATCTAATGTGCTCCGTGGGACATCAGCCTTGCCTTACCTGTAATGGTGCCCATTCACATGTAGACCGATTCAGCAGCTTATCTGTTTGTGTATGGGGCCCCTCTGATGATCAATGTCTGTCCCAAAAATCGACCAAGTGTTGCATCGGGAATGCATTGGCTCATTTATGTGGTCCTTGACCCAACTACTCCTATACCTGTCGCTGTAATTTGTTCATTTAGCACTAGGGCCAAAACAATTGAATCAGCCCAATATTGCCCACCTATGGACATATCAGTAGAAGATAGTCCATTCATGGGCAAATCTGGAGAAGATCTGCTTGTTTGGTGACCTCTCCAAACTAATGGATCTCAACATGTATGGCCACCTCAACTGAAACAACCCTCCTAATAGATTCCTACTAAGGTTTGGATGAAGACCTCGTTAGAAATTAATAGTACTCAGAATTACTACATAAACCTGAGGTGGAACTAGGAGACATGTCTTTTCCACCCTACCTATAAAAAGGTGACATAGGGTAGATAATTTGGCATAAAGTAGGATATCTAACGGCCAGCCCTTACCCTTTATCTGGTAATATAATCTAAAAGGAGCTGTGTGCAAACAGACATAGTGCTGAACTATTTTAATGGATAGGTTGACGCATATAATGTTTAGAAAAGCTTCTTTTTACTCTAATAAAGAAGAAGAACCTTTAAGAGGGGCCTCACCAGAGGTGCTGTTGGTTTCTGTTTTTTTAATTTGCCCTTTATCAAATGTTTCACCTTCCCAACCATCAGACCAGGAGGATTGTTCATTGTCAATTAACCTGCACAGGAAGGAAGAAAATGAAAAGGAAGTGTAAAAATTAAAAGCAATAGTTGAGCAGCTGTTCAGCTTCAGGGCCTAGGCCTCCCAGAAAAACATTTTTGGATCCAGTGGCGTACCGATAACACGCCGCCCCCCCCCCCCTGCAACTTGCAGCGCAGCAGTAAAGTGTGCCTGAGTCTGAGCTTTCAGAAGGAGCCAGCCCTACACATTAGAACTGCTTTCAGCTAACCTATTGTTTCTCCTACTCCCATGTAACTGGAGGAGTCCCAAGTCGGACTTGGATTTCTTACTACTGAGTGCTATTCTGATACCTACTGGGAGCTGCTATATTGCTCCCTTCCCATTGTTCTGCTGATCGGCAGCTGGGGGTGAGGGGGGGGGATATCACTCCAACTTGCAGCGCAGCAGTAAAGTGTGCCTGAGTCTGAGCTTTCAGAAGGAGCCAGCGCTACACATTAGAACTGCTTTCAGCTAACCTATTGTTTCTCCTACTCCCATGTAACTGGAGGAGTCCCAAGCCGGACTTGGATTTCTTACTATTCAGGGATATTCAGAGTATGCCTCCTTTATTTTTCCATTTAGCATATAATGCATAATGCAGACTTTCCAAAACGTACCTTTCTTTGCCTGTGTTCCTCCGACGCCGACATATGAAGATTAGCAGAGTGATAAATACAGCGATCAAAGCGATAAGTCCGACTGTAACTCCAGCGATGACGCCTGCTTTACTAATAGAGTTCCCGCACCGCTCCCCTGTGTACCAGAACTGCCCCGACGTCTGGCAGCTACGGGAGAATAAAAGGGGATGATGTGAGGTTGATACTATAGGAACAATCTCGTAGTGGAGATATTGAAAGTGGTCTAGAAAATTAAAGGGGAACTCTGGCTTCCAAACCGAAATTTGTTAAAGAGCCCCACACAGCACAGTAGGGGGCTCAAACAGTTCAGCAGTTGCTTCAAACAGTAGGAATAAATATCATTCCAATAAATAGCCATATTCTTCATTTCCCAGGGTGCCACAGCCATGTGACCTGTGCTCTGATAAACTTCAGTCACACTTTACTGCTGTGCTGAAAGTTGAAGTGATGTCCCCCCACCCTCCCAGCAGCCGATCAGCAGAACAATGGGAAGGGAGCAAGATAGCAGCTCCCAGTAGGTATCAGAATAGCACTCAATAGTAAGAAATCCAAGTCCGGCTTGGGACTCCTCCAGTTACATGGGAGTAGGAGAAACAATAGGTTAGCCAAAAGCAGTTCTAATGTGTAGCGCTGGCTGAAAGCTCAGACTCAGGCACACTTTACTGCTGTGCTGCAAGTTGGAGTGATATCCCCCCCCCTCACCCCCAGCAGCCGATCAGCAGAACAATGGGAAGGGAGCAAGAAAGCAGCTTCCAGTAGGTATCAGAATAGCACTCAATAGTAAGAAATCCAAGTCCGGCTTGGGACTCCTTCAGTTACATGGGAGTAGGAGAAACAATAGGTTAGCTGAAAGCAGTTCTAATGTGTAGCGCTGGCTGAAAGCTCAGACTCAGGCACAAGGCACTGAGATGGCGCCTACACACCAATATTACAGCTACAAATACATTTTTTGGGTCAAGAATAAAAGGTTAAATGGCAGAGGGAATTATCTGCTGTGTAACAGTGTCATTTAGAGATAAAAAGTGCCCCATAAATATCACAGCAGTATTTAATATATACACCCTATAATGGCTTGAGTTGCAGTGCTTTGCAGCTTATCTAGAATCATATTTGGAACATCCCTGACAAGGCATAAGAGTGAGTAGAATATGATTGTGGCACTTACTAGCAGTGGGGTCCTGCGGTACTGACTGAGCACTGACCCGCGTTACAGTTGAAGAACTCGGGGTTCAGAGAGCTGCAGTTGCTGGCACAGAGGAGTCTATTGGATTCATTGACACCATAGTAATATTGGCGCATCTCTTCAGGGATGATATCAACCTCCGAGCACAGGTCTAATGGGAAAAACAATGTTTTTTAGTCTTAATTTTTCTTTTCAGAATGTGTCATAGTAGGGGCAGATTTATCAAAATGTGACTTTAGAGCTTAATACATAAAGGGTATAGAATCTATTCAGCTTTGATTGTAGTCAACATGGCTGGGCTGGCATTCCAACCAATGAGAAACAAGTGTGTATAATATATTAGATGTCTTTTGGGTGTCCAGTATATACTAAGCCTTGTCTGTTATGGGATGTGAAACTATCAACAAACTTGCACTTGTGTATTAAAGGAGCAGTAACTTTTCATTTTTGGTGTTACTGTTCCTTTAAGATTCCATTGGGCACTTATGTGCAATTTAGGCTGCATTTTGTGGCTGGGAAACACAAGACTGATCTTGCACAATACGACAGACTATAAAGTTCCAAAATGACAAAAGTGAATGTGTTTGTGCCGACAGACGGTAAGAATGTGGGCTTTATACCTGCCACGTCCAGTTCTGAATCATGGATCTGGGTTCTTCTTGTGTCCAATTGCAAGTAATCTGTAGGGTAGAACATGGAAATAGTCATATTTGTGTGAATGGGGAGATTCCTGCTCTGAAAAAGGGGGAAAATAGCCAGAAGAAAACTCCAAAATCCACAATTAGCAAACTTTGTTGTAATTAACTGATAATGTACTGATAATGGAGGCCTCCATATGCCTAATGTGCCATGGCCTCCACACAGTACCCCAATAAGGGGTAATTATATCTTAGTTGGGATCAAGTACAGGTACTGTTTTATTATTACAGAGAAAAGGGAATCATTTAACCATGAAATAAACCCAATAGGGCTGTTCTGCCCCCAATAAGGGGTAATTATATCTTAGTTGGGATCAAGTACAGGTACTGTTTTATTATTACAGAGAAAAGGGAATCATTTAACCATGAAATAAACCCAATAGGGCTGTTCTGCCCCCAATAAGGGGTAATTATATCTTAGTTGGGATCAAGTACAGGTACTGTTTTATTATTACAGAGAAAAGGGAATCATTTAACCATGAAATAAACCCAATAGGGCTGTTCTGCCCCAATAAGGGGTAATTATATCTTAGTTGGGATCAAGTACAGGTACTGTTTTATTATTACAGAGAAAAGGGAATCATTTAACCATTAAATAAACCCAATAGGGCTGTTCTGCCCCCAATAAGGGGTAATTATATCTTAGTTGGGATCAAGTACAGGTACTGTTTTATTATTACAGAGAAAAGGGAATCATTTAACCATGAAATAAACCCAATAGGGCTGTTCTGCCCCAATAAGGGGTAATTATATCTTAGTTGGGATCAAGTACAGGTACTGTTTTATTATTACAGAGAAAAGGGAATCATTTAACCATTAAATAAACCCAATAGGGCTGTTCTGCCCCCAATAAGGGGTAATTATATCTTAGTTGGGATCAAGTACAGGTACTGTTTTATTATTACAGAGAAAAGGGAATCATTTAACCATTAAATAAACCCAATAGGGCTGTTCTGCCCCCAATAAGGGGTAATTATATCTTAGTTGGGATCAAGTACAGGTACTGTTTTATTATTACAGAGAAAAGGGAATCATTTAACCATTAAATAAACCCAATAGGGCTGTTCTGCCTCCAATAAGGATTAAATGTATCTTAGTTGGAATCAAGTACAAGTAACTGTTATATTCTTACAGAATAAAAAGTTAATCATTTTTAAAAATTAGAATTATTTGCTTATAATGGAGTCATTGGGAGATGGCCTTCCCCCGTAAGTGCTGACCTGGAGCATTGGAGGTGGAGCTTGTCCCATCAAGAGTCACATAAAGGTCTCTGACCGCCTTATGGTATTGCTCGTTGCCATTTATTAAACTGATTTTTAGCAGCACATCATGTTCCACCACTACACTTCCTGGTCTAAAGACAGAAAAACAGAGAGAGAGGTTATTATTATTGAATAATACACATATTTATGCAGGAGGGAAATGTGAGAGTTCATGCTTTGATAAATAGGCTCCTAAAAATACTAAACAAAAAGAAGCCTTTGAAATCTCATTCAGGAGAATGGGCACTCGCTTTATTTTCAATGAATGATATTTCCGGATAATGGAACCTTGGATATTAGATCCCATGCCTGTAACAGGGCTGCCAGGTCGGAAGCAGAGAAACTATTTCATCAAAATTATGAAAGTGATAGAATTCCTACTAAATTAGATGAAATACCAATACTTCAGATAGGGCAGAGAAAGGGTTTTGTAAATAATGGTATGTTGGTCAATTTTTGACTATTTGATGGGCCCCAGTTTGCTAGCAATAGCAACCAATCATCAATTCATTTTGATAAGTCTAATGCAAGTAAAGGTGGCCATTCACGGTAAGATCCTTTAGGGCCCTAGGGCCAAATAATCGAGGCAGAGGCACCTAGGTATCAATGAGCAGATGAGGTCCCTAATCCGGTGGAGAATCAAACCTACCTGGTCAAGATCTGGCCTTTTTTAGCCCAGAAATCAATCAGGTAGGCCCGTTGGGGGTGCCCATACACGGGCGGATAAGCTGCCGAATTGGTCTGAAGGACCAGAATCAGCAGCTGAAATCTGCTTGTGTATGGGCACCTTTAGAAAATGACCTCAAAGATCTGATTGGTTGTTGTAGATAACTGAACAGGGGCACCTCTGCCAGTAAAACCAGCCCCAGTATGCCTTCTTTACTGTATCCTTAACTTTTGTAGAGTTTACAGTCATTCCCATTTAAGGTTGCCCCCTGGATATTATAGGGGCTGCCTGATTTAAAACTGAAACCCAAAGGAAATTCAACCAATCCCTGTCTGCTGCATCATAGCCCATCCCACTGATGTCACTGACCTGCCCCCAGACATTGACACACCCCCAACAGCACCTGCCCATGCCCCCTCCGGATCCCCATGTGAAAACCCAGTAGAATAATGCACAGAAGCAAAAATTCAATACCTGATAGAGGTGATCCTAACATCAGTGTAGGCCGCCACATTCTCATACAACTTTATAATCTGCAGGGACAGAAGTATTTGAATGAATACTTAAGGGAAGAGCATTCTCAGTTCAGTTTCTGTCTAACTTTATTTGTGTGTCTGTGTGCTCCCTCAGAGATCACCTGACAGGAAATAATGCAGTTCTGACTGTAACAGGAAGTAGTGTGGGCGTAAAAGGCAGAACTCTGCCCATTCATTGGCTGATGGGGCCTAGCATGTGTGCCTTGGCTTGTTTGTGTGCACAGTGAATCCTATGATCCCAGGGGGCGGCCCTTAGTACTTAAAATGGCAGTTTCCTATTTAGGATTACCCAATGGCACATACTACTAAAAAGTATATTTATATGAAAATGGTTTATTTAGATGAAGCAGGGTTTTACATTACACGTTTTTTATTTTTATAGAGACCTACATTAGTTGGGGGTATAGTTTCCCTTTAGTTCTATATATTTCTAGGTTATTTAATCTTTTGGTTTATAATCTTGTACACAAAAGTGCATGCAGTCCACCAAATCAATCAATATGTAATTGGCAGGAGACAGTTTGTTGAGAGTATATGGACAGCCAGATGGACTGAAAAGTAGAAGTAAGTGGTTCCGGCGTTTAGATGATGATTACGTTATGATTTTCGTTACATGTAGCTCAATAGGCTTTGATTTACCCACTCAATATAAAAATACACCTATTGCCTAATATATACATTTTCAGACTGCTTCCTGATGGATTCCTCAATGGGATGATGTTCGTAGAAAAGAGAAAGGCACATTCCAGCCTCTGATATATCTTATGATGGGAGAAGACTATCTGCAAAAGGAGTTCTGGACAAGAGTTGGGGATATTATACTTACCTCTTGCTTAAATCTAGATTCAAACTGTTGGTATCCAGGGGACTTCTTGTCGTTTAGTTCCTCTGAATACGGGACGTTCACCACCGCAACTGTCACTTTTACTTTAGCTGTGACTGGACCCCCACCTAGAAGATACAGAGGCATCTCTCAGCGCCTTCTTTTAGTTGATCACCAAAGTGTGTATGGGAGAGAAGCTGCCCTTTCTAAATCTAATCTTGTGCCTGAGTCTGAGCTTTCAGAAAGACCCAGCACTACACAATAGAACTGCTTGCAGATAAGCTATTGCTTCTCCTACTCCCATGTAACTGGAGGAGTCATGAATTGGCTGAGCTGGATTTGGATTTTTACTATTGAGTTTTTTACTATTGTCTACCACTAGGTGGGTTATGGGAGCATTTTTGGTAGGGATACACTGAACCCAGTTTTTTGGGTTCGGCTGAACCCCCAAATCCACCCCAATGGATTCGGCCAAATACAGAACCGAATCCTAAATAGCATATGCATAAAGTGAAAAAATTGGTAAATTTTTCCCCCCTAACATTTAACCCTTCCGAATAATAATTAACATATGTTAATTTATGCTAATTTGTATTCAGATTTGGTTCGGCCAGGACCCTGCCAAAAAAGGCCGAATACCGAACCGAATCCTGGATTCGGTGCATCCCTAATTTTTAGCAATACAGGTGTCAGGGATTATCTTGCTCCCTTCCCATTGTTCTGCTGATCGGCTGCTGGGGGTGAGGGGGGGGGGATATCACTCCAACTTGCAGCGCAGCAGTAAAGTGTGCCTGAGTCTGAGCTTTCAGAAGGAGCCAGCACTACACATTAGAACTGCTTTCAGCTAACCTATTGTTTCTCCTACTCCCATGTAACTGGAGGAGTCCCAAGCCGGACTTGGATTTCTTACTATTGAGTGCTATTCTGATACCTACTGGGAGCTGCTATCTTGCTCCCTTCCCATTGTTCTGCTGATCGGCTGCTGGGGGTGAGGGGGGGGGGGATATCACTCCAACTTGCAGCGCAGCAGTAAAGTGTGCCTGAGTCTGAGCTTTCAGCCAGCGCTACACATTAGAACTGCTTTCAGCTAACCTATTGTTTCTCCTACTCCCATGTAACTGGAGGAGTCCCAAGCCGGACTTGGATTTCTTACTATTGAGTGCTATTCTGAAACCTACTGGGAGCTGCTATCTTGCTCCCTTCCCATTGTTCTGCTGATCGGCTGCTGGGGGTGAGGGGGGGGGGGATATCACTCCAACTTGCAGCGCAGCAGTGAAGTGTGACTGAAGTTTATCAGAGCACAAGTCACATGGCTGAGGGCACCTGGGAAGTTAAGATATGTCTAGCCAAATGTCACAATTTGAAATTAAATTTTAAAAAATCTGTTTGCGCTTATATATATAATATTGTTGTTCCTGATTATACCCCACCCTTCAGCTTGCAGATCCCCAAACATACCTGGTCTTATATAATTTGAAATGAGCTCACACTGGCTGCCATGGAAATTTTCCATGCACACACACTCTGTGCCTATCAGATATCCATGTACACAAGATCCTAAACATAAAAATGGAAAGTCTTACAACAATATTCCTGGGGTATTGGGTCCCTCACAGGAAATCTATACAATACAATACAATACAAAACCAATGAGATGTATGTGACCTAGTCAAGTTATTTGGTCTGTTATTACAGATCTGTCAAGTTCATCTTGTTCCTACTCCAGGGTAAGATCTTAATAGGGTGGTTAGGGGCATTAGTGGGGCTCACATGCTGCTGGATGCCGCAGTTGGAATCTTGGTTGTCCTGCAATTGGCTGTAGGATTCAGTATATGGTGGTTGGTGAAAATTGTTTTCTACTTGAAGGGTTAGTTCACCTTTAAATAAAATTTTAGCATGATGTAGACATTTATATTCTAAAAGAATTTGCTGATCTTCATTTTATATTTTTTTTGTGTTATTTAGTTGTATTGAGCAGCTTAACTGTTTGGTATTTCAGCAGCTACCTGGTTGCTGGGGTCTAATGTACCCCGGCAACCAGGCAGAAGGCTTGAATGAAAGACTGGAATATGACTTAGGGGAGGGTATTATGAGTAATGTATCAGTGTTTGCAGATGACACAAAACTCTGCAGACCAGTCAATTCTATCCAGGATGTGACATCCCTGCAGCAGGATCTTGACCAACTGGCAATCTGGGCAGCTAAGTGGCAGATGAGA
This sequence comes from Xenopus tropicalis, assembly GCF_000004195.4. Lineage (NCBI taxonomy): Eukaryota > Metazoa > Chordata > Amphibia > Anura > Pipidae > Xenopus > Xenopus tropicalis. Next base: position 142,723,961 of record NC_030679.2, on the reverse strand, counting down.
TTTAATGTGGATAAATGTAAGGTCATGCACCTGGGATGTAAAAACATGCAAGCCCCGTATAACCTTAATGGGACTGCACTAGGCAAATCCATAATGGAGAAGGACCTTGGAGTCCTTGTAGATAATAAACTTGGCTGTAGCAAGCAATGCCAGGCAGCAGCTGCAAGGGCAAACAAGGTTTTGAGCTGTATTAAAAGGGGTATAGATTCACGGGAGGAGGGGGTTATTCTTCCCCTTTACAGAGCGCTGGTAAGGCCCCATCTAGAATATGCTGTTCAGTTTTGGTCTCCAGTGCTCAAACGGGACATTATTGAGTTAGAGAGGGTCCAGAGAAGGGCAACTAAGCTGGTAAAGGGTATGGAAAGTCTCAGTTATGGGGGAAGACTGGCCTAGTTGGGTTTGTTTACACTGGGGAAGGGGCGCTTAAGGGGTGACATGATAACTATGTATAAATATATAAAGGGATCATATAATAACCTCTCTAATGTTTTATTTACCAGTAGGTCCTTCCAACGGACACGAGGGCCCCACTCCGTTTAGAAGAAGGGAGGTTCCATTTAAACATTCGGAAAGGATTTTTTACAGTGAGAGCTGTGAGGTTCTGGAATTCCCTCCCCGAATCAGTCGTGCTGGCTGATACATTATATAACTTTAAGAAGGGGCTGGATGGATTCTTAGCAAGTGAGGGAATACAGGGTTATGGGAGATAGCTCTTAGTACAAGTTGATCCAGGGACTGGTCCGATTGCCATCTTGGAGTCAGGAAGGAATTTTTTCCCCTCTGAGGCAAATTAGAGAGGCTTCAGATGGGGTTTTTGCCTTCCTCTGGATCAACTAGTAGTTAGGCAGGTTATATATAGGCATTATGGTTGAACTTGATGGACGTATGTCTTTTTTCAACCCAACTTACTATGTTACTATGAGTAGGTGAGCGAGTGAATAGGAAGATAAGGAATAAAAAGTAACAATAACAATAAAACTGGAGCCTCACAGAGCAATAGTTTCTGGCTGCCTGAGTCAGTGACCCCCATTTGAAAGCTGGAAAGAGTCGGAAGAAGGCAGTACATTCAAAAACTATTAAAAATAAATAATGAAGACCAATGGCAAAGTTGCTATGAATAGGTCATTCTATAAAACACTAAAGTTACCGTAAAGGTGAACCGCCCCTAACACAACATTATGGCTACAGCCATGAACCCACCATTGGGACAACATGGGTGAAAATTCCATAAAAAGACATAACCAGCATTGGAAGAAAAATAAGAGCAATAAATGTCATTGAATATTAAATAGAAGGCTAAAAATGAATCAAACTCTCACTATTATTAATGTACCTAGTAATTAGGGATGCAACGACCTGTCAATTTGTTATATCCCTAATAGATCCCTATTAATAACTGGCTTTCTTATATGCATAGAGTCAGTTCACAGGTGGTACAAATTCATAGACAAATAACTGATCAGGTACCTCAAGCTCTCGATTAAAAAATAGTAATGGTTTTTGAATAAAGCGCTAGCTACATGGATGGACTGGGCAACCAGGGCACTGGGAAAAAACCCGGTGGGCCCAGATCCGATCCCTGTCGGAACTCCCCCAGCTGCCAGTGTCCCTCCCCTGACTTGTTTTACTTATATGCTCTCAGGGGAGGATGTCGGGTGGGGACCTCTGCGGGGGTTAGGGGGGTGCAGCTGGGGCCACTGTGGGAGGTGCAGGAGACGTGGCTGGCTGGGGCACCTTGGGGGGTGCAGGGCCCCTGAGGCGGCAACCATGGTGGCCCTGCATCCCCGAGTCCGACCTTGGCTGGCTAAATACACATTCTGAGCTTATTCATTTGTTCTGTAGCGGTGATAGGGGAATAAAGTATCCAGTGAAATAATGAATGATCAATACATAGATTTACCAATAAGGTAAACTAGCAATGGTAAACGAAATATATACAGGTGGGCATGGGGGTGGTTTGCCTTCATTGCCCCATGCCTAGTGATCTCCATTTAGAGAATAGGGGGGGGGGTAAGATAATGGGGGAAAAAATAAATATAAATACACTTAAATAATATGCACATTTAATCCACACTACCATTAAAATGAATTATTTTTGTTTTTACTTGGCCACATAACATGTATCTATTGCTTAACATAACTCTGACATTGCTGCAGCTACAAATACATTTAATTAATGGAAATTTAAAGGGATAATTTTTATACCAGTTGTTCCTTCAGTTGTGGTGCCAGAGGAAGGGCTGCTTGAACCAACAGAAGAGGTTGTTCCCACTGAGGTGCCAGAGGAAGGGCTGCTTAAACTGCCAGAAGAGGTTGTTCCCAATGTGGTGCCAGAGGAAGGGCTGCTTAAACTGACAGAAGAAGTTTTTCCCACCGAGGTGCCAGAGGAAGGGCTGCTTAAACTGACAGAAGAAGTTTTTCCCACCGAGGTGCCAGAGGAAGGGCTGCTTAAACTGACAGAAGAAGTTTTTCCCACCGAGGTGCCAGAGGAAGGGCTACTTAAACTGCCAGAAGAAGTTTTTCCCACTGAGGTGCCAGAAGAAGGGCTGCTTAAACTGCCAGAAGAGGTTGTTCCCACCGTGGTGCCAGAGGAAGGGCTGCTTAAACTGCCAGAAGAAGTTGTTCCCACCGAGGTGCCAGAGGAAGGGCTGCTTGAACTGACAGAAGAGGTTGTTCCGACTGTGGTGCCAGAGGAAGGGCTGCCTAAACTGCCAGAAGAAGTTGTTCCCACCGAGGTGCCAGAGGAAGGGCTGCTTGAACTGACAGAAGAGGTTGTTCCGACTGTGGTGCCAGATGAAGGGCTGCTTGAACTGCCAGAAGAAGTTGTTCCCACCGAGGTGCCAGAGGAAGGGCTGTTTGAACTGACAGAAGAAGTTGTTCCCAACATGGTGCCAGAGGAAGGGCTGCTTGAACTGACAGAAGAGGTTGTTCCCAACGTGGTGCCAGAGGAAGGGCTGCTTGAACTGACAGAAGAGGTTGTTCCCACTGAGGTGCCAGAGGAAGGGCTGCTTAAACTGACAGAAGAGGTTGTTCCCAACATGGTGCCAGAGGAAGGGCTGCTTGAACTGACAGAAGAGGTTGTTCCCAACGTGGTGCCAGAGGAAGGGCTGCTTGAACTGACAGAAGAAGTTGTTCCCACTGAGGTGCCAGAGGAAGGGCTGCTTGAACTGACAGAAGAGGTTGTTCCCAACGTGGTGCCAGAGGTAGGGCTGCTTAAACCGACAGAAGAAGTTGTTCCCACTGAGGTGCCAGAGGAAGGGCTGCTTGAACTGACAGAAGAGGTTGTTCCCAACGTGGTGCCAGAGGTAGGGCTGCTTGAACTGACAGAAGAAGTTGTTCCCAACGTGGTGCCAGAGGAAGGGCTGCTTGAACTGACAGAAGAAGTTGTTCCCAACGTGGTGCCAGAGGAAGGGCTGCTTGAACTGACAAAAGAGGTTGCTCCCAACGTGGTGCCAGAGGAAGGGCTGCTTGAACTGACAGAAGAGGTTGTTCCCAACGTGGTGCCAGAGGAAGGGCTGCTTGAACTGACAGAAGAGGTTGTTCCCACTGAGGTGCCAGAGGAAGGGCTGCTTGAACTGACAGAAGAGGTTGCTCCCAACGTGGTGCCAGAGGAAGGGCTGCTTACACTGACAGAAGAGGTTGCTCCCAACGTGGTACCAGAGGAAGGGCTGCTTGAACTGACAGAAGAGGTTGTTCCCACTGAGGTGCCAGAGGAAGGGCTGCTTGAGCTGACAGAAGTGGTTGTTCCCAACGTGGTGCCAGAGTAAGGGATGCTTGAACTGACAGAAGAGGTTGTTCCAACTGAGGTACCAGAGGAAGGGCTGCTTGAACTGCCAGAAGAAGTTGTTCCCACTGAGGTGCCAGAGGAAGGGCTGCTTGAACTGCCAGAAGAAGTTGTTCCCACTGAGGTGCCAGAGGAAGGGCTGCTTGAACTGCCAGAAGAAGTTGTTCCCACTGAGGTGCCAGAGGAAGGGCTGCTTGAACTGCCAGAAGAGGTTGTTCCCACTGAGGTGCCAGAGGAAGGGCTGCTTGAACTGCCAGAAGAAGTTGTTCCCACTGAGGTGCCAGAGGAAGGGCTGCTTGAACTGCCAGAAGAAGTTGTTCCCACTGAGGTGCCAGAGGAAGAGCTGCTTAAACTGACAGAAGAGGTTGTTCCCACCGAGTTGCCAGAGGAAGGGCTGCTTGAACTGCCAGAAGAAGTTGTTCCCACTGAGGTGCCAGAGGAAGAGCTGCTTAAACTGACAGAAGAGGTTGTTCCCACCGAGGTGCCAGAGGAAGGGCTGCTTGAACTGCCAGAAGAGGTTGTTCCCACCGAGGTGCCAGAGGAAGGGCCACTTGAACTAACCAAAGTAGTTGTGGCTGAGCCTGCAAAAGGAAAACATTTATCTTTAATAGTAAGCAATACTAAACCAATACTACCTTTGCACCCTTCCATTTCACCCAAAGTGCACCTTCTATCCCCTTACCCCCAGCTTTGTGTTTACTCTAAAATCCTCTCCTCTTCTGTACCTACTTGCAGTCACATAGGGCATGTCCAGTTGCTCAGAGCAGTGTTGTCCCCTCCACAACTTCTCATGTTTGGGGAAGGGGCAACTACACTTTGAGCACCATTTACTGCTTCCTGCAAAGTGCTAGTCCCACTTGCCTTTTTGCAACAGTGGGAGATCCTGGGAGAATGAAGCACACCTAGTAACTAGCAGAGAGGATGAGAGTAGAAATGAGCATTTAATTTTGCCCAAATATTGCTTATATCTGACCATTTTCTTTGGTCTCCAACATCCAAACCCCCAGACTAAATACTTATCCAATAGACAGTTTTTATCACATTGAGTGGCCTATTAAAGAATCTTGCCAAACTGGAATAAATATACATACAATATATATGCTTTTGATACATTTGTCTAGTAGTCAGAACCAGCTGTGCAGAGAATATAAGAACAATTAAGTCAAATGTATTTTTTAATTAAAACATCTGTAAGGCAGGGGGTGCCTTTTAAACAACATATCAACAAATGGGTCATATTGTAATGGCTTACAGAGTCGGCAAGCCCACCCTGTACTAAGCTGCTCCTGGGAAACATCAGAGGGTAGAAATGAAATTTAAACTTAAATTACGTTTGGAAGGTGAACTTCCCCTTTAAATGGGATTATTGGGGACTCCTGAAAACCCAGCATAAGTGAATAGCAAACTGCAGCATTCCCATCAGGCCAGCGGCCCCCCTTGATCAGCGTGCCCCATTGCCATATGATTTTAAAACCAGTGAAAATGATATACAGTATATTGGGAAGTCGCTTAGACTGACATTTTCATAAAGCAAGAAATAGTTCAGCTATAAGTAAGACTCACCCTGTACAAAGCCACATATGAGTATGAGCAGAGCCAAAGCCCAGTGCAGGGTCCCCATCCTGAGGAACCGGGTCTCTCCCTCTGTCTCTCAGCCTTATGCCTTGTGTGTGGCTCCCACATACTCACCTGCCTTATATATATATATATCTATAGCCCATAGGGTGCACTGGGCGGTGCCAAGAGGAGGAGAAATGCAAAGTGTCACCAATATATGAATTTTAACTTAAAAGGAGCAAAGTCCAGATGGGCAGATATCAACAGATATTCCAGATAAAACTAATTTTACTGTTTGTTCCATCACATACAGTCCTGGGAAGGAATCCCAGAGTTATACAGGGATCTCTAATTATCACTCATGTATTATAAGGGATACTGTACCCCCTACTGTAAATGATAAGGATATTAGCAGTCACTGAGGGGTTCTGTGCCCATATAAAGGCACAAGGCTGCAGGCTGAGTTATACAGGGAACTCTGAGTATCACTCATGTATTATAAGGGATAATGTACCCCCTACTGTAAATGATAAGGATATTAGCAGTCACTGAGGGGTTCTGTGCCCATATAAAGGCACAAGGCTGCAGGCTGAGTTATACAGGGAACTCTGAGTATCACTCATGTATTATAAGGGATAATGTACCCCCTACTGTAAATGATAAGGATATTAGCAGTCACTGAGGGGTTCTGTGCCCCCCATATAAAGGCACAAGGCTGCAGGCTGGGTTATACAGGGAACTCTGAGTATCACTCATGTATTATAAGGGATAATGTACCCCCTACTGTAAATGATAAGGATATTAGCAGTCACTGAGGGGTTCTGTGCCCATATAAAGGCACAAGGCTGCAGGCTGAGTTATACAGGGAACTCTGAGTATCACTCATGTATTATAAGGGATAATGTACCCCCTACTGTAAATGATAAGGATATTAGCAGTCACTGAGGGGGTTCTGTGCCCCCCATATAAAGGCACAAGGCTGCAGGCTGGGTTATACAGGGAACTCTGAGTATCACTCATGTATTATAAGGGATAATGTACCCCCTACTGTAAATGATAAGGATATTAGCAGTCACTGAGGGGTTCTGTGCCCATATAAAGGCACAAGGCTGCAGGCTGAGTTATACAGGGAACTCTGAGTATCACTCATGTATTATAAGGGATAATGTACCCCCTACTGTAAATGATAAGGATATTAGCAGTCACTGAGGGGTTCTGTGCCCATATAAAGGCACAAGGCTGCAGGCTGGGTTATACAGGGAACTCTGAGTATCACTCATGTATTATAAGGGATAATGTACCCCCTACTGTAAATGATAAGGATATTAGCAGTCACTGAGGGGTTCTGTGCCCATATAAAGGCACAAGGCTGCAGGCTGAGTTATACAGGGAACTCTGAGTATCACTCATGTATTATAAAGGATAATGTACCCCCTACTGTAAATGATAAGGATATTAGAAGTCACTGAGGGCTAGCATTTTCAGAATGGTTATTGTGTCACCCTGTGAAGACTAACTGCCAGTTATAGCTGCAGCTACTGACCTCCTGTGAGTAAAGACCTCATAGTGCATCATGGGAACTGTAGTGTTTCTGTACATGGCAGTGATGGAAGTGTGCTGGTACTGGTAGTACTGCTTTATTGGGAAAAATACAGTAAACTAATGATCTGCCTGACAATGGTACCAGCATTCCTCTGCCTAATTATTCCTATAGCTTTATTGCAGTATATTAAGCAATGATTACGGCACAGAGTGACGTCCGTTGTGCTGAATTACAGAGAGGTGTATCAGTCTGTGCACGTGTGAGCCATGATTACAATCTCCTTATCAGCAATCACAATCTGAATTTGGGGTCACTGTATTGGGATTATAGGAGAAAATATATCCCTTATTGGCCTGCAACAAACGTGCAACATAAAAATCGTACGCAGGTTGGTCAAAGTCCTTCATTGGAAGTGCAAAATCAGACTAAAGGGTATGAGAGATTCATATGCACCTATCCTGCTTTAATACAGGGGCCAGGCACAAAACCTGGGGCCCCAAGGATAGGATGTGCATGTCCCCTTGGAGCCCATCTACAGGGCACAGATGGGAGATTCCAGGGCAGAGATATAAAGTCACCCAGATCCCAACCTGTAAATTATATCCTTATAAATGGAGCTTAGTAATGTCCTCAGTTATAATGGGAGCTTAGTAATGTAATTTCTGTCACATGACTCACCGAAACTTGTGTATTATAATATATAATGTACCCCCTGTTGTAAAATATGAGGATATTAGAACCTTGGAGTTTCATGACCTGTATAAACACACTCTAGCCTTCAGCCTCGTTCTTTTATATGGTCATGGAACTCCTCAGTAACTTTATTCACTATATATATTATAAGGAACTCCTCGGGACTTATAATATCCCTATATGTTACAATAGGGGGTACTTTATTCACTATATATTATAAGGAACTCCTCGGGGGCTTATAATATCCCTATATGTTACAATAGGGGGTACTTTATTCACTATATATTATAAGGAACTCCTCAGGACTTATAATATCCCTATATGTTACAATAGGGGGTACTTTATTCACTATATATTATAAGGAACTCCTCGGGACTTATAATATCCCTACATGTTACAATAGGGGGTACTTTATCCACTATATATTATAAGGAACTCTTCGGGACTTATAATATCCCTATATGTTACAATAGGGGGTACTTTATTCACTATATATTATAAGGAACTCCTCTGTGACTTATAATATCCCTATATGTTACAATAGGGGGTACTTTATTCACTATATATTATAAGGAACTCCTCGGGGGCTTATAATATCCCTATATGTTACAATAGGGGGTACTTTATTCACTATATATTATAAGGAACTCCTCGGGACTTATAATATCCCTATATGTTACAATAGGGGGTACTTTATTCACTATATATTATAAGGAACTCCTCGGGGACTTATAATATCCCTATATGTTACAATAGGGGGTACTTTATTCACTATATATTATAAGGAACTCCTCGGGGGCTTATAATATCCCTATATGTTACAATAGGGGGTACTTTATTCACTATATATTATAAGGAACTCCTCTGTGACTTATAATATCCCTATATGTTACAATAGGGGGTACTTTATTCACTATATATTATAAGGAACTCCTTGGGGGCTTATAATATCCCTATATGTTACAATAGGGGGTACTTTATTCACTATATATTATAAGGAACTCCTCGGGGGCTTATAATATCCCTATATGTTACAATAGGGGGCACTTTATTCACTATATATTATAAGGAACTCCTCGGGGACTTATAATATCCCTATATGTTACAATAGGGGGTACTTTATTCACTATATATTATAAGGAACTCCTCGGGGACTTATCATATCCCTATATGTTACAATAGGGGGCACTTTATTCACTATATATTATAAGGAACTCCTCGGGGGCTTATAATATCCCTATATGTTACAATAGGGGGTACTTTATTCACTATATATTATAAGGAACTCCTCGGGGGCTTATAATATCCCTATATGTTACAATAGGGGGTACTTTATTCACTATATATTATAAGGAACTCCTCAGGACTTATAATATCCCTATATGTTACAATAGGGGGTACTTTATTCACTATATATTATAAGGAACTCCTCGGGACTTATAATATCCCTACATGTTACAATAGGGGGTACTTTATCCACTATATATTATAAGGAACTCTTCGGGACTTATAATATCCCTATATGTTACAATAGGGGGTACTTTATTCACTATATATTATAAGGAACTCCTCTGTGACTTATAATATCCCTATATGTTACAATAGGGGGTACTTTATTCACTATATATTATAAGGAACTCCTCGGGGGCTTATAATATCCCTATATGTTACAATAGGGGGTACTTTATTCACTATATATTATAAGGAACTCCTCGGGACTTATAATATCCCTATATGTTACAATAGGGGGTACTTTATTCACTATATATTATAAGGAACTCCTCGGGGACTTATAATATCCCTATATGTTACAATAGGGGGTACTTTATTCACTATATATTATAAGGAACTCCTCGGGGGCTTATAATATCCCTATATGTTACAATAGGGGGTACTTTATTCACTATATATTATAAGGAACTCCTCTGTGACTTATAATATCCCTATATGTTACAATAGGGGGTACTTTATTCACTATATATTATAAGGAACTCCTTGGGGGCTTATAATATCCCTATATGTTACAATAGGGGGTACTTTATTCACTATATATTATAAGGAACTCCTCGGGGGCTTATAATATCCCTATATGTTACAATAGGGGGCACTTTATTCACTATATATTATAAGGAACTCCTCGGGGACTTATAATATCCCTATATGTTACAATAGGGGGTACTTTATTCACTATATATTATAAGGAACTCCTCGGGGACTTATCATATCCCTATATGTTACAATAGGGGGCACTTTATTCACTATATATTATAAGGAACTCCTCGGGGGCTTATAATATCCCTATATGTTACAATAGGGGGTACTTTATTCACTATATATTATAAGGAACTCCTCGGGGACTTATAATATCCCTATATGTTACAATAGGGGGTACTTTATTCACTATATATTATAAGGAACTCCTCGGGGGCTTATAATATCCCTATATGTTACAATAGGGGGTACTTTATTCACTATATATTATAAGGAACTCCTCTGTGACTTATAATATCCCTATATGTTACAATAGGGGGTACTTTATTCACTATATATTATAAGGAACTCCTTGGGGGCTTATAATATCCCTATATGTTACAATAGGGGGTACTTTATTCACTATATATTATAAGGAACTCCTCGGGGGCTTATAATATCCCTATATGTTACAATAGGGGGCACTTTATTCACTATATATTATAAGGAACTCCTCGGGGACTTATAATATCCCTATATGTTACAATAGGGGGTACTTTATTCACTATATATTATAAGGAACTCCTCGGGGACTTATCATATCCCTATATGTTACAATAGGGGGCACTTTATTCACTATATATTATAAGGAACTCCTCGGGGGCTTATAATATCCCTATATGTTACAATAGGGGGTACTTTATTCACTATATATTATAAGGAACTCCTCAGTGACTTATAATATCCCTATATGTTACAATAGGGGGCACTTTATTCACTATATATTATAAGGAACTCCTCAGTGACTTATAATATCCCTATATGTTACAATAGGGGGTACTTTATTCACTATATATTATAAGGAACTCCTCTGTGACTTATAATATCCCCATATGTTACAACAGGGGGTACATTATTCACTATACAGTGGCTTGCAAAAGTATTACTTAAATCCTGGATTTGGCGCATCCTTTATATATACTGTATATAAATGTGTATATCTACATATATATACAGTGGCTTGCAAAAGTATTCGGCCCCCTTGAACTTTTCCACATTTTGTCACATTACAGCCACAAACATGAATCAATTTTATTGGAATTCCACGTGAAAGACCAATACAAAGTGGTGTACACGTGAGAAGTGGAAGGAAAATCATACACGATTCCAAACATTTTTTACAAATAAATAACTGCAAAGTGGGGTGTGCGTAATTATTCAGCCCCCTGAGTCAATACTTTGTAGAACCACCTTTTGCTGCAATTACAGCTGCCAGTCTTTAGGGTATGTCTCTACCAGCTTTGCCCATCTACAGACTGAAATCCTTGCCCATTCTTCTTTGCAAAACAGCTCCAGCTCAGTCAGATTAGATGGACAGCGTTTGGGAACAGCAGTTTTCAGATCTTGCCACAGATTCTCCATTGGATTTAGATCTGGACTGTGACTGGGCCAGTCTAACACATGGATATGTTTTGGTTTAAACCATTCCATTGTTGCCCTGGCTTTATGTTTAGGGTCGTTGTCCTGCTGGAAGGTGAACCCCCGCCCCAGTCTCAAGTCTTTTGCAGACTCCAAGAGGTTTCCTTCCAAGATTGCCCTGTATTTGGCTCCATCCATCTTCCCATCAACTCTGACCAGCTTCCCTGTCCCTGCTGAAGAGAAGCCCCCCCAGAGCATGATGCTGCCCCCCCATATGTGACAGTGGGGATGGTGGGTTCAGAGTGATGTGCAGTGTTAGTTTTCCGCCACACATAGCGTTTTGCATTTTGGCCAAAAGTTCCATTTTGGTCTCATCTGACCAGAGCACCTTCTTCCACATGTTTGCTGTGTCCCCCACATGGCTTGTGGCAAACTGCAAACAGGACTTCTTATGGTTTTCTGTTAACAATGGCTTTCTTCTTGCCACTCTTCCATAAAGGCCAACTTTGTGCAGTGCACGACTAATAGTTGTCGGACAGATTCCCCCACCTGAGCTGTAGATCTCTGCAGCTCCCCCAGAGTCACCATGGGCCTCTTGGCTGCATTTCTGATCAGCGCTCTCCTTGTTGGGCCTGTGAGTTTAGGGGGACGGCCTTGTCTTGGTAGGGTTACAGTTGTGCCATACTCCTTCCATTTCTGAATGATCGGTGGAACAGTGCTCCGTGGGATGTTCAAGGCTTTGGAAATCTTTTTGTAGCCTAAGCCTGCTTTAAATTTCTCAATAACTTTATCCCTGACCTGTCTGGTGTGTTCTTTGGACTTCATGGTGTTGTTGCTCCCAATATTGTCTTAGACAACCTCTGAGGCCGTCACAGAGCAGCTGTATTTGTACTGACATTAGATTACACACAGGTGCACTCTATTTAGTCATTAGCACTTATCAGGCAATGTCTATGGGCAACTGACTGCACTCAGACCAAAGGGGGCCGAATAATTACGCACACCCCACTTTGCAGTTATTTATTTGTAAAAAATGTTTGGAATCATGTATGATTTTCATTCCACTTCTCACGTGTACACCACTTTGTATTGGGCTTTCACGTGGAATTCCAATAAAATTGATTCATGTTTGTGGCTGTAATGTGACAAAATGTGGAAAAGTTCAAGGGGGCCGAATACTTTTGCAAGCCACTGTATATATATGTAGATATACACATTTATATACAGTATATATAAAGGATGCACCAAATCCAGGATTTAATTTGTCACTGGGCGGCTCTTTTGCAGTCTTTGCATTAAATGGTTGATGTGTCCTCATCCAATCGGGCAAAACCCATACATGGGCCAATACATTTTTATTGTCCAAATTTAGGGTAAACTATACCTCTTATACTATGTAACTATTAATGCCACCTCTGATTTTAGCTTAATACATAAAAAAAACTCACCCGTGTTCTATGGTGGCATTAATAGTTACATAGTATAAGAGGTATAGTTTGCCCTAAATTTGGACAATAAAAGTTCATTATCTCAATCATAATTTGCACGTGGTGCTATTCTTGTCAGAAGGAGCACTGAATAGAGCTTTATTGTGCTATTAAGATAAGCTGAGATAAGCAACGGAAAGGAACCGCAGCCTCCTGTACTGACAAAGTGCAAAGAGTATATATAAAGCGGCATATAATCAGCTATCCTCTTTAATTAGGGCAATATAAATATGTGCGTAAAACATGTTTATAGACTGGATCACTTTAACACAAACATGTTTTTTTTATTTATACCAGCTCTGCATCCAAGAAGTGACTTCTAGTTCACATTTGCTGTTTGGTGGCCATATTGGCACCGCGTCAGTGCAGTCACAGGTAACGTCTGCCCACTAAATCAGTCAGGAGATTCTCTGTCAATCAAAATCAACATTATCTGAGCAGAATATCTGGGGTTTTCTGCCTCTTAGGGACGACAGAAACTCAGGGAATGAATACATCAAGCATGTCCTTATAAAAAATAGAATTGGTACCTACACTGTGGGCCTGACCCCTTGGGGGGCTTGAAGCAAAGGGGGCTCAGCCTAAATACAACTTCAGGCTGAGAATTGAGGACAAAGGCTATTTTCTCTCCTTGATACACAGAAGTGACCAGGGTTGCCAAGTTGGCGGTTTTCCCGCCCAATTGGGCTACTAATTTAATGCCCAGGGGGGTTTCCAAAGTACAAACCCGCCAACATACAGATTTGGGCTAGTTTTTGGAGCCTTGGTGGGTTTGTAGTTTGGAAACTAGGCAAAGTTTTTTCTCCCCTAGTATGCCTGTTCCACTGCATGCTGGGTAATGTAGTTTGTATCTAACAATTAGCCTACAGCTAGGATTAATATAAAACTACAATACCCAGCATGCAATTGGGCAGTATAGACAGAGCCTCCCATTTCTATTCTATTCAGGCTCAGCCTGTCTGCCCTACACCCTGCCCCCTGCTCCCTGCTCCATACCGTATGTGATTGTACTCTTGGGGCTGCTGAGAGCATGAGCATACTGTATATGGGGGGGCTCTGTGTATGAAGGGCACTGTGTATGGGGGGCTCTGTGTATGGGGGAATATGTGTTTGGGGGGCTCTGTGTATGGGGGGCTCTGTGTATGGGGGGGCTCTGTGTATGGGGGGGCAGTGTATGGGGGGCACTGTGTTTGGGGGGCACTATGTATGGGGGAGCACTGTGTATGGGGGGAACTGTGTATGGGGGCTCCGTGTATGGGGGGCACTGTGTATGGGGGGGCTCTGTGTATGGGGGGTACTATGTATGGGGGGTACTGTATATGGGGGGGCTCTGTGTATGAAGGGCACTGTGTATGGGGGCTCTGTGTATGAAGGGTACTGTGTATGGGGGCACTGTGTATGGGGGGGCTCTGTGTATGTGGGGTACTGTGTATGGGGGTACTGTATATGGGGGGGCTCTGTGTATGAAGGGCACTGTGTATGGGGGCTCTGTGTATGAAGGGTACTGTGTATGGGGGGCTCTGTGTATGAGAGGTACTGTCTATGGGGGAAATTGGAGGCACTGTCTATGGGGTCAAGTGGGGGCACTTTCTATGGGGGTACTGTCTATGGGGGCCTGGGGGGTACTGTGTATTCTACTGTAATGTGGGGGGGCTGCCATTTGTTACTTTCTGAAGTTGATCCTTAAGCTATAACAGGATCTCTTGGGGCTGCTGAGAGCATGAGCATACTGTATATGGGGGGGGCTCTGTGTATGAAGGGCACTGTGTATGGGGGGCTCTGTGTATGGGGGGCTCTGTGTATGGGGGGCTATGTGTTTGGGGGGCTCTGTGTATGGGGGGCTCTGTGTATGGGGGGGCTCTGTGTATGGGGGGCTCTGTGTATGGGGGGGGCAGTGTATGGGGGGGCAGTGTATGGGGGGCACTGTGTTTGGGGGGCACTATGTATGGGGGAGCACTGTGTATGGGGGGAACTGTGTATGGGGGCTCCGTGTTTGGGGGGCACTGTGTATGGGGGGGCTCTGTGTATGGGGGGTACTGTGTATGGGGGGTACTGTATATGGGGGTGCTCTGTGTATGAAGGGCACTGTGTATGGGGGCTCTGTGTATGAAGGGTACTGTGTATGGGGGCACTGTGTATGGGGGGGCTCTGTGTATGGGGGGTACTGTGTATGGGGGTACTGTATATGGGGGGCTCTGTGTATGAAGGGCACTGTGTATGGGGGCTCTGTGTATGGGGGGTACTGTGTATGGGGGGCTCTGTGTATGAGAGGTACTGTCTATGGGGGAAATTGGAGGCACTGTCTATGGGGTCAAGTGGGGGTACTTTCTATGGGGGGGGTACTTTCTATGGGGGGTACTGTCTATGGGGGCCTGGGGGGTACTGTGTATGAGGGGTACTGTCTCCCCTGTGTGGGGGGGCAAAACTGGTAGATATTTATAACTCACTTATATTTATTATAACATTTGTCCTCCCTGTGTGTAATTGTTTATATTGTAAGATTGTACAGCGCTGCGTACCCTTGTGGCGCTTTATAAATAAAGTTATACATACATACATACATATATACATACATAACTGACTGCCTTCTCTCTATATTTGTATTTTATATGTAGGAGTAGCTTTATTGTTTCCCTTAGGTAGTACAGTATGAGGATATAGCACATTTGCATCTGATCCCGCCATTTCAACTATATAAAAGGAGTAGAAAAAAATAGGGTGTGTTAATTGGGGCGCGGTCACAAAAGTGGGCGTGGCCAAAAAAGTGCCGCTTTTTGTCCCTCTTTTTGTTTTTCAAATGTTGGGAGGTATGGCTGAGAGTTGTAGTCCAACACACCCATATGTATATCATGCCTGGGGTTAATGCAACATTCTGAATCCATTTCTGTAGTGACTTCCCAGCGGGACTGGGCACAGAGGGAATTATCAGCCATCCCAGTAACTGGGGAGGGGGCGCAGGGCATGGGTAGTGATTATACGCTTTAAAAAGGCAGGTTTTCCCATATATACTTTTATTTTTTAGAATTGTTTTTCTTTGCGAATATTGGGCTGTTTTTGGGCTACTTTCAAAGGGGCTTTTGGCTAGTTTTGGGCTGGACTGACTTTGGCTGGTTTGGAAAAATAAATCTGGCAATTCTGGATGTGACCCACACAGAATGATGGGTAAGTGGGAGGGGCCTGTAACAAGTAGTTTATATGAGGGGTTCCCCATATCTAGGTGGGTTTCACCTCACAGATACACTTATACCATGTGACACATACACACAGAATGATGGGTAAGTGGGAGGGGCCTGTAACAAGTAGTTTATATGAGGGGTTCCCCATATCTAGGTGGGTTTCACCTCACAGATACACTTATACCATGTGACACACACACACAGAATGATGGGTAAGTGGGAGGGGCCTGTAACAAGTAGTTTATATGAGGGGTTCCCCATATCTAGGTGGGTTTCACCTCACAGATACACTTATACCATGTGACACACACACACACAGAATGATGGGTAAGTGGGAGGGGCCTGTAACAAGTAGTTTATATGAGGGGTTCCCCATATCTAGGGGAGTTTCACCTCACAGATAAACTTATACCATGTGACACACACACACACAGAATGATGGGTAAGTGGGAGGGGCCTGTAACAAGTAGTTTATATGAGGGGTTCCCCATATCTAGGTGGGTTTCACCTCACAGATACACTTATACCATGTGACACATACACACAGAATGATGGGTAAGTGGGAGGGGCCTGTAACAAGTAGTTTATATGAGGGGTTCCCCTTATCTAGGTGGGTTTCACCTCACAGATACACTTATACCATGTGACACATACACACAGAATGATGGGTAAGTGGGAGGGGCCTGTAACAAGTAGTTTATATGAGGGGTTCCCCATATCTAGGTGGGTTTCACCTCACAGATACACTTATACCATGTGACACATACACACAGAATGATGGGTAAGTGGGAGGGGCCTGTAACAAGTAGTTTATATGAGGGGTTCCCCATATCTAGGTGGGTTTCACCTCACAGATACACTTATACCATGTGACACATACACACAGAATGATGGGTAAGTGGGAGGGGCCAGTAACAAGTAGTTTATATGAGGGGTTCCCCATATCTAGGTGGGTTTCACCTCACAGATACACTTATACCATGTGACACACACACACAGAATGATGGGTAAGTGGGAGGGGCCTGTAACTGCCATTGACTTCTACATGAACCCAGCAATTTTAATCTGGTGAATGGTCAGAATTGTTGTATCCATTATCTGTCATTGTACTATTGCCTGCCTGTATTGTTTGTCAGTACATAACTGCCTATAAAAGTAGCACTATATATATATATATAATACACATATCTGTTACTGATGCGCCCTGTGCTGATTGGTGGAGATTTACAACACTCCTCCAATAAACACAGAGGCCAGTCAGTATCACTAGAAGCAGGTACATGTCATAAAGATGCAAAGGTACCGGGTGTAAATACAGCACTGACCCCATTAGTTATATAGCTACCACCCCCATCCCCCACCAAGAAGAACCCCTTGCCCTCCAAATAGTGACCGCATAGGATCTGACATCACTATGTGACATACGGTTCCGCTTTCCGTTAGTAACGCCAGTAGGGCAATTATTTTATTGTACTTTGTCCACAAGAGGGCACTGTTTCACCCAGAGCCTGTACATTATGTTTTCTCAGCCCACACTTCATGGGTTAACCATTCAATCATAGCGGCTAGAACATATACTAATAAAGACGGCTTCTATTTGAATATAATGATATATATATAAATATGTATATTTAGCTTTGCAGGGGTGAAATGGCTCAGCCACGAGAATTTAATATTTGGATCTGTCAAGTAAAGATTCCCTGGCCCAATGTATTCTGTACAGATGATTTAAGATTATAGGCCCTTAGTATCCCTAATCCTGTCCCCATAGGCTTCCTGTGCCTTTAGTTGACAGTTTCTCAATGATATTCCTCACACCTGCAGAAAAGCAGCACCATAATATAATCCTTTTGTTCCCTACCTGCTAGCACCACCTACAGGCCAGGTAGCAGTAGCACATACTGTATGCAGTAGGATAGTCTCTTCCACTCGAGCATCTCCAAGGAGCCCCCTATACCCCACCTCTGCTGCCAAGTTTGATAGGAAAGTATCTGGCAGTAGGAGAGGGGTCTTTTTTTTGGAAAATGTTATTTAGCATATAGGCATCCAAGGGCCGCCCCCCTAAAACTGCCACCCTAGGCACAGATCCTCAAGGGCCCATAGGGTAAATACACTCCAGACTGTATGGCTGCTTACATGCCAGTACTTCACACCCAGTCCCTACACATGTCCATGCCTAACATGTAGCAATAGATCTGGACTTCTACAACTTCATGTGATCCCCCTTCATCTATCAGACGATTACCTTCTCTCTGATCTTAGTCTTAATCTTCTCTATACAGCTGCCCTGATTATGCCAGTAATACCTCTTGTGTGCGTTTGCCCAGTTGCCCCTTCACCCTGTCGCTTATGCTAACACTAAACTTACAGTTTTAGGGTGTGGGACACCATTAAAGTAAAATGATACCCCCAATGTAGGTCATATGTAATTTCCTGCTTCATCTACATAAACCATTTTCATAAATGTAGTAGTACGTGCTATTGGGTAATGCTAAATAGGTAGAACACACTGGGCAGGATGGGGGGTATGGTATTCAGTGGGCTCAGATTCAAATCCTGCTGTGAGTGTAGGAGAGGGATAGGATAACAGAAGTTGGAACCAATAAATCCAATAACTCAAAGCTCACATCTGTTCAGATGGATTATCCAGGTTTGGACTGGGTTAGTTGGACACAGTGAAAAAAACCCGACCTGATGGACCCACCGACCAAGACCGGATCCCTGCCAGGAAGCATTGAGCTGCCCTCCCTCCCCTGGTTGCAACAAGGTAAGTATGAGTTATGAATGCTCGGGGGTTGGGAGTTGTGACAGGGGCCCCTGGGGGGTTCTCTCACGCCCCTCCTCTTCTACAGTTCCCTCCTCCATTCAATTATCCATTCTTTTCTTCCCCTTTCTCTATCTTCTATTCTTTTATTCTCTCCTCCTATCCCAACTTTTTTCTGCTTTCCCTTCCTAAGATTTTCATTTGCTTTTTCCTCTGCTCGTCTTTATTTCTGTTCATTTCTCTTATCTTCATTACTTTTTCCCTGACCATCTCCCTATTATTACACAGCTCCTGTACCCTTTCTCCCTCACCCTGCCTTACTCTTCTGCTGTGTTTCTCTAACCTTCTTTTTCTTTACATCGCAGCTTTTTCTTCTCATTTTCACGTCTCTCAATTTAATTCTTTCCTCACTTTCTTTCCCTTTTTATAGATTTCTCCCTCCTCTCACCTTGTCCTGTTGGTCGCCCATTTTCCTTTCTTCTCCCCTCCCTTCTCCTCCTCTTTTCTCTTGTGGTCTCCTCTTTCATTCTCTGTATTCCCCATTCTGGAGGGGGTCCCAGTTCTGTCTAGTGAAGCCACTGACTGTACCTCTTTCTTATGCCTCTCCTCTTCCTCCATTCCTTCCCCCTTCACCCTACTCCATTTACCTATTTCTCCTTCTCCCCCAAGCTCTGTACCCTTCTTCTGCTTTCTTCTCTTCTTTTTCCCATTTTCTTATTTTTTCTCTCCTATTTTATTTGAACCTTGCGAATAGGATTGAGCTTATTATTTAAACAATGTTAAATATATAATAGTTTGCTAAAGTACAACAAACATTTACTGTTTCCATGTCCTTGGTCACTTTGATAGGCACAAAAACAAATTTACTCATCTTTAGACACCATGTAGTAACCCCCAGTTGTGTCCAAGCATTGGTGCAGAGGTTCAAGGGTGCCCTGTGTTTTGCCATTGACCAAATGAAAAATATGGTTGCACCCATGCCCACCAGATGTTTTTGCTCTGAAACTCATAAACAATTGAGGAACATATATGTTATCTTACCCAAGTGATACCTATTTGGGTAAATTCTGGGTAAACTGGGAATTATGATTAAAGATGCAGCATTGTGGGGGTAAAATAAGGGAAAATGAACCTATGTGTCCCCCTAATAAATAAATGAGGCTTTAGAATTCAAGACAAAATTAGAAGCAGCATCTCAATTAAATATAGAGAAATGTGCAGGTGAATAAGGTTCCCTGAGCAGAATAACCTTTGCCCATATGTTTTGTTAAACCCAATCTCAATAAAAACTGCTATAAAACTTCTATGAAAACTGGATTCTTCCCTTTACGTAATAGCTCTCTATTATAAAGAGGAAATAGCTGAACTAACAAAAGATGTTGATGTAGTTACCGTACTGTAAGCATTTTGTTGCTCAATTTCGGAACAATACATTTTCAGGCAATCGGTGCTTATGACATTTACCCACCAACTTGCTCTGTTCCTTATGCGGTAAGTATTCCATGGGACAATATTACGAGCTATAAACATAACTTACTTTTCACCTTGTACCAAGTCAACAAAAGAACCAAAGACCAGGACAAGGTCTATATATGCAGAATAATCCAGAACCCAGTGCTTCTTGGAGTTCTCCTCGGGGTTATATTATAGCTATCATTTAAGGTGTGTTGTGGGGGATAAACAAAGGGGAAGGAGAAAAGCAGTTACAGAGAAATGGGTCACAAGACAAGGAAATGGAGGAAAATACATGAATTTTAGGCATATTTATAGGGTACAAAGTCCAATGCGTGTAGAAGTCAGAGATACAGTGTATATAAAACAGGGCAGTCTAAAACTCTATTTACAAGTGTTGGGGCAACATGCAATCTGACAGGCTGAGAATAAATACAGTATGCGGGATAACTAAAGATTTCTTTGAATTTAAAAGTCATGTAAAGCCTATATTTTCCTATAATATAAATAAGTTGGGCTTATCACCCAAATGGCATTATTTGTACTGTATATATTCCCCTCCGTTTTGCAGCGCCATCCCATTTCCTTAAAACAAATAGCCGCTTTTACCTGGAAGCCATTTCCCCTCTGACACATCATCAGTGACATTTACATCTGCAAACTTCGCTGTGTGCTATAAACTTTATGTAGGCTTACACAGGCAGGACTTACTTTGATATAATAAAACAGTACAGCCCTATTGGGTTTATTTCATGGTTAAATGATTCCCTTTTCTCTGTAATAATAAAACAGTACCTGTACTTGATCCCAACTAAGATATAATTACCCCTTATTGGGGCAGAACAGCCCTATTGGGTTTATTTAATGGTTAAATGATTCCCTTTTCTCTGTAATAATAAAACAGTACCTGTACTTGATCCCAACTAAGATATAATTACCCCTTATTGGGGCAGAACAGCCCTATTGGGTTTATTTAATGGTTAAATGATTCCCTTTTCTCTGTAATAATAAAACAGTACCTGTACTTGATCCCAACTAAGATATAATTACCCCTTATTGGGGCAGAACAGCCCTATTGGGTTTATTTAATGGTTAAATGATTCCCTTTTCTCTGTAATAATAAAACAGTACCTGTACTTGATCCCAACTAAGATATAATTACCCCTTATTGGGGCAGAACAGCCCTATTGGGTTTATTTAATGGTTAAATGATTCCCTTTTCTCTGTAATAATAAAACAGTACCTGTACTTGATCCCAACTAAGATATAATTACCCCTTATTGGGGCAGAACAGCCCTATTGGGTTTATGTAATGGTTAAATGATTCCCTTTTCTCTGTAATAATAAAACAGTACCTGTACTTGATCCCAACTAAGATATAATTACCCCTTATTGGGGCAGAACAGCCCTATTGGGTTTATTTAATGGTTAAATGATTCCCTTTTCTCTGTAATAATAAAACAGTACCTGTACTTGATCCCAACTAAGATATAATTACCCCTTATTGGGGGCAAAACAAGCCTATTCGGTTTATTCAATATTTGAATGATTTTTTAGTAGACTTAAGTTATGGAGATCCAAATTACAGAAAGATCCCTTATCCGGAAAACCCCAGGTCCGGAGCATTCTGGATAAGGAGTCCTATACCTGTACTAAGGAATCACCTGACTCCCATGGGAATCTAACCCACCTACAGATCTGACATTGACCTTAATCGAGCTACCAGAAGCACTTCCACCAGAAAAAAATCTACCTGGGGCAGCAGAATGCTTCAACTCCTAATGCACTGCCCTACCCAAATGCCCAAATGATGGGGACTCTGCCTATTGCAAGCCTAACCACAATCTCATCCATTTTTAAAACCAAACCTTTGATGGGAACAGGTCCAAGATAATAAAAATGATCCCTGAACTACCCCTCACCTCTGTCCCTATATATGGAGCGTGTTAATCTTTTCTTGTAGGGGAGAGCTTGTGTCTCCTTTGCACCCCTGAATTCAGGACATGTCAAAAATGCAGTAACATTACTATAGAAGCACCATTTTCAAAATAAATAGACATTTTATTCAATAAATAAATAAATAAATAAAAGTTTTTATAACTGATGTCAAAAATATATATTTTTTTTAAAAATACACCAGTCGGTACTGTATATACATAGAATCCATATGGGCACGCTGAGGGGAATTGCAGCTAACCATGATTTTTTATTCCTATGTAAAGCAATATAAAGTAATACAGGGTCTGTATAATGTAAGTGCTGTGAAATAAATCATGTTACAGGTGTGTAGGTACATATTATGGGCTACATTGATTCACAGAGGCATTGAAGTAAAAATCGGTGAATCACAATATAAGTATATAAAGGCTTCTTTTTTCATAACTGAATGGTATCTACCAACATGGAGTTAATCATAACCATGGTAAGTTGGATCCATAATGTAGTACTGTGCTTGTTCCAAGCAGTCTGTATCATGAATAAGTATTTTATATGAGGAGCTCCTTAGCCCCTTATATCTAAGTGTATTGTACCTTCACTGGCTCAGTGACAGCATATGAGGTCCATGTGGGCCATTTTTGTTTCTGGCTGAAGCCTAATCATTAGCTGATTGGTAATTAGCATTGAGAATAGAGAATACGTGTGATGATTAATAAAGGCAGGTTGCCTGCTAGAGGGAAACAGTGCAAAAGTATTGGCTGTAGACATTAAGTGCTCTTCAAGACGATGAGATGATTTGCCAAAATAGTTAATGAGCTACTCTGGCTCTGCCGGTCCTTATCTGTGGGGAAAAGAGAGCGATGTGAACAAAACAAATGTATTGTCTCATTAGGACATACCATAAGGCTCATTTATCAGGCAAGAGACAATGTGCAAGTGCAAAAATTGGGTTCCCAATGGTGCACCTCTTTCCTAGAATGGAGTGCAAAGAGTTGTGCCATACTTGGAATACAGGGCTGTCTTTTTGAGTGCACTGAATTCATGGGGGTGGGTTGTTCCTGGCACACAAACATCCTCAAGAACCCGCTTAAGTTTACACATCAAACGATGCCAGGTTTCACAACATGCAGAGGAGAACCTGCCTATAACTAGTACTAAGTGCAAGGCTGCATGGAGGCCAGCAGAGCTGCCCTAACCTCCCTGTCCCATGGCAGTAGGTACAAGTGTTCTATGCATCAGCACAAATGGGAACACATTTGCATCTTTTAATGATCTTGAAGAGTCCTCTTCCACCCTGACCATTTTGCTCCTCACACATCTATCACCTTGTATCTCTTACCTTAAGACTTGTGTCCACTTTGTCCAGCGCTGGCCTGAACTCCCTGTTAGCAAAGCTGGAGCTCTGAGACCCTAAAACAGAGCATGGTTAAGGGTTGTTAAAATAGATGTCACAATTAATACTTCTGGCAGACATAGGGAATGAGGTTCTGCAAATCTCCAGTAGGCTGCTGAGATGAGGACCTACAGAGATCTTTGAATAATGAAGTATAGGGATGGATTAAACAGTCAGTACTGCTGGTTTCTCCTAAAGAAGCAGAATGTTCTCAGGGAAATATTTGGGGTGGTTTATCCAATATAAATAAATCTAAAGCAACTCGACTTCACTACTAATCCGAGCAGCTTCTTCAGTTCTTCTTCAACTGAAGAAGCTGCTCGGATGAGTAGTGAAACATCTTCAATGATTACTTAACAAGTCCAGTTGCTTTAGATTTATTTATACTAGATATACCATGACCTGGATGAATGAAAATCTTCATAGTCATTTGGGGTGGTTAGTGTGTGTGAGCATGGGGGTGGGTGTCATGCCTTTGGTCTAAATTTGGTAGTAGACTATTTTATCTATCCCTTTACCCCTGTTGTTTCTTTTGCTTGAGGGAATACTTTAAGGGGTCCTAGAACATTGATTCCCAACCAGTGGCTCAGCAGTAACATGTTGCTCCACAACCCTTTGGATGTTGCTCCCAGTGGCTTCAAAGTTGGTGCTTATTTTTGAATTTCTGGTTAGAAAGCAAGTTGTGGAATCATAAAAACCCAGTGTAATTGCCAAGCAGAAGTTTCTGTAGGCTTCCAGTCAACATAGGGGCTACCAAATAGACAATCATAGCTCTCACTGGCACCTCCAGGAACATTTTTCATGCTTGTGTTGTTCTCCAACACTTTTTCCATTTGAATGTGGCTCACAGGTATAAAAGGTTGAGTATCCCTGTCCTAGAGTATGATAGAGGAGGAAGACTTTCTAGAGGTGCCTCACCATTGTTGCTGTTAGATGCTGAGTTCCTGATTTGCCCCTTTTCAAAGTTTTCACCTTCCCAGTTATTGTACCAGTTGTGTTCATTGTCAACTAACCTGCAGAGGACAGAACAAAAGGAAAAAACAGAATAAAAGTGGGTGGGAGGACATGGGATCAGTTTATTTGATATTTGACATCACTGTTGGAATGCCAGTAAGGCTCAACTGAAAACGATAGTTAGGCATGACATATCATGATCTGCTCTATGCACTGTGGGAGCAGTGTTGTATTATCATAGTAACATAGTAAGTTGGGTTAAAAAAAAGACATACGTCCATCACGTTCAACCATAATAATTATCTGTAAAGCAGATGCAATAAAGTGTGCTTCATAAGCAGGCATCTCACCCAGGGCCATAGTTATCCCAACACATTGAAAAACAACTGTACTTCCATCATCTTTGCAATGGCAGACAAATGGCACTCCTTCTACCAGCACCATGTCCAAAATGTTAGGGTTCTTGGCCAAAATGTGACCTGTTGAGTGACATCATTGGACTCTGAGTGGTGCCAAATTCTATGGAACTGGGTTCTATTCCTGTTTGTGTCACACATTGTAAGTTCCTGGGTGCACTTTGTTATTGCTGTTCTGAGTCTCCAGTCTCTGCCAGTCCCTACCACTGGTCATATAGTCACCAAGAGACTGGTTAACCCTTCAGACACTTCTGGGTATTTGTGTTCCTGCCAGTTCTCCAAGTGTCTGCCTCCTCCTAAAACCTCAAAAGCCAGCGTGGGCCAGAGCACCATCCTGTAGTTGAAGACTATGTAGACAACGTAGAACAATTTATGACCACTAGGGGACAATGAAAGTTGTGTTTGGAACTGGACCTGTTTAAAAACCATCACTAAAATATTTTTTAGCATAATATGATCTGAATAATATCTACACACGGTTTCCATGTTCAGAATAATTTTTAGGCAGCCATTAAATATAATCTCTTATTTAAACAATGAATCAACAGAGGGGTTCAGACAAGGTCGAGAAGCATGTGGAAAAAGTGGAAAGGACTGGGTGTGGAAGAGCAAGACTGAAGGTTGGGCATGGGGATATAGGAAGGGGGTACCTGAGTAGGCTTAATAAAAAAGGTCTCCATCATACGTATGACCTGTGAGGAGCCACATCTCTTCTACCCTGCCCCAGGTTGGAGGAGTTAGGCTGAGGGTGGTTTACTTGAAACATTTGAAAAGCGCAGACTCTCAAACTTACGTTTCTTTTCCTGTTTTCTTCCGACGCTTAATTAGGATTATTACAACAATGATAAATATAAGGAGCAAAACGAAGAGTCCGACTGTAACTCCAGCAATGACGCCTGCTTTACTGACAGCGTTCTCACACAGGTCCCCTGTGTACCAGTACTGGTCCGAGGTCTTGCAGCTGCAAGAAGTTAATATTTGTGAAGTTAACTCTAAAGGAAGAACATTTTTGGGGAGAAAGTTAAACTTTAAGGCGTAGAACTGTGAAATCCCTTTCTAGCAAAGTAAACAAGCTCTGTTTTCACTCTTTGATGACTATGAACCCAAGTAACAGGGTGGTTTATCACAGTAGACAGTCATGAACATTATAATGTTGTTGGAACTTCTAACAGGTGAAGACCTTCATGGCCAAAGCAATGGACTAAAAAACGATGATGAACTGTAAACCTTCATCTACGATGTTTGTTTCTCATTCTAATTTGAACATTTCAAAACTAGGTGTATATAAGATTGAAAGTGAGTTGAAAATGATCATGGCACTTACTAGCAGTTGAGTCCTGCGTTACTGACTGAGCACTGACCCCCGTTACAGTCGACAAACTCTGGGTTCAGGGTGCTGCACTTGGTGGTACAGAGGAGACTATTGGAGTCAATGACTCCATAGAAATTTTGGCACATTTCTTCAGGGACCATATCAAGCACACAGCACATATCTAATGAGCAAAAACAATGGACAAAATAGTCTGAAACCAGTCTTTAAACAGGCCAAACAATAACAGCTTACTGGTTTGCTCCGAATGAATGTATAAACTGTAATAGCTATATGACTATGATGATTTTCATTCATCCAGGCCATGGTATATCTAGTATAAATAAATCTAAAGCAACTGGACTTGTTAAGTTATCATTGAAGACGTTTCACTACTCATCCGAGCAACTTCTTCAGTTCAACTGACTGGTATGGGAAGTCCTCAGCATATGTACTCTTCCACTAATCCAATCACAATGGCACTTTGTAACTCTTCAGTCAGTCGAACTAAAGAAGCTGCTCGGATGAGTAGTGAAACGTCTTCAGCGATTACTCAGCAAGTTCAGTTGCTCTAGATTTAATTATACTAGATGTATAGTAATAGCTATACTGTAAATAGTATAATAAAGTATTTGTAATGGTTACAATTACAACAAACCAGGAGAACCACAAAATGCTTCTAACAATTACCCACCATGCAGCTCGTAACGTAAACTCTATTCTCTGTAAATAGACAGTAAGAATAGGAGATGTATACCTGCAGCACCCACATCACTTTGTTTGACTTGTGTTCTGTATGCAATCAAGTCCAAGGAATCTGTAGAGGAAAACATAGGATTATATTATTTGTGTGAATTGTACTGCCATGGCTGATTGGGGGTTCTGCGGTTAATCAGTAAGATGGCCGCTCTACTATGTACTTGTATAAATGCGCAGTGACATTAGCAATCACGCTGGATATGTTGGGCTGTACCCCAAGACTTGTATCCCACCCACTTGGTTAAGCTGCACAGTTCAGAATGTAACCCCCCCTTATATGTTGTCTGTGTTGACCTGAAGCATTAGAGGTGGCATTTCTTCCATTGAGAGTAACATTAAGTTCTCTGAGCGCCGTATTGTATTGCTCGATTCCATTTGTTGCATTGAGATGGAGCAGCACTTCATGGTCCACCACTATGCTTCCATTTCTAATGAAAGAACAAGAAAGGAGAGAGGTTATAAGGGCAGAGGATTAGGAGACTGATTGTCTGAAAGAAATGGCATCAACCACTAAGGTTATACCTTTATCTATTCATCTGCTGAGTGTTGTTTTGGGTCTTCCAATAGATCATTCTCTGATAAAGATCATTGTTGTACCAAAGGCTTAAATTCAAATAATGTTGCCATCCGCTGTTTATGGATGAGTACAGATTATTTGGCTTTTGAACCAATGGTAAAACTGTGATGTTTATCCATTTGGAGGGGGTCTACACATCCTGTGGTGTCTACATAGATCCCAATAGGAACACAATAAGTGGTGGAGTCTAGTTAAAAAGTATTACACGATATGTTTTCTCTGCTTGTCTTCCCTGGAGCTTATGTGCATTGGCTCTTATTTTAGGTATGGCTTTTTGGACTTACATAGTTAGTTACATAGTTACATAGGGTTGAAAAAAGACCAGTGTCCATCAAGTTCAACCCATCCAAGTAAACCCAGCACCCACAACCCACACCTACCAATCTATACACTCACATACATAAACTATAAATACAACCACTAGTACTAACTGTAGATATTAGTATCACAATAGCCTTGGATATTCTGATTGATCAAGAACTCATCCAGGCCCCTCTTAAAGGCATTAACAGAATCTGCCATTACCCCATCACTAGGAAGGGCATTCCACAACCTCACTGCCCTCTCAGTGAAAAACCACCTACGCTGCTTCAAATGGAAGCTCCGTTCCTCTAATCTAAAGGGGGGACCTCTTGTGCGTTGATTGTTTTTATGGGAAAAAAGAACCCCCCATCTGCCTATAATCCCCTCTAATGTACTTGTACAGAGTAATCATGTCCCCTCGCAAGCGCCTCTTTTCCAGAGAAAACAACCCCAACCTCAACAGTCTAACCCCATAGTTTAACCCTTCCATCCCCTTTACCAGTTTAGTTGCACGTCTCTGCACTTTCTCCAGCTCATTAATATCCTTCTTAAGGACTTGAAGGGATACATACAGGCTGGTGGCTGACTGAATCAACTGCTTTTTCAATTCAACAAAAAAAAGGGATAAGTATTTTTTATTAACTTTATTCAGAATCACTGTGTTTTCTAACTGTTGGGTTTAAATTTTTTCAAAAGTATTTGCTCTTTTTGGTGCCAATTTACAAAGTTTGGTTAACTATAAGGCTTACAGCAGGTTTGCCAGAGTTACATTCCTTTGTAATTACCCTCAGTTTGAGGGGGTGGGGTTTGATTAGTTGACCTTAACAGACTGTTGAAATAGAACCACTGGCACTCCAGTGGAGCTTGCTCTGGTGGTAGGTGCTCTGTAAGTGATTGCTCTTTAAGTGGGGGCTCTATAAGTGGAGTTATAATCACAGGAGTTAGTGGGGGCTCTATAAGTGGAGTTATAATCACAGGAGTTAGTGGGGGCTCTATAAGTGGAGTTATAATCACAGGAGTTACAAACTAAGGGAGTTAAAACAAGGTAAAAAAAAAAAAAAAAAAAAAATTTTTTTGTTTATTTAATAGCCTTTTTTCACCAATTTTTGTTTAACTGTTTCTGTAACTGGGAGAATGAGTGGCAGCAACATTGAAGGTATGACACAGTGCACAGCCTGCCGCATGTATGCAGTTGTGGAACAACAGTTCCAAAGTGCATACCTCTGTTGTGGATGTGAGCGAATTGCCACTTTAGAGGCTCGCGTTAGAGCACTAGAGGAACAAGTTGCAACACTGCGTTCTATTGACAATCTTGAAAGAAGTCTCTTGCTAACTGAACAAGAACTAGCGGGGTCAGATAGTATGGGGGGAGGGGAGCAAGGAAAGGATGATAGGGCAGTAAGCTGGGTGACAGTTAGAAAATCGAGTGTGGGGAAAAGAAAAAGGGAGGCTGCTCCAGGGTTTGCGCATCCCAACAGATTTGCCAGATTGTGTGAAGAAGATGGGAGTGTGAACTCTGGATTGGCGGTTCTAGATGAGGCTGATCTCTCTAACAGCCGGGAGACCAGTTTCTCTAGTAGTGGTGGGGAGGAGAGCAGAGCTAGGCCTAAACAGATGGTGGTTATAGGGGATTCAATCATTAGGAAAGTGGACAGGGTAATCTGTCGAGCGGATCGCTTCAACCGGACAGTTTGCTGTCTTCCTGGTGCCAGGGTTCGGCATGTGGTTGATCGGGTCGACACATTATTGGGAGGGGCTGGGCATGACCCGGCTGTCTTGGTACATATCGGTACTAACGACAAAATGAACGGTAGGTGGGGGACCTTAAAGAGTGAGTTCAGGGATCTAGGCTCTAAAATTAAGCAAAGGTCCTCCAATGTAATTTTTTCGGAAATTTTGCCGGTGCCGCGTGCTAGTTTAGGGAGACAGCGGGAGCTTAGGGAGCTAAATGCGTGGCTAAAGTCTTGGTGTAGGAAGGAAGGGTTTGGGTTCCTAGAGCACTGGGCTGACTTTTCTTTGGGGTACAATCTATACAGCCCTGACGGATTGCACCTCAATGGAAGGGGGTCTACTGTGCTAGGGGAGAGAATGGTTAAGAGGCTGGAGGAGTGTTTAAACTAGACAAGGGGGGGTTGGTAAGCTAGATTCTTATGGGAGAGCTAGTGTAGATGGGGCAGTGGGACCAGTAAAGGGTTGTGGGGGAGGAGTGAGGGGGGCATATAGTTTATCAGATAAGGAGCTTCCATTGTTACAAGGGAAACAGACTAATTTTCACCTTAGCTCTAACTGTCCTTTAGCTAATGTAAGCTGTAGAGGAAGAAGTAGTAATCTCCGCTGCATGCTGGCTAATGCGCGTAGCTTGTCGGGAAAAATAGGGGAGCTGCAGGCTATTGCATGTATTGAAAATTATGATTTAATTGGTATCACTGAGACCTGGTGGGATGATAAATGCGACTGGGCAGTGAATTTAAATGGGTATACACTTTTTAGGAGGGACAGAGGGATTAAAAAGGGTGGAGGGGTTTGTCTTTATGTAAAGTCAGATTTAAAGCCATGTAATAAAGACATTACCAATGAAAACGTTGAATCTCTTTGGGTAGAAATTTCAGTAGGGCTGAAGGTCACAAAGAAAATGATCATTGGTGTATGCTATAAACCACCCCGTATAGATGAGGGGGATGAGGCCCAGCTACTTTTGCAAATGGAGGAGGCTTCAAAATTGGGTCAAGTTGTTATTATGGGGGACTTTAATTATCCGGACATTGACTGGAGTAATGGGGGGGCTAAGTCAGAAAAAGCTAGTAGGTTTGTAAATATGCTAAATGACAACTTTTTATTTCAGGTGGTTCAAGAACCCACTAGGAATGACGCTATTTTGGACCTGGTAATATCTAATAATACTGAACTTATCTCTAACATTTGTGTGGGTGAGCATTTGGGGAACAGTGATCACAACATGGTCTCCTTTGAGATAATGCTACAGAGACAGCTCTATAAGGGAGTAACTAATACGCTTAATTTTAGACGTGCAGACTTTGCCAGTTTAAGGGCATCTCTGCAATGTGTCAACTGGGAAAGGCTTTTCATGGGGTTAGACACAGAAGGAAAATGGAACATCTTTAAAACATTGCTTTGCAGGTATACACAACAGTATATCCCCCTTGTAAGCAAGGAGAGGCATCGCAAAGCAAAACCCTTATGGCTGAATAAAAGAGTTAAGGTCGAGGTTGGTAATAAAAAATGTGCTTTTAAAGCATTCAAGTTAGCTGGGACAGCGGAAACTTTCATCAGGTACAAGGAAGCAAATAAAGCAGCAAAAAAGCTATCAGGCAAGCTAAAATAGAGATGGAAAGGGATATTGCAGCTAGGAGTAAAAAGAATCCAAAATTATTTTTTAATTATGTGAATAGTAAAAAAATGAAGCAAGAAGGGGTGGGAACTTTATTATCACGGGGGGGTAAGTTGGTTGATGAGAACGGGGAAAAAGCTGAAATTTTGAACTCTTATTTTTCATCTGTCTATACATCTGAGGAGCCAGATAATGAAGGCTTCCCTTGTAATATACCCAGTTCTAGTCATTTAGCTACTGACGCATGGGTCACTCAGGAGGAAATTCAAAAGAGACTTGAACATGTAAAGGTAAACAAAGGTCCAGGACCGGATGGGATTCATCCCAGGGTATTAAATGAGCTGAGCGCTGTGATTGCCAAGCCTCTTCACATAATTTTTCAGGATTCGTTGAGGTTTGGCATGGTGCCGAGAGACTGGCGGATTGCTAATGTGGTGCCGTTATTTAAAAAGGGATCTCGTTCTCAGCCTGAAAACTATAGGCCTGTTAGTCTGACATCAGTAGTAGGAAAGCTTCTGGAAGGGGTAATAAGGGATAGGATAGTTGAATACATTGCAGTTCACAATACTATTAGTTTGTGCCACATGGTTTTATGCGTAACAGATCTTGCCAGACTAATTTAGTCGCCTTTTATGAGGAGGTGAGCAGGAACCTTGATGCTGGAATGGCAGTTGATGTCATCTACTTAGATTTTGCTAAAGCGTTTGATACAGTACCTCACAGAAGGTTAATGATCAAATTGAGGAATATTGGCCTAGAACATAATATTTGTAATTGGATAGAAAACTGGCTGAAGGATAGAGTACAAAGAGTGGTGGTAAATGGAACATTTTCTAATTGGGCCAGTGTGGTTAGTGGAGTACCGCAGGGGTCAGTCCTTGGTCCTTTGCTTTTTAACTTGTTTATTAATGACCTGGAGGTGGGCATAGAGAGTACTGTTTCTATTTTTGCTGATGACACTAAATTGTGCAAAACTATAAGTTCCATGCAGGATGTGCCGCTTTGCAGAGCGATTTGACAAAATTGGAAAACTGGGCAGCAAACTGGAAAATGAGGTTCAATGTTGACAAGTGCAAAGTTATGCACTTTGGTAGGAATAATATAAACGCAAACTATCTACTGAATGGTAGTGTGTTGGGGGATCCTTAATGGAGAAGGATCTAGGGGTTTTTGTAGATCACAAGTTGTCTAATTCCAGGCAGTGTCATTCTGTGGCTACTACAGCAAATAAAGTGCTGTCTTGTATAAAAAAGGGCATTGACTCAAGGGATGAGGACATATTTTTGCCGCTTTATAGGTCCCTGGTAAGGCCTCACCTTGAGTATGCAGTGCAGTTTTGGGCTCCAGTCCTTAAGAAGGATATTAATGAGCTGGAGAGAGTGCAGAGACGTGCAACTAAACTGGTAAAGGGGATGGAAGATTTAAGCTATGAGGTTAGACTGTCGAGGTTGGGGTTGTTTTCTCTGGAAAAGAGGCGCTTGCGAGGGGACATGATTACTCTGTACAAGTACATTAGAGGGGATTATAGGCAGATGGGGGATGTTCTTTTTTCCCATAAAAACAATCAGCGCACCAGAGGTCACCCCTATAGATTAGAGGAACAGAGCTTCCATTTGAAGCAGCGTAGGTGGTTTTTCACGGTGAGGGCAGTGAGGTTATGGAATGCCCTTCCTAGTGATGGGGTAATGGCAGATTCTGTTAATGCCTATAAGAGGGGCCTGGATGAGTTCTTGATCAAGCAGAATATCCAAGGCTATTGTGATACTAATATCTACAGTTAGTATTACTGGTTGTATATATAGTTTATGTATGTGAGTGTATAGATTGGTTAGTATAGGTTGTGTGCTGGGTTTACTCGGATGGGTTGAACTTGATGGACAATGGTCTTTTTTCAACCCTATGTAACTATGTAACTATGTAACTATGTAACTATGTAACTATGTGCAGGCCGGAAAGGGACTGCAAAATGACCAAGACCTTGGCAAGATAGATCATTCTACCTATCTGGGCAGTTTAGGGAATAAAAGTCCTTAAGTGTTCTAAGGGATCTATTGGACCTCAATCAGACACCCTCTTGGAGTTCAGATGTTAATGAAGTTAACTAATACATACCCCAAGCAAATATGGCTGCTTGGGTTCCTTTCACTAAACAGGAACACCAATCAATTATGGCTTGAAGCAAAACCACAAAGGTAGTATTTTTGTTGTTTTTTAACGCGATAGCTGTTTGAGCAAATGGGACTCCCCCTCAAACTGTGAACTATCTGGTTCAGATTCATTTCTATTTTGAATTGATGCAGGCATTAATTGCACCTTGGTTTCTCATCATCTTGGGCAGTGATCTCCAACCAGTGGCTCAGGGGCAACATGTTGCTCGCCAACCCCTTGGATGTTGCCCCCAGTGGCCCCAAAGCAGCTGCTTATTTATGAATTCTTCACTTGGAGACATGTTTTGGTTGCTTAAAAACCTGGTGTACTGCCAAACACAGTTCCCTGTAGGCTGGCAGTTCATGAAGGGTCTATCAAATAGCCAATCACAGTTCTCATTAGGCAGTTCTCAGTTGAGGTCCCAGTTTGGGGTATTAAGCAACCCACACTTATACATGAGGAGGCAGATTTATAAAAACTTCAGTCACACTTTACTGCTGCGCTGCAAGTTGGAGTGATATCCCCCCTCACCCCCAGCAGCCGATCAGCAGAACAATGGGAAGGGAGCAAGATAGCAGCTCCCAGTAGCTATCAGAATAGCACTCAATAGTAAGAAATCCAAGTCCGGCTTGGGACTCCTCCAGTTACATGGGAGTAGGAGAAACAATAGGTTAGCTGAAAGCAGTTCTAATGTGTAGCGCTGGCTGAAAGCTCAGACTGAGGCACAATGCACTGAGATGGCACCTACACACCAATATTACAGCTACAAATACATTTGTTGGTTCAAGAATAAAAGGTTAAATGGCAGAGGGAATTATTTGCTGTGTAACAGTGTCATTTAGAAATAAAAAGTGCCCCATAAATATCATGGCAGTATCCCTTTAACTGGCGCACATGTGTTAGCAAAACCAGCCCCAGGGTACCTGGCATAAGGTATATTTTTAATTTTTGTGGAGACAGCAGACACTGCTAGTAGAAGGAGGCTCACAAACAATACACTGCAATATATAAGCAAAGAACTTACGTGAGTGCGATGATCTTGACATCAGCAAAGCCTGTAATTTTGTCATACAGCTTTTTAATCTGCAGAGACAAGGAAAGAACATTCCACTCACTAAATACAAGGGGAAGATTTCTCCCAGTTTCTGGGCAGATTTATCATTGAATTAAATTTTTTACCAAACAGTAACTATTATATTTTCCATATAAGGATAAACTTTTCCATCCCCTTTGGATTCGGCATTTTATTTGATCTTTGTCGTACAGACATAAAGGACTTCTTGTCACTTAAGGTGGCCATACACTATAACATCAGCTCATTTGGCAAGGTCACCGAACAAGCAAATTGGCTCATTGGTGCGGTCCTCACCTCAATTATTATCATCATTGCAATTCAGTTGTTTCACTTGAGGGCCAAATGATCAGATTACTCAATATCTCCCACCCATTGAGGTGAGGACCACATTAATGAGCCGAATGAGCGAATCTTTCCAATGTTATGTCCACCTAAGGTGGGCAATATTGAGTAATCCAATTGTTTGGCCTTCAGGAAATGGTATTTTTGTTGCTGGAGTGCCAGAGGAAATGTGGTCCTGGCTTTACGTGACAATGTTTATACAGAAGGTAAGGGCTAATTTCAGCTCACTGTCTGATCTTTGAAGTGTAGAAGATAATCAGAAAAATGTATTCTGGGCAAGACTTGGGAATATTTCAACTTACCTCACGCGTAAATAATTCTTCAAACTCTCGGTATAGAGGGGACTTCTTGTCATTAAGTTCCACTGAAAAATTGTGGTTCCGCACCACAACTATGACTTTAATTTTAGCAGTGATTGGACCCACACCTAGAAAGATACAGAGACATCTCTCAGCTCCTTCCTTTCATTAATCACCAACATAGGAAACTGGAGAGAATCAAAGAGTGGAATAAACTGGGCCTGTATGTAACCGCCCCTCCCCCCCCCATCATATGATACATTGTGATATCTTTAATACTGACTGAATTAAAGATGTCAGATCTCTACCAGGAAAAGTCATAAGATCTTACATTAGTGAGGGATAGTACACTCAGTTGATGCTTTGTTACTTGCAATACTACTACCTGCAGCGCTGCTTCGATACTCAGCAATATTTTCCATAGGCCAAAATAGAATAACCGTTATTCTGCTTTTTTGCCACTGAATTTTATAAGAAGGAATGACATTTTAATGAGGTATCTTACAGCAATGGTTGCCCATTCTTCTTTAAAGGAGAAGGAAAGGTACTTTGGCATTTTATTGCCAATAGATTCACCATGCTAGAATGCTATATTTATTCTGCAGAAAGCTTTACCATACCTGAGTAACAGCCCTAGGTAGCTCCCTCTGTTTGTTTAAGTAGTAGCTGCCATTTTAGCTTGGTCTGACACAGAAGAACATGTTTACACAGGAGACAAGCAAACTTCTTTTGATACTCAGTGCAGCGTTTCTGGCCTTTCATAGAAATTCTGATAAAACTTACTTAGTTTTTACCTTTCCTTCTCCTTTATTTATCTAGTTGCCTGGTTATACCCTGACCCTTAAATTGTCAGATCCCCATACCATACCTGGTCTTATTTCACTGGAAATTAACTCGCACTTGCTGCCATGGAAATTCTCATCACACACGCAGATTGCACCACTCTGGTGTCCATGTACACAGGTTCCTAAGTGAGAAAATGAAAACATTCTGCATTCACAAGCAACATTCCTGGGATATTATTGTCCAATTGCAGGGCATCTATACAATAGCTATAGTGCAATATAAAACCAATGAGATGTATGCAACAGAAGATTGTCAAGCTTGACCTTTCAAAACTACTGTACTGATATGGGTATGGGTGTTTTTGGTAATTCCTGCTGTAAAAAGAAAAAGGAGCAGCCATGTGCATCCTCGTTTGACTCCAAATTATGGAGAGGTGGTTGTTACTGAAAATAGCAGGAGCCTGTGGCAGTAGCCCTCACTGAAGCAGAAGCCAAGAAGCCAGGGCTCCAAGGTATGGAAATGATCTTAGTACAGTGACCCCCCACCTGTCTGCCTGCTGTGACTGCTTACCTTTGTGTAAGATTTAAATGGGATCAGTACTGAAATTAACTGGCCCCCTGTATGGTTCACACCTCAGATTCAAGCTGTAATCCCCCTGTATTGTTCACCTGTTCAGACCTTAGACCAGCATTTTGTCACGGTATGTACTGCCTGCCCTATGCTGCCTGTGTGTGTGCCATACTCTGCCTGCCCTATGCTGCCTGTGTGTGCCATACTCTGCCTGCCCTATGCTGCCTGTGTGTGCCATACTCTGCCTGCCCTATGCTGCCTGTGTGTGCCATACTCTGCCTGCCCTATGCTGCCTGTGTGTGCCATACTCTGCCTGCCCTATGCTGCCTGTGTGTGCCACTCTCTACCTGCCCTATGCTGCCTGTGTGTGCCATTCTCTGCCTGCCCTATGCTGCCTGTGTGTGCCATACTCTGCCTGCCCTATGCTGCCTGTGTGTGCCATACTCTGCCTGCCCCTATGCTGCCTGTGTGTGGCATACTCTGCCTGCCCTATGCTGCCTGTGTTTGCCATACTCTGCCTGCCCTATGCTGCCTGTGTGTGCCATACTCTGCCTGCCCTATGCTGCCTGTGTGTGCCATACTCTGCCTGCCCTATGCTGCCTGTGTGTGCCATACTCTGCCTGCCCTATGCTGCCTGTGTGTGGCATACTCTGCCTGCCCTATGCTGCCTGTGTGTGCCATACTCTGCCTGCCCTATGCTGCCTGTGTGTGCCATACTCTGCCTGCCCTATGCTGCCTGTGTTTGCCATACTCTGCCTGCCCTATGCTGCCTGTGTGTGCCATACTCTGCCTGCCCTATGCTGCCTGTGTGTGCCATACTCTGCCTGCCCTATGCTGCCTGTGTGTGCCATACTCTGCCTGCCCTATGCTGCCTGTGTGTGCCATACTCTGCCTGCCCTATGCTGCCTGTGTGTGCCATACTCTGCCTGCCCTATGCTGCCTGTGTGTGCCATACTCTGCCTGCCCTACGCTGCCTGTGTGTGCCATACTCTGCCTGCCCTACCCTGGCTGTGTGTGCCATACTCTGCCTGCCGTATGCTGCCTGTGTGTGGTAAGCTTTGCCTGCCCTATGCTGCCTGTGTGTGCCATACTCTGCCTGCCCTACCCTGGCTGTGTGTGCCATACTCTGCCTGCCCTATGCTGCCTGTGTGTGCCATACTCTGCCTGCCCTATGCTGCCTGTGTGTGCCATACTCTGCCTGCCCTGTGCTGCCTGTGTGTGCCATACACTGCCTGCCCTATGCTTCCTGTGTGTGGCATACTCTGCCTGCCCTATGCTGCCTGTGTGTGCCATACTCTGCCTGCCCTATGCTGCCTGTGTGTGCCATACTCTGCCTGCCCTATGCTGCCTGTGTGTGCCATACTCT
The DNA here is from genome assembly GCF_000004195.4 of Xenopus tropicalis. NCBI lineage: Eukaryota > Metazoa > Chordata > Amphibia > Anura > Pipidae > Xenopus > Xenopus tropicalis. The sequence goes on along the minus strand of NC_030679.2, from coordinate 142,686,312 downwards.
GCCTGCCCTATGCTGCCTGTGTGTGCCATACTCTGCCTGCCCTATGCTGCCTGTGTGTGCCATACTCTGCCTGCCCTATGCTGCCTGTGTGTGCCATTCTCTACCTGCCATATGCTGCCTGTGTGTGCCATACTCTGCCTGCCCTATGCTGCCTGTGTGTGGCATACTCTGCCTGCCCTATGCTTCCTGTGTGTGCCATACTCTGCCTGCCCTATGCTGCCTGTGTGTGGCATACTCTGCCTGCCCTATGCTGCCTGTGTGTGCCATACTCTGCCTGCCCTATGCTGCCTGTGTGTGCCATACTCTGCCTGCCCTATGCTGCCTGTGTGTGCCATACTCTGCCTGCCCTATGCTGCCTGTGTGTGCCATACTCTGCCTGCCCTATGCTGCCTGTGTGTGCCATACTCTGCCTGCCCTATGCTGCCTGTGTGTGCCATACTCTGCCTGCCCTATGCTGCCTGTGTGTGCTATTCTCTGCCTGCCCTATGCTGCCTATGTGTGCCATACTCTGCCTGCCCTATGCTGCCTGTGTGTGCCATACTCTGCCTGCCCTACGCTGCCTGTGTGTGCCATACTCTGACTTAATATGATAACATGGGTGTGGTTTGAAGTGGTTGTGGTTTCAAAAGGGGAAACAGTCAAAACTGGCTTCCATTATCAGTCTTTTATCCCCTAGTTTAGAAAAATTGTGGCCCTCTGTGCCACAATAGTTGGACAGCACTGCTGTACTGGAATTTTTGGATAGGGATCATGACTGTGGGCTTGTAGCAATTGATATAATATCACTTGTAAAAGCAGTTTCTAGGAGTGTTATATATAGGAGTATATATATATGTGTGTGTGTGAGCTAGAATGAGTGTAGCTAGAATGAGTAAGACTTTGCTCTGCTGAGGAGGGTTAGTATGGGGTTAGTTCCCAATGTGAAACCTGCCAGAGGAGGGACTTTAGTGTAAAGAGAATTCAGGTAGATCACATTCACTTAGAAGACCAATGAACATCTGGAACACTGATTTTTTTTTTTACCATAACATTTTGTGATTGCTGGAGCCATTTTGAAATTTCAAAATTCAATCAGAAACAAATCAATCAACCCCTGTGATACTACATTTCCTTTACCTTTACCTTTACTTGTCCCTCAGTGCTAAGATTCTTTTTGCACTTGCTACATATAATTAATATTACCTTTACTTGTGGTGCCAGCAGGAGAGGTTGTTTCTACAGTTGTGGCTCTAATGGTTTTGTCAGGTGAGCCGGTAGGAGTGGGGCCGGGGGGAGCTTCAGTGGAACTGCCATCACTGGGTGGGTTGGTAGGTGTGGGGCCGGGGGGCGCTTCAGTGGAACTGCCATCACTGGGTGGGTTGGTAGGAGTGGGGCCGGGGGGAGCTTCAGTGGAACTGCCATCACTGGGTGGGTTGGTAGGTGTGGGGCCGGGGGGAGCTTCAGTGGAACTGCCATCACTGGGTGGGTTGGTAGGAGTGGGGCCGGGGGGAGCTTCAGTGGAACTGCCATCACTGGGTGGGTTGGTAGGTGTGGGGCCGGGGGGAGCTTCAGTGGAACTGCCATCACTGGGTGGGTTGGTAGGAGTGGGGCCGGGGGTAGCTTTAGTAGAACTGCCATCACTGGGTGGGTTGGTAGGTGTGGGGCCGGGGGGAGCTTCAGTGGAACTGCCATCACTGGGTGGGTTGGTAGGCGTGGGGCCGGAGGGAGCTTCAGTGGAACTGCCATCACTGGGTGGGTTGGTAGGTGTGGGGCCAGAGGGAGCTTCCGTGGAACTGCCATCACTGGGTGGGTTGGTAGGTGTGGGGCCGGGGGGAGCTTCAGTGGAACTGCCATCACTGGGTGGGTTGGTAGGCGTGGGGCCGGAGGGAGCTTCAGTGGAACTGCCATCACTGGGTGGGTTGGTAGGTGTGGGGCCAGAGGGAGCTTCCGTGGAACTGCCATCACTGGGTGGGTTGGTGGGTGTGGGGCCGGGGGGAGCTTCAGTTGAACTGCCATCACTGGGTTGGTTGGTAGGTGTGTGGCCGGGGGGAGCTTCAGTGGAACTGCCATCACTGGGTGGGTTGGTAGGTGTGGGGCCGGGGGGAGCTTCAGTGGAACTGCCATCGCTGGGTGGGTTGGTAGGTGTGGGGCCGGGGGGAGCTTCAGTAGAACTGCCATCACTGGGTGGGTTGGTAGGAGTGGGGCCGGGGGGAGCTTCAGTAGAACTGCCGAGGGGAGCTTCAGTGGAACTGCCATCACTGGGTGGGTTGGTAGGTGTGGGGCCGGGGGGAGCTTCAGTGGAACTGCCATCTCTGGGTGGGTTGGTAGGAGTGGGGCCGGGGGGAGCTTCAGTAGAACTGCCATCACTGGGTGGGTTGGTAGGAGTGGGGCCGGGGGGTGCTTCAGTGGAACTGCCATCACTGGGTGGGTTGGTAGGAGTGGGGCCGGGGGGAGCTTCAGTAGAACTGCCATCACTGGGTGGGTTGGTAGGAGTGGGGCCGGGGGGTGCTTCAGTGGAACTGCCATCACTGGGTGGGTTGGTAGGAGTGGGGCCGGGGGGAGCTTCAGTGGAACTGCCATCACTGGGTGGGTTGGTAGGAGTTAGGCCGGGGGGAGCTTCAGTGGAACTGCCATCACTGGGTGGGTTGGTAGGAGTGGGGCCGGGGGGAGCTTCAGTGGGGCTGCCTTCACTGGGTGGGTTGGTAGGAGTGGGGCCGGGGGGAGCTTCAGTGGAACTGCCATCACTGGGTGGGTTGGTAGGAGTGGGGCCGGGGGGAGCTTCAGTGGAACTGCCATCACTGTGTGGGTTGGTAGGAGTTGGGCCGGTGGGAGCTTCAGTGGAACTGCCATCACTGGGTGGGTTGGTAGGAGTGGGGCCGGGGGAGCTTCAGTGGAACTGCCATCACTGGGTTGGTTGGTAGGAGTGGGGCCGGGGGGTGCCTCAGTGGAACTGCCATCACTGGGTTGGTTGGTAGGAGTGGGGCCGGGGGGAGCTTCAGTGGAACTGCCATCACTGGGTTGGTTGGTAGGAGTGGGGCCGGGGGGTGCTTCAGTGGAACTGCCATCACTGGGTGGGTTGGTAGGAGTGGGACCGGGGGGAGCTTCAGTGGAACTGTCATCACTGGGTTGGTTGGTAGGAGTTGGGCCGGGGGGAGCTTCAGTGGGGCTGCCTTCACTGGGTGGGTTGGTAGGAGTGGGGCCGGGGGGAGCTTCAGTGGAACTGCCATCACTGGGTGGGTTGGTAGGAGTGGGGCCGGGGGGAGCTTCAGTGGAACTGCCATCACTGTGTGGGTTGGTAGGAGTTGGGCCGGTGGGAGCTTCAGTGGAACTGCCATCACTGGGTGGGTTGGTAGGAGTGGGGCCGGGGGGCGCTTCAGTGGAACTGCCATCACTGGGTGGGTTGGTAGGAGTGGGGCCGGGGGGAGCTTCAGTGGAACTGCCATCACTGGGTGGGTTGGTAGGAGTGGGGCCGGGGGGCGCTTCAGTGGAACTGCCATCACTGGGTGGGTTGGTAGGAGTGGGGCCGGGGGGAGCTTCAGTGGAACTGCCATCACTGGATGAGTCGGTAGGTGTGGAGTCGGAGGGAGTGCTACTGGAGCCGCCATCGAGTGAGTCGGTAGGTGTGGAGTCGGAGGGAGTGCTACCGGAGCCGCCATCGAGTGAGTCGGTAGGTGTGGGGTCGGAGGGAGTGGCACCGGAGCTGCCATCGAGTGAGTCGGTAGGTGTGGGGTCGGAGGGAGTGGCACCGGAGCCGCCATCGAGTGAGTCGGTAGGTGTGGGGTCGGAGGGAGTGGCACCGGAGCCGCCATCGAGTGAGTCGGTAGGTGTGGGGTCGGAGGGAGTGCTACTGGAGCCGCCATCGAGTGAGTCGGTAGGTGTGGAGTCGGAGGGAGTGCTACCGGAGCCGCCATCGAGTGAGTCGGTAGGTGTGGAGTCGGAGGGAGTGCTACTGGAGCCGCCATCGAGTGAGTCGGTAGATGTGGAGTCGGAGGGAGTGGCACCGGAGCCGCCATCGAGTGAGTCGGTAGGTGTGGAGTCGGAGGGAGTGGCACAGGAGCCGCCATCGAGTGAGTCGGTAGGTGTGGAGTCGGAGGGAGTGCTACCGGAGCCGCCATCGAGTGAGTCGGTAGGTGTGGAGCCGGAGGGAGTGGCACAGGAGCCGCCATCGAGTGAGTCGGTAGGTGTGGAGTCGGAGGGAGTGCTACTGGAGCCGCCATCGAGTGAGTCGGTAGGTGTGGAGCCGGAGGGAGTGCTACTGGAGCCGCCATCGAGTGAGTCGGTAGGTGTGGAGCCGGAGGGAGTGCTACCGGAGCCGCCATCGAGTGAGTCGGTAGGTGTGGAGTCGGAGGGAGTGGCACAGGAGCCGCCATCGAGTGAGTCGGTAGGTGTGGAGTCGGAGGGAGTGCTACTGGAGCCGCCATCGAGTGAGTCGGTAGATGTGGAGTCGGAGGGAGTGGCACCGGAGCCGCCATCGAGTGAGTCGGTAGGTGTGGAGTCGGAGGGAGTGGCACCGGAGCTGCCATCGAGTGAGTCGGTAGGTGTGGAGTCGGAGGGAGTGCTACCGGAGCCGCCATCGAGTGAGTCGGTAGGTGTGGAGTCGGAGGGAGTGCTACCGGAGCCGCCATCGAGTGAGTCGGTAGGTGTGGGGTCGGAGGGAGTGCTACCGGAGCCGCCATCGAGTGAGTCGGTAGGTGTGGAGTCGGAGGGAGTGGCACCGGAGCCGCCATCGAGTGAGTCGGTAGGTGTGGAGTCGGAGGGAGTGGCACCGGAGCCGCCATCGAGTGAGTCGGTAGGTGTGGAGTCGGAGGGAGTGGCACCGGAGCCGCCATCGAGTGAGTCGGTAGGTGTGGGGTCGGGGCTCACGCTAGATTCTGCAACAGAAGTACATTTTATTTTAATACCCTTGTTTGATCAACTGATTAGAACTACACAGAGCTATACAGAGCTACTTAGTAGCAGCTACTTGTCACGGCAACTAAATGCCACAATTATCAGTAAATGATCAGCATTGTCTATTTTAGTAGCCGTGACAAGTAGCTGCTACTAGTAGCACCTTGTGTTTATACCAGGCATTAAAATTGCAAAGTGAAAGTAATTCACCATGCTATTGGGGCTATGGCACACAGGGCACAGACATTCGCCTCCAGGGAGCTGATTCTAGGTGATCAGTGTTCACACTCATGCTACACCCCAACCATTCTCCCTCCTCCTCTAAGGGCTGCCCCTTTTTCTAATGGTAATACCAGCCTTCAGCTTGGGAAGTGTGTCATGATGTCATTTGGGGGCGTGGTTATGACATAAGGGGTGGGGAAATGGGCTAGGTGACCTGTAATTATAAAGGCTGATCAGCATTGGAGTAGGTGAAAAAAAGGGGAGGATTTATAGGGCAATACAATTTATAGTGTAAATCTACAATAGGTCAAGGGAATTACATAGACAATATTCAATATAAACATAATAGATTTCTTTCCCACTATAAAAACTTAAATACCTGGCCAACTAGAATACCAATTTAAAAAAAAAACTAGGATCCAAGTTAAAAATACAGAACTGATACCCCTGACTGGGGAATGGAGGTGTAGCACGGCATGTTAGAAGAGCCAGTTTATTTGTTGGCTGGGATCAAGTACAGGTACTGTGTTATTATTACAGAGAAAAGGGAATCATTTAACCATTAAATAAACCCAATAGGGCTGTTCTGCCCCAATAAGGGGTAATTATATCTTAGTTGGGATCAAGTACAGGTACTGTTTTATTATTACAGAGAAAAGGGAATCATTTAACCATTAAATAAACCCAATAGGGCTGTTCTGCCCCCAATAAGGGGTAATTATATCTTAGTTGGGATCAAGTACAGGTACTGTTTTATTATTACAGAGAAAAGGGAATCATTTAACCATTAAATAAACCCAATAGGGCTGTTCTGCCCCAATAAGGGGTAATTATATCTTAGTTGGGATCAAGTACAGGTACTGTTTTATTATTACAGAGAAAAGGGAATCATTAAAAGGGAAAAATTAAATCAGTTTTAAAAATTAGAATTAGTTGCAAAAGGCTGCAGGCTGAGTTATACAGGGAACTCTGAGTATCACTCATGTATTATAAGGGATAATGTACCCCCTACTGTAAATGATAAGGATATTAGCAGTCACTGAGGGGTTCTGTGCCCATATAAAGGCACAAGGCTGCAGGCTGAGTTATACAGGGAACTCTGAGTATCACTCATGTATTATAAGGGATAATGTACCCCCTACTGTAAATGATAAGGATATTAGCAGTCACTGAGGGGGTCTGTGCCCATATAAAGGCACAAGGCTGCAGGCTGAGTTATACAGGGAACTCTGAGTATCACTCATGTATTATAAGGGATAATGTACCCCCTACTGTAAATGATAAGGATATAAGCAGTCACTGAGGGGCTCTATGGCCATATAAAGGCAGAAGGCGGTGCGCGTCAAATTTTTTTTGCGTGCAACACTTTTTTTGTAGCCCAAGACAATTTTTTTTTTTGTTTCATGAATGCAATACAATTGAAGGGCTATACCTACAGATTTAACTGTAACAAGGGGATCTCCTCAGCTGGTATATATTATTTCACTAACATCCTACTCCCCATAAGTCCCCAGTCCAATTATTAATATAGCTTATTGATATTTTATGTCTCTGCTCCCAGCCCCCCTATAAAATAGTTTCCCCCCTAATTCTATAACTCTCCCAGGTGCTCTCGGCTAATTGAAGTACTTCCCCAGCCTCTTGGCCATTTTATCCCTTAGCGCAGTGGCCCCCACATTCCCACCCCCCTTCCATTGAGGCGCAATCCATTCAAGCTATAGAAATTATCCTCTAAAGAAAAAATAGCCCAGACCCTTCCATAGCAACCAAGATTAAATAAAATAAATATATGGGTAGCTCTGCAGGAACACATTAATATATAGACATATATTTACAAGAGAGAGGATTTGGCAATATACTGCAACTGTAATAAATTATAATCCTGATTTGATTGTAAGTTTAGTGCAGTTTTACAGCGCAGACTTACCTGCTATCACCCCACATATAAGTATGAGCAGAGCCAAAGCCCAGTGCAGGGTCCCCATCCTGAGGAACCGGGTCTCTCCCTCTGTCTCTCAGCCTTATGCCCTGTGTGTGTTTATCCCACATACTCACCTGCCTTATATATATATATCTATATTTATATGGGCGGTGCCAAGGGGAGGAATTACACAAGGTCTTCCTCCATACATAAATATCAGATACATTTATAGGGAGCAAAGTCCAGCTTTGTTAGTAACCAAATGGACATCCTATAAAAAAACTGGACTTGGGTGCAAAGCGAAATATATATTTTTTTTTAAAAAATTGCCGCCTCTGGTAACTTTAAGAGCAAATTTGCCTTCAGGAGGGGGGCGGCATCAGGGCTTTAACAGCAACCCCAGAATCGGCACTGCCCCCCAGCCCCTCACCTACCTTAAGCTTCAGTGAAAAGTAAAAGTAATTGCACCACAAGAAAGTGAGCAGGTTGGAAGGGGGGTGGGGAGAGAGGGGACTGGTAGCACTGGGCCCGACAAATATTTTTATTTAGGCCAGTTAGGGGGGGGATTTGTGGTGAGTGCTTATTTGTGCCCTGGGTACCCCTGGAACTATAGCAGGGTGACTGTTACCCCAATGTTTCTATATATCTGTAACCTTGTTATGGGCTAAGGGGGCCCAGCCTGAAGGCCAGTTAGGGGGGGATTTGGGGTGAGTGCTTATTTGTGCCCTGGGTACCCCTGGAACTATAGCGGGGTGACTGTTACCCCAATGTTTCTATATATCTGTAACCTTGTTATGGGCTAAGGGGGCCCAGCCTGAAGGCCAGTTAGGGGGGGGATTTGGGGTGAGTGCTTATTTGTGCCCTGGGTACCCCTGGAACTATAGCAGGGTGACTGTTACCCCAATGTTTCTATATATCTGTAACCTTGTTATGGGCTAAGGGGGCCCAGCCTGAAGGCCAGTTAGGGGGGGATTTGGGGTGAGTGCTTATTTGTGCCCTGGGTACCCCTGGAACTATAGCAGGGTGACTGTTACCCCAATGTTTCTATATATCTGTAACCTTGTTATGGGCTAAGGGGGCCCAGCCTGAAGGCCAGTTAGGGGGGGATTTGGGGTGAGTGCTTATTTGTGCCCTGGGTACCCCTGGAACTATAGCAGGGTGACTGTTACCCCAATGTTTCTATATATCTGTAACCTTGTTATGGGCTAAGGGGGCCCAGCCTGAAGGCCAGTTAGGGGGGGATTTGGGGTGAGTGCTTATTTGTGCCCTGGGTACCCCTGGAACTATAGCAGGGTGACTGTTACCCCAATGTTTCTATATATCTGTAACCTTGTTATGGGCTAAGGGGGCCCAGCCTGAAGGCCAGTTAGGGGGGGATTTGGGGTGAGTGCTTATTTGTGCCCTGGGTACCCCTGGAACTATAGCGGGGTGACTGTTACCCCAATGTTTCTATATATCTGTAACCTTGTTATGGGCTAAGGGGGCCCAGCCTGAAGGCCAGTTAGGGGGGGATTTGGGGTGAGTGCTTATTTGTGCCCTGGGTACCCCTGGAACTATAGCGGGGTGACTGTTACCCCAATGTTTCTATATATCTGTAACCTTGTTATGGGCTAAGGGGGCCCAGCCTGAAGGCCAGTTAGGGGGGGATTTGGGGTGAGTGCTTATTTGTGCCCTGGGTACCCCTGGAACTATAGCAGGGTGACTGTTACCCCAATGTTTCTATATATCTGTAACCTTGTTATGGGCTAAGGGGGCCCAGCCTGAAGGCCAGTTAGGGGGGGATTTGGGGTGAGTGCTTATTTGTGCCCTGGGTACCCCTGGAACTATAGCAGGGTGACTGTTACCCCAATGTTTCTGTACAAAACCAAAGGAATGCATTTTTACATTTTGTGTTGACAAAATTCTTTTTGTGGTTACAAACATATTCTGTATTACTGATACGAATGTATGCTTAGATTTCAAATAAATATATTAGGGCTCATGGTTTTACCCACAATGCAACATTCTAGCATAATTGTTGCCAATATTGTGGTAAATGAAAACACAGAAATACAACGTAAATTATATATTTTGCACAAAATGTATTTTGTAACAATATATATACTTTTTATCGTATATTTGTGTTTACATGATTATTTTTGTGATTAAAACATGATCCTTGTGTTTACTTCATATGATTTATTTTTTTAGGGGCTAAAATATATTTGTGACTGTAAAATAAGTTTTGTGCTGACATAATTTATATTATGACTTCAAAAATTATTTATGTGGTCACAGAATGAATATTGTGCTGGTAAAATCATTTCCTGACTGTACATGTTGCAAAAAATTATGTGCATAGCACCTGGGGTTTTCTGGATAAGGGATCTTTCTGTAATTTTGATCTCCATACCTTAAGGCTTCTAAAGATCATTTAAACTTAATTAAACTCAATAGGATTGCTCTGTCCCCAATAAGGGGTAATTATATCTTAGTTGGGATCAAGTACAGGTACTGTTTTATTATTACAGAGAAAAGGGAATCATTTAACCATTAAATAAACCCAATAGGGCTGTTCTGCCCCCAATAAGGGGTAATTATATCTTAGTTGGGATCAAGAACAGGTACTGTTTTATTATTACAGAGAAAAGGGAATCATTTAACCATTAAATAAACCCAATAGGGCTGTTCTGCCCCAATAAGGGGTAATTATATCTTAGTTGGGATCAAGTACAGGTACTGTTTTATTATTACAGAGAAAAGGGAATCATTTAACCATTAAATAAACCCAATAGGGCTGTTCTGCCCCCAATAAGGGGTAATTATATCTTAGTTGGGATCAAGTACAGGTACTGTTTTATTATTACAGAGAAAAGGGAATCATTTAACCATTAAATAAACCCAATAGGGCTGTTCTGCCCCAATAAGGGGTAATTATATCTTAGTTGGGATCAAGTACAGGTACTGTTTTATTATTACAGAGAAAAGGGAATCATTTAACCATGAAATAAACCGAATAGGGCTGTTCTGCCCCAATAAGGGGTAATTATATCTTAGTTGGGATCAAGTACAGGTACTGTTTTATTATTACAGAGAAAAGGGAATCATTTAACCATTAAATAAACCCAATAGGGCTGTTCTGCCCCCAATAAGGGGTAATTATATCTTAGTTGGGATCAAGTACAGGTACTGTTTTATTATTACAGAGAAAAGGAAATCGTTTTTTAAAGTATGAATTATTTGCTTAAATTTGGAGCTTTCTGGAAAATGGGTTTCTGGATAACAGACCCTATACCTGTATTAGGGGAATGGAATAAAAATGCAAAATGAAAAAAGTAAGGCGCATTTCATGGAGTGCTGGAGTGTTGCTGAATTAGTGCAACATTATTAGTATTTATTTCTAGTGCCAAGTGTTCGTTATTCTCGTTGGGACTTTTACCTGCACTGACAGCTTTTATTGCATTCCTCCGCCCCTATTTGTGCCAATTTTACAAGTAAAACAAGTAAAAATTATTCTATCTTTGTTAGAAATCAGCCATGTATCATGACGTTTCATAAGCAGAAAGGACTGGAAGTTTTATATGATTGTAAATGTGTATATATACACCAGCAACATCATAGCTCTCTGCGTGCCTCTGTTTGGGGCGTCCAATAAGCTAGGGCACCCTACTGACCTTACTGCGGGCCTACAGGGGCCTGTCATGTGATCCTCACCCGATAGGTTTGAAAACCTGCCTAATACAGGTATGGGATTCCTTTATGCGGAAACCCGATATCCAGAAAGTTCCAAATTACGGGAAGGCCATCTCCCATAGACTCTATTATAAGCAAATAATTCTCATTTTTAAAAGTGATTTCCCTTTTCTCTGTAATAATAAAACAGTACCTGTACTTGATCCCAACTAAGATATAATTACCCCTTATTGGGGCAGAACAGCCCTATTGGGTTTATTTCATGGTTAAATGTTTCCCTTTTCTCTGTAATAATAAAACAGTACCTGTACTTGATCCCAACTAAGATATAATTACCCCTTATTGGGGGCAGAACAGCCCTATTGGGTTTATTTCATGGTTAAATGATTCCCTTTTCTCTGTAATAATAAAACAGTACCTGTACTTGATCCCAACTAAGATATAATTACCCCTTATTGGGGCAGAACAGCCCTATTGGGTTTATTTAATGGTTAAATGATTCCCTTTTCTCTGTAATAATAAAACAGTACCTGTACTTGATCCCAACTAAGATATAATTACCCCTTATTGGGGCAGAACAGCCCTATTGGGTTTATTTCATGGTTAAATGATTCCCTTTTCTCTGTAATAATAAAACAGTACCTGTACTTGATCCCAACTAAGATATAATTACCCCTTATTGGGGGCAGAACAGCCCTATTGGGTTTATTTAATGGTTAAATGATTCCCTTTTCTCTGTAATAATAAAACAGTACCTGTACTTGATCCCAACTAAGATATAATTACCCCTTATTGGGGGAAAAACAGCCCTATTGGGTTTTTTCAATATTTGAATGATTTTTAGCAGAGTTAAGGCCCCCATACATGGGCCGATTTTTTACTGTCAAACGACCGATTCCCGAACAATCCGATACTATCGTTAAGTTATCATATCGTTGATGGTGTACGAACGATCGCCGGCACACTAATCGACCCGACATTATCGTCCCCAAAATCGATCGGCCAGGTTTAAAAGTTTTAGTCGTTTAACGATAAAATCTGCCAGTTGGTGTGAGTGTCAGACATTTGTCTTTGAACGATTGTTCTCTGCGCATGTCATGATTGCCAGCAGTGGAAGTCAACGAACATAAACGGAACAACAAGAACGTGCAGAACTTAATTGCTCGTATATGAAAACTTTTGGATCTGTAATAAAGCATTTTTTTATACTCAGCGAAGAAGAATGTTACATCACTTCATGTTACATCACTTCCTGTTTCCTGTAAATACCGCTTCTGCCACGACATTGGATCGTACGTATTTTACGATAATGATACGATGAAATATTTTTGCAAATTATCGTTGCCCGTGGATGGCATATCGTATGGAAACCCGATCGACATACGATCGTTTGTCGATATAATCGTTTGTCGCACAACGAGTGCAATCGCCTCGTGTATGGGGACCTTTAAGTTATGGAGATCCAAATTACAGAAAGATCCCTTATCTGGAAAATCCCAGGTCTGGAGCATTCTGGATAAGGTGCCCTATACCTGTACTAGGGAATCACCTGACTCCCATAGAAATCTAACCCACCTACAGATCTGACATTGACCTTAATGGAGTTACCAGAAAAAAAATCTACCTAGGGGCAGCAGAATTCTTCAACTCCTAATGCACTGCCCTACCATAACTGATGGGGACCACAATCCCATCCATTTTTAAAACCAAACCTTTGATGGGAACAGGTCCAAGATAATAAAAATGATCCCTGAACTACCCCTCACCGGATGTTGACCCTCCTGCATTGTGGCAGATAGGAATCTCATATTGGTCTGAGCCAAACCTCACCAAGTGGTATAAGGGAGAAAGGTTGACCCAAGTCAGACGGAACAATTGCAACATTCCTGAATATGTCATCACTGCTTTGGTATGGGTCAGGAAGTGGGCCTTGTCCAAGCGCCAGCTCGATACGGTCCCCTGAAAAGGCCCTGTATGGTGAGATTGTTCAGGGTTATTTTGTTGCTGCCCCTGTGCTCAGTGACTGCATCGGTGACACCGCAGAGCACTCACTTCGTCACTTGAACAGCAAATCGTTACCTCCCAAACTGTACGATGTTCAGTGGCTGTCTCTGCATGGGAAACTGAAGGTGCGGGGTAATTACCGGCACCTCTCTCGGCAGGACAGGGTGTGCCCCTGGGGATGTGCTGTTGAGGAAACTCAATGCAATTTTTTGGTTCACTGCCCAGTGTCAACAGCGGTCAGGCGTTCCCTAGCAACAGAGTTACAGTTTCCTTCTCTGAAAGTGGCCGGATACACTCACCTGGCCTATGGAACGCTAGATAATGCCGCCTACAGTGCTGACCACACCTACATCATGTGTCGGTCTTTAAGTATTTCTTGGGGCAGTTCCAGTGCAAGCAGACCATTGGGCACCCTAACACCTCTGTAGACAGCATGGTGAGGGCAATGGTTAGTGTGTTGGCCAAGCTGCGCGTCCCAGTGCCCAAAGGTTAGTGAGTTGGCCAAGCTGCGCGTCCCAGTGCCATGATACCAGGGCACACATTAGCCGCCCTTACCCTGTTAGCTGCTGCCTGGCTTACTGGTTATTTGTGCTCTCAACTGGGATCCCCATGGGGCCATAGTTCGGGTAACAATATGTTTCTCCCAGGTTTTCTAGGAGTTGTCACATTGTTATTAGACTGGGTTCTTACATGGGACTTGGAGCTTTCTGGACCTGCCAAGCTCACTATGTTGGGTTTTGCTCCTTCAGACCCCCGGGAGCAACAGGATGTAAATAGTTTTGATTTTCCATCGTCCTCTTCCGGAAATCCACGGCAAAATCATAGACTCTTCCCAGGACTGAGACTACTTTTGTCCATATGTCAGGATCTTCATCGGGACATTTGGCCAGTGGACTGGGGGGGTGAATTTTAGTTGTAACTTGTAATTATTGGCCGGCATGTCGGTCTGAGTTTTGTTAATTCTCTTTTGTGAAGTTTTTAATAAAACCACATAAAAACCCTGTATATGGAGCATATTAATCTTTTCTTGTAGGGGAGAGCTTGTGTCTCCTTTGCACCCCTGAATACAGGACATGTCAAAAATGCAGTAACATTACTATAGAAGCACCATTTTCAAAATAAACAGACATTTTATTCAATAAATAAATAAATAAATGTTTATAAGTTTTTATAACTGATGTCAAAAATATATATTTTTTAAAAAAATACACCAGTCGGTACTGTATATACATAGAATCCATATGGGCACGCTGAGGGGAATTGCAGCTAACCATGATTTTTTTATTCCTATGTAAAGCAATATAAAGCAATACAGGGTCTGTATAATGTAAGTGCTGTGAAATAAATCATGTTACAGGTGTGTAGGTACATATTATGGGCTACATTGATTCACAGAGGCATTGAAGTAAAAATCGGTGAATCACAATATAAGTATATAAAGGCTTCTTTTTTCATACCTGAATGGTATCTACCAACATGGAGTTAATCATAACCACGGTAAGTTGGATCCATAATGTAGTACTGTGCTTGTTCCAAGCAGTCTGTATCATGAATAGGCAGTTTATAGGAGGAGCTCCTTAGCCCCTTATATCTAAGTGTATTGTACCTTCACTGGCTCAGTGACAGCATATGAGGTCCATGTGGGCCATTTTTGTTTCTGGCCGAAGCCTAATCATTAGCTGATTGGTAATTAGCATTGAGAATAGAGAATACGTGTGATGATTAATAAAGGCAGGTTGCCTGCTAGAGGGAAACAGTGCAAAAGATTTGGCTGTAGACATTAAGTGCTCTTCAAGACGATGAGATGATTTGACAAAATAGTTAATGAGCTACTCTGGCTCTGCCGGTCCTTATCTGTGGGGAAAAGAGAGCGAGATGTGAACAAAACAAATGTATTGTCTCATTAGGACATACCATAAGGCTCATTTATCAGGCAAGAGACAATGTGCAAGTGCAAAAATTGGGTTCCCAATGGCGCACCTCTTTCCTAGAATGGAGTGCAAAGAGTTGTGCCATACTTGGAATACAGGGCTGCCTGTTTGAGTGCACTGAATTCATGGGGGTGGGTTGTTCTTGGCACACAAACATCCTCAAGAACTCCCTCAAGTTAAACATCAAAAGATGCCAGGTTTCACAACATGCAGAGGAGAACCTGCCTATAACTAGTGCTAAGTGCAAGGCTGCATGGAGGCCAGCAGAGCTGCCCTAACCTCCCTGTCCCATGGCAGTAGGTACAAGTGTTCTATGCATCAGCACAAATGGGAACACATTTGCATCCTTTAATGATCTTGAAGAGTCCTCTTCCTCTTCCACCCTGACCATTTTGCTCCTCACACATCTATCACCTTGTATCTCTTACCTTAAGACTTGTGTCCACTTTGTCCAGCGCTGGCCTGAACTCCCTGTTAGCAAAGCTGGAGCTCTGAGACCCTAAAACAGAGCAAGGTTAAGGGTTGTTAAAATAGATGTCGATATTAATACTTCTGGCAGACATAGGGAATGAGGTTCTGCAAATCTCCAGTAGGTTGCTGAGATGAGGACCTACAGAGATCTTTGAACAATGAAGTATAGGGATGGATTAAACAGTCAGTTCTGCTGGTTTCTCCTAAAGAAGCAGAATGTTCTCAGGGAAATATTTGGGGTGGTTTATCCAATATAAATAAATCTAAAGCAACTGAACCTCACTACTCATCCGAGCAGCTT
Organism: Xenopus tropicalis; assembly: GCF_000004195.4. NCBI lineage: Eukaryota > Metazoa > Chordata > Amphibia > Anura > Pipidae > Xenopus > Xenopus tropicalis. The sequence continues at coordinate 142,670,921 of NC_030679.2, read as the reverse complement.
CTTCAGTTCTTCTTCAACTGAAGAAGCTGCTCGGATGAGTCGTGAAACGTCTTCAATGATTACTTAACAAGTCCAGTTGCTTTAGATTTATTTATACTAGATAAATAAATAAATAGGGGCTACCAAATAGACAATTATAGCTCTCACTGGCACCTCCAGGAACATGTTTCATGCTTGTGTTGTTCTCCAACACTTTTTCCAATTGAATGTGGCTCACAGGTATAAAAGGTTGGGGATCCCTGTCCTAGAGTATGATAGAGGAGGAAGACTTTCTAGAGGTGCCTCACCATTGTTGCTGTTAGATGCTGAGTTCCTGATTTGCCCCTTTTCAAAGTTTTCACCTTCCCAGTTATTGTACCAGTTGTGTTCATTGTCAACTAACCTGCAGAGGACAGAACAAAAGGAAAAAACAGAATAAAAGTGGGTGGGAGGACATGGGATCAGTTTATTTGATATTTGACATCACTGTTGGAATGCCAGTAAGGCTCAACTGAAAACGATAGTTAGGCATGACATATCATGATCCGCTCTATGCACTGTGGGAGCAGTGTTGTATTATCATAGTAACATAGTAAATTGGGTTGAAAAAAGACTTACGTCCATCACGTTCAACCATAATAATTATCTGTAAAGCAGATGCAATAAAGTGTGCTTCATAAGCAGGCATCTCACCCAGGGCCATAGTTATCCCAACACATTGAAAAACAACTGTACTTCCATCATCTTTGCAATGGCAGACAAATGGCACTCCTTCTACCAGCACCACGTCCAAAATGTTAGTGTTCTTGGCCAAAATGTGACCTGTTGAGTGACATCATTGGACCTCTGAGTGGTGCCAAATTCTATGGAACTGGGTTCTATTCCTGTTTGTGTAAGTTCCTGGGTGCACTTTATTATTGCTGTTCTGCCTGAGTCTCCAGTCTCTGCCAGTCCCAACCACTGGTCATATAGTCACCAAGAGACTGGTTAACCCTTCAGACACTTCTGGGTATTTGTGTTCCTGCCAGTACTCCAAGTGTCTGCCTCCTCCTAAGTCCCAATTTTCACCTCAAAAGCCAGCGTGGGCCAGAGCACCATCCTGTAGTTAAAGACTACATAGACAACGTAGAACAATTTATGATCACTAGGGGACAATGAAAGTTGTGTTTGGAACTGGACCTGTTTAAAAACCATCAACTAAAATATTTTTAGCATAATATGATCTGAATAATATCTACACATGCATGCGGAAAAGTGAAAAGGACTGGGTGTGGAAGAGCAAGACTGGGGATTAGGCATGGGGTTATGGAAAGGGGGTACCTGAGTAGGCTTAATAAAAAAGGTCTCCATCATACGTATGACCTGTTAGGAGCCGCATCTCTTCTACCCTGCCCCAGGTTGGAGGAGTTAGGCTGAGGGGGATTTACTTGAAACATATGAAAAGCGCAGACTCTCAAACTTACGTTTCTTTGCCTGTTTTCTTCTGACGCTTAATTAGGATTATTACAACAATGATAAATATAAGGAGCAAAACGAAGAGTCCGACTGTAACTCCAGCAATGACGCCTGCTTTACTAACAGCGTTCTCACACCGGTCCCCTGTGTACCAATACTGGTCCGAGGTCTTGCAGCTGCAAGAAGTTAATATTTGTGAAGTTAACTCAAAGGAAGAATATTTTTGGGGAGAAAGTTAAACTTTAAGGCGTAGAACTGTGAAATCCCTCCCTAGCAAAGTAAACAAGCCCTGTTTTCACTCTTTGATGACTATGAACCCAAGTACCAGGGTGGTTTATGTCAGTAGACAGTCATGAAGGTTTCACCTGTTAGTAGAAGTTCCAATAACGTTAGAATGTTGTTGGAACTTCTAACAGGTGAAAAGCAATGGACTAAAAAACGATGATGAACTGTAAACCTTCATCTACGATGATTGTTTCTCATCCTAATTTGAGCATTTCAAAACTAGGGGGCAGATTTATCAAAACACGAGTTCGAATCCTGAATGGGAAAAATTCGGATTGGAAACGAAAATTTCTGAAGATCGCAAATATCACGAAAATGCTTACGAAAAAAATGTATTAGTCACAATAATATCGTATTGGAGATCCGAAAGTCACAAAATGTTTGTACCGAACAATTGTAAACAGCGGCAAAAATCCATTTTTTGCGCGCTAAAAATACGGAAAAGTCGGGAAAGCATCGAAAAAGTCGTGTAAGGTACGAAAAAGTCGCGGAAAATACGATTGGATCGATGGAACGAACGCTCAGAGCGTACATGGATAAGTAAATGTGCCCCTAGGTGTATATAAGATTGAAAGTGAGTTGAAAATGATCATGGCACTTACTAGCAGTTGAGTCCTGCGTTACTGACTGAGCACTGACCCCCGTTACAGTCGACAAACTCTGGGTTCAGGGTGCTGCACTTGGTGGCACAGAGGAGAGTATTGGAGTCAATGACACCATAGAAATTTTTGCACATTTCTTCAGGCATTATATCAAGCACACAGCACAGATCTAATGAGCAAAAACAATGGACAAAATAGTAAGTCCGAAACCAGTCTTTAAACAATAACAGCTTACTGGTTTGCTCTGAATGAATGTATAGACCGTAATAGCTATATCACTATGAAGATTTTCATTCATCCAGGTCATGGTATATCTAGTATAAATAAATCTAAAGCAACTGGACTTGTTAAGTAATCATTGAAGACGTTTCACTACTCATCCGAGCAACTTCTTCAGTTCAACTGACTGGTATGGGAAGCCCTCAGCCTATGTACTCTTCCACTAATCCAATCACAATGGCACTTTGTAACTCTTCAGTCAGTTGAACTGAAGAAGCTGCTCGGATGAGTAGTGAAATGTCAATGGTTACTTAGCCAGTCCAGTTACTTTAGATTTACTTATACTAGATGTAATAGCTATACTGTAAATAGTATAATAAAGTATTTGTAATGGTTACAATTACAACAAACAAGGAGAACCACAAAATGCTTCTTACAATTAACCTCCGTGCAGCTTGTAACGTAAACACTATTCTCTGTAAATAGATAGTAAGAATAGAAGATGTATACCTGCAGCACCCACATCACTTTGTTTGACTTGTGTTCTGTATGCAATCAAGGACAAGAAATCTGTAGAGGAAAACATAGGATTATATTATTTGTGTAAAGTGTACTGCCATGGCTGATTGGGGGTTCTGCGGTTAATCAGTAAGATGGCCGCTCTACTATGTACTTGTATAAATGCGCTGTGACATTAGCAATCACGCTGGATATGTTGGGCCGTACCCCAAGACTTGTATTCCACCCACTTGGTTAAGCTGCACAGTTCAGAATGTAACCCCCCCTTATATGTTGTCTGTGCTGACCTGAAGCATTAGAGGTGGCATTTCTTCCATTGAGAGTAACATTAAGTTCTCTGAGCGCCGTATTGTATTGCTCGATTCCATTTGTTGCATTGAGATGGAGCAGCACTTCATGGTCCACCACTATGCTTCCATTTCTAATGAAAGAACAAGAAAGGAGAGAGGTTATAAGGGCAGAGGATTAGGAGACTGATTGTGTGAAAGAAATGGCATCAACCACTAAGGTTATACCTTTATCTATTCATCTGCTGAGTGTTGTTTTGGGTCTTCCAATAGATCATTCTCTGATAAAGATCATTGTTGTACCAAAGGCTTAAATTCAAATAATGTTGCCATCCGCTGTTTATGGATGAGTACAGATTATTTGGCTTTTGAACCCTTGATAAAACGGTGATGTTTATCCATTTAGAGGGGGTCTACACATCCTGTGGTGTCTACATAGATCCGAATAGGAACACAATAAGTGGTGGTGTCTAGTTAAAAAGTATTACACAATGGGCCTGATTCACTAAAGGGCGATAAAACGTGCGCTATTTTTATTGTGCGCTAAAATTTTTATCGCAGCTTAATTTTGGCGATTTTTCGCACGATTCACTATAAGCATACTCGCGCTTTTTTACGCGTGATATTGCATGCGTTATTTAACTCGCGAAGACTATTTCAATGCGGTATTTGCTGGTACATGTGCTAAATTACGCCCGCGAATAGTCGCCGCATATGAATGGTAGCTTAGAAATAGTGTATAAAAATTTTCGCTGCATATAAATGGTGTATATAAATATTAGCCACATATAAATAGTAGCATATAAATGGTAGCATATAAATAGTAGCATATAAATAGTAGCATATAAATAGTAGCTGCTTATAAATAGTAGCCACTAGTGATGAGCAAATGTGTTCTGGTTTCTTTAGTGAAAAATTAGCAAATCTTTCGAAAGATCCACGAAACGGCAAAAATGTTGTGCGGGCAAAAAAATTGTTGCTGTGACTATTATTTTTTGACGCTTGTATCAATTTTTGGATGAGCGGTGAATTTTTGCGTGGCGAATTTTTTCATGCGTTTTGCCATTGGCGGATTGTTTTGCGAAACCCATGAAAAAATCCGCCGCAAAAAAATCAACGCACGTCCAAAAATTTGCTGCGAATCCATGCCTGGCGAAACATTTCATCACTTGTAGCCAAATATAAATAGTCGCGCAAATGAACGCACGCCATGTTAGCCATACACGCCAATACTTGCAGAAAATTACTGTATTAAAAATGAACATTTCGCTGCAAACTGGCGGCTGTGTCACTCTGGGGGAAACACAGACTTGAATAAATAGCACTGTAAGTCCATATTTTATTGCAAAAAATCATTTACTGTACTTTTGTATAATTTTTCGCCTGCCTGTAGTAGGTGTTAATTTTCGCATAGCCGAATGCGATATTTAGCGCACAAAAGTTATGGTGAATCATGCGATCGTATTCTTTTCAGCGCGGAAATTAACGCATGCGGTAAAACTAGTGCGAGAAATAACCCATGCGAAAATGGCGATCTTTCGCACGCGATAATACTATGGTGAATCGCGCGCAAATTATTTTGCGTTTTTTAACGCAAAAAAAGCGTGCGATAATTTTTATCGCACTTTAGTGAATCAGGCCCAATATGTTTTCTCTGCTTGTCTTCCCTGGAGCTTATGTGCGTTGGCTCTTATTTTAGGTATGGCTTTTTGGACTTGAAGGGATACATGTGCAGGCCGGAAAGGGACTGCAAAATGACCAAGACCTTGGTAAGATAGATCATTCTACCTATCTGGGCAGTTTAGGGAATAAAAGTCCTTAAGTGTTCTAAGGGATCTATTGGACCTCAATCAGACACCCTCTTGGAGTTCAGATGTTAATGAAGTTAACTAATACATACCCCAAGCAAATATGGCTGCTTGGGTTCCTTTCACTAAACAGGAACACCAATCAAGTATTTTTGTTGTTTTTTAACGCGATAGCTGTTTGAGCAAATGGGACTCCCCCTCAAACTGTGAACTATCTGGTTCAGATTCATTTCTATTTTGAATTGTTGCAGGCATTAATTGCACCTTGGTTTCTCATCATCTTGGGCAGTGATCCCCAACCAGTGGCTCAGGGGCAACATGTTGCTCGCCAACCCCTTGGATGTTGCCCCCAGTGGCCCCAAAGCAGCTGCTTATTTATGAATTCTTCACTTGGAGACATGTTTTGGTTGCATAAAAACCTGGTGTACTGCCAAACACAGTTCCCTGTAGGTTGGCAGTTCATGAAGGGTCTATCAAATAGCCAATCACAGTTCTCATTAGGCAGTTCTCAGTTGAGGTCTCAGTTTGGGGTATTAAGCAACCCACACTTATACATGGGGAGGCAGATTTATAAAAACTTCAGTCACACTTTACTGCTGCGCTGCAAGTTGGAGTGATTTCCCCCCTCACCCCCACCAGCCGATCAGCAGAACAATGGGAAGGGAGCAAGATAGCAGCTCCCAGTAGGTATCAGAATAGCACTCAATAGTAAGAAATCCAAGTCAGGCTTGGGACTCCTCCAGTTACATGGGAGTAGGAGAAACAATAGGTTAGCTGAAAGCAGTTCTAATGAGTAGCGCTGGCTGAAAGCTCAGACTCAGGCACAATGCACTGAGATGGTGCCTACACACCAATATTACAGCTACAAATACATTTGTTGGTTCAAGAATAAAAGGTTAAATGGCAGAGGGAATTATCTGCTGTGTAATAGTGTTATTTAGAAATAAAAAGTGCCCCATAAATATAATGGCAGTGTCCCTTTAACTGGCGCACATGTGTTAGCAAAACCAGCCCCAGGGTACCTGGCATAAGGTATATTTTTATGGAGATAGCAGCCATTGCTAGTAGAAGGAGGCACACAAACAATACACTGCAATGTATAAGCAAAGAACTTACGTGAGTGCGATGATCTTGACATCAGCAAAGCCTGTAATTTCACTATACAGTTTTTTAATCTGCAGAGACAAGGAAAGAACATTCCACTCACTAGATACAAGTGGAAGATTTAAGAAACGGGAATATTAAAACTTACAGTACCTCACGCTTAAATATAGCTTTAAACTCTGGGTATAGAGGACTTCTTGTCACTTAAGGGGGCCATACACTATAACATCTGCTCATTTGGCAAGGTCACTGAATGAGTGAATCGGCTCATTGATGTGGTCCTCACCTCATTGGGTCCTATTCTATTCTATTCATTGCAATGCGATTGTTAGGTTTGAGGGCAAAACAACCAGATTACTCAATATCTCCCACCCATTGAGGTGAGGACCGCATCAATGAGCCGAATGAGAGAATCTTTCCACTATTATATCCAACTAAGGTGGGCGATATTGAGTAATCCAATTGTTTGGCCTTCAGGAAATGGTATTTTTGTTGTTGGAGTGCCAGAGGAAATGTGGTCCTGGCTTTACATGACAATGTTTATACAGAAGGTAAGGGCTAATTTCGGCTCACTGTCTATGATCATTGAAGAGTAGAAGATAATCAGAAAAACGTATTCTGGACAAGACTTGGGAATATATCAACTTACCTCACGCGTAAATAAATCTTCAAACTCTCGGTATTTAGAGGACTTCTTGTCAGTTAATTCCACTGAAAAATTGAGGTTCTTCACCACAACTGTGACTTTAATTTTAGCAATGATTGGACCCACACCTAGAAAGATACAGAGACATCTCTAAGCTCCTTCCTTTCATTAATCACCAACATAGGAAACTGGAGAGAATCAAAGAGTGAAATAAACTGGGCCTGTATGTAACCGCCCCCCCCCCCCAATCATATGACACATCATGATATCTTTAATACTGACTGAATTAAAGATGTGTAGAGCTCTACCAGGTAATTAAGTCATAAGTCATAAGATCTTACATTGGTGAGGGATAGTTTACTCAGTTGATGCTTAATAATTTATGAGAGGGAAAGTCATTTTGGCATTTTACTACCAATAGATTTGCCACATTAGTGCCACCTAGAACCCTATATTTATTCTGCAGAAAGCTTTACCTGCCTGAGTAACAGCCCTAGAAGCTCCCTCTGTTTGTTTAAGTAGTAGCTACCATTTTAGCTTGGTCGGACAAAGTAGAACATGTTTACACAAAAGGAGACAAGAAATCCTGTGTTTCTTTTGATAGAGGACTAAGTGCAGCATTTCTGTGAGTGCTTATGGCTGTATTTATTTATCTAGTTGCCTGGTTATACCCTGACCCTTAAATTGTCAGATCCCTATACCATACCTGGTCTTATTTCATTGAAAATCAACTCGCACTTGCTGCCATGGAAATTCTCATCACACACGCAGATTGCCCCACTCTGGTGTCCATGTATACAGGTTCCTAAGTGAGAAAATGAAAACATTCTAACCAACATTCCTAGGATACTATTTTCCAATTTCAGGGCATCTATACAATAGCTATAGTGCAATATAAAACCAATAAGATGTATGCAACATCATCAGTTTACTTGAGGAAAAACAGAAGGTTGTCAAGCTTGGCCTTTTTAAAAGTACTGTACTGATATGGTTATGGGTGTTTTTGGTAATTCCTGCTGTAAAAAGAAAGAAGAGCTTTCTCTTTTCCCTCCACATTTTGGAGAGGTGGTTGTTACTGAAAATAGTAGGAGCCTGAGGCATAGACCTCACTGAAGCAGAAGTCAAGAAGCCAGGGCTCCAAGGTATGGAAATTATCTTAGCACAGTAGGAGCAGTGCCAGCATTGTGTCACTGTATGTACTGCCTGCCCTATGCTACCTGTGTGTGCCATACTCTGCCTGCCCTATGCTGCCTGTGTGTGCCATACTCTGCTTGCCCTACCCTGCCTGTGTGTGCCATACTCTGCCTGCCCTATGCTGCCTCCCTGCCCTACCCTGCCTGTGTGTGCCATACTCTGCCTGCCCTGCGCTGCCTGTGTGTGCCATACTCTGCCTGCCCTATCCTGCCTGTGTGTGCCATACTCTGACTGCCCTACCCTGCCTGTGTGTGCCATACTCTGCCTGCCCTATGCTGCCTGTGTGTGCCATACTCTGCCTGCCCTATGCTACCTGTGTGTGCCATACTCTGCCTGCCCTATGCTACCTGTGTGTGCCATACTCTGCCTGCCCTATGCTGCCTGTGTGTGCCATACTCTGCCTGCCCTATGCTGCCTGTGTGTGCCATACTCTGCCTTCCCTACCCTGCCTGTGTGTGCCATACTCTGCCTGCCCTATGTTGCCTGTGTGTGCCATACTCTGCTGCCCTATGCTGCCTGTGTGTGCCATACTCTGCCTGCCCTACCCTGCCTGTGTGTGCCATACTCTGCCTGCCCTACCCTGCCTGCATGCGCCATACTCTGCCTGCCCTATGCTACCTGTGTGTGCCAAAGGGCATGACTAAGTATTCATAATGACCGTCACGAGTGTTGAAAGCCGTTTTCCATTCGTCATCATGACGAATGCGAATAAGGTTGTAGGCCCCCCGCAGATCTAACTTGGTGAAAATCTTAGCCCCGTTGAGGCGATCAAAAAGCTCAGGTATCAAGGGAAGAGGATATTGGTTTTTGATGGTAATCTTATTCAAGCCCCGGTAATCAATACATGGTCTTAATCCTCCATCTTTCTTCTGAACAAAAAAAAACCCAGCCCCAGCGGGAGAATTAGACTTTCTAATGAATCCTTTAGATAGATTCTCCAGAATATAGTCTTTCATTGCTTGGGTCTCAGGAATCGAGAGAGGATAAGTTCTTCCTCTGGGGGGAACAGAACCAGGGATCAGGTCGACGATCCCCTGACCTGGGCCGCGCCAGCCGGCAGAGGCGCGTTACTCACCCTCGCTTATGCCCGTCTGTGCTTCAGGGTTTGCGCCGAGGTGCAACTGCACATGCGCGGTTGCGCAACATGAAGCCAGTTAACGCCATCTTGGTAAAGGTTTTCTGATTCTTTATATTACCTCATTTCTTTGTTGTTTTTGGCGCCAAAACCCGGTTATTTAAACTGATTTCTCATTCTCTCCTTGCCCAAGCTAGCTTCTGGTTATTTATCAGTACCTGCTCAAGCTTTTTGATTGTTAGTTCCGGTTTGACCTTTGCCTGTACCCCGACTACGATTCTTGCTACCTGCCTCGACCTTTGCCTGTACCCCGACTACGATTCTTGCTACGTGCCTCGACCTTTGCCTGTACCCCGACTACGATTCTTGCTACCTGCCTCGACCTTTGCCTGTACCCCGACTATGATTCTGCCTTCACCTTGCCGGTACATTGTATTTTCGTCTGTACTCTGAAAGTTTGCAGGACCCCAGCTTGGACCGCAGCGGAAAGGGCGTCGGTGAAGACCGGGAAGGGCTGGGAGTTCCTGCTATACCGTAAGAGTCAGACTTTACATCCAGTGGTCGCACACTGGTTCCTACCTAACTTGAACGTTATAGTTAGCTTGGGCCAACATGGAACCATCTCAGGCCGCTACTTCTGTTTCCTCACTGGAATCCATTTTGGAGGCCTTTGTGAAACGTTTGGAGCATCAGGAGACTCAGCAGATGCATCTCTCGCAGACTTTACAGCACATAACCACCCACCTAGATGCATTACAGGTACGTCAACAACTGCCTCAAGTATTTCCTGATTTGCCGCCCTCTCTGAACCCAAAATTCCTTCTCCCTTGCGCTATGGGGGTGATCCTGAGACCTGTTGGGGATTTTTGAACCAGTGTAAGATTCACTTTGAACTGTTTCCTCATCGCTACCCAAATGAAAAATCCAAAGTTGCTTTTATTATTGCTCTGCTCTTTGGCAAGGCCCTTGCTTGGGCTTCCCCTCTCTGGGAACGAGGTGACCCTCTCATCCATAACGCAGCCGCCTTCCTTTCCACGTTTCAACAGATTTTTGATGCCCCGGGCCGAAAGATAAATGCCTCTGCTCGTCTCATGAGAATCACCCAAGGCCCTCGTTCTGCCTCTGACTACGCCATCGACTTCCGTACACTAGCTGCTGAGACTTCCTGGAACAATGAGGCTTTGGTGGCAGCTTTTTGGCACGGTCTCAATGACTCCCTTAAAGACGAACTAGCTGCTCGTGATTTACCTCCCCTCTTCGAAGATTTGGTTTCCCTTGTCATTAATATTGATACTCGCTTAAGGGAGAGACAGCTTCAGAGGATCCGTCCTCGGAGATTGGTTCCAGAATTCTCCTCTTCAGCACCCTCTCCACCTTCCGTACCGGCCTCTATGGAGGAACCAATGCAACTTGGGGCTACCAGACTCTCCGTTGAGGAACGTAATCGTAGAAGGTCTGCAGGTCTTTGTATGTATTGTGGGAGCACTGGTCATTTTGTCAAGATGTGTCCCAACAAGCCGAAGCAATTTCCTCAACAGGGAAACTCCAGCGCCTAGGTCAGTTGGGGAAAACTTCCCTAGGCGAAGCTAGTTTTTTCCCCCAGAATTGTCGCACCCGAGTATTGGTGCCTATTTTCATTTCGTCTAATTCCAACTCCTGTTCCTGCCAGGCCTTCCTCGACTCAGGAGCTGCCGGAAACTTTATTGACCTGTCCTTTGCCAAGTCTGCTTGAATTCCTTTGATACCCCTAAAGGTTCCTCTGTCTGCACAGGCTGTCGATGGCAGACCTGTTACTCCTGGCCTCGTGACCTGTTCCACTTCTCCTCTCCGCCTAAGAGTGGGATCACTACACTCTGACGTTATCACCTTTTTGGCCATCCAGTGTCCTGCCACACCTATTATTCTAGGTCTCCCGTGGTTACAGAAGCACAATCCCATCATTGACTGGTCTGTTGGTGATATCACGGTTTGGAGTTCCTTTTGTCGTACAAATTGCCTCGATAACTTTGCTGTGTCCCTTTCTACTGTTTCTGTTTCTGTTAAACAGCTGCCTTCATGTTACTCCATGTTGGTCCAGAAGAGAGATCCTGGGTTAGTGCAAGTGATACCCATGCTCCTCGGTTGGTTAGAACCTTTCATAGAAAGTTCCCTGAGAAACCCTGGGAGCCCCCGGTGGGTGCTCATGAGAGGGGGGGTACTGTGAGGCGCTCTGCTGGTCCGGGCTGATCCCCTGACCTGGGCCGCGCCGGGCGTCTGTGCTTCCGGGTTCACGCCGACACGCAACTGCGCATGCGCGGTTGTGCACATGAAGCCGGTTGACGCCATCTTGGTAAAGGTTTTCTGATTCTTTCTATTACCTCATTTCCTTTCTGTTTTTGGCGCCAAAACCCGGTTATTTAACCTGATTTCTCATTCTCTCCTTGCCCAAGCTGGCTTCTGGTTATTTATCAGTACCTGCTCAAGCTTTTTGATTGTTATTTCTGGTTTGACCGTTCCTACCTAACTTGAACATTATACATACTCTGCCTGCCCTATGCTACCTGTGTGTGCCATACTCTGCCTGCCCTATGCTACCTGTGTGTGCCATACTCTGCCTTCCCTACCCTGCCTGTGTGTGCCATACCCTGTCTGCCCTTAACTGCCTGTGTGTGCCATACTCTGCCTGCCCTATGCTGCCTGTGTGTGCCATACTCTGCCTGCCCTATGCTTCCTGTGTGTGCCATACTCTGCCTGCCCTATGCTGCCTGTGTGTGCCATACTCTGCCTTCCCTATGCTGCCTGTGTGTGCCATACTCTGCCTGCCCTATGCTGCCTGTGTGTGCCATACTCTGCCTGCCCTATGCTGCCTGTGTGTGCCATACTCTACCTGCCCTGTGCTGCCTGTGTATGCCATACTCTGCCTGCCCTACCCTGCCTGTGTGTGCCATACTCTGCTTGCCCTATGCTGCCTGTGTGTGCCATACTCTGCCTGCCCTATGCTGCCTGTGTGTGCCATACTCTTCCTGCCCTATGCTTCCTGAGCATATCCACAGGGGAGAGATATGTCTTAATATGATAACATGGGTGTGGTTTGAAGTGGGTGTGGTTTGAAAAGGGGGAGCAGTCAAAACAGGCTTCCATTACCTGTCCTCTATCCCCTTTGTCAGAATAATTGTTGCCCTCTGTGCCACAGTAGTTGGACAGCACTGCTGTACCGGAATTTTGGGAAAGGGACCCCATGACTAAGGGCTTGTGGAATTGATATAATATCACTTGTGAAAGCAGTTTCTAGGAATGTTATATATAGGAATATATATATATATATATATATAGAGTGTAGCTAGAATGAGTAAGACTTTGCTCTGCTGAGGAGGGTTAGTATGGGGTTAGTTCCCAATGTGAAACCTGCCAAAGGAGGGACTTAGGTGTAAAGAGGCTTAGGGTAGATCACATTCACTTAGAAGCCAATGAACATCTGGTATTTCTAGTAGCACTGATATTTTTACAATAAAATTTTGTGATTGCTGGAGCCATTTTGAAATTTCAAAATTCAGTGAGAAACAAATCAATCACCCCCCTGTGATTCTACGTTTCCTTTACCTCTACATAATATAATGTTGTCCCTCAGTGCTAAGATTCTTTTTGCATATACACATATAATATACATATACATACATATAATTAATATTACCTTCATTTGTGGAGCCAGCAGGCGTGGTGGTTCCTACAGTTGGGGCACCAATGGTTGTTTTAACACTGGGTGGGCCGGAAGGCGTGGGGCCAGGAGGAGTGTCACTGGAGCCGCCACTGGGTGGGCCGGAAGGCGTGGGGTCGGGGGGAGTGTCACTGGAGCCGCCACTGGGTGGGCCGGAAGGCGTGGGGCCGGGGGAGTGTCACTGGAGCCACCACTGGGTGGGCCGGAAGGCGTGGGGCCGGGGGGAGTGTCACTGGAGCCACCACTGGGTGGGCCGGAAGGCGTGGGGTCGGGGGTAGTGTCACCTGAGCCGTCATCGGGTGAGCCGGTAGGCATGGGGTCGGGGGTAGTGTCACCGGAGCCGTCATCGGGTGAGTCGGTAGTCGTGAGGTCGGGGGTAGTGTCACCGGAGCCGTCATCAGGTGAGTCGGTAGTCGTGGGGTCGGGGGTAGTGTCACTGGAGCCGTCATCGGGTGAGTCGGTAGTCGTGGGGTCGGGGGTAGTGTCACCGGAGCCGTCATCAGGTGAGTCGGTAGTCGTGGGGTCGGGGGTAGTGTCACCGGAGCCGTCATCGGGTGAGTCGGTAGGCGTGGGGTCGGGGCTAGTGTCACCGGAGTCATCATCGGGTGAGTCGGTAGTCGTGGGGTCGGGGGTAGTGTCACCTGAGCCGTCATCGGGTGAGTCGGTAGTCGTGGGGTCGGGGGTAGTGTCACCGGAGCCGTCATCGGGTGAGTCGGTAGTCGTGGGGTCGGGGGTAGTGTCACCGGAGCCGTCATCTGGTGAATCGGTAGTCGTGGGGTCGGGGGGTACTGTCACCGGAGCCGTCATCGGGTGAGTCGGTAGGCGTGGGGTCGGGGGTAGTGTCACCGGAGCCGTCATCTGGTGAATCGGTAGTCGTGGGGTCGGGGGTACTGTCACCGGAGCCGTCATCGGGTGAGTCGGTAGTCGTGGGGTCGGGGGTAGTGTCACCGGAGCCGTCATCGACAGAGTCGGTAGTCGTGGGGTTGGGGGTAGTGTCACCGGAGCCGTCATTGGGTGAGTTGGTAGTCGTGGGGTCGGGGGTAGTGTCACCGGAGCCGTCATCGGGTGAGTTGGTAGTCGTGGGGTCGGGGGTAGTGTCACCGGAGCCGTCATCTGGTGAGTCGGTAGTCGTGGGGTCGGGGGTAGTGTCACCGGAGCCGTCATCTGGTGAGTCGGTAGTCGTGGGGTCGGGGGTAGTGTCACCGGAGCCGTCATCTGGTGAATCGGTAGTCGTGGGGTCGGGGGTAGTGTCACCGGAGCCGTCATCGGGTGAGTCGGTAGTCGTGGGGTCGGGGGTAGTGTCACCGGAGCCGTCATCGGGTGAGTCGGTAGTCGTGGGGTCGGGGCTAGTGTCACCGGAGCCGTCATCGGGTGAGTCGGTAGTCATGGGGTCGGGGGTAGTGTCACCGGAGCCGTCATCGGGTGAGTCGGTAGTCGTGGGGTCGGGGCTAGTGTCACCGGAGCCGTCATCGGGTGAGTCGGTAGTCGTGGGGTCGGGGCTAGTGTCACCGGAGCCGTCATCGGGTGAGTCGGTAGTCGCGGGGTCGGGGGTAGTGTCACCGGAGCCGTCATCGGGTGAGTCGGTAGTCGTGGGGTCGGGGGTAGTGTCACCGGAGCCGTCATCTGGTGAATCGGTAGTCGTGGGGTCGGGGGTAGTGTCACCGGAGCCGTCATCTGGTGAATCGGTAGTCGTGGGGTCGGGGGGAGCAGTCAAAACAGGCTTCCATTACCTGTCCTCTATCCCCTTTGTCAGAATAATTGTTGCCCTCTGTGCCACAGTAGTTGGACAGCACTGCTGTACCGGAATTTTGGGAAAGGGACCCCATGACTAAGGGCTTGTGGAATTGATATAATATCACTTGTGAAAGCAGTTTCTAGGAATGTTATATATAGGAATATATATATATATATATATATAGAGTGTAGCTAGAATGAGTAAGACTTTGCTCTGCTGAGGAGGGTTAGTATGGGGTTAGTTCCCAATGTGAAACCTGCCAAAGGAGGGACTTAGGTGTAAAGAGGCTTAGGGTAGATCACATTCACTTAGAAGCCAATGAACATCTGGTATTTCTAGTAGCACTGATATTTTTACAATAAAATTTTGTGATTGCTGGAGCCATTTTGAAATTTCAAAATTCAGTGAGAAACAAATCAATCACCCCCCTGTGATTCTACGTTTCCTTTACCTCTACATAATATAATGTTGTCCCTCAGTGCTAAGATTCTTTTTGCATATACACATATAATATACATATACATACATATAATTAATATTACCTTCATTTGTGGAGCCAGCAGGCGTGGTGGTTCCTACAGTTGGGGCACCAATGGTTGTTTTAACACTGGGTGGGCCGGAAGGCGTGGGGCCAGGAGGAGTGTCACTGGAGCCGCCACTGGGTGGGCCGGAAGGCGTGGGGTCGGGGGGAGTGTCACTGGAGCCGCCACTGGGTGGGCCGGAAGGCGTGGGGCCGGGGGGAGTGTCACTGGAGCCACCACTGGGTGGGCCGGAAGGCGTGGGGCCGGGGGGAGTGTCACTGGAGCCACCACTGGGTGGGCCGGAAGGCGTGGGGTCGGGGGTAGTGTCACCTGAGCCGTCATCGGGTGAGCCGGTAGGCATGGGGTCGGGGGTAGTGTCACCTGAGCCATCATCGGGTGAGTCGGTAGGCGTGGGGTCGGGGGTAGTGTCACCGGAGCCGTCATCGGGTGAGTCGGTAGTCGTGAGGTCGGGGGTAGTGTCACCGGAGCCGTCATCAGGTGAGTCGGTAGTCGTGGGGTCGGGGGTAGTGTCACTGGAGCCGTCATCGGGTGAGTCGGTAGTCGTGGGGTCGGGGGTAGTGTCACCGGAGCCGTCATCAGGTGAGTCGGTAGTCGTGGGGTCGGGGGTAGTGTCACCGGAGCCGTCATCGGGTGAGTCGGTAGGCGTGGGGTCGGGGCTAGTGTCACCGGAGTCATCATCGGGTGAGTCGGTAGTCGTGGGGTCGGGGGTAGTGTCACCTGAGCCGTCATCGGGTGAGTCGGTAGTCGTGGGGTCGGGGGTAGTGTCACCGGAGCCGTCATCGGGTGAGTCGGTAGTCGTGGGGTCGGGGGTAGTGTCACCGGAGCCGTCATCTGGTGAATCGGTAGTCGTGGGGTCGGGGGTACTGTCACCGGAGCCGTCATCGGGTGAGTCGGTAGGCGTGGGGTCGGGGGTAGTGTCACCGGAGCCGTCATCTGGTGAATCGGTAGTCGTGGGGTCGGGGGTACTGTCACCGGAGCCGTCATCGGGTGAGTCGGTAGTCGTGGGGTCGGGGGTAGTGTCACCGGAGCCGTCATCGACAGAGTCGGTAGTCGTGGGGTTGGGGGTAGTGTCACCGGAGCCGTCATTGGGTGAGTTGGTAGTCGTGGGGTCGGGGGTAGTGTCACCGGAGCCGTCATCGGGTGAGTTGGTAGTCGTGGGGTCGGGGGTAGTGTCACCGGAGCCGTCATCTGGTGAGTCGGTAGTCGTGGGGTCGGGGGTAGTGTCACCGGAGCCGTCATCTGGTGAGTCGGTAGTCGTGGGGTCGGGGGTAGTGTCACCGGAGCCGTCATCTGGTGAATCGGTAGTCGTGGGGTCGGGGGTAGTGTCACCGGAGCCGTCATCGGGTGAGTCGGTAGTCGTGGGGTCGGGGGTAGTGTCACCGGAGCCGTCATCGGGTGAGTCGGTAGTCGTGGGGTCGGGGCTAGTGTCACCGGAGCCGTCATCGGGTGAGTCGGTAGTCATGGGGTCGGGGGTAGTGTCACCGGAGCCGTCATCGGGTGAGTCGGTAGTCGTGGGGTCGGGGCTAGTGTCACCGGAGCCGTCATCGGGTGAGTCGGTAGTCGTGGGGTCGGGGCTAGTGTCACCGGAGCCGTCATCGGGTGAGTCGGTAGTCGCGGGGTCGGGGGTAGTGTCACCGGAGCCGTCATCGGGTGAGTCGGTAGTCGTGGGGTCGGGGGTAGTGTCACCGGAGCCGTCATCTGGTGAATCGGTAGTCGTGGGGTCGGGGGTAGTGTCACCGGAGCCGTCATCTGGTGAATCGGTAGTCGTGGGGTCGGGGGTAGTGTCACCGGAGCCGTCATCTGGTGAATCAGTAGTCGTGGGGTCGGGGGTAGTGTCACCGGAGCTGTCATCGGGTGAGTCGGTAGTCGTGGGGTCGGGGGTAGTGTCACCGGAGCCATCATCGGGTGAGTCGGTAGTCGTGGGGTCGGGGCTAGTGTCACCGGAGCCGTCATCAGGTGAGTCGGTAGTCGTGGGGTCGGGGCTAGTGTCACCGGAGCCGTCATCGGGTGAGTCGGTAGTCGTGGGGTCGGGGCTAGTGTCACCGGAGCCGTCATCGGGTGAGTCGGTAGTCGTGGGGTCGGGGCTAGTGTCACCGGAGCCGTCATCGGGTGAGTCGGTAGTCGCGGGGTCGGGGGTAGTGTCACCAGAGCCGTCATCGGGTGAGTCGGTAGTCGCGGGGTCAGGGGTAGTGTCACCGGAGTCATCATCGGGTGAGTCGGTAGTCGTGGGGTCGGGGGTAGTGTCACCAGAGCCGTCATCGGGTGAGTCGGTAGTCGTGGGGTTGGGGCTAGTGTCACCGGAGCCGTCATCGGGTGAGTCGGTAGTCATGGTGTCGGGGGTAGTGTCACCGGAGCCGTCATCGGGTGAGTCGGTAGTCGTGGGGTCGGGGATAGTGTCACCGGAGCCGTCATCGACGGAGTCGGTAGTCGTGGGGTCGGGGTTAGTGTCACCGGAGCCGTCATCGACGGAGTCGGTAGTCGTGGGGTCGGGGTTAGTGTCACCGGAGCCGTCATCGACGGAGTCGGTAGTCGTGGGGTCGGGGCCCACGCTAGATTCTGTAACAAAAATACATTTAATTTTAATACCCTTGTTTGAGAAACTGATTAGAACTATTTAAATGAATAGTATTCAATACTTTTTGAAAAACCCTGATATTTGGGTATAAGAAAGTCTCATTATTTAAACCAGTGGTTCTCAACCTTCCTAATGCCACGACCCTGTTGGTGAAGACTCACAGAGCTACTTAGTAGCAGCTACTTGTCACGGCAACTAAACGCCAGAAAATCCCCTGCCATAGACAATACTGAGAATTGCCTCTGCTAAACACACATAGAGACAGTTATCAGTAACAGCATTGTCTGTTTTAGTAGCCACGACAAGTAGCTGCTACTAGTAGCTCTGTGTGTCTTCACCCTTATACCAGGCATTAAAATTGCAAAGTGAAAGTAAGGCACCATGCTATTGGGGCTATGGCACACAGGGCACAGACATTCGCCTCCAGGGAGCTGATTCTAGGTGATCTGTGTTCACACTCATGCTACTCCCCAACAATTCTCTCTCCTCCACTAAGGGCTGCCCCTTTTTCTAATGGTAATACCAGCCTTCAGCTTGGGAGGTGTGCCATGATGTCATTTGGGGGCGTGGTTATGGCATAAGGGGTGGGGAAATGGGCTAGGTGACCTGTAATTATAAAGGCTGATCAGCAGTGGAAAAGGTGAAAAAAGGGGAGGATTTATAGGGCAATACAATTTATAGTGTAAATGTGCAATAGGTCAAGAGAACTACATAGACAATATTCAATACAAACATAATAGATTTATTTCCCACAATAAAAACTTAAATACCTGGCCAACTAGAATACCATTAAAAAAAAAAAACTAGGATCCAAGTTAAAAATACAGAACTGATACCCCTACCCCGGGAATGGAGGTGAAACACGGCATGTTAGAAAAGCCAGTTTATTTGTTGGCTGGGATCAAGTACAGGTACTGTGTTATTATTACAGAGAAAAGGGAATCATTTAACCATTAAATAAACCCAATAGGGCTGTTCTGCCCCCAATAAGGGGTAATTATATCTTAGTTGGGATCAAGTACAGGTATTGTTTTATTATTACAGAGAAAAGGGAATCATTTAACCATTAAATAAACCCAATAGGGCTGTTCTGCCCCCAATAAGGGGTAATTATATCTTAGTTGGGATCAAGTACAGGTACTGTTTTATTATTACAGAGAAAAGGGAATCATTTAACCATTAAATAAACCCAATAGGGCTGTTCTGCCCCCAATAAGGGGTAATTATATCTTAGTTGGGATCAAGTACAGGTACTGTTTTATTATTACAGAGAAAAGGGAATCATTTAACCATTAAATAAACCCAATAGGGCTGTTCTGCCCCCAATAAGGGGTAATTATATCTTAGTTGGGATCAAGTACAGGTACTGTTTTATTATTACAGAGAAAAATTAAATCAGTTTTAAAAATTAGAATTTGTTGCTTATAATGGAGTCTATGGAAGATGGCCTTTCCTGTAATTTGGAACTCTCTGGATAATGGGTTTCCGGATAACACATTTCATACCTGTACAATGTATAGTTAAGAAACTAGCTGGCTGTATTGGGTTGTTTGTTGGAGCTGTTGGGTAGAATTAGGAATAGAACCCCCCAGCAACCATCCACAGTACAAAAGGGCTATTTTGTAGTATATATATATGGGGGCCCTCTTGCTATGTTGTGTCATTGTTGAGAAACAGCTTAACTACAGACAGTGTAATGTGATTAATTCTGCTTTCTGTGGGTCAGACAAATTGTAGGTACTTTACATAATTTGTATTCAATGTACATTATTTATTACTACAGATAAGTTTCAGTGAGTCATGTGACAGAAATGACATCACTAAGTGGTGATTATAACTGATGACATCACTAAGCACCATTTCTAAAGGATATTCATGGCTCTTGTATATAATTTAGTGAATAATGTACCCCCTACTGTAAACGATAAGGATATTAGCAGTCCCTGAGGGGTTCTGTGCCCATATAAAGGCACAAGGCTGCAGGCTGAGTTATACAGGGAACTCTGAGTATCACTCATGTATTATAAGGGATAATGTACCCCCTACTGTAAATGATAAGGATATTAGCAGTCACTGAGGGGCTCTGTGCCCATATAAAGGCACAAGGCTGCAGGCTGAGTTATACAGGGAACTCTGAGTATCACTCATGTATTATAAGGGATAATGTACCCCCTACTGTAAATGATAAGGATATTAGCAGTCACTGAGGGGTTCTGTGCCCATATAAAGGCACAAGGCTGCAGGCTGAGTTATACAGGGAACTCTGAGTATCACTCATGTATTATAAGGGATAATGTACCCCCTACTGTAAATGATAAGGATATTAGCAGTCACTGAGGGGTTCTGTGCCCATATAAAGGCACAAGGCTGCAGGCTGAGTTATACAGGGAACTCTGAGTATCACTCATGTATTATAAGGGGTAATGTACCCCCTACTGTAAATGATAAGGATATTAGCAGTCACTGAGGGGTTCTGTGCCCATATAAAGGCACAAGGCTGCAGGCTGAGTTATACAGGGAACTCTGAGTATCACTCATGTATTATAAGGGATAATGTACCCCCTACTGTAAATGATAAGGATATTAGCAGTCACTGAGGGGTTCTGTGCCCATATAAAGGCACAAGGCTGCAGGCTGAGTTATACAGGGAACTCTGAGTATCACTCATGTATTATAAGGGGTAATGTACCCCCTACTGTAAATGATAAGGATATTAGCAGTCACTGAGGGGTTCTGTGCCCCCCATATAAAGGCACAAGGCTGCAGGCTGAGTTATACAGGGAACTCTGAGTATCACTCATGTATTATAAGGGATAATGTACCCCCTACTGTAAATGATAAGGATATTAGCAGTCACTGAGGGGTTCTGTGCCCATATAAAGGCACAAGGCTGCAGGCTGAGTTATACAGGGAACTCTGAGTATCACTCATGTATTATAAGGGGTAATGTACCCCCTACTGTAAATGATAAGGATATTAGCAGTCACTGAGGGGTTCTGTGCCCCCCATATAAAGGCACAAGGCTGCAGGCTGAGTTATACAGGGAACTCTGAGTATCACTCATGTATTATAAGGGATACTGTACCCCCTAGTGTAAATGATAAGGATATTAGCAGTCACTGAGGGGTTCTGTGCCCATATAAAGGCACAAGGCTGCAGGCTGAGTTATACAGGGAACTCTGAGTATCACTCATGTATTATAAGGGATAATGTACCCCCTACTGTAAATGATAAGGATATTAGCAGTCACTGAGGGGTTCTGTGCCCATATAAAGGCACAAGGCTGTGCGCGTCAAAGTTTTTTTGCATGCAACAACTTTTTTGTAGTGCAAGACAATTTTTTTTCGCCGTTTCACAACTTTTTCACTGTTTTTCGAATCTTTTAAAAGATTTGCGATATTTTTGCCTAAGTGAAATGGGACAGATTCGCTCATCACTTGTGTTATATGAATGCAATACAATTGAAGGGCTATACCTACAGATTTAACTGTAACAATGGGATCTCCTCAGCTGGTATATATTATCTCACTAAATCCTACTCCCCATAAGTCCCCAGTCCAATTATTAATATAGCTTATTGATTTTTTATGTCTCTGCTCCCAGCCCCCCTATAAAATAGTTTCCCCCCAATGCTATAACTCTCCCAGGTGCTCTCGGCTAATTGAAGTACTTCCCCAGCCTCTTGGCTATTTTATCCCTTAGCGCAGTGGCCCCTACATTCCCACCCCATTCCATTGAGGTGCAGTCCATTCAAGCTGTAGAAATAATCATCTAAAGAAAAAATAGCCCAGACCCTTCCATAGCAACCAAGATTAAATTAAATAAATATTTGGGTAGCTCTGCAAGAACACATTGATGTATAGACATATATTGGCGAGAGAAAGGATTTGGCAATATACTGCAACTGTAATAAATTATAATCCTGATTTAGTGCAGTTTTACAGCGCAGACTTACCTGGTATCACCCCACATATGAGTATGAGCAGAGCCAAAGCCCAGTGCAGGGTCCCCATCCTGAGGAACCGGGTCTCTCCCTCTGCCTCTCAGCCTTCTGCCCTGTGTGTGTTTATCCCACATCCTCCTCTTCCTCATATATATAAATATTTATATGGGCAGTGCCAAGGGGAGGAGTCACACAAGGTCTTCCTCCATACATGAATATCAGATACCTTTACAAGGAGCAAAGTCCAGCTTTATTAGTAACCAAATGGACATCCTATAAAAAACTGGAGTTGGGTACAAAGTGAAATATAATTTTTTTTAAAAATGCCGCCTCTGGTAACTTTTAGGGCAAATTTGCCTTCAGGAGGGGGGCGGCATCAGGGCTTTAACAGCAACCCCAGAATCGGCACTGCCCCCCCCCTCACCTACCTTAAACTTCAGTGAAAAGTAAAAGTAATTGCACCACAAGAAAGTGAGCAGGTTGGAAGGGGGATGGGGAGAGAGGGGTTTTTATGTTTTTTATTAAAAACTTCACAAGAAAGAATTAACATAACTCAGACTGACATACCGGCCAATAATCACAACTTACAACCAAAATTCACCCCCCCTCCCAGTCCACTGGCCAAATGTCCCGATGAAGAACTTGACAAATGGACAAAAGCAGTCTCGGTCTAATGAAGAGTCTATGCCATTGCCGTGGATTTCCGGAAGAGGACGGTGGAAAATCAAAACTATTTACATCCATAGGAATTTGTTGCTCCCGGGGGTCTAAAGGAGCAAAACCCAACATAGTGAGCTTGGCAGGTCCAGAAAGCTCCAAGTCCCATGTAAGAACCCAGTCTAATAACAATGTGACAACTCCTAGAAAACCTGTGAGAAACATATTTTTACCTGAACTATGGCCCCATGGGGATCCCAGTTGAGAGCACAAATAACCTGAATGCCAGGCAGCAGCTAACAGGATAAGGGCGGCTAATGTGTGCCCTGGTATCATGGCACTGGGACACGCAGCTTGGCCAACTCACTAACCATTGCCCTGTAGTGATTTTTTTTTGTCATGGAGAGCAAAAAAAGCTGGCCAAGAATAGGGAGCAGCTTCAAAAACCTGCAGTGTCACCCAGCTCTGGCATAAAGTTAAACCTCGCACTATAGCTTCCTCTTAGGGTGCACTTGAATGTAGTAGGAAACTAATTTAAGTAAACAAGAAAAGGCACACACTTAATCAAGGCACTCCTTATATATCATAAAATCAGCTAAACTTTATTGAATTACTTCTAAAAATTGTTAAAACAACACATACAGGGAATGGAAAGGTTAAAAAAGAAACAATCCTATGTTTGTTGAGATTGAAACTGTTTCACTTTATATATTGCAACAATATAATCATGTAGCAGATAGGGATTTTTTCACATGATTGTTACAGAAGGACATGTAATTATATCGCACTGTATCAGTTAGTAAATTGCAGCATGTGCTGGAAAAGATTCAACAATATCCAGAATGAGTAGAGATTCAATCTCAATAATACCTCAGGAGTCTAAACCAACCATGCATTATTCACAATTAACTCAGTATTTGAGTGAGTTATAGTTCGCATAGATGCAGCGTGTCCACATCAACAGCGAGCTTTATCGCTACAACGTAGGTGAAGGGTAGTTATTACAATAGATGCACATCGGTTTGGCCTTTGTTTTAAAACCTGGCTGTGCGAGTCAAACTGTTGTTTGCCAGGCGGCCACCTTTAGAGTGTAATTTCAACTACTGGTAGGCGGAATTTGCCCTATCGCATCGGCTATATGTCTAGACTTGTAGGTAAGTGTCAAAAAGTCAGTTCACTATACCATATCTATATCCACCGCGAGTTTTACTACAACGTAGGTGGGGGGTAGGTATTACAAATAGATACACGTCCGTTTGGCCTATATTTCAGAACTCGACTATGCGAGTCAAACTATTGCTTGCCAAATGATCACCTTTGTAATGTGTATATAACTGCTGATAAGCGGAATTTGCCCTATTAAATCAGCTGTGTTTCTGAACTAGAGGGTAAGTATCATCAAAGTCAACTCACTATGCCAGTACCTCGTATGCGAAGGGCTGGTCAGTGGTATGTTCACTTAACCCACACAGCCCTCCGAATCATTTAATATTAAAGGCGCCTATTCCGCGTTTTACCCAGGTAGTTCTCCGTGTTATTCTAAAAGTTAGACCAAGGATACTAGGCGAATTCAAGTCATGAACCTATTGCCGCTACCGGGAGCTGCCAATTTGTACAAAATTACTATCTTTGCCGTTTGTGCCGGTCGGCAATCTACCAATTACATACCATAGGGCTCGGCCCCGACTTCGGTATTTGTTTATAAGCACAACAATGCTTTCTCCCGTTAGTGATGTTCAAGCCAAACCATGTGCAGATACTATCTCTCCCCTTAATGTTTATATGCCAAGCTGAGAAACTGATATTCATGTCCCTTGGCAGCCATAAATTGGTGCCGTCAACATTAGCTGTCCCTATTAGTTCTAAAGCTCCTTATTGTCATTAATTAACCGTGACACCAACTCAACAAACATAGGATTTAACGCCGACGCGCGTTTCGCATAATGATGCTTTATCAAGGCGAACATCAGAGCTTCCGTGGGGGTTGTTTAAATATGTTCCCCCACCAATCATAATCGTTTGTCATTTTCACGTGAGATGCCGATGCTCTTAAGAGATAGTTGTTAGCGCAAAAACGATGCAAGCCCTCCCTTCAGTATGGCTCTTACATTTTTTATACAGAATTACTTTCTAGTTTATGTGATTTGTATCGCCACATTTCAGTCCCGGATTTTTGGATCCAAATATTTATTAACTGGATACTTATATTTTAGTATTTTATTTGTTAATTATTTTATTTGTCTTATTCTAAGGGGGGTAAAGTGCCCTCTAATAGAGAGAAGGAATTTTTGGAAAATTACCTGTCTAACCGTTTAGGGAATTATTTATAAAAAATGTGTCATGAGTGAGTAAATAAAACAATGAGTGAATGTGGAAAAGAGGGGAAGGATTTGCTAAACTAGTGTAATTGTGATAAATGTGTTACGAAATCACAGGGTTTATGACCCGAAATAGATTGATGTGTACAGTAAAGTGATGAGTTACAGATTACAGCAATTAAACAGATTGTGCAATTTCTAACCCTAAATTAAGAGTGAGGGTGTATACTGAAATGCAGTGATGTATCAATCAATAAAAATTAAAAATAAACAATTTAAAAATTATTAAAGAAAGTGGAGCTCTCTGTTAGTTCGAGTGTACATGTAGAGAACAAGTTAATGTGTGACTATCTATAGCAATCTCAAGTTAATTAATAAAGAAATATAATCAATTGATATTCGTGTGTCTGGTTATTAAAGTTGTGATTCTCACTAGTATAAAATTTCCAAATCAAAGCTATTTTGACTATCAGTGATTTCTGACATAGTCAGATGATCATCTTAAAAAGGTGGAGAAATCAATTTTCTCATTGAGTCCTGCCGGGGCTAAGGTATTTAATGTAAAAATCCATTTGCTTTCCCGTTTTAGGAGGAGTTCTGAAATGTTACCTCCTCTGATGCCAAGAGACACATGTTCAATTCCCCAGAACTGTAGTTTTTCTGGGTTGGCATTATGGAACCTTAAGAAATGGCTTGCTACTGAGCTTAAGATTTTATTCTTTTTCAAATCCTCTTTTGCCATATTAATGGTGCTTACATGTTTTTGGATCCTTTTATTTAGTTTTTGTGTTGTCATACCAACGTACTTTTTGTTGCAGGGACAGTCAATACAGTATATCACATTTTGTGTCCTACAATTAATGTAGTCATTTATATGCTGTATGTTCCCAAAACGATCAATGAACGAATTCTGATTTTTTACCATACTGCAAGAAACACAACTACCACATCTAAATGTTCCTTTAGCTGGAGGTTGGCGTTTCCTTCCAGAAAAGTGACTTCTAGTGAGATAGTCCCCTAAGTTTTGGCATCTTCTATAGCAGAAAGAGACTTTTTCGGGCAGTATAGATTGTAAGTCTGGGTCTTGGCGGATTATTGGCCATAACTGCTGAATTGACTGTTGTACCTTATATGATTGTGGGCCATATGTAGTTATAAATCTTAGTTGTTGATCATCTTGGGATTTCACCAATTTATTTTTGAGAAGGTTATCTCTATTTGTGGTAAGTGCTCTATGATAGGCTTGTTTCAAGGTTTTATTAGAATAACCTCTCTCTTTTAGTCTGATTTTTAACTGCTCTGCTCTTAAACGAAAAGTTTCAAGGGATGTGCAGTTGCGTCTAAGTCTCAGAAATTCTCCAGTTGGTACCGATCTTTTTACAGTATTCTTATGATAGCTCTCAAAATGTAGAATTGTATCTACTAAAGAAACATCTACCAATACAATTCTACATTTTGAGAGCTATCATAAGAATACTGTAAAAAGATCGGTACCAACTGGAGAATTTCTGAGACTTAGACGCAACTGCACATCCCTTGAAACTTTTCGTTTAAGAGCAGAGCAGTTAAAAATCAGACTAAAAGAGAGAGGTTATTCTAATAAAACCTTGAAACAAGCCTATCATAGAGCACTTACCACAAATAGAGATAACCTTCTCAAAAATAAATTGGTGAAATCCCAAGATGATCAACAACTAAGATTTATAACTACATATGGCCCACAATCATATAAGGTACAACAGTCAATTCAGCAGTTATGGCCAATAATCCGCCAAGACCCAGACTTACAATCTATACTGCCCGAAAAAGTCTCTTTCTGCTATAGAAGATGCCAAAACTTAGGGGACTATCTCACTAGAAGTCACTTTTCTGGAAGGAAACGCCAACCTCCAGCTAAAGGAACATTTAGATGTGGTAGTTGTGTTTCTTGCAGTATGGTAAAAAATCAGAATTCGTTCATTGATCGTTTTGGGAACATACAGCATATAAATGACTACATTAATTGTAGGACACAAAATGTGATATACTGTATTGACTGTCCCTGCAACAAAAAGTACGTTGGTATGACAACACAAAAACTAAATAAAAGGATCCAAAAACATGTAAGCACCATTAATATGGCAAAAGAGGATTTGAAAAAGAATAAAATCTTAAGCTCAGTAGCAAGCCATTTCTTAAGGTTCCATAATGCCAACCCAGAAAAACTACAGTTCTGGGGAATTGAACATGTGTCTCTTGGCATCAGAGGAGGTAACATTTCAGAACTCCTCCTAAAACGGGAAAGCAAATGGATTTTTACATTAAATACCTTAGCCCCGGCAGGACTCAATGAGAAAATTGATTTCTCCACCTTTTTAAGATGATCATCTGACTATGTCAGAAATCACTGATAGTCAAAATAGCTTTGATTTGGAAATTTTATACTAGTGAGAATCACAACTTTAATAACCAGACACACGAATATCAATTGATTATATTTCTTTATTAATTAACTTGAGATTGCTATAGATAGTCACACATTAACTTGTTCTCTACATGTACACTCGAACTAACAGAGAGCTCCACTTTCTTTAATAATTTTTAAATTGTTTATTTTTAATTTTTATTGATTGATACATCACTGCATTTCAGTATACACCCTCACTCTTAATTTAGGGTTAGAAATTGCACAATCTGTTTAATTGCTGTAATCTGTAACTCATCACTTTACTGTACACATCAATCTATTTCGGGTCATAAACCCTGTGATTTCGTAACACATTTATCACAATTACACTAGTTTAGCAAATCCTTCCCCTCTTTTCCACATTCACTCATTGTTTTATTTACTCACTCATGACACATTTTTTATAAATAATTCCCTAAACGGTTAGACAGGTAATTTTCCAAAAATTCCTTCTCTCTATTAGAGGGCACTTTACCCCCCTTAGAATAAGACAAATAAAATAATTAACAAATAAAATACTAAAATATAAGTATCCAGTTAATAAATATTTGGATCCAAAAATCCGGGACTGAAATGTGGCGATACAAATCACATAAACTAGAAAGTAATTCTGTATAAAAAATGTAAGAGCCATACTGAAGGGAGGGCTTGCATCGTTTTTGCGCTAACAACTATCTCTTAAGAGCATCGGCATCTCACGTGAAAATGACAAACGATTATGATTGGTGGGGGAACATATTTAAACAACCCCCACGGAAGCTCTGATGTTCGCCTTGATAAAGCATCATTATGCGAAACGCGCGTCGGCGTTAAATCCTATGTTTGTTGAGTTGGTGTCACGGTTAATTAATGACAATAAGGAGCTTTAGAACTAATAGGGACAGCTAATGTTGACGGCACCAATTTATGGCTGCCAAGGGACATGAATATCAGTTTCTCAGCTTGGCATATAAACATTAAGGGGAGAGATAGTATCTGCACATGGTTTGGCTTGAACATCACTAACGGGAGAAAGCATTGTTGTGCTTATAAACAAATACCGAAGTCGGGGCCGAGCCCTATGGTATGTAATTGGTAGATTGCCGACCGGCACAAACGGCAAAGATAGTAATTTTGTACAAATTGGCAGCTCCCGGTAGCGGCAATAGGTTCATGACTTGAATTCGCCTAGTATCCTTGGTCTAACTTTTAGAATAACACGGAGAACTACCTGGGTAAAACGCGGAATAGGCGCCTTTAATATTAAATGATTCGGAGGGCTGTGTGGGTTAAGTGAACATACCACTGACCAGCCCTTCGCATACGAGGTACTGGCATAGTGAGTTGACTTTGATGATACTTACCCTCTAGTTCAGAAACACAGCTGATTTAATAGGGCAAATTCCGCTTATCAGCAGTTATATACACATTACAAAGGTGATCATTTGGCAAGCAATAGTTTGACTCGCATAGTCGAGTTCTGAAATATAGGCCAAACGGACGTGTATCTATTTGTAATACCTACCCCCCACCTACGTTGTAGTAAAACTCGCGGTGGATATAGATATGGTATAGTGAACTGACTTTTTGACACTTACCTACAAGTCTAGACATATAGCCGATGCGATAGGGCAAATTCCGCCTACCAGTAGTTGAAATTACACTCTAAAGGTGGCCGCCTGGCAAACAACAGTTTGACTCGCACAGCCAGGTTTTAAAACAAAGGCCAAACCGATGTGCATCTATTGTAATAACTACCCTTCACCTACGTTGTAGCGATAAAGCTCGCTGTTGATGTGGACACGCTGCATCTATGCGAACTATAACTCACTCAAATACTGAGTTAATTGTGAATAATGCATGGTTGGTTTAGACTCCTGAGGTATTATTGAGATTGAATCTCTACTCATTCTGGATATTGTTGAATCTTTTCCAGCACATGCTGCAATTTACTAACTGATACAGTGCGATATAATTACATGTCCTTCTGTAACAATCATGTGAAAAAATCCCTATCTGCTACATGATTATATTGTTGCAATATATAAAGTGAAACAGTTTCAATCTCAACAAACATAGGATTGTTTCTTTTTTAACCTTTCCATTCCCTGTATGTGTTGTTTTAACAATTTTTAGAAGTAATTCAATAAAGTTTAGCTGATTTTATGATATATAAGGAGTGCCTTGATTAAGTGTGTGCCTTTTCTTGTTTACTTAAACCCAGCTCTGGCAGTGACACAGAGGGGCCCCTTTATCGTGGCAGCCCTGATTTATCTGAGGGCACCGAGTACCTACCCCAGGAGCCAAGTGGAGAGAGCGGAGAGAGTGAGGAGCTTCCCCCCACCTCATCATCTGGGAAAAGGAAGAGGCAGCAGGAGGGGAGGCTTCGCCAACTCAAATTTGCCGAATTTCAGAACGAGGCGCTTGTGGAGGGTCTGGCGCCGGTGTCCCATATACTCATTGGCAAATATGCCAGCAAAACACCCACAGCTAGGAAAACCAAGGCCTGGAAGGACATTGCGGAGCACATTAACAGCGTGGGTGTGTGTCTCTGCAATGTCCAACAATGTAAGAAAAGATACCAGGACATAAAGCGGGTCCTTAAAAAAAAGTTGGCAGAGGACTCCAGATACAGGTAAATATATTACATTCATCTTTCTATTTAAACACTCACTCATCTGCTTTTCTACTCAACTGGCTTTTCCTTTTGGCTTACTGTCTTTCCTTCCTTTTTCCTACTTACTTTACTTGTATGTAATGTATGTATGGCACGCCTATTATTATGTGCGCAACTTATGTCCTTAAAGCTGTGTAGTACAACATCAAATTAGGCCAGTAAATAGGGGGGGGCATTTAAGAATATTTAGCCAAATACTTAGGGGTCCATTTACTAAAGTGGCTTAAATTAAGTGGGAGATTTTAGACACAGAATAAATGGCAAATATGTTATGGGCACTTTATTAAATTAAAACAAATATAATATTGCAATTATTCTGGCAACAAAACATTGGATTGGCAGTTATCCCACTCGCCAGAAAATACGCTATGTACTAATTAACGCAAGTTTTACTATTCAGCAAAATGGGCTAAAGGCAAAATTGTTGGCAGAATATTTGCAAACATTTAACCCATATAGCATATTGATGTGTTACTGATAAATGTAAGAGTGTAGGAGAAACTACATGAAAGTATAGAATACCATATCAAGGAAGGAAAAATAATTAGACATTACTCAGTTCAAAAGTAAAAAAATAAAAACTTTTACTTTAACAAGAAAATCTTTTAAAATACTAGAAAAATAATAAAAAAAGACTTAGGCCTTTCTGCCCTTGAGTTCATCAATGTCCCGCTGCAGCTGGGCCAACTGGGCCTTGATGGTATCCAGGTCCTCCTGTATTGACCGAAGTGTGGGGTCAGTCCACCCAGGTGTTGTTTGGGTCCCCACATCTTCGGTCTGTGAGGGTCTCTCGTCCGCAGGAGGACCTGGTGCCCAGCGTTTGGCCTGGGGAGAGTCTGGGGCCTGGTGGGAGAACTCAAGGGCCTGGGGAGAGTCTGAGGCCTGGGGGGAGAAATCCAGGGGGGGAGTGTCCGGGGCCTGGGGAGTGTCCAGGGCTGATGGAGCCTCTGGGGTCTCGGGGGCCTCTTCAGCCTCTGGGGCCTTGGGCGGCTGTGGGGCCTCAGGTGGCTGTGGGGCCTCTTCAGCCTCTGGGGCCTCGGGTGCCGCTGCAGCCTAGGGGGCTGCTGGAGCCTGTGGGGCCTCTGGAGCCTGGGGGACCTGGGGTTGGGCCTCTGGAGGGAGAAGAGGCACCACATCCAGCTGATAGTATTGCAAGATGTTATTTAAATCTATTATACATATATATATATATATATATATATATACATTCAAACACAGAGGGCCACCATCATAAATAACGGGGCCCCTCACATGAACATTTTTTGGGCCTCCCACGCCCCCAATGGCCCCTCCCCCTGTGAACCCTCACATCAATACAAAGGACACACAGACATTGTTAGCCAGGGCCCCCCTAAAACATTCGTGGCCCTTCCCCAAATGACTCACACTATGGCGAAGGTTCTAGTAAAGAACCGAAACGTAGGACCAATAAATCTCACTATATTGCATCCTATTAAGCTTTGTTGTCCGTGAGTATATATCGCGAGAATCCTGTGAGTGCCGACAATTTTCCTTTTTATATATATATATATATATATATAGAATATACATTTCTTACATTTGTACTTTTAGTTCAAATTACTTGCTAAATCTTTTAAGAAACGTATTGTGCAAAACCATATTAAAGTACAATAATTACCTTGAGCGATTTCCGCTATTAGGTCTAAATTCCTGCGCTTCAGGTCCGACCATATCCGCTGGAGCAGGCGGAGGTCCATTTCAAGGTCAAAGCTCCTACGCAACCCGTCTATTAGGTCACGCAGGATAGCCCTCTTCCTTTCATGGACCCCTATGGGCCCCAGCGGCAGCCTGTCATATCCTGAGCGCAGGAAAAACTCAATAATATAGCGCCTCTCCCCCGGTAGCAGCTCAGAAACCCCAGGCATGGTGCTCTCAGTATTGTGACTGCAGGATCTATGACACAAAATGGCCGCAAGTCGCACATGTCACGAGATTACAAAGTCGCTAAAAAATGGCCACAAGTCACGCGTGTCACAAGATTACAAAGTCACGACAAAAGAGTCGCCAAAATATACCTAGTATTGTATTTGTGCGATTTGTCACGACTTTGTAATATTCACTGCTATAGTGGCGAATATTATGGCGACTAAATATTCACCTCTATTCACCTCTTTGTTTTAAAATTCCAAATTATTTGATTAAAATGGAGTCTATGGGAGACAGGCTTTCCGTAATTTGGAGCTTTCTGGATAATGGGTTTCTGGATAAGGGATCCCATACCTGTACGCTTCTAAAAATCTCATAGGAATGAAGAGAACACGGGAGAGTTTTTTATGTATTAAGCTTCAAACTCTCGTTTTGATAAATGCCCCTAAAGCAGAGGTGGCATTAATAGGTACATAGTATAAGAGGTATAGTTTGCCCTAAATTTGGACAATAAAAGTTTATTATCTCAATCATAATTTGCACGTGGTGCTATTCTTGTCACAAGGAGCACTGAATAGAGCTTTATTGTGCTATTAAGATAAGCTGAGATAAGCAACGGAAAGGAACCGCAGCCTCCTCTACTGACAAAGTGCAAACCTAGTAAAGAGTATATATAAAGCGGTATATAATCAGCTATCCTCTTTAATTAGGGCAATATACCGTAAATATGTGCGTAAAACATGTTTATAGACTGGATCAGTTTAACACAAACATGTTTTTTTTATTTATACCAGTTCTGCATCCAAGAAGTGACTTCTAGTTCACATTTGCTGTTTGGTGGCCATATTGGCACCGCGTCAGTGCAGCACCAGGTAACGTCTGCCCATTAAATCAGTCAGGAGATTCTCTGTCAATCAAAATCAACATTATCTGAGCAGAATATCTGGGGTCTTCTGCCTCTTAGGGACGACAGAAACTCAGGGAATAAATACATCAAGCATGTCCTTATAAAAAATAGAATTGGTACCTACACTGTGGGCCTGGCCCCTTGGGGGGCTTAAAGCAAAGGGGGCTCAGGCTGAAGGCAACTTTGAGGACAAAGGCTATTTTCTCTCCTTGATACACATATGTGACCAGGGTTGCCAGGTTGGCGGTTTTCCCGCCAAATTGGGCTACTAATTTAATGCCCAGGGGGGTTTCCAAAGTACAAACCCGCCAAGGTACAGATTTGGGCTAGTTTTTGGAACCTTGGCAGGTTTGTAGTTTAGAAACTAGCCAAAGTTTTTTCTCCCCTAGTGTGCCTGTCCCACTGCATGCTGGGTAATGTAGTTTATATCTAACAAGTAGCCTACAGCTAGGATTAATATAAAACTACAATACCCACAATGCAATTGGGCAGTATAGACAGAGCCTCCCATTTCTATTCTATTCAGGCTCAGCCTGTCTGCCCTACACCCTGCTCCCTGCTCTTTAGCAGTGGTCTCCAACCTTTTTGGCACCAAGGACCTGTGTCAAGCACAAACATTTTTCCACGGACCGGGGGGGGGGGGTTGAGCGTTCATTCGCGCATTCATCTACGCCTTTCTACCTGCGCCCATTTCCTAATTTCCTACGAGCCTCTGCATGCTCATTTTGTTGATCGGCACAGCGCTTTTATACGCGCCTTTCTTCAGGCGCCGCTTCATTTACGCCGCATTTTTACTACGGCCGGGAACTCAGGCGGCCCACTTGAAAGCTCCCCGCGGCCCATCACTGGTCCGTGGACCAGCGGTTGGGGACCCCTGCTCTATAAGGTATGTGATTGTAGTGTTACTTTCTACTGGGATGTGGGGGCAGTTCTACCCCCTGCTCTATAGGGTATGTGATTGTACTGTTACTTTCTACTGGGATGTGGGGCAGTTCTACCCCCTGCTCTATAGGGTATGTGATTGTACTGTTACTTTCTACTGGGATGTGGGGCAGTTCTACCCCCTGCTCTATAGGGTATGTGATTGTACTGTTACTTTCTACTGGGATGTGGGGCAGTTCTACCCCCTGCTCTATAGGGTATGTGATTGTACTGTTACTTTCTACTGGGATGTGGGGCAGTTCTACCCCTGCTCTATAGGGTATGTGATTGTACTGTTACTTTCTACTGGGATGTGGGGCAGTTCTACCCCCTGCTCTATAGGGTATGTGATTGTACTGTTACTTTCTACTGGGATGTGGGGCAGTTCTACCCCCTGCTCCCTGCTCTATAGGGTATGTGATTGTACTGTTACTTTCTACTGGGATGTGGGGCAGTTCTACCCCCTGCTCTATAGGGTATGTGATTGTACTGTTACTTTCTACTGGGATGTGGGGCAGTTCTACCCCCTGCTCCCTGCTCTATAGGGTATGTGATTGTACTGTTACTTTCTACTGGGATGTGGGGCAGTTCTACCCCCTGCTCCCTGCTCTATAGGGTATGTGATTGTACTGTTACTTTCTACTGGGATGTGGGGCAGTTCTACCCCCTGCTCTATAGGGTATGTGATTGTACTGTTACTTTCTACTGGGATGTGGGGCAGTTCTACCCCCTGCTCCCTGCTCTATAGGGTATGTGATTGTACTGTTACTTTCTACTGGGATGTGGGGCAGTTCTACCCCCTGCTCCCTGCTCTATAGGGTATGTGATTGTACTGTTACTTTCTACTGGGATGTGGGGGCAGTTCTACCCCCTGCTCTATAGGGTATGTGATTGTACTGTTACTTTCTACTGGGATGTGGGGCAGTTCTACCCCCTGCTCTATAGGGTATGTGATTGTACTGTTACTTTCTACTGGGATGTGGGGCAGTTCTGCTCCCTGCTCTATAGGGTATGTGATTGTACTGTTACTTTCTACTGGGATGTGGGGCAGTTCTGCTCCCTGCTCTATAGGGTATGTGATTGTACTGTTACTTTCTACTGGGATGTGGGGGCAGTTCTACCCCCTGCTCTATAGGGTATGTGATTGTACTGTTACTTTCTACTGGGATGTGGGGCAGTTCTGCTCCCTGCTCTATAGGGTATGTGATTGTACTGTTACTTTCTACTGGGATGTGGGGCAGTTCTACCCCCTGCTCCCTGCTCTATAGGGTATGTGATTGTACTGTTACTTTCTACTGGGATGTGGGGCAGTTCTACCCCCTGCTCTATAGGGTATGTGATTGTACTGTTACTTTCTACTGGGATGTGGGGCAGTTCTACGCCCTGCTCCCTGCTCTATAGGGTATGTGATTGTACCGTTACTTTCTACTGGGATGTGGGGCAGTTCTACCCCCTGCTCCCTGCTCTATAGGGTATGTGATTGTACTGTTACTTTCTACTGGGATGTGGGGCAGTTCTACCCCCTGCTCTATAGGGTATGTGATTGTACTGTTACTTTCTACTGGGATGTGGGGCAGTTCTACCCCCTGCTCTATAGGGTATGTGATTGTACTGTTACTTTCTACTGGGATGTGGGGCAGTTCTACCCCCTGCTCTATAGGGTATGTGATTGTACTGTTACTTTCTACTGGGATGTGGGGCAGTTCTACCCCCTGCTCTATAGGGTATGTGATTGTACCGTTACTTTCTACTGGGATGTGGGGCAGTTCTACCCCCTGCTCCCTGCTCTATAGGGTATGTGATTGTACCGTTACTTTCTACTGGGATGTGGGGCAGTTCTACCCCCTGCTCTATAGGGTATGTGATTGTACCGTTACTTTCTACTGGGATGTGGGGCAGTTCTACCCCCTGCTCCCTGCTCTATAGGGTATGTGATTGTACCGTTACTTTCTACTGGGATGTGGGGCAGTTCTACCCCCTGCTCTATAGGGTATGTGATTGTACCGTTACTTTCTACTGGGATGTGGGGCAGTTCTACCCCCTGCTCCCTGCTCTATAGGGAATGTGATTGTACTGTTACTTTCTACTGGGATGTGGGGCAGTTCTACCCCCTGCTCCCTGCTCTATAGGGTATGTGATTGTACCGTTACTTTCTACTGGGATGTGGGGCAGTTCTACCCCCTGCTCCCTGCTCTATAGGGTATGTGATTGTACTGTTACTTTCTACTGGGATGTGGGGCAGTTCTACCCCCTGCTCCCTGCTCTATAGGGTATGTGATTGTACTGTTACTTTCTACTGTAATGTGGGGGGGCTGCCATTTGTTACCTTCTGCAGTTGATCCTTAAGCTATAACAGGATATCTTGTGGCTGCTGAGAGTTGTAGTTCAACGCACCCATATGTATGTGACTTCCCAGCGGGACTGGGCACAGAGGGAGTTATCAGCCATCCCAGTAACTGGAGAGGGGGCACAGGGCTTGGGTAGTGATTATACACTTTAAAAAGGCAGGTTTTCCGAAATATAGAATTTTTTTCCTTTGCGAATATTGGGCTATTTTTGGGCTAATTTCAAAGTGGCTTTTGGCTAGTTTTGACTGGTTTTAGAACTGACTTTGGCTGGTTTGGAAAAATAAATCTGTCAGTTCTGGATGTGACCCACACAGAATGGTGGGTAAGTGGGAGGGGCCTGTAACAAGTAGTTTATATGAGGGGTTCCCCATATCTAGGTGGGTTTCACCTCACAGATACACTTATACCATGTGACACATACACACAGAATGATGGGTAAGTGGGAGGGGCCTGTAACAAGTAGTTTATATGAGGGGTTCCCCATATCTAGGTGGGTTTCACCTCACAGATACACTTATACCATGTGACACATACACACAGAATGATGGGTAAGTGGGAGGGGCCTGTAACAAGTAGTTTATATGAGGGGTTCCCCATAATGTTAATAGAGTGCATTTGCTTACCATGTCACAGTGAGCAAGATGCATTATTAAGCACCTTACTGCTACCAGTTTACCAAAATGAATGCCACATATTTTCTAAGCCTGCCTGCCATTACATAGATAGTTACATAGTTACATAGGGTTGAAAAAAGACCAGAGTCCATCAAGTTCAACCCATCCAAGTAAACCCAGCACCCACAACCCACACCTACCAATCTATACACTCACATACATAAACTATAAATACAACCAGTAATACTAACTGTAGATATTAGTATCACAATAGCCTTGGGTATTCTGCTTGTTCAAGAACTCATCCAGGCCCCTCTTATAGGCATTAACAGAATCTGCCATTACCCCATCACTAGGAAGGGCATTCCCCAACCTCACTGCCCTCACCGTGAGGAACCTCCTACCCAACATCCCCCGGCAGGGCATTCCCCAACCTCACTGCCCTCACCGTGAGGAACCCCCTACCCAACATCCCCCGGCAGGGCATTCCCCAACCTCACTGCCCTCACCGTGAGGAACCCCCTACCCAACATCCCCCGGCAGGGCATTCCCCAACCCCCTCACTGCCCTCACCGTGAGGAACCCCCTACCCAACATCCCCCGGCAGGGCATTCCCCAACCCCCTCACTGCCCTCACCGTGAGGAACCCCCTACCCAACATCCTCTGGCAGGGCATCCCCCAACCCCCTCACTGCCCTCACCGTGAGGAACCCCCTACCCAACATCCCCCGGCAGGGCATTCCCCAACCCCCTCACTGCCCTCACCGTGAGGAACCCCCTACCCAACATCCCCCGGCAGGGCATCCCCCAACCCCCTCACTGCCCTCACCGTGAGGAACCCCCTACCCAACATCCCCCGGCAGGGCATTCCCCAACCCCCTCACTGCCCTCACCGTGAGGAACCCCCTACCCAACATCCCCCAGCAGGGCATCCCCCAACCTCACTGCCCTCACCGTGAGGAACCCCCTACCCAACATCCCCCGGCAGGGCATTCCCCAACCCCCTCACTGCCCTCACCGTGAGGAACCCCCTACCCAACATCCCCCGGCAGGGCATTCCCCAACCCCCTCACTGCCCTCACCGTGAGGAACCCCCTACCCAACATCCCCCAGCAGGGCATTCCCCAACCCCCTCACTGCCCTCACCGTGAGGAACCCATACCCAACATCCCCCGGCAGTGCATTCCCCAACCTCACTGCCCTCACCGTGAGGAACCCCCTACCCAACATCCCCCGGCAGGGCATTCCCCAACCCCCTCACTGCCCTCACCGTGAGGAACCCCCTACCCAACATCCCCCGGCAGGGCATTCCCCAACCCCCTCACTGCCCTCACCGTGAGGAACCCCCTACCCAACATCCCCCGGCAGGGCATTCCCCAACCCCCTCACTGCCCTCACCGTGAGGAACCCCCTACCCAACATCCTCTGGCAGGGCATTCCCCAACCCCCTCACTGCCCTCACCGTGAGGAACCCCCTACCCAACATCCCCCGGCAGGGCATTCCCCCAACCCCCTCACTGCCCTCACCGCGAGGAACCCCCTACCCAACATCCCCCGGCAGGGCATTCCCCAACCCCCTCACTGCCCTCACCGTGAGGAACCCCCTACCCAACATCCCCCGGCAGGGCATTCCCCAACCCCCTCACTGCCCTCACCGTGAGGAACCCCCTACCCAACATCCCCCCGGCAGGGCATTCCCCAACCTCACTGCCCTCACCGTGAGGAACCCCCTACCCAACATCCCCCGGCAGGGCATTCCCCAACCTCACTGCCCTCACCGTGAGGAACCCCCTACCCAATATCTCCCGGCAGGGCATTCCCCAACCCCCTCACTGCCCTCACCGTGAGGAACCCCCTACCCAACATCCCTGGCAGGGCATTCCCCAACCCCCTCACTGCCCTCACCGTGAGGAATCCCCTACCCAACATCCCCCGGCCGGGCATTCCCCAACCCCCTCACTGCCCTCACCGTGAGGAACCCCCTACCCAACATCCCCCGGCAGGGCATTCCCCAACCCCCTCACTGCCCTCACCGTGAGGAACCCCCTACCCAACATCCCCCGGCAGGGCATTCCCCAACCCCCTCACTGCCCTCACCATGAGGAACCCCCTACCCAACATCCCCCGGCAGGGCATTCCCCAACCTCACTGCCCTCACCGTGAGGAACCCCCTACCCAACATCCCCCGGCAGGGCATTCCCCAAACCCCTCACTGCCCTCACCGTGAGGAACCCCCTACCCAACATCCCCGAGCAGGGCATTCCCCAACCCCCTCACTGCCCTCACCGTGAGGAACCCCCTACCCAACATCCCCCGGCAGGGCATTCCCCAACCCCCTCACTGCCCTCACCGTGAGGAACCCCCTACCCAACATCCCTCGGCAGGGCATTCCCCAACTTCCTCACTGCCCTCACCGTGAGGAACCCCCTACCCAACATGCCCCGGCAGGGCATTCCCCAACCCCCTCACTGCCCTCACCGTGAGGAACCCCCTACCCAACATCCCCCGGCAGGGCATTCCCCAACCCCCTCACTGCCCTCACCGTGAGGAACCCCCTACCCAACATCCCCCGGCAGGGCATTCCCCAACCCCCTCACTGCCCTCACCGTGAGGAACCCCCTACCCAACATCCCCCGGCAGGGCATTCCCCAACCCCCTCACTGCCCTCACCGTGAGGAACCCCCTACCCAACATCCCCCGGCAGGGCATTCCCCAACCCCCTCACT
Organism: Xenopus tropicalis; assembly: GCF_000004195.4. Lineage (NCBI taxonomy): Eukaryota > Metazoa > Chordata > Amphibia > Anura > Pipidae > Xenopus > Xenopus tropicalis. The sequence goes on along the minus strand of NC_030679.2, from coordinate 142,631,779 downwards.
GCCCTCACCGTGAGGAACCCCCTACCCAACATCCCCCGGCAGGGCATTCCCCAAACCCCTCACTGCCCTCACCGTGAGGAACCCCCTATCCAACATCCCCCGGCAGGGCATTCCCCAACCCCCTCACTGCCCTCACCGTGAGGAACCCCCTACCCAACATCCCCCGGCAGGGCATTCCCCAACCCCCTCACTGCCCTCACCGTGAGGAACCCCCTACCCAACATCCCCCGGCAGGGCATTCCCCAACCCCCTCACTGCCCTCACCGTGAGGAACCCCCTACCCAACATCCCCGGCAGGGCATTCCCCAACCCCCTCACTGCCCTCACCGTGAGGAACCCCCTACCCAACATCCCCCGGCAGGGCATTCCCCAACCCCCTCACTGCCCTCACCGTGAGGAACCCCCTACCCAACATCCCCCGGCAGGGCATTCCCCAACCCCCTCACTGCCCTCACCGTGAGGAACCCCCTACCCAACATCCCCCGGCAGGGCATTCCCCAACCCCCTCACTGCCCTCACCGTGAGGAACCCCCTACCCAACATCCCCCGGCAGGGCATTCCCCAACCCCCTCACTGCCCTCACCGTGAGGAACCCCCTACCCAACATCCCCCGGCAGGGCATTCCCCAACCCCCTCACTGCCCTCACCGTGAGGAACCCCCTACCCAACATCCCCCGGCAGGGCATTCCCCAACCCCCTCACTGCCCTCACCGTGAGGAACCCCCTACCCAACATCCCCCGGCAGGGCATTCCCCAACCCCCTCACTGCCCTCACCGTGAGGAACCCCCTATCCAACATCCCCCGGCAGGGCATTCCCCAAACCCCTCACTGCCCTCTGTTCCTCTAATCTAAAGGGGGGACCTCTGGTGCGTTGATTGTTTTTATGGGAAAAAAGAACATCCCCCAACTGCCTATAATCCCCTCTAATGTACTTGTACAGAGTAATCATGTCCCCTCGCAAGCGCCTCTTTTCCAGAGAAAACATTGTTTCAGGTATGTGAATAACATCTGTGCCCAATTCTTTAGCCACAAGTGTGACGCTGGGTGTGAAGGTTTGAAAGAATCTTGGAACAGAGAAGCGGAAGTTAAAAGGAACCGGTAGCATGTCGACGGTGCGTCAGTGACACAAATATACGGGCCGGTAACAGGAGCAATTGGCAGAAACAGAGCCCAGTAATCAGGCCGGGAGTCGGAATTTGGCAGAACCCTGAATCCTGTGCAAAAGATTCGGCCGAATACCGAACCAAATACGAATCCTGATTATAATATGCTGTGGGAAGGGACCTCTACCATTGACTTCTACATGAACTCAGCAGGTTTAATCTGGTGAATGGTCGGAATTATTGTATCCATTATCTGTCATTGTATAATATATAGCTACCACCCCCACCAAGAAGAACCCCTTGCCCTCCAAATAGTGACCGCATAGGATCTGACATCACTATGTGACATACGGTTCCGCTTTCCGTTAGTAACGCCAATAAGGCAATTATTTTATTGTACTTTGTCCACAAGAGGGCACTGTTTCACCCAGAGCCTGTACATTATGTTTTCTCAGCCCACACTTCATGGGTTAACCATTCAATCATAGCAGCTAGAACATGTACTAATAAAGACGGCTTCTAGTTGAATATATATATAAATATGTATATTTAGCTTTGCAGGGGTGAAATGGCTCAGCCACGAGAATTCAATATTTGGATCTGTCATGTAAAGATTCCCTGGCCCAATGTATTCTATACAGATGATTTTAGATTATAGGCCCTTAGTATCCCTAATCCTGTCCCCATAGGCTTCCTGTGCCTTTAGTTGACAGTTTCACTACAGCCGTCGGCTAGGGCTCAATGATTTTCCTCACACCTGCAGGAAAGCAGCACCATAATATAATCCTTTTGTTCCCTACCTGCTAGCACCACCTACAGGCCAGGTAGCAGTAGCACATACTGTATGCAGTAGTATATTCTGGTCCAGTGCTGCCCTAGGCACCGAGCTAGTGAGGGCATGTGTGTGTGTGACATCTCTTTCACTCGAGCATCACCATGGAACCCCCTATCCCCCACCTTTGATGCCAAGTTTGATAGGAAAATATCCTATCAAAGTATCCGGAAAGTATGCCATATAGGCAACTAGTGCTGGGCGGTATACCGGTTTTTAAAAAAAAAAACAGTATGAGTTTTAAACATACCGCTATACCGGTACCGGGTTGCGCCCGTGCGTACGTGACGTCGGCGCGCATGTGACGTCAGCGCGCACGCGACGTCGCTAGGACGCATCGCTGGAGCTGGAGGAACCACAAGTTGGGTAAGTTCTGCTGGGGGGTTGTGGCTGGGGTTGTGGCTGGGGCTGGGGGGGTTGTGGCTGGGGTTGGGGGGGCTGGGGGGGTTGTGGCTGGGGTTGGGGGGCTGGGGGGGTTGTGGCTGGGGTTGGGGGGGTTGTGGCTGGGGTTGGGGGGGTTGTGGCTGGGGTTGGGGGGGCTGGGGTTGGTGTTGGGGGGGGGGCTGGGGTTGTTGGGGTTGTTGTTGGGGTTGTTGGGGGGGCACCAATATTTATTATTTATTTTTTATTTATATACCGTCAAATACCGTGATACCGATATAATTTTGAAAAATACCGTGATATAAATTTTTGGTCATACCGCCCAGCTCTATAGGCAACCGAGGGCCGCCCCCCTAAAGCAGGCACCCTAGGCTCAGATCCTCAAGGGCCCATATGGTAAATACACTCCAGACTGTACGGCTGCTTACATGCCAGTACTTTGCACCCAGTCCCTACACATGTCCATGCCTAACATATAGCAATAAATCTGGACTTCTACAACTTCATGTGATCCCCCTTCAGCTGTCAGACGATTACCTTCTCTCTGATCAACCATCTTAGTCTTAATCTTCTCTATACAGCTGCCCTGATTATGCCAGTAATACCTCTTGTGTGCGTTTGCCCTGTTGCCCCTTCACCCTGTCGCTTATGCTAACACTAAACTTACAGTTTTAGGGTGTAGGACACCATTAAAGTAAAATGATACCCCCAATGTAGGTCATATGTAATTTCCTGCTTCATCTAAATCAGTGCTGTCCAACTTCTACGGTGCCAAGGGCCGGAATTTCTCTAGCATACATGGTGGAGGGCCGCTAATGGAAGCCAGTTTTGACCACTCCCCTTTTTGAAACCACACCCACTTCAAACCACACCTATTTTATCACAATGGTGGTAGCACAGCAAAATCCCAAATGCTTGGTCCTTACTGTGGGGATATCAACCATCATTCATATGTGACAGAATTATGTCATATTAAGATATACCCTTAAATTCCATATGCCTCCTCCTCCCCTGTGGATAGCAGAGCAACCCCCTGTACATAATTACACACCTTTGGGACCATTTAATGGCTATTTCCAACTGCTAACAAACTCCCACAACAAACCCCTGCCAGGTTCACCTCCCACAAGCAGCATAGGGCAAGCAGAGTATGGCACACACAGGCAGCACTCTGCCTGTCCTATGCTGTCTGTGTGTGCCATACTCTGCCTGTCCTACACTGCCTCTGTGTGCCATACTCTGCCTGCCCTACCCTGACTGTGTGTGCCATACTCTGCCTGCTCTACCCTTCCTGTGTGTGCCATACTCTACCTGCCCTATGCTGGCTGTATGTGCCATACTCTGCCTGCCCTACCCTGACTGTGTGTGCCATACTCTGCCTGCCCTACCCTTCCTGTGTGTGCCATACTCTACCTGCCCTATGCTGGCTGTATGTGCCATACTCTGCCTGCCCTACCCTGCCTCTGTGTGTGCCATACTCTACCTGCCCTACCCTTCCTGTATGTGCCATACTCTGCCTGCCCTACCCTGCCTCTGTGTGTGCCATACTCTACCTGCCCTATGCTGGCTGTATGTGCCATACTCTGCCTGCCCTACCCTGACTGTGTGTGCCATACTCTGCCTGCCCTACCCTTCCTGTGTGTGCCATACTCTACCTGCCCTATGCTGGCTGTATGTGCTATACTCTGCCTGCCCTACCTGCCTGTGTGTGCCATACTCTACCTTCCCTATGCTGGCTGTATGTGCCATACTCTGCCTACAGTACCTATGTCTGAGGTGTGAATAAGTGAACAATGTGGGTGATTACAGCCTGAGCCTGAGGCGTGAACACTGCAGGTATTAAAAGGTGTGAACAGTACAGGGGATTACATATTTAAACAATACAGAGGGATTACAGCCTGAATCTGAGGTGAGAACCATGCAGGGGGCCAGTTAATCTCTGATACCATTTAAAGCTTATTCAAAGGTAAGCCATCAAAGCAGCCAGACAGGTGGGGGGCCACACAGAGGGGGGTCGCGGGCCGCCAGTTGGACAGCACTGATCTAAATAGGTAGAACACACTGGGCAGGATGGGGGGTATGGTATTCAGTGGGCTCAGATTCAAATCCTGCTGTGAGTGTAGGAGAAGGATAGGATAACAGAAGTTGGAACCAATAAATCCAATAACTCAAAGCTCACATCTGTTCAGATGGATTATCCAGGTTTGGACTGGGCTAGTTGGACACAGTGAAAAAAACCCGACCTGATGGACCCACTGACCAAGACCGGATCCCTGCCAGGAAGCATTGAGCTGACCTCCCTCCCCTGGTTGCAACAAGGTAAGTATGAGTTATGCATGCTCGGGGATTGGGGGTTGCAGCAGGGGCCCCTGGTGGGTTCTCTCACACCCCTCCTCTTCTACAATTCCCTTCTCCATTCCATTCTCCATTCTTTTCTTCCCCTTTCTCTATCTTCTATTCTTTTATTCTCTCCTCCTATCCCAACTTTTTTCTGCTTTCCCTTCCTAAGATTTTCATTTGCTTTTGCTTTTTCCTCTGCTCTTCTCTTTATTTCTGTTCATTTCTCTTATTTTCATTACTTTTTCCCTGACCATCTCCCTATTATTACACAGTCCCTGTACCCTTTCTCCCTCACCCTGCCTTACTCTTCTGCTGTGTTTCTCTAACCTTCTTTTTCTTTACATCGCAGCTATTTGACTTCCATATTATTTTCCCCTCCCCATAACTTTATTGTATTTTGTTCTTCTTTTCTTCTCATTTTCACTTCTCTCTATTAAATTCTTTCCTCACTTTCTTTCCCTTTTTATAGATTTCTCTCACCTTGTCCTGTTGGCTGCTCATTTTCCTTACTTCTCCCCTCCCTTCTCCTCCTCTTTTCTCTTGTGGTCTCCTCTTTCATACTCTGTATTCCCCATTCTGGAGGGGGTCCCAGTTCTGTCTAGTTAAGGCACTGACTGTACCTCTTTCTTACGCCTCTCCTCTTCCTTCATTCCTTCCCCCTTCACCCTACTCCATTTACCTATTTCTCCTCTGTATTCTCTCTTCTTCTGCTTTCTTCTCTTCTGTTTCCCCTTTTCTAATTCTTTCTCTCTTATTTCATTTGAACCTTGAGAATTGGGTTAAGCTTATTTAACGTATTTTAATTTGGTGCTTTATTTAAACAATGTTAAACATATAATAGTTTGCTAAAGTACAACAAACATTTACTGTTTCCATGTCCTTGGTCACTTTGGCACAGAAACAAGTTCAAGTTTACTCGTCTTTAGACACCATGTAGTAACCCCCAGTTGTGTCTATTCATAGGAATGAGGTGCGAGGCCCAAGCATTGGTGCAGAGGTGCAAGGGTGCCCTGTGTTTTACACTTGCCATTTGACCAAATGAAAAATATGGTTGCACCCATGCCCACCAAATGTTTTTGCTTTAAAACATACAAACAACTGAGGGGAATATATGTTATCTAACCCAAGTGATACTTACTTTGCTACCAGCTAAGAATTCTGGGTAAACCAGGAATTTTGATTAAAGATGCAGCATTGCGGGGGTAAAAACCAATGTGCCTCCCCCTAATAAATAAACGAGACTTTACAATTCCAGACAGTAATTAAATATAGAGAAATGTGCAGGTGAATAAGGCTCCCTGAGCAGAATAACCTTTGCCCATATGTTTTGTTGAACCCAATCTCAATAAAAACTGCTATAAAACTTCTATGAAAACTGGATTCTTCCCTTTACGTAATAGCTCTCTATTATAAAGATGAAATAGCTGAACTAAAAAAAGACGTTGATGTAGTTACCGTACTGTAAGCATTTTGTTGCTCAATTTCGGAACAATACATTTTCAGGCAATCGGCGCTTATGACATTTACCCACCAACTTGCTCTGTTCCTTATGTGGCACGAGAAGTATTCCATGGGACAGTATTACTAGCTATAAACATAACTTACCTTTCATCTTGTACCAAGTCAACAAAAGAACCAAAGACCAGGACAAGCTCTATATATGCAGAAAAATCCAGAACCCAGTGCCTCAGGGGTTATATTATATCTATTATTTAAAGCTGTGATAAACTTCAGTCTCACTTTACTGCTGCGCTGCAAGTTGGAGTGGTATCCCCCCCCCCCCAGCAGCCGATCAGCAGAACAATGGGAAGGGAGCAAGATAGCAGCTCCCAGTGATATCTGCCCCCCCCCCCCCCAGCAGCCTGGGAGCTGCTATCTTGCTCCCTTCCCATTGTTCTGCTGATCGGCTGCTGGGAATGACAGGTAATAGGTGCATTAGGTAGTAAAGTATTCTGCAGCCTCTACAGTAGCTACAGGAAATCATTAATGAAAAAAAACATTTTGCTTCCTTCTACATAAAAGTATTTACAATACAGTATAAACCTCAGTCTCACTTTACTGCTGCGCTGCAAGTTGGAGGGGGATATCACTCCAACTTGCAGCGCAGCAGTAAAGTGAGACTGAGGTTTATACTGTATTGTAAATACTTTTATGTAGAAGGAAGCAAAATGTTTTTTTTCATTAATGATTTCCTGTAGCTACTGTAGAGGCTGCAGAATACTTTACTACCTAATGCACCTATTACTACCTAATAACTTATAGGGAAAATGACTCTGCCTATTGCAAGCATAACCACAATCCCCTCCATTTTTAAAACCAAACCTTTAATGGGAACAGGTCCAAGACAAAAATGATCCCTGAATTTCCCCTCGTCTTTGTCCCTATACATTTGGCATCTCTGCAATGCTACCCATACCCCAACCTCGTGTCTCCTTTGCTCTTCTCTATGCAGGACACATACATAGGCAGTAACATTACTATAGAAGCACCATTTTCAAAATAAATAGACATTTTATTCAATAAATAAATGTATATAGGTTTTTATAACCGATGTCAAAAACCTTAAATATATTAAAAAAAAAAATACACCAGTCGGTAATAAAACTATATACATGTAGGTCCGGTGTGGGCAGAATGAGGGGAACTGCAGCTAACAATTATCCTTTATTCCTATATGAAGCAATAGAAAGCAATACAGGGTCTGTATAATGTAAGCGCCATTAAGAAATCACTTTATATGTGTGAACGTATCACGTGCTGCATTGATTCTCAGGAAGAGCGAAGTATAATTAGTGTATCACATTTCTCAGTATATAAAGGCTTCTTTCTTTTCATAATGGAACGATATCTACCAACATGGAGGCAATGGGAGTAACACATTCCACCATAATCACAGTAAGTTGGATCCATAATGTAGTACTGCACTTGCTCCAAGCAGTCTGTATCATGAATAGGCAGTTTATATGAGGAGCTCCTTAGTGCCTTATATCTAAGTGTTTTTGCCTTGCCTCATACAATGATAGCATATGACCATATGGTCGCAGCCACAAGAGGTCCATGTGGGCCATTTTTCCTTTTGGCCTAAGCCTAATTATGAGATGATCGTTAATTAGCATTGAAAATAGAAAATACATATGAAGACTGATTAAAACAGGTTGCCCGCTAGAGGCAAAGAGTGCAACGGATTCCTCTATGGACGTTAAGTGCTCTTCGAGATGATGAGAAATTGGGCAACAAATTTAATGAACCACCGTGGCTCTGCCGGTCCTTATCTGTGGGGAAAGAGAGAGATGTGACCAAAACATGGGAATTGTCTCATTATCAAATACCATAAGGCTCATTTATCAAGCAAAAGACAATGTGCAAAGTGAAAAAATTGGGCTCCCGATGGCGCACCTCTTTGCAGTCCTAGAATAAAGTGCAAAGAGTTGCACCGTTTCTGCACCGTTTCTAACAAAACTAACCTGATCCTTTTGCTTCACACAAATCTATCACCTTGTATCCCTTACCTTAATACTTGTGTCCACTTTGTCCAGCGCTGGCCTGAACTCCCTGTTAGCAAAGCTGGAGCCCTGAGACCCTAAAACAGAGCAAGGTTAAGGGTTATTAATTAATGTTGATACTTCTGGTAGACATAGGGAATGAAGTTCTACCAATCTCATGTAGGCTGCTGAGATGGGGACCTACAGAAGTCTTTGTGGAACAAAAAAAAGCAGATAGTCAGATAATGCATCCCTGCATGGGCCACTTATCAGTGTCATTGGGAAGTTGTTTGGAAAGCTCACAGGTAGTAATGGTCTTGAAAATAGGCTACTAGCCTACTCTTCTACTAAATCACCTTTCGCTTAAATCTCTCAGTTATCCGATTAGGCCTGTGTCTGGCTACATTCTGGTTATTCCCCTGCCAAACCTCTGCCCAGATGTGTATGGCCTGACCTGCTCCCCTTGACTTTCTCTTGTGTCTTATTAGGAGTGTTCCCCAACTTGTGCCCCAGCCTCTTCAACAAGTCATTTATTGTTATCAAATATTAAAAATGTTAATTAAAATGTTAGCTTGCTGAGTGCCAGAGTTGTAAGACCTGTTTACTCACTTAGGTTGACCTCACCAATGCACAAATAAATCCATTGGTTAACTAGATAGATGTGACTTTTTCAACCTTCCTACGAGAAGTTGATAATTTGTAATAAAGGGGGTGATCTAGTGCCCATCTATTTCCCTTTATCCCCTTTAGAGTGCCCCTTGTTATATACACTACAGTGCAGTGCTGTAGAATGCTGTGTGCAAAAGCCGGATGAATACAAATTCAATATTTAAGTTTTCAAACCACTACCTGGGGGTGGTTATCCAATAATAGTATAGCCTGGTCAAACAGTGAAGTATATGGATGAATAAAATGAATTAAACAGTCAATTTTGTTGGTTTCTTCTGAGGAAGTAGATTGTTCTCGGTGAAATATTTTGGGTTGTTGTTGCCATTGAACTGCTGCTGAGCATTGCGTATGCAGAGGACAATCTGATATTAACTTGACATTCTACTTCTCTGCATGACTTAGGGGTGGTTTGTGTGTGTGTGTGTGTATGAGCACAGGGGGTGTCATGGCTTTGGACTAAATTTTAGGAGGAGGCTGTTTTATCTGTTCCTTTACCCCTGTTGTTTTTGCTTGAGGGAATCCATCAAGAGGTCCTAGAGTATGATAGAGGAGGAAGACCTTCTAGAGGTGCCTCACCATTGTTGCTGTTAGATGCTGAGTTCCTGATTTGCCCTTTTTCAAAAGTTTCACCTTCCCAGTTATTGTACCAGCTGTGTTCATTGTCAACTAACCTGCAGAGGAAAAAAACAGTATAAAAATGAAAAGCAAAGAAATGTAGCAGGTGGGCATGGAGGGCATGGAATCTGCGACTTTGGCATTTGGCATCACTGTTGGAATACCAATAATGCTCAAATGAATACGATGGTTAGACGTGATATATCTTGGTACGCTGTATTCACTGTGTGAGCAGTGTCATAGTAACATAGTAAGTTAGGTTGAAAAAAGATGTACGTCCATCAGGTTCAACCATAATGCCTATATATAACCTGCCTAACTGCCAGTTACATAGTTACATAGTTACATAGTTACATAGGGTTGAAAAAAGACCAGTGTCCATCAAGTTCAACCCATTCAAGTAAACCCAGCACCCACAACCCACACCTACCAATCTATACACTCACATACATAAACTACATATACAACCAGTAATACTAACTGTAGATATTAGTATCACAATAGCCTTGGATATTCTGATTGATCAAGAACTCATCCAGGCCCCTCTTATAGGCATTAACAGAGTCTGCCATTACCCCATCACTAGGAAGGGCATTCCCCAACCTCACTGCCCTCACCGTGAGGAACCGCCTACCCAACATCCCCCGGCAGGGCATTCCCCAACCTCACTGCCCTCACCGTGAAAAACCCCCTACGCTGCTTCAAATGGAAGCTCCGTTCCTCTAATCTAAAGGGGGGGCCTCTGGTGCGTTGATTGTTTTTATGGGAAAAAAGTACATCCCCCAACTGCCTATAATCCCCTCTAATGTACTTGTACAGAGTAATCATGTCCCCTCGCAAGCACCTCTTTTCCAGAGAAAACAACCTCAACCTCGACAGTCTAACCTCATAGTTTAACCCTTCCATCCCCTTAACCAGTTTAGTTGCACGTCTCTGCACTTTCTCCAGCTCATTAATATCCTTCTTAAGGACTGGAGCCCAAAACTGCCCCCCATACTCAAGGTGAGGCCTTACCAGGGACCTATAAAGGGGCAAAATTATGTTCTCATCCCTTGAGTCAATGCCCTTTTTTATACAAGACAGCACTTTATTTGCTTTAGTAGCCACAGAATGACACTGCCTGGAATTAGACAACTTGTTATCAACAAAAACCCCTAGATCCTTCTCCATTAAGGAAACCCCCAACACACTACCATTCAGTAGATAGTTTGCGTTTATATTATTTCTACCAAAGGGCATAACTTTGCACTTATCAACATTGAACCTCATTTTCCAGTTTGCTGCCCAGTTATCTAATTTTGTCAAATCGCTCTGCAAAGCGGCAGCATCCTGCATGGAACTTATAGTTTTGCACAATTTAGTGTCATCAGCAAAAATAGAAACAGTACTGTCTATGCCCCCCTCCAGGTCATTAATAAACAAGTTAAACAGCAAAGGCCCAAGGACTGACCCCAGTTGATCCAGAGGAAGGCAAAAAACCCCATTGAAGCCTCTCTAATTTGCCTCAGAGGGGAAAAAATTCCTGACTCCAAGATGGCAATCGAACCAGTGGATCAACTTGTACTAAGAGCTATCTCCCATAACCCTGTATTCCCTCCCTCACCTCCCTCAGTGCCATTGTTATCCCAAAACATTGGAAAACACTGTTCTGTACTGCCATCCTCTTTGGAATGATAAACAAATGGCACCACACCCAAAATGTTGGGCTCCTTGGCCTCAACAATGGGGCAGAGTGCCAATGTGATGATACACTGATGAGTGATGTCATTGGACCACAGCGTGGTGACAAGTTCTATAGAGCTGGGTTGTATACCTGTTTGTGTCATATATTGCACTTTTTATTGCTGTTCTGCCTGACTCTCCAGCCTCTGACTATTCTGATTGAGTCCCAACCACTGGTGGTATAATCACCAAGAGACTAGTTAACTCTTAGGACACAGTGCTTCTGTTTATTTTTGTTCCTGCCTGCTCTCCAAATGTCTGTTTCCTCCTAAGTTCCAAATTTCACCTCAAAAGCCAGCATGGGCCAGGTAGCACCATCCTGTAGTTTAAGACTTTCGTGGCTAATAACTTAGGGGCTGATTTACTAACCCACGAATCCGACCCGAATTGGAAAAGTTCCGACTTGAAAACGAACATTTTGCGACTTTTTCGTATATGTTGCGATTTTTTCGGCTTCTTTACGAATTTTTCGTTACCAATACGATTTTTGCGTAAAAACGCGAGTTTTTCGTAGCCATTACGAAAGTTGCGTAAAAAGTTGCGCTTTTTTCGTAGCGTTAAAACTTACGCGAAAAGTTGCGCCTTTTTCGTAGCGTTAAAACTTAAAAGGTGCAAAGTTTCGCGTAAGTTTTAACGCTACGAAAAAAGCGCAACTTTTTGCGCAAGTTTTAACGCTACCAAGATTTTACGCAACTTTCGTAATGGCTACGAAAAACTCGCGTTTTTACGCAAAAATCGTATTGGTAACGAAAAATTCGTAAAGAAGCCGAAAAAATCGCAAAAAATACGAAAAAATCTCAAAATACCGATCATTACGAAAAAAACACAATCGGACTCATTTCGACCCGTTCGTGGGTTAGTAAATGTGCCCCTTAGACAAGGTATAATAATGTATGACCACAAGGGGACAGTGAATGTTGTGTTTGGAACTGGACCAGTTTAAAAATGATCAACTAAAACATTTTTAAGTGTAATTTTATACGAATAATATCTATGTACTTAGTTTCCATGTTAAGAATGATTTTAAGGCAGCCAGGTAAAGGTAGAGGAACATTTGAAAAATAGGAAAGGACTGGGTAGGAAAGGGCAAGACTGGAGGTTGGGCATGGGCATGTGGGAGGTAAAAAAATAAGTCACCATCATACAAATGACCTGTTAATAGCTGCATCTCTACTACCTGGAGGAGTTAGAGTGAGGGTGGTTTACTTAAAACATTTGTAAAGCACAGACTCTCTACAACGTACGTTTCTTTGCCCGTTTTCTTCCGACGTTGAATTAGAAAGATTGCGACAATAATAAATATAAGGAGCAAAACGAAGAGTCCGACTGTAACTCCAGCGATGACGCCTGCTTTACTGACAGCGTTCTCACACCGGTCCCCTGTGTACCAATAGTCATCCGAGGTCTGGCAGCTGCAAGAGGTTCACAGATAAATAAGATTTTTTTGTGAGATTAATTCTCGAGGAAATGTAAGAGGTACAGAAAATTGAAAAAGTAGATCTGTGAAATCCTTGTCTGGAGACAAGCTTTATTTCTACTCTATGATGACTATGCACCCAAGAATCTGGGAGGTTTATCCCAATAGGCAGCTCTAATGTTGTTGGAACTTCTCCTAACAAGTAAAGACCTTCATGATTAAATTAATGAACTAGAAAACCCATCAAGAAACTGCAACTGGATAAATAGTTTGTTAGGAAGAATAACAAAGATGGAAACTGTCAATCTGAAACAGATATAATAAAAAGATTTGCTGTTAGATAAGGCAGTTTATATTACCTCTGGTCAACTGAATGAAGACTTCTAAGGATATCCAATGACCTACCTCCATTGTACCCAAAGTAAATAAACTGCTGCAGATATATTTCATACCCTTATTAAATTTAGCCCTCAACTAGTCCAACCTATCTGTAGCCATTTTCACAGACAGTGTATTATTTGCAGATTATCAGCCTGTGAAGACCATTACTTTTTAGTATTTGTGGCTCATCTAGGATAATTTTTCTCATCCCAGTCAAAACATTTAAAAACAAGGTGTATAAGACATGGAAAAAGTAGAAAATGATTGTGGCACTTACTAGCAGTGGGGTCCTGCGTTAGTGATTGAGCACTGACCCGCGTTACAGTCGACAAACTTTGGGTTGAAAGAGCTGCAGTTGCTGGCACAGAGGAGATTTTTGGATTCATTGACACCGTAGAAATATTGGCGCATCTCTTTAGGGATGATATCAAGCTCTGAGCATAGATCTAGTGAGCAAGAACAATGGTCAAAATAGTACGTTTTGGAACTGATACAGCTCACTGATTTTTTTTGTACTCCTTAAGTGGCATCAGCCGCAACTGCCACCCAATGCATTTATATGGAAGCATATTGGTGCTGCATGGTTTTATAACTGCCTGGGTGTGCAAATGGTGTCACTTCTGCAATTACCATCCGATTGGCTTGGAGCAAGTCAGTTGTGGCTATGGGCACTGCCGCAATGGGAAGCATGCATTTACTAAGACAAAAAGTTCCACCAGTACACCCTTACCTCCTCCAATACTAGACTCAGTGCACAGCCACTCTCCGAGGAATCCAGCAAAAAAATTTTGACCAGCACAATGAGTATGATGCAAGCGGGGCTTAGCCCCTGCGTATTTATTCAAAGTATAGCAGCAACGTTTCAGAGGCATACCCCTTCATCAGGTATCATGCAGGAAGCCAGGAAGCATATGTGAATAGTTTTACGGTGCTTTATAGTGCGTTGCCTTTGGAAATAAGCCCTATAGACCTATAGAGTTTTATATGAGATTAAGTAAACTTAATCTCAAAGTTCTGGTAAATACCATTTGGTTAATTTTTTCCAGTTCCAGGTTGCATTCACTATAGCTACACAATTCTGGTCTGAAAATCCAACCAACAGGACATATTTATGAAAAACAATAAGATATATATTAGATGTCTTTTGTGTATCTGGTGGAACTACTGTATATTGCCATCATGGGACTCATGCAGGATGCTGCCGCTTTGCAGAGCGATTTGACAAAATTAGATAACTGGGCAGCAAACTGGAAAATGAGGTTCAATGTTGATAAATGCAAAGTTATGCACTTTGGTAGAAATAATATAAACGCAAACTATCTACTGAATGGTAGTGTGTTGGGGGGATCCTTAATGGAGAAGGATCTAGGGGTTTTTGTTGATAACAAGTTGTCTAATTCCAGGCAGTGTCATTCTGTGGCTACTAAAGCAAATAAAGTGCTGTCTTGTATAAAAAAGGGCATTGACTCAAGGGATGAGAACATAATTTTGCCCCTTTATAGGTCCCTGGTAAGGCCTCACCCTGAGTATGGGGGGCAGTTTTGGGCTCCAGTCCTTAAGAAGGATATTAATGAGCTGGAGAGAGTGCAGAGACGTGCAACTAAACTGGTTAAGGGGATGGAAGATTTAAACTATGAGGTTAGACTGTCGAGGTTGGGGTTGTTTTCTCTGGAAAAGAGGCGCTTGCGAGGGGACATGATTACTCTGTACAAGTACATTAGAGGGGATTATAGGCAGTTGGGGGATGTTCTTTTTTCCCATAAAAACAATCAACGCACCAGAGGTCACCCCTTTAGATTAGAGGAAAGGAGTTTCCATTTGAAGCAGCGTAGGGGGTTCCTCACGGTGAGGGCAGTGAGGTTATGGAATGCCCTTCCTAGTGATGGGGTAATGGCAGATTCTGTTAATGCCTTTAAGAGGGGCCTGGATGAGTTCTTGATCAATCAGAATATCCAAGGCTATTGTGATACTAATATCTACAGTTAGTACTAGTGGTTGTATTTATAGTTTATGTATGTGAGTGTATAGATTGGTAGGTGTGGGTTAGGTGTGCTGGGTTTACTTGGATGGGTTGAACTTGATGGACACAGGTCTTTTTTCAACCCTATGTAACTATGTAACTATGTAACTATGTATTCAACATCCGCCAACGTTGGACAGAATTTTTCAGCTGTGAAATTGTCACACAGAGATCTTTGGAAGGTTATTTGCAACTCACTCATTATTTACTGTATGTATATAGTACCAGCAAGTTACACAGCACTTCATTTATAACAAACAGGGATATTACAAGCAAGAGCTTATAATCTAAAGGGATATATACAGTAACAAATAGGCAGGCACATCTGGGGTCCCTTTTGCGTCAAAAAAGTTGTCAAGAAGCAGCTTGTAGTGTTTATAAAAGTATCAAAATTTATTTATTTATTCCATAAAAAAACAACTGCAAAAGCCTTAGGAGCCTATAGGAGCCTATGATTAAGTACCCTGGTAGGTACGAAACGCGTAAGGCTTTTGCAGTTGTTTTTTATGGAATAAATAAATTGATACTTTTATCAACACTACAAGCTGCTTCTTGACAACTTTTTTGACGCAAAAGGGACCCCAGATGTGCCTGCCTATTTGTTCCTGTATGTTTCTGCATGACTCCCCGAGCTGATGGTCTGGGGCATGAGCACCTGGACCCACCTAAATAGGGGGTAAGATTCTACTCAAATAAAATAATTCTGTTAGTCTGTGTGATTTTTGTATATAATCTAAAGGGATGCTTGGCCACACATGGATTTCAAGTGAAAAAAATTGTAAACTTCCAAAAATAATTTTCATACAAAATTAAATGTGTTCAGAGGAATCTCTACTCTGTATAAATGGACACTTATAGAGATTGTTGTTGTTGTTTATACCTGCAACATTCCGTGCATTGCCCTGGATCTCTGTTCTGCTTGCATTGAACTCCAAGAAACCTGTAGGGTAGAACATGGGATGATATTACTGTATATGTGTGAGTGGTGAGATACCTGCACTGCCGTGTTTGTCATATTCTCTTGGTATTTATATGGGATCCGGGATCCCGTGATTCATCAGTAAGGGGGTCACTCTAATGTACTTGTATAAATGCACCGTGACATTAGCAATCACGCTAAATATATTGGGCCGTACAGAATGTAACCCCCCATGTGTTCTGCCCCCCCTCACTTGTTGTCTGTGCTGACCTGTATCATTAGAGCTGCGGTTCGTCCCATTGAGTCTGTCATAAAGCTCCCCGACCGCCTTATTATATTCTTCAATTCCCTTTAGCAAATTGATATCTAGCACAACTTCATGTTCCACCACCACCACACTTCCTGGTCTGAAGAGAGAACAAAAGAGAGAGGTTACAAGGCAGAAGCCAATAAGGCCAGAGGAGACTGGATTTAGAAGACTCTGTGTAAGTAGTGAACATTGGGATCAACCAGTTTAGTACAAAGAAGCATCTTTACTCGTTAATCTACTGAATCTTGTTTCTTGCTCCCTGACAAGTTGCACATCACTATTCCCAACATTTGAAAAAGTTGAGGCAATTAAGGTCACACACCAAGTTCATGTTGGCTTCACAAAACCTCTCAGACATCTTGGGGTCCATGATTTAAATCTGCCCACCTCAGTCAGATACTTTACAGCAGTGCTGTCCAACTGGCAGCCCGCGGGCCACATGCGCCCCTCAACCCCCCTCTGTGTGCCCCCCCACCTGTCTGGATGCTTTGATGGCTTACCTTTGAGTAAGCTTTAAATGGTATCAGTACTGAGATTAACTGCCCCCCTGCATGGTTCTCACCTCACATTCAGGCTGTAATCCCCCTGTATTGTTTAAACATGTAATCCCCTGTGTTGTTCACACCTTTTAGTTTCTGTATTGTTCACCTCCTGCAGTGTTTACGCCTCAGGCTCAGGCTGTAATCACCCCCATTGTTCCCCTGTTCACACCTCAGGCTCAGACTATAGGAGCCGTGCCAGCATTGTGTGTATAGCATACACAGGCAGCATAGGTCAGGCAGAGTATGGCACACACAGGCAGCATAGGTCAGGCAGAGTATGGCACACACCATCATCAAAATGTAATGTATCAGAACTATTTATAAATAAAATACATTTGCAAGTCGAATATGAGAATGTTGACAGATTTTCCCCTGTCAATGGCTTATTAATAGATTAATTTATACTGGACTGGGACTGATGCAGGTCCTAATAGCAACCAATCAGAAATACATTCCTTAGTATAAGCAAATGCTTACATAAGTGAGATGATCCTGACATCCTTGTAGCCCGTCACAGTATGGTACAACTTATACATCTGCAGAGACAGAGAGGAATTCTGTTAATGTCAAAGAAAGAACATCCCCAAGTTTCTGGGGCCAATTAATCACTATACTGAAAAAATTACCAAGTAGTAACTATACTCAATGCTCAGTAACATTTCCATGGATAAGTGGGAGGGGCCTGTAACAAGTAGTTTATATGAGGGGTTCCCCATATCTAGGTGGGTTTCACCTCACAGATACACTTATACCATGTGACACATACACACAGAATGATGGGTAAGTGGGAGGGGCCTGTAACAAGTAGTTTATATGAGGGGTTCCCCATATCTAGGTGGGTTTCACCTCACAGATACACTTATACCATGTGACACACACACACAGAATGATGGGTAAGTGGGAGGAGCCTGTAACAAGTAGTTTATATGAGGGGTTCCCCATATCTAGGTGGGTTTCACCTCACAGATACACTTATACCATGTGACACATACACATAGAATGATGGGTAAGTGGGAGGGGCCTGTAACAAGTAGTTTATATCAGGTGTTATTCATATGTAAGCATATGTTATGTTTACTGATGCAGTTTTACCATGTATTATTCCAAAACAATTACATCATGCAAGTGAGTGAACCTATATGGACACCCAAATAGGTGGTTCCTGCCTTTAGATGATTTATTCATGATCATATTTATGTAAACAATCATATATATAATCCCATATATGTAAAATACCAAAAAAATGTTAAGATTTCAACTTACCTCATCCTTGAAATGACTTTCAAACTCTTGTTCAAGGGCATTCCTGTTGCTTTGTTTCACAAACAAGTTGTAGTTCACCACCACGACTTTGACAGTAATTACAAAAGTTATTGGCCCGAAAGCTAGAAATATACCAAGACATCTATTAACACCTTTCTTTAATTTATCACCAACACATGGGGGAGGAGCTGCCCTTCCTTGGTTAATTAAAGAAGGTCAACAATGGAATCCCCTTGGCCTGTATGTAACCCCCAAAATCATATCCCAGATTGTGAAACCTTTGCTACTGACTAGTTAAATATCTTTAATCTCAAGAGTTATTGTAGCTAATGATGGTTTGTTATGTGCAGAAGTACCACATGGCATCTGACATATTTTTTTCATAGGCCAACAAAGAACAACCACCATTCTGATTAGTGCCTGATTAATGTGCTACTAAAGTTTATGAAATGTATTACCTTTTGAATGTCGAATCTTACAGTAATTGTTGATCTGAGAAATATCTAGTATAAATAAATCTAAAGCAACTGGACTTGTTAATCATTGAAGACGTTTCACTACTCATCCGAGCAGCTTCTTCAGTCTCAAAGTAACCCCACAGCATACACACCTCTGTGAGTTTCAGGTGGCACCTTTCTGAGTTACAAAGTGCCATTGTGATTGGATTAGTGGAAGAGTATATATGCTGAGGGCTTCCCATACCAGTCAGTTGAACTGAAGAAGCTACTCGGATGAGTAGTGAAACGTCTTCAATGATTACTTAACAAGTCCAGTAGCTTTAGATTTATTTATACTAGATATACCATGGCCTGGATGAATGAAAACCTTCATAGTCATATTGATCTGAGAAAGTTCTACAATAGTTCTACCAATAGGCCAGATTCAGTTCAGTGGACGAGATTCAATTTGAGATGCGATTTAACTCAGAAAAACGTATCTTAAAGGAGAAGAAAAGGTAAACACTAAGGGGCTGATTTATCAAAGTCGTACAATCTGAAAGTTCCAATATTTTCGTATCCGAACGATCGTAAAAAGCACGAAAAACTTTCTGTCTTTGATACTTCAGTGCATGATTTTGGAAGCCTCCCATAGGGCTCAATGGCACTCTGCAGCTCCAACCCGGCCCAAGGAAAGTCTCCCATAGGGCTCAATGGCACCCTGCAGCTCCAACCCGGCCCAAGGAAAGTCTCCCATAGGGCTCAATAGCACTCTGCAGCTCCAACCCGGCCCAAGGAAAGTCTCCCATAGGGCTCAATGGCACTCTGCAGCTCCAACCCGGCCCAAGGAAAGTCTCCCATAGGGCTCAATGGCACTCTGTAGCTCCAACCCGGCCCAAGGAAAGTCTCCCATAGGGCTCAATGGCACTCTGCAGCTCCAACCCGGCCCAAGGAAAGTCTCCCATAGGGCTCAATGGCACTCTGTAGCTCCAACCCGGCCCAAGGAAAGCCTCCCATAGGGCTCAATGGCACTCTGTAGCTCCAACCTGGCCCAAGGAAAGTCTCCCATAGGGCTCAATGGCACTCTGCAGCTCCAACCGGGCCCAAGGAAAGTCTCCCATAGGGCTCAATGGCACTCTGCAGCTCCAACCCGGCCCAAGGAAAGTCTCCCATAGGGCTCAATGGCACTCTGCAGCTCCAACCCGGCCCAAGGAAAGTCTCCCATAGGGCTCAATGGCACTCTGCAGCTCCAACCCGGCCCAAGGAAAGTCTCCCATAGGGCTCAATGGCACTCTGCAGCTCCAACCCGGCCCAAGGAAAGCCTCCCATAGGGCTCAATGGCACTCTGCAGCTCCAACTTGGCCCAAGGAAAGTCTCCCATAGGGCTCAATGGCACTCTGCAGCTCCAACCCGGCCCAAGGAAAGCCTCCCATAGGGCTCAATGGCACTCTGCAGCTCCAACCCGGCCCAAGGAAAGTCTCCCATAGGGCTCAATGGCACTCTGCACCTCCAACCCGGCCCAAGGAAAGTCTCCCATAGGGCTCAATGGCACTCTGCAGCTCCAACCCGGCCCAAGGAAAGCCTCCCATAGGGCTCAATGGCACTCTGCAGCTCCAACCCGGCCCAAGGAAAGTCTCCCATAGGGCTCAATGGCACTCTGCAGCTCCAACCGGGCCCAAGGAAAGTCTCCCATAGGGCTCAATGGCACTCTGCAGCTCCAACCCGGCCCAAGGAAAGTCTCCCATAGGGCTCAATGGCACTCTGCAGCTCCAACCCGGCCCAAGGAAAGTCTCCCATAGGGCTCAATGGCACTCTGCAGCTCCAACCCGGCCCAAGGAAAGCCTCCCATAGGGCTCAATGGCACTCTGCAGCTCCAACTCGGCCCAAGGAAAGTCTCCCATAGGGCTCAATGGCACTCTGCAGCTCCAACCCGGCCCAAGGAAAGCCTCCCATAGGGCTCAATGGCACTCTGCAGCTCCAACCCGGCCCAAGGAAAGTCTCCCATAGGGCTCAATGGCACTCTGCACCTCCAACCCGGCCCAAGGAAAGTCTCCCATAGGGCTCAATGGCACTCTGCAGCTCCAACCTGGCCCAAGGAAAGTCTCCCATAGGGCTCAATAGCACTCTGCAGCTCCAACCCGGCCCAAGGAAAGTCTCCCATAGGGCTCAATGGCACTCTGCAGCTCCAACCCGGCCCAAGGAAAGTCTCCCATAGGGCTCAATGGCACTCTGCAGCTCCAACCCGGCCCAAGGAAAGTCTCCCATAGGGCTCAATGGCACTCTGCAGCTCCAACCCGGCCCAAGGAAAGCCTCCCATAGGGCTCAATGGCACTCTGCAGCTCCAACCCGGCCCAAGGAAAGCCTCCCATAGGGCTCAATGGCACTCTGCAGCTCCAACCCGGCCCAAGGAAAGCCTCCCATAGGGCTCAATGGCACTCTGCAGCTCCAACCTGGCCCAAGGAAAGTCTCCCATAGGGCTCAATGGCACTCTGCAGCTCCAACCCGGCCCAAGGAAAGTCTCCCATAGGGCTCAATGGCACTCTGCAGCTCCAACCCGGCCCAAGGAAAGTCTCCCATAGGGCTCAATGGCACTCTGCAGCTCCAACCCGGCCCAAGGAAAGTCTCCCATAGGGCTCAATGGCACTCTGCAGCTCCAACCCGGCCCAAGGAAAGTCTCCCATAGGGCTCAATGGCACTCTGCAGCTCCAACCCGGCCCAAGGAAAGTCTCCCATAGGGCTCAATGGCACTCTGCAGCTCCAACCCGGCCCAAGGAAAGTCTCCCATAGGGCTCAATGGCACTCTGCAGCTCCAACCCGGCCCAAGGAAAGTCTCCCATAGGGCTCAATGGCACTCTGCAGCTCCAACCCCGCCCAAGGAAAGTCTCCCATAGGGCTCAATGGCACTCTGCAGCTCCAACCTGGCCCAAGGAAAGTCTCCCATAGGGCTCAATGGCACTCTGCAGCTCCAACCCGGCCCAAGGAAAGTCTCCCATAGGGCTCAATGGCACTCTGCAGCTCCAACCCGGCCCAAGGAAAGTCTCCCATAGGGCTCAATGGCACTCTGCAGCTCCAACCCGGCCCAAGAAAAGTCACCATACCAAAGCTTGAATGAATCCGAAACTTTCCTACTCGTTGCGACAAATACAATTTTGTCGCACAAATTGTCACAAAGCACGAAAAAGTTGTGCAAATTAATGGAAATTTTGTAGAAAATACGTTTACAGTTCTAAAAGTCAGAAAAAATACGAATTTTTTGCATTCGGACTAATTCGTACTTTGATAAATATGCCCCTAAGTAAGCTTTATCAGAAAGGTTTATGTAAATACAGCCATAAGCACTTGCAGAAATGTTGCTCTGAGTTAGCTATCAAAAGAAACACAGGATTTTTTGTCTCCTTTTTTGGGAACATGTTCTTAGGGTGTCTGACTTCCTCTCTTTTATGGTTCCTTCAGGTTTGGGGCTTGAGTCTGCTCAGTTCTCTCCTCTCTCCCCCTCCTTCTCCTTCTCCCCCCTCCCATAAGAATGCATAAGAACTTGCTCCCCCCTCCCATAAGAATGCATAAGAACTTGCTCCCCCTCCCATAAGAATGCATAAGAACTTGCTCCCCCCTCCCATAAGAATGCATAAGAACTTACTCCCGCCTCCCTTAGGAATGTGTAATCTGAGCTATAATGGCTAGAGCTGCAGCAGGAAGCTACCAATACCAAGCTAAAATGGCAGCTGCTATCAGAGATAGCTTCTAGGGCTGTTACTCAGGTATGGTAAAGCTTTCTGCAGAATATATATAGGGTTCTAGGTGGCACTAATGTGACAAATCTATTGGCAGTAAAATGCCTAAATGACTTTACTTCTCCTTTAAAGTTTATCTCATGAAACTCCATTAAAGGCTATGGGGAAAAAATAGGAACTGAATTTGGAGATGTTTTTTCTCCTCGAATTGAATCTCGTCCATGAGTTTTAACATGATAAACCGTGAGATAACGTTTTCTCGTTGAACTGAACCTGGCCCAGTGTTGTATCTGCAGCACAGATGAGAAATGGTGGTGCTGCTCTCCTTCTGTAACCCATTTAGTATAACATCTGTTGTGGTGCCAAGAATGAGCTCTGGGACTATATATAACATTGCAAAAATGTATAAACCACTAAAGTGTGTCTTCATTCTCTTCCCTCTTCTTTCTCATCCTTCTCTCCAACTGTTTTATTTATAGTTAGGATTTATGGTCGAAAAACCATATTAAAGTGTCTAAAAATGTCTGAATAATGGTGTTGCCTATAGATGGGGTTATGCCTGATTAAATCCCAACATTTGAACACGCAGGAACCCAAACATACGTATTCTTATTTCCATTGCAATCATCTCACACCGGATGCCATAGAAGTTGATATTACACACGCACTTTGAGTCGCTCTCATATCCGTATTCACAGGGTCCTAGATGTAAAAATGGGAACAGTTTTAGCAACATTCCTGGGATACTGGTGTTATAAAGGTTACAGTACAATACAAAGGAAGTTAATTTGTTAAAAAAAAAAGGCTATCAAGGCTACCTTTTCAATATACTGTAGTGATTAAGCAAGGGATGACATTTAATGATGTACAAGAGTAATACAGTGTTACTAACAGTGTCTACAAAATGGCCCTTTCTGCTCCCTGTGATTGTGAATTCCAAGACTGAAGGGAACAATATTTATTTTATTTTCATAGTGTAAGTAAAGTTAATTTTGCTTGACTAACATGATAGAAAGAAATTTGCAATTTGGCGGGCCACCAGTTGGACAGCACTGCCTTAGGACATTGCTCAGCTAGGTAGAGCTAAAGGAAAAAAAACCTCAAGGATGTCTTTGGACACCTTATACTCTAGTTGGTTATGGTATGGACTGTGGTAGGGTATTTATATGGAAATTGGTTCCCTGGTATAACCAGGGTCAGACTAGGCCTCCGGGATACTAGAAAAAAATCCAGTGGGCCCCGTCGGCCCAGACCCAATACATTTTACCACTCCCCATGTCTCTGGTGTCCTCCCCTGACATGTTTCACTTACACACTTTCAAGGGGACAATGTCGGGCGGAGGCCCCTGCGGAGGGTGCGGGGGACACGGTCGGTGGGGCACCTTGGGGGGCAAGGAGCCCCTGGGGTGGAAGCACCAGTTGGCCCTGCACCCCCCAGTTCGACCCTGGGTATAACCATGGATTTGTGCAGTTGTGGTTGGGGGTGGGAGTGCCTTTGTGGTTCTTGGATAGGAGTTCATGTGCTGTTTTATTTAATTCATAACTTTCTGGGGATGGATAAAATCCAGGTTTACAATCACCCCCCGGGGGGGGGCGCATCACTAGTGTAGAGAGCGCCATTGTGCTTTTTACACTAGCAGAGCCAAATTTCCATTTTAAGAACCAGAAATTCCGCTCTTAACGTTACCAGGAGTGGCTTTTTGCCGCACCTGGTAACTTTGGGGGCGTTGCCGCCTATGGTGAGTTTCTCAACTCGCCTCATGGCAGCAGTGCCCCTGATGCAACTAAAGGGTTAAATAGGAGCGTGCACTTTTTTTTTTACTTCTGTGTTCATGCAACCAAAAGTCATGTGATTTTAAGGTTTTGGTTCGGCCAGGCACTTGGATTTGGCCAAATCTGTATCCTGAAAAAAAGGCCAAATGTTGGCCAAATTCCAAACTGATTCCTGGATTCTGTGCATGCCTAGTAATTAGTTACACCATGCTGCATTTACTATACAGCCCTGACCTAGCTAGCTTTTCCTAATATGTCTATTGCAACTAGTGATGAGCGAATCTGTCCCGTTTCGCTCTGACGAAAAATTCACGAAACAACAGGAAAATTCGCAAAACAGCGAAAAATCCACAAAATGCGTTTGTTTTGTAGTTGTAAACGATTTTGTCGCCAGCGTCTTTTTTTGCTGTGCGTCTTTTTTTGCTGCGCGTCTTTTTTTATGCAATGACCGTGTCCGATTTGCCGCGCCCGCATTTGCGGGACATTCATGGAACTATCCCTGACAGTGGGATGAGCTGGCTGTAGCCGGGCATCCCTTGTCTTCAGCGGTTCCTCTCGTTATGCGGCTCCTTCTTTGGTAGCGCCAGGCCCTTTTATAAGGTTGCGCCCGTGCATATTGACGTCACACGAACCAAGGGCGCAACCTTATAAAAGGGCCTGGCTCCGCCATAAAAGGAGCCGCATAAGGAGAGGAGCCGCTGGAGAAGAAGAAGTAGCAGCATCTATGGGGGGGGCACTGTGTATGGTGGGGTACTGTGTATGGGGGGCACTGTGTATGGGGGTACTATGGGTGCAACTGGGGACACTTTCTATTGGGGGCATTGTGTATGGGGGTTACTTTATATGGGGGCACTGTGTATGGGTGGAACTGTCTATGGGGGCAATTGGGGGCACTTTCTATGGGGGGTACTGTCTATGGGTGCAATTGGGGAAACTTTCTATTGGGGGCATTGTGTATGGGGGTTACTTTCTATGGGGGCATTGTGTATGGGGGCACTTTCTATGGGGGTTAATGTCTATGGGGGGTACTGTCTATGGGTGCAACTGGGGGCACTTTCTATGGGGGCATTGTGTATGGGGAGTCCTTTCTATGGCACTGTATGTGGGGGCAATAGAGGGCATTTTTTATGGGCGGTACTGTCTATGGGGGCAATTGGGGGCACTTTCTATGGGGGGCACTGTGTATGGGAGTACTGTCTATTGGGCCATTGGGGGCACTGTGTATGGGGGGAAAAACTGGTACATAGTTCTAACTTGCTTATAACTGACTGCCTTCTCTCTATATTTGTGTTTTATATGTATTGTTTTCCTTAGGTAGTACAGTATGAGGGTATAGCACATTTTGCGTCTGATCCCACCAAAGGAGTATTTTTTTATTTTTTTAAATGGGGCATGGTAATTGGGGCGTGGCCACAAAAGTGGGTGTGGTCAAACAAATTGCTGCGCTGTGTGCGCCAAATCTTTATGTCCCTCTTTTCATTTTTCAAATGTTGGGAGGTGTGTGGAGGGAGTGTTTCCTAAGGTAGGGGGCGAGTGAGTTACGGGAGGAAAAGGAAATCTAAGTGATTAAGGGGATGCTGCGGCCTTACTATTAACCTTTGAACAACAGGAGTTGCTGGTATTTAAAGATTTCAAAGAGGCTGTTCATTGTTACATTATTTTTGTTAGGGGTTTACATGTCCTTTAATTTTTGTAAAGTTGCCCATAAGTATTAAGGTTATTTTTTGCACTTACTACAAGCATGGGCGTCCACAGAAGGGGGCAAGAGGGGGCACTTGCCCCCCCCTGGAAAAGTAGCAAAAAAACCAAAAACCTTACTCCGTTTCTGCACTTTCCCCTCAAGCCCGTTTTTGCTGTGCTCCGATTGGATCTTTCTTCTTGTGGATTCACCAATCAGAGCACAGCTTCCTTGACAGACAGTAAAATTGACCAATCAGAGCACAGATGCACACAGGGATCGGGAGATTTTGCAAACTGAAAACAGAAATAAAGACTGAAAAGATGAATCTGCAGCTGTAACTTTACCTGAGAACCAACTCTCAACTTTTGCTGCAGATTTCATCCCACAGGTACTATACAGTTCTAAAGAATCACTAGCTGACATTAAATTGTTTAATTTATATTCTATCCCCTACCCTAACACATGGAGGGTAAGTTAACTCTTTCCCTCTGAAAAAGCTCATTGTGTGTTTATATATTTGTTGTTGTTTTTTGCACTTACTATTTTTTTTTTTTTTTTGTCATTGTTTTGTTCATTTATAGTAAGTTACAGTGGGGCCAATGTTGTGTATCAGTGCCAGTGTTATAGTGCCAGGGCCTGAATATCTGCCATCTGTACCCACTGCTCCTCATGGCATATAATGTGCTGGGTTTGTAACTACGGACTGCGTCTCACTGTATATAATGGGGAGTCAGTACCCACTGCCTTTCTTGCTATAAAACTAACCTAAACACATCTAAAGGGGTGGTTCACTTTTAAGTTAACCTTTAGTATGTTATAAAATGGCCTATTCCTAGCAACTTTGCAATTGGTCTTCCTAATTAATTTTTTTGAATAATTTGCCTTTCTCTTCTGCCTCTATACAGATTTCAAATGGGGGCCAAAAATATTGTTCTGCGAGGCTACAATTTTATTATTATTATAATTTTGTATTACTTATTTTTCCAAGTAGGCCCCTTAACTATTCATATTCCCATCTCTTGTTTAAATCACTACCTGGTTGCTAGGGTAAATAAGACCCTAGCAACCAGATAGCTGCTGAAATACCAAATGGAGAGCTGCTGAACAAAAAGCTAAATAACTGAAAAACCATTAAAAATAAAAGTGAATTCGAATGCGAACTACCCCTTTAAGCTAACTGATCCCAAACACAAATGTTTGCAGATCCCCTAACAGAAGTGCGCGTATGAATACTTTTACTACTAATACTAAACATTTTAGGGTAAAAAAAAAAGCACCCCCACCCGCACTTTTGTACAGTATCCCTGGGAGTCAGTGGGAACGGCAAGAGGTAGTTGGGAGGTTAACTTTTTACGTCAGCAGTGAATCCACTAAGTGTCACATTAGCTGTAGGTCAGTCTGTGTATGGGCCATATTTAGCCTCCCCTAGTATCATCCTGCAAAAAAAAAAATATATATATATATTTATCTGTTGCAGGATGATGCTAGCTTACTTGCCCCCCCTTGGAAAATTTTCTGCGGACGCCCATGACTACAAGCCATCTGTACCTTAGAATAAACAATGTCACTATTACCTTTATTTTCTACAGTAGTTTTTGCAGGTTCTGTGCTTGAGGAAACGCTGGCTGTGCTGCCTTTGGGTGTTGTTTTTTCTGTGTTTGAGGAAACGCTGGCTGTGCTGCCCTCGGGTGTTGTTTTTTCAGTGTTCGAGGAAACGCTGGCTGTGCTGCCTTTGGGTGTTGTTTTTTCAGTGTTCGAGGAAACGCTGGCTGTGCTGCCCTCTGGTGTTGTTTTTTCAGAGTTTGAGGAAACGCTGGCTGTGCTGCCCTCGGATGTTGTTTTTTCTGTGTTCGAGGAAACGCTGGCTGTGCTGCCTTTGGGTGTTGTTTTTTCTGTGTTCGAGGAAACGCTGGCTGTGCTGCCTTTGGTTGTTGTTTTTTCTGTGTTCGAGGAAACGCTGGCAGTGCTGCCTTTGGGTGTTGTTTTTTCTGTGTTTGAGGAAACGCTGGCTGTGCTGCCCTCGGTTGTTGTTTTTTCTGTGTTCGAGGAAACGCTGGCAGTGCTGCCTTTGGGTGTTGTTTTTTCTGTGTTTGAGGAAATGCTGGCTGTGCTGCCCTTGGTTGTTGTTTTTTCTGTGTTTGAGGAAACGCTGGCAGTGCTGCCCTCTGGTGTTGTTTTTTCTGTGTTCGAGGAAACGCTGGCTGTGCTGCCTTTGGGTGTTGTTTTTTCTGTGTTTGAGGAAACGCTGGCATTGCTGCCTTTGGGTGTTGTTTTTTCTGTGTTTGAGGAAACGCTGGCAGTGCTGCCCTCTGGTGTTGTTTTTTCTGTGTTTGAGGAAACGCTGGCAGTGCTGCCCTCTGGTGTTGTATTTTCTGTGTTTGAGGAAACGCTGGCAGTGCTGCCCTCTGGTGTTGTTGTTTTTTCTGTGTTTGAGGAAACGCTGGCTGTGCTGCCTTTGGGTGTTGTTTTTTCTGTGTTTGAGGAAACGCTGGCTGTGCTGCCCTCTGGTGTTGTTTTTTCTGTGTTTGAGGAAACGCTGGCAGTGCTGCCCTCTGGTGTTGTTTTTTCTGTGTTTGAGGAGACGCTGGCTGTGCTGCCGTCTGGTGTTGTTTTTTCTGTGTTTGAGGAAACGCTGGCTGTGCTGCCCTCTGGTGTTGTTTTTTCTGTGTTTGAGGAAACGCTGGCTGTGCTGCCCTCTGGTGTTGTTTTTTCTGTGTTTGAGGAAACGCTGGCTGTGCTGCCCTCTGGTGTTGTTTTTTCTGTGTTTGAGGAGACGCTGGCTGTGCTGCCGTCTGGTGTTGTTTTTTCTGTGTTTGAGGAAACGCTGGCTGTGCTGCCCTCTGGTGTTGTTTTTTCTGTGTTTGAGGAAACGCTGGCTGTGCTGCCGTCTGGTGTTGTTTTTTCTGTATTTGAGGAAACGCTGGCTGTGCTGCCCTCGGGTGTTGTCTTTTCTGTGTTTGGGGAAGCGCCGGTTGTGCTGCCTTCAGGTGTTGTATTTTCTGTGTTTGAGCAAATGCAGGTTGTGCTGACCTCGGGTGTTGTGTTTTCTGTCTTTGAGGAAACGCTGGCTGTGCTGCCTTCGGGTGTTGTATTTTCTGTGTTCAAGCAAACACAGGTTGTGCTGCCCTTGGGTGTTGTGTTTTCTGTGTTTGAGGAAATGCCGGTTGTGCTGCCTTCAGGTGTTGAGTATTCTGTGTTTGAGGAAACGCTGGCTGTGCTGCCTTCGGGTGTTGTATTTTCTGTGTTTGAGCAAATGCAGGTTGTGCTGACCTTCGGTGTTGTGTTTTCTGTGTTTGAGGAAACGCTAGCTGTGCTGCCCTCGGGTGTTGTGTTTTCTGTGTTCGAGCAAACACAGGTTGTTCTGCCCTCGGGTGCTGTATTTTCTGTGTTTGAGGAAACGCTGGCTGTGCTGCCTTCAGGTGTTGAGTATTCTGTGTTTGAGGAAACGCTGGCTGTGCTGCCTTCGGGTGTTATATTTTCTGTGTTTGAGCAAACGCAGGTTGTGCTGACCTCGGGTGTTGTGTTTTCTGTGTTTGAGGAAACGCTGGGTGTGGTGCCCTCGGGTGTTGTATTTTCTGTGTTTAAGCAAACGCAGGTTGTGCTGACCTCAGGTGTTGTATTTTCTGTGTTAGAGGAAACGCTGGCTGTGCTGCTCTCGGGTGTTGTGTTTTCTGTGTTTGAGCAAACACAGGTTGTGCTGCCCTCGGGTGTTGTGTTTTCTGTGCTTGAAGAAACGCTGGCTGTGCTGCCCTCAGGCGTTGTGTTTTCTGTGTTTGAGCAAACACAGGTTGTGCTGACCTCGGGTGTTGTATATTCTGTGTTTGAGGAAACGCTGGCTGTGCTGCCTTCGGGTGTTGTATTTTCTGTGTTTGAGCAAACGCAGGTTGTGCTGACCTTGGGTGTTGTGTTTTCTGTGTTTGAGGAAACGCTGGGTGTGCTGCCCTTGGGTGTTGTATTTTCTGTGTTTGAGCAAACACAGGTTGTGCTGACCTCGGGTGTTGTATATTCTGTGTTTGAGGAAACGCTGGCTGTGCTGCCCTTGGGTGTTGTATTTTCTGTGTTTGAGCAAACGCAGGTTGTGCTGACCTCAGGTGTTGTATTTTCTGTGTTAGAGGAAACGTTGGGTGTGGTGCCCTCGGGTGTTGTATTTTCTGTGTTTGAGCAAACGCAGGTTGTGCTGACCTCAGGTGTTGTATTTTCTGTGTTAGAGGAAACGCTGGCTGTGCTGCTCTCAGGTGTTGTGTTTTCTGTGTTTGAGCAAACACAGGTTGTGCTGCCCTCGGGTGTTGTGTTTTCTGTGCTTGAAGAAAAGCTGGCTGTGCTGCCCTCGGGTGTTGTATTTTCTGTGTTTGAGCAAACGCAGGTTGTGCTGACCTCGGGTGTTGTATTTTCTGTGTTTGAGGAAACGCTGGCTGTGCTGCCCTCGGGTGTTGTATTTTCTGTGTTTGAGCAAACGCAGGTTGTGCTGACCTCGGGTGTTGTATTTTCTGTGTTTGAGGAAACGCTGGCTGTGCTACCTTCGGGTGTTGTGTTTTCTGTGTTTGAGCAAACACAGGTTGTGCTGATCTCGGGTGTTGTGTTTTCTGTGTTTGAGGAAACGCTGGCTGTGCTGCCCTCGGGTGTTGTATTTTCTGTGTTTGAGCAAACGCAGGTTGTGCTGCCCTCGGGTGTTGTATTTTCTGTGTTTGAGCAAACGCAGGTTGTGCTGACCTCGGGTGTTGTGTTTTCTGTGTTTGAGGAAACACTGTCTATGCTGCCCTCGGGTGTTGTATTTTCTGTGTTTGAGCAAATGCCGGTTGTGCTGACCTCGGGTGTTGTATATTCTGTGTTTGAGGAAACGCTGGCTGTGCTGCCCTTGGGTGTTGTATTTTCTGTGTTTGAGCAAACGCAGGTTGTGCTGACCTCAGGTGTTGTATTTTCTGTGTTAGAGGAAACGTTGGGTGTGGTGCCCTCGGGTGTTGTATTTTCTGTGTTTGAGCAAACGCAGGTTGTGCTGACCTCAGGTGTTGTATTTTCTGTGTTAGAGGAAACGCTGGCTGTGCTGCTCTCAGGTGTTGTGTTTTCTGTGTTTGAGCAAACACAGGTTGTGCTGCCCTCGGGTGTTGTGTTTTCTGTGCTTGAAGAAAAGCTGGCTGTGCTGCCCTCGGGTGTTGTATTTTCTGTGTTTGAGCAAACGCAGGTTGTGCTGACCTCGGGTGTTGTATTTTCTGTGTTTGAGGAAACGCTGGCTGTGCTACCTTCGGGTGTTGTATTTTCTGTGTTTGAGCAAACGCAGGTTGTGCTGACCTCGGGTGTTGTATTTTCTGTGTTTGAGGAAACGCTGGCTGTGCTGCCTTCGGGTGTTGTATTTTCTGTGTTTGAGCAAACGCAGGTTGTGCTGACCTCGGGTGTTGTGCTTTCTGTGTTTGAGGAAACACTGGCTGTGGTGCCATCGGGTGTTGTATTTTCTGTGTTTGAGCAAACGCAGGTTGTGCTGACCTCGGGTGTTGTGTTTTCTGTGTTTGAGGAAACACTGGCTGTGCTGCCCTCGGGTGTAGTATTTTCTGTGTTTGAGCAAACGCAGGTTGAGCTGACCTCGGATGGTGTGCTTTCTGTGTTTGAGGAAACACTGGCTGTGGTGCCCTCGGGTGTTGTATTTTCTGTGTTTGAGCAAACGCAGGTTGTGCTGACCTCGGGTGTTGTGTTTTCTGTGTTTGAGGAAACACTGGCTGTGGTGCCCTCGGGTGTTGTATTTTCTGTGTTTGAGCAAACGCAGGTTGTGCTGACCTCGGGTGTTGTTTTTTCTGTGTTTGAGGAAACGCTGGCTGTGCTGCCCTCAGGTGTTGTGTTTTCTGTGTTTGAGCAAACACAGGTTGTGCTGCCCTCGGGTGTTTTGTTTTCTGTGCTTGAGGAAACGCTGGCTGTGCTGCCCTCGGGTTTTTTGTTTTCTGTGTTTGAGCAAACACAGGTTGTGCTTCCCTCGGGTGTTGTGTTTTCTGTGCTTGAGGAAACGCTGACTGTGCTGCCCTCGGGTGTTGTGTTTTCTGTGTTTGAGGAAACGCTGACTGTGCTGCTCTCGGGTGTTGTGTTTTCTGTGTTTGAGCAAATGCAGGTTGTGCTGCCCTCGGGTGTTGTGTTTTCTGTGCTTGAGGAAACGCTGACTGTGCTTCCCTCGGGTGTTGTGTTTTCTGTGTTTGAGGAAACGCTGGCTGTGCTTCCCTCGGGTGCTGTATTTTCTGTGTTTGAGGAAACGCTGACTGTGCTTCCCTCGGGTGTTGTGTTTTCTTTGCTTGAGGAAACGCTGACTGTGCTTCCCTCGGGTGTTGTATTTTCTGTGTTTGAGGAAACGCTGGCTGTGCTGCCTTCGGGTGTTGTATTTTCTGTGTTTGAGCAAACGCAGGTTGTGCTGACCTTGGGTGTTGTGTTTTCTGTGTTTGAGGAAACGCTGGCTGTGCTGCCCTCGGGTGTTGTATTTTCTGTGTTTGAGCAAACGCAGGTTGTGCTGCCCTCGGATGTTGTATATTCTGTGTTTGAGGAAACGCTGACTGTGCTGCCTTCGGGTGTTGTATTTTCTGTGTTTGAGCAAACGCAGGTTGTGCTGATCTTGGGTGTTGTGTTTTCTGTGTTTGAGGAAATGCTGGCTGTGCTGCTGTCGGGTGTTGTGTTTTCTGTATTTGAGCAAACACAGGTTGTGCTTCTCTCGGGTGTTGTGTTTTCTCTGCTTAAGGAAACGCAGGCTGTGCTGCTGTCGGGTGATGTGTTGCAGGCTGTGCCACCCTTAGGATCTGCAAATGAAACACATTTAATTGTTAATAATGCTTCCTGTAAATTTAATTGTGCTCCTTAAAAAAAAAAACAATATTAACAAACATTTTTGGAAAATCTGAGGAACCCAACAAATCCTGGTTTGATATCCTCTGTAGTTATTCTGTTAGAAGAAGGTAGGTGTTATTGTGTGTGTATCAGTCCCCATAATGTTCCAGCTTAATGTCCACCTCTCAATGATTGGCATTTCTATTTGTGTTTGTCAGTCCTGCCTCTGTCCCAATACATCTCTCAATATAAACATTTATTAACCACCCAATATACTGTAACCCTTTCTTGGCACACTCACTTAATTTGGGCTGTATAAATAGAAACAGGAGATTTCTTTGTTCTCTTTGAATTATAGATACTGGGAACTGGGATGTAGCGCAGTGCCTCCACCTAGTGGACACTGAGGAACACACCTCTAGGGGATTTCCACTAGAAATAATCACACACAGTTTTGCAGCAATATCAAATTTTATATAACTGTTGAAAATGGAAGTAAAACAACTTTATGGATAACTGATTATCCTGCTCTGAGGAACCTGTGCAGTCTATCCACAGCTGGCACAGTCAGTCTCTATAGATGCCCAGTTCCCACTTGGATCCGGATAAACCACAACCCCTTTTGTCAGTTCAGTCCCTTCCCCAAGAGCTCTTTAGTCCCCCCAGGTAGCACTACCTGCCCCAGAGTACCTTCCCTTTATAAAGGTGGCTGCTCCCACATAGCAGGCAAATGAGCAATACATAGTAACATAGTAACATAGTAACATAGTAAGTTGGGTTGAAAAAAGACATACGTCCATCAAGTTCAACCATAATGCCTATATATAACCTGCCTAACTGCTAGTTGATCCAGAGGAAGGCAAAAAACCCCATCTGAAGCCTCTCTAATTTGCCGCAGAGGGGAAAAAATTCCTTCTTGACTCCAAGATGGCAATCGGACCCGTCCCTGGGGCAACTTGTACTGAGAGCTATCTCCCATAACCCTGTATTCCCTCACTTGTACTGAGAGCTATCCCCCCTACCCCTGTATTCCCTCACTTGTACTGAGAGCTATCCCCCCTACCCCTGTATTCCCTCACTTGTACTGAGAGCTATCCCCCCTACCCCTGTATTCCCTCACTTGTACTGAGAGCTATCCCCCTACCCCTGTATTCCCTCACTTGTACTGAGAGCCATCTCCCCTACCCCTGTATTCCCTCACTTGTACTGAGAGCTATCCCCCTACCCCTGTATTCCCTCACTTGTACTGAGAGCTATCTCCCATACCCCTGTATTCCCTCACTTGTACTGAGAGCTATCTCCCCTACCTCTGTATTCCCTCACTTGTACTGAGAGCTATCTCCCCTACCCCTGTATTCCCTCACTTGTACTGAGAGCTATCCCCCCTACCCCTGTATTCCCTCACTTGTACTGAGAGCTATCCCCCCTACCCCTGTATTCCCTCACTTGTACTGAGAGCTATCACCCCTACCCCTGTATTCCCTCACTTGTACTGCGAGCTATCCCCCTACCCCTGTATTCCCTCACTTGTACTGAGAGCTATCTCCCCTACCCCTGTATTCCCTCACTTGTACTGAGAGCTATCCCCCATACCCCTGTATTCCCTCACTTGTACTGAGAGCTATCCCCCCTACCCCTGTATTCCCTCACTTGTACTGAGAGCTATTTCCCATACCCCTGTATTCCCTCACTTGTACTGAGAGCTATCCCCCCTACCCCTGTATTCCCTCACTTGTACTGAGAGCTATCCCCCCTACCCCTGTATTCCCTCACTTGTACTGAGAGCTATCCCCCTACCCCTGTATTCCCTCACTTGTACTGAGAGCTATCTCCCCTACCCCTGTATTCCCTCACTTGTACTGAGAGCTATCCCCCCTACCCCTGTATTCCCTCACTTGTACTGAGAGCTATCCCCCTACCCCTGTATTCCCTCACTTGTACTGAGAGCTATCCCCCTACCCCTGTATTCCCTCACTTGTACTGAGAGCTATCCCCCTACCCCTGTATTCCCTCACTTGTACTGAGAGCTATCTCCCATACCCCTGTATTCCCTCACTTGTACTGAGAGCTATCTCCCCTACCTCTGTATTCCCTCACTTGTACTGAGAGCTATCTCCCCTACCCCTGTATTCCCTCACTTGTACTGAGAGCTATCTCCCCTACCCCTGTATTCCCTCACTTGTACTGAGAGCTATCTCCCCTACCCCTGTATTCCCTCACTTG
The DNA here is from genome assembly GCF_000004195.4 of Xenopus tropicalis. Taxonomy (NCBI): domain Eukaryota; kingdom Metazoa; phylum Chordata; class Amphibia; order Anura; family Pipidae; genus Xenopus; species Xenopus tropicalis. The sequence continues at coordinate 142,597,145 of NC_030679.2, read as the reverse complement.
TACTGAGAGCTATCTCCCATACCCCTGTATTCCCTCACTTGTACTGAGAGCTATCTCCCCTACCCCTGTATTCCCTCACTTGTACTGAGAGCCATCTCCCCTACCCCTGTATTCCCTCACTTGTACTGAGAGCTATCTCCCATACCCCTGTATTCCCTCACTTGTACTGAGAGCTATCTCCCCTACCCCTGTATTCCTTCACTTGTACTGAGAGCTATCCCCCTACCCCTGTATTCCCTCACTTGTACTGAGAGCTATCCCCCATACCCCTGTATTCCCTCACTTGTACTGAGATCTATCTCCCCTACCCCTGTATTCCCTCACTTGTACTGAGAGCCATCTCCCCTACCCCTGTATTCCCTCACTTGTACTGAGAGCTATCTCCCCTACCCCTGTATTCCCTCACTTGCTAAGAATCCATCCAGCCCCTTCTTAAAGTTATATAATGTATCAGCCAGCACGACTGATTCGGGGAGGGAATTCCAGAACTTCACAGCTCTCACTGTAAAAATACCTGTTCTCACCAAGGGACACACACAGAGATTCCACAGAGGACTTTGTACTCCCTGGCAGCCCAGCAGACTCTTATCCTGTCAATCTGAACGCACAACAGTTTGTACTGGCTGCTCACTCTGTATCTCTCTTTCAACACTGGCAAACAACAGCAGGGGCTCCCTTTATCAACTGCTGGGCCCACCCCTAGATTTTTGGCTCCAAAAACTGAGCACACTTCCTCCCAGAGGTGCACTGCTGCATCCAGCCAATCGCGTTCCTCCCCAGGCTGTAGCTAGGCTGGATGATATCACAGACTGAGAAACAGGGTACAATACGTTTAGGATAGTGAGTGGCCAGTCTTCTACATATGATTTTTCATATTCCCCCATGATGGTTTTATACTAATTCTAGCGGTGATAACATAAAGACTGGGCCCCATACAGAGAAGGCTTGCATCCGAGGCAATAGTGTTAGTACTGGTGCAAGCTAAGGGAATTTTAAGTGAACAGTTTTTGCAGAAGTTACGTAAATTGTGTAACTTTATGTGTAACTTATGCAATTTGCTTAACAAACACAATTGTACCCCTTTCCTCCCCTGATGGCGGCCCTGCACCCCGCGCATGCGCAGTAGCTCCTCTCCTCATGTCCTCATGTGCTCCTCATCATCTGGTCCTGTAGCACTGAGAAGAGTTAATTTTACCGCATTGCGTTAAAAGAATAGTAACACAAGATTCACACATGTGAAGCGTTAAATGTGCTAAATATCGCATTAGTCTATGCGAAAATTAACCCCTACTTGGGGGAGGCAGTAATTATAGAAAAGTACAGTTCATGAGCTTTTGGCAACACAATAAGGACTTTGCAGTGGGATTTATTCAGTCTGTGTTGGCCCCAGAGTGATGCAGCCGCCAGTTTGCAGGGAAACAGTAATTTTCCGAAAGTAATGGTGTGTATGGCTAATATGGCGTGCGTTTTACGCAGGGTGCACAAATTGTCGCACAAGTGGCGCACGTTAATTAGCGCGTGTTGCGTCAGATACCGCACGAAAATAGTCTTCGCGACTTAAATAACGCAAACAGCATCACGTCTAAATTAATGCAAGTATCCTTTTAGTGAATCGTTTTAACATACCTTAGTGAATCAGCCCTCATGTTGTCTATAAAAGGTTTTTATGAGGTGTATAAAGTCTGGTAATGAAAAATGACCATTATGTTATTCATTAAACATGGGTCTGTACCCTGTATTGTGCTAAGGCACCGGGGTATAGAACTAACCCTAATTTAGGGGTGGCCAAGGGGCACCTGAGATAAATGGTCTTCAATCCAGAAAGGGGTAAAGCTGGCCATACACGCACCGATACTATCGTACGAAACCTCGTTTCGTACGATATTCAGTGCGTGTATGGTATGTCGGCGAGTCGACCGATATCGCAGGAAGCTGCTGATATCGGACGACTAGCCGATCGGCCAGGTTAGAAAATTTTGATCGGGCGCCTGACCAAAATCTGTCAGGGCTGAATCGGCAGCTCTTGATGGGTCAGGGGCAAAACAAACATTGCACACCTTCATTATTTGTATGAAGCAGTTCTGTTCTATCACTTTGTTTCCCTACGGCAAAAGTAATGTCATGCCATTAACACTTAGCTATTCCCTAATCCATCAGCCCTTATTCATTTAACGACCATACGATAATAGGTATAATTGTCATAATTGTTCATCATCAGATGAAATGAATAGGACAATAAATAATAAAATAAACTATAATGTAGTGCCCAGCAAAATTCGTTGGTTTTCATTGTACTAAATAACAAACCCCGAACTGACAAGGTAGTTGCACCCTGGTAAGCCTGACCTTATTTCATCTTTGATTTAATACTTGCACATCAATGGACTGTCCCCTCACACCTGAGGGGACAAGTCTTATCCTGCTCAGGTAGCAGGAAGCAGCAGAGGAAGGAACCAATTTATGGGCCAGTTCCATAGAAACAAGTTGTTGGCATAAGTTCTTTTCCAAGAGGCTTACCTGGATATTCAAGTTCCCCAGGCACTATTTTAGGAATTTCTTGCGGACGCTAGACTCTCACCTCAACCAAGTGTAATGACAAAGAGAAGTTAATTGCTTTGGGCTACTATGGGGCCCATTCATTAAAGAACGCTTTACCACAAATGAGGAAAAATTCTTATTTTTTCTAATTGTTAGGACTTTTGGTATTGAACACGATAATATCGTTAAAATAGAATGACTTTTTTGTGGTTTTCATTAAATTCCACAAAAAAGTCGTTTTTTTTTTCGCAAAGACTACGGCCATTATGTATTCATTCAAGCTTCGGTATCGTGACTATCTTTTGGCCAGGTTGGATCTGTAGAGTGCCATTGGGGTTGATTCACTAAGGGGCTGATTTACTAAGACACGAATTCCGACCGAATTGGAAAAATTCCGATTGGAAAACGAACATTTTGCGACTTTTTCGTATTTTTTGCGATTTTTTCGGCGCCTTTACGACTTTTCGGAAATTATCGCGACATTTTCGTTACCAATACAATTTGCGCGAAAAAACGCGAGTTTTTCGTAGCCATTCCGAAAGTTGCGATTTTTTTTTTGTAGCGTTAAAACTTGCGCGAAAAGTTGCGCTTTTTTCGTAGCGTTAAAACTTAAAAGGCGCGACGTTTTAACACTACGAAAAAATCGCAAATTTTTGTGCAAGTTTTAACGCTACGAAAAAATCGCAACTTTCGGAATGGCTACGAAAAAATCGTATTGGTAACGAAAAAGTCGCGATAATTTTCCGAAAAAATTGCAAAATACCGATCATTACGAAAAAAACGCAATCGGACGCATTCGGCCCGTTCGTGAGTAAGTAAATGGGCCCCTAAAGGTCAATAACACTTATCGCATGCTTTTTTTCATTAAAAAGCATGCGATAATTAAGTCCCGATTCATCAAGGTCATTTCGCATGCGTTAATCCACATATCGCATGCGCAAAAAACCACACTATCGCAATGCATTAATTAGCGAATAGAAATAGTACTAACGCATGATTCACAAACACATATGAACGCACTAAATATCGCATTAGTCTGTGCGAAAATGAACCCCTACTTGGGGCAGGCGGTAATTATAGAAAAGTACAGTTAATGAGCTTTTGGCAACACAACATGGACTTTGCAGTGGGATTTATTCCAGTCTGTGTTGGCCCCAGAGTGATGCAGCCGCCAGTTTGCAGGGAAATGGGCATTTTCAGAACAGTAGGTTTCAGCAAGTAATGGTTACGTGCATAATAGCGTGCGCTAATATAGCACGCGGCGAAATATTTATATATAAAAAACATGAAAACCTTGACTTTTTCGCCTTTTTTTCGACGTGAAAAAAATGCAACTTTTTGTATTGTCCCGCAAAAGCCAGCATAAAAAAAAAAACAGTAAACCTCTTAGATCTTCCAATTGTAAGGGACATCTATGACTTCTACATGATCTTGACAAGGTTTTAGCTTCAGTGTTTTAGCATTTAGAATTTTTGCAATTTTGACACTTAATAAATTGCTAAAAAAAAGCATTTCTCTTATTTATAGGCTTTTATTGCATTGTTCCCTGTCTTCTCTCTTCCTATATTGTTTTACTGTACAGTGCTGCATATACAGGTATGGGACCTGTTATCTAGAATGCTCAGGACCTGGGGTTTTCTGGATAAGGGATCTTTCCGTAATTTGGATCTCCATAACTTAAGTCTGCTAAAAATCATTTAAATATTAAATAAACCCAATAGGGCTGTTCTGCCCCAATAAGGGGTAATTATATCTTAGTTGGGATCAAGTACAGGTACTGTTTTATTATTACAGAGAAAAGGGAATCATTTAACCATTAAATAAACCCAATAGGGCTGTTCTGCCCCAATAAGGGGTAATTATATCTTAGTTGGGATCAAGTACAGGTACTGTTTTATTATTACAGAGAAAAGGGAATCATTTAACCATTAAATAAACCCAATAGGGCTGTTCTGCCCCAATAAGGGGTAATTATATCTTAGTTGGGATCAAGTACAGGTACTGTTTTATTATTACAGAGAAAAGGGAATCATTTAACCATTAAATAAACCCAATAGGGCTGTTCTGCCCCCAATAAGGGCTAATTATATCTTAGTTGGGATCAAGTACAGGTACTGTTTTATTATTACAGAGAAAAGGGAATCATTTAACCATTAAATAAACCCAATAGGGCTGTTCTGCCCCAATAAGGGGTAATTATATCTTAGTTGGGATCAAGTACAGGTACTGTTTTATTATTACAGAGAAAAGGGAATCATTTAACCATGAAATAAACCCAATAGGGCTGTTCTGCCCCAATAAGGGGTAATTATATCTTAGTTGGGATCAAGTACAGGTACTGTTTTATTATTACAGAGAAAAGGGAATCATTTAACCATTAAATAAACCCAATAGGGCTGTTCTGCCCCCAATAAGGGCTAATTATATCTTAGTTGGGATCAAGTACAGGTACTGTTTTATTATTACAGAGAAAAGGGAATCATTTAACCATGAAATAAACCCAATAGGGCTGTTCTGCCCCAATAAGGGGTAATTATATCTTAGTTGGGATCAAGTACAGGTACTGTTTTATTATTACAGAGAAAAAGTGAATTATTTTTAAAAATTGGCCTTTCCATAATTCAGAACTTTCTGGATAATGGGTCTCTGGATAAGGGATCCCATACCTGTACAAGTAGCACTATATAAACACAATGGGGTCGATTAACTAAAGTGCGATAAAACATGCACTATTTATAGCGTGCGTTAAAAATTGTATCGCGTCTAAATGATCGCGTCTTAACGCACGATTCACTATAAGCATACTTGCATTATTTAACTCGCGAAGACTATTTCCATGCTGTATTTGACGGTACATGCGCTAAATAACGCACGCGTTTAGTCGCCGCATATAAATAGTAGCATATAAATAGTAGCATATAAATGGTAGCATATAAATAGTAGCATATAAATAGTAGCATATAAATAGTAGCATATAAATGGTATCATATAAATGGTAGCATATAAATGGTAGCATATAAATGGTAGCATATAAATAGTAGCATATAAATGGTAGCATATAAATGGTAGCATATAAATAGTAGCATATAAATGGTAGCATATAAATAGTAGCATATAAATGGTAGCATATAAATAGTAGCATATAAATGGTAGCATATAAATAGTAGCATATAAATAGTAGCATATAAATAGTAGCTACTAGTAATGAGCAAATGTGTTCTGGTTTCTTTAGTGAAAAATTAGCAAATTTTTTTAAAGTTCCACGAAACGGCAAAAATGTTGTGCGGGCAAAAAAATAGTTGCCCGCGACTATTATTTTTTGACGCCTGTGTCAATTTTTGGACGTGCGGTGAATCTTTGCATGGCGAATTTTTTCATGCGTTTTGCCATTGGCAGATTGTTTTGCGAAACGCATGAAAAAATCCGCCGCGGAAAAATTCGCCGCACGTCCAAAAATTCGCTGCGAATCCATGCCTGGCGAAACACTTGTAGCCAAATATAAATAGTCGCGCAAATGAACGCACGCCATGTTAGCCATACACGCCAATACTTGCGGAAAATTACTGTATTAAAAATGACCATTTTGCTACAAACTGGCGGCTGCGTCACTCTGGGGGAAACACAGACTTGAATAAATAGCACTGTAAGTCCATATTTTATTGCAAAAAGCAATTTACTGTACTTTTGTATAATTATCGCCTGCCTGAAGTAGGTGTTAATTTTCACATAGCCGAATGCGATATTTAGTGCGCCAAAGTGATAGTGAATCATGCGATCGTATTCTTTTTTGTGTGCTATTTAACGCATGCGGTCGCGTGAAAAATAACGCATGCGATATGGTGACTTAACGCATGCGATAATACTATAGTGAATCGCGCACTAATTATCGCGTCTAATTTAACGCAAAAAAAATTTATCGCACTTTAGTGAATCAGCCCCCACATGCACTAATTGAAACTGCTGTAATTGCTGTTCAAAGCAATAGGTGTTTATTCCTTTCTCTTCTCTGGTTACGACTTTTGAAACCATACAGCAGAATGTGCTGTAGTTAATTAGCTGGCTTCTGCTACATTGTTTCAAGGGCCAGATAATAAATGCAGAGATTATAAACAGCCAGACATTTTTAACATTTACAAATAACGCTAAAACCAATGAAAGAGTAGCAGAAAAGTTTTGGGATAGAATCTGGTGGGAAGATATTATATCGGTCTATAAGACTTACCTGCTATCACCCCACATATGAGTATGAGCAGAGCCAAAGCCCATTGCAGGGTCCCCATCCTGAGGAACCGGGTCTCTCCCTCTGCCTCTCAGCCTTATGCCCTGTGTGTGTTTATCCCACATACTCCTCTTCCTCATATATATATATATTTATATGGGCGGTGCCAAGGGGAGGAGTCACACAAGGTCTTCCTCTATACATAAATATCAGATACCTTTATAGGGAGCAAAGTCCACCTTAGTAGTAACCAAATGGACATAACAGATCTGACTGTGATAAAAACTGAAATATTCAAAGCAAATTCACAAAATATTTCCTAGGCAAAATTCAAGTCAGTTTCGAGGTTTTTTTACAAGTTTGCAAAGTCACAAATTTGAGGTATATGATTTTTTTTTAATTAGATCAATTTTTTTATATTCTGTTTTTTTCATAAATAAGCAAGTATTTGTAGTGGAAAAAAAATGACAAACTCAAAAATTGATAAATAAGATTATGAGGGTAAAATGATTTTGTTCAACACAGAATAGAATAGAATATATCTGTGCCAAACTCCATTGTACATATTTTTTCATATGGTCTGGTATATCAACAAATATTCCAACTAGTAACTATTATACTGAATTTTCTTCAAATAGGATCCTGGGCCTTCAGAAAGGAAATTCAATTTTATTCAATTTTCCTGAATTGCCCTATAGGCCAATTTTTACCTGGTAGGCTTCAATGAATGGAAAGAACATATGCTGATCCAACACCAACTATCATCCAGTCTTGTACAGTCAGGGAAATAGAACAAGTTAAGCTTAGCTAAGGGGGCCCAGCCTGAAGGCCAGTTAGGGGGGGATTTGGGGTGAGTGCTTATTTGTGCCCTGGGTACCCCTGGAACTATAGCGGGGTGACTGTTACCCCAATGTTTCTATATATCTGTAACCTTGTTATGGGCTAAGGGGGCCCAGCCTGAAGGCCAGTTAGGGGGGGATTTGGGGTGAGTGCTTATTTGTGCCCTGGGTACCCCTGGAACTATAGCAGGGTGACTGTTACCCCAATGTTTCTATATATCTGTAACCTTGTTATGGGCTAAGGGGGCCCAGCCTGAAGGCCAGTTAGGGGGGATTTGGGGTGAGTGCTTATTTGTGCCCTGGGTACCCCTGGAACTATAGCAGGGTGACTGTTACCCCAATGTTTCTATATATCTGTAACCTTGTTATGGGCTAAGGGGGCCCAGCCTGAAGGCCAGTTAGGGGGGATTTGGGGTGAGTGCTTATTTGTGCCCTGGGTACCCCTGGAACTATAGCGGGGTGACTGTTACCCCAATGTTTCTATATATCTGTAACCTTGTTATGGGCTAAGGGGGCCCAGCCTGAAGGCCAGTTAGGGGGGGATTTGGGGTGAGTGCTTATTTGTGCCCTGGGTACCCCTGGAACTATAGCGGGGTGACTGTTACCCCAATGTTTCTATATATCTGTAACCTTGTTATGGGCTAAGGGGGCCCAGCCTGAAGGCCAGTTAGGGGGGATTTGGGGTGAGTGCTTATTTGTGCCCTGGGTACCCCTGGAACTATACCGGGGTGACTGTTACCCCAATGTTTCTATATATCTGTAACCTTGTTATGGGCTAAGGGGGCCCAGCCTGAAGGCCAGTTAGGGGGGGATTTGGGGTGAGTGCTTATTTGTGCCCTGGGTACCCCTGGAACTATAGCAGGGTGACTGTTACCCCAATGTTTCTATATATCTGTAACCTTGTTATGGGCTAAGGGGGCCCAGCCTGAAGGCCAGTTAGGGGGGATTTGGGGTGAGTGCTTATTTGTGCCCTGGGTACCCCTGGAACTATAGCAGGGTGACTGTTACCCCAATGTTTCTATATATCTGTAACCTTGTTATGGGCTAAGGGGGCCCAGCCTGAAGGCCAGTTAGGGGGGGATTTGGGGTGAGTCCTTATTTGTGCCCTGGGTACCCCTGGAACTATAGCAGGGTGACTGTTACCCCAATGTTTCTATATATCTGTAACCTTGTTATGGGCTAAGGGGGCCCAGCCTGAAGGCCAGTTAGGGGGGATTTGGGGTGAGTGCTTATTTGTGCCCTGGGTACCCCTGGAACTATAGCAGGGTGACTGTTACCCCAATGTTTCTATATATCTGTAACCTTGTTATGGGCTAAGGGGGCCCAGCCTGAAGGCCAGTTAGGGGGGGATTTGGGGTGAGTGCTTATTTGTGCCCTGGGTACCCCTGGAACTATAGCAGGGTGACTGTTACCCCAATGTTTCTATATATCTGTAACCTTGTTATGGGCTAAGGGGGCCCAGCCTGAAGGCCAGTTAGGGGGGGATTTGGGGTGAGTGCTTATTTGTGCCCTGGGTACCGCTGGAACTATAGCAGGGTGACTGTTACCCCAATGTTTCTATATATCTGTAACCTTGTTATGGGCTAAGGGGGCCCAGCCTGAAGGCCAGTTAGGGGGGGATTTGGGGTGAGTGCTTATTTGTGCCCTGGGTACCCCTGGCACTATAGCAGGGTGACTGTTACCCCAATGTTTCTATATATCTGTAACCTTGTTATGGGCTAAGGGGGCCCAGCCTGAAGGCCAGTTAGGGGGGATTTGGGGTGAGGGCTTATTTGTGCCCTGGGTACCCCTGGAACTATAGCAGGGTGACTGTTACCCCAATGTATCTATATATCTGTAACCTTGTTATGGGCTAAGGGGGCCCAGCCTGAAGGCCAGTTAGGGGGGATTTGGGGTGAGGGCTTATTTGTGCCCTGGGTACCCCTGGAACTATAGCAGGGTGACTGTTACCCCAATGTATCTATATATCTGTAACCTTGTTATGGGCTAAGGGGGCCCAGCCTGAAGGCCAGTTAGGGGGGGATTTGGGGTGAGTGCTTATTTGTGCCCTGGGTACCCCTGGAACTATAGCGGGGTGACTGTTACCCCAATGTTTCTATATATCTGTAACCTTGTTATGGGCTAAGGGGGCCCAGCCTGAAGGCCAGTTAGGGGGGATTTGGGGTGAGTGCTTATTTGTGCCCTGGGTACCCCTGGAACTATAGCAGGGTGACTGTTACCCCAATGTATCTATATATCTGTAACCTTGTTATGGGCTAAGGGGGCCCAGCCTGAAGGCCAGTTGGGGGAGATTTGGGGTGAGCACTACCCTTTTTTATATAGGTCAGCTGTCCCGGGTGCTAGTAAAAAGTAAATATATGGTATGTATATTGGATTTTATCAGTAGGAAATGAATACTGAAAACACAAAGAAATACAATTAAAGATATATATTGTACAAAATGTATTTTGTAACTACAAAAATATATTCCCGTTCACAGGATTGTTTTTGTGATTACAGTTTGACAGTGGCATTCACAGAAGTGATGTGCAGATTGATCCCCACCTGAGCTTAACCTGCCGCAGGTAGGGAGGACTAAGCCTGAATCTGCCCGTAATCTGCAAGAGCTATGCAAAGGTCCGTGCGGCGGGGGCTCAGCAGTGTTGGGGGCTCAGTGGGGCCCTAATTAATAAACAATTTCAATATATCTTATCTTTTCTGATCATAAAATATGTCAGTGGAAAGTTTAGTGAGTACAAAAAACATATTCATTAGACTGTATAGCACTGCATGGTTTTTAATTGAACACTGTTGCGGGGTTTTTTTCAAAACCCATCAGGTAATAGAGCTTCTCCAGCAGAGTCCTGTATTGGAATCTGTTTTTCCCATGGGGCTAGCCATATTCTTCATTTCCCAGGGTGCCACAGCCATGTGACCTGTGCTCTGATAAACTTCAGTCTCACTTTACTGCTGCGCTGCAAGTTGGAGTGATACCCCCCCCTCCCCCCCAGCAGCCGATCAGCAGAACAATGGGAAGGGAGCAAGATAGCAGCTCCCAGTAGGTATCAGAATAGCACTCAATAGTAAGAAATCCAAGTCCGGCTTGGGACTCCTCCAGTAACATGGGAGTAGGAGAAACAATAGGTTAGCTGAAAGCAGTTCTAATGTGTAGCGCTGGCTGAAAGCTCAGACTCAGGTACACTTTACTGCTGCGCTGCAAGTTGGAGCGATATCCCCCCCCCCCAGCAGCCGATCAGCAGAACAATGGGAAGGGAGCAAGATAGCAGCTCCCAGTAGGTATCAGAATAGCACTCAATAGTAAGAAACCCAAGTCCGGCTTGGGACTCCTCCAGTAACATGGGAGTAGGAGAAACAATAGGTTAGCTGAAAGCAGTTCTAATGTGTAGCGCTGGCTGAAAGCTCAGACTCAGGTACACTTTACTGCTGCGCTGCAAGTTGGAGCGATATCCCCCCCCCCCAGCAGCCGATCAGCAGAACAATGGGAAGGGAGCAAGATAGCAGCTCCCAGTAGGTATCAGAATAGCACTCAATAGTAAGAAATCCAAGTCCGGCTTGGGACTCCTCCAGTTACATGGGAGTAGGAGAAACAATAGGTTAGCTGAAAGCAGTTCTAATGTGTAGCGCTGGCTGAAAGCTCAGACTCAGGCACAATGCACTGAGATGGCGCCTACACACCAATATTACAGCTACAAATACATTTGTTGGTTCAAGAATAAAATGTTAAATGGCAGAGGGAATTATTTGCTATGTATATAACAAGTACCCATAAAAACCATTAAGATTCTGTTAGGGGAATAGAATACAATCTGTAAGGGAAGGGAAATTGCATTTTACACTATTCTCTTTAGACATTTTTCCACCACAAACAGCTTTTATTGCATTCCTCTACCCGTCTTTGTGCCAATTTGCCAGACGTAAGCTGCTTATCATTATGATGTTTCTTATAGGCAGAAGTTACTTAAAGTTTTATACTACTGTAAATGTGTATATATATATATACACTACCAACATAATAGCTGGGGTGTGTATGCCGGGGGCTGGTATGTACAGTAAGGTGAAGGAGTGTAAAAACAGGCGTATAAATGCCAAGGGTCCATAGAAAGAACCTTAAGAATGAAAAGAGTATTTTTAAAGATGGCCAATGTCAGATGAGTGTCTCTCTTCCCGATTTGGTCACCCACGATCTAAATCATCATACTGCCCATACTGTGTGCCTGTCACATTGATGTGATCCTCTAAATATAAATAAAAATACATCCAGGGGAGTGTAAATAATTGTATGTATATGTGTATATATAGTGAATAAAGTGCCCCCTATTGTAACATATAGGGATATTATAAGCCCCGAGGAGTTCCTTATAATATATAGTGAATAAAGTGCCCCCTATTGTAACATATAGGGATATTATAAGCCCCCGAGGAGTTCCTTATAATATATAGTGAATAAAGTACCCCCTATTGTAACATATAGGGATATTATAAGCCCCCGAGGAGTTCCTTATAATATATAGTGAATAAAGTGCCCCCTATTGTAACATATAGGGATATTATAAGCCCCCGAGGAGTTCCTTATAATATATAATGAATAAAGTGCCCCCTATTGTAACATATAGGGATATTATAAGCCCCCGAGGGGTTCCTTATAATATATAGTGAATAAAGTACCCCCTATTGTAACATATAGGGATATAATAAGCCCCCGAGGAGTTCCTTATAATATATAGTGAATAAAGTGCCCCCTATTGTAACATATAGGGATATTATAAGCCCCCGAGGAGTTCCTTATAATATATAGTGAATAAAGTGCCCCCTATTGTAACATATAGGGATATTATAAGCCCCCGAGGGGTTCCTTATAATATATAGTGAATAAAGTGCCCCCTATTGTAACATATAGGGATATTATAAGTCACTGATGAGTTCCTTATAATATATAGTGAATAAAGTACCCCCTATTGTAACATATAAGGATATTATAAGTCCCCGAGGGGTTCCTTATAATATATAGTGAATAAAGTACCCCCTATTGTAACATATAGGAATATTATAAGCCCCCGAGGAGTTCCTTATAATATATAGTGAATAAAGTGCCCCCCTATTGTAACATATAGGAATATTATAAGTCCCCGAGGGGTTCCTTATAATATATAGTGAATAAAGTACCCCCTATTGTAACATATAGGGATATTATAAGCCCCCGAGGAGTTCCTTATAATATATAGTGAATAAAGTACCCCCTATTGTAACATATAGGGATATTATAAGCCCCCGAGGGGTTCCTTATAATATATAGTGAATAAAGTGCCCCCTATTGAAACATATAGGAATATTATAAGTCCCAGAGGAGTTCCTTATAATATATAGTGAATAAAGTACCCCCTATTGTAACATATAAGGATATTATAAGTCCCCGAGGGGTTCCTTATAATATATAGTGAATAAAGTACCCCCTATTGTAAAATATAGGAATATTATTAGTCCCCGAGGGGTTCCTTATAATATATAGTGAATAAAGTGCCCCCTATTGTAACATATAGGGATATTATAAGCGCCCGAGGAGTTCCTTATGATATATAGTGAATAAAGTGCCCCCTATTGTAACATATAGGGATATTATAAGTCCCCGAGGAGTTCCTTATAATATATAGTGAATAAAGTGCCCCCTATTGTAACATATAGGGATATAATAAGCCCCCGAGGAGTTCCTTATAATATATAATGAATAAAGTGCCCCCTATTGTAACATATAGGGATATTATAAGCCCCCGAGGGGTTCCTTATAATATATAGTGAATAAAGTACCCCCTATTGTAACATATAGGGATATAATAAGCCCCCGAGGAGTTCCTTATAATATATAGTGAATAAAGTGCCCCCTATTGTAACATATAGGGATATTATAAGCCCCCGAGGAGTTCCTTATAATATATAGTGAATAAAGTGCCCCCTATTGTAACATATAGGGATATTATAAGCCCCCGAGGAGTTCCTTATAATATATAGTGAATAAAGTGCCCCCTATTGTAACATATAGGGATATTATAAGCCCCCGAGGGGTTCCTTATAATATATAGTGAATAAAGTGCCCCCTATTGTAACATATAGGGATATTATAAGTCACTGATGAGTTCCTTATAATATATAGTGAATAAAGTACCCCCTATTGTAACATATAAGGATATTATAAGTCCCCGAGGGGTTCCTTATAATATATAGTGAATAAAGTACCCCCTATTGTAACATATAGGAATATTATAAGCCCCCGAGGAGTTCCTTATAATATATAGTGAATAAAGTGCCCCCCTATTGTAACATATAGGAATATTATAAGTCCCCGAGGGGTTCCTTATAATATATAGTGAATAAAGTACCCCCTATTGTAACATATAGGGATATTATAAGTCCCAGAGGAGTTCCTTATAATATATAGTGAATAAAGTGCCCCCTATTGAAACATATAGGAATATTATAAGTCCCAGAGGAGTTCCTTATAATATATAGTGAATAAAGTACCCCCTATTGTAACATATAAGGATATTATAAGTCCCCGAGGGGTTCCTTATAATATATAGTGAATAAAGTACCCCCTATTGTAAAATATAGGAATATTATTAGTCCCCGAGGGGTTCCTTATAATATATAGTGAATAAAGTGCCCCCTATTGTAACATATAGGGATATTATAAGTCCCCGAGGAGTTCCTTATGATATATAGTGAATAAAGTGCCCCCTATTGTAACATATAGGGATATTATAAGCCCCCGAGGAGTTCCTTATAATATATAGTGAATAAAGTGCCCCCTATTGTAACATATAGGGATATTATAAGTCCCCGAGGAGTTCCTTATAATATATAGTGAATAAAGTGCCCCCTATTGTAACATATAGGGATATTATAAGCCCCCCGAGGAGTTCCTTATAATGTATAGTGAATAAAGTGCCCCCTATTGTAACATATAGGGATATTATAAGCCCCGAGGAGTTCCTTATAATATATAGTGAATAAAGTACCCCCTATTGTAACATATAGGGATATTATAAGTCCCCGAGGAGTTCCTTATAATATATAGTGAATAAAGTACCCCCTATTGTAACATATAGGGATATTATAAGCCCCGAGGAGTTCCTTATAATATATAGTGAATAAAGTACCCCCTATTGTAACATATAGGGATATTATAAGTCCCAGAGGAGTTCCTTATAATATATAGTGAATAAAGTGCCCCCTATTGTAACATATAGGGATATTATAAGTCACTGATGAGTTCCTTATAATATATAGTGAATAAAGTACCCCCTATTGTAACATATAAGGATATTATAAGTCCCCGAGGAGTTCCTTATAATATATAGTGAATAAAGTACCCCCTATTGTAACATATAGGAATATTATAAGTCCCCGAGGAGTTCCTTATAATATATAGTGAATAAAGTACCCCCTATTGTAACATATAAGGATATTATAAGTCCCCGAGGGGTTCCTTATAATATATAGTGAATAAAGTACCCCCTATTATAACATATAGGAATATTATAAGTCCCCGAGGGGTTCCTTATAATATATAGTGAATAAAGTACCCCCTATTATAACATATAGGAATATTATAAGTCCCCGAGGGGTTCCTTATAATATATAGTGAATAAAGTGCCCCCTATTGTAACATATAGGGATATTATAAGCCCCCGAGGAGTTCCTTATAATATATAGTGAATAAAGTGCCCCCTATTGTAACATATAGGGATATTATAAGCCCCCGAGGAGTTCCTTATAATATATAGTGAATAAAGTACCCCCTATTGTAACATATAGGGATATTATAAGCCCCCCGAGGAGTTCCTTATAATGTATAGTGAATAAAGTGCCCCCTATTGTAACATATAGGGATATTATAAGCCCCCGAGGAGTTCCTTATAATATATAGTGAATAAAGTACCCCCTATTGTAACATATAGGGATATTATAAGCCCCGAGGAGTTCCTTATAATATATAGTGAATAAAGTACCCCCTATTGTAACATATAGGGATATTATAAGCCCCCGAGGAGTTCCTTATAATATATAGTGAATAAAGTACCCCCTATTGTAACATATAGGGATATTATAAGCCCCCGAGGGGTTCCTTATAATATATAGTGAATAAAGTACCCCCTATTGTAACATATAGGGATATTATAAGTCCCCGAGGAGTTCCTTATAATATATCGTGAATAAAGTACCCCCTATTGTAACATATAGGGATATTATAAGTCCCCGAGGGGTTCCTTATAATATATAGTGAATAAAGTGCCCCCTATTGTAACATATAGGGATATTATAAGTCCCCGAGGAGTTCCTTATAATATATAGTGAATAAAGTGCCCCCTATTGTAACATATAGGGATATTATAAGTCCCAGAGGAGTTCCTTATAATATATAGTGAATAAAGTGCCCCCTATTGTAACATATAGGGATATTATAAGTCCCAGAGGAGTTCCTTATAATATATAGTGAATAAAGTGCCCCCTATTGTAACATATAGGGATATTATAAGCCCCCGAGGAGTTCCTTATAATGTATAGTGAATAAAGTGCCCCCTATTGTAACATATAGGGATATTATAAGTCCCCGAGGAGTTCCTTATAATATATAGTGAATAAAGTACCCCCTATTGTAACATATAGGGATATTATAAGCCCCGAGGAGTTCCTTATAATATATAGTGAATAAAGTACCCCCTATTGTAACATATAGGGATATTATAAGTCCCAGACGAGTTCCTTATAATATTTAGTGAATAAAGTACCCCCTATTGTAACATATAGGGATATTATAAGCCCCGAGGAGTTCCTTATAATATATAGTGAATAAAGTGCCCCCTATTGTAACATATAGGGATATTATAAGTCCCAGACGAGTTCCTTATAATATTTAGTGAATAAAGTACCCCCTATTGTAACATATAGGGATATTATAAGCCCCGAGGAGTTCCTTATAATATATAGTGAATAAAGTGCCCCCTATTGTAACATATAGGGATATTATAAGCCCCCGAGGAGTTCCTTATAATATATAGTGAATAAAGTACCCCCTATTGTAACATATAGGGATATTATAAGCCCCCGAGGAGTTCCTTATAATATATAGTGAATAAAGTACCCCCTATTGTAACATATAGGGATATTATAAGCCCCCGAGGGGTTCCTTATAATATATAGTGAATAAAGTACCCCCTATTGTAACATATAGGGATATTATAAGTCCCCGAGGAGTTCCTTATAATATATCGTGAATAAAGTACCCCCTATTGTAACATATAGGGATATTATAAGTCCCCGAGGGGTTCCTTATAATATATAGTGAATAAAGTGCCCCCTATTGTAACATATAGGGATATTATAAGTCCCCGAGGAGTTCCTTATAATATATAGTGAATAAAGTGCCCCCTATTGTAACATATAGGGATATTATAAGTCCCAGAGGAGTTCCTTATAATATATAGTGAATAAAGTGCCCCCTATTGTAACATATAGGGATATTATAAGTCCCAGAGGAGTTCCTTATAATATATAGTGAATAAAGTGCCCCCTATTGTAACATATAGGGATATTATAAGCCCCCCGAGGAGTTCCTTATAATGTATAGTGAATAAAGTGCCCCCTATTGTAACATATAGGGATATTATAAGTCCCCGAGGAGTTCCTTATAATATATAGTGAATAAAGTACCCCCTATTGTAACATATAGGGATATTATAAGCCCCGAGGAGTTCCTTATAATATATAGTGAATAAAGTACCCCCTATTGTAACATATAGGGATATTATAAGTCCCAGACGAGTTCCTTATAATATTTAGTGAATAAAGTACCCCCTATTGTAACATATAGGGATATTATAAGCCCCGAGGAGTTCCTTATAATATATAGTGAATAAAGTGCCCCCTATTGTAACATATAGGGATATTATAAGTCCCAGACGAGTTCCTTATAATATTTAGTGAATAAAGTACCCCCTATTGTAACATATAGGGATATTATAAGCCCCGAGGAGTTCCTTATAATATATAGTGAATAAAGTGCCCCCTATTGTAACATATAGGGATATTATAAGCCCCCGAGGAGTTCCTTATAATATATAGTGAACAAAGTACCCCCTATTGTAACATATAGGGATATTATAAGCTCCGAGGAGTTCCTTATAATATATAGTGAATAAAATACCCCCTATTGTAACATATAGGGATATTATAAGTCCCAGAGGAATTCCTTATAATATTTAGTGAATAAAGTGCCCCCTATTGTAACATATAGGGATATTATAAGCCCCCGAGGAGTTCTTTATATTATATAGTGAATAAAGTGCCCCCTATTGTAACATATAGGGATATTATAAACCCCCCGAGGAGTTCCTTATAATGTATAGTGAATAAAGTACCCCCTATTGTAACATATAGGGATATTTTAAGTCCCAGAGGAGTTCCTTATAATGTATAGTGAATAAAGTACCCCCTATTGTAACATATAGGGATATTATAAGTCCCAGAGGAGTTCCTTATAATATATAGTGAATAAAGTACCCCCTATTGTAACATATAGGGATATTATAAGCCCCGAGGAGTTCCTTATAATATTTAGTGAATAAAGTGCCCCCTATTGTAACATATAGGGATATTATAAGTCCCAGAGGAGTTCCTTATAATATATAGTGAATAAAGTACCCCCTATTGTAACATATAGGGATATTATAAGTCCCAGAGGAGTTCCTTATAATATTTAGTGAATAAAGTGCCCCCTATTGTAACATATAGGGATATTATAAGCCCCCGAGGAGTTCTTTATATTATATAGTGAATAAAGTGCCCCCTATTGTAACATATAGGGATATTATAAGCCCCCGAGGAGTTCCTTATAATATATAGTGAATAAAGTGCCCCCTATTGTAACATATAGGGATATTATAAGTCCCCGAGGAGTTCCTTATAATATATAGTGAATAAAGTGCCCCCTATTGTAACATATAAGGATATTATAAGTCCCCGAGGAGTTCCTTATAATATATAGTGAATAAAGTACCCCCTATTGTAACATATAGGAATATTATAAGTCCCCGAGGAGTTCCTTATAATATATAGTGAATAAAGTACCCCCTATTGTAACATATAAGGATATTATAAGTCCCGAGGGGTTCCTCATAATATATAGTGAATAAAGTACCCCCTATTATAACATATAGGGATATTATAAGTCCCCGAGGGGTTCCTTAAAATATATAGTGAATAAAGTACCCCCTATTATAACATATAGGGATATTATAAGCCCCCGAGGAGTTCCTTATAATATATAGTGAATAAAGTGCCCCCTATTGTAACATATAGGGATATTATAAGCCCCGAGGGGTTCCTCATAATATATAGTGAATAAAGTACCCCCTATTATAACATATAGGGATATTATAAGCCCCCGAGGAGTTCCTTATAATATATAGTGAATAAAGTGCCCCCTATTGTAACATATAGGGATATTATAAGTCCCCGAGGAGTTCCTTATAATATATAGTGAATAAAGTGCCCCCTATTATAACATATAGGGATATTATAAGTCCCCGAGGAGTTCCTTATAATATATAGTGAATAAAGTACCCCCTATTATAACATATAGGGATATTATAAGCCCCCGAGGAGTTCCTTATAATATATAGTGAATAAAGTACCCCCTATTGTAACATATAGGGATATTATAAGCCCCCGAGGGGTTCCTTATAATATATAGTGAATAAAGTGCCCCCTATTGTAACATATAGGGATATTATAAGTCCCCGAGGAGTTCCTTATAATATATAGTGAATAAAGTGCCCCCTATTGTAACATATAGGGATATTATAAGCCCCCGAGGAGTTCCTTATAATATATAGTGAATAAAGTACCCCCTATTATAACATATAGGGATATTATAAGTCCCCGAGGAGTTCCTTATAATATATAGTGAATAAAGTACCCCCTATTGTAACATATAGGGATATTATAAGCCCCGAGGAGTTCCTTATAATATATAGTGAATAAAGTGCCCCCTATTGTAACATATAGGGATATTATAAGTCCCCGAGGAGTTCCTTATAATATATAGTGAATAAAGTGCCCCCTATTGTAACATATAGGGATATTATAAGCCCCCGAGGAGTTCCTTATAATATATAGTGAATAAAGTGCCCCCTGCTCCTGACCGGCCCCTGCTCCTGACCCACCAGCCCCTGCTCCTGACCCACCAGCCCCTGCTCCTGACCCACCAGCCCCTGCTCCAGACCCACCGGCCCCTGCTCCAGACCCACCGGCCCCTGCTCCTTACCCACCAGGCCCTGTTTCTGATCATCCCTTTGTTTATGACACATTTCCTATTGCACAACTGTTGTAAATACCAGTATTGCACCCGTGGGGATATTTTGCCCTGTTTACTGACTACACTTTTTATGTGCAGTTCTTCACATACTTGTAGTTTTACGAATTATGGTGAAAGGTCCCGGATGTGACTGCACCGAGTGTGGGAATGGTCTGTCGCTATAACAGTCTCACCTTCATTCTTGTTCTGTCTTTGTCTGAATCTGTGTTTGTACAAAGTATTTTACAGGTTTCATGTAAACTCAGCAGGGGCTGTATAGCCAGAAATAGCCAATTCTTGGTTTTTTTTTAGAATTTATAAGGGTTTTAAGTTTATGAGGCATGGGACTATGGTATGTATCCTGTGCATAATACTCATTCTGATAAGGCTGTTACTTTGGGTCATAGACCGACAGCCTTTGTTACAGATAAAAAACCAAAATGTTTAGAAGGTTCAGCCCTATCTTGTTATCGGCTTAGGCCGGGGGCACAGAGTGTTGGTTCTGCTGCCCAGGGCACAAATAAGCACTCACCCCAAATCCCCCCCTAACTGGCCTTCAGGCTGGGCCCCCTTAGCCCATAACAAGGTTACAGATATATAGAAACATTGGGGTAACAGTCACCCTGCTATAGTTCCAGGGGTACCCAGGGCACAAATAAGCACTCACCCCAAATCCCCCCCTAACTGGCCTTCAGGCTGGGCCCCCTTAGCCCATAACAAGGTTACAGATATATAGAAACATTGGGGTAACAGTCACCCCGCTATAGTTCCAGGGGTACCCAGGGCACAAATAAGCACTCACCCCAAATCCCCCCCTAACTGGCCGTCAGGCTGGGCCCCCTTAGCCCATAACAAGGTTACAGATATATAGAAACATTGGGGTAACAGTCACCCTGCTATAGTTCCAGGGGTACCCAGGGCACAAATAAGCACTCACCCCAAATCCCCCCCTAACTGGCCTTCAGGCTGGGCCCCCTTAGCCCATAACAAGGTTACAGATATATAGAAACATTGGGGTAACAGTCACCCCGCTATAGTTCCAGGGGTACCCAGGGCACAAATAAGCACTCACCCCAAATCCCCCCTAACTGGCCTTCAGGCTGGGCCCCCTTAGCCCATAACAAGGTTACAGATATATAGAAACATTGGGGTAACAGTCACCCTGCTATAGTTCCAGGGGTACCCAGGGCACAAATAAGCACTCACCCCAAATCCCCCCTAACTGGCCTTCAGGCTGGGCCCCCTTAGCCCATAACAAGGTTACAGATATATAGAAACATTGGGGTAACAGTCACCCCGCTATAGTTCCAGGGGTACCCAGGGCACAAATAAGCACTCACCCCAAATCCCCCCCTAACTGGCCTTCAGGCTGGGCCCCCTTAGCCCATAACAAGGTTACAGATATATAGAAACATTGGGGTAACAGTCACCCCGCTATAGTTCCAGGGGTACCCAGGGCACAAATAAGCACTCACCCCAAATCCCCCCTAACTGGCCTTCAGGCTGGGCCCCCTTAGCCCATAACAAGGTTACAGATATATAGAAACATTGGGGTAACAGTCACCCTGCTATAGTTCCAGGGGTACCCAGGGCACAGAATAAGGAACAGAGAAATGAAAGGATAAATAATACATTATTATTTATTTCAATACAATTTTTAGCACACACCAAATATATACACATATATACATTTATTATATACAACATCACAGTAGCCATTTGGGGCTGTGTTAAAAGAAGCTACTGTGGGTTCAGTATCTGCTCTCAGTGAATGTATGGTCAGCTGAATTAGATATAATAGTCTGTACAGAAAGATCCCATAATTAGTATAAGTAAATATATTCTGCCCTATAAATATTGATACCTCCCCTGCACTAAGCACAATTCAGCAGGAACAGCCCCCTAAGTTTGCTCATAGCCTGTACAGAGAGATACCATAAACCTATGGCAGCATAGGGATTCCCCTGTACTAAGCACAATTCAGCAGGAACAGCCCCCTAAGTTTGCTCATAGCCTGTACAGAGAGATACCATAAAACTATGGCACATAGGGATTCCCCTGTACTAAGCACAATTCAGCAGGAACAGCCCCCTAAGTTTGCTAATAGCCTGTACAGAGAGATACCGTAGAATAGAATATATACACATGCAGTACAGGTACAGACAATATCTTTCACCAGTAGGTATAGGCTGGACGCTGGACTCTCTTCTAGGTCTTGGCTGTGACCCCCAGGAACAAGGGGCCCCTTACTTTCTGGATTCCGGCATCTACTGGGGTAAAAGAGGGAAAATCAATTGAGGAAAAGAGATAAAGGGGGGGTGTAACATGTTGGCTACAGGGGATACTAACACATGAGTAACCGGGGCCGATTTACTAGCAGTAGTAAGTGGTTTCTTTCTTTTGAAACAGAGACTTGGGAAATAAAGTTGCACCCAGTGGGGGGATCTTCCCTTCATTCAGACTAGAATGTAAGCTGTGTGGGTCAGGCCGGTGCTGTGAGTACCAGTCACTGTACAAGGATTACTGCAGCCATGATTTCTAGGGGCAGTGGGGCTGGGGGGGGGTTCAGAAATTCCCAGCCGGCCTATTCCGAGTCTCACTAAATCATTGTCATCTCTTATCCTCATAACCCTTCATTAATAGACGTCTCCTACCCATCTACCCACTGCCCTCGGCCGTTCCTGCCCGATCCCCCTCTCACCTTCAGTCTGGCATGGCTCGTCCCACTATTGGCCTGGAATATTCCTTCAGGACCTGAGAGTGGGAGAGGAAAGAAAGAGTTAATATCAGTGCCTGTGTGTCCAGATCATTCCTATTCTCTGTATTGTACGTATGGGGGAATAGCCCCCAAGCCCAGGACATGTCCCGCCCCCATATATATTTGATACTGTCTCCTAAGAACCAATGGTTAACCCTATGGAACCCATTCCCTGCCCTGTAGCAGCTGCAATAGAAAATAACTATCAATTCATGAACACTAGGGGGCGATGTTGGGCTTCCACTTACAGTGGTTTGAATATATAGAATCAGATAGCTCGGCAGCACTGGCAAAATGGTGGAAAAGCCATGGAAATCTACCCTTATCACCCTACTCTCTGGTTGCCGGGATCCTCACTGACCCTAGCAACCAGGAGGCAAATCATTTTAAATCCACAATAATATCAGAATTTCTGCAGTTGCTCCATTTAGAAGCAGAGGGCAGGGGGCAGCAATAGGCAGATGCCCAGTGAGATAGGATTCAGTTCTTACCCCACATGCTGTTCATATGGTCTGGGTTCTTGCCCTGGGCGCTCTGCTTTCTGTGTTTCTCCCAACCGAACTCGGATCTGTCGGAGCTTCTCCACCTGCAGAAGGCAAAGGGCATAAGGGACAGAGGGGTAAGAAGAACGGGGCAATAGCATGTATGTAATGGTATGTATGAATGTGCTGGGACAGGCAACGTTGCCCCTGGCTAGATAAACAGAACCGGAGCCCAGTGAGAGAGCAGAACCGGCCCACTACCCCCACACTCAGGGCTCATTGGGCACCATTGCAAGTCCCACTTGGGGTTGGGGGGCAAGAAGGTAAAGACGCCTTAGACCCCAGAATGTGAGTGAGGCCTGACCCCCCTAATGCACTATTGTGGCTGAATGGGATCAACTCCCAGCAACTAGGGGGCACCTTCCCAGGAGAGTCGGGGCAGTTATAGCAGCAAAGGGAGGGGCAACTCCATATTAATGCCCTTGGTATAGGAATGAGATGTTGGGCAGGCAGGGGCCCCTATACATGTGGCCCCATAGTGTAGCTGTACTGTGTGTTAGTGCCGAACACTGGCACCCAGTTTGCAGGGAGACCCAGAGTACCCAGGCCTGATAGGTACAGTGATATAGGGCCCCCCACTGCATATATGTTGGAATTCTCCCCCCCAGTCCCACTCTCACACACACTCACTTATAGAAGAGCGCCGCTTTGTGCCGCTTGTGTAGGAAGATGGAGAGCAGCACAATCACTATGAGCAGCACCGCCAGCCCCACCGTCACTCCGCCGTACACTCCTGCCTTATTGATAGTCATCTGGCACCGCTCCCCTGTGTACCAGAACCGCTCCGACGTGTCACAGCTGGGGGGGGGGGGGGAATGGGACAGTCAGTGGGGCCACACGGAGACTGAGTGGGGAAGCTAAAGTGAGTGAGTAACCAGTCAGTATGGGCGCATCCCTAGTAACCGGTCAGTATGGGCGCATCCCTAGTAACCAGTCAGTATGGGCGCATCCCTAGTAACCGGTCAGTATGGGCGCATCCCTAGTAACCAGTCAGTATGGGAACATCCCTAGTAACCAGTCAGTATGGGCGCATCCCTAGTAACCAGTCATTATGGGAACATCCCTAGTAACCGGTCATTATGGGAACATCCCTAGTAACCAGTCAGTATGGGCGCATCCCTAGTAACCAGTCAGTATGGGCGCATCCCTAGTAACCGGTCATTATGGGAACATCCCTAGTAACCAGTCAGTATGGGCGCATCCCTAGTAACCGGTCATTATGGGAACATCCCTAGTAACCAGTCAGTATGGGCGCATCCCTAGTAACCAGTCAGTATGGGCGCATCCCTAGTAACCAGTTAGTATGGGCGCATCCCTAGTAACCAGTTAGTATGGGCGCATCCCTAGTAACCAGTTAGTATGGGCGCATCCCTAGTAACCAGTCAGTATGGGAACATCCCTAGTAACCGGTCATTATGGGCACATCCCTAGTAACCGGTCATTATGGGCACATCCCTAGTAACCAGTCAGTATGGGCGCATCCGTAGTAACCAGTCAGTATGGGCGCATCCCTAGTAACCAGTCAGTATGGGCACATCCCTAGTAACCGGTCAGTATGGGCGCATCCCTAGTAACCGGTCAGTATGGGCGCATCCCTAGTAACCGGTCAGTATGGGCGCATCCCTAGTAACCAGTCAGTATGGGCGCATCCCTAGTAACCAGTCAGTATGGGCGCATCCCTAGTAACCAGTCAGTATGGGCGCATCCCTAGTAACCAGTCAGTATGGGCACATCCCTAGTAACCGGTCAGTATGGGCGCATCCCTAGTAACCGGTCAGTATGGGCGCATCCGTAGTAACCAGTCAGTATGGCGCATCCTAGTAACCGTCAGTATGGGCGCATCCTAGTAACCGGTCAGTATGGGCGCATCCGTAGTAACCAGTCAGTATGGGCGCATCCGTAGTAACCGGTCAGTATGGGCGCATCCCAAGTAACCAGTCAGTATGGGCGCATCCGTAGTAACCGGTCAGTATGGGCGCATCCGTAGTAACCGGTCAGTATGGGCGCATCCCTAGTAACCGGTCAGTATGGGCGCATCCCTAGTAACCAGTCAGTATGGGCGCATCCCTAGTAACCGGTCAGTATGGGCGCATCCCTAGTAACCGGTCAGTATGGGCGCATCCCTAGTAACCAGTCAGTATGGGCGCATCCCTAGTAACCAGTCAGTATGGGCGCATCCCTAGTAACCGGTCAGTATGGGCGCATCCCTAGTAACCGGTCAGTATGGGCGCATCCCTAGTAACCAGTCAGTATGGGCGCATCCCTAGTAACCAGTCAGTATGGGCGCATCCCTAGTAACCAGTCAGTATGGGTGCATCCCTAGTAACCAGTCAGTATGGGTGCATCCCTAGTAACCAGTCAGTATGGGTGCATCCCTAGTAACCAGTCAGTATGGGTGCATCCCTAGTAACCAGTCAGTATGGGTGCATCCCTAGTAACCAGTCAGTATGGGTGCATCCCTAGTAACCAGTCAGTATGGGTGCATCCCTAGTAACCAGTCAGTATGGGTGCATCCCTAGTAACCAGTCAGTATGGGTGCATCCCTAGTAACCAGTCAGTATGGGTGCATCCCTAGTAACCAGTCAGTATGGGTGCATCCCTAGTAACCAGTCAGTATGGGTGCATCCCTAGTAACCAGTCAGTATGGGTGCATCCCTAGTAACCAGTCAGTATGGGCGCATCCCTAGTAACCGGTCAGTATGGGCGCATCCCTAGTAACCAGTCAGTATGGGCACATCCCTAGTAACCAGTCAGTATGGGTGCATCCCTAGTAACCAGTCAGTATGGGCTGTTTGGGCCCCTGGGTACTTGGAATGCCACGGCCTATTCTGAGTCCCAGTCCGGACCTGGAGGGAATATTAGAAAAGAGGGGGATAGGGATTTGGGGGGACACGGAGGGAAAGGCAGAAGGGGTGAGGGGTACAAGCCCGGGTTACACACCAGGAATGAATAAGAGGGAGAGGAATGGTTCTTACTAGCAGCTGGGGCCACTCTGGCTGACAAAGCACTGTCCCATGATGCATTTCACAGGGTGGGGGCTCTTCGTGCTGCAGGGGGTCACACACAGCAAGGCCTTCTTTGTTGGCAGAGCATAAAAATATTGTTGCATTTCCCTGGGGATGGAGCTCAGCTCCGAGCACAGCCCTGCAAACACACACACACAACATGCTGCTGTCAGCACAATGGCCACCAGATGGCGCTCCTGTCTATTGTCAGATTATTGCTTTGCCCTTGCCTTCAATTAGTCTGTTATCTGCTTTTATGGGATCATATAGTCGACTTTGCTTCCTCCGGGCAGTATTCGTGCAAAAACAAATAGTAACAGAAGTTTTATTTGCTAGTAAAATCAGTATCCGTTCATCCCTTTGTGGTTCTGACTCCTGACACCATGTAGCAGGGCGTTTCTCCTCTCGCTGGCTTCTGCTACATTGTTTCAGGAGTCCCAACCAGCACTGCAAAGAAAGTAAAAGGGCAGAGAGATGCTGCTTTCATTAGCAATTACATTTACAAATAAGCTCCCCGCCCTACAGGGTGAATGGTTTTGTCCATTACAAGACCAGACCTAAACTTGTAGTCACATGGTCTAACTGTATCCAGGGCCAGCAACCCATAGCAACCAATCAGAAAGGAGCTTCCTACTGTGTCTATACAGTTAGAATAAAGAAAGCCCTACAGGGTGAATGGTTTTGTCCATTACAAGACCAGACCTAACTAGGTTTATGTAGTCACAAGGTATCCAGGGCCAGCAACCCATAGCAACCAATCAGAAAGCAGCTTCCTACTGTGTCTATACAGTTAGAATAAAGAAAGCCCTACAGGGTGAATGGTTTTGTCCATTACAAGACCAGACCTAACTAGGTTTATGTAGTCACAAGGTATCCAGGGCCAGCAACCAATCAGAAGGCAGCTTCCTACTGCGGTGTTTCAGTTAGAATAAAGAAAGCACATGGTTACTACAGTTTATTGGCCTGGGGAAAAGTTGCCATTGCATGTTTGGGGGGGGGTTGGGGGTATATACCATTGCTCAGCTCTCAGGGGATGCTGGGAGTTGTAGTTCAGTAAAGGCTGGAGAAATCTGCTGGCATTCCCCTTCCCATTAAGATCAAGACCCTTGTTAATTGAGGCAGGGAGCAGATTACTAAGTAGCTGATTGTGATAAAAGACACCCATAAAGTGCAATCCTTACTTGCCCCAGCTATGGGTATTACCCACGGGTCCTTCCCCATAGAGCAGTCACCTAACATTGCCCCAGCCGGTGTATGAGAGGCTTATAGAAGGGCAGGGGGGGCAGACATAGAGACACTGATGGCAGAAAACTGACCCCCGCCACCTGTCGGAGTTGGCACGGAGGGAGTTTTAGCACCCAGCGGGGATCCTTTGATGTCCCCAGTACAGGGCACCGCACACCTGCCGGGTCGTTAAATTACAGCCATATGGATGGGTTTTTATAATCCCCCCCCCCAGGCTGGAAATAGCACAGCCCTCCAGTCTCCCACAGCACAGGCCTTAGCAATGGGGACGGGGACAGGCAAGTTTCTGGTGGGTTTCACCATGCTCAGCAGTGGGGCTAATAAGATACAGATATTACTGGGCCCCCCAGCAAATTCATTTTCAGGCCCCCCTAGCAGGCCTGAGATCTGGCCTAAGATTGGGCAGGTTTAATTTTCCTGTCTGATCGGGGGCCGCATTGTTGATATGGTCTTTGATCCCTATACCCGCAGTTGTAATTCGATTGTTTGGCCCTAGGGCCACCTTTACAGTAGCCACGCACAGGCCAAATGGGACTTAGGGGCCATAACTGTGGGTGTATGGGGGTCAGCATCCCTTATGGGTAGGGATGGGATCTGGCAGGACAGTATTGGGGTCCCCTGTTCATTCTAAAGGACTCCACACATGCAGTTTGTATGTCTGTGAGGGTCTCCTATGGTTGTTATAGGGTTTCTTATGGTGGATATAGGGTTTATAGGGTTTCCTATGGAGGATATAGGGTTTATAGGGTTTCTTATGGTGGATATAGGGTTTATAGGGTTTCCTATGGTGGTTATAGGGTTTCCTATGGTGGATATAGGGTTTATAGGGTTTCCTATGGGGTTAATAGGGTATCCTATAGTGGTTATAGGGTTTATAGGGTTTCCTATGGTGGTTATAGGGTTTATAGGGTTTCCTATGGTGGATATAGGGTTTATAGGGTTTCCTATGGTGGTTATAGGGTTTATAGGGTTTCCTATGGTGGTTATAGGGTTTATAGGGTTTCCTATGGTGGTTATAGGGTTTATAGGGTTTCCTATGGTGGTTATAGGGTTTCCTATGGTGGTTATAGGGTTTCCTATGGTGGATATAGGGTTTATAGGGTTTCCTATGGTGGTTATAGGGTTTATAGGGTTTCCTATGGTGGATATAGGGAATATAGGGTTTCCTATGGTGGATATAGGGTTTATAGGGTTTCCTATGGTGGTTATAGGGTTTATAGGGTTTCCTATGGTGGATATAGGGAATATAGGGTTTCCTATGGTGGATATAGGGTTTATAGGGTTTCCTATGGTGGATATAGGGAATATAGGGTTTCCTATGGTGGATATAGGGTTTATAGGGTTTCCTATGGGGTTAATAGGGTTTCCTATGGTGGATATAGGGCTTATAGGGTTTCCTATGGTGGATATAGGGTTTATAGGGATTCCTATAGAAGTTATAGGGCTTGTAGGGATTCCTATAGTGGTTATAGGGTTTATAGGGTTTCCTATGGTGGTTATAGGGTTTATAGGGTTTCCTATAGTGGTTATAGGGTTTATAGGGTTTCCTATGGGGTTAATAGGGTATCCTATAGTGGTTATAGGGTTTATAGGGTTTCCTATGGTGGATATAGGGTTTATAGGGTTTCCTATGGTGGATATAGGGTTTATAGGGTTTCCTATGGTGGTTATAGGGTTTATAGGGTTTCCTATGGTGGATATAGGGTTTCCTATGGTGGATATAGGGTTTCCTATAGTGGTTATAGGGTTTATAGGGTTTCCTATGGTGGTTATAGGGTTTATAGGGTTTCCTATGGTGGTTATAGGGTTTATAGGGTTTCCTATAGTGGTTATAGGGTTTATAGGGTTTCCTATGGGGTTAATAGGGTATCCTATAGTGGTTATATGGTTTCCTATGGTGGATATAGGGCTTATAGGGTTTCCTATGGTGGATATAGGGTTTATAGGGATTCCTATAGTGGTTATAGGGCTTGTAGGGATTCCTATGGTGGTTATAGGG
Source organism: Xenopus tropicalis (assembly GCF_000004195.4). Lineage (NCBI taxonomy): Eukaryota > Metazoa > Chordata > Amphibia > Anura > Pipidae > Xenopus > Xenopus tropicalis. The sequence goes on along the minus strand of NC_030679.2, from coordinate 142,567,651 downwards.
TTTCCTATGGTGGTTATAGGGTTTCCTATGGTGGTTATAGGGTTTATAGGGTTTCCTATAGTGGTTATAGGGTTTATAGGGTTTCCTATGAGGTTAATAGGGTATCCTATAGTGGTTATAGGGTTTCCTATGGTGGATATAGGGCTTATAGGGTTTCCTATGGTGGATATAGGGTTTATAGGGATTCCTATAGTGGTTATAGGGCTTGTAGGGATTCCTATAGTGGTTATAGGGTTTATAGGGTTTCCTATGGTGGTTATAGGGTTTATAGGGTTTCCTATGGTGGTTATAGGGTTTATAGGGTTTCCTATGGTGGTTATAGGGTTTATAGGGTTTCCTATGGGGTTAATAGGGTTTATAGGGTTTCCTATGGTGGTTATAGGGTTTATAGGGTTTCCTATGGTGGATATAGGGTTTATAGGGTTTCCTATGGTGGTTATAGGGTTTATAGGGTTTCCTATGGTGGTTATAGGGTTTATAGGGTTTCCTATAGTGGTTATAGGGTTTATAGGGTTTCCTATGGGGTTAATAGGGTATCCTATAGTGGTTATAGGGTTTCCTATGGTGGATATAGGGCTTATAGGGTTTCCTATGGTGGATATAGGGTTTTTAGGGATTCCTATAGTGGTTATAGGGCTTGTAGGGATTCCTATAGTGGTTATAGGGTTTATAGGGTTTCCTATGGTGGTTATAGGGTTTATAGGGTTTCCTATGGTGGTTATAGGGTTTATAGGGTTTCCTATAGTGGTTATAGGGTTTATAGGATTTCCTATGGGGTTAATAGGGTATCCTATAGTGGTTATAGGGTTTATAGGGTTTCCTATGGTGGATATAGGGTTTATAGGGTTTCCTATGGTGGATATAGGGTTTATAGGGTTTCCTATGGTGGTTATAGGGTTTATAGGGTTTCCTATAGTGTTTATAGGGTTTCCTATGGGGTTAATAGGGTATCCTATAGTGGTTATAGGGTTTCCTATAGTGGTTATAGGGTTTATAGGGTTTCCTATGGGGTTAATAGGGTATCCTATAGTGGTTATAGGGTTTCCTATGGTGGATATAGGGCTTATAGGGTTTCCTATGGTGGATATAGGGTTTATAGGGTTTCCTATGGTGTTTATAGGGTTTCCTATGGTGGTTATAGGGTTTATAGGGTTTCCTATGGTGGTTATAGGGTTTATATGGATTCCTATAGTGGTTATAGGGCTTGTAGGGATTCCTATAGTGGTTATAGGGTTTATAGGGTTTCCTATGGTGGTTATAGGGTTTATAGGGTTTCCTATGGTGGTTATAGGGTTTATAGGGTTTCCTATGGTGGTTATAGGGTTTCCTATGGGGTTAATAGGGTTTATAGGGTTTCCTATGGTGGTTATAGGGTTTATAGGGTTTCCTATGGTGGATATAGGGTTTATAGGGTTTCCTATGGTGTTTATAGGGTTTCCTATGGTGGTTATAGGGTTTATAGGGTTTCCTATAGTGGTTATAGGGTTTATAGGGTTTCCTATGGGGTTAATAGGGTATCCTATAGTGGTTATAGGGTTTCCTATGGTGGATATAGGGCTTATAGGGTTTCCTATGGTGGATATAGGGTTTATAGGGATTCCTATGGTGGATATAGGGTTTATAGGGATTCCTATGGTGGATATAGGGTGTATAGGGTTTCCTATGGTGGTTATAGGGTTTCCTGTGGTGGATATAGGGTTTATAGGGTTTCCTATGGTGGATATAGGGTGTATAGGGTTTCCTGTGGTGGATATAGGGTGTATAGGGTTTCCTATGGTGGTTATAGGGTTTATAGGGTTTCCTATGGTGGACCATAGGACACAACCATAGGAGACCCTCACAGACATACAAACTGCGTGTGTGGAGTGCTTTAGAATGAACAGGGGACCCCAATACTGTCCTGCCAGATCCCATCCCTACCCATAAGGGATGCTGACCCCCATACACCTTTGTGTGGCTACTGTATAGGTGGCCCTAGGGCCAAACAGTCGAATTACAACTGCTGTTTTATAGGCACCATCGGCTCAAAGACCGGGAATGGGGGGGTGGCGGCTTGCCTTGGGGCCCTCCACTGTTTCTGCCCCTTTATAGGAGAACTTACCTGATTCATCGAGCTTTTGTTGGCACACAGCGGTGTCTCCGGCACTGAAGCACAGGGGATCTGGGAAAGACACATGCGCCGGCATTAGTGACTCGGATCTGATTTCTGACCAGTGAGCTTGCAATTCAACTTGAACAATTAAGGGGACGGTGGGTAAGAAACTTAAAGGGGACTGTGAAAAACAATATTGTAAAATTTCTCCAAAACCCCACTAGCCCCGCCCATCTGTTCCACTTCCTGCTGCCTCCTTTCCCAGGCTGTGCAGGGGGCGGCGGCACTGTAGGATAATCAGCAGCTAGGCTGACCTGAAAGGGAACTGAAGCCTGTCTGTGCTTGTGTGACTGCAGGGCTGTGATTGGCTACTCCCCCTCCTATTGTGCTTCTGGCAGGGACTGTTAGGACACGCCCACCCTTCATTAAAACCCAGACAGGGACCTGAGAGGATCTATAGGGAGCCCCAATAAAGGGGCCATTGTTACAGATAGGGTTAATGTTTAGCCCAAAGGGAAACCAGCACCGGATATTATTTATATATTTATATATACACAGGGTTAGGGTTTTTTTCCCATTTATCCTATATATCTCCATTAATAAACACCAAAAACAAACCATTTTCCAGAGAAGTGCAGCTCATCGCATTCAAGGTGGCGTTGATAAGCGCGCAGGACTGGTTATATTCCTGCATCATGGTTTCGAATTTGACTTCTGCGAGGACGTCGTGTTCCACAATGACACTCCCGTTCCTAAATGAGAAAACCAGGGGGACTTTATGGGGGGGACACGCCTTCGAAGTATACCTAGACCTGAGGAACACCTGTGCGTCCAATGACTGCAAAGCGATTTGTTGCCCACTGAGCTGGCAATCACTTGAGCCGCAAAAAGCCCTGAATCTCACTGTGCCCCATTGCCCTTACTGCCCAGCCAATCAGAACCAAGAAAGGAGGAAACTGGGAGAAGCTCCAATAGAGAAATAGGAGAAGTTCTCACTTGATAGATCTGATCCGTATCCCTTTGTAGTTTGGAATATTCTTGTACAACTCTTCCATCTGTGAAGGGGAGAACAATAATGAATTGACGGATTATAAATATTATTTCTATGTCGATATGGAGGAAGTTGGACCAACATAAAACCATTTCTGACATCACTGATGTGTATGATGTAATAAGCCCCATCCCTTTGGCTTTGATGTAATTCACTCATTGCCATATACAGGTCAGACTGGGTGGTGGATCACTGGGAAAAGACCCAATGGGCCCGGCCAACCCAGGCCCACTCCTCACTCTTTGGGTGCTGCACCTCCAATCAGAGCCAAAAGTGGCAATGGTGGCAGTTTAGAGGCTGGCAGAGGGTTTGAAAACTGGAGGGAAGAGTTCATGATTGGGATTGGAGGCCCTTCTTTGGGTGCTACACCCCCACCTCCAATCAGAGCCAAAAATGGCAATGGTGGCAGTTTAGAGGCTGGAAGAGAGTTTGAAGAGTGGAGGGAAGAGTTCATGATTGGGGTTGGAGGCCCCTCTTTGGGTGCTACACCCCCACCTCCAATCAGAGCCAAAAGTGGCAATGGGGGCAGTTTAGAGGCTGGCAGAGGGTTGAAAGAGTAGAGGGAAGAGTTCATGACTGGGGTTGGGGGCCCCTGTTTGGGTGCTACACCCCCACCTCCAATCAGAGCCAAAAGTGGCAATGGTGGCAGTTGAGAGGCTGGCAGACAGTTTGAAGAGTGGAGAGAAGAGTTCATGACTAGGGTTGCGGGCCCCAGACACCCCAGTCTGACACTGGACATATATATATATATAGGGATCGGGACTTACCTGTTGGTTGAACCTCCTCTCGAATGATCGATAGGCCTCAGATAAATTGTTGCTCAGCTCCGGAGAAAACTGCTGGTTCGTCAAGCGGACACTGACCCCCATCTTAATGATAACCCTCTCTGCAAAAAGAGACACCGTTGGGTAAAGATGGGGGCAATGCGGGCATGGGCACTGTACCCATCTCAGACAGAATAACATTGGCTTGTTGGGTCACAGGGCTCCCACACTTCATTTTGGCCAATGCCGTAATGAGGCTGAAATGATGGGGGGAACTGATGCACCGGGTGTACGTGCTCCTCCCTTCTTTCTTTTCTCTACTTACCTGTCATGATCTCGTTTTGAATAAACTGGCACTTTTGTCCGTACATATTCACAGGGCACAGTCCTGCTGCAAATAAACCCAGAAGTCATTGTTACTAATGGACCCCCAGAATGAATACGTAACCAACAGATTTATATCATATTAAGTGGCCTATTAAAGAGTCTCGCCAAGCTGGAATATATATATCAGTAAATATTGCCCTTTTACATCCTTTCCCTTGAGCCGCCATTTTGTGATGGGCTGTGTGCTCCCTCAGAGATCAGCTGACAGGAAGTGATGCAGCTCTAACCGTAACAGGAAGTAGTGTGGGAGCAAACGGCAGAACTCTGCCCATTCATTGGCTGATGGGGCCTAGCATGTATGTGTGCCTTGGCTTGTTTGTGTGCACTGTGACTCCTATGATCCCAGGGGGCGGCCCTTAGTACCTAAAATGGCAGTTTCTATTTAGGATTACCCAATGGCACAAACTACTAAAACAGTATATTTTTATGAAAATGCTTTATTTAGATGAAGCAGGGTAGAGATGGCCTTTGCAGTTTTGCTCCCATTTGTGCTCTCAAACTCTACTCCAATGGCCCCTACTGAAGTTATCTAAATAACAAAGAATATCAGAACAGACTTCAAGACTAAAGGTTCCCATACACCATAAGATCCGCTCCTTTGGCGATGTCGCCAAGCGAGTGGATCTTCTCCCAATATCCCCCACCTACGGGTGGGCAATATCAGGAGAATCTACGCTAATTTGCTTGGTTGGCCCTGGGGCCAAACAATCGAATTATAACGACGGGTATAGGACAATTCAGTCCGGGGACCACATCAGCTCGTTGATGCGGTCCCCGGACTGAATTGTCCTATTGATCCGACTAGATTTTCTAACCTGCCCAATCAAGATCTGGCCAATTTCAGACCAGATATCGGTCGGGCAGGCCCGTTGGTAGTGCCCATACACGGGCCGATTAGCTGCCGAATCAGTCCAAGGGACCCATATCGGCAGCTACTATTGGCCCGTGTATGGGGACCTTTACTAACATGTACAGTAGAGGAAAAGAGAGAGACAGGGTAACATGGAGATTGTAAGCTCTTTTGGGCAGGGCTCACTTCACCTCCTGTATCGGTTATTGATTGCTTTATATGTTACTCTGTATGTCCAATGTATGTAACCCACTTATTGTACAGCGCTGCGGGATATGTTGGCGCTTTATAAATAAATGTTAATAATAATAATAATAATGGAAAAATATATCAAGGGATATTTGATAGTTCAGCAGGGAAACATGGCTACCACTAGGGGGCAGAAAACAAAAAAGGAGCACAAGGAAGCTTTTCTTACCCTAGAAGGTGATAGATACAGGAAATACATTTAGGTATGCAGGCAATAGATTGGGCTAGCAAATATAAATACCAGAATTAGGCAGTGTGGATGGACTACTGATCCATAATATTATGGCAACACTCATTACAAGAGCCCGATTTTGTCTACCAATTGGGTCTGGGGAAAGATCTCACCTGATGAGCCCATTTCCTTGATTGAGGCTAGCTTTAGAACCCTCTCACTCCATTGTTTGGGAGTCAAGTTATATCCCTACAGAAGTTGATTTCCCCAATTTCCTGTCTATACCCCAACTCCTACTAGGAAGGCACAGTTCTTGGGGTGGGGCAGTGCACAGCATTTATAATACTTCAATCTGAACACAGGGGTATCATAGTATAAAGCTGCTTTGTGCAGTCATTACCTTCAGAAGTCACAGCTTCAGTTGTTAAAGGTTTATCTGTAGTTGTTGTCCCTGTTGTAACCTTAGTGGTGGTAGCTTCAGTCGTTTTATCTGAGGGTGCCTGAGTGTTGTCTCCTGTAATAATAGTAATTCTAGTTGATGAAGCACTGTCTGTAGTTGTAACATCGGTGGAAGTAACATTACCTACACTTGTTGTGTCTCTTGTAGTAGCTTCAGTTGTTTTATCTGTGGTTGTCTGAGTGTTGTCAACTGTAGTAATTGTAATTGTTGAGAAACTGTCTGTAGGTGTTGTCCCTGTTGTAACATCGGTGGAAGTAACACCACCTCCAGTTGTTGTTGTGTCTCTTGTAGTAGCTTCAGTTGTTTTATCTGTGGTTGTGTGAGTGTTGTCAACTGTAGTAATTGTAATTGATGAGGAACTGTCTGTAGCTGTTGTCCCTGTTGTAATGTTGGTGGTGGAATTAACACCCCCTCCACTTGCTGTTGTTGTGTTTCTTGTAGTAGCTTCAGGTGTTTTGTTTGTGGTTGTCTGAGTGTTGTCAACTGTAGTAATTGTAATTGTTGAGAAACTGCCTGTAGGTGTTGTCCCTGTTGTAATGTTGGTGGTGGAATTTACACTACCTCTACTTGCTGTTGTTGTGTCTCTTGTAGTAACTTCAGTTGTTTTACCTGTGGTTGTCTGAGTGTTGTCAACTGTAGTAGTTGTAATTGATGAGGAACTGTCTGTAGGTGTTGTCCCTGTTGTAATGTTGGTGGTGGAATTTACACTACCTCTACTTGCTGTTGTTGTGTCTCTTGTAGTAACTTCAGTTGTTTTACCTGTGGTTGTCTGAGTGTTGTCAACTGTAGTAGTTGTAATTGATGAGGAACTGTCTGTAGGTGTTGTCCCTGTTGTAACGTTGGTGGTGGTAATATCACCTCCACTTGTTGTCGTGTCTATTGTAGTAGCTTCAGTTGTTTTATCTGTGGTTGTCTGAGTGTTGTCAACTGTAGTAATTGTAGTTGATGAGGAACTGTCTGTAGCTGTTGTCCCTGTTGTAACGTTGGTGGTGGTAACATCACCTCCACTTGTTGTCGTGTCTCTTGTAGTAGCTTCAGTTGCTTTATTTGAGGTTGTTTGAGTGTTCTCTGTTGTACTTATAATTCCATCTGTAGTTGTTGCCCCAGTTGTGAAGTCCGTCACGTTGAATTCCGTTGATGGGTTCATGGTAGTTGTGTCTGCAGTTGTTTGCCCTGTAACTGTCACGTGGCTTGTACTTGAGGTCTCTGATGGACTGGTGATCGTTGTTGCTGTTTCACCTGTTGTACTAGTAGCATTTGTGTTGGGCTGTTCCGTTGTTGTATCTACGGTAGGAATAACAGTTGTTGTTGTTATGTTATGTGTTGCATTTGTTGTGAGAGTGCCTGTCAGATGAGTTGTAGACGTCCATATGGAAGTTGTGCTGGCTGAGGTGGGCTCCTGTGTTGATGTTGTACAGTCTGGAAGTATTAACTCACACTCAAACACGTCTTCCTGTTCTGTTGTGTAGCTGTACCGAGGGGTAGAGTCTGTAATGACAATAACACAGTTAGTACTGTATCTCCATGTCATGGGTATAAGTAAATATACAGAGTTCTACAGCCTACACTTGGTATATTGTTGAGGTTTGTTAGGAACTCAACCCCTTGGATGTTGTGCTCAGTGCCCCCAAACCAGGGAGTTATTTTTGAATAGTAGTAGTTTTGGTTGAATAAAAACGAGATTTCCTACCAAATAAAGCCCCCTGTAAGCTGATAGGGTGCATAGAGGCTCCTAATAGCCAATCTTAGCCCTTATTTGGCTCCTCCATGAACTTTTATGGTGCTTGTGTTGCTCTCCAACCCCTTGGATGTTGCTCTCAGTTCCCCCAAACCAGGGAGTTATTTTTGAATAGTAGTAGTTTTGGTTGAATAAAAACAAGATTTCCTACCAAATAAAGCCCCCTGTAAGCTGATAGGGTGCATAGAGGCCCCTAATAGCCAATCACAGCCCTTATTTGGCTCCTCCATGAACTGTTATGGTGCTTGTGTTGCTCCCAAAGTCTTTTTACATTTGACTGTGGCTCACGAGTAAGAAAGGTTGGGGATCCCTGCCATACAAGATAACCTTCGTACCCTGATCAGATGACTATAAAAATGTAAAAATTAGGCTGAATCCTGAATACAACAAAGATCATCTCGGTGCAGTTGTGGGTTTGCTGCATCCGGACTAATATCTACTGTATGTTTTCAACTTCTGTGGAAGATGTCATCTTGAAGAACATTTTGAAGACATCAAATAGAATAAGATTTCTAAGAACAATTTGTATCCAAGATGGAAGTTCTCTCAAGATCTCATTCATTGCTTGGACAACTGGGCAAATGGAGATAGGAAAACACGGGTGATCACCATTCTTGGGGATCTAATATAAGGAACAGCCATTTTTGAAACCATGGGAGGTTTGCGTAGACTTCTGCAGAGAAGGTTTTTGAAATGGTATTGTGCTAAAGGAAATGTCCCAAGGGAGTTAGGATAGTGAGCAGCTCTTGCTTGTGATTCGCTCCATAATAACTCAACTAGGCTATCCAAGGCTATTGTGATACTAATATCTACAGTTAGTACTAGTGGTTGTATATATAGTTTATGTATGTGAGTGTATAGATTGGTAGGTGTGGGTTGTGGGTGCTGGGTTTACTTGGAAGGGTTGAACTTGATGGACTCTGATCTTTTTTCAGCCCTATGTAACTATGTAACTATGTAACCATAAGACAAAGCGAAAGCCTCAGGCAGGCTTGGCCCATAAAATGCAAGCAGGAGGTCTAGGAATTCCCCCAGATGCCCAAACGTATGGCAATACTCAATAAACCTGCAACCATAAGACAAGAGAATGACAAAATGGGTTCCAAGAGAGGATTTGGACAGTGGTGTTTCAGTGGATCAAGATTTTGCCAAGGCTTCTGATACTGTGCTACCTGTGCTCTAATTGGACTCTACAGCCCAGCTGGCATAAAAAAGAAAGGGATCCCAGCCAACCAAAGCTCCATGATCTGCACTTAACCTGCTGAAAATACACCAAACACCTCCCACATGTTCTTACCGGAGCAGAGCCAACTGTCACCCCATATAAGGTCATATGATAATAACCGTCATATAAAATATCACATGCCACTTTACACAAGAGATAAAGAATGAATTGCACATTGCCGGGTTGGTCTGTGTGACTCTAGAGCTGCTTTGCTCAGCAGAATGTACAGTGCAGCGGTGACTGTGCCCCTCGTTAACATCTTTGCCCAGACAATTGGTAGGGTAGGCTACCGCTGTGGCTGAAATGGATATTACCCCACTGTGCTGAGAAATCGTGCACTTACCTGCCAGGGAACCAGAGATAGACATCAGCATTAAGGTGCATCGTAGAATCTCCATCCTTCAGGTATATGGTACCACCTGTCCACACTTCCAGCGACCTTCTGCTTTGCTCCTGTGCTCTCAGCTCTGCCAAATGTTCTACTTGTCCAGGCACCAAGCTCCCCTTGTGCTCTCAGTTCTGCCAAATGTTCTACTTGCCAAGGCACCAAGCTCCCCTTGTGCTCTCAGCTCTGCCAAATGTTCTACTTGCCCAGGCACCAAGCTCCCCTTGTGTTTTCAGCTCTGCCAAATGTTCTACTTGCCCAGGCAACAAGCTCCCCTTGTGTGCTCAGCTCTACCAAATGTTCTACATGCCTAGGCACCAAGCTCCCCTTGTGTTCTCGGCTCTACCAAATGTTCTACTTGCCCAGGCACCAAGCTCCCCTTGTGTTCTCAGCTCTGCCAAATGTTCTACTTGCCCAGGCAACAAGCTCCCCTTGTGTTCTCAGCTCTGCCAAATGTTCTACTTGCCCAGGCACCAAGCTCCCCTTGTGTTCTCAGCTCTGCCAAATGTTCTACTTGCCCAGGCACCAAGCTCCCCTTGTGCTCTCAGCTCTGCCAAATGTTCTACTTGCCCAGGCACTAAGTTTTCCTTGTGTTCTCAGCTCTACCAAATGCTCTACTTGCCCAGGCACCAAGCTCCCCTTGTGTTCTCAGTTGCACCCAATATTCTTGGTGCCCAAGAGCCAATCCTATTCTATGATCTCTTACTAATGAAATCTTTCTATTTTCCTAGAACTCACAATCTCTCCCTCTCCTAGTAAATCTCTCTGATTCTCAGCTGAAGTCTGGCCAGATTCTGCCCCTTCTACCTTTATTTAGGCATCACAGCGAGGGAGGAGCTACCATTCAGCAGGTTACATGGAGACCTTTGCATTGAAGGTGGGTTCAAACTAGAAATGCTTTTTATTGTTCAATACACAACATGAGTGTTCTTTCCGAGACAAAGTTTATAGCGACACAAACAGAGGAACGTGAGGGCTATAAAAAGCAGAAGATCCCCATTATATGCAGAATAGGAGATTCCCTTCTGTATCTATATATTCCCTAGCATGGTTATAACTATGGGATCCCCCACGCCGCCTATGGTCTCTTTATTAAGAACTAGGATATTGGGTTCAGTTCAAGTCTAGGTATTATTTATATGCACTTTGGTACATTTTCCAGGCTAGTGCATGGGCTAAAGAGTATAGTGAGATCTTCCCCACCATGCTTTGCACAAAATGTCTGTTCTACATTAATAACCAATGGGCATAGTGCAACAAAAACATTTTTTCCCATAATGCAGCCTTACAGGGTCATTACACCATCAGAAAATCTTGTATTTGACATAAGGTACAAATTCTATCCATATCGGTGCAATTCTCACTCCATTTGCCCCATTGCCATATCATGGGCATTTGGTTACTATGAAACTATGGTCGATATGAAAGAGATGGTAACACAAAGCCACAAACAAATGTGGCAGTATCAAATAAAGTTGAACACAAACAATTATTTTGTGATGATTTATCACAAAATGTTTCTGTTTTTGTCCCACAAAATAAATTTTGTGTTCCCAGGATTATTTTATGTTGAAAAAGTTTATTTTATGAGTACAATATTGTTTTTGTATTCATGTGATTTTTTTGTTGCACTGTCAAAACCTATTGTACGGGCTACAAAATTATTTCAGCAGTCACAGAATTCATTTTGTGTTTGACAAATTTCATTTGCACTTTTATTGGCAAAAGAAATTATTTTATGGGCTCAAAATACAATTTCTATAAAATGTGTTGTGTATGTTGCTAACCACCCATCTCATAAAGGTAACTTAATAGGTTTTAATGGTAATTTTTTTTTTATATTGTTTAATGCACACCTCTTGCCTCCATACTTTGCAAGTATGTATGTAAGTATGTATGATTGTAAGCTCTTGTGGGCAAGACACTCTCTGACACTCTCTGAAGCTCTGTGTAACTTGAAGATGAAGATGAGAGGCATCAATTCAACTGAGGCTGATGAACCACAGGAGATGTCGGTGCCACAATATGGTCGGGGCCATTGTGGAATGTGTGGAGTTCCGAAGAATGGATAAGTGGAGTCCAGTCAGGGGGGTGTTACTATATGGGAGGCTATTGTGGAGCTTGGTTGTGTGCCTGTGTGGATAGAGAGGCATCTCCAGTGTTGTGGCATGTTTGTAGGTATGTGTTTTGTTGGCCTATTTGCATTATGATTGGCCAGTGGATGGGTTGGAAGTACAGTATGTACATTTTGAAGAGGGTAGTTTTCATTAAAAAAAAAAAAGTCCCGTTCAAGCAAAGAGGTTCTTATTGAGAAGACTCCATGGCATGGTATTTTCTCTTTTTTATAATTAACCCCACTTTGAGGTCCATCGTTGGGTTAGCACCCTATAACTCACTGCAAACTTACAAATATATGGAAACTTTGCTTTATCAGCCAGTTATACTTCCAAGGATATCGAGGGCAGCCAATAATCATTCACCCCAAATCTCACCTTGAACCAAACCTAGAGTACCTAGGATGCAAACAGGCCCTCACGTCTCACCTTCATTGGTATTCAGACTGGGCTTCCAAGCCATTACCACCAAATTCCCCTTGTGCTCTCAGCTCTACCAAATGTTCTACTTGCCCAGGCACCAAATTGCCCTTGTGTTCTCAACTCTACCAAATGTTCTACTTGCCCAGGCACCAAACTCCCCTTGTGTTCTCAGCTCTACCAAATGTTCTACTTGCCCAGGCACCAAGCTCCCCTTGTGTTCTTAGCTCTACCAAATGTTCTACTTGCCCAGGAACCAAGCTCCCCTTGTGTTCTCAGCTCTACCAAATGTTCTACTTGCCCAGGAACCAAGCTCCCCTTTTGTTCTCAGTTCTACCAAATGTTCTACTTGCCCAGGCACCAAGCTCCCCTTGTGCTCTCAGCTCTACCAAATGTTCTACTTGCCCAGGCACCAACCTCCTCTTGTGTTCTCAGCGTTACCAAATGTTCTACTTGCCCAGGCACCAAGCTCCCCTTGTGTTCTCAGCTCTGCCAGATGTTCTACTTGCCCAGACACCAAGCTCCCCTTGTGCTCTCAGCTCTACCAACTGTTCTACTTGCCCAGGCACCAAGCTCCCCTTGTGTTCTCAGCTCTGCCAAATGTTCTACTTGCCCAGGCACCAAGCTCCCCTTGTGTTCTCAGCTCTGCCAAATGTTCTACTTGCCCAGGCACCAAGCTCCCCTTGTGTTCTCAGCTCTGCCAAATGTTCTACTTGCCCAGGCCCCAAGCTCCCCTTGTGTTCTCAGCTCTGCCAAATGTTCTACTTGCCCAGGCACCAAGCTCCCCTTGTGCTCTCAGCTCTACCAAATGTTCTACTTGCCAAGGCACCAAGCTCCCCTTGTGTTCTCAGTTCTACCTAATGTTCTACTTGCCCAGGCACCAAGCTCCCCTTGTGTTCTCAGTTCTACCTAATGTTCTACTTGCCCAGGCACCAAGCTCCCCTTTTGTTCTCAGCTCTGCCAAATGTTCTACTTGCCCAGGCACCAAGCTCCCCTTGTGTTCTCAGTTCTACCTAATGTTCTACTTGCCCAGGCACCAAGCTCCCCTTGTGTTCTCAGCTCTGCCAAATGTTCTACTTGCCCAGGCACCAAGCTCCCCTTGTGTTCTCAGTTCTACCTAATGTTCTACTTGCCCAGGCACCAAGCTCCCCTTGTGTTCTCAGCTCTGCCAAATGTTCTACTTGCCCAGGCACCAAGCTCCCCTTGTGTTCTCAGCTCTGCCAAATGTTCTACTTGCCCAGGCCCCAAGCTCCCCTTGTGTTCTCAGCTCTGCCAAATGTTCTACTTGCCCAGGCCCCAAGCTCCCCTTGTGTTCTCAGCTCTGCCAAATGTTCTACTTGCCCAGGCACCAAGCTCCCCTTGTGCTCTCAGCTCTACCAAATGTTCTACTTGCCAAGGCACCAAGCTCCCCTTGTGTTCTCGGTTCTACCTAATGTTCTACTTGCCCAGGCACCAAGCTCCCCTTGTGTTCTCAGTTCTACCTAATGTTCTACTTGCCCAGGGAACCAAGCTCCCCTTGTGTTCTCAGTTCTACCTAATGTTCTACTTGCCCAGGCACCAAGCTCCCCTTTTGTTCTCAGTTATACCAAATGTTCTACTTGCCCAGGCACCAAGCTCCCCTTGAGCTCTCAGCTCTACCAAATGTTCTACTTGCCCAGGCACCAACCTCCTCTTGTGTTCTCAGCTCTACCAAATGTTCTACTTGCCCAGGCACCAAGCTCCCCTTTTGTTCTCAGTTCTACCAAATGTTCTACTTGCCCAGGCACCAAGCTCCCCTTGTGCTCTCAGCTTTACCAAATGTTCTTCTTGTCCAGGTACCAAGCTCCCCTTGTGTTCTCAGCTTTACCAAATGTTCTACTTGCCCAGGGAACCAAGCTCCCCTTGTGTTCTCAGTTCTACCTAATGTTCTACCTGCCCAGGCACCAAGCTCCCCTTGTGTTCTCAGTTCTACCTAATGTTCTACCTGCCCAGGCACCAAGCTTCCCTTGTGTTCTCAGTTGGCCCCAATATTCTCAGTGCCAAAAGTCAATAACTTGTCCTATTCTATGATCTCTTGTTGATGAAATATTTCTATTTTCCTGGAACTCACAATCTCCTTTGACACTTTTACTTTTCCTAGTAAATCTCTGATTCACAGCTGAAGCCTGGCCAGATTCGGCAGTAAAGGTGGGTTTAAACAAGAAATGCTTTTTTATTGTCCAAGACAAAAATACACACTTGCACGACACACGAGTCCTGTCTCCGAGCAACGTTTATAGTGGCACATACAGAGCAACGCGAGGGCTATAAAAGCAGAATAGGAGATTCCCTATAGGAGGGCTTCCATATATAAACATGTGACGACCATTCTCTAGAGCGCTTACACCAATGGAAACCCCAAGCCGTCTGGGTACGATCTACGTGCACTTTGGCACATTTTGCCTGAGCAAAACAAGTTTGGGTTTCCATTCACAGAGCAAAATATACACCAGTAGGTGAATGGGCAGTGTGTGCGCTTGTAAGCGCCAATGGCGAAACGACTAAAGGGGATAGTGAAACCTTCCCTATAAAGCGTATGTGCAAATTGTTTCCTCATACGGTTGTTTTGCACTTGTTTTCCCAATTGGTTTATTCTCAATTGGTGATTATGCCATAGTCAAAACCTCTTTAGGACAATCACACTGCAAGAAAAACATCGCAATTATGTTTAATTACGGTAAATACACCAATCTTGTCCAGCTTTATAAATATAAACAGGGGGCAGGGCTAATATGCTCTCTGGCAATTAATTCTGCGCTGCGGCGCCTTAATAAATCAGCCCCACTGTGTCAAGTGTTTCCCTAAGGGGGAACGGATCTGGGATCCGTTATCTGGAAACCCATTATCCAGAAAGTTCCGTAGTTCCAAAATAGCTTTAATAGCTTTAATTTTTCAAAACTGATTCCATTTTCTCTGTAATAATAAAACAGTACCTGTACTTGATCCCAACTAAGATATAATTACCCCTTATTGGGGCAGAACAGCCCTATTGGGTTTATTTAATGGTTAAATGATTCCCTTTTCTCTGTAATAATAAAACAGTACCTGTACTTGATCCCAACTAAGATATAATTACCCCTTATTGGGGCAGAACAGCCCTATTGGGTTTATTTAATGGTTAAATGATCCCCTTTTCTCTGTAATAATAAAACAGTACCTGTACTTGATCCCAACTAAGATATAATTACCCCTTATTGGGGGCAGAACAGCCCTATTGGGTTTATTTCATGGTTAAATGATTCCCTTTTCTCTGTAATAATAAAACAGTACCTGTACTTGATCCCAACTAAGATATAATTACCCCTTATTGGGGGCAGAACAGCCCTATTGGGTTTATTTCATGGTTAAATGATTCCCTTTTCTCTGTAATAATAAAACAGTACCTGTACTTGATCCCAACTAAGATATAATTACCCCTTATTGGGGGCAGAACAGCCCTATTGGGTTTATTTAATGGTTTAATGATCCCCTTTTCTCTGTAATAATAAAACAGTACCTGTACTTGATCCCAACTAAGATATAATTACCCCTTATTGGGGCAGAACAGCCCTATTGGGTTTATTTCATGGTTAAATGATTCCCTTTTCTCTGTAATAATAAAACAGTACCTGTACTTGACACTCACAGGTTTAATTTTACCTTTTTAAAATGCAATTTGTTTTGCCAACCACCCAGATTGCTATCGAAACCAGAGGTAATTTGTTTATATTGGTCATTTAAATGGTAATTATGACAGACAGTACAATAATCTGCCTACTGACAGGATAGAATGTTCCAGTGCTACAGAGGCACAGTTGGCAGGAACTATTGTATGATAAGGTCAAGACACAGGACGGGGCATTTAAAGAGTTAAACCAGATGGATTGGCTCATAAGTAAGAAAGGTGGGGGACCCCTGAATTGATAGCCAGCAGTGCCCCCCTAGTACATTGGTAGCCAGCAGTGCCCCCCTAGTACATTGATAGCCAGCAGTGCCCCCTAGTACATTGATAGCCAGCAGTGCCCCCCTAGTACATTGGTAGCCAGCAGTGCCCCCCTAGTACATTGGTAGCCAGCAGTGCCCCCCTAGTACATTGATAGCCAGCAGTGCCCCCTAGTACATTGATAGCCAGCAGTGCCCCCCTAGTACATTGGTAGCCAGCAGTGCCCCCCTAGTACATTGATAGCCAGCAGTGCCCCCCTAGTACATTGGTAGCCAGCAGTGCCCCCCTAGTACATTGGTAGCCAGCAGTGCCCCCCTAGTACATTGGTAGCCAGCAGTGCCCCCCTAGTACATTGATAGCCAGCAGTGCCCCCTAGTACATTGATAGCCAGCAGTGCCCCCCTAGTACATTGGTAGCCAGCAGTGCCCCCCTAGTACATTGATAGCCAGCAGTGCCCCCCTAGTACATTGGTAGCCAGCAGTGCCCCCCTAGTACATTGATAGCCAGCAGTGCCCCCCTAGTACATTGGTAGCCAGCAGTGCCCCCCTAGTACATTGATAGCCAGCAGTGCCCCCTAGTACATTGGTAGCCAGCAGTGCCCCCCTAGTACATTGATAGCCAGCAGTGCCCCCTAGTACATTGATAGCCAGCAGTGCCCCCCTAGTACATTGGTAGCCAGCAGTGCCCCCCTAGTACATTGATAGCCAGCAGTGCCCCCTAGTACATTGATAGCCAGCAGTGCCCCCCTAGTACATTGATAGCCAGCAGTGCCCCCTAGTACATTGGTAGCCAGCAGTGCCCCCCTAGTACATTGATAGCCAGCAGTGCCCCCCTAGTACATTGGTAGCCAGCAGTGCCCCCCTAGTACATTGATAGCCAGCAGTGCCCCCTAGTACATTGATAGCCAGCAGTGCCCCCCTAGTACATTGGTAGCCAGCAGTGCCCCCCTAGTACATTGGTAGCCAGCAGTGCCCCCCTAGTACATTGATAGCCAGCAGTGCCCCCTAGTACATTGATAGCCAGCAGTGCCCCCCTAGTACATTGGTAGCCAGCAGTGCCCCCCTAGTACATTGGTAGCCAGCAGTGCCCCCCTAGTACATTGGTAGCCAGCAGTGCCCCCTAGTACATTGGTAGCCAGCAGTGCCCCCTAGTACATTGGTAGCCAGCAGTGCCCCCCTAGTACATTGGTAGCCAGCAGTGCCCCCCTAGTACATTGGTAGCCAGCAGTGCCCCCCTAGTACATTGGTAGCCAGCAGTGCCCCCCTAGTACATTGGTAGCCAGCAGTGCCCCCCTAGTACATTGGTAGCCAGCAGTGCCCCCTAGTACATTGGTAGCCAGCAGTGCCCCCCTAGTACATTGATAGCCAGCAGTGCCCCCTAGTACATTGATAGCCAGCAGTGCCCCCCTAGTACATTGGTAGCCAGCAGTGCCCCCCCTAGTACATTGGTAGCCAGCAGTGCACCCCTAGTACATTGATAGCCAGCAGTGCCCCCCTAGTACATTGATAGCCAGCAGTGCCCCCCTAGTACATTGGTAGCCAGCAGTGCCCCCCTAGTACATTGGTAGCCAGCAGTGCCCCCCTAGTACATTGGTAGCCAGCAGTGCCCCCCTAGTACATTGGTAGCCAGCAGTGCCCCCTAGTACATTGGTAGCCAGCAGTGCCCCCTAGTACATTGGTAGCCAGCAGTGCCCCCCTAGTACATTGGTAGCCAGCAGTGCCCCCCTAGTACATTGATAGCCAGCAGTGCCCCCCTAGTACATTGGTAGCCAGCAGTGCCCCCCTAGTACATTGGTAGCCAGCAGTGCCCCCCTAGTACATTGGTAGCCAGCAGTGCCCCCTAGTACATAGCCAGCAGTGCCCCCTAGTACATTGGTAGCCAGTAGGGCCCCCCTAGTACATTGGTAGCCAGCAGTGCCCCCCTAGTACATTGGTAGCCAGTAGGGCCCCCCTAGTACATTGGTAGCCAGCAGTGCCCCCCTAGTACATTGGTAGCCAGCAGTGCCCCCCTAGTACATTGGTAGCCAGTAGGGCCCCCCTAGTACATTGGTAGCCAGTAGGGCCACCCTAGTACATTGGTAGCCAGCAGGGCCCCCCTAGTACATTGGTAGCCAGCAGGGCCCCCCTAGTACATTGGTAGCCAGCAGGGCCCCCCTAGTACATTGGTAGCCAGCAGGGCCCCCCTAGTACATTGGTAGCCAGTAGGGCCCCCCCTAGTACATTGGTAGCCAGCAGTGCCCCCCTAGTACATTGGTAGCCAGCAGGGCCCCCCTAGTACATTGGTAGCCAGCAGGGCCCCCTAGTACATTGGTAGCCAGCAGTGCCCCCTAGTACATTGGTAACCAGCAGTGCCCCCCTAGTACATTGGTAGCCAGCAGTGCCCCCTAGTACATTGGTAGCCAGCAGTGCCCCCTAGTACATTGGTAGCCAGCAGTGCCCCCCTAGTACATTGGTAGCCAGCAGTGCCCCCTAGTACATTGGTAGCCCAGTGCCCCCTAGTACATTGGTAGCCAGCAGTGCCCCCTAGTACATTGGTAGCCAGCAGTGCCCCCTAGTACATTGGTAGCCAGCAGTGCCCCCCTAGTACATTGGTAGCCAGCAGTGCCCCCCTAGTACATTGGTAGCCAGCAGTGCCCCCCTAGTACATTGGTAGCCAGCAGTGCCCCCTAGTACATTGGTAGCCAGCAGTGCCCCCTAGTACATTGGTAGCCAGCAGTGCCCCCCTAGTACATTGGTAGCCAGCAGTGCCCCCTAGTACATTGGTAGCCAGCAGAGCCCCCTAGTACATTGGTAGCCAGCAGTGCCCCCCTAGTACATTGGTAGCCAGCAGTGCCCCCTAGTACATTGGTAGCCAGCAGTGCCCCCCTAGTACATTGGTAGCCAGCAGTGCCCCCCTAGTACATTGGTAGCCAGCAGTGCCCCCTAGTACATTGGTAGCCAGCAGTGCCCCCCTAGTACATTGGTAGCCAGCAGTGCCCCCCTAGTACATTGGTAACCAGCAGTGCCCCCCTAGTACATTGGTAGCCAGCAGTGCCCCCTAGTACATTGGTAACCAGCAGTGCCCCCCTAGTACATTGGTAGCCAGCAGTGCCCCCTAGTACATTGGTAGCCAGCAGTGCCCCCCTAGTACATTGGTAGCCAGCAGTGCCCCCTAGTACATTGGTAGCCAGCAGTGCCCCCCTAGTACATTGGTAGCCAGCAGTGCCCCCTAGTACATTGGTAGCCAGCAGTGCCCCCCTAGTACATTGGTAGCCAGCAGTGCCCCCCTAGTACATTGGTAGCCAGCAGTGCCCCCTAGGGCCCTGACCATGTAACTTGGAGAGGTGGGTGCCACACAGGATTCAGCCAATTGCGGAGCTGCAAGGAATAAAAAAGTGAAATTAATTTTTTCTGGGAAATGAAACTTCTGCGAAGCACTAAATCTGTTGCCTCTTGGGCTTATTGTTCTCAGGGTTTAATGATGTTTATTGAGGGTTAATTGGTTTGTTCTTTATGGTTATTGCTCAGGGCTGTCTCCTCTTTTATAGATTTCATAATCTTCTTTTCCAACACGTTATACCAACGAGGGATGCCAAATAGATCCATCACTATGGTGCTCACTATAGTAACATAGTAACGTAGTAAGTTAGGCTGAAAAAAGACACACGTCCATCACGTTCAACCATAATGCCTATATATAAGCTGCCTAACTGCCAGTTGATCCAGAGGAAGGCAAAAACCCATCTGAAGCCTCTCTAATTTGCCCCAGAGGGGAAAAATTCCTTCCTGACTCCAAGATGGCAATCGGACCAGTCCCTGGGGCAACTTGTACTGAGAGCTATCTCCCCTACCCCTGTATTCCCTCACTTGTACTGAGAGCTATCTCCCCTACCCCTGTATTCCCTCACTTGTACTGAGAGCTATCCCCCCTACCCCTGTATTCCCTCACTTGTACTGAGAGCTATCCCCCCTACCCCTGTATTCCCTCACTTGTACTGAGAGCTATCTCCCCTACCCCTGTATTCCCTCACTTGTACTGAGAGCTATCTCCCCTACCCCTGTATTCCCTCACTTGTACTGAGAGCTATCCCCCTACCCCTGTATTCCCTCACTTGTACTGAGAGCTATCTCCCCTACCCCTGTATTCCCTCACTTGTACTGAGAGCTATCTCCCCTACCCCTGTATTCCCTCACTTGTACTGAGAGCTATCTCCCATACCCCTGTATTCCCTCACTTGTACTGAGAGCTATCCCCCCTACCCCTGTATTCCCTCACTTGTACTGAGAGCTATCCCCCCTACCCCTGTATTCCCTCACTTGTACTGAGAGCTATCCCCCCTACCCCTGTATTCCCTCACTTGTACTGAGAGCTATCCCCCCTACCCCTGTATTCCCTCACTTGTACTGAGAGCTATCCCCCCTACCCCTGTATTCCCTCACTTGTACTGAGAGCTATCCCCCCTACCCCTGTATTCCCTCACTTGTACTGAGAGCTATCCCCCCTACCCCTGTATTCCCTCACTTGTACTGAGAGCTATCCCCCCTACCCCTGTATTCCCTCACTTGTACTGAGAGCTATCCCCCCTACCCCTGTATTCCCTCACTTGTACTGAGAGCTATCCCCCTACCCCTGTATTCTCTCACTTGTACTGAGAGCTATCCCCCCTACCCCTGTATTCCCTCACTTGTACTGAGAGCTATCCCCCCTACCCCTGTATTCCCTCACTTGTACTGAGAGCTATCCCCCCTACCCCTGTATTCCCTCACTTGTACTGAGAGCTATCCCCCCTACCCCTGTATTCCCTCACTTGTACTGAGAGCTATCCCCCCTACCCCTGTATTCCCTCACTTGTACTGAGAGCTATCCCCCCTACCCCTGTATTCCCTCACTTGTACTGAGAGCTATCCCCCCTACCCCTGTATTCCCTCACTTGTACTGAGAGCTATCTCCCATAACCCTGTATTCCCTCACTTGTACTGAGAGCTATCCCCCCTACCCCTGTATTCCCTCACTTGTACTGAGAGCTATCTCCCCTACCCCTGTATTCCCTCACTTGTACTGAGAGCTATCTCCCCTACCCCTGTATTCCCTCACTTGTACTGAGAGCTATCTCCCCTACCCCTGTATTCCCTCACTTGTACTGAGAGCTATCCCCCCTACCCCTGTATTCCCTCACTTGTACTGAGAGCTATCTCCACTACCCCTGTATTCCCTCACTTGTACTGAGAGCTATCTCCCCTACCCCTGTATTCCCTCACTTGTACTGAGAGCTATCCCTCCTACCCCTGTATTCCCTCACTTGTACTGAGAGCTATCTCCCCTACCCCTGTATTCCCTCACTTGTACTGAGAGCTATCCCTCCTACCCCTGTATTCCCTCACTTGTACTGAGAGCTATCCCCCCTACCCCTGTATTCCCTCACTTGTACTGAGAGCTATCCCCCCTACCCCTGTATTCCCTCACTTGTACTGAGAGCTATCCCCCCATCCCTGTATTCCCTCACTTGTACTGAGAGCTATCCCCCCTACCCCTGTATTCCCTCACTTGTACTGAGAGCTATCCCCCGTACCCCTGTATTCCCTCACTTGTACTGAGAGCTATCCCCCCTACCCCTGTATTCCCTCACTTGTACTGAGAGCTATCCCCCGTACCCCTGTATTCCCTCACTTGTACTGAGAGCTATCTCCCCTACCCCTGTATTCCCTCACTTGTACTGAGAGCTATCTCCCCTACCCCTGTATTCCCTCACTTGTACTGAGAGCTATCCCCCCTACCCCTGTATTCCCTCACTTGTACTGAGAGCTATCTCCCCTACCCCTGTATTCCCTCACTTGTACTGAGAGCTATCTCCCCTACCCCTGTATTCCCTCACTTGTACTGAGAGCTATCCCCCCTACCCCTGTATTCCCTCACTTGTACTGAGAGCTATCTCCCCTACCCCTGTATTCCCTCACTTGTACTGAGAGCTATCTCCCCTACCCCTGTATTCCCTCACTTGTACTGAGAGCTATCTCCCATACCCCTGTATTCCCTCACTTGTACTGAGAGCTATCTCCCCTACCCCTGTATTCCCTCACTTGTACTGAGAGCTATCCCCCCTACCCCTGTATTCCCTCACTTGTACTGAGAGCTATCTCCCCATACCCCTGTATTCCCTCACTTGTACTGAGAGCTATACCCCCTACCCCTGTATTCCCTCACTTGTACTGAGAGCTATCTCCCCTACCCCTGTATTCCCTCACTTGGGGTGAGCTTTGGGGTGGGGTCCAGGAAAAGCCCCTTAACCGCACTTTGCCCAACATTTCCTTCCATTAAAACTCTATATTGGGGATCAGTAGAGTAGAGGACAACGTAGACCATTGAAAATGGCTTCTTCTAGCTACTAGGGGTGCCTACAAAGGGCATTGACTTTGCTTGAATGTTGCTTAGGATTTGGGGAGAATTTGAGGCCTATTTGCCTAATACCTGGCCTTTGGGTGAAAATTTAGGGTTGAAACTTGCTACTCGACTCTTGCAACTGCAGCTGTAACTTTGTTATGAACTAAGGTTGGACAAGACATAGAATAGAATGCAGGATGGACACATTACAGAGAAGCATAAATACACGCAACAAGTTGTTTCCATTTTTGGGTTATGGGGATTAGCCCTGAATTGTTCTTCTGCTTAGCACTAATGAATCTCTTCAATAATAAGTCTTAGGGGCTTTATAAACAGTTAATAAATGGTAATATGTCTGCTATAGGTCTAGTAACCCATAGCAACCAATAAGCAGATTACAAGATGTGGGCAAAATGTAGACTTTTTCATTACATGACCCCCAAAATCACTCTCCTGAAGAACAAAAAAGTGTCTTGAACCGACGTACACGTAAAGCAACGGCACCACCGCCGCTCTATGGCCAACACACCCTCTGTAGGATCCTTAGAAAGCCTTTGACATGTTGTTGTAGTTACTGAGATTACTGGAACCATTCAGTTGTTGATGTGGAGCAGTAACAAAAGCCTCACACTAGAGCCGGAGGAAGTTTACTGCCTACTTCATAGCCCTGTTTGGCCGTATTTACAACCAGCACAGGTTTGTTTTTACGGGATATAGAACAGAGCCATGTTGACAGAACAATAGATAATCCATAACATACAGGATATAGCAGAAGAGAGACAGGGGGCAATAAAGGCAGTAAAATGGCGCCACTGTGCCTTTTCAACCCTAGGTGGAATTTCATGCAACGTGAACGGTTAATGGATAATCTTGGAACGAGCGTGTCTAGCCAGTAGCCCTCTGGCGCTGGGGCATTTGAAGTACAGGGCATCCCTCGGTCAAAAATAGTTACATAATGTAGGTAAAGAGACGACGTTGGGCCTCATTTACTGCCGTCACTATACTAAATGCCATCAGAGGAGCGACCAGTGTATAGCAATTCCCATGAAGAACATTTTCCCAAGGGTATATTGGATGTGGGGTGCAGATTGGGGACTGGTTATCCCATGGAATGAGGCAGGAAGAAGGACTGTATAAAAAATACAGCCTCCAGGGTAGACACAAGTCAGCCATGTCCATAGTAAGGGCCTGTTGCGGCCCACCTTGGTCTGAATGATGCACAAGTTAGGGGATGAGGGGGGAGGGGGCAGGGGGGTAGAGCCAACATGTCTCCCCCATTGGCCCCTCATGATGAATGTAGGCAGCCCAATGTATAGGGGCAGCTGCTGGACTTTGTGCTTCCAAACAGAGTGCAATCCACCTAGACTGGAAGGCAGTGTTCAAAGGGCAACCACATGGCCGATTGCTTCATTTGTATGCCCTTTGTACCCTGCCTTCCCTGTCAGAAATACCCTGATTATCTCCTAGGGCCTAATCCATTAATAGCCTTTAGATCCAAGGCCACCTTCCTTCCTCAACTCACCAAGATGCAATCCAATCCTGGGTCATGTATATCATATTATTGGCCTATGGGCACTGCAGTTAAATGTACTACTCCTTTAGGGAAGCACGTGCAATAGCTCTTGTCACTCGTTATACAGTTAATATGTTTACAAATAATGGAAATCACATCAATTGCCTAATTAGCCATGGCTGGGGAAAGCATATTCCATCAGAATGTCACTCACCTCTCCCTGTAGGCTATAAACATACCAACTTCATGAGAACAATGTTCTCCTAATCACTGTCCCTCAATAATAAAATAATGATAGGACTCGGGGTGTATGCTGGGGCTGATTGAGCCTCAGTCTTGCATCAAACTAAGGGAAACACTTTAGGAGGAGTAGAAATCATTTCAGGGATAAGGTTCCCTGAGACCCAAAGCTACATGGTCACTCAAGGTCATGTATGATAAGTTTCTATGCTCTAGAACAGTGGTTCTCAACCTGTGGGTCGGGACCCCTTTGGAGGCCGAACGACTCTTTCACATGGGTCGTTTAAGACCATCGGAAAACACATATTTCCCGATGGTCTTAGGAATAATTTTATGGTTGGGGGTCACCACAACATGAGGAACTGTATTAGGAAGGTTGAGAACCACTGTTCTAGAAAGTAGGTACTATACCCAATACCTGCTCAGTTTTATATGAATAGGGGCTGCCAACTATTCCCAGCTTGACTGCCTAGGACTTTACTAGACTCTACAGAGATGGGACATGATGAAAGATCTTCATGTATCAAAGCAAGTGGTCTGTGTGGGACTTTCAACTCATGGACCAGTATTAACGTTGGTGGGTATCCAATTAAGCAGTAAAGTTCTTTAGTGCAAGACCTGAAGGCAGAAGACATAGACACAAATGAAAAAATGGATGGGAGTGGGGACCTTGCAGCAGGTCTACAATACTAGAGAGGACCCCAATGAAAACACCCCAGTTGTACCAGTGTAGCAGTACCTTAAATGCTCATTACATTACAATATTTTTTTTTAGTTGCAGTGATCCCCAACCAGTGGCTCAGGAGGAACATGTTGCTCCCCAAGCCCTTTGATGTTGCTCCAAGTGGCCTCAAAGCAGGTGCTTATTTTTGAATTTCTGATTTGGAGGCATAAAGACCATGCGTACTGCCAAACAGAACCTCCTGTAGTCTGCAGCCCATGTTGGGCTACTAAATAACCAATCAAAATCAATCTAAACCAATCACAGCCCTTACTGGTCACTCCCTAGGAACTTTTTTCATGCTTGTGTTGCTCTTCAACTTGTTTTATATTTAAATATTGCTCATGGGTAAAAAAAAAGTTTGGGGACCCCTGCTCTGGGTGGTTGCACCCATGAAGTGTATCAGTAGAAACACCAGTCTTAAGGTTGCCATACACTATAGGATCCTCTTGTTTAGTGAGGTCACAAATGAGCAGATCTTTACACAAATATGCCCACCTAAGGCTGGTGATATTGGAGTAGTCTGATTTAGGACCCATCAGAGCAAGTACCGCATTGACTCATTCTACCCAACCTGTATCAAGACAAACCCAGACTATATACGGATTAAGAGGCCAAACCAACAGTCAGTCTGTGAATGGGCACCTTATGGTTGTTACTAAGATAACCCCTTAACCAGTTGGCAGTTGTATGTTGCTATGGAAAATAACATATTACACAGGGCATAAGGGATAGGGATGGGTAGGTCGGGCAGGTGAATACATGGTATGCAGAGGCCGGTCATAAACTGTACTTCTAAGATGGTGCCTCCATGTCTGTGATGCTCCCATAATTCCGCACCTTTTTCACTGGAAACCCCACCCCTATATGACATTATGAGCGGAGGTGGCCCTTCCTAACCTCAGGATTGGCTTGGGCCCAGGTTGTGGGAAATCACACACTTTACGTGACTTCTTCTTCTACAGGCAACGTTCTACCATATCTACCAACATCCAGTCCAGTCACCTCCAAATATGACCCTATTCGACCCTGATCCTCCAAAAACCCTGCTCCCTATGGCCTTACCTATTTAGGCCAGTCACTGGGAGGTGGGTTCTACTCAATGGCAGCCCAGCATTTACTGGGATATCCCAACCTACCCATTGACTGAGCCCAAGGCTCTGATGGAGATGAATAGGGGCGCATTGGTGGTATAGTCATGAAAACCAATCATAATACAACCTCAGATTTCAGTAGAGATTGCATCCCCTCTTCACCATTTACCATTACGCCCAAGTGGGTGAAGGGGTACTTTATATCTTGGGTGATTATGGGCACAAGTTGATACAAAGGGAAAATGGGAGACTGGGATCATGTGGGGCGATGGGAATCTGGTTCCGTAGCTGCCAGGGAAAGGTGGCACTCCACCAATAGTTCTTAACCAAGAGCTGTCACTATTGAACTCAGAACCTGAGCATCAGTCTCTAACAGGCTCCCTCTAGTGGTCACTTTGGAATTACATCTTCCCTTCTGTATACTTGTCTTACTGTACTAACTTTCATTAGAAAAGAGACAGTACCATTAAATATGTTACATTTGACTCCTATCTGACACTGTTTGGGGTATTTGTACCAAAGTTCATTCTCTATCTTTAAATCAAACAGATTCCAGTATGAAAGGACTGTTCCTCCGGATTATGGGTCAGCACTCCGGTGAAGGTTACTGTCCGTGTAACACAAGTATTATCTTTCATGTACCGGGATTAGAGGTGAGATTTCCTAGAAACCAGGCGAGGCATTGCTCGCATTCACCCTCAACTTTCAGCAACTATTTCTGGGTAATGTAATGCCCGGCCTTCTCTTAAGGGGGCTTCTGAGGACTTAGGGTTCTGGTTTTGACCATCAACAATCAGCTGTTCTATAATCACCATGGTGTGCAATAAGTACCATATGTTACATAGTGTAGGGGAGTAGGAATTTAACCTACCTTTGTGGCTATCAGTTAGTACCCCTAGATGGACTTTCTGATGGGTCAGTAGTAGGTGTATTGACTCATCCAAGTAATGGAAGGTAGTGCTGAGTCCACCTGTGAGGCCTCATTGAACTCCACTTGAGAATGGGTTGGTTGGTGGAGTCTGAGGCTTCATTGAAGAGAAGATCTAGGGACAAGTGAAACACATAGGGTCGCTAACTTTTGTCCTCAAACAACCGGTGGGAGGTTCCACAAGGGGCAGATCCTCAAGGGGGTGGGGCCACGATATAAATGGGCTGATTGGTCAGAGACTTGCCAAATAGGGCAGGGCAGGGTGGAGATAGGAAAGAAGCTTGAAGAGGGAATTGGGGCAAATTGGAGGCAGAACAAGTTTAATTACAAATGTATTGGTAATAATATTGTTGATAATTGTGTAATAGCCGGGGCGCACATCAGGGAAGGTTAGAGATGAAGAACCAACAGGAACAGGGGCGAGTTAGTAAGAGGTTAACTCCTACATTCAGCCCCCGCCCCTGCGTGTAACCGATAGATTAGGGTCAATTGCAGAGCAGTTAAAGAGATATACACACAGTCCCATCAAGTTCAACCCTTAAAGGTGAAGTAAAGCCATATCACTGGCCCTATGGGCATCTCCTGAACTGGCCAAACCTTACTGTTGGTGGCCAGGGTCACATTCCCTACGCTACACGAGTGCCAGAAGCCAACCCATTGGCCTGGGCCAGTACTGGTGTTGCCGGGGCATAGTTATCTAGTAGCCAGAGGTGGAACAGAAGTGAGATGGTGGCCCCAACCAACCCAGTGCAACACATATATATTATTACTAATAAATGTAGGTAACTCATCCCCTGCTCATCGCTTTAGCCTGACTCCTCAATGATAAATATATTTGTGAGCGGAAGTCCCATCCCTAGAAATAGCAGGTCAGTGCGGGGGGGCCAGGAGCCCAGAGGGACCCCACTCAGCACTTCATTAATCTGTCTCTGCTAATCGGAAGGGTCACTTTCAACCCTTTCAGCATCCGCCGGCACTTTAACGCGGGTCCCCTGTGGTGCTTAAGTGACTGTGGGTAATTGGCTGAGCCTTAAGTGATTCTCTGAGATGGACGGAGACCGACCAGCGCGGGGCAGTGGGAATGGTCCGGCCACTTACTCTACAAGAAGCAGCTTTAAAGGGAAAGTCCATCATTAGTGCGTAACCAACTGATTCCGGCACAAAGGCGTTGGAATGGTTGGATCCTTCTGTCTAAAGGAATAATGCATTTAGAAATGTACCCCCACCCACCTCTCTCCCCAGGGGTATTAGGCATGGGTCCCCGGGGGGAGGAGTGAAGGGACCCTGGGGTGGCGTCTGGCCCTATCCGTATATTCTCCCTATGTCTGCACTGGAATAGTGATGAGCGAATTTGGATGGATTCGCAGCAAAATTCCGCATTTAGCCATTGGCGAATTGTTTCATGAAACCTCCGCAAAATTTGGCCTTGAAAAATGTGCGGTTGTGTAAAAAATAGGGATGCGCCGAACCCCACATGCTAATTTATACTGATTCAGATTTGGTTAGGCCAGGACCGTGGATTCAGCCGAAACCGAACCCTGCCAAAAACACGGCCAAATCCTGGCTGAATACTAAACCAAATGCTGGATTCGGTGCATCTCTAGTAAAAAAAGGCGTAGTGTCGTCAAAATAGGTGTGGTCACGTCACAAAAAGGCGCAGTCATGGCAAAAAAGTGAAATTTCATCTTTTCACCATTGACAAATTGTTTTGTGAAAGTTCCGCAAAATTCGGCACCAAAAATTTGCTGTCCTGCCAAAAAAAGGTGTGGTCTCGTCAAAAATGGCACAATCGCGTCAAAAAAGTGTTTCGCCAGACAGATTCGCTTATCGCTACTCTGGATTCCATGTTGGTTCTATACAGGGGCAGACTGGGCCGCCGGGACACGGGGGAAATGGTGGGGCCCAGACCTGACCCTACTGCCGCTTCCTCTGGACTTCAAGGTCCTCCCCTGACGCGTTTCACAAACGTGCGTTCAGGGGAGGACATCGAACAGGGGCCCCTAGGGGGGGTTACGGATGCGTAGTGGCGGGGGACGCGGCCGGAGGAGGGGCTAGGGGTGCATGGTGGTGGGGGACGCGGCCGGAGGGGGGGTTAGGGGTGCATGGTGGCGGGGGACGCGGCCGGAGGAGGGGTTAGGGGTGCATGGTGGTGGGGGACGCGGCCGGAGGGGGGGGTTAGGGGTGCATGGTGGCGGGGGACGCGGCCGGAGGAGGGGTTAGGGGTGCATGGTGGCGGGGGACGCGGCCGGAGGAGGGGTTAGGGGTGCATGGTGGCGGGGGACGCGGCCGGAGGGGGGGTTAGGGGTGCATGGTGGCGGGGGACGCGGCCGGAGGAGGGGTTAGGGGTGCATGGTGGTGGGGGACGCGGCCGGAGGGGGGTTAGGGGTGCATGGTGGCGGGGGACGCGGCCGGAGGGGGGTTAGGGGTGCATGGTGGCGGGGGACGCGGCCGGAGGGGGGTTAGGGGTGCATGGTGGCGGGGGACGCGGCCGGAGGAGGGGTTAGGGGTGCATGGTGGCGGGGGACACGGCCGGAGGAGGGGTTAGGGGTGCATGGTGGCGGGGGACACGGCCGGAGGGGGGTTAGGGGTGCATGGTGGCGGGGGACACGGCCGGAGGAGGGGTTAGGGGTGCATGGTGGCGGGGGACGCGGCCGGAGGGGGGTTAGGGGTGCATGGTGGCGGGGGACGCGGCCGGAGGGGGGTTAGGGGTGCATGGTGGCGGGGGACACGGCCGGAGGAGGGGTTAGGGGTGCATGGTGGCGGGGGACGCAGCCGGAGGGGGGTTAGGGGTGCATGGTGGCGGGGGACGCGGCCGGAGGAGGGGTTAGGGGTGCATGGTGGCGGGGGACACGGCCGGAGGAGGGGTTAGGGGTGCATGGTGGCGGGGGACGCGGCCGGAGGGGGGTTAGGGGTGCATGGTGGCGGGGGACGCGGCCGGAGGGGGGTTAGGGGTGCATGGTGGCGGGGGACGCGGCCGGAGGAGGGGTTAGGGGTGCATGGTGGCGGGGGACGCGGCCGGAGGAGGGGTTAGGGGTGCATGGTGGCGGGGGACACGGCCGGAGGAGGGGTTAGGGGTGCATGGTGGCGGGGGACGCGGCCGGAGGGGGGTTAGGGGTGCATGGTGGCGGGGGACGCGGCCGGAGGGGGGTTAGGGGTGCATGGTGGCGGGGGATGCGGTCGAAGGGGGGTTAGGGGTGCATGGTGGCCTGGAGCTGCAGCCCCGGTGGGCCCTGCACCCCCCAGTCCGACCCTGGCTCTATATACGCAGCGAATAATGAAGTCTAACGGTGCCTTGTGCCTAAATATCCCAGTGTTCCACAGTTCTATGAGCATTATATCAGCTGCCTGCTGCAGACTGCACTGATTTCCCTACAGCCCTGCAGCGCACACAGATTGCCAATCAGCCTGGCAGCATGAGGATTCTATGTGTGTTTCAGCCCTGCTGTTTGTCTCATATGGGAGAATGATGGTGGATTTCACCCCCCGCAGGTAAAACTCCATGCTACTGCGCTGCTGAATATGTTGGTGCTTCATAAAAACACATTGAATCTAGAAATTATCCCTGCAGTGGGGTTTGTACCCGATGGCTCAGGCCCAGTTATTTCTAAGTAGGTACAAGCGGCCCCCCCTCCCCAATGGCCCCATGTCTTGCAGTGCATGCTGGGTCCCTAGGCCGCTGCATTGCAGCCGTAGCCATAAATCCGCTCCGCTGAGCTCATCTGCAGAGCACTTTATTAGATTACTGCAGCGATGTGGCGGCTCATCATGAAACACAGAGGGAGATCTATGGGAGGGTGGATGGGTGGGGGGGCCGTTAGTAAATTAATTAAGGAGATGAGAGTGTGGGGCTGAGCCAGGAGGGAGCTGTGGGTTATTATAGGGAGGCAGTGCAAGGAGTGGGCTCTGGGATTAGCAGGGAGGGGGGATTTCTCCTTATTTGCCTGGATGCTATTGCACAAGCTGCTTTTATTTCATATACATATCATGGCTGCACATATTCCATTTCAGGCTGCAGCAGGAATCTCGAGGAACTGCCCCTTAGCGTGTATATTTAATACCTATAAAGCAATACGTGTCCATTTGTGCTGTCAGGCCCTGGTATAAACTCCTACACGGGGCTGGGAGGGTACTGCATGGCCTCACACATACCAGCGCAGTCTGCAGCTTGCCTCTAAATGAACTGCATGTATATACGCTGAAGCTGTTTCCGTAAAGGGGAGAGGTGGCAACCATACTTCTGCCAACTAACTAGTGCTTGCAATGTCCAATGTGATTTTGGTTATTGGTAGTGGTGAGAGTTGTAGTTCAGCCACTGCAGGAGGGAGGCAGGTCAGGCACCTCGGAGCTTAAGTTTTCATCTCCCTTTCCTATACACTCTATCTCAGGGACTCATCTCCTGTTACAGTATAGCTCCCAGTAAGCTGTAATTGGGCACCTTTAGCCACGCCCAAACCCAACCTGCCCAGCTGTGCCCCCCCATAGCACCCCTAGTTGCAACTCACTTTAGGGTCGGATCTCCCAGTTTCCCATATAATTCTAACCTTGTAAAACAGGTGATGTCTCCCAGCAACAGAATTGGAAAAAAATCGTATTTCCGTGCATTTAACCCGTCAGAAATGAGGTTTCATTGCGCTATCTCCGCTAAACCGATCAGAGCTGACTGCTGATTGGCTGGTGCAGTGTTAAGGTACTCGTATAGCTGAGCCTTAGTGCTGTATGTTGGTAACACCCAGTCCTGGATTAAACTGAGCCCAATCCCTTCAAGGTTTAGCAATGATCCCCGTTTTCTTCTCAGCCCCCCCCCCCCCCTTTTTCTTTCCTCAGCTCCCTCCCCCCCAAATCTGTCTCCCTCTGCCTCCCCCTCTGCCATATTTCACACTGTCTCTCCCAGAGAGTCCCGGAGATTCCCTTCCGCTGGGAAGTTTATTAATAGTCTTCCTAGAGGATCATTAGAGGCCTGTAGAGAATGAGAGAGAGAGGGGGGGCCTGGGGGGGGTGGAACAGAAGGATGGGGGGGGCAGTAAAAGAGCAACAAGCACCGCAGCAGAAGCAATAGAAGAGAAAAACATTCAAAACCCATGTTTTCCCATTAATCACTATAAATATAGCCCAGTATAAATACAGGAGAATGATACAAATAATATGGCCCCTCCCCTTATAAATAATAACAATGAGTATACAGACCCTCCCCCTTTTATCGAGCAGAATCATTTGCCAATAGAGCAATAGTGGTGTCCTCATGGATGGCAGGACCCCAGCAAGAGTACGTGCAAGCTACTGGCTGGCAGGGGATGCTGGGAGTTGTAGTTCATTGAAAAATGGAGGACGGCCATTTTATATAATCACTGGGGTGTGCGGGATAAATTGGAGCTGCCCCCCCACTCATAATTAACTAGGTGCAATCGGGGGAGGGAGGTCAGCAAGGGAGTGGTAGAGGGGATCGGGCCTGGGTCGGTGGGGCCCTTGGGGGCCCGGGGTCCTGCCGGCCCAGTTCGACCCTGTATATTATATCCCTCATCCCCACTTGCCCAGTGTGGCCTTGGCTAGCAATTACAGTTATAACAATACTATTACTGATTGAAGTGACGTCACAATAGCCAGGTGTGAATGGATACGTAGCCATGGGATTATATATTTTTATATTTTTAATTCCTGCCTATTATTAAATGCACACAGCATGTTCCCTTAGGTCCATCACCGGGGGGCATTAGAAGTAATGACAATGGGAGGCTAAATGGGTACAAATAGATGTCACAATGGGTAGTAGGAAAAAATAACAGGTAGGTAAGTTCTAGGCTTCTGTCCTACGGCCTCAGAACGTCATTGGGACTGGCCCTCGGACTAACCCATTGTATAATAATAGCTTTGTTCTGCTTGCTGTATCTGGGAATATGGCTGCCTGGGGAAGGTGGGGGGTGCACTTCTCAGCTGTAGCGCTCTCTTTCTGTAGGATGAGCCCTCCCTGCTGTCATTGAATGACTTGCCCTTGGGTCCTCTGGGAAGGTCTCTTCGTGAATAGGTTCCTAATGAGTATTTGTTATATGGGCCCTTTGGGTATCTATATAAATTGATTACATAACCTTTTAAGTGGCTCTTCTCTAATGGAAAGAAGCAATGCCTCCTGGGTAACCTTTACCAGAGGTCCATTAAGAGAATAAGTAGCGCGTTCGTTCCGTTGCACATAGACTTACATTTATCTACACGGAATCTCATCCGCTCCCGCCTAGAACATTGATTTCAGTTACATCTCCTGTATTAATTAAGGGATTGCAGAACACCGACCCCAATACAGAACCATGGGCATCTTCTTGGGTCGGCAACCTGTGCAGGTGTGTATTGTGCCCTATGGTAGGGGGTACCACACTGGCTATAAAAACCCCCTCGTGTTGAGAGATGCCCTAGTTAGTGGGCAGCCCCGGGTGGAGGATGTGGTGGAACATGGGCAGGTAGAGAAAGTTCTGGAAATGGGATGTCCCAGTGTGCCCCACTCATTCGGGGGACACTGGGTGGAGGATAGCCCCGGAAGGAGGATGTGGTGGAACATGGGCAGGTAAGGAAAGTTCTGGAAATGGGATGTCCCAGTGTGCCCCACTCATTCGGGGGACACTGGGTGGAGGATAGTCCTGGGTGGAGGATGTGGTAGAACATGGGCAGGTAAGGAAAGTTCTGGAAATGGGATGTCCCAGTGTGCCCCACTCATTCGTGGCACACTGGGTGGAGGATAGCCCCGGGTGGAGGATGTGGTGGAACATGGGCAGGTAGAGAAAGTTCTGGAAATGGGATGTCCCAGTGTGCCCCACTCATTCGGGGGACACTGGGTGGAGGATAGCCCCGGGTGGAGGATGTGGTGGAACATGGGCAGGTAAGGAAAGCTCTGGAAATGGGATGTCCCAGTGCGCCCCACTCATTCGGCAGGGGCTTTTCCCAGGTGGTATTAAAGGTACATGGGAAGGCCTGTCTAGAATCATTGGTCCTGCTGAGAAGCAAGGATCTAGGGCCAAGAACCTCAGTAGACCACAGTACGGCAAGGAAGATGGGTTCTAGGCCAAACCCTGTGATAGTCCTAGAAGGTGAGAGACTAGACCAAAAAGAACCTACCCCAAGAGTTATGACAACAGTGATAAGCTTAGGACTAGTATAATCCTTATAAACCATATTGGTGTGTACTTGAGGGCCCAGATAGAGGTCGATGGACCACTTATGAAGCCAATTGGGACCCCACCAGAGAATCACCACATGTAGGGTAAGGTTCATTGGAAATACTGGCACAATGGGACCTGTATGAAAGGTGGGTCTTCAGTAAAGTCAAGAAGGACATGGAGCTCCCATGATGCCAGTCTGAAGGCCCTATCTTCAGGAAGTACAGTGCCCCACCATTTCTTACTTCGGTGTTGGCCAGTCCAGAAGAAGATGAGGTGGGGTTGCACTAATGCAGTAGCTGCAGAACATTCCATCACCGTGACTGACACTCTGTCAGAAGAAACCTGAGCCAATCACTTTAATTGCCTCACACAAACTGCTGCATGGGGAATTTGTCTCCTACTTACTTAGCGGCACCTTTGATTTCCTGCTAAGTGGCTCATTTCCTGCCTTATTGATGGCATCCGAGGGGGCGCCCCGTAGGCACTTCTGCATAGGGTGGATTATAGCTGTCAGCTCTGTGGAATTCAGGGCCAAGTTTAGTGTGGAGGTGAGGATGGCCCCTCAGCAGCCACCTCTGATTCTTTTGGGACAAGCACACATCCCATATTATAACACTGGTACTCTTTATTGAGCAGCCCTCCATCTGTTGTTAAACTAAAACTCCCAGCATCCCCATAGCCAATGGGTGCTGGCACTGAAAGGTCAATAAATCACACCAGCCTTCCACCGGCCTTTATTCCTGCCCCTCATTAGCCCTCTCTAGTCATCACAAAAGAGCAAGGGTCTTCAGAAATTTTCATCTCTGGTGTAGGGCCTATAGCTGCCTCTAGGGGCAGACTCTCAATGCACTGCTGCTAATGATGCACATTGTGTTTCCTGTCAGTGAAGTAGAGTTGCCACGTCACCCCTTTAAAAATCACACCTATAAAATGCATATGTTAGTGCTGACTGCCTAACGTTTCAAAGGTTCTGTGGGTTTTCTGCAGCTCTGACTATGTACAGACTGGTTATCAGTCCTGCAGCATGGGGCTTTTATATCTCTGGAACTCTGTATACACAATCAGTCCTGCAGCATGGGGCTTTTATATCTCTGGAACTCTGTATACACAATCAGTCCTGCAGCATGGGGCTTTTATATCTCTGGAACTCTGTATACACAATCAGTCCTGCAGCATGGGGCTTTTATATCTCTGGAACTCTGTATACACAATCAGTCCTGCAGCATGGGGCTTTTATATCTCTAGAACTCTGTATACACAATCAGTCCTGCAGCATGGGGCTTTTATATCCTTGGGACTTTAGTTGTACAATCAATCCTGCTGCATTGGGCTTTTATATCCTTGGGACTTTATTTGTACAATCAATCCTGCAGCATGGGGATTTTATATTTCTGGGACTTTAGTTGTACAATCAGTCCTGCAGCACAAGACTTTTATATCTCTGAGACTTTAGTTGTACAATCAATCCTGCAGCATGGGGATTTTATATTTCTGGGACTTTAGTTGTACAATCAATCCTGCAGCATGGGGATTTTATATTTCTGGGACTTTAGTTGTACAATCAGTCCTGCAGCACAAGACTTTTATATCTCTGAGACTTTAGTTGTACAATCAGTCCTGCAGCATGGGGCTTTTATATCTCTGAGACTTTAGTTGTACAATCAGTCCTGCAGCATGGGGCTTTTATATCTCTAAGATTTTAGTTGTACAATCAATCATGCAGCATGGGGCTTTAATATCTCTGATACTTTAGTTACACAATCAGTCCTGCAGCATGGGGCTTTTATATCTCTGATATTTTAGTTACACAATCAGTCCTGCAGCATGGGGCTTTTATAGCTCTGATACTTTAGTTACACAATCTGTCCTGCAGCATGGGGCTTTTATATCTCTGATATTTTAGTTACACAATCAGTCCTGCAGCATGGGGCTTTTATAGCTCTGATACTTTAGTTACACAATCAGTCCTGCAGCATGGGGCTTTTATATCTCTAAGATTTTAGTTGTACAATCAGTCCTGCAGCACAGGGCTTTTATATCTCTGAGACTTTAGTTGTACAATCAATCCTGCAGCATGGGGCTTTAATATCTCTGATACTTTAGTTACACAATCAGTCCTGCAGCATGGGGCATTTATATCTCTAAGATTTTAGTTGTACAATCAGTCCTGCAGCACAGGGCTTTTATATCTCTGAGACTTTAGTTGTACAATCAATCCTGCAGCATGGGGCTTTAATATCTCTGATACTTTAGTTACACAATCAGTCCTGCTGCATGGGGCTTATATATCTCTGATACGTTTGTTACACAATCAGTCCTGCAGCATGGGGCTTTTATATCTTAGGCAAGCAACACACTCACTTTAGTTCCAACAGTTTTTTGCTTCACATATTGCTTCTTCCTCCCGGCTTCAGTCTTTCTCCACATGCAACGCCACCCCCCCCCCCCCCCCCATAATTTTCCGGAGATTAAAGGAATCCCTTTCACATGGTACAGTCCCGTTACTAATATAAAGGCACTCGATTTTTAGGTTCTTACAGCATAACGGCAATGCGCCCCCTAGGGGAATCCTGATGCTATGGTAATAATGACCCCCACGGCCCTCCATCTGTTGGTGTTTTTCTGGGTGTTAAAGTACAACAGCTGGAGGATTGGACATCCTATCATATCAGATATGTATTGGGGCCCCTGCCTTCCTGCACCGCCCAGGGTCCCCCCCCCCATCATGAAGTATTCCTTCCCTTGTAGGCAGTCTCTGATCTGCGTTGTCTCACCTGTCTCTAGTGATGGATGTCGGTCCTTGACCAAAGCTGCTGTACTTATGATGGATGCGGCTGTCTCGCAGGGAGCCCTTTCCCTGAGATCAATGTGTTTATCTCTGTCTCGCTATTGGGGAGCTGTCTCTATATTGTGCTGGAGTTGTCTC
Organism: Xenopus tropicalis; assembly: GCF_000004195.4. Lineage (NCBI taxonomy): Eukaryota > Metazoa > Chordata > Amphibia > Anura > Pipidae > Xenopus > Xenopus tropicalis. The sequence continues at coordinate 142,530,883 of NC_030679.2, read as the reverse complement.
GCTATATGATTTGTAGACAGCAGATGAGGAGACCCCTAGCTTTATTCATTTTCATCTTTGTCTTGTCCAATCGCAGAGCCGGAAACTGAACCCCCCCCCCAGCTGAACTTTGCTGTTGTTTATATCTCCTCTCCTTCTCCTGTTTTCTAATCAATTTAGATTTTTACATTAAATCCTTGAGTTTTTTCATGAGTCAGAACATTGGTCCATTTGCCCCAGCTTCCCCCCCCAAGGTACAAATGGAGCCACTATGGGGGTTTTATTACCCAATCAATGAGAAGGCCTCTGGGCAGTCAATATTTATATTCTCATTTGGTTAACCCTTGCATTCCAGCTCCAGTAGCTGTCTCTCCTTGCATGTCTCTCGCCGTATGTGTGACAACAGTGGATTTGGGGAGCCTCAGCCTCTGTGGTTGCTCTTTGCATGTTTCTTGGCTCCATCTGCCTGTAGCTGCTAAGCAGGGGGCTGTCTCTGGGTCTCTGCTACAGGACTTGCCCCTCTGAGCTCCATCTGTAGCCGGTGAGCAGGCCTCTAACTGTGCCTATGCTCTCTGCTCCTGAGCATGTCTCTCTGGGCTCCATCTGTAAGTACTTGGCCTCTAACTGTGCCTATGCTCTCTGCTCCTGAGCATGTCTCTCTGGGCTCCATCTGTAAGTACTTGGCCTCTAACTGTGCCTATGCTCTCTGCTCCTGAGCATGTCTCTCTGGGCTCCATCTGTAAGTACTTGGCCTCTAACTGTGCCTATGCTCTCTGCTCCTGAGCATGTCTCTCTGGGCTCCATTTGTAATTACTCGGCCTCTAACTATGCCTTTGCTCTCTGCTCCTGAGCATGTCTCTCTGGGCTCCATCTGTAATTACTCGGCCTCTAACTATGCCTATGCTCTCTGCCCCTGAGCATGTCTCTCTGGGCTCCATCTGTAATTACTCGGCCTCTAACTATGCCTTTGCTCTCTGCTCCTGAGTATGTCTCTCTGGGCTCCATCTGTAAGTACTTGGCCTCTAACTATGCCAATGCTCTCTGCCCCTGAGCATGTCTCTCTGGGCTCCATCTGTAATTACTCGGCCTCTAACTATGCCTTTGCTCTCTGCTCCTGAGCATGTCTCTCTGGGCTCCATCTGTAATTACTCGGCCTCTAACTATGCCTTTGCTCTCTGCTCCTGAGCATGTCTCTCTGGGCTCCATCTGTAATTACTCGGCCTCTAACTATGCCTTTGCTCTCTGCTCCTGAGCATGTCTCTCTGGGCTCCATCTGTAATTACTTGGCCTCTAACTATCCCTATGCTCTTTGCTCCTGAGCATGTCTCTCTGGGCTCCATCTGTAATTACTCGGCCTCTAACTATCCCTATGCTCTCTGCTCCTGAGCATGTCTCTCTGGGCTCCATCTGTAATTACTCGGCCTCTAACTGTGCCTATGCTCTCTGCTCCTGAGCATGTCTCTCTGGGCTCCATCTGTAATTACTCGGCCTCTAACTATGCCTTTGCTCTCTGCTCCTGAGCATGTCTCTCTGGGCTCCATCTGTAATTACTCGGCCTCTAACTATGCCTTTGCTCTCTGCTCCTGAGCATGTCTCTCTGGGCTCCATCTGTAATTACTTGGCCTCTAACTATCCCTATGCTCTTTGCTCCTGAGCATGTCTCTCTGGGCTCCATCTGTAATTACTCGGCCTCTAACTATCCCTATGCTCTCTGCTCCTGAGCATGTCTCTCTGGGCTCCATCTGTAATTACTCGGCCTCTAACTGTGCCTATGCTCTCTGCTCCTGAGCATGTCTCTCTGGGCTCCATCTGTAATTACTTGGCCTCTAACTATCCCTATGCTCTCTGCTCCTGAGCATGTCTCTCTGGGCTCCATCTGTAATTACTTGGCCTCTAACTATCCCTATGCTCTCTGCTCCTGAGTATGTCTCTCTGGGCTCCATCTGTAAGTACGTGGCCTCTAACTATACCTATGCTCTCTGCTCCTGAGCATGTCTCTCTGGGCTCCATCTGTAATTACTTGGCCTCTAACTATCCCTATGCTCTCTGCTCCTGAGCATGTCTCTCTGGGCTCCATCTGTAATTACTTGGCCTCTAACTATCCCTATGCTCTCTGCTCCTGAGCATGTCTCTCTGGGCTCCATCTGTAATTACTTGGCCTCTAACTATCCCTATGCTCTCTGCTCCTGAGTATGTCTCTCTGGGCTCCATCTGTAAGTACGTGGCCTCTAACTATACCTATGCTCTCTGCTCCTGAGCATGTCTCTCTGGGCTCATCTGTAATTACTTGGCCTCTAACTATCCCTATGCTCTCTGCTCCTGAGCATGTCTCTCTGGGCTCCATCTGTAATTACTTGGCCTCTAACTATCCCTATGCTCTCTGTTCCTGAGCATGTCTCTCTGGGCTCCATCTGTTTGCAGATTTTTAATTACAAACTGTATAACCCCACTCAGGGATGTCAGTCTCGAAGCTCTATCTGTTTGTAACTGCTCTCTCTAGCTAGGCCTTTGGTCTCTACTACTGACCATCTCTCTGTAGCAGCTGAAAAGGGAGCTGTCTCTAGCTAGGCCCCCATTCTCAGCAACTGGCTGTCAGTCATTCTGCCTTGTAGCCAAGCAAGGAGCTGTCTCTAGCTAAGCCTGTTACTCTCGGCCACTGGGAAGCTCTCTCTGGGATTCAGCCCTATCACTGATAATCAGGGAACTTTCTCTGTTAAACCCTACACTCCTTTATCTGTCGCTGCTGATCAGGGAGTTGTCTCTCTCTGCCTGTACATTTAGCGCTCTCTGTGCATGTCTTGCTGCCAGGGAGGAAGCTGTCTCTTAACCAGCACTCTCAGCTCCCAGGTGCATGTCTCTTGCTGCTGATCAGGAAGCTGTCTCTTAACCAGCACTCTCAGCTCCCAGGTGCATGTCTCTTGCTGCTGCCTCTCAGTCTCTGCCACTATGTGCTTGTCTCTTGCTGCTGCCCATGGATCTGTCTCTTAACCAACAGTCTCTGCTACTATGTACATGTCTCTTGCTGTTTACCATGGAGCTGTCTCTCTGCACTCTCGGCTCTGCATGTGTTTGCTTGCACTCTGCTACCCAGGTTCTTGTCTCTGTCTACTGATCATGGAGCACTCTCTTAGCATTCACATGTGCATCTCTCTATCTGATTGCCATTGAGCTGTCTCTTTGCCTGCACTCTCAGCTCCCCTCATGTTTCTTGCTCTCTGATCTCTCCTTTCCCCCTTGCATGTCTCTGGCAGCCGGTAGGGAGCTGTCTCTGGTGCTGTCTCTCTCAGGCTGTGCTGCAGGGAGGGACCTAGTGAGACTGTCAGGCAGGAGGGGAGGGGGAGGAGGAGGAGGAGGGAAGAGACGGCTCAGTACAGGGGCAGAGAGCAGAGAGAGAGAGAGAAGGTGTGAGGGAGACCGAGAGACAGGATCGCAGCCTGCCCAAGGTGAGCTCCCCTCTTGGTGCCAGACTGGTGGGTGTAGCCTGGGGCACCCATGGGGGATTAGCTGCCAGTGGGGAAGGGGGCAGGCAGTGCATTGGGTGGGTGCTGGGTGTTCCCCAGGGATCTGTATGGAACTGCTATTCCCCTCCCTCCCCTGTGTATCAGTGCCACCCTGAATGGGCACAGTACCGCCCAGTGATATTCTGCCACTCACTGCCTTCTGCTTCTTATAGGGGTGCATAATGTAAGGGGGGTACAGTAACTGCCTGGTATTAATGGAAGGGGGTACAGTAACTGCCTGGTATGGAAGGATAGGGGTACAGTAACTGCCTGGTATGGAAGGATAGGGGTACAGTAACTGCCTGGTATGGAAGGATAGGGGTACAGTAACTGCCTGGTATGGAAGGATAGGGGTACAGTAACTGCCTGGTATGGAAGGATAGGGGTACAGTAACTGCCTGGTATGAATGGAAGAGGGGTACAGTAACTGCCTGGTATGGAATGATAGGGGGTACACTAACTGCCTGGTATGAATGGAAGGGGGGTACAGGAACTGCCTGGTATGAATGGAAGGGGGTACAGTAACTGTCTGGTATGGAATGATAGGGGGTACACTAACTGCCTGTTATGAATGGAAGGGGGTACAGTAACTGCCTGGTATGGAATGATAGGGGGTACACTAACTAACTGGTATGAATGGAAGGGGGGTACAGTAACTGCCTTACTTGGATGGAAGGTGGGTACAGTAACTGCCTGGCTTGGATGGAAGGGGGTACAGTAACTGCCTGGCTTGGATGGAAGGGGGTACAGTAACTGCCTGGCATGGATGTGTGGGGGTTACAGTAACTGCCTGGCATGGATGTGTGGGGGTTACAGTAACTGCCTGGCATGGATGTGTGGGGGTTACAGTAACTGCCTGGCTTGGATGGAAGGGGGTACAGTAACTGTCTGGTATGGAATGATAGGGGGTACACTAACTGCCTGGTATGAATGGAAGGGGGTACAGTAACTGCCTGGTATGGAATGATAGGGGGTACACTAACTAACTGGTATGAATGGAAGGAGGGTACAGTAACTGCCTTACTTTGATTGAAGGTGGGTTCAGTAACTGCCTGGCTTGGATGTGTGGGGGTTACAGTAACTGCCTGGCTTGGTTGGAAGGGGGGTACAGTAACTGCCTGGTATGAATGGAAGGGGGTACAGTAACTGCCTGGTATGGAATGATAGGGGGTACACTAACTGCCTGGTATGAATGGAAGGGGGGTACAGTAACTGCCTGGTATTAATGGAAGGGGGTACAGTAACTGCCTGGTATAGAATGATAGGGGGTACAGTAACTGCCTGGTATGGAATGATAGGGGGTACACTAACTGCCTGATATGAATGGAAGAGGGGTACAGTAACTGCCTCGTATGGAATGATAGGGGGTACACTAACTGCCTGATATAAATGGAAGGTGGGTACAGTAACTGCCTGGTATGGAATGATAGGGGGTACACTAACTAACTGGTATGAATGGAAGGAGGGTACAGTAACTGCCTTACTTTGATTGAAGGTGGGTTCAGTAACTGCCTGGCTTGGATGTGTGGGGGTTACAGTAACTGCCTGGCTTGGTTGGAAGGGGGGTACAGTAACTGCCTGGAAGGGTGGAGGGGGGTACAGTAACTGCCTGGCATGGATGGAAGGGGGGTACAGTAACTGTCTGGAAGGGTGAAGGGGGGTACAGTAACTGCCTGGCATGGATGGAAGGGGGCACAGTAACTGCCTGGAAGGGTGAAGGGGGGTACAGTAACTGCCTGACACAGACAAGTGGAGATTGCTGAACTACAACTCCAACACCAGAAGTCTGCCCGGGGTGTGGGAGTTGTAGTTTAACAACAAATGTTCTTCTGAAAGGAAATGGGAAAGAGAAATATGGAGTGTGAGTGCAGGAATGGAGTGTGAGTGTAGGGGGGTTTATTACATTGAAAGGAGACAGATCAGATAAAGGGGCATGAATGAGAGACAGCTGAGTGAAGGGATAAGGGGCAAATGCAGAGTGCTGGGATAATGGGCTGGAAGGGAGTGAGGGCAGGTTGGGGGAGTGAGGGCAGGTTGGGGGGATTATTGGTTGTGTTTATGGCAGAAAAGAGAGGATTTAGTAGAGGAGTACAGGAATGGGGTGTGAGTACAGGAATGGAGTGTGAGTACAGGAATGGGGTGTGAGTGCAGGAATGGGGTGTGAGGTGAGGAATGGGGTGTGAGTGCAGGAATGGGGTGTGAGTGCAGGAATGGGTGTGAGTGCAGGAATGGGGTGTGAGGTGAGGAATGGGGTGTGAGTGCAGGAATGGGGTGTGAGTGCAGGAATGGGGTGTAAGTACAGGAATGGGGTGTGAGTGCAGGCATGGGGTGTGAGTGCAGGAATGGGGTGTGAGTGCAGGAATGGGGTGTGAGTGCAGGAATAGGGTGTGAGTACAGGAATGGGGTGTGAGTGCAGGAATGGGGTGTGAGTGCAGGAATGGGGGGGTGAGTGCAGGAATGGGGGGTGAGTGCAGGAATGGGGGGGTGAGTGCAGGAATGGGGTGTGAGTACAGGAATGGGGTGTGAGTGCAGGAATGGGGGGGTGAGTGCAGGAATGGGGGGTGAGTGCAGGAATGGGGTATGAGTGCAGGAATAGGGTGTGAGTACAGGAATGGGGTGTGAGTGCAGGAATGGGGGGGTGAGTGCAGGAATGGGGGGGTGAGTGCAGGAATGGGGGGGGTGAGTGCAGGAATAGGGTGTGAGTACAGGAATGGGGTGTGAGTGCAGGAATGGGGGGGTGAGTGCAGGAATGGGGGGGTGAGTGCAGGAATGGGGGGGTGAGTGCAGGAATGGAGGGTTGACAGTCTGGCTGGTTGCAGTGAGATACAGTCAGTGGTATAACCAGAAATGACTGGGGCCCCTGTAGCGACATCACTTTAGGGCCACTGCTAAACCTATGGGATAAACATGTATAGAAACTGTATATTAGTCAGTGGCGCCCCCCATGCCTCCTGGGCCCCCGGCAGTGCCAGTATCTGCCCCCTCTATGGATGTACCCCCAGGTACAGGGCAGGGAACTATTGGGCACTTGCCGGAAATAATCCAGTGCAAATGCAGGAATGTTGGGCCGGGGGTTGTGATTGGCTGTTCCTGTGACAGGCAGCATAAGGTGTGTCGGCAGTTTGGCTGAGGCGGCAGTCAGTACAGACAATAAGGTACCGGTAGAACCAGGTCTGTGTTGCCTGCAGCAATGTCATGTAATGGGGCAGCACTGAGGGCCCCCCCCCCATTTGGCAGGATTCTTGCATCTGTGGTAACAGGAACCTGCTGTGGGACTCAATGGGTTAATGGTTCTGTTCAACTGGGACTCCCTGTCTGTTTGGGTTTGTCTGCACGGTGCTGTACAGTGTTCCTATTACATGCAATGATGGGACTGGCCGGAATGTAGGGGGCAGCTGGGGGCAAATCCCATTCCTCCTGCAGTGATGTCATCCCAGGGCAGTGATGTCATGCAGCTATTGGCCAGTGACCCAGTAACTCAAGTAGTCAAAGGGGCCCGGGGCTCTGAAGGGATTGTGGTCCCTACCCGCCTCTCAGTGCCAGTATTGTACCCCCGGGCCCCTTATCCCTACCCGCCTCTCAGTGCCAGTATTGTACCCCCAGGCCCCTTATCCCTACCCGCCTCTCAGTGCCAGTATTGTACCCGCAGGCCCCTTATCCCTACCCGCCTCTCAGTGCCAGTATTGTACCCCCGGGGCCCCTTATCCCTACCGCCTCTCAGTGCCAGTATTGTACCCCCGGGCCCCTTATCCCTACCCGCCTCTCAGTGCCAGTATTGTACCCCCGGGCCCCTTATCCCTACCCGCCTCTCAGTTGCCAGTATTGTACCCCCGGGCCCCTTATCCCTACCCGCCTCTCAGTGCCAGTATTGTACCCCCGGGCCCCTTATCCCTACCCGCCTCTCAGTGCCAGTATTGTACCCCCGGGCCCCTTATCCCTACCCGCCTCTCAGTGCCAGTATTGTACCCCCGGGCCCCTTATCCCTACCCGCCTCTCAGTGCCAGTATTGTACCCCCGGGCCCCTTATCCCTACCCGCCTCTCAGTGCCAGTATTGTACCCCCGGGCCCCTTATCCCTACCCGCCTCTCAGTGCCAGTATTGTACCCCCGGGCCCCTTATCCCTACCCGCCTCTCAGTGCCAGTATTGTACCCCCGGGCCCCTTATCCCTACCCGCCTCTCAGTGCCAGTATTGTACCCCCGGGCCCCTTATCCCTACCCGCCTCTCAGTGGCCAGTATTGTACCCCCGGGCCCCTTATCCCTACCCGCCTCTCAGTGCCAGTATTGTACCCCCGGGCCCCTTATCCCTACCCGCCTCTCAGTGCCAGTATTGTACCCCCGGGCCCCTTATCCCTACCCGCCTCTCAGTGCCAGTATTGTACCCCGGGCCCCTTATCCCTACCCGCCTCTCAGTGCCAGTATTGTACCCCCGGGCCCCTTATCCCTACCCGCCTCTCAGTGCCAGTATTGTACCCCCGGGCCCCTTATCCCTACCCGCCTCTCAGTGCCAGTATTGTACCCCGGGCCCCTATCCCTACCCGCCCCTCAGTGCCAGTATTGTACCCCCGGGCCCCTTATCCCTACCCGCCTCTCAGTGCCAGTATTGTACCCCCGGGCCCCTTATCCCTACCCGCCTCTCAGTGCCAGTATTGTACCCCCGGGCCCCTTATCCCTACCCGCCTCTCAGTGCCAGTATTGTACTCCCGGGCCCCTTATCCCTACCCGCCTCTCAGTGCCAGTGTTTCACCTTCTCTTTTACTCAGTGCCAGTCTAACAACTGTCATGCCTTTCTGTCAACTGCCACCCTATTACCATTGTGTTATCCTCAGGTGCCTCCGAGTGCTAGGCCTGTACCCCAAGGCCAATACCCCCCTCAGTCACTTCTCCTCACCTCCCTCTCTCTGGGGGTGGGGGTGCACACATGGGGGTATTCGGGCAAGTCTGTGTACTCAGCAGGGGGCAGTGAGTGGGGAAGGGGGGGAAGGAGAGAGTGTGAGAGATATATCCATTAATCCGTATGGGACCCACTCTCCTCTATCAATGATATAATATTCCCTATAAACAGGCACGTGCCCTGCTGCCAAAGCATTTCCCACAGTTCCTTGAACTTGTCATTATTTCCTGTTATTCTTTAACGAGGCTGATGTTGTTTTATTTCGTTATCTCATAAAGCGTTTGTGTGTGTGTGTGTACTTAATGAACCCCTGCCCTGGCCACTGAAATAATTAACTACATACGCCAGAAAGCACTCACATTAACTGTATAAATATTTATCTGCTCTGAGAGTAATGGCCGGGCCTGCAGGAAAGGGTTTGGGCTGATAGCCAGCAAATAGGCACGTGTAGATACATGGTGGGTGAGTAATGGGATATGTAGAGGGAGATAGATGGGAGATGAGTAGAGGGATATGTAGAGGGAGATAGATGGGAGATGAGCAGAGGGATATGTAGAGGTAGATAGATGGGAGATGAGTAAAGGGATATGTAGAGGGAGATAGATGGGAGATGGGTAGAGGGATATGTAGAGGTAGATAAATGGGAGATGAGTAGAGGGATATGTAGAGGTAGATAGATGGGAGATGAGTAGAGGGATATGTAGAGGTAGATAAATGGGAGATGAGTAGAGGGATATGTAGAGGTAGATAGATGGGAGATGAGTAGAGGGATATGTAGAGGGAGATAGATGGGAGATGAGTAAAGGGATATGTAGAGGTAGATAAATGGGAGATGAGTAGAAGGATATGTAGAGGTAGATAGATGGGAGATGAGTAGAGGGATATGTAGAGGTAGATAAATGGGAGATGAGTAGAGGGATATGTAGAGGTAGATAGATGGGAGATGAGTAGAGGGATATGTAGAGGTAGATAAATGGGAGATGAGTAGAGGGATATGTAGAGGTAGATAGATGGGAGATGAGTAGAGGGATATGTAGAGGGAGATAGATGGGAGATGAGTAGAGGGATATGTAGAGGTAGATAAATGGGAGATGAGTAGAGGGATATGTAGAGGTAGATAGATGGGAGATGAGTAGAGGGATATGTAGAGGGAGATAGATGGGAGATGGGTAGAGGGATATGTAGAGGGAGATAGATGGGAGATGAGTAGAGGGATATGTAGAGGTAGATAAATGGGAGATGAGTAGAGGGATATGTAGAGGTAGATAGATGGGAGATGGGTAGAGGGATATGTAGAGGGAGATAGATGGGAGATGAGTAGAGGGATATGTAGAGGTAGATAAATGGGAGATGAGTAGAGGGATATGTAGAGGTAGATAGATGGGAGATGAGTAGAGGGATATGTAGAGGTAGATAGATGGGAGATGGGTAGAGGGATATGTAGAGGGAGATAGATGGGAGATGAGTAGAGGGATATGTAGAGGTAGATAAATGGGAGATGGGTAGAGGGATATGTAGAGGGAGATAGATGGGAGATGAGTGGAGGGATATGTAGAGGGAGATAGATGGGAGATGAGTAGAGGGATATGTAGAGGTAGATAGATGGGAGATGGGTAGAGGGATATGTAGAGGGAGATAGATGGGAGATGAGTAGAGGGATATGTAGAGGTAGATAGATGGGAGATGGGTAGAGGGATATGTAGAGGTAGATAGATGGGAGATGGGTAGAGGGATATGTAGAGGGAGATAGATGGGAGATGAGTAGAGGGATATGTAGAGGTAGATAGATGGGAGATGGGTAGAGGGATATGTAGAGGTAGATAGATGGGAGATGAGTGGAGGGATATGTAGAGGTAGATAGATGGGAGATGAGTAGAGGGATATGTAGAGGTAGATAGATGGGAGATGAGTGGAGGGATATGTAGAGGGAGATAGATGGGAGATGAGTAGAGGGATATGTAGAGGTAGATAGATGGGAGATGGGTAGAGGGATATGTAGAGGGAGATAGATGGGAGATGAGTAGAGGGATATGTAGAGGTAGATAAATGGGAGATGAGTGGAGGGATATGTAGAGGGAGATAGATGGGAGATGAGTAGAGGGATATGTAGAGGTAGATAGATGGGAGATGAGTAGAGGGATATGTAGAGGTAGATAGATGGGAGATGAGTAGAGGGATATGTAGAGGGAGATAGATGGGAGATTGGTAGAGGGATATGTAGAGGTAGATAGATGGGAGATGGGTAGAGGGATATGTAGAGGGAGATAAATGGGAGATGGGTAGAGGGATATGTAGAGGTAGATAGATGGGAGATGGGTAGAGGGATATGTAGAGGTAGATAGATGGGAGATGGGTAGAGGGATATGTAGAGGGAGATAGATGGGAGATGGGTAGAGGGATATGTAGAGGTAGATAGATGGGAGATGAGTAAAGGGATATGTAGAGGGAGATAGATGGGAGATGAGTAAAGGGATATGTAGAGGGAGATACATGGGAGATGAGTAGAGGGATATGTAGAGGTAGATAGATGGGGGATGAGTAGAGGGATATGTAGAGGTAGATAGATGGGAGATGAGTAAAGAGATATGTAGAGGGAGATAGATGGGAGATGAGTAAAGGGATATGTAGAGGGAGATAAATGGGAGATGAGTAGAGGGATATGTAGAGGTAGATAGATGGGAGATGAGTAGAGGGATATGTAGAGGTAGATAGATGGGAGATGGGTAGAGGGATATGTAGAGGTAGAGGGAGATGAGTAAAGGGATATGTAGAGGTAGATAGATGGGAGATGAGTAAAGGGATATGTAGAGGGAGATAGATGGGAGATGAGTAAAGGGATATGTAGAGGGAGATAGATGGGAGATGAGTAGAGGGATATGTAGAGGTAGAGGGAGATGAGTAGAGGGATATGTAGTGGTAGATAGATGGGAGATGAGTAAAGGGATATGTAGAGGGAGATAGATGGGAGATGAGTAGAGGGATATGTAGAGGGAGATACATGGGAGATGGGTATAGGGATATGTAGAGGGAGATAGATGGGAGATGAGTAGAGGGATATGTAGAGAGAGATAGATGGGAGATGAGTAAAGGGATATGTAGAGGTAGATAGATGGGAGATGAGTAGAGGGATATGTAGAGGTAGATAGATGGGAGATGAGTAGATGGATATGTAGAGGGAGATAGATGGGAGATGGGTAGAGGGATATGTAGAGGGAGATAGATGGGAGATTGGTAGAGGGATATGTAGAGGTAGATAGATGGGAGATGGGTAGAGGGATATGTAGAGGGAGATAGATGGGAGATGAGTAAAGGGATATGTAGAGGTAGTTAGATGGGAGATGAGTAGAGGGATATGTAGAGGGAGATAGATGGGAGATTGGTAGAGGGATATGTAGAGGTAGATAGATGGGAGATGAGTAGAGGGATATGTAGAGGGAGATAGATGGGAGATTGGTAGAGGGATATGTAGAGGTAGATAGATGGGAGATGAGTAGAGGGATATGTAGAGGGAGATAGATGGGAGATGAGTAAAGGGATATGTAGAGGTAGATAGATGGGAGATGAGTAGAGGGATATGTAGAGGGAGATAGATGGGAGATGGGTAGAGGGATATGTAGAGGTAGATAGATGGGAGATGAGTAGAGGGATATGTAGAGGGAGATAAATTGGAGATGAGTAGAGGGATATGTAGAGGTAGATAGATGGGAGATGGGTAGAGGGATATGTAGAGGTAGATAGATGGGAGATGGGTAGAGGGATATGTAGAGGGAGATAGATGGGAGATGGGTAGAGGGATATGTAGAGGTAGATAGATGGGAGATGAGTAAAGGGATATGTAGAGGGAGATAGATGGGAGATGAGTAAAGGGATATGTAGAGGGAGATACATGGGAGATGAGTAGAGGGATATGTAGAGGTAGATAGATGGGAGATGGGTAGAGGGATATGTAGAGGTAGATAGATGGGAGATGAGTAAAGGGATATGTAGAGGGAGATAGATTGGAGATGAGTAAAGGGATATGTAGAGGGAGATACATGGGAGATGAGTAGAGGGATATGTAGAGGTAGATAGATGGGAGATGAGTAAAGGGATATGTAGAGGTAGATAGATGGGAGATGAGTAGAGGGATATGTAGAGGTAGTTAGATGGGAGATGAGTAGAGGGATATGTAGAGGTAGATAGATGGGAGATGGGTAGAGGGATATGTAGAGGGAGATAGATGGGAGATGGGTAGAGGGATATGTAGAGGTAGATAGATGGGAGATGAGTAAAGGGATATGTAGAGGGAGATAGATGGGAGATGAGTAAAGGGATATGTAGAGGGAGATACATGGGAGATGAGTAGAGGGATATGTAGAGGTAGATAGATGGGAGATGAGTAGAGGGATATGTAGAGGTAGATAGATGGGAGATGAGTAAAGAGATATGTAGAGGGAGATAGATGGGAGATGAGTAAAGGGATATGTAGAGGGAGATAAATGGGAGATGAGTAGAGGGATATGTAGAGGGAGATAGATGGGAGATGAGTAGAGGGATATGTAGAGGTAGAGGGAGATGAGTAGAGGGATATGTAGAGGTAGATAGATGGGAGATGAGTAGATGGATATGTAGAGGGAGATAGATGGGAGATGGGTAGAGGGATATGTAGAGGTAGATAAATGGGAGATGAGTAAAGGGATATGTAGAGGGAGATAGATGGGAGATGAGTAAAGGGATATGTAGAGGTAGTTAGATGGGAGATGAGTAGAGGGATATGTAGAGGGAGATAGATGGGAGATTGGTAGAGGGATATGTAGAGGTAGATAGATGGGAGATGGGTAGAGGGATATGTAGAGGGAGATAGATGGGAGATGAGTAAAGGGATATGTAGAGGTAGTTAGATGGGAGATGAGTAGAGGGATATGTAGAGGGAGATAGATGGGAGATTGGTAGAGGGATATGTAGAGGTAGATAGATGGGAGATGAGTAGAGGGATATGTAGAGGGAGATTGATGGGAGATTGGTAGAGGGATATGTAGAGGTAGATAGATGGGAGATGAGTAGAGGGATATGTAGAGGGAGATAGATGGGAGATGAGTAAAGGGATATGTAGAGGTAGATAGATGGGAGATGAGTAGAGGGATATGTAGAGGGAGATAGATGGGAGATGGGTAGAGGGATATGTAGAGGTAGATAGATGGGAGATGAGTAGAGGGATATGTAGAGGGAGATAGATTGGAGATGAGTAAAGGGATATGTAGAGGGAGATACATGGGAGATGAGTAGAGGGATATGTAGAGGTAGATAGATGGGAGATGGGTAGAGGGATATGTAGAGGTAGATAGATGGGAGATGAGTAAAGGGATATGTAGAGGGAGATAGATTGGAGATGAGTAAAGGGATATGTAGAAGGAGATACATGGGAGATGAGTAGAGGGATATGTAGAGGTAGATAGATGGGAGATGAGTAAAGGGATATGTAGAGGTAGATAGATGGGAGATGAGTAGAGGGATATGTAGAGGTAGTTAGATGGGAGATGAGTAGAGGGATATGTAGAGGTAGATAGATGGGAGATGAGTAGAGGGATATGTAGAGGGAGATAGATGGGAGATGAGTAGAGGGATATGTAGAGGTAGAGGGAGATGAGTAGAGGGATATGTAGAGGTAGATAGATGGGAGATGAGTAAAGGGATATGTAGAGGTAGATAGATGGGAGATGAGTAGAGGGATATGTAGAGGGAGATAGATGGGAGATGGGTAGAGGGATATGTAGAGGTAGATAAATGGGAGATGAGTAAAGTGATATTTAGAGGTAGATAGATGGGAGATGAGTAGAGGGATATGTAGAGGTAGTTAGATGGGAGATGAGTAGAGGGATATGTAGAGGTAGATAGATGGGAGATGAGTAGAGGGATATGTAGAGGGAGATAGATGGGAGATGGGTAGAGGGATATGTAGAGGGAGATAGATGGGAGATGGGTAGAGGGATATGTAGAGGTAGATAGATGGGAGATGAGTAGAGGGATATGTAGAGGGAGATAGATGGGAGATGAGTAGAGGGATATGTAGAGGGAGATACATGGGAGATGGGTAGAGGGATATGTAGAGGGAGATAGATGGGAGATGGGTAGAGGGATATGTAGAGGTAGATAGATGGGAGATGAGTAGAGGGATATGTAGAGGTAGATGGATGGGAGATGAGTAGAGGAATATGTAGAGGGAGATAGATGGCAGATGGGTAGAGGGATATGTAGAGGGAGATAGATGGGAGATGAGTAGAGGAATATGTAGAGGTAGATGGATGGGAGGTGAGTAGAGGGATATGTAGAGGTAGATGGATGGGAGATGAGTAGAGGGATATGTAGAGGGAGATAGATGGGAGATGGGTAGAGGGATATGTAGAGGTAGATAGATGGGAGATGGGTAGAGGGATATGTAGAGGGAGATAGATGGGAGATGAGTAGAGGGATATGTAGAGGGAGATAGATGGGAGATGAGTAGAGGGATATGTAGAGGTAGATGGATGGGAGATGAGTAGAGGGATATGTAGAGGGAGATAGATGGGAGATGGGTAGAGGGATATGTAGAGGGAGATAGATGGGAGATGAGTAGAGGAATATGTAGAGGTAGATGGATGGGAGGTGAGTAGAGGGATATGTAGAGGTAGATGGATGGGAGATGGGTAGAGGGATATGTAGAGGGAGATAGATGGGAGATGAGTAGAGGGATATGTAGAGGGAGATAGATGGGAGATGGGTAGAGGGATATGTAGAGGTAGATAGATGGGAGATGGGTAGAGGGATATGTAGAGGTAGATAGATGGGAGATGGGTAGAGGGATATGTAGAGGTAGATAGATGGGAGATGGGTAGAGGGATATGTAGAGGGAGATAGATGGGAGATGGGTAGAGGGATATGTAGAGGGAGATAGATGGGAGATGGGTAGAGGGATATGTAGAGGTAGATAGATGGGAGATGGGTAGAGGGATATGTAGAGGTAGATAGATGGGAGATGGGTAGAGGGATATGTAGAGGTAGATAAATGGGAGATGGGTAGAGGGATATGTAGAGGTAGATAGATGGGAGATGGGTAGAGGGATATGTAGAGGTAGATAGATGGGAGATGGGTAGAGGGATATGTAGAGGGAGATAGATGGGAGATGAGTAGAGGGATATGTAGAGGTAGATAAATGGGAGATGGGTAGAGGGATATGTAGAGGTAGATAAATGGGAGATGAGTAGAGGGATATGTAGAGGTAGATAGATGGGAGATGGGTAGAGGATATGTAGAGGTAGATAAATGGGAGATGGGTAGAGGGATATGTAGAGGTAGTTAGATGGGAGATGGGTAGAGGGATATGTAGAGGTAGATAGATGGGAGATGGGTAGAGGGATATGTAGAGGGAGATAGATGGGAGATGGGTAGAGGGATATGTAGAGGTAGATAAATGGGAGATGAGTAAAGGGATATTTAGAGGTAGATAGATGGGAGATGAGTAGAGGGATATGTAGAGGTAGTTAGATGGGAGATGAGTAGAGGGATATGTAGAGGGAGATAGATGGGAGATGGGTAGAGGGATATGTAGAGGTAGATAGATGGGAGATGAGTAGAGGGATATGTAGAGGGAGATAGATGGGAGATGAGTAGAGGGATATGTAGAGGTAGATAGATGGGAGATGAGTAGAGGGATATGTAGAGGGAGATAGATGGGAGATGAGTAGAGGGATATGTAGAGGGAGATAGATGGGAGATGGGTAGAGGGATATTTAGAGGTAGATAGATGGGAGATGAGTAGAGGGATATGTAGAGGGAGATAGATGGGAGATGAGTAGAGGGATATGTAGAGGTAGAGGGAGATGAGTAGAGGGATATGTAGAGGGAGATAGATGGGAGATGAGTAGAGGGATATGTAGAGGTAGAGGGAGATGAGTAGAGGGATATGTAGAGGGAGATAGATGGGAGATGAGTAGAGGGATATGTAGAGGGAGATAGATGGGAGATGAGTAGAGGGATATGTAGAGGTAGATAGATGGGAGATGGGTAGAGGGATATGTAGAGGGAGATAGATGGGAGATGAGTAGAGGGATATGTAGAGGGAGATAGATGGGAGATGAGTAAAGGGATATGTAGAGGTAGATAGATGGGAGATGAGTAGAGGGATATGTAGAGGGAGATAGATGGGAGATGAGTAGAGGGATATGTAGAGGTAGATGGATGGGAGATGAGTAGAGGGATATGTAGAGGTAGATAGATGGGAGATGGGTAGAGGGATATGTAGAGGGAGATAGATGGGAGATGAGTAGAGGGATATGTAGAGGGAGATAGATGGGAGATGAGTAAAGGGATATGTAGAGGTAGATAGATGGGAGATGAGTAGAGGGATATGTAGAGGGAGATAGATGGGAGGTGAGTAGAGGGATATGTAGAGGTAGATGGATGGGAGATGAGTAGAGGGATATGTAGAGGGAGATAGATGGGAGATGGGTAGAGGGATATGTAGAGGGAGATAGATGGGAGATGAGTAAAGGGATATGTAGAGGTAGATAGATGGGAGATGAGTAGAGGGATATGTAGAGGGAGATAGATGGGAGATGGGTAGAGGGATATGTAGAGGTAGATAGATGGGAGATGGGTAGAGGGATATGTAGAGGGAGATAGATGGGAGATGAGTAAAGGGATATGTAGAGGTAGATAGATGGGAGATGAGTAAAGGGATATGTAGAGGTAGAGGGAGATGAGTAGAGGGATATGTAGAGGGAGATAGATGGGAGATGAGTAGAGGGATATGTAGAGGTAGATGGATGGGAGATGAGTAGAGGGATATGTAGAGGGAGATAGATGGGAGATGGGTAGAGGGATATGTAGAGGTAGATGGATGGGAGATGAGTAGAGGGATATGTAGAGGGAGATAGATGGGAGATGGGTAGAGGGATATGTAGAGGTAGATGGATGGGAGATGAGTAGAGGGATATGTAGAGGGAGATAGATGGGAGATGGGTAGAGGGATATGTAGAGGTAGATAGATGGGAGATGGGTAGAGGGATATGTAGAGGTAGATAGATGGGAGATGAGTAGAGGGATATGTAGAGGTAGATGGATGGGAGATGGGTAGAGGGATATGTAGAGGTAGATAGATGGGAGATGGGTAGAGGGATATGTAGAGGTAGATAGATGGGAGATGGGTAGAGGGATATGTAGAGGTAGATAGATGGGAGATGAGTAGAGGGATATGTAGAGGTAGATGGATGGGAGATGGGTAGAGGGATATGTAGAGGTAGATAGATGGGAGATGGGTAGAGGGATATGTAGAGGTAGATAGATGGGAGATGGGTAGAGGGATATGTAGAGGTAGATAGATGGGAGATGAGTAGAGGGATATGTAGAGGTAGATGGATGGGAGATGGGTAGAGGGATATGTAGAGGTAGATGGATGGGAGATGGGTAGAGGGATATGTAGAGGTAGATACATATGCCCACTCTCACAGGTCTGTACCCAGTCAGGCACATATCCCTGTGTAAGTGTAAATCTGTAGCTGAAATGCTATATGTGAGCCTGACAGAAATAGAGAGAGACAGCTGCAGGAAGTGTCTCCCCCCACAGACCGCCCCCCCCCCCCCCCCGTGCCTCTCCCCGGTTCAAACTGTCAGCATAAAACTCTGAGCCAGAATAACCTGGGCAGCGCCCAAATACAGCCAGAACTTCCACCCTGCTGGGGGGCTTCCAACTGCCCTCTGTGTAAGTATGGGGGTCTGGGGCAGGAGGGCACCCTGGGGTTGTGTTTTGATTTATCTTTGTATAGAAACTTTGGGTTCAGAATGAGAAGATTTAGTTCTCTCGCCCTAATGAGTTGTGGAACTAATAAGAATTCCTGGATTATCTGAGGATGAGCTACAGGTCAGAGCCGGAGGGATCCATGTTTATCATTATTTACAAGCATTTGCAA
This sequence comes from Xenopus tropicalis, assembly GCF_000004195.4. Taxonomy (NCBI): domain Eukaryota; kingdom Metazoa; phylum Chordata; class Amphibia; order Anura; family Pipidae; genus Xenopus; species Xenopus tropicalis. The sequence continues at coordinate 142,512,587 of NC_030679.2, read as the reverse complement.
AGCCAGAAGTCTGACCCCCAAGCTGCTCGTACGTATCTCTCCTCAGTGCAGTTCTGTGGTCCATGGGTCAAAACATTAGGTTTTATTTGAGACAAATAAAACAAAATGGTTGTCACATGACTTGTAGGGTTCAGTTTTGGTTTGGTTTAATAGCTAGGAGTTGGCAAAATCCTTTAGGCGTATACATATTTTGTATTTTATATCCATGGGGCGGCCATGATTGCTCTGACCTCATCCCGTGAACCCCCCCAACGTCCAGGTTATCAGAAAGAACGCTAGATAGAGAGTCATTTTTATGACTTCTCCTCTACATTGAGATGATGGGTTCCTCGTGGATGAAGAGTAGTAGCATGTCCGGTACCAGAGGAGCAATAGAAATAGAGGGCCTTGGTGGAGAATAAAGGTGCCCATACACGGGCCGATTCTAGCTGCCGATATAGGTCCCTTAAGGCTGCCATACACGTTGAGATACGCTCGCTTGGCGAGATCACCAAGCGAGCAGACCTTCATCCCCACCTACAGGTGGGTAGAAAAAAAAATAATAATGGGTAGAAAAAAAAAATAATTCGATTGTTTGGCCCTGGGGCCAAACGAACAAATTATATTGGCATAAATTGGGCAGTCGGTTCGGGGACCGCATGAACGAGCCGATGTGGTCCCCGATCCAACTGAATTTTCTAACCTGCCCGATCGAGATCTGGCCAATTTCAGGCCAGATATCGGTCAGGCAGGCCCCTCGTTTCTTCCCCTACACAGCCCGATAAGCTGCTGAATCGGTCCAAGGGGCCCATATCAGCAGCTACTATCGGCCCGTGTATGGGCAGAAACGAGGGGCCTGCCCAACCAATATCTGGCCTGAAATCGGACAGATATCGATCGGGCAGGTTAAAAAATCTAGTCAGATCGGGGACCACATCAGCTCGTTGATGCAGTCCCTGAACTGTCTTTGTCTATACCCGTCATTATAATTAGCCTGGATTCTCCCGTAGGTGGGGATATCGGGAGAAGATCCGCTCACTTGGCGACATTGCCAAGCAAGAGGATCTGAAGGTATATGGCCACCTTAAGATCTGGTGGAACTTGGGGCAGCCTGAAAGAATCAGGAGCACTGGAGTTGGCCTCTTTGACATTGGGTTTGTGCCACCCATCACTGATGTTGATGGAGATCTTTGGAGACCATGACTTTTGGTCATGGAAAAGTATCTTCCAGCCAGACATTTTCTGTTCTCAGCTAGGCGGAGGGGCTTTGTGATCATTTCTCCGTCCTAAATACTAAATTTCCCAGCTTGTTGAGGTGATGTGGTCTTCTTCTCCCATCACAAATGTGGCATGGAGCGGAGCACCAAGCTGGGAAGGATAATGGTTTTATTCTCTGGTCAGAAAGCTGGTCCTCTTGGCCTTGTGTCTACCTGAGATACAGTCCCTGCAATCAAAACCCCCTCCATGTGTGATATGTAGGGATATCTGGTCTATTGAGTCATGGAGCACCAACAGTCGTTACGATTTCATTCTTATGACCTGGTTATCACAATCTGCATACACTATAAACCTGAGGAGGTTTGACAACACGTGGGGAATCTGCTGGACATTGATAAAATAACCCCCGCGCTTGCAGTTGTTCTGTAAATGAAGATAAGGGAGGCCCTCACAGCCTCCTCCCTTTACACTCCTCTCTCTTGCGAGGTCACAGCTGTTATCTCCCTGCTGGTTACTGGGGGACATATAGGGAGCAAAGCCAAAAGGGAAGGAGAATTCTCTCTGCAGGAGAAACCGGCTAAAAGAGGAAAGGGTGGGGTAGATGCCTTTGAGGTGGGGTACAAAAGTGGGGCAGCACTCATAGCTATCACATTTAGCTCGTCCTGGTAGATAGAGGTCCTCTTCTGCAGGTCTGTACATGTCTGTCTGTCTGTTCTCTTGTAGATATGTAGGGTTTGCACATTCTCTGCCTGCGAGCCCGTGCCGCAACCTGAACCTGTTTGCCGGCTTTATGGGACCCTGGTGGTTCTTCTGTCTCCGTTGCTTTCACATAAACACTCTGTGCCTCGGCCATGTTCCCTTTCTGTCATACACCTGTCACTGCCATGTTCCCATGTCTTTATGCCACATTCTTTCCACTCTCGCTCAGTCCAAATATGTTCATCTCTCTCTCTTTTTCTCTCTCTCCTTGCTCCTTTATATGTCTGGTTACACCTTCCTGTCAGTTCCCATTTGTTTGGAGTATCTGCCTTCTCTTCTACCATTTATATTCCTGATAAATCCTTATGATATTCCTTATATCTCTCTGCCTCCCTAGGTAATCCCACAGAGGAGCGGCCATGGCACTTGTACCCATTGCTCAGCTGTGCCTCTGCACACTCTCGCTCCTCCTGGTTCCTGCGCTCACACAGAGCGATGGCGGTCTCCTGGTCAGCACTCGTTCAGGGAAAGTGCGTGGCCTGAGGCAACCTGTCCTTTCTACCCATGTAAGTGCCTTCCTGGGCATTCCCTTTGCCGAACCACCGGTGGACAAAATGCGCTTCCGACGTTCGGAGCCCAAGAAACCATGGACAGATGTTTGGGACGCGACGGCCTACCCTAATGCCTGCTATCAATATTTTGATACTTTGTATCCTGGTTTCCCTGGCATGGAAATGTGGAATCCCAACCGGCCAATGAGCGAAGATTGCCTGTATCTTAACATCTGGGTCCCCCACCCACGTCCCTCCAATGCTACCGTTATGGTATGGATATATGGTGGAGGTTTCTACAGTGGGTCCTCTTCTCTCGACGTTTATGATGGACGCTACCTGTGCCATGCTGAGAATGTCATTGTGGTCTCCATGAATTACCGCGTTGGAGCTTTTGGTTTTTTGACCCTGACACCGGGTAGTGTAGATGCCCCTGGCAACGTTGGCTTGTTTGATCAGCGTCTTGCTCTCCAGTGGGTTCAGGACAATATCGCCTTCTTTGGTGGAGATCCCAGGACCGTCACAATTTTTGGGGAAAGTGCCGGAGCTGTCTCCGTGGGTATGCACGTCCTTTCCCCTGGAAGCCACCATCTCTTCTCCAAGGCTGCCTTGCAAAGTGGCTCACCCAACACGCCCTGGGCTACAATCACCCCACAAGAAGCTAGGCGCCGCACAGAGCTCCTGGGAAAGTTTTTGGATTGCAGAATGGGAAATGATACAGAGTTACTGAACTGTCTAAGAGTCAAGCAACCGCAGGAATTAATTGACCATGAATTCTCTGTACTTCCAGCCCCCAGTGTCTTTCGTTTTGCCTTCGTACCGGTGCCAGACGCAGACTTTTTCCCAGAGCCTCCTGAGATCTTGATGAATATGGGCAGATTTAAGCCTTGCCCCTTGATAATGGGAGTCAACCAGAATGAAGGATCGTACTTTCTGTTGTATGGGGCCCCTGGCTTTAGCAAGAACAACGAGAGCCTCATCACTCGAGAAGAGTTCCTCGGTGGGGTCAAGATGAGTGTTCCACAAGCCAACGACATTGCCCTGGAGGCGGTAGTGATGCAGTACACAGACTGGGCAGATGAACATGCTGGGGTCAAGAACAGAGAGGCCATGGACCAGCTGGTGGGAGACCATAATGTCATTTGCCCCCTCACTTATTTTGCCGGGAAGGTTGCTGAGACCGGAAACCGGGTGTATACTTATTTCTTTGACCACCGGGCGTCCAACCTGGCTTGGCCGCAGTGGATGGGGGTCCCACATGGATACGAAATTGAATTTGTCTTCGGCCTTCCCCTGGATGCAAATTTGAACTACACCCCCCAGGAAGAAGCTCTGAGCCGCAGGATGATGAGATACTGGGCTAACTTTGCACGGACTGGGTAAGGCACTGGAGGTAAATTGGAAATTGTTTGGGCACTGTGAGAGTTAGACATTAAAGATGGTTTTTTATAATACTTACCTATTTGTAAGGGTAAGTGCAACCCTAGCAGCCAATAAGGGGATAAGTTCACCTTTACATTAGCAAAGTATCTCAGAATACCACATCCTACAAAAGAGAACATCGTACGATGCCCTTTAGATATGAATGTATTTATCTTTACGAGCTCCTATAGTAATTTCTCCTGATGAAGTCTCGGTGGGATGGTCTCATGCTTTTTCTTTCCTTTCAGTGACCCAAACGAGGGCAACGACGCCCACCAACCGCGCTGGCCCTTGTACACGGCCTCTGAGCAGAGGTATATGGCCCTCAATAACAAGCCATACCAGGAGCTGCAGGGCATCCGAGTCCAAACGTGTATGTTCTGGAACCGCTTCTTGCCTAAACTGCTCAACATCACAGGTATCAGAAAGTTTTGTCTCAATTATGCCCCTCGAATTCTTGTCTCCCACTCTATGCATGGTCTTCAGCTCTAGTTCTGCCCAGTAGACTTCCAATTTCCTTGAGTTGCTAGTGGTAGGTGGGGTTAGGCCAGTCAAGAATGCCAACTCCAGCATTCAACCGTGATCCACATCTCATATAATGGGAATTGGCTGCAACTTTGGCCCCTGGTTGTTTCTGAGAGGCCAACAGTGGTCAAAATGCCTAAGCCATGAACCCCAAGCCCTTAGCATTAATGAACTTGTAACCATAGAATTTTTTGTTTCTAACCTTGTCATTACTAAGGGTTGTTACTAAGACACATGGAGCCACTTAGTAGCAGCTACTTGTCACAGCTACTAAACGCCATAAAATCCCCTGCCATAGACAATACTGAGAATTGCCTCTGCTAAACACACATAGAGACAATTATCAGTAAATGATCAGCATTGTCTATTTTAGTAGCTGAGAGAAGTAACTGCTACTAGTAGCTCCTTGTGTAGACCCTGGGCTACTAGTAGCAGCTACTTTTTGATGGCTACTAAACTCCAGACAATCCCCTGCCATAGACAATACTGGGAATTTCCTCTGCTAAAACAAACGTAGAGACAATTATCAGTAAATGAGCAACATTGTCTATTTTAGTAGCTGAGAGAAGTAACTGCTACTAGTAGCTCCTTGTGTAGACCCTGGGCTACTAGTAGCAGCTACTTGTCACGGCTACTAAATGCCAGAAAATCCCCTGCCATAGACAATACTGAGAATTGCCTCTGCTAAAACACACGTAGAGACAATTATCAGTAAACGATCAGAGTTGTCTATTTTAGTAGCAACGACAAGTAACTGCTACTAGTAGCTCCTTGTGTAGACCCTGAGCTACATGTAGCAGCTTTTTGATGGCTGCTAAACTCCAGAAAATCCCCTGCCATAGACAATACTGAGAATTGCCCCTGCTAAAACTCACTTAGGGACAATTATCAGTAAATGATCAGCATTGTCTGTTTTAGTAGCCACAAGAAGTAACTGCTACTAGCAGCTCCTTGTGTAGACCCTGAGCTACTAGTAGCAGCTACTTGTCATGGCTACTAAACTCCAGAAAATCCCCTGCCATAGACAATACTGAGAATTGCCCCTGCTAAAACTCACTTAGGGACAATTATCAGTAAATGATCAGCATTGTCTGTTTTAGTAGCCACAAGAAGTAACTGCTACTAGCAGCTCCTTGTGTAGACCCTGAGCTACTAGTAGCAGCTACTTGTCATGGCTACTAAACTCCAGAAAATCCCCTGCCATAGACAATACTGAGAATTGCCTCTGCTAAACACACATAGAGACAAATGATCAGCATTGTCTGTTTCTGTAGCCATCACAAGTAGCTGCTACTAGTCGCTCCGTGTGTCTTCATCCTAAGCCTTTGTGCTCTATTGTTGGTTTGTATCTGTTTCTATAGCTTGATAACTAATCACCATGGATATCCAACTTAACCCCTAAAAACCTAACGCTTAACCTCACCTCTCAACTTCAGTAGGACAGGATCCCAACGTGTGATTAAATCTATTAATATGATATTAACTTTACTTACTATATATTCTTACCTCTTCCACCTTTTTCTCTGCCTTTCACCTTACTGAGCAATATCTGTGCCCTATCCTGTCCTTCCTTATATTTTGGTAAACAGTTGCTCCGCCCCCTCGCAGGATCGGACTGGGCCGGTGGGACACCTGTTGGTCCCTGGCCCTCGTGGGTTGGCCAGCCCAGACCCAATCTCTGCGCTGCTAAGGGGGTGTTGGGGCCCCTGGGGTATCATGGGCCCTGACTCTATAAATACAGATAAATAATAGTCATTAAAAATATATATCAAATATTGATACCTACAAAAATAATAACTACTAAATAAATATGACACTTTTCTGAGTATTTTATGACATTATATAACATGGGCAATATTTGGATCCAGGACCTGTAAGCGATAACTGCACTGGGTTATATATAATATATAATATAATGAAATAAATATATATTGTATAATTAACATGATTAAAAACATGATAAAAAAAAGATAAAAAAAAACATTATAAAAAAAAATTATATAATAAGTATAATCAATTTTTTTTGTATCCGGGGTCGGACTGGAAACAGGGAAAAAACGGGTGGGCCCTGGCGGCCCCCCGGCTGATGGTGTTCCTCCCTTGACGTGTTAAACTTATGTGCACTCAGGGGAGGATATTGGCCAGGGGACCCTGTGGTGGGTTAGGGAGGTTAAGGGGGGGGTAAGGGAGGCTCAGCAGGGGATTAGGGGGTGTGGGGACGTGGCCGGACGGAAGAAAAAACAAACGAAACAACAAGAAAATTCACAAAACGGCGAAAAATCTGCAAAACGCGTTGGTCGTGTGACTTTTTTGTAGCACCTGTCTTTTTTTTTGTTGCGATTGCGGCGAAAAAAGGCGCACTCACAACAAAAAAGATGTGTGCGACAAAAAAATCATGCAACAAACGCGTTTCGCATTTTTCATAAATTTTCCAGACCCGACCCTTGCCAGCGATCCCCGCGCTGACGGTGTTCCTCCCTTGACGCGTTAAACTTATGCAAACTCAGGGGAGGATATTGGGCGGGGGACCCTGTGGGGGGGTTAGGGAGGCTCAGCGGGAAGTTAGGGGGTGCGGGGGACGCGGCTGGGCGGGGTCACCTGCAGGGCCCATGGGGCTTTTGAATTTTTTTATCTGTCCCCTTTCACCTCACAGAAAAATGAGCAAAACAACAATAAAATTCACGAATCTGCGAAACGCGTTGGTCGTGTGACTTTTTTGTCACACGTGTCTTTTTTTTTGTTGCGATTGCGGTGCAGTCACGACATATAAAATATGTGTGCAACAAAAAAGTCTTACAACAAACGCGTTTTGCATTTTTCATGAATTTTCCTGTAGTTTTGCACGTTTTTCTGTGAAGCGAAATGCGGCGAATTTGACTTTTTTTTGTGAATTTTCGCTAAAGTTTTGCAAAACAATGGTGAAATATGGAAATGTGGTGCCAATCCGTGCCCGGCAAGTACCAAAGCCCGTACTGCGGTTATTCTGACTGCCCTCGGCTCGTACAAATGTCCTTGTTTGGTTTATTCATTTACTTACGCTAACTGCCCCGGGTTAGTAAGTACAAGCCCCTGCCTGTTGCCTTGGCTTTCATCACTCACAGCTCTGCCACTGTTGCTACATAACTCCCTTTCGGGGGGGGGGGGTTGCTATAACCCTCGTTAGAAGTAATGGTTTAATTTCTGCCCTTCTCTGACATGTGACTTTCTCCCTTGTAGTGACCAGAGGGCCCTGCTCGAATTGCTCCCGAATCAGCCCCCTCCTGGCTTTGCCCCTACTGGGGGTGTTATTAGCCCAGTACAAAATGTAACACTGCCATCTTGTCTGGATTACCGCAAAGCAGCTTCTTTAACTGCCATAAAGGAACATCACCAAACAAAAACACCTGGGTGTATATTCAGTATACAGAGCTCTGCGTCCTTCCTGCTCCTCGCGTGGGCCGGTGGGGCGGGGCTTGTGCCCAACCAATGGTCACGCAGAGGGCTAGCCTTTTGCATTGACCCCCACAGACAGTGTAAAGCATTGCGGCCATTGAAAATTAACCGCGTAGGAGCAGGAAGTAGAGAGAATCAGAGCTCTGTACCTGGGTAAGTACTGGGGGGAGACCGGATTCGCTCACCCCTGGGGAGGTTCCTAGTGGGCTAATCCAAACTGTTTATGTTACATAGACTTTTCTTCATGTAAGAGTCATAAGGCTCATAAGTCATAAGCAGGAGTTGCACCCATTTGTATATCATTTCAGCACATGGGGCACTGTTTCATGGTCACAGAACCCCTCAGTGGCTGCTAATATCCTTATCATTTACAGTAGGGGGTACAGTGGAGTCTGTGAGAGATGGCCTTCCTGGATAAATGGTTTCCAGATAATGGATCAAGCTTCCATTATGTGCGGACTTCTCAAGCCAAGGGATTCCCTCCCATACGATTAGGCTACTAAGCAATCCCGAAGGTAGACTAGGTGGCCAAATGTAGGCACCTACCAGTCCAACGTCCCATTCCAAAACCAAGGGGATTAATAATAAACTGGTTTCTCTTTCTGGGAAGGTTCCCACATTTCTGGTTGGATTTGCTTCCATAAATAGGTGAGATGTTGGGGTTCTGGCCTGACTCTCAGCCAAGGTTCATCCCATGGGGGTTCAGTTGGGTGGAGATCAGAGCAACGTTCAGGTTCTTCCTCTCCCATCTATACAAACCCATTATGTACAGACCTGGCATTGCTCCCGGGGCCTTATTGTGCTCAGACCTTCCTCAAAATGTTCCACAAAGTCGGAATTATGGAATTGTCCGGATTCTCGATGGTGTTGGCCATGATGGCTGTGCCTTCAGCAGTTCCACTAACTGAACCCGATGTTCCTCCCACCATGTTACTATTCTGAATGTTACCCATGAATCACTCTCTCCTGATTTGCTACTCTCTCCAATCATTCTGCATGTTCTGTTATCACATGACCTACCATTCATTCTCACCAATAAACATTTGTGTTTTCATCTAACCCTTTGGTTTATTTCCTGGTGTTATTCATCTCCATTCTCCATCATTTCCAGTTATTATTCTTTAGCCTACCTGCCATCTGTTCTGTCACCACTGGGGCTGGATTTATTGGAAAGTGGGTGGGATTGGCGCAAATTTGGGAGGAGTCAATGATGTCCCACCTCCTCTCTGGGAACTGGGCGGGGTTAGGGAGCACGTGGGTGGAGTTAGGACAGATTGGCGCTGGATTTTTCCTTGGAATGTTCCATTGGGAATGATGGCAGGTACGCCCCCCGCTCTCTCACGTACTTTCTTCTCTTCCTTTCCACACTGATGGCTCTCGTTGGTGACATTAATATTTCACACCTTCTATAGGGTTTCTCTTCTGTTGGGAAATGATCTCCAAATATTGATGTATCGGTTACCACTCCAATTAATTAGCTCACAGCTAATTTAGCTCAGCCCATTTATGAGGGTAATGGTACTTTACTGGGCAATAAACTGAATTACCTGTATGTACCTTCCCCTAACCCGGTGCCTCCTACAATCTCTTCCTTCTTCTTCTTCTTCTAAATAATATCTTTGTTGTGCATTAAACCACATTGATATGCCAGACTCCACCTTTCTAAGCCACTCCCCCTGCCAACACCAGCTCTTTGTTTCTTACTGGATCATTTAGGCATGTGTCTCCATAAGTCACATGACTTATTCTTTTCCTTTTTTCTGCTCGTTCTCTCTCTGCTCCCACAAACCCTCTCGTTCTCTTTCACTTTATGTCTCTTTTGACTGTTTCTTTTTGCTCTCTCCTCTCCCAGACAATATAGATGAGGCCGAGCGGCAGTGGAAGGTGGAGTTCCATCGCTGGAGCACCTACATGATGCGGTGGAAAAACCAGTTCGACCATTACAGCAAGCAGGAGCGCTGCAGCGAGCTGTGACCTCACTGTGACATCACTGTGACATCACCCCGCCATTAGAAGCCACGGAACTGTAGCGAGACGCGCAGTGACAACGTTGACGTCTTCAACTGAGCAACGTTTCAGGAAAAGCAAGAGCGGCTCTACCACCTTGTGACATCATGATGACACTGCGGTGATGTCAAAAGCGGAGATTATATTTCAGCAGTGCCGCCATCATGTGACTTACGCTAATGCCCTGTGCTGTGTCCTCCGCCAGGGGTATTTCTTGTCATTCGCTGTTGTCCCTCGCATGTCCATTTGTATATAGTGTTTGATGAGAAGCTATAAATATATATATATATGCGTATTTATAATCTATAGAGGGAAACCTACACGTATTTTATTTATCTGTGATGCCATCAATGTCTGACCTCAAAGGAAACGTGTCACTAGATGCCAAATATACCCTCGATGTGCAATATGAGTTTTATAGTCACCCTATTGTACTGTGTATGATTTAGAGAGCTTTAATCCGCCCCATGATGTTGTGAGTTGCGCTTACACGTCTAGACAACTCCTATATTGTGTATATGCTGTGTACGAATCTGTATAACCACTCAATGCACTCAACAAACCTATGTAGCTCGGCCATAGAGAGTGCACTGCCCCCCAGAGACAATCCCATAGCGTGAAACAGCCCCATGGTGACGTCACTCATTGCTTGGAACAGTCCTATGGGGCCACATAGGTTGACTCCACCGCTTGTCCCCATGTAGAGTCTACTTCTCGATTGGAACAACCCTATGTAGCCAACCCATGTAGCTTCTACTTCTTGATTGGAACAAACTTATGTAGCCAACCCATGTAGAATCTACTGTTGGTTGGAGAAACCCTATGTAGCCAACCCATGTAGAGTCTACTTCTCGATTGGAACAACCCTATGTAGCCAAACCATGTAGCTTCTACTTTTTGATTGGAACAAGCTTATGTAGCCAACCCATGTAGAATCTATTGTTGGTTGGAGCAACCCTATGTAGCCAACCCATGTAGAGTCTACTGCTTGATTGGAACAACCCTATGTAGCCAACCCATGTAGAGTCTACTGCTTGATTGGAACAAGCTTATGTAGCCAACCGATGTAGAGTCTACTGCTTGATTGGAACAACCCTATGTAGCCAACCCATGTAGAGTCTACTGCTTGATTGGAACAACCCTATGTAGCCAACCCATGTAGAGTCTACTGCTTGATTGGAACAACCCTATGTAGCCAACCGATGTAGAGTCTACTTCTTGATGGGAACAACCCTATGTAACCAACCCATGTAGCTTCTACTTCTTGATTGGAACAAGCTTATGTAGCCAACCCATGTAGAATCTACTGTTGGTTGGAGCAACCCTATGTAGCCAATCCATGTAGAATCATCTGTTGGTCGGAGCAACCCTATGTAGCCAATCCATGTAGAATCATCTGTTGGTTGGAGCAACCCTATGTAGCCAATCCATGGAGAATGTACTTCTTGATTGGAACAAGCTTATGTAGCCAACCCATGTCGAACCTTCTTCTTGATTGGAACAATCCATGTAAAATCTCCTGCTTGATCGGAGCAACCCTATGTAGCCAACCCATGTAGAATGTACTTCTTGATTGGAACAAGCTTATGTAGCCAACCCATGTAGAATCTACTGCTGGATTGGGGCAATCCTATGTAGCCAACCCATGTAGAATCTACTGCTGGATTGGGGCAATCCTATGTAGCCAACCCATGTAGAATCTACTGCTGGATTGGGGCAATCCTATGTAGCCAACCCATGTAGAATCTACTATTTGGTTGGATTGACCTTATGTAGCCACTGAAGGTGACTCTACTAGTCGCATGGAACAACCCTATGTAGCCAACCCATGTAGAATCCACTGCTTGCTTGGAACAATCCTTTGTAGCCAACCCATATAAAATCCACTATTCGTATAGAATGTTCCTATGTAGCCTGCCCTTATAGAGTTAATAATATTAGCTAAGACTGTTCACCTCCATTCAAGCCATGAGTTAATACTCTATTTTACTTAAAATCCTAACTTTTATATATAGCTACATAATTGCCAAAGTTTACAATAGTCTATGTCCATGTGTAGCTCGGCCACAATGCATCTCCCAGCATTCTCCAGATTAAGCAAAGCTGTTGAGTGAGTAAATACTTAATTACACTTAAAATCCGAACCCGTTATATAGTTCCATAGTTGCTGAGGTTCAGCATAGCACCATATGTATAAATATTGTCCATTTGCTTCAGGCCAAAAGTGCAGTGTGCAGTCCATGAGACAACCCGCATCCTCCACCAAAACTGCCACTAAATTGCCAGGGTTAATGCCTGCATTCTCCACCAAAGCTTCCAGGGATACTGGGAAATGTATTATATTATGATTATGTTACATTCAAAACACTAAATTCTCCTTAGCATTAGAACTTTAGGGTTACCCATTATATACTGGTCCGGTAGCTGCTAACGTAGTAATTTAGTATGTTATGCCTAACTTTTACTATACTGATCTGGCACGCTAGCTAGTATTTTATGCCTATACTAATCCAGTAACAAAGTATGTGATAATTACCATTTACTGTACTGCTCTAACCTTTCCATTCAATATAACGAGCCATTAACTGAGAATGTTAACTACCCTTTGTTATTTTAATCCAGTAACAGACTAAATGATACCTACCCTTCTAATATATTGCTCCAGCAATGAAATAGGTCATGCCTACCCTTTAATATACTGTTCATCAACTATGTTATACCGACCCTTTAATATACTGCACTGTCAGCTGAGTATGTTACACAGAGTGTGTTATACCTACCCTTTAATATACTGTTCCACCATCTGAGTATGTTATACCTACCCTTTAATATACTGTTCCACCATCTGAGTATGTTATACCTACCCTTTAATATACTGTTCCACCATCTGAGTATGTTATACCGACCCTTTAATATACTGTTCCACCATCTGAGTATGTTAAACCTACCCTTTAATATACTGTTCTACCAACTGAGTATGTTAAACCTACCCTTTAATATACTGTTCTACCAACTGAGTATGTTATACCTACCCTTTAATATACTGTTCCACCATCTGAGTATGTTATACCTACCCTTTAATATACTGTTCCACCATCTGAGTATGTTATACCGACCCTTTAATATACTGTTCCACCATCTGAGTATGTTAAACCTACCCTTTAATATACTGTTCTACCAACTGAGTATGTTAAACCTACCCTTTAATATACTGTTCCACCATCTGAGTATGTTATACCTACCCTTTAATATACTGTTCTACCAACTGAGTATGTTAAACCTACCCTTTAATATACTGTTCCACCATCTGAGTATGTTACACCTACCCTTTAATATACTGTTCCACCAACTGAGTATGTTATACCTACCCTTTAATATACTGTTCTACCAACTGAGTATGTTACACCTACCCTTTAATATACTGAGTATGTTATACCTACCCTTTAATATACTGTTCCACCATCTGAGTCTGTTCCACCATCTGAGTATGTTACACCTACCCTTTAATATACTGTTCTACATCTGAATATGTCACACCTACCCTTTAATATACTGTTCTGCCAACTGAATATGTTATACCTACCCTTTAATATACTGTTCTACCATCTGAATATGTTACACCTACCCTTTAATATACTGTTCTACCATCTGAGTATGTTATACCTACCCTTTAATATACTGAGTATGTTATACCAACCCTTTAATATACTGTTCTACTATCTGAGTATGTTATACCTACCCTTTAATATACTGTTCTACCATCTGAGTATGTTATACCTACCCTTTAATATACTGTTCTACCATCTGAATATGTTACACCTACCCTTTAATATACTGTTCTACCATGTGAGTATGTTACACCTACCCTTTAATATACTGTTCTACCATGTGAGTATGTTATACCTACCCTTTAATATACTGTTCTACCATCTGAATATGTTACACCTACCCTTTAATATACTGTTCTACCATGTGAGTATGTTACACCTACCCTTTAATATACTGTTCTACCATGTGAGTATGTTACACCTACCCTTTAATATACTGTTCTACCATGTGAGTATGTTACACCTACCCTTTAATACACAGCACTGTATTGGTTTCTCCCCAGATGATGTATATAGGTGTTTCTATGCTCGCTATAGGAAACAAAGACCCATAAAGTCAAAGCTAAGCTGTGACCCTGCAGCTATTTGCGCCCTACACCTCCCAGCGAGGCAGCTGATTTTCCGGGGATGCTGGGAGATGTAGCAGAACTATAACGACAGAAGCAGAGTGGCCGTCTCTCCTAACAGCCCGGATCTTTTGGTTTTAATATCAATGCCACCAATTTCCGTGGCTGTATATGAGGATGGTGGCTGTGGCCCAATAACCCATTATATGTACAAAGTGTGGTCTGTACAAAGTCCATAAGAGATATACACTGTGTTCTATGTGTATTGTTACCCAGTATGATATATATATATATATATTCTACGTACTAAATGCTGTTACTCATTTCGATGGGGGGGGGGGAACCAGCAACCGAAACTGAGATTTTCTTCCTTTCTGAGAGCTCTTGTTGGCGGCGGTGAGGATTCCATAGAAAGGGCTCACCCTAAATCTACCATAGGCCGTGCTGGGGTTCAAGCTCCGCCTCCGGTCCTGGGCCCGTGGGACCAGACACTAGGGTGCTGTATTGCATGTGTGAGAATGAAGAATAAAGTTGTATCCGCAACAATCAATAAATGAGAGTAAACCCCACTGTGTCTGGTAGTTGTGTTATAGAACTCAATGTACGGCCATTTTGAGTGAGATCACATGTCCATCTTCTGTCACTCCAATTGGCTACTCTTTGCCCTGCAGAGGTTTCTATGCTCTGATTGGGTACAGCATGGTCCAATGTGCTCAAAATGGCTACACCTGAGAAGGTCATTTATGTTTTGATTGGCTATGGGTTTATCTTGCCCTGTAGCTCTCTGATTGGATACCTTTGTGATCTTGCTCTGGGAATGTCTGAAGATGCTCTGATTGGCCACAGGTTTAGGGGCAGTTAAATTGCCCAATACAGATGAAACAAGAAGGGGCTGTTGGTTACCCCAGGCCCAGTAGGACATTCCCTGTCTGGGTACTTCTAGTACCCACTTTAACCCACTAACCCACAATTCCTACACTTAAACCCGATGTAAGAAACCCCCCAGTACAACCCATGGGGAGCCATTCTGTCCAGCGGTTGGTCAGGGCCCCCCCCCCCTCGAGTTCATTAGGTTACAGAGATAGAAAAACACTGATGTATGGGCCATTGGGCAATACCCGGCCGTTACAGGCCATTAGCTGCTATAGGGGCAGTTCCGCCATCTGTCGGGTGTTTGAGCCCCACGTTTGCTGAGCGCAGGGAGAAATGATCAATCACCACATGGACTGAAAGCTCTTTCCTGTATAATCACTGCCAATACGTGCAATATCCCCGGTAACTGGGGAACTGTGAGAGGCGGGAGAGTGAGAGTGCATGTGAGTGAGTGAGAGTGCATGTGAGTGAGTGAGAGTGCATGTGAGTGAGTGAGAGCGCATGAGAGTGTGTGAGTGCATGTGAGTGAGTGTGAGTGCATGTGAGTATGTGAGAGTGCATGTGAGTGAGAGTGCAAATGAGTGGCTGAAAGTGCACATGAGTGAGAGTGCATGTGAGTATGTGAGAGTGCAAGTGAGTGAGTGAGAGTGCATGTGAGTGAGTGAGAGCG
The DNA here is from genome assembly GCF_000004195.4 of Xenopus tropicalis. Lineage (NCBI taxonomy): Eukaryota > Metazoa > Chordata > Amphibia > Anura > Pipidae > Xenopus > Xenopus tropicalis. Next base: position 142,497,037 of record NC_030679.2, on the reverse strand, counting down.
CATGTGAGTGAGTGAGAGTGCATGTGAGTGAGTGAGAGCGCATGTGAGTGAGTGAGAGCGCATGTGAGTGCATGTGAGTGAAAGTGCATGTGAGTGAGTGAGAGTGCATGTGAATGAGTGAGAGCGCATGTGAGTGTGTGAGTGCATGTGAGTGAGAGTGCATGTGAGTGAGTGTGAGTGCATGTGAGTATGTGAGAGTGCATGCGAGTGAGAGTGCAAATGAGTGGCTGAAAGTGCACATGAGTGAGAGTGCATGTGAGTATGTGAGAGTGTGAGTGAGTGAGAGTGCATGTGAGTATGTGAGAGTGCATGTGAGTATGTGAGAGTGCAAGTGAGTGAGTGAGAGTACATGTGAGTGAGAGTACATGTGAGTATGTGAGAGTGCAAGTGAGTGAGTGAGAGTACATGTGAGTATGTGCGAGTGCAAGTGAGTGAGTGAGAGTGCATATGAGTATGTGAGATTGCATGCGAGTGACAGTGCAAGTGAGTGAGAGTGTACGTGAGTTAGAGTGCAAATGAGTGACTGAAAGTGCACGTGAGTTGGTGAGAGTGCAAACGAGTGACTGAAAGTGCACGTGAGTGAGTAAGAGTGCCTGTGAGTGAGTGAGAGTGAAAATGAGTATCTGAAAGTGCACGTGATTGACTGAAAGTGCATGTGAGTGAGTGAGAGTGCATGTGTGAGTGAGTGAGAGTGCACATGAGTGACTGAAAGTGCACGTGAGTTGGTGAGAGTGCAAACGAGTGACTGAAAGTGCACGTGAGTGAGTAAGAGTGCATGTGAGTGAGAGTGAAAATGAGTATCTGAAAGTGCACGTGATTGACTGAAAGTGCATGTGAGTGAGTGAGAGTGCATGTGTGAGTGAGTGAGAGTGCACATGAGTGAGTGAGAGTGCACATGAGTGAGTGAGAGTGCACATGAGTGAGTGAGAGTGCATGTGTGAGTGAGTGAGAGTGCACATGAGTGAGTGAGAGTGCACATGAGTGAGTGAGAGTGCACATGAGTGACTGAAAGTGCAAATGTGAGGGTGAGAGTGCACATGAGAGTGCATGTGAGTGAGAGTGCATGTGAGCTGACAGTGAGAATATATGTATATTGGGAAGCAGGATGATATATTCTTTCATTTTGCAGGAAAGAGTATTTAGCTAGAGTTCCCCTTACGTTAATATCCTATTCCTGCCAACTTTGCACTTGGTCTTCATTAACTATTTGCCTTTCTATTCTACATCTTTCCAGCTTCCATATTGGGGGGGGGGGGTCACTGACCCGGCAGCCAAAAATCTATTGCTCTGTGAACTCTTTGTTATTGTTACTCTTTGTTTTTAATCTTTCTATTCATATTTCAGTCTCTCATTTAAACCACTGCCTGGTTGCTAAGGTAAACAAGACCTTAGCAACCAGATAAAATTCCAAATAGAAGAGCTTCTTGGATAAAATGTTGCAGTGTGACATATTGGCAGGGGGGTGAGGAGTCCCTGAGATGTGAACGGGTTCAGAGCGAGGGAATGGGGTCGCCGAGGAGCAGAGAGTTTACCTGGCAGGGAGGGGGGGAGGCACAGGAGCCAATAGGAATGCAGCCTGGGAATGAGAAGCAGTGACGGGCAGTGATCCCTAAAGTGCGAAGTACGAAAAGGATGAAGAAAAGGAAGAGACGGAGGGAGAAGGAAAGTGGTAAATGAATAAAGAGGAAGAGAGGAGCGGAACAGCAGGAGCAGCCAGAGAGATAACGGGACTGGCAGAGAGATAACGGGACCGGCAGAGAGATAACGGGACCGGCAGAGAGATAACGGGACCGGCAGAGAGATAACGGGCAGCAGGGGGGACGGTGGGGGGGCCGAGCACTCACTGGGACCAATTCACATCCAACAGGTGAGTGTCTGGGGCATAGTAATATCCTATATACCTGTATATACTCCCATAGCCCCTAATATCCTATATACCTGTATATCCTCCTATAGCCCCTAATATCCTATATACCTGTATATCCTCCTATAGCCCCTAATATCCTATATACCTGTATATACTCCCATAGCCCCTAATATCCTATATACCTGTATATACTCCCATAGCCCCTAATATCCTATATACCTGTATATCCTCCTATAGCCCCTAATATCCTATATACCTGTATATACTCCCATAGCCCCTAATATCCTATATACCTGTATATACTCCCATAGCCCCTAATATCCTATATACCTGTATATACTCCCATAGCCCCTAATATCCTATATACCTGTATATATTCCTATACCCCTAATATCCTATATACCTGTATATACTCCCATAGCCCCTAATATCCTATATACCTGTATATATTCCTATACCCCTAATATCCTATATACCTGTATATACTCCCATAGCCCCTAATATCCTATATACCTGTATATACTCCCATAGCCCCTAATATCCTATATACCTGTATATACTCCCATAGCCCCTAATATCCTATATACCTGTATATACTCCCATAGCCCCTAATATCCTATATACCTGTATATATTCCTATACCCCTAATATCCTATATACCTGTATATACTCCCATAGCCCCTAATATCCTATATACCTGTATATATTCCTATAGCCCCTAATATCCTATATACCTGTATATACTCCTATAGCCCCTAATATCCTATATACCTGTATATACTCCTATAGCCCCTAATATCCTATAAACCTGTATATACTCCCATAGCCGCTAATATCCTATATACCTGTATATACTCCCATAGCCCCTAATATCCTATATACCTGTATATATTCCTATACCCCTAATATCCTATATACCTGTATATACTCCTATACCCCTAATATCCTATATACCTGTATATACTCCTATAGCCCCTAATATCCTATATACCTGTATATACTCCCATAGCCCCTAATATCCTATATACCTGTATATACTCCTATACCCCTAATATCCTATATACCTGTATATACTCCTATACCCCTAATATCCTATATACCTGTATATACTCCCATAGCCCCTAATATCCTATATACCTGTATATACTCCTATAGCCCCTAATATCCTATATACCTGTATATACTCCCATAGCCCCTAATATCCTATATACCTGTATATATTCCTATACCCCTAATATCCTATATACCTGTATATATTCCTATACCCCTAATATCCTATATACCTGTATATACTCCTATACCCCTAATATCCTATATACCTGTATATACTCCCATAGCCCCTAATATCCTATATACCTGTATATATTCCTATACCCCTAATATCCTATATACCTGTATATACTCCTATACCCCTAATATCCTATATACCTGTATATACTCCCATAGCCCCTAATATCCTATATACCTGTATATACTCCTATACCCCTAATATCCTATATACCTGTATATACTCCTATACCCCTAATATCCTATATACCTGTATATACTCCCATAGCCCCTAATATCCTATATACCTGTATATACTCCCATAGCCCCTAATATCCTATATACCTGTATATACTCCCATAGCCGCTAATATCCTATATACCTGTATATACTCCCATAGCCCCTAATATCCTATATACCTGTATATACTCCCATAGCCCCTAATATCCTATATACCTGTATATACTCCCATAGCCGCTAATATCCTATATACCTGTATATACTCCCATAGCCCCTAATATCCTATATACCTGTATATACTCCCATAGCCCCTAATATCCTATATACCTGTATATACTCCCATAGCCGCTAATATCCTATATACCTGTATATACTCCTATGGTATGGGGCCACACATAATGGCAGATTTTGGGCAGGGGCAGTTATGGGGCCACACATAATGGCAGATTTTGGGCAGGGGCAGTTATGGGGCCACACATAATGGCAGATTTTGGGCAGGGGCGGGTATGGGGCCACACATAATGGCAGATTTTGGGCAGGGGCAGTTATGGGGCCACACATAATGGCAGATTTTGGGCAGGGGCGGGTATGGGGCCACACATAATGGCAGATTTTGGGCAGGGGCGGGTATGGGGCCACACATAATGGCAGATTTTGGGCAGGGGCGGGTATGGGGCCACACATAATGGCAGATTTTGGGCAGGGGCGTGTATGGGGCCACACATAATGGCAGATTTTGGGCAGGGGCGGGTATGGGGCCACACATAATGGCAGATTTTGGGCAGGGGCGGGTATGGGGCCACACGTGTGTAGGGGTTACACAAAGGCACGGGCATGTTATACAATACATGAGGGGCGGTTAACCTTTAGCCACTGTGGGTAAATCACAACTACAGCCCCCCCCATGAGATACCCAGCAGGGAATGCTGGGAAGTGTAGTTTGCCTGAGGGACAGAAGCCCATACAGAGTGGCACAGAGCAGTAACAGAGGGGGTATAGCAGGGGGCAGAGCAGGGGGCAGGCTGTGCCAGGGGAGAGACAGGTTCCTGACAGCTGGCAGAATGCAGGGAGTAAGCGCGGGGGGGACAGGGGTCAGCCATGTTACTCAGTAAGGGAAATTAATGAACTGGAAACGCTGACTCAGGAGCAGCCAGAGAAATGTTCCGCAGCATGAGACAAATATCTGTTTATTCCACAGGGCTGGGGGCGTGTCCTAGGAACCATGTGATTTCTTATATACCCCCCTCTATTATACCCTATCTGTCTATCTATCATCTATCTATCTATCATTTATCTATCATCTATCTATCTATCTATCTATCTATCTATCATAAATCAATCTATCTATCACCAATCAATCTTTCTATCTATCTATCTATCTATCTATCTATCTATCTATCTATCAATCTATCATCTATCTATCTATCTATCTATCATCTATCTATCTATCATCTATCTATCTATCTATCTATGTGTCAATCTATTTATTCATCTAATTTATCTTTATATCTATTTATGAATCTATTGGCCTGTCTATCTAACATATCTAATTTATAGTATACTGTATATCTTTATATCTATGAATCTAATCTGTCTAGCTTTTATATCTATCTCTGTCTCTATATCTTTACTAGATAGAGATTTCAACTGTCTATTTATCTTTCTATCTATCATCTATTATTTTTCTATGTCTTTGAAGCTTTCTATATCTGTTTATCTAATCCATCTGATTATCTAATATATCTTTATCTATTAATCTAATCTGCTCATTTATCTATCTATTTATCTATCTATTGTCTGTCTGTCTGTTTATCTAGCTACCTATGAAGCTGTCTATTTATCTAATGCATCTAAATTATCTAATATACCTTTATATCTATCTATGAATGTAATCTATCAATCTATCTATCATCTATCTATCTATCTATCTATCTATCTATCTATCTATCTATCTATCTATCTATCTATCTGACAACCCTACCAGTACATTCTAATGTAAATAGTTACCTAGTACCCACTGTAAGTAGAGTAACCTACATATAGTGCACAGCTGCCACATAACAAGATGGAGAGATGGAGTTTTGCAGTCAGTTAAAGGGGGGCTGTTATACCCAAGGGGGCATTGCTGCATGCCAGTGTCGGAGGGGGGGATGGGGAGCTGGTCCAGGTACTGGGGCATTAAAGAAAGGGGCAATAGTTAAAGGGCACAGGTGTATAGAGATCCAATGGGGTCCCACTGAAGGTCAGTACACTGTATGTAAGAGCTGAGACTGAGGGGCTCATTAAGAAAATGTCTGCTTACACCTCCGGGGGGGGGGGGGGCACGAGGGGTCTCTCATTTGGTGCTATTAGTATTTGGCCTTATTAGGTTCAATTGTTGGCTAAACCTGTCTGAATGTGACATATATGTTTTCTCCTCAGGTGCCCCTGTGATGCTTAAACCTCCCTAACCCTTCTACTCCCCTAACCCTTCTACTCCCCTAACCCTTCTACTCCCCTAACCCTCCTACTCCCCTAACCCTCCTACTCCCCTAACCCTCCTACTCCCCTAACCCTCCTACTCCCCTAACCCTTCTACTCCCCTAACCCTCCTACTCCCCTAACCCTCTTACTCCCCTAACCCTTCTACTCCCCTAACCCTCCTACTCCCCTAACCCTCCTACTCCCCTAACCCTCCTACTCCCCTAACCCTTCTACTCCCCTAACCCTCCTACTCCCCTAACCCTCCTACTCCCCTAACCCTCCTACTCCCCTAACCCTCCTACTCCCCTAACCCTTCTACTCCCCTAACCCTTCTACTCCCCTAACCCTCCTACTCCCCTAACCCTCCTACTCCCCTAACCCTCCTACTCCCCTAACCCTCCTACTCCCCTAACCCATCCAGCATGTCCTTCTCTCCCTCACCCTCTTCCCCTAACTCTTCCCTCCCCACTTCATCCTCCCAGGGATCGACGTGCCAACTGGACGAGTCCTACAAGCACATCTTTCTCCCTATCTGCTACCTCTTCACCTTTCTGCTGAGCCTGGGCCTCAACTCCGTGGTCCTGACACGTTGCCTACGCCACCCACGGAACCCATCTCTGGTCTACATGTTCAACCTGGCCCTCAGCGACCTGATGTACAGTCTGTCTTTACCCTTCCTCATCACTAGCTACATCTCCCGTGACAGATGGCTCTTTGGGGACCCCATGTGTCGCTTAGTCCGTTTCCTCTTCTACTTTAACCTCTACTGCAGCATATTCTTCCTCACCTGCATCTCATACCATCGCTACCGGGGCATCTGCCACCCAATGCGCACGATGCGTATAGAGACCCTACGATGGGTGAGGGCTACCTGTGTGCTGGTCTGGACCCTTGTATTTGCTTTGACATCACCTATTCTGTTCTTTGCCCGGACGGGACCCCTAGATGGTCCAGTTGATGGAGTAACATGTTGGGATGATGCCCTTGATGAAGACCTTCCTAAATATGTACCCTATGGGGTATTCCTGCACATTTCTGGCTTCTTCTTGCCATTCTCACTCACTGCCTGGTGCTACTCCCGGGTGGTACGTACACTGTGCCGGACATTAAAGGGGGGCGTTGTGCCTGGACCTGTGCCTGGAGTTGCTCAGAGGCGCAAATCAATCCGGACCATTGTCACAATCACCCTCCTTTTTGCCCTTTGCTTTTTGCCCTTTCATGTAACCCGTACGATATTTTTGGCCCTAAGGGCAGGAGGAGCTGCCCTGGGTGGTTGCCGCGCACTCGGGGTGGTGGCTGTCTGCTATAAGGTTACTAGACCCCTGGCCAGTGCTAATGCCTTTCTCAATGCCTTGTTGTACTTTTTAACCAAGGAACCCTGCGGTCGAGGGAACAGGGGCAAAAGAGGAGAGCCTATATCAAAGCCAGAAGGCAAGAAAGGACCATTAAAAGAATCTCAGGTCTGGGGCAACATTTACCCTTCTTTCCCGTGAGATGTTCAAAAGAAAGATGACCAGCCCTGAGTAATATAGTTCCTACCTGTGATGGGCTTTCCGCCTGAGACAAGATGGCTGTGCTGGGCTTGGGGAGATGGGTATGTAGACGGTCTCCCCTGCTTGGGCGTGCCTGGAGGTTCTCGACCTGTGGAGCATTTAGTTGGATGGACAATGTGCCATGTTGCCAATGGATACCCCATGGATACCCCAATGGATACCCCATGAACTTGGATACAATGAAGGAGGGGCTTCATCTCCAGGAGGAGGAGGGGGCTTCATCTTCCTCCATGGTCCACAGTGGGACATGTACTGTTCCTGTCCATCTATGACTGCATACGCCTTTTAATATATACCTCTGCCTTTTATGGAGCCTTTAATATATATATATACTATACTGGGATATTTATCATTTAACCCTTTTGTAATTAAATCACCGCATTGCCCTTGTGTTCAACATTTATAAAAAGAAAACATGTTGTGTCAAGGCTCCAAAAATGTTGTTTTATGTTCCTGGTGTCCAGAAACCAGCAGGGTTAACCCATGTTAGGAGGTGGCTTTTTTTAGGGGGTCTCAGGCATCCATTGGTCACGTGGCACCGACATGTTACACACACTGAATCTCTGACCCAGTGGAACGTATAATCTAAGCTTCCTACTACACACACACTAGAGTTGGAACATCTAGAACCATTGTTTTATCTTGTTGCAGTGTAGAAGGAGCCCCATGTAGACACAGGGAGAACCTACAAACTCACTGGGGATACCACCCTGGTCAGATGTCAATTTAGTGCTGCCAGGGAAAAGGCCTATCAGTGCCAGTGTAGCATAAGAACATGTGACCCCGGTAGTGTCCCAACATATCAGTGGGTGCTTGTTTCTTGCATTAAAGTGACATATTAGAACATGGTGGACACTAACCACACCTTCATACCTAGGATCACCTTCATTATATGTGGTGCCTAGAAACCAACCACCATTTTGAGATCACTTTACCAGTTTGAAGGGGCTCCATGGGTTAAGTGACATAAGGTGTGAGACCTGCGGCATTAGACCTGGCCTCAAATATTGGAATTTGATGTGCACCATGGAACATACAATATAAGAATAAACAGGTCTTCACTATTGGGAGACCCAGAGAAGTCCATCTGCCTATGTTATACAAACCATTCAAATCATTTTGTCCATCACATGGGGCAACTAAGAGGTCTTCCTAGATCTGAATTCCACCCACCACCTAGAACCAGTTACCTAGTCAGGTATATTCCTTATCATATACACCTACTCACCGAGGGTCAAACAACCACCCCAGGGGAAAGTTCTATGTCTCCCCTTCTCCTTTCCCTTATGCACAGGAGGACACAGGAAGGGAATGGAAGCGGCTAAGCTCAACCGCCATCGGGCAGCAGAATGGCCCAGTTTGGGCCTGAACATAAGAGACCTGCACTTTGTAGGGATGTTTATTTGACTTCATCTCTACAAAGTATTGGAACAATCAAACACTTTCCAACACAAACACTTACACCCACATGCCTGTGACTCTACAAAGGGATCGGCCCTGGGTATCAGACATGAAAAGAATGTAAAATGCCTCAAATGTCATGCTCGGCAGGGCTCAAGGGTGCAAAGTCCTCCAGCTCATGGCTACAGGAGAGCCCCTCTTGTAACCCACACACAGTTCCTTGGTTACACGGCATACATGCACGTGAATGTGGAAAAAACGCCCAGCCAGCAGCACCATTGCCGAGCCATCTCGGTGTTGATTTAGAGGAAGGCAAACATATTCCCTATTTATCTAGAAACCCATGTATCAACCCAATCAACCACTCTCTCGTGGCCTCCTCTCTTTGTAATGAATTCCAAAGCCTGACTGTCCATACCATAGAAACACCCTACTCAGATCGCTGGGAACATTCTAGGAAACAGAGGTGCTGGGAGGGATGGGCTCAATGAACCCTGAAGCTGAATTCCGGTTCCCCTGCTCAGATAAATGCAGGGGTGTTGAAGAGAGTCTATAATGACACTTTGTACCAAGCACTGGCATCCTGGAGGCCTCAGTATGACTGGCATCCCACAAGCTGCCCAGCCTAGCTCATAATACAGTATATGGCACCACCCCACAGCCGTCTTCCTACACTCTCATTCCATGATGTCTACACTGCTCTCTTCCCTTATTCTTCTATTATTTCCTTTCTGCCAGTACTTCTGCTTTGTTTTTTTTCTCTCACAGCCCACCCATGCCCTCTACTCCTCTCCCTTCTTCTTCTCCTCTTCCTTCTTCTTTCCCTTCTTCTCCTGTTCCTTTTTCTTCTTTCCCTTCTTCTCCTATCCCTTCTTCTTCTTTCCCTTCTTCTCCTCTTCCTTCTTCTTCTTTCCCTTCTTCTCCTATCCCTTCTTCTTCTTTCCCTTCTTCTCCTCTTCCTTCTTCTTCTTTCCCTTCTTCTCCTATCCCTTCTTCTTCTTTCCCTTCTTCTCCTCTTCCTTCTTCTTCTTTCCCTTCTTCTCCTATCCCTTCTTCTTCTTTCCCTTCTTCTCCTCTTCCTTCTTCTTCTTTCCCTTCTTCTCCTATCCCTTCTTCTTCTTTCCCTTCTTCTTCTCCTCTTCCTTCTTCTTCTTCCTCTTCTTCTCCTCTTCCTTCTTCTTCTCCTTTGCCTTTTTCTCTTCTTCTTTCCCTTATTCCCCTCTTTCCTTTTTCTTCCCTTTTCCCTTCTTCTCCTCTTCCTTTTTCTTCTTTGCCTTCTTCTCCTCCTCCTCCTCCTCCTTCTTCTTCTTGTTGTCTCTTCCTTTTCTCCTCATCCTTCTTCTTCTTTCCCTTCTTCTTCTCCTCTTCCTTCTTCTTCTTTCCATTTATCTCCTCTCCCTTCTTAATCTCCTTTCCCTTTTTCTCTTCTTCTTTCTCTTATTCCCCTCTTTCCTTTTTCTTCCATTTTCCCTTCTTCTCCTCTTCCATCTTCTTCTTTCTCTTCTTTTTCTCCTCTCCTTTTCCTTTCCCTTTTTCTCATTTCTCCCCTTTGTTACCCATTTTATCTACCCCTTTATCTTCCCTTCTGCATTCCCTCTCTCTTCTGATCTGATCTCTGCCCCATGCTCGGCTCTACTTTACCATCGATTTATACTGTGATCATATCTATAGGGAACAAGCTGGGCCCTAAGGACACCATGCCATAGCCAGATACCAGGAAAGGCAGCCTTTGAGACTCTGGCCACTTGCTGTGGTACCCAGGGCTGTGCTCCTGACATCATATTCTAACCCCCACCTCAACAGGCAGGACATCGTATAATCACCCCTCTACGTGGAACAATTGTACAGCTGTATCCTATTTATAGGCCTGAACGAGCTTCTATTTATGTCCCCTTATAAAACTGTACAAATACCAGGGTGTCGCTATTGTGTGCTCCGAACATTCCTTCCCCCGTATCCTCTTACACAGCGGGAGTGGGACAAATTACATTTCAGTGATTCCTACACCTGTCTTTGTTTGGTTAGGGATAGCAAGATCAGTCTGTCTGGCTGTTTATAGTCTCTGCACTGCCGGTTCTGACTTCTGAAACAATAGAGCCATCCTGAGGACAACTAACTGCTACACTGGATGTTAATAGGCTGCAGGACATCGGTAATATTCATTATGTAGTACTCTGTATTAACACACTGTGGCGCTGCTAACTACCTGCAATATCATGGAGACATATCTAAAGAGCAATTGAGAGCCTAGAAACTGGGATAGTAGGCTAAAGAGGAATATTAGTTGTTTACAAAGCAGGTTTTCAGTAAACACACGTTTACCCTGCCCAGACAGAGGGGAAGGTGAGGGACACATACAGAATGGGGAGACACAGAGGGACCCTGCCCAGACAGAGGAGAAGGCGAGGGGCACATACAGAATGGGGAGACACAGAGGGACCCTGCCCAGACAGAGGGGGGGGGCACATACAGAATGGGGAGCCACAGAGGGACTCTGCCCAGACAGAGGGGAAGGTGAGGGGCACATACAGAATGGGGAGACACAGAGGGACCCTGCCCAGACAGAGGGGAAGGTGAGAGGCACATACAGAATGGGGAGCCACAGAGGGACCCTGCCCAGACAGAGGGGAAGGTGAGGGGACACATACAGAATGGGGAGACACAGAGGGACCCTGCCCAGACAGAGGGGAAGGCGAGGGGCACATACAGAATGGGGAGACACAGAGGGACCCTGCCCAGACAGAGGGGAAGGCGAGGGGCACATACAGAATGGGGAGACACAGAGGGACCCTGCCCAGACAGAGGAGAAGGCGAGGGGCACGTACAGAATGGGGAGACACAGAGGGACCCTGCCCAGACAGAGGGGAAGGTGATGGGCACATACAGAATGGGGAGACACAGAGGGACCCTGCCCAGACAGAGGGTGGGTGAGGGGCACATACAGAATGGGGAGACACAGAGGGACCCTGCTCAGACAGAGGGGAAGGTGAGGGGCACATACAGAATGGGGAGACACAGAGGGACCCTGCCCAGACAGAGGGGAAGGTGAGGGGCACATACAGAATGGGGAGACACAGAGGGACCCTGCCCAGACAGAGGGGGGGGCACATACAGAATGGGGAGCCACAGAGGGACTCTGCCCAGACAGAGGGGAAGGTGAGGGACACATACAGAATGGGGAGACACAGAGGGACCCTGCCCAGACAGAGGGGAAGGTGAGGGACACATACAGAATGGTGAGACACAGAGGGACCCTGCCCAGACAGAGGGGGGCACATACAGAATGGGGAGCCACAGAGGGACCCTGCCCAGACAGAGGGGAAGGTGAGGGGCACATACAGAATGGGGAGACACAGAGGGACCCTGCCCAGACAGAGGGGAAGGTGGGGGCACATACAGAATGGGGAGACACAGAGGGACCCTGCCCAGACAGAGGGGAAGGTGAGGGGCACATAAAGAATGGGGAGACACAGAGGGACCCTGCCCAGACAGAGGGGAAGGTGAGGGGACACATACAGAATGGGGAGACACAGAGGGACCCTGCCCAGACAGAGGGGGGGGGGCACATACAGAATGGGGAGCCACAGAGGGACTCTGCCCAGACAGAGGGGAAGGTGAGGGGACACATACAGAATGGGGAGGCACAGAGGGACCCTGCTCAGACAGAGGGGAAGGTGAGGGGCACATACAGAATGGGGAGACACAGAGGGACCCTGCCCAGACAGAGGGGGCGGGCACATACAGAATGGGGAGCCACAGAGGGACTCTGCCCAGACAGAGGGGAAGGTGAGGGACACATACAGAATGGGGAGACACAGAGGGACCCTGCCCAGACAGAGGGGGGGGCACATACAGAATGGGGAGACACAGAGGGACCCTGCCAGACAGAGGGGAAGGTGAGGGACACATACAGAATGGGGAGACACAGAGGGACCCTGCCCAGACAGAGGGGAAGGTGAGGGACACATACAGAATGGGGAGACACAGAGGGACCCTGCCCAGACAGAGGGGGGGCACATACAGAATGGGGAGCCACAGAGGGACCCTGCCCAGACAGAGGGGAAGGTGAGGGGCACATACAGAATGGGGAGACACAGAGGGACCCTGCCCAGACAGAGGGGGGGCACATACAGAATGGGGAGCCACAGAGGGACCCTGCCCAGACAGAGGGGAAGGCGAGGGGCACATACAGAATGGGGAGACACAGAGGGACCCTGCCCAGACAGAGGGGAAGGCGAGGGGCACATACAGAATGGGGAGACACAGAGGGACCCTGCCCAGACAGAGGAGAAGGCGAGGGGCACGTACAGAATGGGGAGACACAGAGGGACCCTGCCCAGACAGAGGGGAAGGTGATGGGCACATACAGAATGGGGAGACACAGAGGGACCCTGCCCAGACAGAGGGTGGGTGAGGGGCACATACAGAATGGGGAGACACAGAGGGACCCTGCTCAGACAGAGGGGAAGGTGAGGGGCACATACAGAATGGGGAGACACAGAGGGACCCTGCCCAGACAGAGGGGAAGGTGAGGGGCACATACAGAATGGGGAGACACAGAGGGACCCTGCCCAGACAGAGGGGGGGGCACATACAGAATGGGGAGCCACAGAGGGACTCTGCCCAGACAGAGGGGAAGGTGAGGGACACATACAGAATGGGGAGACACAGAGGGACCCTGCCCAGACAGAGGGGAAGGTGAGGGACACATACAGAATGGTGAGACACAGAGGGACCCTGCCCAGACAGAGGGGGGCACATACAGAATGGGGAGCCACAGAGGGACCCTGCCCAGACAGAGGGGAAGGTGAGGGGCACATACAGAATGGGGAGACACAGAGGGACCCTGCCCAGACAGAGGGGAAGGTGGGGGGCACATACAGAATGGGGAGACACAGAGGGACCCTGCCCAGACAGAGGGGAAGGTGAGGGGCACATAAAGAATGGGGAGACACAGAGGGACCCTGCCCAGACAGAGGGGAAGGTGAGGGGACACATACAGAATGGGGAGACACAGAGGGACCCTGCCCAGACAGAGGGGGGGGCACATACAGAATGGGGAGCCACAGAGGGACTCTGCCCAGACAGAGGGGAAGGTGAGGGGACACATACAGAATGGGGAGGCACAGAGGGACCCTGCTCAGACAGAGGGGAAGGTGAGGGGCACATACAGAATGGGGAGACACAGAGGGACCCTGCCCAGACAGAGGGGGCGGGCACATACAGAATGGGGAGCCACAGAGGGACTCTGCCCAGACAGAGGGGAAGGTGAGGGACACATACAGAATGGGGAGACACAGAGGGACCCTGCCCAGACAGAGGGGGGGGCACATACAGAATGGGGAGACACAGAGGGACCCTGCCAGACAGAGGGGAAGGTGAGGGACACATACAGAATGGGGAGACACAGAGGGACCCTGCCCAGACAGAGGGGAAGGTGAGGGACACATACAGAATGGGGAGACACAGAGGGACCCTGCCCAGACAGAGGGGGGGCACATACAGAATGGGGAGCCACAGAGGGACCCTGCCCAGACAGAGGGGAAGGTGAGGGGCACATACAGAATGGGGAGACACAGAGGGACCCTGCCCAGACAGAGGGGGGGCACATACAGAATGGGGAGCCACAGAGGGACCCTGCCCAGACAGAGGGGAAGGTGAGGGGCACATACAGAATAAATAACTACAGAGATACCCTGTCCTTTCAAGAGGGTCTGTGAGTGTGTGACTGGCAAAGAGAGGGGCCCATATAACACACAAGAGAGGGGCCCATATAACACACAAGAGAGGGGCCCATATAACACACAAGAGAGGGGCCCATATAACACACAAGAGAGGGGCCCATATAACACACAAGAGAGGGGCCCATATAACACACAAGAGAGGGGCCCATATAACACACAAGAGAGGGGCCCATATAATACATGAGAGAGGGGCCCATATAATACGTGGGTGCCTGTATAGCAGTGTATACGTGTCTATGTGAGTGCAAGGCAGGGGGGAGTCTGTACATTCACTGGGCGGGAGTGAGTGGGGGGCGGATCTCCCCTCCCCCTTTCCATGCTCCCTCTCTGAGTAAACCCAGTTAGTGAGTGAGCGCAGCAGATTCAGCAGAGGAGCCGGAGGGAGGGAGGGGAATAAAATTCCTACCCCTATATCCATACGTTAGCCCAGCAGCAGGGGGGGGGGTGAAGGCTTGCTTACCCTTACATGTTAACGCTTTTCTAGAGCTTTTCTAGATTCCATAGCAAGGAAACCATTCATACTGTGATATCAGTGTGATCCCTGCTGTCATTATGGGATGCCGAGCCAGTAATGGGGTCACCCCCCACCCCCCCGGACTTCCTATTCTTTATGCTTCTGTGAGATGTACGGTAACCCTGCTCCCATTAATACCCCTATGAAACCCACATGCTGCATGGCTGGCTAGTGATTAGCACAGATTCCTGCTGCAGACTGCACCTACTTACAAGCTGCTGTGCAACAAACACAGGGCAAGGAACGGCATGCTGGGATTGGCCCATAGTTACGGGAGGTCCAGGTCTGGAACCTTTGCAGGGCCTGGTATGATCTGAAGTGGCCTACAGAAAAGCCCTAGGAGAACCCAGGGGGCAAGAGAGTGGCTGGAACCCCTGTAGGAGCCATCTTGTTCCAAATGTAGGCACCATAAAACCTTCTATGACTGGATAGGCCAGTTGGTCCTGCTAATATCTGAATTCTCTTATTGGCTACACACTCTATGCCCCTCTGGATATTCTAATGCTCCCATTGGCTACTTTCTGTAGGCCTGAAGATGTTCTAACGCTCAATCCCCTTGGCACACAGGTGGGAACCCAACGACAGTAGGTGCCACCTCACCGGTGAAAGTGCCATAACGAGGCAGCAGACACATTGCATTCCCCAGCACCGCACACACAGACAGGGGGGAGCTCTGTATTCGGCAAAGCACCCACAGGGTGAGGCAGAAATAGGGAGTCTCTGTATACACACGCCCAGAGACACCTCAAACTAACCACAAAAGTGCTACTGCGAGTCTAGCCGAGGGACGTCGCCGGCCAGTCCAAGACTACAACTCCCAGAATACCCCGAGGGACAGTTATCAAGCTGTAATGGTTCCTCAGCATATAAACAATGTTCTATTGAACACCCTAAAGCTATGACTGTTAGCTCCTTGGCTCTCGCTGCATGACCCCCCAGCACAGCCAGCTCCGAGCCTCCCCGCTGGTGAAATGAACTGTGGGACACATCCATATAATGTAAGGAATGTTCTGTTTTGCAGGCAGGCTGCCAAATTCCCCCTTATAAATCCCATCTGGCCAAAATCTCTCATCCTAAAACGGTAGCAGCACGGCCAGCCTGTCTGATCTGGGCAGGGGAATACAGCCCCCGGGGGCAATCATCGCTGCTGTATATAAAGATCTGCAATTTAATCTCCTCCCATCAACGGAATCATTTTCCCTTGTATCTGGCTAAGAATGATGGGAAGTATAGTTCAACAACATCTGACTGTCTCCCTATATGGTACTCATAACCGTAATATAACTATTAGGTACAGGGAGTGTACAGGGTTGAGTGGGTGGGTGGGTGGGTGGTTGTGTGGGTGGGTGGTTGAGTGGGTGGGTGGGTGGGTGGGTGGGTGGTTGAGTTGGTTGAGTGGGTGGGTGGTTGAGTGAGTGGGTGGGTGGGTGGGTGGTTGAGTGGGTGGGTGGGTGGTTGAGTGGGTGGGTGGTTGAGTGGGTGAGTGGGTGGGTGAGTGGGTGGGTGGGTGAGTGGTTGAGTGGGTGGGTGGGTGGTTGAGTGGGTGGGTGGTTGAGTGAGTGGGTGGGTGGTTGAGTGGGTGGGTGGGTGGTTGAGTGGGTGGGTGGGTGGGTGGTTGAGTGGGTGGGTGGGTGGGTGGGTGGTTGAGTGGGTGGGTGGGTGGTTGAGTGGTTGAGTGGGTGGGTGGGTGGGTGGGGGGTTGGGTGGTTAAGTGGGTGGGTGGGTGGGTGGTTGAGTGAGTGGGTGGGTGAGGAAAGGAGGAGAGGGAGTGAGATTGGGGGAGAAGGAAAAGACAGAAGAGGAAAGGAGAAGGGAGAACATAGGAGGAGAGAGGAATTAAATGGGACCTGTATCTAAGGGGACTTTGTAGGCCCCACTACTCCAGTCTGATAATAATTATAACAATAATTGCCTTTAACCCCCCCCCCAAGCCATTTATTCTCTGTTGTAACGGTAAAAGACTGACACGAACACCTACTGACATGGACTCCTACAGGCAGGTGGGGCCATCCCCAGTGAATACACAGTATTGACCGTCTCTCTGGTGGGACTAATCATGGAGATCAATGATAGGTCGGCCGGCTGTTAATCACTGACCTTTAGCATGTCAGCGTTATTTAAGGGCCCTGATTAATCGTTAGTGATCAAGTAAGTAAGCCAAGTGGGAGTAGCAATCTCTGCAAGAGGGCTGAGGGTTTTACCCAATCAATACGTGTCTTGCATGAGATTGTACACTATGGACATAAAGCCTCTGTGCCATAAGGCTAACCTCATTATCTGACATGGATTAGAGGAAACTAACTCTAGGAGCTGCTTAATACAAGAGCCAATAGGAACATTGATTGCTTTAGTCACTCAGACAGCTGTTGTTATCATCGGCCAAGTCGCCATGTTGGATTCCCCACTGAATGATACACCTAGATACTACGCGTTGTCTACTCCCAATTGCTGTTAGAGGGAACCAAGAATGTTTTTTCTCTTTTGCCCTAATTGCAAACAGGTGTTTTAAAAACAAAATCTCTTTCATGGAGAGGTACTCCATATTAGCTACAAAGGTTAAACTGTATATATGTTTACTTATCCTTTAATGGGGGGTCATTGGTATGGCATCCTCAGGATCCATATTCCTGGGGGGGTACATCCTTCCAAATTTCTCTGCCCACCTCACTAAGGAGTGTTGGGTAGCAACAGAAAGTTAAGAGGGAGACAGTAGGGCAAGATGGAGACAGTAGGGCAAGATGGAGACAGTAAGGCAAGATGGAGACAGTAGGGCAAGATGGAGACAGTAGGGCAAGATGGAGACAGTAAGGCAAGATGGAGACAGTAGGGCAAGATGGAGACAGTAGGACAAGATGGAGACAGTAGGGCAAGATGGAGACAGTATGGCAAGATGAAGACACTAGGGCAAGGTGGAGACAGTAAGATAAGATAGAGACAGTATGGCACGATGGAGACAGTAAGATAAGCTTGAGACAGTATGGCAAGATGGAGACAGTAAGATAAGATGGAGACAGTAGGGCAAGATGGAGACAGTAAGATAAGATGGAGACAGTAGGGCAAGATGGAGACAGTAAGTTAAGATGGAGACAGTATGGCAAGATGGAGACAGTAGGGCAAGATGGAGACAGTAGGGCAAGATGGAGACAGTAATGCAAGATGGAAACAGTAAGGTAAAATGGAGACAGTAAGGCAAGATGGAGACAGTAAGATAAGATGGAGACAGTAGGGCAAGATGGAGACAGTAAGTTAAGATGGAGACAGTATGGCAAGATGGAGACAGTAGGGCAAGATGGAGACAGTAGGGCAAGATGGAGACAGTAATGCAAGATGGAAACAGTAAGGTAAAATGGAGACAGTAAGGCAAGACGGCAACAGAAAGGGAAGATGGAAGCAGTAGGACAAGACGGGGACATTAGGGCAAGATGGAAGCAGTAGGACAAGATAGGGACATTAGAGCAAGATGGAAGCAGTAGGACAAGATGGGGACATTAGAGCAAGATGGAAGCAGTAGGACAAGATGGGGACATTAGGGCAAGATGGAAGCAGTAGGACAAGATGGGGACATTAGAGCAAGATGGAAGCAGTAGGACAAGATGGGGACATTAGGGCAAGATGGAAGCAGTAGGACAAGATAGGGACATTAGAGCAAGATGGAAGCTATAGGACAAGATAGGGACATTAGAGCAAGATGGAAGCAGTAGGACAAGATGGGGACATTAGAGCAAGATGGAAGCAGTAGGACAAGATGGGGACATTAGAGCAAGATGGAAGCAGTAGGACAAGATGGGGACATTAGGGCAAGATGGAAGCAGTAGGACAAGATAGGGACATTAGAGCAAGATGGAAGCAGTAGGACAAGATGGGGACATTAGAGCAAGATGGAAGCAGTAGGACAAGATGGGGACATTAGAGCAAGATGGAAGCAGTAGGACAAGATGGGGACATTAGGGCAAGATGGAAGCAGTAGGACAGATAGGGACATTAGAGCAAGATGGAAGCAGTAGGACAAGATGGGGACATTAGGGCAAGATGGAAGCAGTAGGACAAGATAGGGACATTAGAGCAAGATGGAAACAGTAGGACAAGATGGGGACATTAGAGCAAGATGGAAGCAGTAGGACAAGATGGGGACATTAGAGCAAGATGGAAGCAGTAGGACAAGATGGGGACATTAGGGCAAGATGGAAGCAGTAGGACAAGATGGGGACATTAGAGCAAGATGGAAGCAGTAGGACAAGATGGGGACATTAGGGCAAGATGGAAGCAGTAGGACAAGATAGGGACATTAGAGCAAGATGGAAGCTATAGGACAAGATAGGGACATTAGAGCAAGATGGAAGCAGTAGGACAAGATGGGGACATTAGAGCAAGATGGAAGCAGTAGGACAAGATGGGGACATTAGAGCAAGATGGAAGCAGTAGGACAAGATGGGGACATTAGGGCAAGATGGAAGCAGTAGGACAAGATAGGGACATTAGAGCAAGATGGAAGCAGTAGGACAAGATGGGGACATTAGAGCAAGATGGAAGCAGTAGGACAAGATGGGGACATTAGAGCAAGATGGAAGCAGTAGGACAAGATGGGGACATTAGGGCAAGATGGAAGCAGTAGGACAAGATAGGGACATTAGAGCAAGATGGAAGCAGTAGGACAAGATGGGGACATTAGGGCAAGATGGAAGCAGTAGGACAAGATAGGGACATTAGAGCAAGATGGAAACAGTAGGACAAGATGGGGACATTAGAGCAAGATGGAAGCAGTAGGACAAGATGGGGACATTAGAGCAAGATGGAAGCAGTAGGACAAGATGGGGACAGATAATGACAACAGCAAGTTGGCAACAGGAGGGCAAGAGAGTCACATAAAGACAAGATGGGAGGACAGTAGGACAAAATGGGGAAAGTAAGGTAAGATGGTGGCAATAAGGTAGTGATGAGTGAATCTGTCAAATTTCTCTTAGCCGAAAAATTTGCGAAATGGTAAAAAATTAATTAAATAATGGCAACTATTTTAATGTGCGACAAATTTCTACATGGGCATTTTTTACACACAACTTTTTTTCTTACACTTGATCCAGGGACTGGTCCGATTGCCATCTTGGAGTCAGGAAGGAATTTTTTCCCCTCTGCGGCAAATTAGAGAGGCTTCAGATGGGTTTTTTGCCTTCCTCTGGATCAACTGGCAGTTAGGCAGGTTATATATAGGCATTATGGTTGAACTTGATGGACGTATGTCTTTTTTCAACCCAACTTACTATGTTACTATGTTACTAAATGCATTAAAGTCAATGGGAGTTTTTTTCAACATTTTTGTCTTGCCAAATTTTTTTAGGCAAATATTTGCTGCAGTTTTGCAAAACAATTTGCCAATGGCGAAATGCAGACTTTTGCTGCAAATCCATGCCTAGCGAACAAATTCACTCATTACTAAGTGTGGTAAAATGCTGAGAGTAGGACATCATGGTGACATTAAAGCAAGATGGAGACAGTAGGAGAAGTGGGATGGTAGGGCAAGATGGAGACAGTAGGAGAAGTGGGATGGTAGGGCAAGATGGAGACAGTAGGAGAAGTGGGATGGTAGGGCAAGATGGAGACAGTAGAAGTGGGATGGTAGGGCAAGATGGAGACAGTAGGAGAAGTGGGATGGTAGGGCAAGATGGAGACAGTAGGAGAAGTGGGATGGTAGGGCAAGATGGAGACAGTAGGAGAAGTGGGATGGTAGGGCAAGATGGAGACAGTAGGAGAAGTGGGATGGTAGGGCAAGATGGAGACAGTAGGAGAAGTGGGATGGTAGGGCAAGATGGAGACAGTAGGAGAAATGGGATGGTAGGGCAAGATGGTGGAAACAGAACAGAGCAAGTTGGGCAAGATAAACAGTATGACAAGATGGAGACCGCACAACAAGATGATGACAACTGAACAAAATGGCAAAAGTTGGGGAAGATGGTAAGATTAAGGCGAGATGAGGCAAGCTAAAGTGACAACAAAAAGGCAATATGGAAACAGTGGAGCAATGGAGACAGTAGGACAAGATGGCAACAGTAGGAAAAGATAGAGACAGTAGGACAAGATGGCAACAGTAGGAAAAGATGGAGACAGTACGGCACGATAGAGACAGTAGGACAAGCTAGAGACAGTAGGACAAGATGGAGACAGTAGGACAAGATGTAGACAGTAGGACAAGGAGGAGACAGTAGGACAAGATAGAGACAGTAGGACAAGATGGAGACAGTAGGACAAGATGGAGACAGTAGGACATGATGGAGACAGTAGGATAGTATGGTGACATTAAGGCATGATAGAGATAGCAGGACATTAAGGCATGATAATGAAAATAGGACAATTTGGTGACATCACAACAAGATGGAGACAGTAGGACAATATGGTGATATTAAGACAAGATGGTGACAGTAGGAC
This sequence comes from Xenopus tropicalis, assembly GCF_000004195.4. NCBI lineage: Eukaryota > Metazoa > Chordata > Amphibia > Anura > Pipidae > Xenopus > Xenopus tropicalis. The sequence continues at coordinate 142,475,572 of NC_030679.2, read as the reverse complement.
AATATGGTGACATTAGGACAAGATGAAGACAGTAGGACAATATGGTGACATTACGACAAGATGGTGACAGTAGGACAATTTGGTGACATTAGGACAAGATGGAGACAGTAGGACAATATGGTGATATTAAGACAAGATGGTGACAGTAGGACAATATGGTGACATTAGGACAAGATGGAGACAGTAGGACAATATGGTGACATTAGGACAAGATGGAGACAGTAGGACAAGATGGTGACATTAGGAAGAGATGGAGACAGTAGGGCAATATGGTGATATTAAGACAAGATGGAGACAGTAGGACAATATGGTGATATTAAGACAAGATGGTGACAGTAGGACAATATGGTGACATTAGGACAAGATGGAGACAGTAGGAAAATAAGGTGACATTAGGACAAGATGGAGACAGTAGGACAATATGGTGACATTAGGACGAGATGGAGACAGTAGGACAATATGGTGACATAAGGACAAGATGGAGACAGTAGGACAATATTGTGACATTAGGACAAGATGGAGACAGTAGGACAATATTGTGACATTAGGATAAGATGGAGACAGTAGGACAATATGGTGATATTAAGACAAGATGGTGACAGTAGGACAATATGGTGATATTAAGACAAGATGGTGACAGTAGGACAATATGGTGATATTAAGACAAGATGGTGACAGTAGGACAATATGGTGACATTAGGACAAGATGGAGACAGTAGGAAAATAAGGTGACATTAGGACAAGATGGAGACAGTAGGACAATATGGTGACATTAGGACGAGATGGAGACAGTAGGACAATATGGTGACATAAGGACAAGATGGAGACAGTAGGACAATATTGTGACATTAGGACAAGATGGAGACAGTAGGACAATATTGTGACATTAGGATAAGATGGAGACAGTAGGACAATATGGTGACATTAAGACAAGATGGAGACAGCAGAGCAAGATTGCAAACACTATAACCAACATTCCTATTGGCCTATTTCCCACAGTAAGAGCACACCAGTAAGAACAGAGTGTCAGTCCATGTTACATAGAAAGCCATTTCCACCACAAATGGGCCAAGCTTGGGCAGGGGTGGGTATGCTCACTCAGACTCCCACTGGGTATGTTTGCACTTATTAGCACTCACACAACTCCTAATCAGCAGTATTAAAACTACATATACACTTTTTGCTTTCAGCTCTGCCTTCTGCACAACAACTTAGCAGTGCTATTGGTTACAAACAATTAGAAAAAAGTTAAATCAACAAAAGTGCATACCTTATCAAATGAGCATGGTGAATGTTACATGGCCTTCTAACACATTTCGCACCATTGGGCGCATCATCAGAGGAGGTGTGTCTTCCAGGGTTCATTTCCTTTATTTACCGAAAAAAAAAATCAAGCATTAGTAAATTCACCCACTAAATATATAAAATACTTCAGAATGTCACTATTCCCGTTAAAGTGTATCACCTTTCTACTTCCTCCATCCTTTTCTCTTCTCTATTCTGCTGTAAGCCCTACAAACATCACTCTTCTACTTCCTCCATCCTTCTCTCTTCTCCATTCTGCTGTAAGCCCTACAAACATCACCCTTCTACTTCCTCCATCCTTCTCTCTTCTCCATTCTGCTGTAAGCCCTACAAACATCACCCTTCTACTTCCTCCGTCCTTCTCTCTTCTCCATTCTGCTGTAAGCCCTACAAACATCACCCTTCTACTTCCTCCGTCCTTCTCTCTTCTCCATTCTGCTGTAAGCCTTACAAACATCACCCATCTACTTCCTCCGTCCTTCTCTCTTCTCCATTCTGCTGTAAGCCCTACAAACATCACCCTTCTACTTCCTCCGTCCTTCTCTCTTCTCCATTCTGCTGTAAGCCCTACAAACATCACCCATCTACTTCTTCCGTCCTTCTCTCTTCTCCATTCTGCTGTAAGCCCTACAAACATCACCCTTCTACTTCCTCCGTCCTTCTCTCTTCTCCATTCTGCTGTAAGCCCTACAAACATCACTCTTCTACTTCTTCCGTCCTTCTCTCTTCTCCATTCTGCTGTAAGCCCTACAAACATCACCCTTCTACTTACTCCATCCTTCTCTCTTCTCTGTTCTGCTGTAAGCCCTACAAACATCACTCTTCTACTTCCTCCGTCCTTCTCTCTTCTCCATTCTGCTGTAAGCCCTACAAACATCACTCTTCTACTTCTTCCGTCCTTCTCTCTTCTCCATTCTGCTGTAAGCCCTACAAACATCACCCTTCTACTTACTCCATCCTTCTCTCTTCTCTGTTCTGCTGTAAGCCCTACAAACATCACTCTTCTACTTCCTCCGTCCTTCTCTCTTCTCCATTCTTCTGTAAGCCCTACAAACATCACCCTTCTATTTCCTTCTCTCTTCTCTGTTCTGCTGTAAGCCCTACAAACATCACCCTTCTACTTACTCCATCCTCCTCTCTTCTCTGTTCTGCTGTAAGCCCTACAAACATCACTCTTCTACTTCTTCCGTCCTTCTCTCTTCTCCATTATGCTGTAAGCCCTACAAACATCACCCTTCTACTTACTCCATCCTTCTCTCTTCTCTGTTCTGCTGTAAGCCCTACAAAAATCACTCTTTTACTTCTTCCGTCCTTCTCTCTTCTCCATTCTGCTGTAAGCCCTACAAACATCACCCTTCTATTTCATTCTCTCTTCTGTGTTCTGCTGTAAGCCCTGCAAACTTCACCCTTCTACTTCCTGCGTCCTTCTCTCTTCTCCATTCTGCTGTAAGCCCTACAAACATCACCCTTCTACTTCCTCCATCCTTCTCCATTCTGCTGTAAGCCCTACAAACATCACCCTTCTACTTCCTCCATCCTTCTCACTTCTCCATTCTGCTGTAAGCCCTACAAACATCACCCTACTACTTCCTCTGTCCTTCTCTCTTCTCCATTCTGCTGTAAGCCCTACAAACATCACCCTTCTACTTCCTCCGTCCTTCTCTCTTCTCCATTCTGCTGTAAGCCCTACAAACATCACCCTTCTACTTCCTCCGTCCTTCTCTCTTCTCCATTCTGCTGTAAGCCCTACAAACATCACCCTTCTTTTTCCTTCTCTCTTCTCCCTTTTGCTGTAAGCCCTACAAAAATCACCCATCTATTTCCTTCGTCCTTCTCTCTTCCCCATTCTGCTGTAAGCCCTACAAACATCACCCTTCTACTTTATCCTTCCTTCTCTCTTCTCCATTCTGCTGTAAGCCCTACAAACATCACCCTTCTACTTCCTACATCCTTCTCTCTTCTCCATTCTGCTGTAAGACCTACAAACATCACCCTTCTACTTCCTCCATCCTTATCTCTTCTCCATTCTGCTGTAAGCCCTACAAACATCACCCTTCTACTTCCTCCTTCCTTCTCTCTTCTCCATTCTGCTGTAAGCCCTACAAACATCACCCTTCTACTTCCTCCATCCTTCTCTCTTCATCATTCTGCTGTAAGCCCTACAAACATCACCCTTCTACTTCCTCCGTCCTTCTCTCTTTTCCATTCTGCTGTAAGCCCTACAAACATCACCTTTCTTCTTCCTTCTCTCTTCTCCCTTCTGCTGTAAGGCCTACAAACATCACCCTTCTATTTCCTTCGTCCTTCTCTCTTCTCCATTCTGCTGTAAGCCCTACAAACATCACCCTTCTACTTTCTCCTTCCTTCTCTCTTCTCCATTCTGCTGTAAGCCCTACAAACATCACCCTTCTACTTTCTCCTTCCTTCTCTCTTCTCCATTCTGCTGTAAGCCCTACAAACATCATCCTTCTACTTCCTCCATCCTTCTCTCTTCTCCATTCTGCTGTAAGCCCTACAAACATACCCCTTCTACTTCCTTCTCTCTTCTCCATTCTGCTGTAAGCCTACAAACATCACCCTTTTACTTCCACCTACTTTCTCCATCCTACTCTTTTCTCCATTCTGCTGTAAGCCCTACAAACATCACCCTTCTACTTCCCCCGTCCTTCTCTTTTCTCCATTCTGCTGTAAGCCCTACAAACAACCCCCCTTCTACTTCCTCCATCCTTCTCGCTTCTCCATTCTGCTGTAAGCCCTACAAACATCACCCTTCTACTTTCTCCTTCCTTCTCTCTTCTCTATTCTGCTGTAAGCCTTACAATCATCACCCTTCTACTTCCTCCGTCTTTCTCTCTTCTCCATTCTGCTGTAAGCCCTACAAACATCACCCTTCTACTTTCTCCTTCCTTCTCTCTTCTCCATTCTGCTGTAAGCCCTACAAACATCATCCTTCTACTTCCTCCATCCTTCTCTCTTCTCCATTCTGCTGTAAGCCCTACAAACATCACCCTTCTCCATCCTTCTCTCTTCTCCATTCTGCTGTAAGCCCTACACACATCACCCTTCTCCATCCTTTTCTCTTCTCTTTTCTGCTGTAAGCCCTACAAACATCATCTTTCTACTTCCTCCATCCTTCTCTTTTCTCCATTCTGCTGTAAGCCCTACAAACATCACCCTTCTCCATTTTTCTCTCTTCTTTATTCTGCTGTAAGCCCTACACACATCACTCTTCTACTTCCTCCATCCTTCTCTCTTGTCCATTCTGCTGTAAGCCCTACAAACATCACCCTTCTCCATCCTTCTCTCTTGTCCATTCTGCTGTAAGCCCTACAAACATGATCTTTCTACTTCTTTCGTCCTTCTTGTTTCTCCATTCTGCTGTAAGCCCTACAAACTTCACCCTTCTACTTTCTCCTTCCTTCTCTCTTCACCATTCTGCTGTAAGCCCTACAAACATCACCCTTCTACTTCCTCCATCCTTCTCTCTTCTCCATTCTGTTGTAAGCCCTACACACATCACCCTTCTCCATTCTTCTCTCTTCTCCATTCTGCTGTAAGCCCTACACACATCACCCTTCTACTTCCTCCATCCTTCTCTCTTCTCCATTCTGCTGTAAGCCCTACAAACATCACCCTTCTCCATCCTTCTCTCTTGTCCATTCTGCTGTAAGCCCTACAAACATGACCCTTCTACTTCCTCCGTCCTTCTCTCTTCTCCATTCTGCTGTAAGCCCTACAAACATCATCTTTCTACTTTCTCCTTCCTTCTCTCTTCACCATTCTGCTGTAAGCCCTACAAACATCACCCTTCTACTTCCTCCATCCTTCTCTCTTCTCCATTCTGCTGTAAGCCCTACAAACATGACCCTTCTACTTCCTCCGTCCTTCTCTCTTCTCCATTCTGCTGTAAGCCCTACAAACATCATCTTTCTACTTCTTCCGTCCTTCTCGCTTCTCCATTCTGCTGTAAGCCCTACAAACATCACCCTTCTACTTTCTCCTTCCTTCTCTCTTCTCCATTCTGCTGTAAGCCCTACAATCATCACCCTTCTACTTCCTCCATCCTTCTCACTTCTCCATTCTGCTGTAAGCCCTACAAACATCACCCTTCTACTTTCTCCTTCCTTCTCTCTTCTCCATTCTGTTGTAAGCCCTACAAACATCATCCTTCTACTTCCTCCATCCTTCTCTCTTCTCCATTCTGCTGTAAGCCCTACAAACATCACCCTTCTCCATCCTTCTCTCTTCTCCATTCTGCTGTAAGCCCTACACACATCACCCTTCTCCATCCTTTTCTTTTCTCTTTTCTGCTGTAAGCCCTACAAACATCATCTTTCTACTTCCTCCATCCTTCTCTTTTCTCCATTCTGCTGTAAGCCCTACAAACATCACCCTTCTCCATCCTTCTCTCTTGTCCATTCTGCTGTAAGCCCTACAAACATCACCCTTCTCCATCCTTCTCTCTTCTCCATTCTGCTGTAAGCCCTACAAACATGACCCTTCTACTTCCTCCGTCCTTCTCTCTTCTCCATTCTGCTGTAAGCCCTACAAACATCATCTTTCTACTTCTTCCGTCCTTCTCGCTTCTCCATTCTGCTGTAAGCCCTACAAACTTCACCCTTCTACTTCCTCCATCCTTCTCTCTTCTCCATTCTGCTGTAAGCCCTACAAACATCACTCTTCTACTTCTTCCGTCCTTCTCTCTTCTCCATTCTGCTGTAAGCCCTACACACATCACCCTTCTACTTCCTCCATCCTTCTCTCTTCTCCATTCTGCTGTAAGCCCTACAAACATCACCCTTCTCCATCCTTCTCTCTTGTCCATTCTGCTGTAAGCCCTACAAACATCACCCTTCTCCATCCTTCTCTCTTGTCCATTCTGCTGTAAGCCCTACAAACATGACCCTTCTACTTCCTCCGTCCTTCTCTCTTCACCATTCTGCTGTAAGCCCTACAAACATCACCCTTCTACTTCCTCCATCCTTTTCTCTTCCCCATTCTGCTGTAAGCCCTTCAAACATGACCCTTCTACTTCCTCCGTCCTTCTCTCTTCTCCATTCTGCTGTAAGCCCCACAAACATCATCTTTCTACTTCTTGCGTCCTTCTCGCTTCTCTATTCTGCTGTAAGCCCTACAAACATCACCCTTCTACTTTCTCCTTCCTTCTCTCTTCACCATTCTGCTGTAAGCCCTACAAACATCACCCTTCTACTTCCTCCGTCCTTCTCTCTTCTCCATTCTGCTGTAAGCCCTACAAACATCATCTTTCTACTTCTTCCGTCCTTCTCGCTTCTCCATTCTGCTGTAAGCCCTACAAACATCACCCTTCTACTTTCTCCTTCCTTCTCTCTTCTCCATTCTGCTGTAAGCCCTAAAAACATCACCCTTCTACTTTCTCCTTCCTTCTCTCTTCTCCATTCTGCTGTAAGCCCTACAATCATCACCCTTCTACTTCCTCCATCCTTCTCACTTCTCCATTCTGCTGTAAGCCCTACAAACATCACCCTTCTACTTTCTCCTTCCTTCTCTCTTCTCCATTCTGTTGTAAGCCCTACAAACATCATCCTTCTACTTCCTCCATCCTTCTCTCTTCTCCATTCTGCTGTAAGCCCTACAAACATCACCCTTCTCCATCCTTCTCTCTTCTCCATTCTGCTGTAAGCCCTACACACATCACCCTTCTCCATCCTTTTCTTTTCTCTTTTCTGCTGTAAGCCCTACAAACATCATCTTTCTACTTCCTCCATCCTTCTCTTTTCTCCATTCTGCTGTAAGCCCTACAAACATCACCCTTCTCCATCCTTCTCTCTTGTCCATTCTGCTGTAAGCCCTACAAACATCACCCTTCTCCATCCTTCTCTCTTGTCCATTCTGCTGTAAGCCCTACAAACATGACCCTTCTACTTCCTCCGTCCTTCTCTCTTCTCCATTCTGCTGTAAGCCCTACAAACATCATCTTTCTACTTCTTCCGTCCTTCTCGCTTCTCCATTCTGCTGTAAGCCCTACAAACATCACCCTTCTACTTTCTCCTTCCTTCTCTCTTCACCATTCTGCTGTAAGCCCTACAAACATCACCCTTCTACTTCCTCCGTCCTTCTCTCTTCTCCATTCTGCTGTAAGCCCTACAAACATCATCTTTCTACTTCTTCCGTCCTTCTCGCTTCTCCATTCTGCTGTAAGCCCTACAAACATCACCCTTCTACTTTCTCCTTCCTTCTCTCTTCACCATTCTGCTGTAAGCCCTACAAACATCACCCTCCTACTTCCTCCATCCTTCTCTATTCTCCATTCTGCTGTAAGCCCTACAAACATCACCCTTCTACTTCCTCCGTCCTTCTCTCTTCTCCATTCTGCTGTAAGCCCTACAAACATCACCCTTCTCCATCCTTCTCTCTTCTCCATTCTGCTGTAAGGCCTACCCATATTGTCCTATTGCTTCACCCATCCTCTCCAATTCATTATTTGCTGTACTCTCCAACAACATTATCTTTCATGCCCTACTAACTGTTAAGCTTTCTCCCTCCTCCTTTGCACTCTGGCGTGTGGTGTTCCCCCTACTAACATCACTCTACCTCCCCTTTATCCCCCCTCTGTCCAGTTCCAGGTTGGGATTTAAAATAAGCCCACCCCTCAATTGAAACACAGACAGGAACCTGAGAGGATCTGAGCACCACATATTATTCATAATTGCCTACAAGATTAGAGGTTTTTCATTTATCTTATAATCTTATATGTCTACTTCAAAGGGGTTGGTCACCTTTGAGTTAACTTTTAGTATGATGCAGAAAGTAACAATCTGAGACATTTTGCAATTGGTCTTCATTTTGTATTATTTGTAGTTTTTTAATTATTTCCGTTTTTGTTCAGCAGCTCTCCATTTTGGAGTTTCAGCACTTATTTGGTTGCTAGGATCCAAATTATCTAAGCAACCAGGTTGTGGCTGGAATGAAAGACTGATATATGCATAGGAGAGGACTATAAGTACTATAAAGTAAAAATAACAATAAAACTGTAGCCTCACAGAGCAATCGTTTTTTTTTTTTTCGCTGCGGGGGTCAGTGACCCCTGTTGGACTATCTATAATATACTTAAAGTTAACGTAAAGGTGAACCACCCCTTTAAGCCACACCCATTAAGCCAACATGGCTGCCACTACACCTTACCATGACATTCCACATTCTGTACTTTATGGAACAGTTTGGGGGAAGGCTCTTTCCAGTATCGGCACAATAATGGCCTCCATGCACAAAGCCAGGTCCATACTGAATGGGTTTGCGGAGGGTAGAACTGGAAGAACCTGGCTTTAACCCAACTGAACCCCAGTGAGATAAATATAATTGAGGACCCAGTGCCCAACCTCTTGTGTATGAAGGAAAACAAATGCCACCAAGTAATGTGCCAACATCTAGTGGGAACCTTCCTGATACAGCAGCAAAGTGATGGTCCAATTCATATCAATCCTTCGGATTGGGAATAAGACGTTGGGCAGACAGAGGTTCCTTAGACGCTTCTGGCCATACCGTGTATATAATTCTACACCTCTATATATTGTTTAATAATCTCCTAGGGCCGTAATGGAAGCAGCCGGGGCTAAATACAGGCCCTGCTTGCCGGACACAATGTCCCTCAACATAGATGCCAGCAGGGCTTGAGTTACCCTCCGTGGGCCCCCAAGGCCAATCTATTTTGGTGGTACCCCCTTTACAGTGCTTATATATATATATATCCATTAATCATTAATAAACCAGAGCCAGTAAAAAGCATTAAAATCAAAGGTGGGGGGACAAGTTGAGAGCGAGGCACCCCAATAGTAAGTGTCTCTGCAAGATGAACAAAGGGGGGGTCCCATAATGGAAAAAAGTGACAGTGAGTGAGAAGCACCAAGTCACTCAGGTTTCTAACACAAGCGTTTTCACTACGGTTGCCCCCCCAAATCCTGCTCGTGGCACCTATTTATCAGCTGGTTTCTACAGTAGCCGTTGTGCCCCTAATTCTCCATCCCTTGCCTTCCCCTATGCCTGCCCTTCTACTTTCTCCCTTTTTTTTTTCCTCCCTGCCAGTTCTCTCTCTCTATTCCCCCTTCTCCCACCCCCCCCCCTTTTCCCTTCCCCTCGCTGCCGCTTTCCTTTCTTGGCACGCGTTCAAAACACGAGTCAGATTAGTTAACTAAGGGCCTGAAACGTTGCCCTCAGTTTTATATTTTTATCTTCCTCGCCGTTCGCCCTATGGCCTCCAAAAATGGAGGCATGGCTCCCCTCCCTTTGCCCCACGCCCCTAAATTTTTGGGGATTTTTCGGTCGCTCCAAACACATTTGAATTAAGTGTAGAAAGTTGTGTGGGGGGAGAGAAGAGAGCTTTCTGCTGAGAAAGACAGAGAGTGAGAGAGAGAGAGAGAGACCTCAGTTTGGACGCAACGTCTCTTCGGAGAGTGAAGGGGTTCAGGGGATACGTCCTATATACGCCCCGATATTGGATCCCCGAATCCAGGGGTGCAAGGGACTGAGCAAAAGGTGAGGTGGGTGTCCCACAGACTTGTCTCAAAGAGAGGATGCGCAGGAAAGGGAGGGGGAGAACCAGGCAAGGGGACCGAGTACCCACCCTAACAATTTCGGTGGTTATATTAGGTGTGAAAAGTGGGGGGAATAAACAGAAAACGGGGGGCATAAGGAAGTCGACCTGAAGAAATGCGTTGGGAGGGGAGAGGTAGGAAGGACTGAAGCCAGAAGGGAGGTAAGGAACTACAAAACGTGGGGTTCTTCTCTTTCTCTTTGTGTCTTTCCTGCCTGTTTTCTGACCCGGCCGAAGAGCTTGCAATCTAACGCCTACACTTGTCACTGGTTGGGATGGCAACGCAGGGAGTGCCACCGGGAATATCCAAAGCAATTCCTCTTTGTATCACTGCCCTTTTGTTTCACACTTCCCTCACCAACGGCCCGGGGCTCCCATCGTGTAACGCTCCCCGGGGCCACGCTCTGGGCACCTGTTAGGCAAAGATTTCTTTTTTTTTGTAGAGCTTTTCCAGTGAAAATGTTTTATTTATTTGTCACTTCTTTAAAAAAAAAATGGTGAATTTTCCTGAAATTAACTTTAAAAAGAAAAACTGCTATGGGAAATTATTAGCCCAAAATGTGTTTGTTTTTTTACTTTTTTTGCATGACATTTTGCCCTAAATATATATATATATATATATATATATATATATACACATACACATTTGGGCACTGGCATGTCTCTGGTGTGGGCAATGCCAGTCTCACCATTTAAGAGCCCGGTTTAGATCTATGTTGTCTGGATTGCAGAAAATGTCAGCTGGCCGCGCCCGTGCCTCTATAGCGGGCAGTATAGACGGGCAGTGCCCGTAAGGGTGTGCCATGAACAGAAGGCACACAGGTTGCCAGACCTAGTGACAGCATTTATTTCACCCCAGTACAATGCAAGTATGGGTAATGGAATCTGTTATCCAGAATGCAAGGGGCTTTCTGGATAAGGGGTCTTTCTATAATGTGGGGCACTGTCCCTTAATAAGGTTGCCGACATATGTATGTTCCCGTGTTTGCTTAAATAGGGCACTGAAACTATATATAGTTTTACAGATGATGGATCTCTGGATAATAGATCCCAAAGTCATTTGCACAGTACATACTGCCAGGTCCCAGTCCCAGTTCTTTGCACTCCAATGCCCAATGTCGGTGCCCGTTTCTGTGCACTTGAAGCACCAGTGCTCCCCCACTGCCCATATACAGATGGTAAAATCCATTTTACAGGTAAGACATATATGTAGATGCCCCCACAGTGCCAGTGATTCATGTTTCACTCCGGGTTTTACCAAGCCATAAAGCCCGGGGGGCCTGGAGCATGATAGATCGCAGGAGGTGCATAAGGTGACTGTATCTCACAATGCACACACAAGGCAGGACTCATTCCAGACTAGTCAGATGGGTATTCCACAAGAACCCATACTCATATAAAACGCCTCGGATACTGGACGTGCCACCGGACGGAAGAATGCCCAATGCCTGCCTCTCCGTAGCAGCACACAGATATTGGCAGTTTCAACCCTAAAGCTCTGCCAGTTCTGCTTGTGCTGCTTCAGAGCGCTGGGCAAATCGGCAGCTCAAGAAGGGGGCAAGATGCCCACCCAGACTGTAAGTGGTTAAAAAAATATTGAAATGATGCCTTGGATCCCACCCGAGTTATAAATATCCCCCGGGCCACGGAACAAGCACATCTTCTGCAATACCGCCTTCTACCAGCAGAGGGGTCACCATTCATTAGTCAGTACAGGCGCGTATGGAAGAGACGGGGATATAGATATATATGTTTGGGGAGGTCCGGAATGGGATTCAAAATAGGCCCTGGCATTTCAAGTACACAGAGGCCCAAAGAGCCCCCCCAGCAGCCCAATAAATAGTGAGTGACTATGGCACCTTACAGCAGCCCCTCTGGCATTTGCCTGAACCCACAGATTGCCAGTCCGGGCCTGATTTTCAGTACACAGAGGCCCAAACAGCCCCCCACCAGCCCAATAAATAGTGAGTGTCTATGGCACCTTACAGCAGCCCCTCTGGCATTTGCCTGAACCCACAGATTGCCAGCCCTGGCCTGATTTTCAGTACACAGAGGCCCAAACAGCCCCCCATAGGCCCAATAAATAGTGAGTGTCTATGGCACCTTACAGCAGCCCCTCTGGCATTTGCCTGAACCCACAGATTGCCAGTCCGGGCCTGATTTTCAGTACACAGAGGCCCAAACAGCCCCCCCCATAGGCCCAATAAATAGTGAGTGTCTATAGCACCTTACAGCAGCCCCTCTGGCATTTGCCTGAACCCACAGATTGCCAGTCCGGGCCTGATTTTCAGTACACAGAGGCCCAAACAGCCCCCCATAGGCCCAATAAATAGTGAGTGTCTATAGCACCTTACAGCAGCCCCTCTGGCATTTGCCTGAACCCACAGATTGCCAGTCCGGGCCTGATTTTCAGTACACAGAGGCCCAAACAGCCCCCCATAGGCCCAATAAATAGTGAGTGACTATGGCATCTTACAGCAGCCCCTCTGGCATTTGCCTGAACCCACAGATTGCCAGTCCGGGCCTGATTTTCAGTACACAGAGGCCCAAACAGCCCCCCAGCAGCCCAATAAATAGTGAGTGTCTATGGCACCTTACAGCAGCCCCTCTGGCATTTGCCTGAACCCACAGATTGCCAGTCCGGGCCTGGACAAGGGGGACCCCCTATGGAAAGGATGCATTTGACAGACACTGGCAATGTATTTACACCTTTTATTCTTATCAATATAAAAAAAGCCTCAGTCAGTATTTTACATCACTAAGAAGGGATACACTCCCAGAAACTCTCCCGCGGCTACTCCCTGCAACCCCTGGGAGTGCAACTGACCTGGAACAGGCCGGAATGTTCCTTCTCTTCATAAAAAACATCTGTTGCAGCCCAGCGTTGGCTTTGGCTCCGGAACCAGCACCGGGCTCTAGATACTAACAAAGGAACACAAGCACTGTGGGAGGGGGCGGGGTTTATACAGGGCCTATTTACACAAACGGTGGGGGGGGGGGCAACACGGGCCGGGATAATCAGCGAGATAAGAGCGGCAGGTCCCCTGAGTTCATGATGAAACTGGGATCCAGGTTTAGGCTATCTGAAAGGGAGAGGGAAGAATATTATTATGGGTGAGAGAAAGGGAGAAGAAAAATGGGCCCCCGTCATGCACCGTATAACCCCCCCCATCATGCAACCAGTCGCTGGTTTATAGAATGCAAGCATCGGATGGAAGGGTAGCTTACAATCTAAGGGCCCTATCACTTTCACACATAAGAGCCAATCAGAAGCCAGTTAACCTGCCTGTATGTATGGGGTGGGAGGAAACAGGGGTACCTGCAGGAACCCAATGCAATAATAGGGGGAGTATAAAAACTCCATCAATATAGTCTCCTCTAGTAGCTCCCCAGATGAAATACCTGGCCAGTTAAGGCCCCCGTTCAGCACCTTAGCCTGAGTTGGCCATTCTATATGCCTGCACTCACAGTAATGCATGTAGGAGAGAAGGAGAGAAAGTGGTGGGTGGGCTGGGGGGTACATGTCAGGGGGGAAGGGAGTTTAGCTCAGAATAGGAGAGAGAGGGCAGGCAAAGGAAGGGGAAACATTTGCACGTAGCACACCCTGATCAAAGTTGAGTTTTTTCACCGTACTTCTGTCGCCCAAGCCCTCTATATCCACCAGGTCACTGTTTGCATCGGAGTCATTAAGCGCGCTGAGAGTCACATCTGCTGGAACGAGAGAGGGGAGGGCACACGGGGGGGTGGGGAGTTAAATCTAAAGGACAAACTAAGAAAGACAACAAAGAAATCTTCCCATAAGCCCCTGAACACAGCCATAAGGGAATATTTCTTTATTGTCATAGAGCTGCGGTACCCCTAGATTTATACAGCAGCCTCATTAGGCAGTGGCCCTTCTCTGTGCCCTCCGGGCCACCGTACTCACAGTACACACTCGCTGCCAATTCACCCACCTGATGACTTGCGCTTCTTCATGGCTCCTTGTGAGCCGTCAGGGAGAGAGGTGCCACCCACGACCTGCGGCGCCGACACGGACATGTTGGCGGGCACAGAGGAGGACACGGGCGACGCTTTCTTTATCGACTTCCTCGGGGAGTCGCTGGTCAGAGGGACGCCGTTATCATCGTAAATCTTCCTCTTCACGGCGAACTTAATCTGGGCCCTGGCGGAGGACAAAAGGGGCATGAAGGAGAGGCAGAGAGTATAAGGGGGAAAAAAGGGAGGAGGGGCAGAAACACAAGGGGCAAGGGACCCTAAGCTCCCTGACTGATGTCCTAAACCTACATTGGCTGCTGGGAAAGGGGCCAGTGTGAAGGCACCGTCGCACTTGGCGTGTCTAGCAGCTGTCACATGTCTGGAACTGCCCAATACCTGGTCGGTATAAGCACTAGAGTTACGTGCCAATAGGCACCCCCTACAATCCCTAATATAGAGAAACAGCAACATAGCAGCTCCCTCCCCAGAGCCGGCCTTTCCAGACACAGAGCTGCAAAGCCCCTGAGGCTGCACTTAAAGGGGATGTAAACCCAAAAATGTGCAGTGAATATATATATATTGGGAAGTGTCATTTTCTTTCATAAGGTAACGTCGTATTGTTGGGTTTATATCCCCTTTAATCCTTCCCATTTTTCTGGAAAGTCCGCCGGCTTTCCTTACACTGTCCTCTCCTTGATAACTGAGCTGATCTGATTTAAGTCTTCCCCGAAGCGTTTGACAGCCGCATGCAACATCTGAATCTCTGTGTCTGTCCAGCGGGCCCTGGGGAGACACAACAGGAAACCAGGAGTCACACAGGGGGCATGGGAGAAAAGGGGGGGCATACATACTGGAATGATGGGTAAATGGGAGGGGCCCGTAAGGTGAGGGGTTCCCCATATCTAGGTGGGTTTTACCTCACAGATACACTTATACCATGTGACACATACACACAGAATGATGGGTAAGTGGGAGGGGCCTGTAACAAGTAGTTTATATGAGGGGTTCCCCATATCTAGGTGGGTTTCACCTCACAGATACACTTATACCATGTGACACACACACACAGAATGATGGGTAAGTGGGAGGGGCCTGTAACAAGTAGTTTATATGAGGGGTTCCCCATATCTAGGTGGGTTTTACCTCACAGATACACTTATACCATGTGACATAGACACACAGAATGATGGGTAAGTGGGAGGGGCCTGTAACAAGCAGTTTATATGAGGGGTTCCCCATATCTAGGTGGGTTTTACCTCACAGATACACTTATACCATGTGACACATACACACAGAATGCTGGGTAAGTGGGAGGGGCCTGTAACAAGTAGTTTATATGAGGGGTTCCCCATATCTAGGGGGGTTTCACCTCACAGATACACTTATACCATGTGACACATACACACAGAATGATGGGTAAATGGGAGGGGCCTGTAACAAGTAGTTTATATGAGGGGTTCCCCATATCTAGGTGGGTTTCACCTCACAGATACACTTATACCATGTGACACATACACACAGAATGATGGGTAAGTGGGAGGGGCCTGTAACAAGTAGTTTATATGAGGGGTTCCCCATATCTAGGGGGGTTTCACCTCACAGATACACTTATACCATGTGACATATACACACAGAATGATGGGTAAGTGGGAGGGGCCTGTAACAAGTAGTTTATATAAGGGGTTCCCCATATCTAGGTGGGTTTTACCTCACAGATACACTTATACCATGTGACACACACACACAGAATGATGGGTAAGCGGGAGGGGCCTGTAACAAGTAGTTTATATGAGGGGTTCCCCATATCTAGGTGGGTTTCACCTCACAGATACACTTATACCATGTGACACATACACACAGAATGATGGGTAAGTGGGAGGGGCCTGTAACAAGCAGTTTATATGAGGGGTTCCCCATATCTAGGTGGGTTTCACCTCACAGATACACTTATACCATGTGACACATACACACAGAATGATGGGTAAGTGGGAGGGGCCTGTAACAAGTAGTTTATATGAGGGGTTCCCCATATCTAGGTGGGTTTCACCTCACAGATACACTTATACCATGTGACACATACACACAGAATGATGGGTAAGTGGGAGGGGCCTGTAACAAGTAGTTTATATGAGGGGTTCCCCATATCTAGGTGGGTTTCACCTCACAGATACACTTATACCATGTGACACATACACACAGAATGATGGGTAAGTGGGAGGGGCCTGTAACAAGTAGTTTATATGAGGGGTTCCCCATATCTAGGTGGGTTTCACCTCACAGATACACTTATACCATGTGACACATACACACAGAATGATGGGTAAGTGGGAGGGGCCTGTAACAAGTAGTTTATATGAGGGGTTCCCCATATCTAGGTGGGTTTCACCTCACAGATACACTTATACCATGTGACACACACACACACAGAATGCTGGGTAAGTGGGAGGGGCCTGTAACAAGTAGTTTATATGAGGGGTTCCCCATATCTAGGTGGGTTTCACCTCACAGATACACTTATACCATGTGACACACACACACACAGAATGCTGGGTAAGTGGGAGGGGCCTGTAACAAGTAGTTTATATGAGGGGTTCCCCATATGTAGACAGTTATTACAAGAGGAGGCCATTACCCAGCAGGAGAGGAATCAGTCACAGGATGGAGTTGCATGGTGAGCTCTCCCAGTTTGGTGAAGGCAGCTCCGGCAGCAGAAAAGATCTCCCCGACCTACAGGGACCAATAAAACACAAGCAACATTATCAGCCAAAACGGGACTTTGTTTGTCCCTAATAAGGCACATGCTTAGCATTCTAGTGACTGACAAATGGGTGCTATCTGTGCTATCGCTTCTCGGCCTTTTGGCTAAGATCAAGTGTAGTATCTGTTCTTAGGAGGGTTTTGGCTGGCCCTCCACATAAGACAGTCTACCTTGATCCTCTGGCCAAAGGGCCGGTAGCATGAAAGCCCGAGGTGCGCCGTGCCCTGGGAGTAGCAACCCCAGGGTGCCCGAAAAAGCACAGTGAGGTGGTGGCTCACGCTGCACTAAGTACGGCACTTTGCACAATGGCACTTTAACTTTTATGCTACACTCGCTTCTTTTGCCCCGGCCTTTTGGCTAGAGCAAAGAAAATGTTTATAATTCCGGCCGTCAGGCTGGGGCACTTTTTTATTTTCTATTTATGCAATCCTTGTGTTGTCACTGCACTTTGTTATGTGTGACCCTTCTAATAGGTTTGAGGGTGCAGTTGCCCATTCGGGTATGCCCCACAGACCAAGGGGAGGACTGTGTGGCCATCTGGTTCCAGTCTCTCCCCGAGACGTTGTTTTTGTACCTCGGAGGAAGCCTCGGCGGAATCTGGAGGAAAGGGACTCTCCCTAGCCTTGCGGCGAAGGAGAGTCCGAAGACCTTTGCCCCCGTGAGCCTTTTGGTCCGGGGGTCGGGGATGTAAAGGGGCCCTCCCTAGCTTCGGCGAAGGAGGGCTCGAAGACTCGTTCTTCGCCGCGCCTTTGGCCTGTGGATACGAGTACAGAGGCTATCGTCCCTTTTGGGGCTGGCCAACTATGCACCTTCGTGCACTTTGTGTGGATTTTGCACTTTTTTGCACTTAGGAAGAAAGCACGACCTTGGGCTTTTAAAAAAGAAAAAAAAAAGAAAAAATGGGTGCTATCTGTGCCGAGTGCAGCTCAGAGCGCCACCTAGTGGTACAGATAATACAAGAGAGTGGTGGTAATATAACGCTACATAGGACTCTATTATTGTATGTATGTATAACTTTATTTATAAAGCGCCACAAGGGTACACAGCGCTGTACAGTCTTACAGAATACAAAATTACACACAGGGAGGGCAAGTGATATAATAAATAAATACAATAAATACATATATGTATATATATATATAAGTGCCATGTGGTATGAGACACAGTAGGAAGGAGGTCCCTGCCCCGTAGAGCTTACAGTCTAAGTGGTTGGGTAACATACAGGCACAAATTGGAAGGTAAGAGTGCACCAGGTATGGGCATTTGCCCTTAAGCGCAGGACTGGGATTATTATTATTATTATTATATAGCAGCAAGTAACACCGAGGACACGTCAACCCGACAAATTATTTATTATTTATTAGGCAAAAAAATATATATTTTTGGGGTTGACGTGTCCTTTAATGGGGGGGGGTTGCTATGGGCACCTCTGATACTGAAGCCCTACTGGTTAGACAGAATAAGGGGTTAATAAGATGGCCATAGTAATGCTGTACACTACCCACCCTGTGCTACTGCTATTGAACTTCAACTCCCAGTATCCACCACCAGCTATAAACTGAAGGCTCCTATATTAGTATAAATGAGCAGTTTTCCTCTGTCCTTATGTATGCAGGCTATTATCTAGTACTTAGACAATATATGGCTTTATTTATGTTTCAACTACAATTCCCAGCATACCCTAGGCCAGAAACAGGTCACATGCTCCCGCCCCGCCAATGAGGAGTCAAGTCCCCATTCCCGGGTACCTTGGTGGAGGCTGACGTCATGGCTGCGGGGAGAGAAAGGCTCACTGTTACCGAGCTGACCGGCAGTCACAACCGCTGCTGTTATTGTCGCGGCGAAGCCACTGCTCCTTATTCCCTCTGTGCGCTCGCCTATCCGCGGCTTCCTATTGGTTGTGTGTATAAAGTTCCTTCGCTGGTATTGGTTCGCGATGCTGGCGCCGCAACACGGACACGAAAAGCGTCTGGTACCGTCCTTACAATTGGACGACGGGTACGGACTTCCCTATTGGCTAAAGACGTAGTCAATCGTGATTCGTTCCCGCCTTTTTCATTCCATTGGAAGAGCTAACGCGTCTTTATATCCCTATTGGATAAACTACTAATGGATAAATCTTATTGGTCAGTGCGTCGTTTCGTCTTTTCTGTGAGGTATTCTGATTGGCTGAGTGTACCCAGAGCCTTTTTTTGGCAGTCATACAATAATTATCCTCTCAGATTGTACCCAGAGCCTTTTATTAGCAATGATACAGTAATAAAACTATGATAAGCAATGATAACCAATGGGATTCATCTGGGAGGGTTTCTAATAGACTGTGGGACATGGCTGCTGGGATTGGCACAGGTGAGAGGTGGGCACTGATGTTGGGGATCAGGCCTGGCTCACAGCAGGGGGGGGGGGTTACAGTTCATCTGAAAGGAGAAGGAAAGTCAAAATCTATGAAGCACACTATTAAACAGTACTACTATTGCTGAGTAAAAACACTATATTCCTGGCTTGCCTAGTGAAAGATACACCTGCTACATTCTACATACTTGTGTCAGTGAACGGCGCCGCCCTTTCCCTCACTGTCTCTACTGCGCATGCGCCCCCAACATCCTCCCTGCGCCCCCCGCATCCTTCTGTGTCTCCCCCCCCCCCCCAGCAGCTGCATCCTTATGTGTATCTACTTATGTGTATCCATAACATACACGCTCGCGTCCTCGTCTGCACAACGCCGCCCCCCTCTTGTCACACATCACCCCTCTGGTTCACTCGCTTCCTTTTGTCAGTTCCCCCCCATTCGCTCCTTCACTCCAGTCCGTTCCCCCCTTGCCTCTCCCCCCACCATCGCCCCCACCGCTCGCTTGCTACGGTCCGCTCGGAACTCTCCCCCCTTGCCTCTCCCCCCACCAGCGCCCCCGCCGCTCGCTTGCTACGGTCCGCTCGGAACTCTCCCCCTTGCCTCTCCCCCCACCAGCGCCCCCACCGCTCGCTTGCTACGGTCCGCTCGGAACTCTCCCCCTTGCCTCTCCCCCCACCAGCGCCCCCGCCGCTCGCTTGCTACGGTCCACTCGGAACTCTCCCCCCTTGCCTCTCCCCCCACCAGCGCCCCCGCCGCTCGCTTGCTACGGTCCGCTCGGAACTCTCCCCCCTTGCCTCTCCCCCACCAGCGCCCCCGCCGCTCGCTTGCTACGGTCCGCTCGGAAACTCTCCCCCTTGCCTCTCCCCCCACCAGCGCCCCCGCCGCTCGCTTGCTACGGTCCGCTCGGAACTCTCCCCCCTTGCCTCTCCCCCCACCAGCGCCCCCGCCGCTCGCTTGCTACGGTCCGCTCGGAACTCTCCCCCCACCAGCGCCCCCGCCGCTCGTTGCTACGGTCCGCTCGGAACTCTCCCCCCTTGCCTCTCCCCCCCACCAGCGCCCCCACCGCTCGTTGCTACGGTCCGCTCGGAACTCTCCCCCCACCAGCGCCCCCGCCGCTCGTTGCTACGGTCCGCTCCCACTGGGGAGCAGAGGGTGCTGAATGGAGAGCGTGCCTGCTTGTGCGCGCCCACTGCTTATCCACATTGTTCACAAGTCGTCAAGTCTGCGAAGGAGAGAGGCATCATGGGAACTTTATTCACACAGCTCAGCGATTTTTTGTCCGGTTTGGCTTCAAAACCTGTAAACCATCACTATATGGGGAGACTTAAGGGCACCTTTGAGACAATGGATGGTAGGATTAACTCTTTTGTTGCCTTTCCTTCTCCTTTAAAGGGCTTCAGTTGGGTTAAGGCTCAGAGCTCTTCTCCAGACTATTGTATAAAGTGCAGAATTGTCACGAATGGCATTGTACCCTAGGGTAGGGTGACCAGATGACTTGAAAATTCAGGGACACTTCTAGAAAATCCAGCTGGCAGGGCTGAACTGATTGCAGTTTAATTTAAATACAATCAGTGCTGTCCTGCAACATGTATTTATTAGACGTGTCCCGGAATTTTCAAGTCATCTGGTCACCCTACCCTAGGGTTGCCTCTTCTGCTGGCATTTGCCGCTGAGCAGGGGGTGGGCCCTGATATCTTGGGGGCGGGGTAGAGGCGGGGCTGTGACACCATAGGGCGCTGGAGAAGCAGGGCTGTGATGTTAATGGGCGGTGCTATGACAGTATGGAAACTGGGAAGGAGGTTTTGACCTGGACAGTCCTTCTGAAAACTGGGCTGTCTGGGTCAAAACCAGACATATGGTTACCCTATTGTACCCTGTAGCCTTCAGGTATCACTGGAACCAGGGGCTTAATCCATGGAAACAGCCCCAGCCCCAGCCAATCATACACCTCTACCAGCCAACGTTTCCATTATGCATTCGGGCAGATAGTGTCCCCGTGACTTTCCCATCAGCCTGCCAGCTGGTGAAATGCCATTTATCTCTCCTCAGTCCAATGGCGGCGCCTTTACGCCACTCCAGCGGACGCTTGGCTTTGCCCTACAGTAGTTACGGAGCTGATGTTGCTTCCGGAGTCAGTTTCGGGCGTTCCAGCTGTGGGCACGGCATTAAGAAGTATGTGGATTATTTTCAGCTATACAGTGTATGTGGCAAATCTAATATTGGGCACAATGTGGTGACTGCCCTCTGCTTCATTGCAGCCGGGGGGGTAGGCAGAAGCGAGTAACATAAATGCTTTGATTTTCATGGAGTCAGTATAAAAGATATATTTGTAATTGGGCGCTGTGTGCCATGTGGGGTAATATAGGGACTGAAGTCTGGAAACATTGCCATTCATATGTGAGCATATTCAGTGTGATCTTAAAACTGCAACTTACATTCATTTATATAGTTCGGATAGTTGCAGTTTTAGGCTGCTAATACCAGGATTTGAGCCCAGCAGCTCTCCTGTACTCAGTTAACCCTAGCATTGCTGACTCCCAAAACTATACCTAATAAGCTTAGTGAGGCTGCTTTTGTGAGCAATTTATATTAATTTGCTTCTTGTAGCAGTTTCTGTCAGTTCATTGTTGCGTTTGGATTCCCTTTTGAGTTGTTCTAAAGGGAAAATATACCCCTCTTTTCACATGAGCTCATCCAGTTGCATGAACACTATGGGGGTTATATAATAAAAGGCACTAAGTTTGCCCAGGAGCAGTAACCCATAGCAACCAATCAGCAGGTAGGATTTTAAAAAAAAAAAAAAATCTTATTGGTTGCTATGGGTTACTGCTACTGGGCAAACTTAGTGCCCTTTATTACATATGGGGGTAGGCATCCTTTCACAAATACATATAAACACGGCAGTGTGTCTCTGCTTACAGAACCAGTTCCCATTAGGCCCCTAGTGGTCATGCAGCCCCTCCCTCCCTCACCTTTTCCCACTGTGAGGTGGTGCATTCTGGGACTTTAAGCCCCTCTGCCTTTAGTATGATGTAGAGAGTAATATTCTGAGACCATTTGCAACTGATCTTCATTTTTGATAGTATTTTTAGTTATTTCATTATTTTCATTTAGCTCTCCAGTTTGGCATGTCAGCAGCTATTTGGTTGCTAGGGTCCAAGTTACCTTAACAACCAGCTATTTGGTTGCTAGGGTCCAAGTTACCTTATCAACCAGGGAGTGGTTTGGATGAAAGACTGGTATATGAATAGGAGAGGGGACTGAATAGAAAGTTGCAAAAAGTATCAATAACAGTAAAGCTGGAGCCTCACAGAGCAATAGTTTTTTGGTTGCCGGGGTCAGTGACCCCTGTTTAAAAACTGCAAAGACAAATAATTAAAAAACTATAACAAATAAATAATGAAGACCAATTGAAAAGTTGCTTAGAATTGACTATTCTATAACATAATATGGCCATATTGGTCCATATATAAGATAACATGGCGTTTGGCTGGCACTATAGCGCGCTTAGCAATGGCACCTACCCCCCGTGTATAGGTCTGTAAGCACAGGGGACATGGGTTGGTCACAGAACACTGTCACTTTATTGCACAGTCACATAAATACAAGAACACAATAGGACCGGAGGGGGGGGGGGGGGGGGGGGGGGGGGGGGGGGGGGGTTGGTCCCAGTGGATAATTTCACATGAAAACAAGTTTAGCGAGGGAACGACGAGTAGAACAGCATTTCTCCCACCCATCTGGGGCAACTAGCAGACTGCCCCTGGAGCAGGCAGTTACACGATTTACCCTGCTTGAGGATGGGCATTCCAGTTGCTCTTGCTAGGGGGGCATTGTATGATGGGGGTTTCAGCATGGCAGGCCCTCCAGCTGCTGAAGAACGACACTTATAGTGGAGGCTGGGGGTTGTAGTTATGCAATGTTGCCTATTCATGCTCCTAACAGAAGCAAGTTGCCATTAAAGGTACAGTGCATCCCATGGCTAAACTCCAACTAAATATTGTAAAGGTTGGTTACCCCGGTGTGGCCAAAGGACGTGGCCAAAACACTACACAGGGGGTACCCAGCCCTTAGGGTTCTAACTATCAACAACAGCAATATGGCAATTTCATAAATAACGTGATATTTATTAAATAGCTCTCTGGGTGGGTTGGCCCGTCGGTGGCTTGATTGGAACGTAAGGAAGTCATCGCAGGGTTGGTTCCAGTGTGGATCAGACCACCTTCTGGTTGGACGGGGGGGGAGGTCAGCGCACCATGTATTCTTTCCGTTTATTGAGCCGCACTTGGCAGAAGGAGAAGCCCCCCAAGACAACGTAGATGGCGGCGGCGATGAAGCAGTTATAGGAGACCTGCTCGTACAGGCGGTACATCTTGGCCGGGGGATTGGGGCTGCGG
This sequence comes from Xenopus tropicalis, assembly GCF_000004195.4. NCBI lineage: Eukaryota > Metazoa > Chordata > Amphibia > Anura > Pipidae > Xenopus > Xenopus tropicalis. The sequence goes on along the minus strand of NC_030679.2, from coordinate 142,452,218 downwards.
AGAGAACGAGACACGCGTTACGGGGGGGGGGGGGGGGCACGGGGACAAAGGAAGGAACAAAATATGGTTTGGTCCAACACTTACTCCTCAAACAGATCCGCTTCAGTGAAGGGCACGTCCTCAATCAGAACCGCCGAATGGACGTTAAAGAACACCCCCAGCAGAACCTGCGGCAAAATAAACATAAATATATATGTAATTAGAGCTTGGAGCGACCATACTGCTTCCCTGAGGCTCTGTCCCTGCTCCGCCAATTGCCTGTGAGCAGTAACCCATAGCAACCAATCGGTGGTTGGCTTTATACAGGCAGCTGCAGGTGGAAAAATGAATGCAACAATTTGATTGGTTGCCATGGGTTACTGCCCACGGAGCAAATTTGCCCAGTGTTGATAAGTTACCCCCATTCGCTCATCACTGGCTGCTACAGACCTTGACGACAGGAATCTGAGGGGCCAGTTATAGCCGCCATCATTGGCACAGAGCTACTGGGGTGCAGTCTGGGAGGGGCCCATGGAAGGGCCCTGTGTTATCTGGTTTTCTTTGTCTTTTAAACACAGAGTGTCTTCCCTGTGAGCAAATAGTGATCTGTCACCCCCCCCCCAGCCCCGGCCAGACAGGAGCGACCATAGCCAGATCCTACCACTGTGTCACGGGCATCTGGGTTTGTATATAAACACTCACTGTATACACAACACTGGCCTGTGGGTGCGCTCAGTCATTATACAAACAATCACCCCCCCCCTCAAACTGACCCACCCCTTATGTGCCAGCTACCAACCATCTCTATTAGCTCTGTGCCATGTACAATTATACAGGGAACTCTGAGTATCACTCATGTATTATAAGGGATAATGTACCCCCTACTGTAAATGATAAGGATATTAGCAGTCACTGAGGGGTTCTGTGCCCATATAAAGGCACAAGGCTGCAGGCTGAGTTATACAGGGAACTCTGAGTATCACTCATGTATTATAAGGGATAATGTACCCCCTACTGTAAATGATAAGGATATTAGCAGTCACTGAGGGGTTCTGTGCCCCCCATATAAAGGCACAAGGCTGCAGGCTGAGTTATACAGGGAACTCTGAGTATCACTCATGTATTATAAGGGATAATGTACCCCCTACTGTAAATGATAAGGATATTAGCAGTCACTGAGGGGTTCTGTGCCCCCCATATAAAGGCACAAGGCTGCAGGCTGAGTTATACAGGGAACTCTGAGTATCACTCATGTATTATAAGGGATAATGTACCCCCTACTGTAAATGATAAGGATATTAGCAGTCACTGAGGGGTTCTGTGCCCCCATATAAAGGCACAAGGCTGCAGGCTGAGTTATACAGGGAACTCTGAGTATCACTCATGTATTATAAGGGATAATGTACCCCCTACTGTAAATGATAAGGATATTAGCAGTCACTGAGGGGTTCTGTGCCCCCTATATAAAGGCACAAGGCTGCAGGCTGAGTTATACAGGGAACTCTGAGTATCACTCATGTATTATAAGGGATAATGTACCCCCTACTGTAAATGATAAGGACATTAGCAGTCACTGAGGGGTTCTGTGCCCATATAAAGGCACAAGGCTGCAGGCTGAGTTATACAGGGAACTCTGAGTATCACTCATGTATTATAAGGGATAATGTACCCCCTACTGTAAATGATAAGGATATTAGCAGTCACTGAGGGTTCTGTGCCCATATAAAGGCACAAGGCTGCAGGCTGAGTTATACAGGGAACTCTGAGTATCACTCATGTATTATAAGGGATAATGTACCCCCCTACTGTAAATGATAAGGATATTAGCAGTCACTGAGGGGTTCTGTGCCCATATAAAGGCACAAGGCTGCAGGCTGAGTTATACAGGGAACTCTGAGTATCACTCATGTATTATAAGGGATAATGTACCCCCTACTGTAAATGATAAGGATATTAGCAGTCACTGAGGGGTTCTGTGCCCATATAAAGGCACAAGGCTGCAGGCTGAGTTATACAGGGAACTCTGAGTATCACTCATGTATTATAAGGGATAATGTACCCCCTACTGTAAATGATAAGGATATTAGCAGTCACTGAGGGGTTCTGTGCCCATAAAAAGACTGCAGGCTGAGTATATTTATGCCCCTGACCCTTATATTTGAAACTAGGTGTTATAGGAATGTACTCCCTAAGTGTGACAGTCATGTGACATCTCTAAGCACTGTTTATATAGTGAATAATATAAATATATTTTACAATTGGGGGTACTTTTTATAATATAGAAGGTTTAGCGAGTCATGTGACAGAAATTACACCACTAAGCTCCGATTATAAGGATATTATTTACAGTTGGGTCCCAGAGGGAAATGACCAGACTGTATATTATAAGAATATATAAAACATCTTGTGTAGGAAAGGAGAATAAAGACTAAACCAAAGGGTTGATATTCCCTTTAATCCACAGAGGTCATGTGACCAGAGCCCAAACCATGGAAAAGGGGAAGGAAAATCTGAAATGTTGAAATGAGTGCCCCATATGTGGGCGGCTCCTGGGGCCACACAACATTACAGCCCTCCCTGTGTATAGGGATATATATATATAATGTATAGAAATTCTATACACTTACATGCAGCTACATAGAAAGACTCAAGCAGAAAGCAAATGAAACCTAATGTATGGACGGTTCCAGCTACTGAACTACATTTCCCAGCAGCCCCAGTAGCCCTATTAGGAAAGGGCAGGCTGAAAGGTGAAACAAAAGGGAATGGCCCCCTAGTAGCGAATAATAAAGGCGTTGTTACCAGCATGATGACTCCCCAGACGCTCAGTACGATCCCACAGGCGGCCAGCTTGGGCCCGCAGCACAGCAGCGACACCATGTCCGACACCGAGCAGCTCTGCTTCCTCTCTCTCAGCCTCTCAGCCTGGCTTCTTACCTTCTGGCTACGGGCAGTCAGCTGACCTGTACTGACACCACCCCCTTCTCATTGGCGGAACGTCGTGACGATTCCAACTACAGACGCCATGATTAGTATGGGCATGCCTCTAGCCGCAAACACTAGAAAGAGCAAATTCAAGCGGTACAAATAGAAACCTCTGTCGTGACGGGGGGAAACGTAAACAATATACAGGGAAGTGTGTAAGAATTAGCTCAGGCTAGCGCTCAGGAGCCATCTTCTCGCCGCGGCCATTTGCCCTTTCGTTGCTCACGTGATGTACTACTGGGCCGTCCCATTGCTTTCTCAGAGCGGGGGTGGCATTTTTTCAACTCGTCGCTTAAAGATTTATTTGGTGCAGGAAAGCGTTCTGTTGTAGGTCCCCGGAACCTAGGCTGCTGTAGTTACATGGTGCCTGTTGTCCAGACCCAGCTCTGGTGATCCTTGACAGCCCTGTACCCCACTAAACTTATTACCCCCCCCCCCCCCCCCCAGCTGTATTATAAATACAGGTGGTTCTGTAATGTGTATCCATGACTGTTACCAAAATATGCCTTTGTATGTACCACATAAAACACCCCTATCCGTTAGTGAAGGCTAATATTAAACCAGCCGTGCCCTTATAATAGACACAAGACAAAGAAGATGCAGGATTCTAGTCACACCACCGCTTTTATTGACAAAACTGAATAAAATAAAAAAAAAAAAGACAAAATAAAAAATATAAAGAGCCCATCTGTAATGCAGTTTACCTGCCTGTTGGGGGCGCCACAGCGAATGAGGCTTCTGTGGTGTCTTCACATTTGGTCGTGTAGTGAAACGCGGGCAGAAAAGCGGCTTGAAATGTGCGTTTGGCACCGGAGCTATTGGCGCGGGTTTAGCGGGATGTCATGGGTGCTGTTGTGGTTTGGACATGGGTGTGAGGCCTGTACTTGAGGTGGGGGGGCGGCTGTGAGGGATATCGGTGAGCTGTAGAAAGAGTTGCATTGTGGGTAAGGTGGGTGGGGTGCTAGGGAAGTGCATGAAGGAAGGTTGTGTCCATTCCGCTCAGTACTAATCCCGCCGGTATCTCACTCAGGATATGACCCAAGGCTATCGCCGGGACAAGCCCCCATACTGTCAGTTATGTAATATAAGATGGAGAACCAATGAGGATCCAACGACTGGTCACGTGCAAGGCTCGGGCAGCTTGTCGTCATCTGGGGGGCAGTCGACAAAGTCGGCCAGCATGGTGTCTGCGTCGGCCATTGGCTCCTGTGACAAATAAGAGGACAAACATGTTATTAGTTTGGGTGGCACCGACCTGCTCAGCCCTTGCCCCCACCCAGGACCCGTGGGTGTATTTCTGAGCTTCACCCCTGCACTCACCTCTTCCTCTGGTTCAGGCTTCTCAACGTGCACCTCATCTGGCTTTCTCTCTTCGATTTCTTTCTCTGGTTCCGGGGCAATAGGGGGCGCTTCAAGCTCCGGCACTTCCAGTTGGGGCGCGTCGCCTTCTTCCATTGGTGGCGGCTCTTCTAGTGGGGGTGGAGGTGTGAGAACTGGAGGCTGAGGGGGGCTTCTGGCGAGGTCGGTTTCTGGGGCGCTTTCCTCGTGGGAGTCCCTAGAGCGCTCTCTGTCTTCGCTCTCCACGAGCATTAACAAGCCGGTGTCCGCTACTTCGTCCTCCTGTACCGGGGACAGGCGCGGTGGGCCTTCGTCAGGGTCTACCTCATGCAAGGAACTGGTCTCTGTTCCGTCAGGAATCTCCTCCGCCACACAGCCAACTGGCAACTCATCTGGCATCAAGCATTCCTCATCCTCTCCCTCTTCTTCATCCTCTTCTCCTTCTTCCAGATCTTCTTCCTCTTCTTCTGTTATGCCTTCCTCATCCTCTTCGTAATCATCTTCTTCCAGACCCTCTAAATCTTCGTCTTCCTCTTCATCATAATAATCTTCCTCATCCTCATCGTCGTATAAGCCTTCATCCTCATCCTCCTCTCCATCCTCTTCATCGTCGCTGCTGTTGATGTTGATGACTGTGTCTACCTCTTGTTGGGGGGGAGGAGGAGGCGGGGCCTCTGCAATGGGGACTGGGACAGAGGAAGGCCCAGCGCATACTGGTGGTGCTGGTGGAGGAGGAGGAGGAGGGGGCGGGGCGGTGCTGGAGGAGGGGACAGCAGGCTGGGCTACTGGTTCAGTCGCTTCTTCTGTAGGTTTTACAGTTGGCGGAGAGGGTTCTGGTTTGGAGTCGGATTTTGCGAAAAGCCCTTCGGGTACAATGACCACACTGTCATCGGAGTCGCTCTCCAAGGAAATCTCTACGTCGGAGGGCTCCTCCTTGTCGAAATGAATGAAGACGGCACGTCGAGGCTTCTCCCCAAATGATTCTTCAGGAGGAGGAGATGGCACTGCGGCGGAAACAGGAGGCTCAGTGGCCATGACTTGTACCGTGGGCCTAGGAGGAAGGTGATTGGCTGGAGGCATAGCAGGAAAGGTAGGTGGTGGAGCAGGAGGCCGAAGAGTGGGGGCGTCTGACTGGAGAGGAGGTCGAGGCCCGTGATGTGGCAGAGGACGTTGGAGAGAGGGAACACGGGGATGGATGAGGATGCGACAAATGGCGAGTGCCTCGGTGGAGAATCTGGAGACCTGCAGGTAAAGAAGAAACAGTGAGAATATCTGTAGACTAAGCAGCAGTCCTACCTTGCTTTATGGCTGAGATTCTAGCTATCTGTATAACAGAGCATTCTGTCACAGTGGCACAGATCCTATCTGATCCCCCCATTGTAAGCAGCAGTCCTGCCCTGCTTTATGGCTGAGATTCTAGCTATCTGTATAACAGAGCATTCTGTCACAGTGGCACAGATCCTATCTGATCCCCCCATTGTAAGCAGCAGTCCTGCCCTGCTTTATGGCTGAGATTCTAGCTATCTGTATAACAGAGCATTCTGTCACAGTGGCACAGATCCTATCTGATCCCCCCCATTGTAAGCAGCAGTCCTGCCCTGCTTTATGGCTGATATTCTAGCTATCTGTATAACAGAGCATTCTGTCACAGTGGCACAGATCCTATCTGATCCCCCCATTGTAAGCAGCAGTCCTGCCCTGCTTTATGGCTGAGATTCTAGCTATCTGTATAACAGAGCATTCTGTCACAGTGGCACAGATCCTATCTGATCCCCCCATTGTAAGCAGCAGTCCTGCCCTGCTTTATGGCTGAGATTCTAGCTATCTGTATAACAGAGCATTCTGTCACAGTGGCACAGATCCTATCTGATCCCCCCATTGTAAGCAGCAGTCCTGCCCTGCTTTATGGCTGAGATTCTAGCTATCTGTATAACAGAGCATTCTGTCACAGTGGCACAGATCCTATCTGATCCCCCCATTGTAAGCAGCAGTCCTGCCCTGCTTTATGGCTGAGAGTCTAGCTATCTGTATAACAGAGCATTCTGTCACAGTGGCACAGATCCTATCTGATCCCCCCATTGTAAGCAGCAGTCCTGCCCTGCTTTATGGCTGAGATTCTAGCTATCTGTATAACAGAGCATTCTGTCACAGTGGCACAGATCCTATCTGATCCCCCCCCCATTGTAAGCAGCAGTCCTGCCCTGCTTTATGGCTGAGATTCTAGCTCTCTGTATAACAGAGCATTCTGTCACAGTGGCACAGATCCTATCTGATCCCCCCATTGTAAGCAGCAGTCCTGCCCTGCTTTATGGCTGAGATTCTAGCTATCTGTGTAACAGAGCATTCTGTCACAGTGGCACAGATCCTATCTGATCCCCCCCATTGTAAGCAGCAGTCCTGCCCTGCTTTATGGCTGAGATTCTAGCTATCTGTATAACAGAGCATTCTGTCACAGTGGCACAGATCTGATCCCCATTGTAAGAACTGTAAGGGATCACTATTTATACAACAAATTCAGCTTAACCAATAAACACAGAATGTTATGAAAAGCAGTTTTCTCACCTGCAAACTCTCCTCCGAGATTCCCACTCTGAAGATCTTGATGGCGCAGTGCAGAGGAGCAGGAAGCCTGGGGTTGGGGGTCAGAGTCAAACACAGGAGAAGTCTGTACAGTTCCTTCCGACACTCACTGCTGGTATACGGACCCAACCACTGGTCAGGCCCCTGTTGGAGGCGAAGCAGCAGTGGGATGGAGAGCTCTTGGAGTCTCTGGGGATACAGAGGGGTTATGTTCACCTTAACAACAATGCTGGCATTTCATTATTTGGTTTCTTTCTGTACAGGCAATGAGCAAACTTAGGGGGCTGTTCCTGCTGAATTGTGCTTAGTACAGGGGAATCCCTATGTGCCATAGTTTTATGGTATCTTTCTGTACAGGCTATGAGCACACTTAGGGGGCTGTTCCTGCTGAATTGTGCTTAGTACAGGGGAATCCCTATGCTGCCATAGTTTTATGGTATCTCTCTGTACAGGCTATGGGCAAACTTAGGGGGCTGTTCCTGCTGAATTGTGCTTGGTACATGGGGATCCCTATGTGCCATAGTTTTATGGTCTCTCTCTGTACAGGCTATGAGCAAACTTAGGGGGCTGTTCCTGCTGAATTGTGCTTAGTACAGGGGAATCCCTATGCTGCCATAGATTTATGGTATCTCTCTGTACAGGCTATGAGCAAACTTAGGGGGCTGTTCCTGCTGAATTGTGCTTGGTACAGGGGAATCCCTATGTGCCATAGTTTTATGGTATCTCTCTGTACAGGCTATGAGCAAACTTAGGGGGCTGTTCCTGCTGAATTGTGCTTAGTACAGGGGAATCCCTATGCTGCCATAGTTTTATGGTATCTCTCTGTACAGGCTATGAGCAAACTTAGGGGGCTGTTCCTGCTGAATTGTGCTTAGTACAGGGGAATCCCTATGCTGCCATAGTTTATGGTATCTCTCTGTACAGGCTATGAGCAAACTTAGGGGGCTGTTCCTGCTGAATTGTGCTTGGTACAGGGGAATCCCTATGCTGCCATAGTTTTATGGTATCTCTCTGTACAGGCTATGAGCAAACTTAGGGGGCTGTTCCTGCTGAATTGTGCTTAGTACAGGGGAATCCCTATGCTGCCATAGTTTTATGGTATCTCTCTGTACAGGCTATGAGCAAACTTAGGGGGCTGTTCCTGCTGAATTGTGCTTAGTAGAGGGGAATCCCTATGTGCCATAGTTTTATGGTATCTCTCTGTACAGGCTATGAGCAAACTTAGGGGGCTGTTCCTGCTGAATTGTGCTTAGTACAGGGGAATCCCTATGCTGCCATAGTTTTATGGTATCTCTCTGTACAGGCTATGAGCAAACTTAGGGGGCTGTTCCTGCTGAATTGTGCTTAGTACAGGGGAATCCCTATGTGCCATAGTTTTATGGTATCTCTCTGTACAGGCTATGAGCAAACTTAGGGGGCTGTTCCTGCTGAATTGTGCTTGGTACAGGGGAATCCCTAAGTTCCATAGTTTTATGGTAATAATAAAGGAAATAATGATACCTTCACCACTAATATTTCCATTATTTAAAGACAGAATTACAAGCCAGTGGTTTCAGGCTGGGAGACAGGCCACACTTTCACTCACCCTATGAACATCTTCCTTGATTACTGACCCACAGTGAAGAACCACACAGCACAGCCCTGAAAGACAAAGCGGTTAATGAGGGATTTATTTCCCGGCCACGTCTTAAAGGGACGGTCCGTCATTAATTTAACTTTTAGTAATGTTACAGAGTGAACAGATCTTAGCAACTTTTCAGTTGGTCTTTTTTTTATCATTTTTGAACTATTTGCTTTTTCTCTTCTGGATCTTTCCAGCTTTTAAAATGGGGGGGTCACTGACCCCGGCAGCAAAGGTCCATTTTCATTGTTATTGTTACTTTTTATGACTTCTCTTTCTATAGAGACCCTTTCCTATTTGTATTGCAGTATCTCATTCAAACCTCTACCTGGTTGCTAGGGTAATTTGCACCCTAGCAACCACATAGCTGCTAAAAATTCTACACTGGAAAGTTGCTGAATAAAAAAACTAAATAATTCAAAAACCACATATAAAAAAAAATGAAGACCAATTGCAAATTGTTTCACTCTCTACAACATCCTCAACGTTAATTGAAGGGTGAACAATCACCTTTAAGAGCCGCTGTGCACAGCTCAACATTGGCAGTGGTGTCTCTCTTGCGGTGACTCTGGAAATCATCGCCCCCGACCTCCGACACTTTCTGCTTCTTTGCTCCGAGCTGCACAAACGAGGACATCTAGGCCGGGGTGTCCCACAACGCAACACGAGACAGAAAGGAAAAAGTGTGAATATCAATTGGATGAACCGGAATCACACAACGAGCGGGGGGGGGGGGGGGGAAGGGGGGAAGGACCTGGGCTGGAAATACATGGTAAAAAGGAGGCAGGGATGGAAATTCACCTTAATGGCGTCTGTGGGTGGAGTGATGTCACTTAACAGATTGGCCAATAGGATGTCGGAGTGATGCGTTGGCCCTTGCAAGACTCCGGAGGAGATGCCGCACATCGTTACCCACGTTTCCAGCACTCGGTACACGGAACAACGGAGGGAGCTGCCTCGAGAGAAATGGAACTGTGGGTAAATAACTAGCGATCCCTATACCCGTATGGCCGCCATCTCCCGGTACCCACCTGTATGGCCTCTCCTGGCCCGAGGGGATGCCAGCCATGCCCTTCACTGCTGCCCAGGAAAGTAGGAGCTGAGGAAAGAGCCTGCAGATCACTGCCGAGAAGGGAAGGAGCCGAGGGCCACACCTGTGTAGCAGGGGAATACACATTAGCCAATTGGACGCCCAGGGGCCAACACGAGCAGCGCACACAGGTAAGTCCAGACACTAAGGGGTTAACCAATCTGCTTCAAGCATCAGGGGCCACTCACTCCTCCGTTGGACTCCCACCCAAAATGGCCATAGAATCATTAGCTGCTATCGGCCTCCCATTCACACATACACAGGGGGTAAAAAGGGGGCTGCCCCCCATTCCTCACGCTATCATTGTCGCCTCCAGGATTTCCAGGACGCTGCTGTGCATCCGCGGGAGGAGGAGCAACTTCAGCGATTCCTCTCCGTGCCAGCTCTGTAGGGAAGGGAAGAGAGTAAGCGAGAGGCGCGGGTGGGGCAGATGTTCTGGTTCTGCAGCACCGGTACCCAGCCATCTTGAGTGCAATGACCAATAAGGAAATAGATCTGCTTATTTCTAGATGTCAAAATAATGGGGGGGGGGTGGCCTAGTTGAGGGCCGCTATGCTGGCTACTAGAATGGTGGGAAATGATTGGTTGTAACTAGGGATGCACCGAATCCACTATTTTGGGATTCGGCCGAAACCCAAATCCTTCGTGAAAAATCCAGCCGAATACCGAACCAAATCTGAATCCTAATTTGATAAGCAAGTCAGGTAATAGAAGGGTTAAAATGACCCATGTGGCGAAAAAAATTTCATCTTCTGTGTTTATGTGACGAAAAGTCACATGACTTTAAAGGAGAAGGAAAGTCATTTTGGCATTTTACTGCCAATAGATTCAGCACATTAGTGCCACCTAGAACCCTATATTTACTCAGCAGAAAGTTCTACTATACAGCCGCCATTTTAGCTTGGTCTTGGTAGCTTTATAGCCGTTATAGCTCAGATTATCATTCCTAAGGGAGAGGGGAAGTGAGTTCCTATGCATTCTTATGGGAAAGGGGAGCAGGGCAAGGGAGGGGGAGAGAGAGAGGGGAGATAACTGAGCAGACTCAAGTCCCAAACCTGAATGAGCCCTAAAAGAGAGGAAGTCTGATACTGAAGAACATGCTCCCAAAAAAGGAGACAAGAAATCCTGTGTTTCTTTAGACAGAGGACTCAGTGCAGCGTTTCTGTGAGTGCTTAAGGCTGTATTTACATAGACCTTTCTGATAAAGCTTACTGAGTTTTTACCTTTCCATCTCCTTTAAGGATGCATCCCTAGTTATGATTAGGTGCCCAATGAGGCACAAAACGTGCAAGGCTATTTATGTGCAACTGTGTATAGAAAGCAATACATTTTGGAATGTCTACTCCAACCCACCCAACCAACCCCTGGATTTCGGGCCAGCCTTCATTATAGATAGATAGACAGATGATAGATAGACAGACAGATAGACAGATGATAGATAGATAGACAGATAGATAGACAGACAGATAGACAGATGATAGATAGATAGACAGATGATAGATAGATAGACAGATGATAGATAGACAGACAGATAGACAGATGATGATAGATGACAGACAGACAGACGATAGATACAGACAGACAGACAGACAGATGATGATAGATAGATAATAGATAGACAGACAGACAGATAGATGATAGATAGTTTACTTGGCATTAACAGGGTGTAGGGAAGGTGTAGGCAGGAAGAGGGGACACACAGAAGCACAAGTCCCAAACCTGAATGCCAGGCTGCACGCTGAACCTTACCAGGTTTTTTGGGCTCACGTTGACCACCCTGCAGACCAGACTGAGAACGTCGGACACTGGGACCCGCACAGGAGCTGGAAACTGTTCCCTGCACAGTACCGGGGAACAAAAGATGCAGTGATTACAATGCCTTTTATAGTTTATTTTATTATTAAGTTAGTAGAACCAGGAAAGGAAGATAGATAGATAGCTATTTCCTGCACTTTATACGGAGATGCCACCCCCAGAAATACCTGAGCAGCAGGCGCATACACTGGGCCAGGGCTGTGAACCTTCGTGCCAGCTGCAGCACACTGTGAGTTCCATCATCTTCCACAGGGGGGAGCTCCAGCTCAGTGCCGGAGCCCTCGTAGCGTGCCGTGTCTGCATGGGAAGAACGTAAGAAAGCTCAGTGACGGGAGCGTGATTATTACTTTCATTTACTGCTATAGGGCGCTTCCACTGTATAGCATTTATTCAAGGGCAAGCCCCTCTCCCATTGAGCTTACAATCTAAGTTGGGAGACTGTGGAACATGAAGATAAATGAGCCTTATGGTATATAAAGGCACTGATGGTCCAATCAATAGTACCATGCTACCCCTAAGAGCTAAGCTGCCCTAAGATACTAATGCCAAATGTCCCTGATTGGCTGACAATGTGCCTAAGGCTCTCCCTGTTATCACTAAACTCATTCCGCATTAAAGGGGAAATATTGTGCCAATGAATTGTAAAATTTCTCCAAAAACCCCATTAGCCCCGCCCATCTGTGTCACTTCCTGTTGCTACTTTGCCAGGCTGTACGGGGGGCGGCACACTGCACTGTAGGATAGGAACCAATCAGCAGCTAGGCTGACCTGACAGGGAACTGAAGCCTGTCTGTGCTTGTGTGAGTGCAGGGCTGTGATTAGCTATCCCCCTCCTACTGTGCTTCTGGCAGGGACCGTTAGGACACGCCCACCCCTTATTTGAAACACAGACAGGGACCTGAGAGGATCTATAGGGAAAATATGTAGTGAATGGGAATAATATCAGAAATTGTAACAGTTTTATATCTTTATAACAGGTCCCATAAATATTTGGGATGTGCCCAATCCAATGGGATTTAGCTTTTTTCTTTCAGATTCAGCCGAACCAAAGCCGAATCCTTAGAATCATGTGACTTTTTGCCAGATAAACTCGGAAGCTGCAAATTTTTCGTGTGGTTATTTTTACGCCTTCTATGCGTTCGTTTGTATACGCTAATTAGGGTTTGGTTTTTACCGGATCTTTCATGAAGGATTGTTCGGCTGAATCCCAAAATAGTGGATTCAGTGCATATATATTATATATATATATATCTTCTCAATGATACTGTGGGGTTGACAGCGCCACCTAGTGCCCATGTTTATTAACGCAGTCCTACATTTCATCAAGCGGCTGCTCCTACATGATAGATTGGAAGCTTCACTGGGGCAGTGGCTGATGTGAACATGATAATATTCAGTTAATTATAAGATAAATCAGGTTGACAGATAAAGGAAACCGCCCCTGCAGCGCTCTGTGCCACCCCAATGTACGCGCCAATACCCACCCGTTTCGGAGCCTTGGTACAGCTGCAGGAATACAGTGTGCAGGGAGCAAATGACACTTTGGATTTGCCTCTCCCAGTTCTCCGTGTGTTTGATCCCCTGAGAGAAGCCAGAGCCGAGGGATGGGAGCAGCGAGTAGCACTGACAGGCAACCTACAGGCAGAGAGGAATGAGAGAGGGCGGGGCATTAGGGCACTCTCAAATCTGGTTGGCTACTTCTTGCCCCATATTTACAGCATTGCCCCAAAGTGTTTCCCCTAGATATATGCAAAGTGCTCACCTCCTGAATTTGCTGGTTTTCTGCATCTATGAGGCTCAGAAGGAAAGCAGTGAGTTTCCCCTGCAAAATAAATAAGTGTTAGATCAGGTCTGTGCAGGGAAAGAGCTGCTTTGTATGGACTTTAACTCCACGGGAAGACAGGGCTGGGGGGGTTCCCAATGATAGGAGTCCACCACTGAAAGAGCGAGTGAGTAAATAGTGTAAAGTGTGTTGGGTGCTGAAAAGTGGCAATAAAGAGATGGTTACTACTGTGCAGACCTATGCAACCTATGTATAGATATATTTTGCCAAATAGTTAAAGGATAAGTAAGCCTTTTATTTGAAAATCCCCAAATTACCCTAAACAGCCCCCAGAATATACCTTTCTACCTGCATGCAGATTTATTGTGTTTCTCTATTACAGCCAGTTCAACTGCAGCTCTTTTACTGACTTCCTTGTCTAGCATGAAGCTCCACCCCATTTGCTTTCTGAACCCCCCTCCTCTCTTTCTGAATATGAAGACCTCAAAGTTGAGCCTACTGTGCAGGGCTGTTTTATTGAAGCAGAGAATCAGTTTGGCCTGTAGGCACCTCTTTGAGGTCTTCATAGTCGTAGATAGGAGGAGGGCTCAGAAAGCAAAAGGGGAGGAGCTTCACGCTGGACAAGGAAGTCAGTAAGAGAGATACAGTTCAGCTACTGGTAATAAGAAACAAAATAAATAAATGCATGCAGGGGGAAAGAGATGTTATTCTGGGGGATGTACAAACTAATTTTAGAGACTTGAACAAAAAAAAAAAAAAAGGTTTACTTATTCTTTAAAAAAAAGTATAGATGGTAAAGTTTCCCTTTAATGTAGTCAGGATACAGGTGATTAGAAATCAGCAGTGCTCTAGAAAATGTGGCTGTGTGCGTATATGTGCCCACGTGGGCATTAATGGATTCTGGGGTGCAAGCGTGCGTGGGTGAGGGGCATATTTAGCAGAGGAGCACAGTACCCGTAAGGAGCCGCAGGCTCTGGGGTAGGAGATGAAGCAGGATCGGATCCCCTCTAAGGCTGGAACCAGGCACTGTGAGAAACAAGAGCAAAAATGGCGTTTAGTCAAATAACATTATAGCGGCCTCATTATCCCTCCGATCACAACGCCCGCCTAAACAGCCCCCCAGCAGCCCAATAACTAGTGAGTGTCTATGGCACCTTACAGCAGCCCCTCTGGCATTTGCCTGAACCCACAGATTGCCAGTCCGGGCCTGATTTTCAGTACACAGAGGCCCAAACAGCCCCCCCATAGGCCCAATAAATAGTGAGTGTCTATGGCACCTTACAGCAGCCCCTCAGGCATTTGCCTGAACCCACAGATTGCCAATCCGGGCCTGATTTTCAGTACACAGAGGCCCAAACAGCCCCCCCATAGGCCCAATAAATAGTGAGTGACTATGGCACCTTACAGCAGCCCCTCTGGCATTTGCCTGAACCCACAGATTGCCAGTCTGGGCCTGATTTTCAGTACCCAGAGGCCCAAACAGCCCCCCATAGGCCCAATAAATAGTGAGTGACTATGGCATCTTACAGCAGCCCCTCTGGCATTTGCCTGAACCCACAGATTGCCAGCCTGGGCCTGATTTTCAGTACACAGAGGCCCAAACAGCCCCCCCATAGGCCCAATAAATAGGGCCCAATAAATAGTGAGTGTCTATGGCACCTTACAGCAGCCCCTCTGGCATTTGCCTGAACCCACAGATTGCCAGTCTGGGCCTGATTTTCAGTACACAGAGGCCCAAACAGCCCCCCCCCCCCATAGGCCCAATAAATAGTGAGTGTCTATGGCACCTTACAGCAGCCCCTCTGGCATTTGCCTGAACCCACAGATTGCCAGTCTGGGCCTGATTTTCAGTACCCAGGGGCCCAAACAGCCCCCCCAGCAGCCCAATAAATAGTGAGTGACTATGGCACCTTACAGCAGCCCCTCTGGCATTTGCCTGAACCCACAGATTGCCAGTCCGGGCCTGATTTTCAGTACACAGAGGCCCAAACAGCCCCCCCAGCCCAATAAATAGTGAGTGTCTATGGCACCTTACAGCAGCCCCTCTGGCATTTGCCTGAACCCACAGATTGCCAGTCCGGGCCTGATTTTCAGTACACAGAGGCCCAAACAGCCCCCCCAGCCCAATAAATAGTGAGTGACTATGGCACCTTACAGCAGCCACTCTGGCATTTGCCTGAACCCACAGATTGCCAGTCCGGGCCTGATTTTCAGTACCCAGAGGCCCAAACAGCCCCCCATAGGCCCAATAAATAGTGAGTGTCTATGGCACCTTACAGCAGCCCCTCTGGCATTTGCCTGAACCCACAGATTGCCAGTCCGGGCCTGATTTTCAGTACCCAGAGGCACAAACAGCCCCCCCATAGGCCCAATAAATAGTGAGTGTCTATGGCACCTTACAGCAGCCCCTCTGGCATTTGCCTGAACCCACAGATTGCCAGTCCGGGCCTGATTTTCAGTACCCAGAGGCCCAAACAGCCCCCCATAGGCCCAATAAATAGTGAGTGTCTATGGCACCTTACAGCAGCCCTTCTGGCATTTGCCTGAACCCACAGATTGCCAGTCCGGGCCTGATTTTCAGTACACAGAGGCCCAAACAGCCCCCCATAGGCCCAATAAATAGTGACTGTCTATGGCACCTTACAGCAGCCCCTCTGGCATTTGCCTGAACCCACAGATTGCCAGTCCGGGCCTGATTTTCAGTACACAGAGGCACAAACAGCCCCCCCAGCAGCCCAATAAATAGTAAGTGACTATGGCACCTTACAGCAGCCCCTCTGGCATTTGCCTGAACCCACAGATTGCCAGTCCGGGCCTGCCAACCACACTGCCCCTTACCTGGCGCCTCAGGCCCAGCAGAGAGGTGAGCAGACCTGGGATGTGATTGGTGGAGATTTCCCGGGATAACTCTGGCAGCGCAGAGGAGTGAGCAAGAAGGGAGCGCAAGACAAAGACAGCCAAACTGACCACACGTGGGGGGTCCTGAGACTGTAAAGGGAGGAGAGGAATGGTCAGACACACAGAAGCAGCAATGAGACGGGCAGGCTTTATATACGGCGGCACTCACCTGGATAATCTGCAGGATGCTGCGCAGCCAGGACACGCAGTGCTGCTCAAAAACACCCGTGGGGGACTCTTCCACTGCCAGAGCCAACAGAGACAGCCCCTCAACCCTGAGAAGGAACAGTGAGAGTGTAAGAAGAGCTGCACTCCAATCCCAGGAGAGAGACAGATACAGCCAGCGTGTGTCTGAACTCTGAAATAGAGAGTGCCCAGAGGGAGATGCTTCCGTCCCCCCCCCCGGGGAGCCGGCAGGGGAACTGCAAGAGAACTCAGCAATGCAAGGAGGTATTTATACCACGTCAATAGAGCGCTCTCTGTGCTATTCAAGGAACGAGACTGCCCTCTGAGTCTAACAGTGGCACAGACAGAGTATTCGCCACTCGCAGCCTCGCGTTGATAAGGAAGGGCCACACTTACACAGCGCTGCAAGGAGAGGGGGTGGCACCATGGAGATTGTCTTCATCCATCAAACAAGGTAAGATCTTACGTAGCGGGGGGTTCAGCCTACAGGGCTACCATCTGTGCGCCACTTACCCCCCCATAGTTATAACCAACCGAGAACATGCCACCTACCGAGTGCCGGCCGAGATCAGGCGAGAGTTGCAGCTACTGAGGAGACCAGACATGGCAGCCGGGAGACCCTGAATCAAGGAACAGAGCGTTAGGTTACCGCGAATATGGCTGTAGGGTGGGACCCCAGGGCTGTAGGGTGGGACCCCAGGGCTGTAGGGTGGGACCCCAGGGCTGTAGGGTGGGACCCCAGGGCTGTAAGGTGGGACCCCAGGGCTGTAAGGTGGGACCCCAGGGCTGTAAGGTGGGACCCCAGGGCTGTAAGGTGGGACCCCAGGGCTGTAAGGTGGGACCCCAGGGCTGTAAGGTGGGACCCCAGGGCTGTAAGGTGGGACCCCAGGGCTGTAAGGTGGGACCCCAGGGCTGTAAGGTAGAACCCCAGGGCTGTAAGGTAGAACCCCAGGGCTGTACAGTACCAGTTAGAACTGAGTAAGGGGAGGGGATGCTAGAGCAGGGGTGGCCAGACGTACGCATCTCCGGCTTCATTGCGGTCCACCAGAAATCCACGGGGGACCGTAATCGACGTATTGGCCACCCCTGTGCTACAGGAATCAAAAAGTTAAGAGATCTGTCTGGAGGAGGGGTCAGGAGGGGTATGCCCACTTTACATAGAAAACCTGCCCACCCCTATACAAGAGCCAACCCTATAAATGGAGCGTCAGTGGGCTGTGCCCCGTGTATCTGGCTGGTTCTATATGGAGAATAAGTTCTTTAGCCACAAGCCTGCCCTAAGCAAGTGACTTACACACAAACGGGCCGAGCCCCACTACGGGGGAACCGGCCGAGCCCCACTACGGGGGAACCGGCCGAGCCCCACTACGGGGGAACCGGGCGAGCCCCACTACGGGGGAACCGGGCGAGCCCCACTACGGGGGAACCGGCCGAGCCCCACTACGGGGGAACCGGGCGAGCCCCACTACGGGGGAACCGGCCGAGCCTTACTATCGCATCGGAGCGATTCCCTATGTGATTTCCAACCAGTGGCTCAGGGGTAACATGTTGCTCCCCAACCCTTTGGGTGTTACTCCCAGTTGCCTCAAAATTGGGGCCCATGTTTCTATTTCTGGCTTGGGGCAAGTATTGGAGGCATAAAGCCCATATGTACTGAGTCTCTAGCACTGCCAGTCCCCATTGGGCTACTAATTAACCAATCAGAGTCCTTATTGCGTGTTTGTGTTGCTCCCCAGCCTTTTGCTCATTGATATGTTGGGGGTCCCTGCTGTACCCCAATAAGCCAGGCGGTACCTGGGGACAGTAGAGGCCAATAAACAGCCCAGCCCGTACATGGGGCTAATGAAGAGTTAATTGGGGGCGGTATTGAGTGAATGACAGCCATTGGCCCCCAGCAGGCACTCACCTCCCCCCGGAGGGCCCCATGCTCCCGCAGCCCCCGGATGGTTTCAGCCAGTTCCCCTTCGCTCAGATCCCGCTCCAGAAGGCCGGTAATTGTCACCTCCATCCCCCGGGTCCCGACACACACGGCCGCCATCTTCCCGCCAGCAGCAGCACGTCATCAGGCCGCGACACAACACGTGGTGCCAGGCCGGCGCGTCATTGGACGCTTCTTAGCAACCACATTCCCCTTAGCAACGGAGGCAGCAGGGAAGGGTGTTTGTTACAAAAAGGCAAAGCAGGACTCTCACAGAGCATCCCTTAGCTATAAAGCAGCGCCATAGCCACCTAGCAACCAAAAACTCCATAGCAACTAGGCAGCATATAATTCGATGACGTCACTTGGAAACAAGAAATGACTTAGCAACAAGGCACTCCGTAGTTATTAGGGCTCCGTAGTAACATGGAATTGCAGTAGTCAGTAGTAATAGGACGTCCCATAGTTTCAAGGTATTGCTTAGCAACCACTCAATAAACTACAGCTCCATAGCATCCCATAGTTACTATGCATTGTGCTTAGCAACAAATGGGAACATTAATAGCAAAGGAACCTGGTTGATGAAGGGGTTCATCATTGTGGCAGTGGCGAAGAGTGGTCTGGAAATGGAAAGTGGGGACAAAAGGCTGTTCCTGCTGAATTGTGCTTAGTACAGGGGAATCCCTATGTGCCATAGTTTTATGGTATCTCTCTGTACAGGCTATGAGCAAACTTAGGGGGCTGTTCCTGCTGAATTGTGCTTAGTACAGGGGAATCCCTATGCTGCCATAGTTTTATGGTATCTCTCTGTACAGGCTATGAGCAAACTTAGGGGGCTGTTCCTGCTGAATTGTGCTTAGTACAGGGGAATCCCTATGTGCCATAGTTTTATGGTATCTCTCTGTACAGGCTATGAGCAAACTTAGGGGGCTGTTCCTGCTGAATTGTGCTTAGTACAGGGGAATCCCTATGTGCCATAGTTTTATGGTATCTCTCTGTACAGGCTATGGGCAAACTTAGGGGGCTGTTCCTGCTGAATTGTGCTTAGTACAGGGGAATCCCTATGTGCCATAGTTTTATGGTATCTCTCTGTACAGGCTATGGGCAAACTTAGGGGGCTGTTCCTGCTGAATTGTGCTTAGTACAGGGGAATCCCTATGTGCCATAGTTTTATGGTATCTCTCTGTACAGGCTATGAGCAAACTTAGGGGGCTGTTCCTGCTGAATTGTGCTTAGTACAGGGGAATCCCTATGTGCCATAGTTTTATGGTATCTCTCTGTACAGGCTATGAGCAAACTTAGGGGGCTGTTCCTGCTGAATTGTGCTTAGTACAGGGGAATCCCTATGTGCCATAGTTTTATGGTATCTCTCTGTACAGGCTATGAGCAAACTTAGGGGGCTGTTCCTGCTGAATTGTGCTTAGTACAGGGGAATCCCTATGTGCCATTTTTTTATGGTATCTCTCTGTACAGTCTATGAGCAAACTTAGGGGGCTGTTCCTGCTGAATTGTGCTTAGTACAGGGGAATCCCTATGTGCCATAGTTTTATGGTATCTCTCTGTACAGGCTATGAGCAAACTTAGGGGGCTGTTCCTGCTGAATTGTGCTTAGTACAGGGGAATCCCTATGTGCCATAGTTTTTATGGTATCTCTCTGTACAGGCTATGAGCAAACTTAGGGGGCTGTTCCTGCTGAATTGTGCTTAGTACAGGGGAATCCCTATGTGCCATAGTTTTATGGTATCTCTCTGTACAGGCTATGAGCAAACTTAGGGGGCTGTTCCTGCTGAATTGTGCTTAGTACAGGGGAATCCCTATGTGCCATAGTTTTATGGTATCTCTCTGTACAGGCTATGAGCAAACTTAGGGGGCTGTTCCTGCTGAATTGTGCTTAGTACAGGGGAATCCCTATGTGCCATAGTTTTATGGTATCTCTCTGTACAGGCTATGAGCAAACTTAGGGGGCTGTTCCTGCTGAATTGTGCTTAGTACAGGGGAATCCCTATGTGCCATAGTTTTATGGTATCTCTCTGTACAGGCTATGAGCAAACTTAGGGGGCTGTTCCTGCTGAATTGTGCTTAGTACAGGGGAATCCCTATGTGCCATAGTTTTATGGTATCTCTCTGTACAGGCTATGAGCAAACTTAGGGGGCTGTTCCTGCTGAATTGTGCTTAGTACAGGGGAATCCCTATGTGCCATAGTTTTATGGTATCTCTCTGTACAGGCTATGAGCAAACTTAGGGGGCTGTTCCTGCTGAATTGTGCTTAGTACAGGGGAATCCCTATGTGCCATAGTTTTATGGTATCTCTCTGTACAGGCTATGAGCAAACTTAGGGGGCTGTTCCTGCTGAATTGTGCTTAGTACAGGGGAATCCCTATGTGCCATAGTTTTATGGTATCTCTCTGTACAGGCTATGAGCAAACTTAGGGGGCTGTTCCTGCTGAATTGTGCTTAGTACAGGGGAATCCCTATGTGCCATAGTTTTATGGTATCTCTCTGTACAGGCTATGAGCAAACTTAGGGGGCTGTTCCTGCTGAATTGTACTTAGTACAGGGGAATCCCTATGTGCCATTGTTTTATGGTATCTCTCTGTACAGGCTATGAGCAAACTTAGGGGGCTGTTCCTGCTGAATTGTGCTTAGTACAGGGGAATCCCTATGTGCCATTGTTTTATGGTATCTCTCTGTACAGTCTATGAGCAAACTTAGGGGGCTGTTCCTGCTGAATTGTGCTTAGTACAGGGGTCTGTGTATCAAAAGCTGACGTGTGCCTAATCAGCAGTCAGTGATGTGTATAATGTACTCGTTGTCCCAACTTGGCAGACTCTGAGGTTTGTGCTAGCCGCCCAGAACAGCAGCGTTTGCCTAAGGTGGGACGTATTGGAGTCAACAGAAGGTGGAGCATTTATTGTGTGCAGGTCAGGGTTTCATCACTGTATGAGTTCCAATAAAAGGAGTGATTCATGGTGTTTTTTTGTAACTCAAGTATTTGTTTCTTTATATGGGAAGGGAAAGAGCAAGAGCAATCTCTAAGGCAGGTAATATTGCAGCTCCCTATAAACAAATATACAGAGAAGGAATGTTCTGGGCACACAATAAGCTGTACCCTCATACTGTACTGTCTAAGGGAAACACTATGGCACCCCCTACCCATATGTATAAATACAAATATACAGAGAAGGAATGTTCTGGGCACACAATAAGCTGTACCCCCATACTGTACTGTCTAAGGGAAACACTATGGCACCCCCTACCCATATGTATAAATACAAATATACAGAGAAGGAATGTTCTGGGCACACAATAAGCTGTACCCCCATACTGTACTGTCTAAGGGAAACACTATGGCACCCCCTACCCATATGTATAAATACAAATATACAGAAAAGGAATGAGCTGGGCACACAATAAGCTGTACCCCCATACTGTACTGTCTAAGGGAAACACTATGGCACCCCCTACCCATATGTATAAATACAAATATACAGAGAAGGAATGTTCTGGGCACACAATAAGCTGTACCCCCATACTGTACTGTCTAAGGGAAACACTATGGCACCCCCTACCCATATGTATAAATACAAATATATAGAGAAGGAATGTTCTGGGCACACAATAAGCTGTACCCCCATACTGTACTGTCTAAGGGAAACACTATGGCACCCCCTACCCATATGTATAAATACAAATATACAGAGAAGGAATGATCTGGGCACAATAAACTGATGCCTCCTGGTGCTTCTCTAGTTCACAGTTTAGTTTTCCATTGAAACCCATGTCATTTCCTATTGTCCCTCAGCAGGGGCAGCTTCAGGCAAGTGTCACAGGTGTACCTGCATGTCTGCACCCTAGGGACCCTGCTTATGGTACGGCGCCATTATACATAGCAAAGTTATCATTACAGTTTATTTATAAAGTGCTGATAGTTTCCATAGTGCTGCATTGTATGGAAAGGAAGGAAACAGAAGGAAACATGTTATTAGGCTCCGTATGATACTTTTTTACAGGGGTAGTTTGATCAAGGCATGATGAGAGCTGTAGTTTTGTTACACCCGCTGCAGGGATAGGACAGCAAGCAGGTTCTTTTCATCAATATATATTTAGTCTAATCCTTATAGGGGTTGTTCACCTTTGAGTTAACTTTTAGTAGAGAGTAATATTCTCTAATAGACAATTTGCAATTGGTCTTCATTTTTTATTATTTGTGGTATGTGAATTATCTCTATTTTTTTGTTCAGGAACTCTCCAGTTTGGAATTTCAGCAGTTATCTGGTTGCTACGGTTCAAATGACCTTAGCAACCGGGAAGTGGTTTGAATGAGAGACGGGTATATGAATAGGAAAGGGCCTGGATAGAAATATAAGTAATAAAAGGTAACAATGACAATGAAATTGCCTCACAGAGCAATAGGTTTTTGGCTGTGGGGGTCACCCCCAAATAATTAAAAAATAATTAGAAAAATTAAAAAAATAGATAATGAAGACCAATTGAAAAGTTGGTTAGAATTGGGCATTCTATAACATACTAAAAGTTAATGTATGCAATTCATTAGGGTGCAGGTAGGGGGAGTTTTAAGTGTATGGAGCATATTCTCGGCAAGTGTTTTTTGGCTTGCCGAAAATACGCACCATACGCTACATGGGGCATTAGCCTAAAGGTGAACCGCCCCTTTAACTTATCAATATTTATTCTTAGATTCTGCCTTTGGCCACTAGGTGGAGCAGTCAAAGAAAGCTAACGGGAGACAAGAGAAAACAAAATATTGGAATATGGCACTGCTGCAAAGATTCGGGCAGCCCCGGACACCCAAGTCTGCTACTGCCTCAGCAATAAGTGCCAGCCTATGGGCAGCAGGGTCACTAGCCCTACATTTTTTGTTTACTTTTCCATTAAAGGGCAAGTTTTACTTTTCTTTTAAAAAGAAAATGACATAGGTTGTAAAAAATTAGGGACCTGGCATTCCTTGGGGGAGGGTCTTATTGGTTGGTGGCAGCGTTTCATTAGCACTTATGGAGTAAGTGTGCTGGCACGGCAGGTAGAAAGTGGTACTGCAAGTCACATGGTATTTTTTTCAGCTTCAATAACTTTTGAACTTTACACCCTTAATTGGTTTGTTACAAGGCAAGGGGCTGCTATCTTGCTTCCTAGGTACTGGGGGGGGGGTAATAAAAATCAATAGGGCATGTAATGAGGGTCCTGCAAGCCTGGGTTTCCTAACAAACACATGCTAAATAATGCACAGCTTGGTGCCAGTGGGGTCAGTATAGCCCTGCTAATTACCCTTGTTATGAGTCATGGGAGGCAATTAGCTTTAGCGATCACTGATTGACTGCCCTGATAGTCAGCCCTACTGCCTGTGTTGCATTATGCGGATTTAGTTAATTGCATTATTGGCCACTTTTCAGCTTAGACTCCCTTCTGCCCATTATGTTATCATTAGAGCAAAGTGTCAGCCACTAGCGGAGTGGACATCCTGTCAGCAGGGGTCACTTGAGATAAAAGGGAAATAAAGTCTACCCACAA
The DNA here is from genome assembly GCF_000004195.4 of Xenopus tropicalis. NCBI lineage: Eukaryota > Metazoa > Chordata > Amphibia > Anura > Pipidae > Xenopus > Xenopus tropicalis. The sequence continues at coordinate 142,428,498 of NC_030679.2, read as the reverse complement.
ATGTTAGAGTCTTTCATGCCCTGCAGGCTTGGGGCGAGCAGGGAGTTATGTGGCTTCTAGAACCCAGCCAGACCCGGACTGGCAATCTGTGGGTTCAGGCAAATGCCAGAGGGGCTGCTGTAAGGTGCCATAGTCACTCACTATTTATTGGGCCTATGGGGGGCTGTTTGGGCCTCTGGGTACTGAAAATCAGGCCCGGACTGGCAATCTGTGGGTTCAGGCAAATGCCAGAGGGGCTGCTGTAAGGTGCCATAGTCACTCACTATTTATTGGGCCTATGGGGGGCTGTTTGGGCCTCTGGGTTCTGAAAATCAGGCCCGGACTGGCAATCTGTGGGTTCAGGCAAATGCCAGGGGGGCTGCTGTAAGGTGCCATAGACACTCACTATTTATTGGGCCTATGGGGGGGCTGTTTGTGCCTCTGGGTACTGAAAATCAGGCCCAGACTGGCAATCTGTGGGTTCAGGCAAATGCCAGAGGGGCTGCTGTAAGGTGCCATAGACACTCACTATTTATTGGGCCTATGGGGGGGCTGTTTGGGCCTCTGGGTACTGAAAATCAGGCCCGGACTGGCAATCTGTGGGTTCAGGCAAATGCCAGAGGGGCTGCTGTAAGGTGCCATAGACACTCACTATTTATTGGGCCTATGGGGGGGCTGTTTGGGCCTCTGGGTACTGAAAATCAGGCCCGGACTGGCAATCTGTGGGTTCAGGCAAATGCCAGAGGGGCTGCTGTAAGGTCTCTGTGTATTTGAAATGTCAGGTCTGATTGCATTGCATTGGTGGCCAGGGTCCCTTAAAAGCACCAGTGGCCAGTGCCCCCTAAATGCACTGGTAGCCTGGACCCCCTAAAAGCATTGGTGGCCGGGGGTGGCATTGGTGGCCAGGGATGGCATTGGTGGCCAGGAGTAGCATTGGTGGCCAGGGATGGCATTGGTGGCCAGGGGTAGCATTGGTGGCCAGGGGTAGCATTGGTGGCCAGGAGGTAGCATTGGTGGCCAGGAGTAGCATTGGTGGCCAGGGGTAGCATTGGTGGCCAGGGGTAGCATTGGTGGCCAGGGGTAGCATTGGTGGCCAGGGGTAGCATTGGTGGCCAGGGGTAAATAGGGGCCACAGCTAACCAGAAAAGTTTAGCACAACCAGGCCCACCTTAAAAGTAGAAATTCTCCGGGCCTGGGATGACTGTCCCCCCTTTGCCCCCCCCCCAGGCACCCCCCTAATGAAAGCTCTAAGGCTAAAGGCACATGTAGCGTTTCTGTGCTGGCTGAAACCCTGGCAGGACGCGCAGGGGTGTATCGGCCATGTACCCAGTGGGATTTAGAAGAGATACTTTACAATTTGCCGGAGGAAGGTTCCACGTTTAGAGGTAACCGTGACGGAACACGAGCCGCGCCACCGTGTAATTTCAATACACAAGAGAGGAGGCCATGATTAGAAGGAGGGCATCCTTTGGGGGTATTGTCGGAAACCTGCCGGCAGCGCCGTGTATAATAAGTAACGCTAGGTACCCATAACTGTAATTACCAGCAGTGTATAATCATACGGGGCCGCCTCGGAAACATTACGCACACGGCTGCCAAAACATGATAAATGCATTTATACATGCACCCCATATCCATTGCCCTCTTTATCTATATATATCTACCTATCTATATATATCTACCTATCTATCTATCTTATCTATCTCTACCTATATTCATACCTTCCAACTTTCCCAATTCTCGATTGTAACAGTTCAGCCCCATCCCTGGATTCTTACTGAAAAGTCCCTTTGATCTCCTGCACTGAATGCTAACAAAAAGATACAAAGTTTCTCGAACTTAATTAGATAAGTAGCGTTTGGCAGAGCACAGACTACTCCCCACCTACACTGAGATACAGTTGTAACTAATAAGCTAAACAGGTCTCTTGGGGGAACTGAGACTCACAGCTTAAAGGGCAACTTCACCTTCATTAGCAAAACTGTAATAACACATAAAACAAGACCCTCAAAACTCCCGGAATTGTGTTCAAACTTTACATAACCTGTCAAATGTTGTAAAATGGGAGTGGAACTTAGGGGGTGTGGTTGCAAAAATGGGTGTGGTCAAACATGTTTTCACCACCCACCATTTATTTTTCTCCATCTTTGCACATTTCAAATGTTGGGGAGGTATCCATCTATCTATCTATCTATGTATCTATCTATCTATGTATATATGTATCTATCTATCTATCTATCTATCTATGTATCTATCTATCTAGCTATGTATCCATCTATCTATGTATCTATGTATGTATATATGTATCTATCTATCTATCTAGCTATGTATCTATGTATGTATGTATCTATCTATCTATGTATGTATCTATGTATTTATCTATCTAGCTATGTATCTATCTAGCTAGCTATGTATGTATGTATCTATCTAGCTGTCTATCTATGTATCTATCTATCTATGTATGTATCTATCTATCTATCTATCTATCTATCTATCTATCTAGCTATGTATCTATCTATCTAGCTATGTATGTATCTATCTATCTAGCTGTCTATCTATGTATCTATCTATCTATGTATGTATCTATGTATTTATCTATCTAGCTATGTATCTATCTATCTATGTATGTATCTATCTATGTATTTATCTATCTAGCTATGTATCTATCTATCTATCTAGCTGTCTATCTATGTATCTATCTATCTATCTATCTATCTATGTATCTATCTATCTAGCTATGTATCTATCTATCTAACTATGTATGTATTTATATATCTGTCTATCTATGTATCTATCTATCTATCTATCTATGTATGTATCTATGTATTTATCTATCTAGCTATGTATTTATCTATCTAGCTATGTATCTATCTATCTATGTATGTATCTATCTATGTATTTATCTATCTAGCTATGTATCTATCTATCTAGCTATGTATGTATCTATCTATCTGTCTATCTATGTATCTATCTATCTATGTATGTATCTATCTATGTATGTATCTATCTAGCTGTCTATCTATCTATCTATCTATCTATCTATGTATCTATCTATTTAGCTGTCTATCTATCTATCTATCTATCTATCTATCTATCTATCTATCTATCTATCTATCTATCTATCTATCTAGCTATGTATGTATCTATCTATTTAGCTGTCTATCTATCTATCTATCTATCTATCTATCTATCTATCTATCTATCTATATATCGATCTAGGGTTGGACTGGGCCAGAAAAAAAACTCAGTGGTCCCTGGCCCTCATGGGCCCCTACCAGCCCCCCACTGCCCTCCCCCAATTGCGGGGGAAGTATGAGGTAAGTGGGGGGAGGCGCTGGCGGTGAGTGGGCAGTTGGGGCCCCTGGAGTAACAGGAGACGGGGCAATGGGGATATTGGGAGCCCAATCTGAAATCCAGGCCTGTTTGAACCACTTGCCTTTCTTTCTGCCCCTTTGCCAAATTGCAATATAAAAATCAATCTTGTTGTTGGAAGGGACGGGGTCACTGACCCTGGCAACCAAAACACTGCCATTCTGTGAGGTCACAATTGTCAGACTTTTTTTATCACCATATTCCAGTACATCCCTCAAACCGCTGGCTTATAGGTAAATTGGCCCCTAGCAACCAGCTTGCTGCTAAAATGCAAAACAGCATTGAACAAAAAAAGCTTCATTCTTATAAAAAAGCGCAAAACATATCTCAGAATATTACTGTTACTTCATTCTAAACGTCCCTTTGAATAGCAATCTATCTGGAAGGTATCTGAGCCGGTTACGGAGCAGCTACCGTCTGTCAGTAATACGTTTTAATCCTTCGGACGATCGCTAATTCTATTACGCGTTACACACCTACAAGGCAGCCAATCAGCGCCCCCTATTAGAAGGCAGCCAATCAGCAACCCATGTTACAAGGCAGCCAATCAGCAACCCCTGTTACAAGGCAGCCAATCAGCAACCCCTGTTACAAGGCAGCCAATCAGCAACCCCTATTACAAGCCACTGCCACGCCCTCCCTCCACCGTCCTCCTGTTGTCCAATCAGTTGTACGGCCCGACCTCTAACTCATATACGTCACGCCGCCGGCCCCTCCTTCCACAAGTCAGAGAGGGGGCGTGTTCAGTACTTGGTGACCGCGTCCTACCTGACCGTCACAAGGCCGGAAATCGTCCAGCCAATGAAAACGCGCAGGAAATGGGAAGAAGCGCACGGCCACGCCCTTTCCTACTGTGCGTGTGGAACCGTGCGCGTCCCCGCGGTGGGGGATTGGAGCGCGTACACACAGAGCAAGCGGAGGAGCTTGGAACATGGGGGAGAGGGCGGGAACCCGGTGAGTATTTGACTCTGTGAGGGGGAACTTATATACTGCGCCTTTCCCTGTATGTCTCTGTGTGTATGTGTCGCCTTGCCATTCACCCTGCTCACTGTCTGCCTGCCTAGTAGCCTCTATATACTGTGTATGTTACCCACACACTGACTGGTATACGGGCACTGTATATACTGTGTGTATAGGTACTGTTACCCACACACTGACTGGTATACGGGCACTGTATATACTGTGTGTATAGGTACTGTTACCCACACACTGACTGGTATACGGGCACTGTATATACTGTGTGTATAGGTACTGTTACCCACACACTGACTGGTATACGGGCACTGTATATACTGTGTATCGGTACTGTTACCCACACACTGACTGGTATACGGGCACTGTATATACTGTGTGTATCGGTACTGTTACCCACACACTGACTGGTATACGGGCACTGTATATACTGTGTATCGGTACTGTTACCCACACACTGACTGGTATACGGGCACTGTATATACTGTGTGTATCGGTACTGTTACCCACACACTGACTGGTATACGGGCACTGTATATACTGTGTATAGGTACTGTTACCCACACACTGACTGGTATACGGGCACTGTATATACTGTGTATCGGTACTGTTACCCACACACTGACTGGTATACGGGCACTGTATATACTGTGTATAGGTACTGTTACCCACACACTGACTGGTATACGGGCACTGTATATACTGTGTGTATAGGTACTGTTACCCACACACTGACTGGTATACGGGCACTGTATATACTGTGTATCGGTACTGTTACCCACACACTGACTGGTATACGGGCACTGTATATACTGTGTGTATCGGTACTGTTACCCACACACTGACTGGTATACGGGCACTGTATATACTGTGTATCGGTACTGTTACCCACACACTGACTGGTATACGGGCACTGTATATACTGTGTGTATCGGTACTGTTACCCACACACTGACTGGTATACGGGCACTGTATATACTGTGTATAGGTACTGTTACCCACACACTGACTGGTATACGGGCACTGTATATACTGTGTATCGGTACTGTTACCCACACACTGACTGGTATACGGGCACTGTATATACTGTGTATAGGTACTGTTACCCACACACTGACTGGTATACGGGCACTGTATATACTGTGTATCGGTACTGTTACCCACACACTGACTGGTATACGGGCACTGTATATACTGTGTGTATCGGTACTGTTACCCACACACTGACTGGTATACGGGCACTGTATATACTGTGTATCGGTACTGTTACCCACACACTGACTGGTATACGGGCACTGTATATACTGTGTATAGGTACTGTTACCCACACACTGACTGGTATACGGGCACTGTATATACTGTGTGTATAGGTACTGTTACCCACACACTGACTGGTATACGGGCACTGTATATACTGTGTATCGGTACTGTTACCCACACACTGACTGGTATACGGGCACTGTATATACTGTGTATCGGTACTGTTACCCACACACTGACTGGTATACGGGCACTGTATATACTGTGTATCGGTACTGTTACCCACACACTGACTGGTATACGGGCACTGTATATACTGTGTGTATCGGTACTGTTACCCACACACTGACTGGTATACGGGCACTGTATATACTGTGTGTATCGGTACTGTTACCCACACACTGACTGGTATACGGGCACTGTATATACTGTGTGTATCGGTACTGTTACCCACACACTGACTGGTATACGGGCACTGTATATACTGTGTATAGGTACTGTTACCCACACACTGACTGGTATACGGGCACTGTATATACTGTGTGTATAGGTACTGTTACCCACACACTGACTGGTATACGGGCACTGTATATACTGTGTATAGGTACTTTTACCCACACACTGACTGGTATACGGGCACTGTATATACTGTGTGTATCGGTACTGTTACCCACACACTGACTGGTATACGGGCACTGTATATACTGTGTATCGGTACTGTTACCCACACACTGACTGGTATACGGGCACTGTATATACTGTGTATAGGTACTGTTACCCACACACTGACTGGTATACGGGCACTGTATATACTGTGTGTATAGGTACTGTTACCCACACGCTGACTGGTATACGGGCACTGTATATACTGTGTGTATAGGTACTGTTACCCACACGCTGACTGGTATACGGGCACTGTATATACTGTGTGTATAGGTACTGTTACCCACACGCTGACTGGTATACGGGCACTGTATATACTGTGTGTATAGGTACTGTTACCCACACGCTGACTGGTATACGGGCACTGTATATACTGTGTGTATAGGTACTGTTACCCACACGCTGACTGGTATACGGGCACTGTATATACTGTGTATAGGTACTGTTACCCACACACTGACTGGTATACGGGCACTGTATATACTGTGTATAGGTACTGTTACCCACACACTGACTGGTATACGGGCACTGTATATACTGTGTGTATCGGTACTGTTACCCACACACTGACTGGTATACGGGCACTGTATATACTGTGTGTATCGGTACTGTTACCCACACACTGACTGGTATACGGGCACTGTATATACTGTGTGTATCGGTACTGTTACCCACACACTGACTGGTATACGGGCACTGTATATACTGTGTGTATCTGTACTGTTACCCACACACTGACTGGTATACGGGCACTGTATATACTGTGTATAGGTACTGTTACCCACACACTGACTGGTATACGGGCACTGTATATACTGTGTGTATAGGTACTGTTACCCACACACTGACTGGTATACGGGCACTGTATATACTGTGTGTATAGGTACTGTTACCCACACACTGACTGGTATACGGGCACTGTATATACGGTGTATAGGTACTGTTACCCACACACTGACTGGTATACGGGCACTGTATATACTGTGTATTAGTACTGTTACCCACACACTGACTGGTATACGGGCACTGTGTATACTGTGTGTATAGGTACTGTTACCCACACACTGACTGGTATACGGGCACTGTATATACTGTGTATAGGTACTGTTACCCACACACTGACTGGTATACGGGCACTGTATATACGGTGTATAGGTACTGTTACCCACACACTGACTGGTATACGGGCACTGTATATACTGTGTGTATAGGTACTGTTACCCACACACTGACTGGTATACGGGCACTGTATATACTGTGTGTATAGGTACTGTTACCCACACACTGACTGGTATACGGGCACTGTATATACTGTGTATCGGTAATGTTACCCACACGCTGACTGGTATACGGGCACTGTATATACTGTGTGTATCGGTACTGTTACCCACACGCTGACTGGTATACGGGCACTGTATATACTGTGTATAGGTACTGTTACCCACACACTGACTGGTATACGGGCACTGTATATACTGTGTATAGGTACTGTTACCCACACACTGACTGGTATACGGGCACTGTATATACTGTGTGTATAGGTACTGTTACCCACACACTGACTGGTATACGGGCACTGTATATACTGTGTATAGGTACTGTTACCCACACGCTGACTGGTATACGGGCACTGTATATACTGTGTGTATCGGTACTGTTACCCACACGCTGACTGGTATACGGGCACTGTATATACTGTGTATAGGTACTGTTACCCACACACTGACTGGTATACGGGCACTGTATATACTGTGTATAGGTACTGTTACCCACACACTGACTGGTATACGGGCACTGTATATACTGTGTATAGGTACTGTTACCCACACACTGACTGGTATATGGGCACTGTATATACTGTGTGTATAGGTACTGTTACCCACACACTGACTGGTATACGGGCACTGTATATACTGTGTGTATAGGTACTGTTACCCACACACTGACTGGTATATGGGCACTGTATATACTGTGTGTATAGGTACTGTTACCCACACACTGACTGGTATACGGGCACTGTATATACTGTGTATAGGTACTGTTACCCACACACTGACTGGTATAAGGGCACTGTATATACTGTGTGTATCGGTACTGTTACCCACACACTGACTGGTATACGGGCACTGTATATACTGTGTGTATCGGTACTGTTACCCACACACTGACTGGTATACGGGCACTGTATATACTGTGTGTATTGGTACTGTTACCCACACGCTGACTGGTATATGGGCACTTTGGTGTTTCAGCAGCTATTTGGTTGCTAGGGTCCAAGTTACCTTAGCAACCAGGGAGTGGTTTGGATGAGAGACTGGTATATGAATAGGAGAGGGGCTAAATAGAAAGATACAAAAAGTAACAATAACAGTAAAACTGGAGCCTCACAGAGCAATAGTTTCTATTCGCTGCTGGGGTCAGTGACCCCCATTTGCAAGGTGGAGTGAGTCAGAACAGGGAGGCAAATATTTTAAAAACTATAAGAAATAAATAATGAAGACCAAATGAAAAGTTGCTTAGAATTAGCTTCCTGGGGCAGCTCCATCCCAATGGAAGCCTTAGGCAAATATAGCCCCCAGTGGGAGGGTTTATGGCCACTATAATGTCCAAGAGCATTTCAGAATTAATTGTTAATAGTCAATTTAATAAAGTCAGGGATGTTGGATAATCAGTTATAATATTTAATTGAGATCCTATATGGAAAGCTGGGTGTGGAAGTGGTTCTTGAGAGTATAATTGAGTGCAGATTACTGATTGTTCCAACTGTGCCTGCTGATTGGAAGGAATTTTCTTCCTTGGTCTTGGCGCAAATTAACGGGCAACTTCAGAATAAATTTACCCCCCTATGTAATAAGAGGCACTAAGTTAGCTCAGGAGCAGTAACCCATAGCAACCAATAATATGTTTGCTTTTAAACAGGTGACCACTAGATACTGATTGGTTGCTATGGGTTACTGCTCCTGGGCAAACTTAGTACCTTTTATTACATAACCCCCTTAGTCTTTAAAGGGGTTGCTCACCATTGAGTCAACTTTTAGTGTGTTGTAGAGAGTTATATTCTAAGACAGTTTGCAGTGGGTCTTGATTAAAATACCACAAACAATACATTATCAGGAACTCTCCGGTTTGGAATTTCAGCTGTCATCTGGTTGCTAGGGTCCAGGTTACCCTAGCAACCAGGGAGTTGTTTGAATGAGAGACAGGTATAGGAATAGGGGAGAGGCCTGAATAGAAAAGAAAGTTACAAAAAGTAACGATAACAATAGAACTGGAGCCTCACAGAGCAATAGGTTTTTGGCTGCCGGGGTCAGTGACCCCCATTTGAAAGCTGGAAAGAGTTAGAAGAAGAAGGCTAATAATTAAATAGGTGAACTGCTCCTTTAAAGGCGCTATGATCCCTTGCTGTGTATAAACAGATGCCCTGGGGTTTGTGGCTGAGGCTTTGTTATCAGCTCGGCAGCTTCTCCCTTTATCTGTTGCAATCAATGGCCGCCCTATCTCCTGGGCCCAGCTGTACTCTAGCAGCGGCACGCGCCTTACCTCAAATACCCATAAACCCATAGTTTCATCACAGGGCGTCTCTCACCACCCTCACAGGACTGACACCCCAAAATGGCCTCTACCTGAACTGAAAAGACAGCAGGGTTGGCAGCTTCCATGTCTGTCCACTCTACTTCCTGTTTCCTGTCATTTGACAGGAAGTATCCTTATTAGTAAAAGCCAAGGTGTTGATACAAAGATGGAGGTGATTTTTGGGAGGCTTTTGGCCAGGGCCGGTGATGTCCTGACTGCCCCATCCCCCCCCAACTGGCAACTCAAGTTCCCTATCTGTATGTTTGCACTGTATCACTCATTAACTTTGTGTGTTCTGTCATGTTTTTCTTCTGATCTCCAAAAGTGCCCATATTTACATTTTATTTGCTTATGTTTAAATATGCAAACACGCCCCTGTTCCATGTCCATAAGAAAAAATTCCAATTCCTTTTCTATCTTGTTAGTTGAGCAAAATAAACTTTATAAACTTCATTTACAGTAGGGGGTACATTATCCCTTATAATACATGAGTGATACTCAGAGTTCCCTGTATAACTCAGCCTGCAGCCTTGTGCCTTTATATGGGGGGCACAGAACCCCTCAGTGACTGCTAATATCCTTATCATTTACAGTAGGGGGTACATTATCCCTTATAATACATGAGTGATACTCAGAGTTCCCTGTATAACTCAGCCTGCAGCCTTGTGCCTTTATATGGGGGGCACAGAACCCCTCAGTGACTGCTAATATCCTTATCATTTACAGTAGGGGGTACATTATCCCTTATAATACATGAGTGATACTCAGAGTTCCCTGTATAACTCAGCCTGCAGCCTTGTGCCTTTATATGGGGGGCACAGAACCCCTCAGTGACTGCTAATATCCTTATCATTTACAGTAGGGGGTACATTATCCCTTATAATACATGAGTGATACTCAGAGTTCCCTGTATAACTCAGCCTGCAGCCTTGTGCCTTTATATGGGCACAGAACCCCTCAGTGACTGCTAATATCCTTATCATTTACAGTAGGGGGTACATTATCCCTTATAATACATGAGTGATGCTCAGAGTTCCCTGTATAACCTGGTGGAGCCTGGGGATGATGATGCATAGCTCTACATATAGGCAGCTTGCGTATAAAAGGCAGGGACGACCAATCAGTGGTGAGATGGCTAAGGCCTTTACTGTTTGGGCTGAGCTCTTACAGAGGTGAAGAAGCAGCAAGAAGAATAATGACATATATCTGTGTGACCTGACAGACTATATGTATCTCCCTGCTGCACGTATTTAGCCTTCCTTTGACGTAGGAGTTCTGGTATTTATTGCAGCATCAGGCCTGTTGCGCTTAGGCGTCTTTTATCTCTTCTCTAAACAGAGCCCTGCCCGCTCATGCTATTCACTGGAGCCTTAGATAGTACATCTTTATGATCAGCCCCTTAAGAACCCTGCTGGCCCTTTAGCCTGTGTACGGGCCCTTGGGGTAGCCCTGCCCAACCAATTTCTGTCTTTTGTTTTTTAAAGGGAACCCGACAACCAGTCATAAAAAGCTGTATAGGTATAGGATCCCTTATCCAGAAACCTATTATCCAGAAAGTTCCAAATTACTAGAAGGCTATCTTCCATAGACTCCATTATAAGCAAATAAATCTAATTTTTAAAATTGATTCCCCTTTCTCTGTAATAATAAAACAGTACCTGTACTTGATCCCAACTAAGATATAATTACCCCTTATTGGGGGCAGAACAGTCCTATTGGGTTTATTTAATGGTTAAATGATTCCCTTTTCTCTGTAATAATAAAACAGTACCTGTACTTGATCCCAACTAAGATATAATTACCCCTTATTGGGGCAGAACAGCCCTATTGGGTTTATTTCATGGTTAAATGATTCCCTTTTCTCTGTAATAATAAAACAGTACTTGTACTTGATCCCAACTAAGATATAATTACCCATTATTGGGGCAGAACAGCCCTATTGGGTTTATTTAATGGTTAAATGATTCCCTTTTCTCTGTAATAATAAAACAGTACTTGTACTTGATCCCAACTAAGATATAATTACCCCTTATTGGGGGCAGAACAGTCCTATTGGGTTTATTTAATGGTTAAATGATTCCCTTTTCTCTGTAATAATAAAACAGTACCTGTACTTGATCCCAACTAAGATATAATTACCCCTTATTGGGGGCAGAACAGCCCTATTGGGTTTATTTAATGGTTAAATGATTCCCTTTTCTCTGTAATAATAAAACAGTACCTGTACTTGATCCCAACTAAGATATAATTACCCCTTATTGGGGCAGAACAGCCCTATTAGGTTTATTTAATGGTTAAATGATTCCCTTTTCTCTGTAATAATAAAACAGTACTTGTACTTGATCCCAACTAAGATATAATTACCCCTTATTGGGGCAGAACAGCCCTATTGGGTTTATTTCATGGTTAAATGATTCCCTTTTCTCTGTAATAATAAAACAGTACCTGTACTTGATCCCAACTAAGATATAATTACCCCTTATTGTGGCAGAACAGCCCTATTGGGTTTATTTCATGGTTAAATGATTCCCTTTTCTCTGTAATAATAAAACAGTATCTGTATTTGATCCCAACTAAGAGATAATTACCCCTTATTGGGGGGCAGAACAGCCCTATTGGGTTTATTTAATGGTTAAATGATTCCCTTTTCTCTGTAATAATAAAACAGTACCTGTACTTGATCCCAACTAAGATATAATTACCCCTTATTGGGGGCAGAACAGCCCTATTGGGTTTATTTAATGGTTAAATGATCCCCTTTTCTCTGTAATAATAAAACAGTAACTGTACTTGATCCCAACTAAGATATAATTACCCCTTATTGGGGGCAGAACAGCCCTATTGGGTTTATTTAATGGTTAAATGATTCCCTTTTCTCTGTAATAATAAAACAGTACCTGTACTTGATCCCAACTAAGATATAATTACCCCTTATTGGGGCAGAACAGCCCTATTGGGTTTATTTAATGGTTAAATGATTCCCTTTTCTCTGTAATAATAAAACAGTACCTGTACTTGATCCCAACTAAGATATAATTACCCCTTATTGGGGCAGAACAGCCCTATTGGGTTTATTTAATGGTTAAATGATCCCCTTTTCTCTGTAATAATAAAACAGTACCTGTACTTGATCCCAACTAAGATATAATTACCCCTTATTGGGGGCAGAACAGCCCTATTGGGTTTTTTTAATGGTTAAATGATTCCCTTTTCTCTGTAATAATAAAACAGTACCTGTACTTGATCCCAACTAAGATATAATTACCCCTTATTGGGGCAGAACAGCCCTATTGGGTTTATTTAATGGTTAAATGATTCCCTTTTCTCTGTAATAATAAAACAGTACCTGTACTTGATCCCAACTAAGATATAATTACCCCTTATTGGGGCAGAACAGCCCTATTGGGTTTATTTAATGGTTAAATGATTCCCTTTTCTCTGTAATAATAAAACAGTACCTGTACTTGATCCCAACTAAGATATAATTACCCCTTATTGGGGCAGAACAGCCCTATTGGGTTTATTTAATAGTTAAATGATTCCCTTTTCTCTGTAATAATAAAACAGTACCTGTACTTGATCCCAACTAAGATATAATTACCCCTTATTGGGGCAGAACAGCCCTATTGGGTTTATTTCATGGTTAAATGATTCCCTTTTCTCTGTAATAATAAAACAGTACCTGTACTTGATCCCAACTAAGATATAATTACCCCTTATTGGGGGCAGAACAGCCCTATTGGGTTTATTTAATAGTTAAATGATTCCCTTTTCTCTGTAATAATAAAACAGTACCTGTACTTGATCCCAACTAAGATATAATTACCCCTTATTGGGGGCAGAACAAGTCTAATGGGTTTATTCAATATTTAAGTTATTCTTAGCAGACTTAATTTATGGCGATCCAAATTATGGCAAGATCCCTTATCTGGAAAACCCCAGGCCCCGAGCATTTTGGATAATGGGTCCCATATCTGTATCCTTTCAAAATTAAACATGAAATCCAAATCTTTTTTTTTTTTATTAAATCATCCATACCTGTTATAAATGTATTTAAAAATCTGAGATGTCAATCATATATTGCCTGCCCCGCCTCTATGCCTGCGGCATAGAGGCGGGGCAGGCAATATACGATTGACATCTCAGATTTTTAATTACTATTACATTAACATTCCATTTAGCATTTTCCTAGATGGCAAATGCTTAATAGTTTGGGCTGATACCAAAATTGCCTTAATAACAGTGCCCACAAAATGGCGCCGGCCTGCTGGCTGTGAGTGTAAATTCTAATACTGATGGGGAAAAAAATTCAATAACTTATATAGCGTAAGTAAAGTTTCTTTTGCTCTACTAACCTGATATAAAGGGATTTGGAATTATTTCTTAGGGTGACAGTTCCCCTTTAATCAAGGTTTTCTAATTTTTTTGGTGCCTTGTATAAATGTGTAATGATGATAGCCGGGATCAGTGCTTGCTTAATTAGAGATAATAAGCTCCGTATAATGAGCGCCCTCCTTTCCCTAATTACTGCCTTTGTCCCACGGGGCAGGGGGGGGAGGGGTATTTAACCGCACCTCTGATTACATAACTTTCCCTCCTCCCACAGTTGCTCGGAGACATAGAATTGAGTATAAAGTAAACGATTTGCTACAGATGAGGAAAACTAAGGTTTTTGACATAAACCCTGTTTGCAGCCCTCAGGTTGCTAGGGTTCCAGTTACCTTAGCAACCAGGGAGTGGATGGAAAGAGAGACAGGAATATGACTAGAAGAGGGGCCTGAATAGTAAGAAAAAGTAACGATAAAACTGTAGCCTCATAGAGCAATAAGGGAAAGAGGCAGATGAAGGCAAATAATTCATAAGCTAGAATAAATAATAAAATAATATATATATAATATAATGAAGACCAATTGAAAAGGTGTTTAGAACTGACCATTCTATAACATATTACAAGTGAATTTACAGTGAAGCACCCCTTTAAAGGGGTTGTCCACCTTTGAGTTTTAGTATGATGTAGAGAGTGCTATTCTGAGACAATTTGCAATTGGTCTTCATTTTTTATTTGTAGTTTTTTTTAGTGTTCGGCAACTTGGAATTTCAGCAGCTAATTGGTTGCTAGGATCCGCATTACCTTAGCAACTAGGGTGTGGTTTGAATGAAAGACTGATATATATAATTAGGGGAGGGCCTGAATAGATAAATAAGTAATATAAAACTGGAGCCTCACAGAGCAATAGATTTTTGGCTGCCGGGGGTCAGTGACCCCCCCGTTTGAAAGCTGGAAAGAGTTTGAAAAAGAAGGGACAGGCCATCTCCCATAGACTCCATTATAAGCAAATAATTTTAATTTTTCAACATGATTTCCTTTTGTCTCTGTAATAATAAAACAGTACCTGTACTTGATCCCAACTAAGATACAATTACCCCTTATTGGGGGCAGAACAGCCCTATTGGGTTTATTTAATGGTTAAATGATTCCCTTTTCTCTGTAATAATAAAACAGTCCCTGTACTTGATCCCAACTAAGATATAATTACCCCTTATTGGGGACAGAACAGCCCTATTGGGTTTATTTAATGGTTAAATGATTCCCTTTTCTCTGTAATAATAAAACAGTACCTGTACTTGATCCCAACTAAGATATAATTACCCCTTATTGGGGACAGAACAGCCCTATTGGGTTTATTTAATGGTTAAATGATTCCCTTTTCTCTGTAATAATAAAACAGTACCTGTACTTGATCCCAACTAAGATATAATTACCCCTCATTGGGGGCAGAACAGCTGTATTGGGTTTATTTAATGGTTAAATGATTCCCTTTTCTCTGTAATAATAAAACAGTACCTGTACTTGATCCTAACTAAGATATAATTACCCCTTATTGGGGCAGAACAGCCCTATTGGGTTTATTTTATGGTTAAATGATTCCCTTTTCTCTGTAATAATAAAACAGTACCTGTACTTGATCCCAACTAAGATATAATTACCCCTTATTGGGGCAGAACAGCCCTATTGGGTTTATTTAATGGTTAAATGATTCCCTTTTCTCTGTAATAATAAAACAGTACCTGTACTTGATCCCAACTAAGATATAATTACCCCTTATTGGGGGCAGAACAGCCCTATTGGGTTTATTTCATGGTTAAATGATTCCCTTTTCTCTTATCTGGAAAACCCCAGGTCCTCAGCATTCTGGATAATGGGTCCCATACCAGCAATGAAGACCAGTTGAAAAGTTGCTTAGCATTGGCCATTCTATAACATACTAAAAGTTAACCTTAAGGTGAACTTCCCCTTTAAATAGAGAATTAATTTGAATTGAAATGAATTGAATTGGATGTAAGCAGTGAAGCCTTGCCATACGTATAGCCGGGGTTAGATCCCCTTTACAGTAAGTTGGGGCAGTCCGTGCCAAGGGAGCTCACAGGCTGTGTAACTATTTACTGTCAGGGCTCGGCAGGCAGGAAGCGTGGCTCGTTGCGGAAGAGCTTACAACTTATTCAGATTTGTGGTTTGTCGTTTTGTGTCCTTTTTCGGGCAATATACAGGCTCCCGTGTAGGGGGGGGAGGGGGGCGACTGCAAAATCTACAATGTGTACGTGCCGAGCGCTCACTGCTTTTTGCGCTCTCCAATGAGACTGCTCAATACAGCATGGAGCAAATGGGGCCCTCCAGCTATTTCTTTGTGCCGTGGCTATTGGCCAGTTGGGCTGCAGCTCGTCATCACTGGTTCTGCAGGTCGGGCCCGACTAACAGAACAGTAGAAAGGTTCAGACAGACTGACTGGTCACATGATGTAAAGTATTGACCAGTATGGCAGGTATGAGCCTTAAAGGGCAAGTAATCCACGTGAGATAACCTTGTAATGAATATCAGTAGCCCATATCCCTTTGGCTGTTGTCTAACGTCTCCGTTTACAGCAGCAATTTCTCAGGCTTTTCTTTGCTAAGACCTTTACGGGCCAATCCTCGCCCACGCCCCGGCCTCTCCCTCTTGTCAGCGCAGATATATTTAGGCTTATAGGCGTACGGCAGTGAAAGTAAGCGCCGGAGTATGTGAACTCATTCAAGGGGTGGCTTCACCTTTAACTTAACCTTTAGCTTGCTGAAGAATGGCCAATTCTAAGCCACTTTTCAATTGGTCTTCATTATTTGTTAAAGTTTTTCTCCTTCCAGCTCAATGGGGGGTCACTGACCCCGGCAACCAAAAAACTATTGCTCTGTGAGGCTCCAGTTTTATTGTTACTTTTTATTTCTTTCTTTTCTATTCAGGCCTCCCTCCTATACATATACCAGTTTCTTGTCCAAACCACTCCTTGGTTGCCAAGTTAATTTGGACCCTAGCAACCAAAAAGCTATTGCTCTGTGAGGCTCCAGTTTTATTGTTATTGTTACTTTTTATTACTTTCTTTTCTATTCAGGCCTCCCTCCTATACATATACCAGTCTCTTGTCCAAACCACTCCTTGGTTGCCAAGGTAATTTGGACCCTAGCAACCAAAAAGCTATTGCTCTGTGTGGCTCCAGTTTTATTGTTATTACTAGTTTTTATTACCTTTCTTTTCTATTCTGGCCTCTCCTATTCATATACCAGTCTCTTGTCCAAACCACCCCTTGGTTGCTAAGGTAATTTGGACCCTAGCAACCAAAAAGCTATTTCTCTTTGAGGCTCCAGTTTTATTGTTATTGTTACTTTTTATAACCTTCTTTTCTATTCAAGCCTCTCTCCTATACATATACCAGTCTCTTGTCTAAACCACTTCTTGGTTGCTAAGGTAATTTAGAACCCCAGCAACCAAATAGCTGCTGAAACTGGAGAGCTGCTAAACTGAAAATCAAATAACTTAAAAATGGCAAATAATAAAAAAATGCAGACCAATTGCAAATTGTCTCAGAATTTCACTCTCTACATTTAACTCAAAGGTGAACATTCCCTTTCAGTCATCGTTACACGTGAGGTTCATGCATAGACGGCCCAACGTATACATGTAATTACACGCCTATAAATATTTCCCCCGCTTACTCATACGGAAAGTTCTAAAAAGTGTGTAATTGCTAGTGACAGTAGTATCTGTATTCTCTGCACTGCTGGTTCTGACTACTGAAACAATGTACTAGAAGCCAGCAGACCTGTAGGAAAGCACGCAAGGCTTTCTGGGAAATAAACTGGAGGAACGATGGCTTTTGCTACTTTGTTTCAGTAGTCGGAACCAGCAGTGAGGGCAGAAAATAGCAAGGTTTAACTCTTAGCTGACTCCTTGTTGGCATTCGTGGGACCAATAACAGATCACTGCCTGACGGATACCTAGTTGGGGATTGGCTAGATTTATTTCCAGCAGGTTTTTAAGGCCCCAATGGTTGGATCACCCGCGTTGGTGGCCAAAATGGCAAATACCTGCTGCCAGATGAACTAATGGTTCTGTGTAGGGACGTTAAAGGGCACATTAAGCTGTCAGGTTAACTTTTAGTATGCTATAGAATGGCCTATTCTTAGCAACTTTTCAGCTGGTCTTCATTTTTTATTTTGTATAGTTTTTTTATTTTTAATTATTTGCCTCCTTCTTCTAACTCTTTCCAGCTTTCAAATGGGGGTCGCTGACCCCGGAAACCAAAAAGCTATTGCTCTGTGTGGCTACACTTCCTTTTTATTACTTGCCTTTATATTTAGGCTCTCCTCTATTCATATTCCTGTCTCTCTTACAAATCACTGCCTGGTTGCTAGGTTAAATTGGACCCTAGAAACCATCGAGTTGCTGAAATTCCAAACTGGAACAAAAAGCTAAATCATTCAAACAACGCAAATAATAAAAAATGAAGACCAATTGCAAATTGTATTAGAATAGTCCTCTCTCCGTCATACTAATAGTTATTGATAAGGTGAAGCTGATTGGTCGTGCCACCGAGCTGTTGTCTGAGCCACAGGTTACACGTTCCCATTCCACATCTTCCTCTGTCTCCTTTTGGTGGCTGTCACACCTTCCAGGCCAGCTCTCTCGCACGCGCCCCTTTTATATCAGCATTAAAGGGATGTGTGCGTCAGAATACTGGTTCCACTGGTGTAAATAAAGGGATCTGTGGGTCAGAATTCAGGTTCTGCAGGTATGAAAATGCTTGAAATACAGTGTGCTGCACCCAGGCAGTGGGAAGCCATTAAAGGGGTAGGTTCACCTTGCAGTATGTTATAGAATGGCCCATTCTAAGCAACTTTTTAGTTGGTCTTCATTATTTATTTCTTATAGTTTTTGAATCATTTGCCGCCTTCTTCAAACTCTTTGCAGCTTTCAAATGGGGGTCACTGACCCCGGCAGCCAAAACCTATTGGTCTTTGAGGCTCCAGTTTTATTGTTATTTTTACTTTTTGTAACTTTCTTTACTATTCAGGCCCTCCCCTATTCATATATCAGTCTCTCATTCAAACCACTCCCTAGTTGCTAAGGTAATTTGGACCCTAGCAACCAGATAGCTGTTGAAACTCTAAAAGCATTTTTATTTTCACTAAAAAAGCAGGTTTTAGCACTTTGCCTCTTCATTCTCTTTTGTGTCCTCCCCCCCCCCCCCCGGTGTCTTCATTTCCTCTTCCCCTTCTGCTCTCCGTGTCCCCTTACGCAGGTTATTCCGCCCCCACCTCGCTCGCCTCCCGCTCTGGTTAGCAGCTCATTACTGGGTGTTGAGCTTTCAGGAAGGAACTTATGTGCTCAAATGACAGTCAGGAAACCCCAAATCTTGTTTTGTGCAACTTTTGTTTCATCACACAGAGTCCAAGGGAAGCTAGCCTCAGAATTAAAGGGGAACTCAAAACTGCAAGAGACAGGAGTTTCTGTTATAGTTCCAGGGGTACCCAGGGCACAAATAAGCACTCACCCCAAATCCCCCCCTAACTGGCCTTCAGGCTGGGCCCCCTTAGCCCATAACAAGGTTACAGATATATAGAAACATTGGGGTAACAGTCACCCTGCTATAGTTCCAGGGGTACCCAGGGCACAAATAAGCACTCACCCCAAATCCCCCCCTAACTGGCCTTCAGGCTGGGCCCCCTTAGCCCATAACAAGGTTACAGATATATAGAAACATTGGGGTAACAGTCACCCTGCTATAGTTCCAGGGGTACCCAGGGCACAAATAAGCACTCACCCCAAATCCCCCCTAACTGGCCTTCAGGCTGGGCCCCCTTAGCCCATAACAAGGTTACAGATATATAGAAACATTGGGGTAACAGTCACCCCGCTATAGTTCCAGGGGTACCCAGGGCACAAATAAGCACTCACCCCAAATCCCTCCCTAACTGGCCTTCAGGCTGGGCCCCCTTAGCCCATAACAAGGTTACAGATATATAGAAACATTGGGGTAACAGTCACCCCGCTATAGTTCCAGGGGTACCCAGGGCACAAATAAGCACTCACCCCAAATCCCCCCCTAACTGGCCTTTAGGCTGGGCCCCCTTAGCCCATAACAAGGTTACAGATATATAGAAACATTGGGGTAACAGTCACCCCGCTATAGTTCCAGGGGTACCCAGGGCACAAATAAGCACTCACCCCAAATCCCCCCCTAACTGGCCTTCAGGCTGGGCCCCCTTAGCCCATAACAAGGTTACAGATATATAGAAACATTGGGGTAACAGTCACCCCGCTATAGTTCCAGGGGTACCCAGGTCACAAATAAGCACTCACCCCAAATCCCCCCCTAACTGGCCTTCAGGCTGGGCCCCCTTAGCCCATAACAAGGTTACAGATATATAGAAACATTGGGGTAACAGTCACCCTGTTTGTGCCAGATACATTTGGCTCTCTTGGGCCAGTAACCATTACCCGTGTATAGTAGGGAAGTTACTGTATGTCAGAAGACCAGGTTAAGTGGCACCCAAAGAGCTGGTTGGAACTCGTGAGCAGTGTGTAAATCTTTATTAGGGCCGATGTGACCCCAGGGCAGTTGTACAGATGCAGTTGTCTGGGTGGGGCTGATAACAAGCTCACTGCGATGAAAAAAAAACACACAACTTACAAAATAGGATAAATGCATTTTCCTTTATTAACATACAATATAATTGCAATGCCTTTTAATTAATGACAGCAATAATAAACATAAGTACTAATGATCTTTCTTTCTTCCCCCCCCTCTGCTCAAGGGTTTTCAAGAAATCCAGCCCCAACTGCAAGGTGAGTATCTGGGTCGGGGCTACCCCCCGGCATGATAAAATGCCCCTATGCCTTCCGCACAGTCATGTGTTAACACTTCAGTTGTGTTTGTGTCACCATAGCTTCCCCGGCCCCTGTCCTCCACCAATCCTAAGTCGAACCTTATCTCGGGAGGCCAGAAATGGCTCCCTGGGGGTTGAGGGGGGGGGTGGTAAATAGGAAAAAAATTCAGATAGATGTGTGAGCAGTAGCATAGCGTAAAGTGATAAGAGGGACGTTTTATAGATATGGAACCTCTGGATCTGGAGCGGATTAGCTGCGTGGTACCTCGTGGTACTACTGTGTACAAGAAACAGCTGGGCTCCGTGGTAATGCTAAGGGCCCTTAGACTAGCCTACTGGGGGGGGGGGGATATAATGACTGGCTATTCATACTAATGACTGTAACCTTGATCTTTTCCAGCTCACTGTGTACCTTGGGAAAAGGGATTTTGTCGACCATCTGGATCGGGTGGATCCTGTGGGTAAGGGGGATTTAAACATATATTGCCGAGGCCATAGACTGATACAGAGAGGCCTGTTCAACTGTAATTCCCTGCCACTTCTACAGTAGTTGGTTCCACATTCCTGCTGCGCATCAATGTTTTTATTTTATTTTTTTTTCTTTTCAAGATGGCGTCGTACTTGTGGATACAGATTATCTGAAAGATCGGAAAGGTAAGTCCCATAGCCATTGCCAACCTCCCCCCCTACCTTCTGTATTTTCATTATGACCCCTATGTTTTAAAGGGCTGCTATATCATCAATATTTTATCTTTTTTTTTTTGTGGGAATATTAAAGGAGAACTAAAACGTAACTAAAGAAGCTCCTTAGGCTGCTGTCACTTACCTGAGCTTAGGGACCGACTCACAATATACAGTATAAATACAATCAGGGACACCATCAGAAACTTTGGGGCCCCGCAAAGGTTATTTATATGGCCCCCCCCCCCCCCCATGAACACAAGTAAAACAAATTTTGGACAGTACCAAAATGTTGGCCACGCCCCTTGTTTGTGCATAAACAGCTGATGTTGCTCCACAGTCAGTGGAGTTTGCCCTAAGTTTAATCTTTGCATACGATTTAGGGCCCCAATAACTAGTCCGTAGTAGTTCATAAAAATAGTAAAAAATAAAGTGGTAAGTTACGCAAGTTTCTTTGAAAGTAATGCAAGTGTTTGCAAAAGTTACGTAAATTGCGTAAGCATAGGGGCTCAATGATGTTGCTGTGGGGCCCAATAACCAGTCCTTCCCCTGCTGGAAAGTTCATGTAGGAGCCGCTCATATCATTCAGTAAATAGATCCCAATACAAACAGCCGATGTGACTCTATAATAACCAGTCATTCCCCTGCTGGAAAGTTCATGTAGGAGCCGCTCATATCATTCAGTAAATAGATCCCAATACAAACAGCCGATGTGACTCTATAATAACCAGTCATTCCCCTGCTGGAAAGTTCATGTAGGAGCCGCTCATATCAGTCAGTAAATAGATCCCAATACAAACAGCCGATGTGACTCTATAATAACCAGTCATTCCCCTGCTGGAAAGTTCATGTAGGAGCCGCTCATATCATTCAGTAAATAGATCCCAATACAAACAGCCGATGTGACTCTATAATAACCAGTCATTCCCCTGCTGGAAAGTTCATGTAGGAGCCGCTCATATCATTCAGTAAAAAGATAATAGATAATTTGCGACAGTCCAAGATGGGGATCTTCTGCGGCAACTTGAAAGGCCTGGATCATTACTACTATAGAGATGCTGATCCTTCAGGCTGGGGCAGTAAGTTTAGTATGTAAGCTATTGCATTTCTAGCTATATTCATTTTTAGGGTTTAGTTCTCCTTTAAAAGGCATGTATACTTTTCCCCTCTGGCTTCTGCCTGTAGTTTTTAGCTTCTCATAAGTCTGTACAGGGAGATACCATATACCATATGAGCTCAATAATGCAGGACAGCTGTAGGGTATAGTGGCCCTTTAAACGTGTAGCCTTAAACTTACCCCTCTTACCATTCTGCCCGCCCTTACCCTCCAACCGGTGTCCCCTATGCCCCTCCCCTCACCACTCTCTCTCTGCCCACTTCAGTCTACGTCACGCTGACCTGTGCTTTCCGATATGGCCGGGAAGACCTGGACGTCCTGGGCTTGTCCTTTCGAAAGGATCTCTTCATTTCCAAGTTCCAAGCCTACCCGCCCCTCCCAGAGGAAAAGAAACCCCTCACTCGCCTGCAGGAGCGGCTGATCAAGAAGCTGGGGGAACAAGCACACCCGTTCTTCTTTACCGTCAGTGTTCCTCCCCCCCCCCCAACACTCCTCCTGTATCTTTATCCTTCCACCCAGCCCTATGGTGCCTTATAATCCCCCCCCTTTATTTCCCCTTTAGTTTTAATCAATCTTCCTAAGCAGTTTTTCAATTGGTCTTCATTATTTATTTCTTATGGTTTTGAACCCTTTGCCATTTTCAAATGGGGGTCACTGACCCCGGCAGCCAAAAAACAATTCCTCTGTGAGTCTCCAGTTTTATTGTTATTGTTACTTTTTATAACCTTTTTTTCTATACAGTTCCTCCCCTAGTCATATATCAGTCTCTCATTCAAGCTGCTCCCTGGTTGCTAAGGTAATTTGAACCTTAGCAACCAGGGAGCCGCTGAACAATTTATTGAAATAATTAAAAAACTACAGATAATAAAAAATGAAGACCAATTGCAATTTGTCTCAGAATATGACTCTCTGCATCATACTTAACTCAATGGTGAACAACCCCTTTAACAGTCTCTCGTTTTCTTCTTATTAGATTCCGCAAAATCTGCCATGTTCCGTCACTCTGCAGCCAGGACCCGAGGACACTGGGAAGGTGGGCATTCCCTGGCATACTCCCATTAGTAGGCACCTATATACTGCACAGTGCAACTTTAACCCCTTCTTTTACCCATCAGGCTTGCGGCGTGGACTACGAAATTCGTGCCTTCTGTGCCAAGACCATGGAAGAAAAGATGCACAAAAGGTTAGTTTCATGCACATTGCTGTTTCCTGCCAGTCACATGATGCCTAGGAAATTAGCTACCCACTTTGGGTATACGTATACTTTTCATTTTGATGGCAGTGTTCCTTTAAAGGGGTCGCGTTAACGTTTTAGTACGATGTAGAGAGTGATATTCTGAGACAACTTGCAATTGGTCTTCATTTTTTATTTGTTGTTTTTTAATTATTTCAAAAATTGTTCAGTAGCTCTGCAGTTTGGAGTTATAACAGCTATCTGGTTGCTAGGGTTCAAATTTAGCAACCAGGGAGCGGTTTGAATAAGAGGCCGGTATATGATTAGGAGAGGGACAGAATGGAAAGTTAAATAAAGTAACAATAAAACTGGAGCCTCACAGAGCAATAGTTTTTGGCTGCCGGGGTCAGTGACCCCCATTTGAACGCGGCAAAGGGTTTGAAGAAGAAGGCAAATAATTCAACAACTATAAGGAATAAATAATGAAGACCAATTAAAAAGTTGCTTAGAATTGTATTCTTAGAATTCTTGTATGCTTAGAATTGTATTGCATTCTATAACATACTAAAAGTTAACCCACCCCTTTAAAGACTTTAAAGCAGTTTGAATTTGACCGTTTGGACCTAGGGTCATTAAGGTCCAATTAGCCTGATCTCTCCCACCATAGGTGGGCCTATCGGGACACAATCTGCTCGTTTGGCCAAACTAGTGGGTCACACCGTGACACGGGCCGATTGTAGCTGGTCCCTTAAAGGACAAGGAAAGTCTAAGTCACTTGGGGGTGTCAAAATGTTAGGCACCCCCAAGTGACTTAAATCGCTTACCTTGTACCCCGGGCTGGTGCCCCTGTTAGGAGGGAACAGCACCAGCCCGGGTACCTGTCGAGAGCGCTTCCTCCTTCCTTCTCCCGCTGCTGCCAATTGTCCTGGACAAACGCATGTGCAGTAGAGTGAAAAGCCGACTTCTCTGTTAAAATTCGGCTTTTCACTCTACTGCGCATGCGCGCACGGCAAAGGAGGAAGCGATCGCTGCTACCCCGGGCTGGGGCTGTTCTCTCTGTACAGGGGCATCAGCCCGGGGTAAAAGGTAAGCGATTTAAGTCACTTGGGGGTGCCTAACATTTTGGCACCCCCAAGTGACTTAAACTTTCCTTCTCCTTTAAGGTCCCCATACACGGGCCGATTCTAGCTGCCGATATTGGTCCCTTAGACCGATTAGGCAGCTAACCGGGCCGGATATGGGGACTACCGATGGGCCTGCCTGACCGATATCTGGCCTGAAATCGGGCAGGTTAGAAAATCTAGTCGTATCGGACCGTCTTTGCCTATGCCTGTCATTATAATTCGATCGTTCGGCCCCAGGGCCAAACGATTGAATTAGCCTGGATTCTCCTGATATCTCCCACCCGTAGGTGGGGATCATGTCACCAAACGAGCGGATCTTAAGGTGTATGGGCACCTTTAGACCAATTCGGCAGCTTATGGGCCCGTGTATGGGCACAAACGACCAGCCTGCCCAGCCGATATCTGGCCTGAGATCGGCCAGATGTCGATCGGGCAGGTTAAAAAATTCAGTTGGATCGGGGACCGCATCGGCTCGTTGATGTGGTCCCAGAACCGACTGTGCCTATTGCGGCGTTCTAATTCGATTGTTTGGCCCCAGGGATATCGGGAGAAGATCTGCTTGCTTGGCGACCTCTCCAAGCGAGCGGATCTTAACGTGTATGGGCACCTTTACTCTTATACAATGTAACAGTTTGTCACCATTCAGCCTTTGGCTTGGGGCTGCAGCTATGGGTGTACAGTGCACGTTGCTTTGTTGGCTTTAAAGCTATGCAACGAATGTTATCTATGTAAGAAGGCCTATGAAATGATGTGCTATATACAGAATGAGCAAATGTTCTGATCAAATGCACATTTTATGATATAGAAATAAAGGTGCTGCTTTTTGTAAAGGCTGCCGTACACCGGCCGATACTTTTTTGATATCCAAGGACAATACACGGGATGTTCTATTGTTACGTTCCTTGGGGCCGACAGCTTGAAGGATCAGAAACGGCAGGAAGCGAGGATAAGCTTTATCTCTACTTCCTTATCTGCTTCAGCGCTGACCAACAGTGCATCGGCAGATAAAGAAAATCATTATTATTAGTATGTGTATGGGCTGCTTAAACTGCAGAGGCGAATCAAGGATTCATTTTAAAGGACAAGTAAATTTCACTGCGACATGCCAATTTATAAGGCTCCCCAGTTAATACAAGTGCTTAAAGGAGCAGTTTAGTTTAATAATGAAACTTGGTTAAACAGACGGCGCAAAATAAAGAAAAATGTTTTCAATATAATTAGGTAGGCAATAATGTAATCTATAAATAAAGGCTGGAGTGGGCAGATGTCTAACATAATAGCCAGAACTCTACTTCCTGCTTTCAGCTCTCTAATCTCTTAGATAGTCAGGGACTTTAGGGAGGGGGCACATGGGACATGACATGTCCGTTAGTTTGTGAGCACGCAGGTCAGATTGAAAAGCAAACTAAAGGTGCCCATACACGTGAAGATCTGCTCGCTTGGCGACCTATATCCCCACCTACAGGTAGGTGATATCAGGGAACATGTAGGCTAATTCGATCGTTTGGTCCTGGGGCCAAACATTCGAATTATAATGGCGGCAATGGGACAGTCGATTCGGGGACCACATCAACGAGCCGATGCGGCCCCCGATCTGACTAAATCTTTTAACCTGCCCGATCGATATCTGGGCAATTTCAGGCCAGATATCGGTCGGGCAGGCCCCTTGTTCCTGCCCCTACATGGGCTGATAAGCTGCTGAATCGGTCTAAGGGACCCATGTCGGCAGCTACAGTCGGCCCGTGTATGGCCACCTTAACTGACAGTTACGTTCCGTATGGCCCCCCCCCTCAAGTCACTGATTAGTTACTGACTAAGAGGTTAGAGAGCTGTAAAGGAGGAAGTAGAGTTCTGGCTATTATGTTAGACATCTTCCCACTCCAGCCTGTATAGATGACATTTTTGCCTAACTATATTAAATACATTTTTATTTTGCGCAGTCTGTCTATCTTACCCAGTTTCATTTTTACACTGAACTGTTCGTTTATGCCGCCCATACACATTCAGATTTTAGTCTTCTTTCAACGAACGTTCAGCTATCGGCCGTACGTTTAAACTCAACCATTTCAAACTGAAATTGTAGGATAAAGCCCTTTACAGTACAAATGGGAGGATGTTTGTGATCATACAAAAGTGACTCCCATTGTAGGCCCCCCAAGGATATTGCACCATACACAATACATTCCAGTGATGATTCTGAGCCCACACACTGTCCAAAAATCACCAGTACATGTATGGCCGGCTTTACTCATTACTCTGGGCCTGCCCTCCATCTTCCGGGGAAAAAACCAATGCAAATGTGATTTTCCCTGTGTACAGAGGGTATTTGCATTTTGTATGGTGCTTGTAAATGTGCCTGAATATTGAGAGGATTGTAGGGAAGTCCAGTTCGAGGCACTGCAGCAGTTGCTACACAAGTGGCTAAGGGAGATGGGTGTTGCAGTAGCTATGGGACTGCAGCGTAAAGATGCTTTCTCAGCAGCAATGCCATTAACTCACTGTGTGCCATAAAGTGGCCATACCCTGTAGTACAGTATGCCGCTTATTGGCTACGGGGCCTACACAGTATGGTTACTCTTCTGTTGACTGGGCTACCATATATATATATATATATATATATATATATATATATATATATATATATATAGTGTGTGTGTGTATGGCTGCCTAAAGGGTAAGTCATTCCTGTCCCCTATAGTGTAGCCTCTGCCACTGTTCCTTCATTCTGATTTTCTGTGTTTTTTTTTCCCATTTACACTGAAATTGGTCTGCTTGTCCTTTGTTTGTAGCAGGGCAAATTGGGGTTTGATGGGGTTTCTCTTGTGCTTCTCTGAGCCCTATGTCTTCTTTTTCCCTTTAGGAACTCTGTACGTTTGGTTATTAGAAAGGTGCAGTTTGCCCCAGAGAAGCCCGGACCCCAGCCAGTAGCTGAGACAACGCGGCATTTCCTGATGTCCGACCGCTCCCTGCATCTAGAAGCATCTTTAGATAAAGAGGTAGGTTTGCTGGGTGCAAACACACTCATTAGGGGTGTGAGGAAATGATGATGCTGATGCATTTCCTCGTTTGAAGTCAATGCTGTGTCTGTGAAAGGAGTTATACCAGCTCAGCTTGCAGTTTCAGTTTTGCCTATGTTGCCATGATCTCTCAGGCTGTTTAGCCACGACCATCCTTATATCTTCCTTTTCCCTACCATTATAATATAATTACTAAGCAACTAGTGTAGGGAATAGCCGAATGGCCCAGGGGTTCTGCTATGAGTACTCTGGATCTTGGCCAGCACAACTGGTCATCCATTCCCTTGAACCACCATTTAGTGATGGGCTGTGTGCTCCCTCAGAGATCAGCTGACAGGAAGTGATGCAGCTCTAACTGTAACAGGAAGTAGTGTGGGAGTAAGAGACAGAACTCTGCCCATTCATTGGCTGTAGGGGCCTAGCATGTATGTGTGCCTTGGCTTGTGTGTGTGCACTGTGAATCCTATGATCCCAGGGGGCGGCCCTTAGTACTTAAAATGGCAGTTTTCTATTTAGGATTACCCAATGGCACATACTGCTAAAAAGCAGGAAGCAGTGTCAGACTGACAGGAGGCACAGCCAATAGACGTTAAGCCTGCTGCCAGGACTATGTGCGACATCATATAAGGAAGTAAAAAAAGCAACTGTAGTGTTTATAGGGGTCACTGACCCCCCAGCACAGGGTCTGTGCAGCAGTGATGGATGATTCTGAGGTGAATCTCTCTTCAGCTGCACATTTTTTGGTTAACTATGTATAATGATTAATGTGAATGTTGTACAA
Source organism: Xenopus tropicalis (assembly GCF_000004195.4). NCBI lineage: Eukaryota > Metazoa > Chordata > Amphibia > Anura > Pipidae > Xenopus > Xenopus tropicalis. Next base: position 142,399,589 of record NC_030679.2, on the reverse strand, counting down.
AGGTGAACAACCCCATTAAGTTTTGTTTCCCCTTCCGCTCACAGCTCTATTACCATGGAGAGCCAATAAATGTGAATGTGCACGTGACCAACAACTCCAGCAAGACTGTGAAGAGGGTGAAAGTGTCAGGTAAGTTCTTGCTGCTCTTGCCTTTAATGTAGGCCACAGACATGCATAGAAATATTAGTATACAGGTGCCGGGGCTGGGTGCAGCAGTATATATGTGTTATACTCATTCCCCCTTTATCTCTCGCAGTCAGACAGTATGCAGACATCTGCCTGTTCAGCACTGCCCAGTACAAGTGCCCGGTGGCTCAGATTGAACAGGAGTAAGTACCTCTCATTCATCTCCTCTTCTATTCATCTCCTCTTCCATTCATCTCCTCTTCCATTCATCTCCTCTTTCATTCACCTCCTCTTCCACATACAGAGTTTGCCTTTGTCAATGTCCAACTCCCCCCCCCCCCCCCCCCCCATGTATAATGTCCATGTCAACCCCTTATTTCAATCATGGCCCCCTTTTTGAATGGGGGTGATTCTGAGCTGGGATCATTGTATAACAACTCTTAGTATGTTATAGAATGCCCTGTTCCTAACAACTTTGCAATTGGTCTTCATTATTTATTCTCTATAGTTTTTGAGTTATTTGCCTTCCTCTTCTGTCTCTTTCCATGTTTCACCCCCGGCAGCCAAAAACTATTGCTCTCAGAGGCTACAATTTTATTTTTGTTACTTTTCATAAGTTATCTTTCTATTTAGTCTACCTCCTATACTTATTCCAGTAGGGTGAAGACACACTAGCTCACACTAGCTACTAGTAGCAGCTATGTTTTCATGGCTACTAAACTCTAGAGAGTACCTTGCCATAGACAATACTGAGAATTGCCTCTACTAAAACACATGTAGAGAACATTATCAGTAAAAGATCAGCTTTGTCTATTTTAGTAGCCACAAGAAGTAACTGCTACTTAGTAGCAGCTACTTGTCACGGCTACTAAACGCCAGAAAATCCCCTGCCATAGACAATACTGAGAATTGCCTCTGCTAAAACACACGTAGAGACAATTATCAGTAAATGATCAGCATTGTCTGTTTTAGTAACCACAAGAAGTAATTGCTACTTAGTAGCAGCTACTTGTCATGGCTACTAAACGCCAGAAAATCCCCTGCCATAGACAATACTGAGAATTGCCTCTGCTAAAACATAGAGACAATAATCAGTAAATGATCAGCATTGACTATTTTAGTAGCTGTGACAAGTAGCTGCTACTAGTAGCTCCGTGTGGCTTTACCCTTAGGGTGAAGACACACTGAGCTACTATAAGCAGCTACTTTTTCATGGCTACTAAACTCCAGAAAATTCCCTGCCATAGACAATACTTAGAATTGCCTCTGCTAAAACACACGTAGAGACAATTATCAGTAAATGATCAGTATTGTCTGCTACTAGTAGCTCCGTGTGTCTTTACCCTTATTCAAACCACTGCCTGGTTGCTAGGTAAGATAAGAATCTAGCAACCAGATAGCTGCTAAAATGCCAAAATGGAAAAAAAAGCTAAATAACTGAAAAACTATAAAAAAAAAAATCCATAATAAAGACCAATTGCAAATTGTCTCAGAATATCACCGTCTACGTTATACTAAAGGTTATTCTCTGCCAAGTGCCATTTACCTTTTTGTCTGCCTTGGTCTGTCACTTACCGACCACTCTTTCCCTGTGTCCCCCAGTGATCAGGTGACCCCCAGCTCCACGTTCTGTAAAGTTTACACCCTGACTCCTCTGCTGTCCAATAATCGGGAGAAGAGGGGGCTGGCACTGGATGGAAAGCTGAAACACGAGGACACGAACCTGGCGTCGAGTACCATGTAGGTGGCTAAGCCCCTCGCTATTGGCTTATTATGTACATGTCAAGCGCTGTGTATCACATGGGCTTCTCTTTGCTCCGCAGCGTGAAGGAAGGATCCAGTAAGGAGGTGCTGGGGATCCTGGTGTCCTACAGGGTGAAAGTAAAACTGGTAGTGTCGCGTGGGGGGTAAGTATTCATTTCAACAGGGATAAATGGTGGACGATAAACACAAGTGGGGTAACTTTAAGGTAAGTTTTAGTATGTTATAGAATGGCCAATTCTAAGCATCTTTTCAATTGGTCTTCATTATTTAATTTTTGACTTTCAAACTGGGGTCACTGACCCCAACATCCCAACAGACTATGGGTCTGTGAGGCTGCAGTATTTTTGTTGTTGTTACTTTTTATTCTATTCAGGCCCTCCCCTATAGATATATCAGTCTCTCATTCAAACCACTCCCTAGTTGCTAAGGTAATTTGAACCCTAGTAACCATAGCTGCTGAAATTCCAAGCTGGAGAGCTGATGAAAAAAAAGTAAAATAATTGAACAAAAAAAAAAAAACCACGAATAGTCAAAAAATGAACAACAGTTGCAAAGTGTCCCAGAATATCGCTCTCTACATAAGACTTAGTCCAGTTTGATGTAGAGAGCGATATTCTGAGACATTCATTTTTTGACTATTTGTGGTTTTTTTTAATATCATTTTCAGTTCAGTAGCTCTCCAATTTGGGGTTTCAGCAGCTATTTGGTTGCTAGGGTCCAAGTTACCTTAGCAACCAGGGAGTGGTTTGGATGAGAGACTGGTATATGAATAGGGGAGGTGCTGAATAGAAAAGAAAGTTACAAAAAGTCACAATAGCAATTAGTAGTAGTCTGTTCTCTGCCGGGGTCAGTGACCCCCATTTAAAAACGGCAAAGAGCTGGAAGAAGTAGTCGAATCATTCTAAAAACTGTAACAAATAAATAATGAAGACCAATTGAAAAGTTCCTTGGAAATGGCCATTGCGTAACATACTAAAAGTTACCTTAAAGGTGAACCGCCCCTTTATAACGAGGCTCTGTAAGAATGCTTGCCAGTGATTGGCTGTGCTGGATAGGCTTTTAGGTGATGCCACATGTTTAATGAGGAGAGTAATAGGGTAACTTATGTGAAAGTCTGTATGCCCATAATAATATGTGAATATAATGATGTATTTATTAAGTCTGTGTGGATCTCTTACAGCGACGTGGCCGTAGAGCTGCCCTTTGTCCTGATGCACCCGAAGCCTCCAGAGAACATCTCCCGGCCTTTGTCAGGTACGCAGCAGCGCAGGAAAGCAACGGCAAATCATTCCTCTATGCCTCGCTGCCCTTTCCTTTCTCTTTGTGATACCTTTTGAAAGCTCAGACTCAGGCACACTTTACTGCTGCGCTGCAAGTTGGAGTGATATCCCCCCCAGCAGCCGATCAGCAGAACAATGGGAAGGGAGCAAGATAGCAGCTCCCAGTAGGTATCAGAATAGCACTCAATAGTAAGAAATCCAAGTCTGGCTTGGGACTCCTCCAGTTACATGGGAGTAGGAGAAACAATAGGTTAGCTGAAAGCAGTTCTAATGTGTAGCGCTGGCTCCTTCTGAAAGCTCAGACTCAAGCACACTTTACTGCTGCGCTGCAAGTTGGAGTGATATCCCCCCCTCCCCCCCAGCAGACGATCAGCAGAACAATGGGAAGGGAGCAAGATAGCAGCTCCCAGTAGGTATCAGAATAGCATTCAATAGTAAGAAATCCAAGTCCGGCTTGGGACTCCTCCAGTTACATGGGAGTAGGAGAAACAATAGGTTAGCTGAAAGCAGTTCTACCCCCATAAGTACCCCATAAATATCATGGCCGTGGGCAGGACCTGAATGGCACCCAGGTTTATGTCTATGCCGATCGCTTACCCACGCTGCTTTCTCTTACAGAATACCCTCAGACGGATGCGCCAGTTGATACCAACTTGATCGAGTTCGATACAAAGTAAGCGCGGGGGATGCTTTGCCCGTTTGTATACAGCCGCGTGTTATCAATACCCGCTCACCCACACCTCTCTCCTGTCTCCGCAGCTTCGCCCAGGACGACGACATTGTGTTTGAGGATTTTGCTCGCCTTCGACTCAAAGGGTTAAAAGACGACAAGGACGACGACGAGGCGTACTGCTAACCCCGCCCCCTCTGCCCTGGGGGGGTTGGGGCCCAATGCCACCACACAGATATACATACATTGTGACATAGCGACCATTTTATAGACGGGAGGCGGTGTATGTATATTTACCCACGCACACACTGGTTTTATCTGTGGGAAGGATAGACTTCGTATGTTTTAATCATCGGCGTCCGGGGCCCGAGAGCCCTGCGTATGTATAGGCTATAGCCGACCAGGGAAATGGCGCTGTGGCTGTATATGTCGGCACACAGATGTAACAAATGTATCTTTCATGTATGTATATAGTGAAACTGTGTCTGCACACGTGGCCGAGGCGTGTATACCCGGCTGAGCTTGTATGTGCAAGGCCTGGAGTCCGTGGGTCCAGCTGTACAGAAGCCGAATCATGTGCGTGTCAAATATTAAGTCTTTATATGCACATGTAATACATATACAGGGCTAGGCACGGGCAAACCTGCCCCTGCCTTGTAACCCTTAGCAACTGAGCCAGTGAGAGCTGCCTACTGATTGGTGGGAATCGACTGAAATCCATCGGCTGCATGGTTGCTACGGGTAACAAGGCTACGGCAGGACCGATCCTGTGTTGGTTCTTGTCCCCCGACAGCACCTTGTAGAGATCTTTATACCCTCGTTTTGCTTCACTCATCTCCCACTCGCGGGGGGGGGGGGAAAAGGGGGTCGTTCCATTTCACCTTTGCCTTGTTTTAATGGCCAAAAGAAATCTGCCCTGTTCTTTGCCCCTGACACATTTCCCTTGATACAAGCGCCTATGGGCTGGGGCAACAAGTGGCAGCAGCAACCGCCCCCCCTCTCACTTTTGGTTCTGCCGCAGTGCAGGCAGGGGGGGCATATTAGTAGTACGCTCCGGGGCCACCATTCTTTTATTCTGGGGCAATTTATCCCTTGCCCAAAAGCTACTTAGTATTCCTTTAGGGACTATTGGTAGCCATGGGCAAACTGAGCCTTGCAGCAGTGCATTCCAGCACCTTTTTAACTCTTTCCTGGCCTTTTTATCAAACCCTTTTATTTGCCCGCGTGAAAGGAACCACTGAATTCCTGACATTTATAAGCCGCTTTATTCCTTACGGAACTCGTAGGGAAGCTGATTGTACCCAGGCGTCATTTCTTTTATAGATTCCCCCCCCCCTTTTAGAGCGAGAGGGTGAGATCAGTGAAACAAACCCCCGCTAGAAGGCATTTTTTTTTTTTTTTTTTTTTTGGATTGTATTTTTTTTAGGCAGATGAATGTGAAAGAAATAAGCCGGTGCTGGGCGTGCTTAGGTCCGATATGATTTATATGTGCGCGGACTGGCTTGGTGGGCTCCCTGTGTGGCTACAGCACTGGAGTGGAACACACTTGCCTGGCTATTGAATGTATCCCTTTCCACATTTACTCGCTAGCCCCAGTAAGTTTTATATATACACACCTACACCTCCCTATATCTTGCCCTGCACCCCCCATAAGGTGCCCGATAATGTTTGGCATCAACCAATGGGCTGAAGGGCCAGATATTGTGGGAGTGGCCACACACATTAGCTCCTCTCACCCAGTGATGCTTTTGAACAGCGTATATAACTAGGGTCTGTGTTCTGTTTATTCTCTCTGATACAGTATAAAAGGCATAGATGGTAATTACACCAGCATAAAGCCTTGCCCCCAAGGGCTTGCAATCTAGGAACTGGCCCACGTCCGCAGAACCGACCTTCTTTGAAAGCTGCTAGGTTGATTGCCTTCGGTAGTAGAGTGCCATCTAGTGGCCATTTGCCAAATAACGGAGCTGCAGAGCTTATTGGGCATAGGAATGCTGTACCCCAGGTATGAGCCAATGGCGAGAGGGAATGTTCTGTGCACTCTATAATAAATGGAAGGTAACCCATAATTATAAATATTCTGCTTTAAGCACAGGCCCCCGCCCCCTATTATTACATTTTCTGATGAATTACTGGAAGTTATTTGCAAGCTAATTGGGAAATATGGCTTTTGTCCTGCTGATTTATGTAGGGACGCAAGAGGAGGGGGCTGGTCTCAGGGAGTCTAGAACTGCCATAATCTCTTGCTGCGGCCAACGTTCCCCAGACAAGGGGGGGGGCAGGCCTGGATTGGGGGGGCAATGTTGTTTCTGATCTGTGAAATAAAGAGTGCCACAGCAGCTCCCTCCTCCTGAGTAAAAACCGCAGGGGACAGGAGGCTCCGCCCACCGGCCCGCCTCCTCTTTTTAAAGATGTGGGGGTTTTCGTTTATTTTTTTTTTAATTGTTTCATTTAATTTGTCTCGACTCGTAATATACGTAATATATTTTGCCTCTGGATGTAAAATTATTTTCTTTTTTTCTTCTGTGTCGTTCCGAAGCTTCGCAGGTAAAAAAGAAAAATATACGCTTTATTTTTTAACGTTTTTTTGTTTTTGCTACGAATATTAGACCGTGGACAATAAAAAAAAAATGATGTCTTTATTTTTCATTTGTGAAGTTTTTTTTAAAAAAAGAAAAGGATATTTAAGCAGAAAAAGTGAACAGAAATGAGAAAATACCCTTTACGTTAATGTTTAGTATGTTACAGAATGCACCCAGTAGGGGGAGCTGTCTAACTGCATTTGTTATTATTATGCTTTATACAGCACGTTACAGAGATCCTCCTCCCCAGTGGAGCTTGCAATCTAACATCAATTGGCCTTATTTTTATACTTTTTATATTTTATAGTATAGGTAATTCGGACCCTAGCAACCAGACTGGCAGAACAGGAACCAAACCGTGGCACCGCTGCTGTTATATTCCCAGCAGGCCTTGCTTTACTGCATGGTAGGTTGTTCCTATACAAAGTGTGGGTACATTCGAGTAAAGGTGGCCCATACATTATAAGATTGGCTTGTTGGGCAAGATGGCCAATAGAACTGATTTATTCCCAAAGCACTTAAATAGGGCAATTCTGGCCAATAAGGATGGGTGGGGCATTTGTAGCCCTGAGGTTGAGCCATAGGTGTGGTTGGCAGGTCAGCCTACATGCAGAGTCCCGCCCCTTTGGTGATGTAACAGCGCAGAGTCCCGCCCCTTTGGTGATGTAACAGCGCAGAGTCCCGCCCCTTTGGTGATGTAACAGCGCAGAGTCTTTCCCTTTTGGGGGCTTATCCCACCCATATATGAATCATTGGAAGCCCAAGATGGCGGTGGGCTGTGTTGGGCGCAGGTTGGAAAGGTTAGGTTGGATTTGGGTTGAATATGATCTGATCTGTCCGTGTCGGGATTGGTTACACTGCAGAAGAGGTGCTTTAGGGCAGATAGGAAGTTTATTCTTAAAGGGGAACTCCACCCAAACACAACTTTTTGGAAAGTAAACATAATTGCAAGCAACTTTGCTATATACATTAATTAAAAAACATGCAGCCTTTTCATGATTTCAATGGAATAAAATGGTCAGGAACAGTTCCCTAAGCCCCGCCCCCTGCTGATCCTGACTACTTGTCCTGTCCTCAGCCTGCCTCCTCCCAATCCCACAATTCCCTGCTGCACACGTGATGTAAGTAAGGAAAGGCACATCCCAGTGCAATGCATTGTGGGTTATGTAGTTCCTACATGCTGTCTGTAAGCTGTGGAGACGTTGTTACAATTTGTAACATCAGTGTTTTAGTCCCTCCTCCCCTGCCAGGATTCCAAATGATGCAGAAAGAGAAGAACTGTTTTGCAGCTGGATTTCAGCCTATAAATGGGATTTATTCCTACAATTTGAAGAAACCGATTACAGGGATAGGGATATTAGGGGTTTCTGTGTTGTGTGGGGCTCTTTAACACATTTTGGTTCTGAAGCCGGAGTTCCCCTTTAAGAAAAAGGAGAGACGGTATCTCTGTGTAGTTGTTGGACTGGCTGGCAGGTTCATTAGGTACATGGCCCCTTTAAGAATGCTGCAGAGCTCTTGCTTTACTGCACCGCTGTTAGTACATATATATATACACAGTAAATATCCCCTCTGTACAGTTGGCGGCCGGCTTGTGTCAGACATCCCCGTCCTGTTTCGTCTCTCCTCCATTCATCTTGTCCTTTCCCTAAACAGCACATCCCATGGGGCCGGCTCTCTGGGACATACGCACAGCAGCTACACATCTATATACTGTATGGGGTGGGGCCAGCTGCCCTATAGCCACTCAGCTTGCCCTCTGGCTACTGACATGTTACCATAGTAACTGGGAGGGGAGTAAGGAGAGGGGCTGCAGTGGGTACTGGACAATTTGCCATTGGGCTTTATGGTTTTTCAGTGATTTAGCTTTTTGTTCAGCAGCTCTCATTTGGTATTTTAGCAGCTATCTGGTTGCTAGGGTCTTTTTTACCCTAGTAACAAGGTAGTGGTTTAAACAAGAGATGGGAATATGAATAGGGGAGGGCTGCATAGAGAGATAAGGAATAGAAAGTAACAATAACAATAAAACTGGAGCCTCACAGAGCAATAGGGTTTGGCTGCCGGGGTCAGTGACCCCCATTTGACAGCTGGAAAGGGGCAGAAGAAGGCAAAACATTCAAAAACTATAAATAAAATAATGAAGACCAATAGGATATTCTATAACATACTAAAAGTAGATGTAAAGGTGAACCGCCCCCAATAGAAATGAAAGGGAAATACATAGCATACAGAAGGGTCCAAGGGGACCAGGCGCTGCAACTGCGGTGTTTGTGTGACAAAAAGTCACATGATTTTAAAGACTGGGATTTGGTTCGGCCAGGAGTGTGGATTGGGCCAATCAGAGTACTGCTGAAAAAGGCCCAATCCTGGATTCTGTGCATCCCTAGAAATACACAGCGTTCCCTGGCCGGGACCCCTGCGCTGCTAAGGCCCGCCCTGGGGGGAGGGGCCAGGGATTCCTGTAACTCCCAGGCACTTAGCTAAAGCTGCTGTGGGGTGGGGCGGGGGGAATGTTTCAGGCAGAAAGCCCCCATATGGTTTACATTACCCTTTACTCGTTCAGTTTCTCACGGCCGACTCCAGCTGTTTGGGAAATGGGACTCTGGGAAGCCATATTCATAGTATTGCGCAACCGGCGTGCCTTCCAGCTGGCACTGGGGGCGGCCATGTTTGTTATCAGCCTTCTACTGTATTTGTATTGTGCTGGGAAAGGAAAGGGGGGCTAATGGGGGCATGTTTGGGGGTACAGCTTGCAGGACTCGGGAGCAGCCAATGGCTGTGCTGGGAATCAGCAGGAAAGGGGGGCTAATGGGGGCATGTTTGGGGGTACAGCTTGCAGGACTCGGGAGCAGCCAATGGCTGTGCTGGGAATCAGCAGGAAAGGGGGGCTAATGGGGGCAAGTTTGGGGGTACAGCTTGCAGGGAGCGGAGGAGGCGGAGCAGGACTCGGGAGCAGCCAATGGCTGTGCTGGGAATCAGCAGGAAAGGGGGGCTAATGGGGGCAAGTTTGGGGGTACAGCTTGCAGGGAGCGGAGGAGGCGGAGCAGGACTCGGGAGCAGCCAATGGCTGTGCTGGGAATCAGCAGGAAAGGGGGGCTAATGGGGGCAAGTTTGGGGGTACAGCTTGCAGGGAGCGGAGGAGGCAGAGCAGGACTCGGGAGCAGCCAATGGCTGTGCTGGGAATCAGCAGGAAAGGGGGGCTAATCGGGGCATGTTTGGGGGTACAGCTTGCAGGGAGCGGAGGAGGCGGAGCAGGACTCGGGAGCAGCCAATGGCTGTGCTTGGAATCAGCCGGAAAGGGGGGCTAATCAGGGCATGTTTGGGGGTACAGCTTGCAGGGAGCAGAGGAGGCGGAGCAGGACTCGGGACACAGTTGCCCCAGGAGTCACATGGTAGAGTTGCTATCTGTTGGGGAGGGGGGGAGGGGGGGGGAAGAGAGAACAGACCACAGTCTGCTGACAGGGGAAGTAGGAGAAGGAATGGGGGAAGTCGGCTGGAAAGCGCTGAGTGAGAAAGGGGAACAGAGACCGGGGTATTATTAGCCAAACGGGGTGCCAGCCAGTCCTTATAATATATAGTGAATAAAGTGCCCCCTATTGTAACATATAGGGATATTATAAGCCCCCGAGGAGTTCCTTATAATATATAGTGAATAAAGTACCCCCTATTGTAACATATAGGGATATTATAAGTCCCCGAGGAGTTCCTTATAATATATAGTGAATAAAGTGCCCCCTATTGTAACATATAGGGATATTATAAGCCCCGAGGGGTTCCTTATAATATATAGTGAATAAAGTACCCCCTATTGTAACATATAGGGATATTATCAGTCCCCGAGGGGTTCCTTATAATATATAGTGAATAAAGTACCCCCTATTGTAACATATAGGGATATTATAAGCCCCCGAGGGGTTCCTTATAATATATAGTGAATAAAGTGCCCCCTATTGTAACATATAGGGATATTATAAGTCACAGAGGAGTTCCTTATAATATATAGTGAATAAAGTACCCCCTATTGTAACATATAGGGATATTATAAGTCACAGAGGAGTTCCTTATAATATATAGTGAGTAAAGTGCCCCCTATTGTAACATATAGGGATATTATAAGTCACAGAGGAGTTCCTTATAATATATAGTGAGTAAAGTGCCCCCTATTGTAACATATAGGGATATTATAAGCCCCCGAGGAGTTCCTTATAATATATAGTGAGTAAAGTACCCCCTATTGTAACATATAGGGATATTATAAGCCCCCGAGGAGTTCCTTATAATATATAGTGAATAAAGTGCCCCCTATTGTAACATATAGGGATATTATCAGTCCCCGAGGAGTTCCTTATAATATATAGTGAATAAAGTACCCCCTATTGTAACATATAGGGATATTATATGCCCCCGAGGAGTTCCTTATAATATATAGTGAATAAAGTACCCCCTATTGTAACATATAGGGATATTATATGCCCCCGAGGAGTTCCTTATAATATATAGTGAATAAAGTGCCCCCTATTGTAACATATAGGGATATTATAATCCCCCGAGGAGTTCCTTATAATATATAGTGAATAAAGTGCCCCCTATTGTAACATATAGGGATATTATAAGCCCCCGAGGAGTTCCTTATAATATATAGTGAATAAAGTGCCCTCTATTGTATTATATATGGATATTATAAGTCCCCGAGGAGTTCCTTATAATATATAGTGAATAAAGTGCCCCCTATTGTAACATATAGGGATATTATAAGTCCCCGAGGAGTTCCTTATAATATATAGTGAATAAAGTGCCCCCTATTGTAACATATAGGGATATTATAAGTCCCCGAGGAGTTCCTTATAATATATAGTGAATAAAGTACCCCCTATTGTAACATATAGGGATATTATAAGTCACAGAGGAGTTCCTTATATTATATAGTGAATAAAGTGCCCCCTATTGTAACATGTAGGGATATTATAAGTCCCCGAGGAGTTCCATAAAGGCTGAGTGCTTTTATACAGGTCTTGGAACTCCGAGGTGACATAATATCTTCATATTTTACAACAGGGGGTCCTTTATTTACTATAATATGCACGTTTCAGTAAGTCATGTGACAGGAATTACATCACTAAGTGTTAATTATAACTGATGACATCACTAAGCTTGATTTTGCTTGTTTATAAGGTTATAATTTACAAGATCCATCATATATCCATCAAAGTGCAAGCTTTATTCGCTATTTAAAAACAAAACAAAAAAGAAAGCATGAAGGCAGGTGTAAAAAAATAATAAATAAATTAATCCTCGTTTAGTGGCACCGGAGTAGCTGCCAACCTCTGATTATATGATCAAATAAAACAAAACAGTACATTTCCTATATGGAGCCATGGAGCCAGCAGTGGGGCTGGGGTTGAGCCCATGGGGTGTCCCTTAGATGGAAGGAGGGGTTGAAGTTGAGCCCATGGGGTGTCCCTTAGATGGAAGGAGGGGTTGAAGTTGAGCCCATGGGGTGTCCCTTAGATGGAAGGAGGGGTTGAAGTTGAGCCCATGGGGTGTCCCTTGAGATGGGAGGAGGGGGTTGAGGTTGAGCCCATGGGTTGTCCCCTGAGATGGAATAAGGGGTTGGGGTTGAGCCCATGGGTTGTCCCCTGAGATGGAATAAGGGGTTGAAGTTGAGCCCATGGGATGTCCCCTGAGATGGAATAAGGGGTTGAAGTTGAGCCCATGGGGTGTCCCTTAGATGGAATAAGGGGTTGAAGTTGAGCCCATAGGGTGTCCCTTAGATGGAATAAGGGGTTGAAGTTGAGCCCATGGGGTGTCCCCTGAGATGGAATAAGGGGTTGAAGTTGAGCCCATGGGGTGTCCCTTGAGATGGGAGGAGGGGGTTGAAGTTGAGCCCATGGGGTGTCCCCTGAGATGGAATAAGGGGTTGAAGTTGAGCCCATGGGGTGTCCCTTGAGATGGGAGGAGGGGGTTGAAGTTGAGCCCATGGGGTGTCCCTTGAGATGGGAGGAGGGGGTTGAAGTTGAGCCCATGGGGTGTCCCCTGAGATGGAATAAGGGGTTGAAGTTGAGCCCATGGGGTGCCCCTGAGATGGAATAAGGGGTTGAAGTTGAGCCCATGAGGTGTCCCCTGAGATGGGAGGAGGGGTTGAAGTTGAGCCCATGGGGTGTCCCCTGAGAAGGAATAAGGGGTTGAAGTTGAGCCCATGGGGTGTCTCCTGAGATTGGAGGAGGGACTGGAGATGAACCCAAGGGGAGGAGCATGAAGTGTGTAGGTCACCGCCAGTTAGGCCTCAGTCCGGACTCCTTAGTATTTTAAAGAGGCCACTTGTGTTGCATTGTGGGTAAAGATGGCGGAGGATGCTTGGGAGCAGCATGATGAATGGGATGCGGGGGGTACAGGTAAGAAGTTGGGCGACTGATCTGCCAAATATCCAGAGGGCAGGAATGCGGCTTCCCCGTAGGCCAGTGTTCAGTCTCCTTATGTGCCAGCCCCAGGCCGCTGCCATCTCTCACTTCCTGTCCTCGTCACTTCCTCCTCCTCCCACTTCCTGTTTCCCAACTTAAAACCAATGCGGAACATTAGGCAAAGGATTTTTGGCTGTTAGTCTGTACTGTCTGTAGGGGGGAAAAAAGGGCAAAATCAATCATAATTCCTGGTCTTAAAATTGATGCTATATCTGCCGTAAACCCCCTACCCATATGTAACTAAGCCCCGCCCCCCCAGGAGCCCACCAATCAGGACTGTCCCACCCAAATCCCAACCACCAGCTCCATACCTACTCGCTAGCACCCCCAGCTGCCAAGAGTAAGGATGGCCATACACGGGCAGATTTCGGCTGCTGATTGGGGTCCTTTAGACCAATCGGGCAACTTCCCTGCCATTGTATGGGGGCCCCCGATGGTCCTCCCCGACCAATATTTGGCCGGGTCTTTTAATGTATGCCCACCTTAAGAGGGCTGGCAGATTGGGTGCAACCCTTGACCCACCCCTTTATGGCCAGACACATCCTGATTGGCTATTATACATATTTGCAATGGTTTGGGGCAGCTCTGGTAACAAAACGGGCAACATGGGGGTATTATATGAGCCCAGTAAGGCTGAAACCCTGTGCCCACCTACCATCCTACCCCCTGCCAATGCCCCTACCAAAAGCACTTAGCCTTCTGGCTGTTGTATTAGAGGGCAAGGCATGCTCTGGGTATTTATTAAGAGTTTGGATAAATCCTGATGAAGGTAAAGAGGGTAAAATGCCCTGACAGCTTTGTTCCCCCCGTTCCCAAGATCTATTCACCTCTTGTTGCCCCTTAGGGGTCAGATCCTTTATCTCCTCTCCTGTACCGGATTCTGGTTTCCTCCTCCTCCTGCAGATGAGGAAAGCGACGAGGGCCACAAGGAAAAGGCTGATGAACACTAAGGATATTATCGCCGTTTTCATGGATGACGAGACTCCGGTTTCCTTGTCTATCGTTTCGGGATTCTCAAGCCTCTCTGGGAGGGACAGACGGGTGATGAGGGGGTAAGAAGTCAATCAAAGGGTTAGACAGGCACAAAGTGCATTAAGCAGAGAAGGTCTTGTAACCCCTAGCAACCAAGCAGTTGAATAGTTACAAAATACCTTTGTCCTGTTCCTTTGCCACGGCTGAGTATTGAGTCGGCGTAACCGGGTAGTCACCGGGCACAGCTGCCTGTTCTGTTGGGGCAGCTTCCGTGCCGCTTGGGGCAGTTGTGGCCTTCTGGGTGTTGGCATTAGGGGCACGTTGGGTGACAGCGGGCCCCGGGGGCTTCTTGCTATCGCCGGCTACGTCGGGGGCTGGAGGGATTGTGGTTGGAACTTTCTTCGAATCCTTGGAAAAATCCGGACGAGATCCAGAATCCCCGTGCTTGGCACAGAAATAGCTATCTGTACAGAATTGAATGGCAGTAATGGGGTTATACCAGGGGCCCATTATAGCTCCGCCTACTGCAAAACTACAACCCCTCCCATTAATGCCCAAGCTTGAGCCAAGGAGAGGGGACCCATCCATCATGGCACCTCTGCCCATAGTCTCCTCTATTGCATAGACATTCGTCCTTATCAACGTGACCTTCCCAACTCCCATCAGCCTACAGGAACAAGAAGTCCTGGGCACCAGTTGGGTGTGGCAGCTGCCCCTACAACCCCTCCCATTAATGCCCAAGCTTGAGGCAAGGAGAGGGGACCCATCCATCATGGCACCTCTGCCCATAGTCTCCTCTATTGCATAGACATTCCTCCTTATCAACGTGACCTTCCCAACTCCCATCAGCCTACAGGAACAAATGTCCTGGGCACCAGTTGGGCATAGCAGCTGCCCCTACAAACCCTCCCATTAATGCCCAAGCTTGAGCCAAGGAGAGGGGACCCACCCGTCATGGCACCTCTGCTCAGTTGGGCATGGCAGCTAGAGCGTTCCTATCCCAGATATGTCTATGGGCTATTCTGTCATAGTGCCCAGGCTTGGGGTTGGCCAGGTTGGTAGGCCCTCAGGGTCAGCTTCTCCGCTAGGGAACCCAAGTTGGACACTATATGGCAACATTAGGGCAGGTAACACAGTAGTGGCCACACCCAGCTGCCTCCGTGACACGGAGATGACATCACAGCATGACATCACAGTATGACATCACTTTCCACTTACCCTTTTTGAGATGGCATATCAGTTTCTCGACCCAGGCGTCATGTTTTGAAGCGCATATCTTTCCCTTGTCGAACTTGAATCTAGGTGGAAAAGCAGGAGCCGGGGTCGCAAAAGGGTTTGGAATAAAGATTTCAAAATAAAGGGGAAGTTAAAGGGGGGGGAGAAAGGGATAAAGTCATTGGATCGTGGGAAACATAATGAATGGCCGTCCTTACTGAACTCGATAATGTGGGCATTCCTCAAAACCCTTCACTTTCTCCTTGTACAGCCTGAACAAGGCGTCTGTCGGCGGGTCCCTGGGTTTCATATCGAAACAGCAAGCTCCAGCGTTTGCGCCAAACTGCGCCACTGCTACGGGGGAGACATAGAGAGATATGAGCCTTGGGGGTAATGCACGGACTGCTGGGGTAACAGCCACAGATCCGGGGTATCAGATACAGAGAGCAACCTGCAGGGGGCAGACGTGGGCAGCTTCCCGCCCATTAGGGGTGAGACTATTATTATTAGAGAAGGAACAGGCCCAGAGGCTGCTGCGGGTCCCAGGAGGTACAGGGGCCCATTGGGGCAGGTTGGCAGTTTCATAATTGCCCTTAAATCATACAGTGGGGCCCATTCAGCTCCAGTCACGCCATTGGTCTAGTAAAGCAGAGCCTAATATACTGCTTTCAATGTATAATAGCAGCTACAGTTAAACTACAACTCCCAGCATCCTCTGACAGGCATGTAACAGCCTGATTTGCACACTTGCAAAGGGCATTTTATGGGCAGCCGCCAAGGTGTGTCGCTCGCAGGGCAGCAATGGCCCCGGGGGGGGGGGGATTTAGGAGCTAATGATAATGGGTGTTTGGGTGGATGGGGCCCCTAGTTATACCCCTGTCCCTCGAGCTCTGTATCTCGTGCCACTGGCAGCTGATTGGTGGGGGCAAGTACAGGGGAAACAATAATGAACATTATTTCCATAAGCAAAACTGCCACAGCAACCTGTCCGGACAGGGGGACAAAAGGTTAAAAATACCCAGACACCCTCTGGGGAAACTGCCATGTCTGGAATGAGATGCTGAATAGGCCCTGGCATTCCCAGTACCCAGGGGCCCTAACAGCCCCCCCATAGGCCCAATAAATAGTGAGTGTCTATGGCACCTTACAGCAGCCCCTCTGGCATTTGCCGGAACCCACAGATTGCCAGTCCGGGCCTGATTTTCAGTACCCAGAGGCCCAAACAGCCCCCCCATAGGCCCAATAAATAGTGAGTGTCTATGGCACCTTACAGCAGCCCCTCTGGCATTTGCCTGAACCCACAGATTGCCAGTCCGGGCCTGATTTTCAGTACCCAGAGGCCCAAACAGCCCCCCCATAGGCCCAATAAATAGTGAGTGACTATGGCACCTTACAGCAGCCCCTCTGGCATTTGCCGGAACCCACAGATTGCCAGTCTGGGCCTGATTTTCAGTACCCAGGGGCCCAAACAGCCCCCCCATAGGCCCAATAAATAGGAATAAATAGGCAATGGGAAAGGGCAGCAGGGCACTGGGTTAGGTAGGGGGGTAATGTAGCCTGGCAATGGAAAAGGGCAGCAGGGCACTGGGTTGGGTAGGGGGGTAATGTAGCCTGGCAATGGGAAAGGGCAGCAGGGCACTGGGTTGGGTAGGGGGTAATGTAGCCTGGCAATGGGAAAGGGCAGCAGGGCACTGGGTTTGGCAGGGGTAGGGGGTAATGTAGCCTGGCAATGGGAAAGGGCAGCAGGGCACTGGGTTTGGCAGGGGTAGGGGGTAATGTAGCCTGGCAATGGGAAAGGGCAGCAGGGCACTGGGTTTGGCAGGGGTAGGGGCACGGAGGTGGAACTGATCCGATTCCTTAACCCAAGAGTTTGGTTGAAGAATGAACCAATCCCCGGGGAGTTCCTGTCTGTACCTTTCCCAGCTATTAATTATAGTGACATTATTGTACCCGCCTCCCTCTGTCACTGTCCCATGTGACTCACCGACCCAATGAGATAACAATTATACTGCTACATAAATAATGAGATGCAAATCACATGTAAATCAGAGGGAGGTTAATGACACATTGGGGGACACTGAGATGCAGCCAATCCCAAGCGGAAGCCACTTAGTACCAATAATTACCCCTATGTATTTATTTAATTATAGGATATTACTCAGGCTTTAGTTTTATTATAAATTGTTGGTAATGCAGACTTAGTTTCTCCTGTGCTGCAAGCCTTATCTGCCCATTTGTATTTATTATTAACAGAAGGAGATGCCATACTGCTTGTAAGCTGATATATAATATATAGTGCCCCCAGTGGTCAAATCATGTAAATTGTACAGTGGCTTTCCCAACCCGGATCTGTTGGATTAACAAGCTCATAACAAGGTTACAGATATATAGAAACATTGGGGTAACAGTCACCCCGCTATAGTTCCAGGGGTACCCAGGGCACAAATAAGCACTCACCCCAAATCCCCCCCTAACTGGCCTTCAGGCTGGGCCCCCTTAGCCCATAACAAGGTTACAGATATATAGAAACATTGGGGTAACAGTCACCCCGCTATAGTTCCAGGGGTACCCAGGGCACAAATAAGCACTCACCCCAAATCCCCCCCTAACTGGCCTTCAGGCTGGGCCCCCTTAGCCCATAACAAGGTTACAGATATATAGAAACATTGGGGTAACAGTCACCCTGCTATAGTTCCAGGGGTACCCAGGGCACAAATAAGCACTCACCCCAGATCCCCCCCTAACTGGCCTTCAGGCTGGGCCCCCTTAGCCCATAACAAGGTTACAGATATATAGAAACATTGGGGTAACAGTCACCCTGCTATAGTTCCAGGGGTACCCAGGGCACAAATAAGCACTCCCCCCAAATCCCCCCCTAACTGGCCTTCAGGCTGGGCCCCCTTAGCCCATAACAAGGTTACAGATATATAGAAACATTGGGGTAACAGTCACCCCGCTATAGTTCCAGGGGTACCCAGGGCACAAATAAGCACTCACCCCAAATCCCCCCCTAACTGGCCTTCAGGCTGGGCCCCCTTAGCCCATAACAAGGTTACAGATATATAGAAACATTGGGGTAACAGTCACCCTGCTATAGTTCCAGGGGTACCCAGGGCACAAATAAGCACTCACCCCAAATCCCCCCCTAACTGGCCTTCAGGCTGGGCCCCCTTAGCCCATAACAAGGTTACAGATATATAGAAACATTGGGGTAACAGTCACCCCGCTATAGTTCCAGGGGTACCCAGGGCACAAATAAGCACTCACCCCAAATCCCCCCCTAACTGGCCTTCAGGCTGGGCCCCCTTAGCCCATAACAAGGTTACAGATATATAGAAACATTGGGGTAACAGTCACCCCGCTATAGTTCCAGGGGTACCCAGGGCACAAATAAGCACTCACCCCAAATCCCCCCCTAACTGGCCTTCAGGCTGGGCCCCCTTAGCCCATAACAAGGTTACAGATATATAGAAACATTGGGGTAACAGTCACCCCGCTATAGTTCCAGGGGTACCCAGGGCACAAATAAGCACTCACCCCAAATCCCCCCCTAACTGGCCTTCAGGCTGGGCCCCCTTAGCCCATAACAAGGTTACAGATATATAGAAACATTGGGGTAACAGTCACCCTGCTATAGTTCCAGGGGTACCCAGGGCACAAATAAGCACTCACCCCAAATCCCCCCCTAACTGGCCTTCAGGCTGGGCCCCCTTAGCCCATAACAAGGTTACAGATATATAGAAACATTGGGGTAACAGTCACCCCGCTATAGTTCCAGGGGTACCCAGGGCACAAATAAGCACTCACCCCAAATCCCCCCCTAACTGGCCTTCAGGCTGGGCCCCCTTAGCCCATAACAAGGTTACAGATATATAGAAACATTGGGGTAACAGTCACCCTGCTATAGTTCCAGGGGTACCCAGGACTGCTGCTTACAATGGGGGGATCAGATAGGATCTGTGCCACTGTGACAGAATGCTCTGTTATACAGATAGCTAGAATCTCAGCCATAAAGCAGGGCAGGACTGCTGCTTACAATGGGGGGATCAGATAGGATCTGTGCCACTGTGACAGAATGCTCTGTTATACAGATAGCTAGAATCTCAGCCATAAAGCAGGGCAGGACTGCTGCTTACAATGGGGTGGATAGGATCTGTGCCACTGTGACAGAATGCTCTGTTATACAGATAGCTAGAATCTCAGCCATAAAGCAGGGCAGGACTGCTGCTTACATCGGGGATCAGATCCTTAGCACCCAATACTAGGGCTGTTGGGGTTGGATCAGTATGGGTTGGGCGCCAGGATTCCATTGGCCGTGTATGAGCAGCATTACTTGTTCTTCAAGCTTTATGTTTATGTATGTGGGACGGGAGATCAGTGTGTGCCATTATACAGATATATATATACAGATATACAGAATGCAGAAAGTGCCCATTGTTATTTCCCGTACCCTGCAGCGGCACAGTGGGGGGCGGAATTCAGAGCATTCCGTAGTGATTACCTACCTGGCAGGTCGAGCTGCCAATTAACCCTGTATTAGGGCTACTAACCCCCCCCCCCCGAAAATGCCTTGCCACCCTCCCATATAGAGTGTAAGCTCTACGGGGCAGGGACCTCCATCCTCTTGTATCTTTGACTCTTATCACAACTGTATCTTGTATTTATTGTTATACTTTGTATTTATCTATTATTATCTTATTAACCCCCTGTTTGTATGAATGTATTCTACTGTACAGCGCTGCGTACATAAGTAGCACTTTATAAATAAAGATATACACACATACATACATACATACATACATATATACATACATATATACATACATGTATGTATGTATGTATGCATGTATACTTATGTACGCAGCGCTGTACAGTAGGATACATTAATACAAACAGGGGGTTATTAAGATAATAATAGATAAATACAAAGTATAACAATAAATACAAATAAATACAAGATACAGTTGCAATAAGTTAAGAGTCAAAGACACAAGAGGACGGAGGTCCCTGCCCCGTAGAGCTTACACTCTATACATACATATACACACATACATACATAGACTAACATTGGGATCCCCAGGGGTAAAAAAACACAGTACTCAGGGTGACGGGGGCATAATTGCAGGTAATTGCCTCCCTTTACTTTACTTCCCCCCTTTTCCCCAATTTCTCCCCCACTTACAATTCTTTCCCGTTCCCCCCTCACCTTTATTCCTGGGGGGGGGGGGATAAAGAAATTCCCTATGAAATAAAAGCCCAGGAATGGACCATGATCTCCCCAGTGACAGGGGAGTTAGCCGGCACCCCCCAGGGAGGGGAGAGTATGTGGATCCCTGGCTAATAAATCATACTATAGGCTACGGAGTCACTGCCGGTTCTGCCACACACAGTATATACATACAGTACATAGGGGCACTTACCTGAGTGAACAGACAGCAGGCAGACAAGGAGCAGTCGGATCCACATCCTGGCAGGGAATTTCATCAGTGCTCTCCTATTAAAAACCTGTGCGCTCTCTCCGTCTGTCTCCCCTCTGTCTCTTTCTCTCTGTCCACTGTTCCCTTTCTCTCCTCTCTCAGATCAGACGAGGCTTCTTCTCTACCCCTTACCCACCACTTACTGCCCCCCTGTGTGAGTCTGAGCCCCCCTGTGTGAGTCTGAGCCCCCCTGTGTGAGTCTGAGCCCCCCTGTGTGAGTCTGAGCCCCTCTATCTGCCTGGGACTGAGTCTCTAGCAGCCCTGCCTGCCCCTCGCACTGCTTGGATGTAACTTCCTCAACAAACTGCTTTCACTTTTGCCTGGAAATTCCAGTCCGACTCGCTGAGTATTCATGTATATACATAGTTATGTGTCTGTGTATTTATAATCATCCGTCCAAGGGGGCTAAGTGCCCCTCGTTCCCTAGGAATTTCCCAACTTGGATCTTTGGATTGTCCCTGGTTTTTTTTTTTTTTTTAATATAAAAAAAGTCTGGCATTCAAACAACTGCCTCGTTGCTAGGATAAATAGCAACGAGGGAAACCACAAAAATAAATAAAATCATTAAGACCAACTGCAAAGTGTTTTAGAATACAATTGTAGCCCCTTGGATTATATCTGGATGGATGGATCTTTGGATTGTCCCTGGTTTTTGTTTTTTTTTTTAATAAAAAAGTCTGGCGTTCAAACAACTGCCTCGTTGCTAGGATAAATAGTTGACGACAACCAGAAAACCACAAAAATAAATAAAATCATTAAGACCAACTGCAAAGTGTTTTAGAATGCAATTGCAGCCCCTTGGATTGTATCTGGATGGATCTTTGGATTGTCCCTGGTTTTTGTTGTTTTTTTAATAAAAAAAAGTCTGGCGTTCAAACAACTGCCTCGTTGCTAGGATAAATAGCAACGAGGGAAACCACAAGAATAAATAAATAAAATCATTAAGACCAACTGCAAAGTGTTTTAGAATGCAATTGCAGCCCCTTGGATTGTATCTGGATGGATCTTTGGATTGTCCCTGGTTTTTGTTGTTTTTTTAATAAAAAAAAGTCTGGCGTTCAAACAACTGCCTCGTTGCTAGGATAAATAGCAACGAGGGAAACCACAAGAATAAATAAATAAAATCATTAAGACCAACTGCAAAGTGTTTTAGAATGCAATTAGAGCCCCTTGGATTATATCTGGATGGATTTTTGGATTGTCCCTGGTTTTTGTTGTTTTTTTAATAAAAAAAAGTCTGGCGTTCAAACAACTGCCTCGTTGCTAGGATAAATAGTTGACGACAACCGGAAAACCACAAAAATAAATAAAATCATTAAGACCAACTGCAAAGTGTTTTAGAATGCAATTGCAGCCCCTTGGATTGTATCTCGATGGATCTTTGGATTCTCCCTGGTTTTTGTTTTTTTTTTTAATAAAAAAAAGTCTGGCGTTCAAACAACTGCCTTGTTGCTAGGATAAATAGTTGACGATAACTGGAAAACCACAAGAATAAATAAATAAGAGACCAACTGCAAAGTGTTTTAGAATGCAATTGCAGCCCCTTGGATTATATCTCGTTGCTAGGATAAATAGCAACGAGGGAAACCACAAGAATAAATAAATAAAATCATTAAGACCAACTGCAAAGTGTTTTAGAATGCAATTGCAGCCCCTTGGATTATATCTGGATGGATCTTTGGATTCTCCCTGGTTGTTATTGTTTTTTTAATAAAAAAAAAATCTGGCGTTCAAACAACTGCCTCGTTGCTAGGATAAATAGTTGACGATAACTTGCCCTGCAGTTAAAATCTTGTTCTTCCTTCTCCTTCGTTCCCTGGTACCTTCTTTCCCTTGTATGGTAACAATGCCCACTGGCCAGAGCGGAATACCGGATCTTCCAAGTCACCTCTATCACCATCTTGCTCTACTGTCACTATCTTTTCCTGTCATCACCACTTTGTCTTTCTTTTACCATCTTACCCTGCACTGACCATATTGTTCTATGGTCATCATCCTACCCTACTGTTCTTGCACCATCTTGCCCTGATGTCTCCACCTTTCCCTAATGTCACTATCTTGTCCTGATGTCTCCACCTTTCCCTAATGTCACCATCTTGCCCTGATGTCTCCAACTTTCCCTAATGTCACTATCTTGTCCTGATGTCTCCACCTTTCCCTAATGTCACCATCTTGCCCTGATGTCTCCACCTTTCCCTAATGTCACTATCTTGTCCTGATGTCTCCACCTTTCCCTAATGTCACCATCTTGCCCTGATGTCTCCAACTTTCCCTAATGTCACTATCTTGTCCTGATGTCTCCACCTTTCCCTAATGTCACTATCTTGTCCTGATGTCTCCACCTTTCCCTAATGTCACTATCTTGTCCTGATGTCTCCACCTTTCCCTAATGTCACCATCTTGCCCTGATGTCTCCACCTTTCCCTAATGTCACCATCTTGCCCTGATGTCTCCAACTTTCCCTAATGTCACTATCTTGTCCTGATGTCTCCACCTTTCCCTAATGTCACCATCTTGTCCTGATGTCTCCACCTTTCCCTAATGTCACTATCTTGTCCTGATGTCTCCACCTTTCCCTAATGTCACCATCTTGCCCTGATGTCTCCAACTTTCCCTAATGTCACCATCTTGCCCTGATGTCTCCACCTTTCCCTAATGTCACTATCTTGCCCTGATGTCTCCAACTTTCCCTAATGTCACTATCTTGTCCTGATGTCTCCACCTTTCCCTAATGTCACTTTCTTGCCCTGATGTCTCCACCTTTCCCTAATGTCACTATCTTGTCCTGATGTCTCCACCTTTCCCTAATGTCACTATCTTGTCCTGATGTCTCCACCTTTCCCTAATGTCACTATCTTGTCCTGATGTCTCCACCTTTCCCTAATGTCACCATCTTGCCCTGATGTCTCCACCTTTCCCTAATGTCACCATCTTGTCCTGATGTCTCCACCTTTCCCTAATGTCACTATCTTGTCCTGATGTCTCCACCTTTCCCTAATGTCTCCACCTTTCCCTAATGTCACTATCTTGCCCTGATGTCTCCACCTTTCCCTAATGTCACTATCTTGTCCTGATGTCTCCACCTTTCCCTAATGTCACTATCTTGTCCTGATGTCTCCACCTTTCCCTAATGTCACTATCTTGTCCTGATGTCTCCACCTTTCCCTAATGTCACCATCTTGCCCTGATGTCTCCACCTTTCCCTAATGCCACCATCTTGCTCTGATGTCTCCACCTTTCCCTAATGTCACTATCTTGTCCTGATGTCTCCACCTTTCCCTAATGTCACTATCTTGTCCTGATGTCTCCACCTTTCCCTAATGTCACTATCTTGTCCTGATGTCTCCACCTTTCCCTAATGTCACTATCTTGTCCTGATGTCTCCACCTTTCCCTAATGTCACTATCTTGTCCTGATGTCTCCACCTTTCCCTAATGTCACCATCTTGCCCTGATGTCTCCACCTTTCCCTAATGTCACCATCTTGTCCTGATGTCTCCACCTTTCCCTAATGTCACTATCTTGTCCTGATGTCTCCACCTTTCCCTAATGTCACTATCTTGTCCTGATGTCTCCACCTTTCCCTAATGTCACTATCTTGTCCTGATGTCTCCACCTTTCCCTAATGTCACCATCTTGCCCTGATGTCTCCACCTTTCCCTAATGTCACCATCTTGCCCTGATGTCTCCAACTTTCCCTAATGTCACCATCTTGCCCTGATGTCTCCACCTTTCCCTAATGTCACCATCTTGCCCTGATGTCTCCACCTTTCCCTAATGTCACTATCGTGTCCTGATGTCTCCAACTTTCCCTAATGTCACTATCTTGCCCTGATGTCTCCACCTTTCCCTAATGTCACCATCTTGCCCTGATGTCTCCACCTTTCCCTAATGTCACTATCGTGTCCTGATGTCTCCACCTTTCCCTAATGTCACTATCTTGTCCTGATGTCTCCACCTTTCCCTAATGTCACTATCTTGTCCTGATGTCTCCACCTTTCCCTAATGTCACCATCTTGCCCTGATGTCTCCACCTTTACCTAATGTCACCATCTTGTCCTGATGTCTCCACCTTTCCCTAATGTCACTATCTTGTCCTGATGTCTCCACCTTTCCCTAATATCACCATCTTGCCCTGATGTCTCCACCTTTCCCTAATGTCACCATCTTGTCCTGATGTCTCCACCTTTCCCTAATGTCACTATCTTGCCCTGATGTCTCCAACTTTCCCTAATGTCACTATCTTGTCCTTATGTCTCCACCTTTCCCTAATGTCACCATCTTTCCCTAATGTCACTATCTTGTCCTGATGTCTCCACCTTTCCCTAATGTCACTATCTTGCCCTGATGTCTCCAACTTTCCCTAATGTCACTATCTTGTCCTTATGTCTCCACCTTTCCCTAATGTCACCATCTTTCCCTAATGTCACTATCTTGTCCTGATGTCTCCACCTTTCCCTAATGTCACTATCTTGTCCTGATGTCTCCACCTTTCCCTAATGTCACTATCTTGTCCTGATGTCTCCACCTTTCCCTAATGTCACTATCTTGTCCTGATGTCTCCATCTTTCCCTAATGTCACTATCTTGTCCTGATGTCTCCACCTTTCCCTAATGTCACTATCTTGTCCTGATGTCTCCACCTTTCCCTAATGTCACTATCTTGTCCTGATGTCTCCACCTTTCCCTAATGTCACTATCTTGTCCTGATGTCTCCACCTTTCCCTAATGTCACTATCTTGTCCTGATGTCTCCACCTTTCCCTAATGTCACTATCTTGTCCTGATGTCTCCACCTTTCCCTAATGTCACTATCTTGCCCTGATGTCTCCACCTTTCCCTAATGTCACTATCTTGTCCTGATGTCTCCACCTTTCCCTAATGTCACCATCTTGCCCTGATGTCTCCACCTTTCCCTAATGTCACCATCTTGTCCTGATGTCTCCACCTTTCCCTAATGTCACTATCTTGCCCTGATGTCTCCACCTTTCCCTAATGTCACTATCTTGTCCTGATGTCTCCACCTTTCCCTAATGTCACCATCTTGCCCTGATGTCTCCACCTTTCCCTAATGTCACTATCTTGTCCTGATGTCTCCATCTTTCCCTAATGTCACCATCTTGTCCTGATGTCTATATCTTTCCCTAATGTCCCTATCTTGTCCTGATGTCTCCATCTTTCCCTAATGTCCCCATCTTGCCCTGATGTCTCCACCTTTCCCTAATGTCACCATCTTGCCCTGATGTCTCCACCTTTCCCTAATGTCACCATCTTGCCCTGATGTCTCCACCTTTCCCTAATGTCACCATCTTGTCCTGATGTCTCCACCTTTCCCTAATGTCACTATCTTGTCCTGATGTCTCCATCTTGCCCTTTTGTATGGAAACCAGGGCCACGCCTTGTTTGAGGAGATGGTTTAGGAAATGGATTAGAGCCTTTGTATATTCCGCTTGCTATAGGAACACTAAGATGGAGGACAGGCTCCGGCCCCTTGCACACATTACTATTTATGAGCATTACAAGTGCCCTTATCACTCAGGGCTGGGGGGCTGCTCTGGGCTGTTGGAGTGCTAAGTACTAAGGTACAGCCTATAAAGAGACAGTAAATGGGCTCCCTGCTGTCTCCCCGGGGGGGGGGGATGGGACATAGGAACCTGCGTTGGGGCTGCACGTTGCCAGGGGGCATGTACTGACCTGTGCAAGGGAAGGGGGGAGACCGGCGTGCATAGCTGATGTGCTGCTGTATGTAGAACCCACTACACCAGCCCTGTTCTTGCATAACCCTTTGTGTGCCAGTCCTGCTTGCTCTCTCCGTGCCACAGATAGAAGGGGTTAAACCAATATGTGTCTGTATGGGGTTCCCTCGGGCACCCCCTTTTTATCCCTCTCTAGTGTTTAATACAATGATGGGGTGTAATAGAGTGTAAGCTCCACTCGGGGTCACACTGGGCTGGTGGGACCCCGGGAGAAGGGTTGGGGGGGGCTGTGGTAGGAGTTAAACCGGATTCATGTTTCTATTTACATGAAGAATAGAGGAATTGATTCTGTCAGTGCCCAACGCCCCCCCCTATTAATGAGATTCTGCTCAGGCTGTATAAATATTCCATAAGCTGAGCCCCCCCCTCCGTCCCATTGCTACAGGAAAACATGTGATTCCTGCCCATTGGCCGCACTTTCACTTTCTATCCGGCCCCCCCTGTGTGTGCCACTGCCTGTCGCCATTGTACTGGGATGAGTCATAGGATTTAATGGGGGAAATACCCTGTGTAGCTCTGTAGCCCCCCAACAATACCCCACTGTGCAAGCTCTGCACCCACACTAACATAGTTATAGAATTTTAACCCTTAACTGCTGGGAATCAGCAGGAATGAAGATGGGGGGCTACTGGGGGCATCTTTGGGGGCACAGACCTTCCCTGCTAAAGGGCTGGGGCTGCAGAAGAGAGACTATATGGCGCAACGTGTCCGGACTAACTTTGCTGAGCTTTAGTTCCCCTTTAAAATGAGGATAAAGTGGATAAAGCAATAAAACACTCCTTGCTGCAGATCCAGGCAGACTTTGCTCCTGGCACCGTCGGAGCGAAACGGAATCCTAGGAATGGCACTTACGGCTGTACCTGCTGGCACAAACCCCTGGTATGGAGGGGGGAACCTCAAGCAGCAGTAACATAGTAACATAGTAAGTTAGGCTGAAAAAAGACACCCGTCCATCAAGTTCAACCATAATGCCTATATATAACCTGCCTAACTGCCAGTTGATCCAGAGGAAGGCAAAAACCCCATCTGAAGCCTCTCTAATTTGCCCCAGGGGGGAAAAAATTCCTTCCTGACTCCAAGATGGCAATCATAGTAACATACATAGTAACATAGTAAGTTAGGCTGAAAAAAGACACCCGTCCATCAAGTTCAACCATAATGCCTGTATATAACCTGCCTAACTGCCAGTTGATCCAGAGGAAGGCAAAAACCCCATCTGAAGCCTCTCTAATTTGCCTCAGAGGGGAAAAAATTCCTTCCTGACCCCAAGATGGCAATCGGACCAGACCCTGGGGCAACTTGTACAGTACAGTTTCCCCTTTAAAGTGACCCTGACACCCCAAAATAAGTGTGCCCCCACTCGGCACTATGTACGAGCTGCCTATATGTTATGCCAACCATTCCCCTGGCACGCAGGGAGCTTGCCGGCACTGGGAACAGCCCCCTACTGAATAAACTGATTAAACCACTGCCTGGTTGCTAAGGTAAATAAGACCCTAGCAACCAGGTAGCTGCTCCAATCCCAAATGGAGAGCTGCCGAACAAGAAGATAAATACAGTGCTTTGCTGAAGTATTCACCCCCCCCCCCCCACCCTTGGCATTTTTCATGTTTTGTTACATTCCATACCTGTAATGTAAATGTTTCGTAGTCTTATTTTATGTGATGGATCTGCACAAAATAATTGATGAAGTGAAATGAGAAAAATATAAATAAAAAAGAATTAAAAAAAATAAAAAACTGAAATTTGGCCTGTGCATATGTATTCAGCCCCTTTGCCATGAAGCCCCTAAAAATTCCTGGTGCAACCAATTACAGGTATGGGATCCCTTATCCGGAAACTCATTATCCAGAAGGTTCCTAATTACGGAAAGGCTGTCTCCCATAGACTCCATTATAAGCAAATTATTTTAATTTTCAAAAATGATTCCCTTTTCTCTGTAATAATAAAACAGTACCTGTACTTGATCCCAACTAAGATATAATTACCCCTTATTGGGGGCAGAACAGCCCTATTGGGTTTATTTAATGGTTAAATGATTCCCTTTTCTCTGTAATAATAAAACAGTACCTGTACCTGATCCCAACTAAGATATAATTACCCCTTATTGGGGCAGAACAGCCCTATTGGGTTTATTTAATGGTTAAATGATTCCCTTTTCTCTGTAATAATAAAACAGTACCTGTACTTGATCCCAACTAAGATATAATTACCCCTTATTGGGGGCAGAACAGCCCTATTGGGTTTATTTCATGGTTAAATGATTCCCTTTTCTCTGTAATAATAAAACAGTACCTGTACTTGATCCCAACTAAGATATAATTACCCCTTATTGGGGGCAGAACAGCCCTATTGGGTTTATTTAATGGTTAAATGATTCCCTTTTCTCTGTAATAATAAAACAGTACCTGTACTTGATCCCAACTAAGATATAATTACCCCTTATTGGGGCAGAACAGCCCTATTGGGTTTATTTAATGGTTAAATGATTCCCTTTTCTCTGTAATAATAAAACAGTACCTGTACTTGATCCCAACTAAGATATAATTACCCCTTATTGGGGGCAGAACAGCCCTATTGGGTTTATTTAATATTGAAATGATTTTTAGCAGACTTAAGTAATGTAGATCCAAATTACAGAAAGATTCCTTATCCGGAAAACCCCAGGTCCCGAGCATTCTGGATAACAGGTCCCATACCTGTACCTTCAAAAGTCTCATAATTAGTGAAGTCCCCCTGTGTGCCATCTGTCACATGATATATGATATGAGGCATAGAGGTGGGGCAGGCAATATATGACTGACAGCTCAGATTTTTAATTACTTTTACTTTCCATTCAGCACTTCCTAGATATCACCTACAAGGCAAATGCATAAGATTTTGGGGTGATACAAAGCTTTGCCTTAATAACACTGTTTACAAAATGGCGCCGGCCTGCTGGCTGTGTGTAAGCAATAGAACTGTTTGGGGAATAACCCCGCCCCCAATACCTAGCAAGCCTCTGTAACTCAGGTGTCAGTGTGACATTAAGCTGAACAAACACTGTGGGGAAATAATGGGGAAGGCGGAGCTCCCTGGGCCCTTATTGAGTTAATTATATACTGAGTCGCATACCTAAAGGATCACTCACAGGATTCATTATACTGAGGGGAAACCCAGTGAGTGTGTGTGTTGGCTCCTGTACAACCAATCGCTTTCAGTTTCCCTGTTGTGACTCTCCCCCCCTGCCTGGGACTCTCTCCCACCCTCTGCCTGGGACTCTCTCCCACCCCCTGCCTGGGACTCTCTCCCACCCCCTGCCTGGGACTCTCTCCCACCCCCTGCCTGGG
Source organism: Xenopus tropicalis (assembly GCF_000004195.4). Classification (NCBI taxonomy): domain Eukaryota; kingdom Metazoa; phylum Chordata; class Amphibia; order Anura; family Pipidae; genus Xenopus; species Xenopus tropicalis. Next base: position 142,369,966 of record NC_030679.2, on the reverse strand, counting down.
ACTCTCTCCCACCCTCTGCCTGGGACTCTCTCCCACCCCCTGCCTGGGACTCTCTCCCACCCCCTGCCTGGGACTCTCTCCCACCCCCTGCCTGGGACTCTCTCCCACCCCCTGCCTGGGACTCTCTCCCACCCCCTGCCTGGGACTCTCTCCCACCCCCTGCCTGGGACTCTCTCCCACCCTCTGCCTGGGACTCTCTCCAACCCCTGCCTGGGACTCTCTCCAGCCCCTGCCTGGGACTCTCTCCACCCCCTGCCTGGGACTCTCTCCACCCCCTGCCTGGGACTCTCTCCAACCCCTGCCTGGGACTCTCTCCACCCCCTGCCTGGGACTCTCTGAGACTAATTAGCAACCTCATTACTAAAGGACAAGGCATGTTACTGCCAGTAGATTCGCCACATTAGTGCCACCTAGAATGCTATATTTATTCTGCAGAAAGCTTTACCCTACCTGAGTAACAGCCCTAGCAGCTCCCTCTGTTTGCTTAAGATAGCAGCTGCCATTTTAGCTTGGTCTCAGTAGCTTCCTGCTGCAGCTCTAGCTGCTGGTAGCTCAGATTACACATTACTAAAGGAGGGGGGAGTGGCTTTTATGAATTCTTATGGGAGGGGGGAGCAGGAGAGGGGAGAGAGCTGGGCAGACTCTGGCCCCGGGAATGAAGGCTTTATCTGAGAGAGGAAGTCTGATACCCTAAGAACATGTTTACAGAAAAGGAGACAAGAAATCCTGTGTTTCTTTAGACAGAGGACTCAGTGCAGCGTTTCTGTGAGTGCTTATGGCTGTATTTACATAGACCTTTCTGATAAAGCTTACTTAGTTTTTAGCTTTACTTCTCCTTTAAAGGGGACCCGTCACCCAGACACACAAGAAGCTGTATAATAATAAAAGTCCTTTCCAAATGAAACATGAAACCCAAGGTCCTTTTTTTTATTAACACGCCCAGGGTCGGACTGGGAAAATACCCGGTGGGCTCCGGCGGCCCAGGCCCGACCCTATTGCCGTTTCCTCTGGCCTCTGATGTCCTCCCCTGACGCATTTCGCATACGCATTCAAGGGAGGACATCAGACAGGGGCCCCGATGGGAGATGCGGCTGGAGGAGGCACCTTGGGGGGTACAGGCCTCTGGGGAGGCAGCCCCAGTGGGCCCTGCACCCCTCAGTCCGACCCTGAACACACCCACAACCAATATAAAGGCATTTAAAAATCCCAGCTGTCAATCATATATTGCCTTAGGCATAGAGGCGGGGCAGACAATTACTTTCACTTTCCATTCTGCACTTCCTAGATGTCACTTCCCCCCTCCCTCCACTCCATCTAATTCTGCAGCCATTACATTGGCCTGGGCATCTGCTCCTCTATTCTGGCACATAAAGCAAATTTTGGGGTGATACAAAGCTTTATTTTTTAGTGCTTTTACATCAGCACCCTGACCCCTCCCCCTTTGTTTCCCCACAATGTCACCCAGGGGCCATGGAAGATAATACCAACTGGCGGCTGTTCCAGGCTTCTCAATGCCATTCTGACTGGCTGAACTTATCCAGACTGATCCCCTGAACACTTACATGAATTTCTGAGATATTAGCACTTGCAGACCACTAATACCAGGCTGTCAGATTGACAGCACTCTTTTAAAGGTCTGAGACCAAGTCCAGCTGTCTAAGAATTCCCTGTATTCACCAACCCAAGGGCCTCTGACTCTCCGCTAAACACAAGCCTGATATTAGCGGTGTAAAACTGCTAGTATTTTAGAAAAACTGCTAAAATGAACACAAATGGCAAAAGGGCTCAGAGAAGCACCCTGAGTACATTTTTGTTGGGTTTGTTTCCCCTTTAGGCACAAACATAATGTTGGTGGTTACACAAGATGCCAGTCCTAAACAAAAGCCTGATATTAGCGGTGTAAAACTGCTAAAATGAATACAAATGGCAAAAGCGCTCAGAGAAGCACCCTTGGTAAGTTTTTGTTGGGTTTAGTTCCCCTTTAGGCACAGACATAATGTTGGTGGTTACACAAGATGCCAGTCCTAAACAAAAGCCTGATATTAGCGGTGTAAAACTGCTGCTAATATTTTAGAAAAACTGCTAAAATGAATACAAATGGCAAAAGCGCTCAGAGAAGCACCCTGAGTACATTTTTGTTGGGTTTAGTTCCCCTTTAGGCACAGACATAATGTTGGTGGTTACACAAGATGCCAGTCCTAAACAAAAGCCTGATATTAGCGGTGTAAAACTGCTAAAATGAATACAAATGGAAAAAGCGCTCAGAGAAGCACCCTTGGTAAGTTTTTGTTGGGTTTAGTTCCCCTTTAGGCACAGACATAATGTTGGTGGTTACACAAGATGCCAGTCCTAAACAAAAGCCTGATATTAGCGGTGTAAAACTGCTGCTAATATTTTAGAAAAACTGCTAAAATGAATACAAATGGCAAAAGCGCTCAGAGAAGCACCCTGAGTACATTTTTGTTGGGTTTAGTTCCCCTTTAGGCACAGACATAATGTTGGTGGTTACACAAGATGCCAGTCCTAAACAAAAGCCTGATATTAGCGGTGTAAAACTGCTAAAATGAATACAAATGAAAAAAGCGCTCAGAGAAGCACCCTTGGTAAGTTTTTGTTGGGTTTAGTTCCCCTTTAGGCACAGACATAATGTTGGTGGTTACACAAGATGCCAGTCCTAAACAAAAGCCTGATATTAGCGGTGTAAAACTGCTGCTAATATTTTAGAAAAACTGCTAAAATGAATACAAATGGCAAAAGCGCTCAGAGAAGCACCCTGAGTACATTTTTGTTGGGTTTAGTTCCCCTTTAGGCACAGACATAATGTTGGTGGTTACACAAGATGCCAGTCCTAAACAAAAGCCTGATATTAGCGGTGTAAAACTGCTAAAATGAATACAAATGGCAAAAGCGCTCAGAGAAGCACCCTTGGTAAGTTTTTGTTGGGTTTAGTTCCCCTTTAGGCACAGACATAATGTTGGTGGTTACACAAGATGCCAGTCCTAAACAAAAGCCTGATATTAGCGGTGTAAAACTGCTGCTAATATTTTAGAAAAACTGCTAAAATGAATACAAATGGCAAAAGCGCTCAGAGAAGCACCCTGAGTACATTTTTGTTGGGTTTAGTTCCCCTTTAGGCACAGACATAATGTTGGTGGTTACACAAGATGCCAGTCCTAAACAAAAGCCTGATATTAGCGGTGTAAAACTGCTAAAATGAATACAAATGGCAAAAGCGCTCAGAGAAACACCCTGAGTACGTTTTTGTTGGGTTTAGTTCCCCTTTAGGCACAGACATAATGTTGGTGGTTACACAAGATGCCAGTCCTAAACAAAAGCCTGATATTAGCGGTGTAAAACTGCTAAAATGAATACAAATGGAAAAAGCGCTCAGAGAAGCACCCTGAGTATGTTTTTGTTGGGTTTAGTTCCCCTTTAGGCACAGACATAATGTTGGTGGTTACACAAGATGCCAGTCCTAAACAAAAGCCTGATATTAGCGGTGTAAAACTGCTAAAATGAATACAAATGGAAAAAGTGCTCAGAGAAGCACCCTGAGTAAGTTTTTGTTGGGTTTATTTCCCCTTTAGGCACAGACATAATGTTGCTGGTTACACAAGATGCCAGTCCTAGACAAAAGCCTGATATTAGCGGTGTAAAACTGCTAAAATGAATACAAATGGCAAAAGCGCTCAGAGAAGCACCCTGAGTACATTTTTGTTGGGTTTAGTTCCCCTTTAGGCACAGACATAATGTTGGTGGTTACACAAGATGCCAGTCCTAGACAAAAGCCTGATATTAGCGGTGTAAAACTGCTAAAATGAATACAAATGGCAAAAGCGCTCAGAGAAGCACCCGGAGTACGTTTTTGTTGAGTTTAGTTCCCCTTTAGGCACAGACATAATGTTGGTGGTTACACAAGATGCCAGTCCTAGACAAAAGCCTGATATTAGCGGTGTAAAACTGCTAAAATGAATACAAATGGCAAAAGCGCTCAGAGAAGCACCCTTGGTAAGTTTTTGTTGGGTTTAGTTCCCCTTTAGGCACAGACATAATGTTGGCGGTTACACAAGATGCCAGTCCTAGACAAAAGCCTGATATTAGCGGTGTAAAACTGCTAAAATGAATACAAAAAGCGCTCAGAAAAGCAGCCTAAGTGTTTTTGGGTTTAGTTTCCCTTTAGGCACAGACATAATGTTGGTGGTTACACAAGATGCCAGTCTTAAGTGCAGCTTTTTATTCTTCGTACATTCCATTGACTTTACAAGGCCAGGCGTCAAAACGATTCTGAAACCAACGTGTTGCTACCCGCAATATCTATCCTTTTGTTAAAGGGAAACTCCACCCAAAAACTGTTTTCCCCCCCCAATGACTCCTTTACAATACACACAAAGGGACAATAGTGCCCCAGTTACTAACGAAGGCAGCTCCCGCTGGAACACGTCTGTACATACCCGACCTATCAGGGCTCATGAGTATCCCATTAACCCAATATGTGCCAGACTTAACACGCAGATTCGATAAGGAGTACTTCACCTTTAAAGGAATGGTTGACCTTTGAGTTAATGATGTTCAGCGTAAAATTCTGAGATAATTTGCAATTGGTCTTTTTTGTAATTATTTCACTTTTCGTTCAGCAGCTCTCCAGTTTGGAATTGCAGCAGCTATCTGGTTGCTAGGGTTCAAGTCACCTTAGTAACCAGGGAATGGGATGACTATAAAAAAATAAATAATGAATAAATAATGAAGCCAAGTGAAAAGTTGCTGGGACATATATACATATATATGGCGGAGACATATTCGGTGATATTCGGAGACAAGTTGCAGTTGGTCTGTATAGTTTATTTTGAGTTTTTTGAATTATTTAGATTTCTGTTCAGCAGCTCTCCAGGCTGGAGTTTCAGAATCTGGCACCCGGGGTCCAACCTACCCTAGCAACCGGGGGCCCAACCTACTCTAGCAACCGGGGTCCAACCTGCCCTAGTAACCGGGGTCCAACCTACCCTAGCACCCGGGGCCCAACCTGCCCTAGCAACCGGGGGCCCAACCTACTCTAGCAACCGGGGGCCCAACCTGCTCTAGCAACCGGGGCCCAACCTGCCCTAGCACCCGGGGCCCAACCTACTCTAGCAACCGGGGTCCAACCTGCCCTAGTAACCGGGGCCCAACCTGCCCTAGTAACCGGGGTCCAACCTGCCCTAGTAACCGGGGCCCAACCTGCCCTAGTAACCGGGGCCCAACCTGCCCTAGTAACCGGGGCCCAACCTGCCCTAGTAACCGGGGCCCAACCTGCCCTAGTAACCGGGGTCCAACCTGCCCTAGCAACCGGGGTCCAACCTGCCCTAGCACCCGGGGCCCAACCTGCCCTAGCACCCGGGGCCCAACCTGCCCTAGCACCCGGGGCCCAACCTGCCCTAGCACCCGGGGTCCAACCTACCCTAGCACCCGGGGTCCAACCTACCCTAGCACCCGGGGTCCAACCTACCCTAGCACCCGGGGCCCAACCTACCCTAGCAACAGGGGCCCAACCTACCCTAGCACCCGGGGTCCAACCTACCCTAGCACCCGGGGTCCAACCTACCCTAGCACCCGGGGTCCAACCTACCCTAGCACCCGGGGTCCAACCTACCCTAGCACCCGGGGTCCAACCTACCCTAGCAACAGGGGCCCAACCTACCCTAGCAACCAGGGTCCAACCCCCCAGTGACCCCCTACCCCCCTCATTTGACAGCTGGAAAGAAGCAATACAGGAAGGCAAATAATTCAGAAACGATAAAACAAAACAAAGACCAATTGAAAAGTTGCTAAGACTATATCATCCTATAACATACTGAGAGTTAATAATTTAACCCCAGACATACCAGTTTTCTTTAGGACGAAGAAGGAAGACACCGTTAGAATGGGGGTAACCCATCATGTAAGCCATCTATGCCCCTTCCCCCCACCCTGGCTCCGCACACCCAGCTCTCTATTTCCCCCCTGAGTCCGCACAGCTAGAGCCCAGGCACCCGGAGCAGCTCCCGGTACGGACTACTAACAGCAGCGCTCCTACGGCACAAACTGAGCCGGGACAGGAAGAAGCCAAGGGCTATCGCAGGGGGGCGGGACAATGAACCCTAGCAACCGGCTCCTCATTGGATACAGCCGCCTCTTTCCGCGTTTCGTCACTTCCGTCTACGCATGCGCACTCCGGAAAAACCTCCATGCGTGATCCCTCACTAGTCAGAAGTATAGGGAAAGGGCTGAACTGTGGGAAAGGAACCCCGGGACCCTGAGCGCTGAGGTGCAGCCATGCTGGCGGATCTGGATCTGATTGGGACCATCCAGGAGGAGGATGAGGGTCCGGAAGAAGCAGAATCTGACGAGGAAGAGGAGGTGGGAAAGTGCTGCTGGGGGGGGGACAGACTAACAGGGAGGGATTTAGAGTGTAAGCTCTTCTGCTATAACCCCAGGGAAGCATGGAGATAACAGGGTGTTATATGGACCTGTGTCTTTTTTCAAACTATGTTACTATGAGTTCCCTATGTATTCACATTCACATGGCTGCTTGTCCCCTCAGGAGCAGAAAATCGTCCTGGGCAAGAAAAAGAAGCAGCAGCAGAGCGGCCGCAGCGGCGACTTCAACGCAGACTTTGTGTTTGGCGAGCGGGACGGGCAGAGCGACGACAGCTGGGTAATGGCCGACGTCATGAAGCAACTGAAGAAGGTAGGGATTGGGTTGCTTGTCGCAACGTGTAACTCCGCCCCCAATTGTTTTGCCCTGCCCCTTTTGTGACCTCCCCCGAGGAGCCAGTAGTATTTAGTCAGAAAGGTGGCACCCCTACCCATGTATTGTTATCATTCCTATATATATATATATATAAGCACCGACGGGTTGGGCTGTACCGGAGCGCCCGCGCCTGATTGGCTAAGGCTCAGACTGATCTCTTTTGTGCTTCCCCAGAGAGTGGCGACCAGTCTGGACGAGAAGATCGAAACCGTTAGGAGAAAAAGGAAGAATCAGGTTGGTACTTGGGCTCCTATGGTTTATATTGCCTGATGTCTGACTGAAACAGAACTCTGAGTGTCCCACCATCTCGCAGGAAAAGGCGGAAAAAGCAAAATTGGCAGAAAAATCGGAGGAAGAAGTCAAGAGCGAGGAAGAGGAGTCAGAAAAAGAGGAGGAGCAAAAGGAAGAAGAAGAAGAAGAGGAGGAGAGTGAGGATGAGTTTTCATCTGAGGAAGAAAGTGTTTTAACTAAAGCAGGTAATAAGATGTCTCATTGTGTCTGACCCAGAGCCTGTCTGCCTGACCCAGGGCCTGTCTGTCTGTCTGTCTGCCTGACCCAGGGCCTGTCTGTCTGCCTGACCCAGGGCCTGTCTGTCTGTCTGCCTGACCCAGGGCCTGTCTGTCTGTCTGCCTGACCCAGGGCCTGTCTGTCTGTCTGTCTGCCTGACCCAGGGCCTGTCTGTCTGTCTGTCTGCCTGACCCAGGGCCTGTCTGTCTGTCTGCCTGCCTGACCCAGGGCCTGTCTGTCTGTCTGCCTGCCTGACCCAGGGCCTGTCTGTCTGTCTGTCTGCCTGACCCAGGGCCTGTCTGTCTGTCTGTCTGCCTGACCCAGGGCCTGTCTGTCTGCCTGACCCAGGGCCTGTCTGTCTGCCTGACCCAGGGCCTGTCTGTCTGCCTGACCCAGGGCCTGTCTGTCTGCCTGACCCAGGGCCTGTCTGTCTGCCTGACCCAGGGCCTGTCTGTCTGCCTGACCCAGGGCCTGTCTGTCTGCCTGACCCAGGGCCTGTCTGTCTGCCTGACCCAGGGCCTGTCTGTCTGCCTGACCCAGGGCCTGTCTGTCTGCCTGACCCAGGGCCTGTCTGTCTGCCTGACCCAGGGCCTGTCTGTCTGCCTGACCCAGGGCCTGTCTGTCTGCCTGACCCAGGGCCTGTCTGTCTGCCTGACCCAGGGCCTGTCTGTCTGCCTGACCCAGGGCCTGTCTGTCTGCCTGACCCAGGGCCTGTCTGTCTGTCTGACCCAGGGTCTGTCTGTCTGACCCAGGGCCTGTCTGGTCTGTGTGTGTGTATCAGACCGTGTCCATAGACACAAGGCAGGTAGACTGTGACACTGGCATCTCTCTGTCCCTCTTGCTGTCACTTTCTGCCCCAACCTTTCCCAGTTCACCCAGTTCCCTTCCAGTCTGGCTGATGCCCTGCCTTTCTGTTGCTTTGCATTGCAGACACCCTGAGAGTTAAAGAGAAGAAGAAGAAAAGGAAAGGTGCTGGGGTGAGTGTTCCAATGCCTGAATATTCCCTGCTCGGGTTCCCCCCCCATGTCTGTGCGTATATTTAGCGCTAAGCTCTTCCTTGCTCCTCCCATTGGCAGGACAGCTCCGGGTTTTTCGAGGATGCGTCCCAGTACGACGAAAACCTGACGTTTCAGGAGATGAATCTCTCTCGCCCCCTCCTTAAGGTACTGAAGCCTAGTGGCAAAGGTGGTTGTTTCAGCCTCGCCTGCATCCTCCATTGTTCCCCCTTCCTCATCCTCTCTCCCTCTCGTTCACAGGCAATATCTGCAATGAGCTTCACTCAACCCACGCCCATCCAGAAGGCCTGTATCCCCATAGGGTTACTGGGAAAGGACATCTGTGCTTGTGCTGCCACCGGGACAGGTGCAAATGGGGACTGGGGGGGCAATAGGAGTCAGAGTAAAGGTCCCCATACACCATAAGATGGTGTCGCCAAGCGAGCGTATCTTCTTCCGATGTCCCCCACCCACGGGTGGGCGATATCGGGAGAATCCAGGATAATTCGATCGTTTGGGCCTGGGGCCAAACGATCGAATTATAACGGCGGGTATAGGCAAAGTCAGTCCGGGGACCGCATCAACGAGCTGATGCGGCCCCCGATCCCAATAGATTTTCTAACCTGCCAGATCAAGATCTGCCCAATTTGAGGCCAGATATCGGTTGGGCAGGCCCGTCGGTAGTGCCCATACACGGCCCGATTAGCTGCTGAATCGGTCTAAGGGACCCATATCGGCCCGTGTATGGGGACCTTAATACAGTGTTACCCAACCTTTTTTGCCCCACGGACCTCTGGTGTAATACACTGCCCAAGGATCTAGACTGAGGGGCAGAATGTGCTCCTCCCTCCATTTAACTCCGATGTCCCCCTGCAGGTAAAACGGCTGCTTTCATGCTACCAGTCTTGGAGCGTCTGATCTACAAACCGCGGGAGGCTCCGGTGACCCGTGTCCTGGTTCTGGTCCCGACCCGCGAGCTGGGAATCCAGGTTCACGCAGTCAGCAGGCTGCTGGCCCAGTTTACAGAGGTCACGACGTGCCTTGCTGTGGGTGAGTGTCGCTCAATGTCGCTCTGTTCCTGATATAAAGGTTCCGCCTCCCTGTATATAGGGATTTGCCCTCTCTATTCCCACTCACGTTCCCTTCTCTCTCAGGGGGGTTGGACGTGAAGACACAGGAGGCGGCGCTGCGTTCCGGTCCCGACGTTCTTATTGCCACCCCTGGGAGACTGATAGACCATCTGCACAACTGCCCTTCCTTCAGCCTTGACTCCATAGAGGTTCTTATCCTGGACGAGGCAGACAGGTGAGTAGGGAACCCTGGGACTCGCCTATAAAATGTGCATTTTAAAGGGGAACTGAACCCAAACACAACTTATGGGAAACGTTATTTCAAGCAACTTTGCTATATACATCACTTAAAAAAATATGCTGCCTTTCCATGATGTTTTATGTAATAATATGGTTGGCAACAGTTCCCTAAGCCCCGCCCCCTGTTGATCTGACTGGCTACTTTGTGACTCCAATAAAATGTAACTGTAGTCGCCTGTCCTCCGCCTAAATCCTCCCAATCCCACAATTCCCTGCTGCACACGTGATGTCAATAAGGAAAGGCACATCCCAGTGCAATGCATTGTGGGTTATGTAGTTCCTGCATGCTGTCTGTAAGCTGCGGAGAAGTTGTTACAATGTGTAACATCAGTGTTTTAGCCCCTCCTCCCCTGTCGGGATTTCAATTGATGCAGAAAGAGAAGAACTGTTTTGCGGCTGGATTTCAGCATATAAAAATGGTATTTATTCCTACTGTTTGAAGGAACAGATTACAGTGATAGGGATATTAGGGGTTTCTGTGCTGTGTGGGGCTCTGTAACACATTTCTGCCCTGGTCCCTCTCCGTTCTCCCCGCAGGATGCTGGATGAGTATTTTGAGGAGCAAATGAAAGAGATCATCCGACTGTGCTCCCATCAGCGACAGACTCTGCTCTTCTCAGCCACAATGTCGGAGGAGGTAACGGCCCTGTGTGTGTTTGTTGTGTATTGGGGGGGTAGATGCACGGCTCCTACGGATCGTTATCAGCTCTACAGTAGTTAATCTGGTTGCTATGGTCTTATTTACCCTAGTAACCAGGCAGTGGTTTGAATGAGAGACTGGAAGACGAATAGGGGAGGGTGTAAGTAGGAAGATAAATTATAAAAAGTAACAATAACAATAAAATTGTGGCCTCAGAGACCAATAGCTTTTTGGCTTTCAGGGTCAGTGACCCCCATTTTAAAGCTGGACAGATGGAGAAAAGGGAGGGAAATAGTTCAAAAACTATAAAAAAATGAAGACCAATTGAAAAGTTGCTAGAAACTGGATACTCAGTAACACATTGAAAGGGGTTGTTCACCCTTGAGTTGACTTTTAGTGTCATGAGACAGTTTGCAATTGGTCTTCATTTATTATTTGTAGTTTTTTTTAGTTCATTTTCAGTTCAGGAGCTCTTTAGTTTGGAGTTTCAGCAGCTATTTGGTTGCTATGGTTCAAGTTACCTTAGCAACCAGGGAGTGGTTTGGATGAGAGACGGTTATATGAATAGGAAAGGGGCTGAATAGAAAATTACAAAAAGTAACAATAAAACTGGAGCCTCACAGAGTGATATTTATTTGGCTGCCGGGGTCAGTGACCCCCATTTAAAAACTGCAAAGAGTTGGAAGAAGAAGGCAAATAATTCACAAGCTATAATAAATAAAAAACAAGGACATATTGAAAAGTTACTTTTATAACATACTAAAAGTTCACATAAAGCTGAACCACCCCTTTAATGTAAAGGCGAACAACCCCTTTAACCAAGCCACCCCCTTTCTAGGGCTTTAATAGCCCCGGAGCCTGGAGAGTGATTGGCTAATGATTCCCCTAGCCAGATACAGGTGCATATGGCGCTTTGCTTTGCCGTTTCCGCAGGTGAAAGACTTGGCTTCCGTGTCGCTCCGGAACCCCGTTCGTATCTTCGTGAACAGTAACACCGACGTGGCCCCGTTCCTGCGCCAGGAGTTCGTCAGGATCCGGCCGAATCGAGAGGGCGACAGGGAGGCAGTTGCCTGCGGTGAGTTGGAGTTTGTGGCCGATATCTGTAGCTGAGGATGATGGGGTTGGAAGTCCAGGAAAAGTGGGAGGAGCCTTGTATTGATGTTTATGGCTTAATAGGAATCCTGTTGGGGGAGGAGTTTGGGCTGGGTGTTATGGCTGTAGGTGGGTGATGTTCTTCTCCCCCTCTTGCAGCTCTCCTTACCCGCACCTTCCAGGATCATGTGATGCTTTTCACTCAGACTAAGAAACAGGCTCACCGTATGCACATCCTGCTGGGGCTGATGGGACTGCGCGTGGGGGAGCTGCATGGCAACCTCTCTCAGACCCAGCGACTGGAGTCTCTCAGGTCTGTTCCCCGCTGTTGGGCCAGCGGCCATACTGTGCCCCTCCTTGCCCGCTGCGGCCATACTGTGCCCCTCCTTGCCCGCTGCGGCCATACTGTGCCCCTCCTTGCCCGCTGCGGCCATACTGTGCCCCTCCTTGCCCGCTGCGGCCATACTGTGCCCCTCCTTGCCCGCTGCGGCCATACTGTGCCCCTCCTTGCCCGCTGCGGCCATACTGTGCCCCTCCTTGCCCGCTGCGGCCATACTGTGTCCCTCCTTGCCCGCTGCGGCCATACTGTGTCCCTCCTTGCCCGCTGCGGCCATACTGTGTCCCTCCTTGCCCGCTGCGGCCATACTGTGCCCCTCCTTGCCCGCTGCGGCCATACTGTGCCCCTCCTTGCCCGCTGCGGCCATACTGTGCCCCTCCTTGCCCGCTGCGGCCATACTGTGCCCCTCCTTGCCCGCTGCGGCCATACTGTGCCCCTCCTTGCCCGCTGCGGCCATACTGTGCCCCTCCTTGCCCGCTGCGGCCATACTGTGTCCCTCCTTGCCCGCTGCGGCCATACTGTGTCCCTCCTTGCCCGCTGCGGCCATACTGTGTCCCTCCTTGCCCGCTGCGGCCATACTGTGCCCCTCCTTGCCCGCTGTACCCATACTGTGTCCCTCCTTGCCCACTGTACCCATACTGTGCCCCTCCTTGCCCACGGCGGCCATACTGCAATATCTTGACCACTGCAATATCAGACTGACTTTCCATTGGTCACTTTGTTTCTTTATCTATTCTTCTTTACAAATCCAGTGTGTATCAGTGGCTATAGTCCCTTCCTCTCCCCTTTTAGCATGTGTCCCCTTCCCTTCCCAGCTATTTTCTTCCCTTTTGTCCAATCAGCTGTACCAACAGATCCCTGAAAGCTTTTGACCCCCTTAGGACAAGAATAGCTCCTTTATTCCATTCCCCAGAAACGCTCCCTTGGATACGTGCCTAACTCCCCTCTCTCCCATAAAACAGGCGATTCAAGGATGAGCAAATCGATATTCTGGTGGCTACGGACGTGGCAGCTCGAGGTTTGGACATTGACGGGGTTAAAACGGTACGTTCTCTAGCGTGTGTTATATCCACGAATGGCCTACTGCTAGCAACTTTGCAATTTGTCTTCCTTATTTATTCTTTATAGTTTCTGCGTTATGCCTTTGTTCCTCGTTCTAATCTTTACAGCTGGGGTCACTGACCCCAGCAGAAAAAAAACTATTGCTCTGTGAGGCTTCGATTTTATTTGTTACTTTTTATTACTTAGCAACTTAGTTAGTCTCTCTACTATACTTTTTCCAGTCTCTTATTCAAACCACCATCTAGTTTCTAGGGAAAATAAGACCCTAGCAACCAGATGGTTGCTGAAATACCATACTGGAGAGCTGCTAAATAAAAATCTAAAATCTTAGGGGTCAGTCTGTTGCCAGGTCTGCCCAGGATGCCCAGAGTGATTAGTACAGATTAGTAATGGCCGTAGCAGCGAGCCATATATTCACTCCATGATGTTTCCTTCCAGGTAATCAACCTTACAATGCCGGGCACCGTTAAACATTATGTGCACAGAGTTGGCCGAACGGCTCGTGCCGGCAAGGCAGGTCGCTCTGTGTCCCTGGTGGGGGAGGAGGAGAGGAAGATGCTGAAGGAGATAGTGAAGAAGGCCCAGGCTCCGGTCAAGGCGAGAGTCATCCCTCAAGGTGAGGAAACCCAGGCGTAAGGGCTGGTGGCCCCTATAATTATTAGTAACATTTATTTATAAAGCGCCAACATATCCCGCAGCGCTGTACAATAAGTGGGTTCCATACATTGGGCATACAGAGTAACATATAAAGCAATCAATAACCGATACAGGAGGGGAAGGGAGCCCTGCCCAAAAGAGCTTACAATCTACAAGTCCCTATGCTATAACACCACTAATTACTTACCCGTATATACTCGAGTATAAGCCGAGGTACCTAAGAAAACTGGAAAAACGTATTGACTCGAGTATAAGCCTAGGGTGGGAAATGCAGCTGCTACTGCTAAGTTTCAATAATCAAATAAATACCAGTAAATTACATTAATTGAAACATCAGTGGGGTATATGTTTTTCAATATTTATTTCAAAGAAAAACAGTAAACTAGCTCTGTAAGCGGAGAAGAGGGTCAACAAAAACAATATGAGTACTACCCCACGCTCATTGCACATTGGCAAACTGGCAGCAGTCCCAGTCCCGAAGGGATGTAAGGGGGAATAAGTATTGCTAGTGGGAGCCTAGGCCAGGGCACTGGAGGGTCTGGTTGTGGGGGGCCTAATTTGCACACAAAGGACAGAGGGTGCCATTCTGGAGGGACCCATGGCACCCGACTCGAGTATAAGCCGAGGGTGACTTTTTCAGCACATTTTGGGTGCTGAAAAACAAGGCTTATACTCAAGTATATACAGTATTAATTACACTTCATTTCATTCCCAGTGTTATTCATTCTAGCACTATGGAGCACCCCTATATCAGTCTTGGGTTCTCATCACCAATGAGACTCGCGGCGTCAGTCCCTTACTACCAGGGCACTGGGTGGCCATATTCTGCCAAATGCCAAACATGTTTGTTATGTTAGCTGAGCGCTATAAAGGAACTGCACTTGGTGAATACATAATAACATAGGTTGAAAAAAGACATATGTCCATCACGTTCAACCATAATGCCTATATATAACCTGCCTAACTACTAGTTGATCCCGAGGAAGGCGAAAACCCCATCTGAAGCCTCTCTAGGGGGGGAAAATTCCTTCCTGACTCCAAGATGGCAATCGGACCAGTCCCTGGGGCAACTTGTACCAAGGGCTATCTCCCCTACCTCTGTTATGAGTTACTCGCTGAGCTTCTTGGCCTACTTTCCACCCCATATTGCATCACGTTCTCACAAATAGTGGGTTTCAATGTTTTCTGGGCTCCCTTTGCCCCTCCTCCAACCTTCTATCCATCCTATCCCCAACCACCATCATTACTAAGGTCCAGCCCATCCCCGGCAAAGGGCCTGTAGCTGACGGTTATGGGCAGCGCCCGTGTCCCAGACCCCGGAATTCCGAGTGACTTTGTTGTCTTTCCCAGATGTGATCTCCAAGTTCCGAGAGAAGATCACAAAGTCGGAGAAAGAGATCTACGCGGTGCTGCAACTGGAGAAGGAGGAGAAGGAGATGCAGATGTCGGAGGCTCAGGTTGGTGCTCCCATTCATGTTCTTACCCATCGTGTCTTCTGCTTCTTTGTCTCTCGCTAATGACCGGTGCCTCTTCCAGATCAGCGTGGCCAAGAAGAAGCTGCAGCCAGGGAAGGGGGAGGAGTCACACCCGGAGAGAAGCTGGTTCCAAACAAAGGAGGAGAGAAGGAAAGAGAAATGTAAGGAGATATAAGCTGGGGTGGCAATACTGCCCGGGGACTGGGGGGTATTTGGTTAGTATGTAGCCCCTGTGTATTATCCCATGCTGGGAACTATAACCTTTAATTTAACCCTTAGTATGTTATAGAATGGCCAATTCTAAGCAACTTTTCAACTGATCTTCTTTATTTATTGTTATAGTTTTTTTTTTTATTCTTCTCTTTCCAGTTTTCAAATGGGGGTCACTGACCCCGGCAGCCAAAAAAAACTATCGCTCTATGAAGCTACAGCTATTATTACTTTCTATTACTTATCTTTTTTTCTATTCAGGCCCTCCCCTATTCATATACCAGTCTCTCATCCAAACCACTCCCTGGTTGCTAAGGTAATTTGAACCCTAGCAACCAGATAGCTTCTGAAATTCCAAACTGGAAAGCTGCGGAACAAATGTTAAATTAGTAAAAAAAAAAAAATGAAGCCCAATTGCAATTTGTCCAAGAATATTACTCTCTATATCATACTAAAAGTTAACTCAACCCCTTTGGTCCATGTGATACCTCCTCCATGTATAGGAATGCAATACACAGCGGTGCTTATAACCATGGCCTTTCTGCACTGCATTTATTCATAGTAATACAGGGTTTGCGGGGTCACCACGCTGCAAGCTGATTGGCTCTGGGTAACGGCACACCTGTCACATGACCCCGGGGGTATGGGGTTGCTATTCTCTAGCCCCGCGGGTTACAGGCAGGGGAATGCAGCCGGATTTTCTCGTCTCTCTGATCTCCGTTTGGTGTTACAGTATCGCACGCCCTGCAGGAGTTTGACTTGGCTCTGCGGGGGAAAAAGAAGAGGAAGAAGTTCATGGCAGACACTAAGAAGAAAGGAGAGCTGACGGTGAGCCATTGCGTTGGGCAAATTGTGCATTAAAAGAGAAAGACGGGTTGCTATTGGCAGCAGCATTAGCATTAAAGGCAAACTACACCCCCAGAATGAATACTTATCCAACAGATATTATCCCTATTAAAGAATCTCCCCAAACTGGAATATATATATCAGTAAATATTGCCCTTTACATCCTTTCCCTTGAGCCGCCATTTTGTGCTGGGCTGTGTGCTCCCTCAGAGATCAGCTGACAGGAAGTGATGCAGCTCTAACTGTAACAGGAAGTAGTGTGGGAGCAAAAGGCAGAACTCTGCCCATTCATTGGCTGATGGGGCCTAGCATGTATGTGTGCCTTGGCTTGTTTGTGTGCACTGTGAATCCTATGATCCCAGGGGGCGGCCCTTAGTACTTAAAATGGCAGTTTCCTATTTAGGATTACCCAATGGCACATACTGCTAAAAAAGTATATTTATATGAAAATGGTTTATTTAGATGAAGCAGGGTTTTACATATGAGCTGTTTATGTTTATAGAGACCTACATTGTTTGGGGGTATAGTTTCCCTTTATGTAGATATTGTTCCTATTAGAGTTGCTGGATGTTTCGGAGCATCATTTGTGGCATCTGTTACCCACAATGCAGGCAGAGGAGCGCTCCCAGTTCGAGGTGCTGAAAGCCCAGATGTACGCAGAGCGGGCGGCCAAGAGAGACCGTAAGCCAAAGAGAGCGCGGGCTATACCGACGGAGGAGGAGCCAGCAGGTATGTATCACACGGGGCAGGGGGCAGTCTGTTTATGGGATCTGAATTGGCTAAGAGTCCGGAAGGAATTTATTCCACTCTGGGGCTTCAGATGGGGTTTCGCCTTCCTCTGGATCAACTGGCAGTTAGGCAGGTTATATATAGGCATTATGGTTGAACTTGTGTCTCTTTTTTTCAACCCAACTTACTATGTTACTATGTATGTTACTGTGATTGCCATCTTGGAGTCAGGAAGGAATTTTTTCCCCTCTGGGGCAAATTAGAGAGGCTTCAGATGGGGTTTTTGCCTTCCTCTGGATCAACTGGCAGTTAGGCAGGTTATATATAGGCATTATGGTTGAACGTGTGTCTTTTTTCAACCTAACTTACTATGTTACTATGTTACTATGTATGTTACTATGATTGCCATCTTGGAGTCAGGAAGGAATTGTTTCCCCTCTGGGGCAAATTAGAGAGGCTTCAGATGGGGTTTTTGCCTTCCTCTGGATCAACTGGCAGTTAGGCAGGTTATATATAGGCATTATGGTTGAACTTGATGGATGTATGTCTTTTTTCAGCCTAACTTACTAGGAGTACGATGGGTTGGCTGTTTGCGCATATGATGATTTATTCTTCTTTCAGCTTCAAATATAAAAGCCAAGAAGCAGAAGAAAAACACGGTGTTTGACGAGGAGCTGACGAACACGAGTCGGAAAGCTCTGAAGAAGTTCCGGGCCGGGTAGGCACCTTCCTCCTTATACTTCCATTATAATGGTTTCAGCTCCTGTTCCAGTCATGTGACATACCCGGGTTCCCTAAGGGGAGACTAATAAATAATGATTGTTTCTTTGCAGCCCCTCGTTTGAAGACCGGAAGCGCCTGGGAATCAATCAGAGAAAGAAGGGGAGCAATTTCAAGTCCAAATCCCGGTTTGTATTCGTTCAGGGGCTGAAATATAAATGCCGTAATGGAGAATAATATCTTAGAGATGTCTGTCAGTCACAGTGGAGCTTTTCTGTGCAGGGGGGTTGGCCCTAGCAAGGCTCCGCCCATGGCTTGCCCAATGGCATCAGGCCGGGTTGCTAGGCCACACCCCTGCCTAATCATTATACTGATGTCCGTTCAATACAAGGTCTATAGATGATGATTGCGCAAGGCTAGCCCTGCAGTCTGTATTGCATAGTTAGGAGGGAAGTGATATGGATGAAAATAAACCTCCCGCTGCCCATATTCAGAACCCACAGCTTGTCTACATGAAGAATTAACCTCTGATATTTGTTCAGGTATCGAAGAAAGTGATTGGTCGGTTGAAAAAAAGTCATCTTTGGATTGTGAATGAAAGTCCAGAAGATACTGGGAGAATATCTTGGGGGAGAAGGACTCAGATCCCGCTGCATTGCAGTGATATGGATCCACATGTGCCTCGTGTGATACAGAACCACCTCCCTTTGCAACCCGTATGGACTGGACCTGTTTTATGTTGCCATAACAACATCCTCTCTGTGGGAGGGGCTGAACAATTAAACATGTTTTGTTACTTTTGCTATTTCGTTTTATTGCCTCGTTGGCACCACATGAGCCCAGGAGTGATTGGCTGGGGGTGGGGCTATAGGCATGCTGGGAACCGCTAAGGAGAGCATATAAGAGAAGAACTGACCGAGGGATTGGCACCTCCGTGTAACAGGACGAACCAATCACGGCCAGAGGGGTGTGACTAACGTCCAAGGGTGCTAAACTTGAATAATAGTGTATTACGGCCAGGAAAGCGCTTGTGAAATGCTGCAAACACTTGGAGAGGTACTGTGGCACCTTGGCGGTTATTGTTAACCCTAAGGCTTCTGGTCTGTACCCGCGGAACACAGGATTATCCAAGAGGAAGAACTCGTTCATGTTTGCCAGACGAATCACTTTGTGGGACAGATCCCAAGTGCTGTAATTCCCAGCCGTAAAGCAAGTATTCATTGCCGTGGCACAAGCTGATCGCCCTTCCCCATATGCAGTAGAACCCCCATATGTAATAAAAGGTGCTAAGTTTGCCCAGGAGCAGTAACCCATAGCAACCAATGAGATGTTTGCTTTCGAACAGGTGACCAGTAAATTCTACCTGCTGATTGGTTGCTATAGGATACTGCTCCTGGGCAAACAGTGCCGTTTATTACATAACCCCCTGTGTTATGTGTTGATGGGGGGTGAGCGGTGGCTTGAAAGCAAAGACCTGATTGGTGAGGGGTTACTCTGCATTTATCCTGGATAAAGCTCTGCAGGCAATATGGGATAAAGCTGTAATAATAAGATAAAGCTGTAATCATAAAATAATAAGTTTGGTGGGACTTGGAGGGTTCTGGAGCTCATAGGATGCAGCCCTGATGCACAGGAAGCCCCTCCATCCCATAACAATTACAGTAAGTGTAGGATGTGATGCAATCACGCCAGATGCTGCGCAACCGCTTCCAAGTGGCTGGTTTCAAATGAGACAGAAACGTATCCATAGGGAAAGATAATATTCAGTTTTTATTTTGCCTTCAGCCTACAGGCAGTGAATCAGCACATACGGCCCCTACACAAGCCCAGCCAATCAGTTCCAGTTATTTCTGCACCCATAACCCCTACGGGATTCCTTGCAACTGACTTATCTGATGTTTCCAAGCAGTCGGTTAAAGGGGAACTCCACTCCACTCAGCCTCCCCCCACACAGATATTCCTCATTTACTCAATACTTACTTGTAAATATTGTCATTAGAGAGGGTCCAGAGAACTGGCATGGAAAGTCTCAGTTATGCAGAAAGACTGGGATGGGGTTGTTTATGCAGAGGAGGAGGCACTTAACCCCTTTCACTGCCAGCCGTTTTGGTCAAAGTGGAACTTGTATTGCCAGACAGTTTTTGAACATTTTGCCCTGTTTCACTTTAGGGGCCTTTCCTCGGGGGGACTTTTAGTTTACCCAGGAAAACAATATATCGTTTTTTTCAGAACAACCTAAGCTTTCAGAATATGTCTAAAAATGAAAAAGAAATCAAATTTTCCATAATATAAACACATATACCAGAATTTGGAAAGTCCCATGTCTCCTGAACGTGCCAATACCAAATATATATAGTTTTATGGAGATTTCTCACTTGTATAGGTCACAAACTCCCAGCAGTACCTACCAAATTCCCAAAGCACTGCTCCAGAAAGCTGCATACTTTAGATTTCAAGGGCAAAAATTCCACTAACAGAAGGTTTATCCCAGAAAATTGTACATTTTTGGAAAGAACAGATTCTGGGGAATACAGAATAGGCACAACTGTGTGTCTGCTCCAAACTATCAAGTCGCAATGCTTTCCTAAAGTTATTGGTTTTTATCAAAATTTGTGAAATTTTTAAATAATCACTTCAAAGCTTCCAGTCTATAGTATCTTATCTCCTACAGGACATAAAGTAACCAGATAAAACCCCCTAAATATGAACGCCAGGGGTCCCCTGAACAGTTTGATGCCCAATATGTATAGGTTTCCCTAAGTATGTGGCCTGTAGGGGCCCCAATGGGAACATACCCCCATATGATCAATCATTTCTGTCATTTCAGCTCCAGCAAAATCAACACATTTACATCATTATATGTGGGATAATGCTAGGAAAAAGTACATTCACCCCAGAAAGCCATATATTTTTGGAAAGTACACATTCCCCCGAATCTAAAATGGGTACCCATGTCTTTCTACTCCAAAGTACCAAGCCGCAAAGCTTTCCTAAGTTTGCTGATTTTTATGACATTTCAGAAAATCGCATAAAAATGTTGCAATTTGCCACATTTATCTCACGCAATTTCTTGTGTACAAAGGCAAGTCACCCCAAATAGGAACACCAGAGGCCTACTGAACAGTTTGATGCCCAATATGCATAGATATACCAAAGTCTGCGGTATGTACTGACCCCAAAATGAAAATAGCGCATAAGGATTTCTCGCCTGCCAGCTCAGCTTTTGCACACAGAGCCCCCTGTCAGTGTATTATGTGCCGTAACCCCCCCTAACTATACAGTGACCCCCACAAAACCATATATTTTTGGAAAGTACACATTCTGATGAATTCAAAATAGGTAAAGTTATTTTTCTACACCAAAGTTACACACGGCAAAGCTACGCTAAAAACAGATCAGGAACACTTATACAGGGATAAAAAAATGCGATAAAACCACAAAAATTGTGCAAATCAGTGACACAACAGTGTAATTAGTGGTCAGAATATCTGATCCAATAGTCACGCTGTCAAAATAAACAGTTTTTAGGGGAAAAGAAACTAAAACCAAAGTGGTAAAATGAAAAAAAAAAAATAATAATAAAAAAAAGTGTTTGTGTAAAACATGTAAAAGTTGTGTGACAGTGTGTGTGTATATGAGTGTATATGTGTGTATAAATGTATATGTGAGTGTATAAGTGTGTATATAAGTGTGTATAAGTGCGTATAAGTGTATATGTGAGTGTATAAGTGTGTATATAAGTGTATATAAGTGTGTATATAAGTGTATATAAGTGTATATAAGTGTGTATATAAGTGTATATAAGTGTATATAAGTGCGTATAAGTGTATATGTGAGTGTATGTGTGTATATAAGTGTGTATAAGTGTGTATATAAGTGTATATAAGTGTATATAAGTGCGTATAAGTGTATATGTGAGTGTATGTGTGTATATAAGTGTGTATAAGTGTGTATATAAGTGCGTATAAGTGTATATGTGAGTGTATAAGTGTGTATATAAGTGTATATAAGTGCGTATAAGTGTATATGTGAGTGTATGTGTGTATATAAGTGTGTATAAGTGTGTATATAAGTGCGTATAAGTGTATATGTGAGTGTATAAGTGTGTATATAAGTGTATATAAGTGTATATAAGTGTGTATATAAGTGTATATAAGTGTATATAAGTGCGTATAAGTGTATATGTGAGTGTATGTGTGTATATAAGTGTGTATAAGTGTGTATATAAGTGCGTATAAGTGTATATGTGAGTGTATAAGTGTGTATATAAGTGTATATAAGTGTATATAAGTGTGTATATAAGTGTATATAAGTGTATATAAGTGCGTATAAGTGTATATGTGAGTGTATGTGTGTATATAAGTGTGTATAAGTGTGTATATAAGTGCGTATAAGTGTATATGTGAGTGTATAAGTGTGTATATAAGTGTATATAAGTGTATATAAGTGTGTATATAAGTGTATATAAGTGTATATAAGTGCGTATAAGTGTATATGTGAGTGTATGTGTGTATATAAGTGTGTATAAGTGTGTATATAAGTGTATATAAGTGTATATAAGTGCGTATAAGTGTATATGTGAGTGTATGTGTGTATATAAGTGTGTATAAGTGTGTATATAAGTGCGTATAAGTGTATATGTGAGTGTATAAGTGTGTATATAAGTGTATATAAGTGCGTATAAGTGTATATGTGAGTGTATAAGTGTGTATATAAGTGTATATAAGTGCGTATAAGTGTATATGTGAGTGTATAAGTATGTATATAAGTGTATATAAGTGTGTATATAAGTGTATATAAGTGTGTATAAGTGTGTATATAAGTGTATAAGTGTGTATATAAGTGTGTATAAGTGTATATAAGTGCGTATAAGTGTGCAAAATGAAAAAACAACATAACTTTCAATATGTTGCAGACATTGATATTCTGAGACAATTAGCAATTGGTTTTTGTTCTTTATTTTTTATGGTTTTTCAGTGATTTTGCTGTTTGTTCAGCAGCTCTCTCCATTTGGTATTTCAGCAGCTATTTGGTTGCTAGGGTCTTTTTTTTACCCTAGTAACCAGGCAGTGGTTTAAATGAGAGATGGGAATATGAATAGGGGAGGGGCTGAATAGAAAGATAAGTAATACAAAATAACGATAACAATAAAACTGGAGCCTCACAGAGCAATAGTTTCAGGCTGCTGGGGTCAGTGACCCCCATTTGAAAGCTGGAAAAGAAAGGCAAATAATTTAAAAAAAACTATAAAAAAGAAATAATGAAGACCAATGGCAAAGTTGCTAGGAATAGGGCATTCTGTAACATACTAAAAGAGGGATGTGATTATTATGCTTTTCTAATCTCTAACGCCTGACAGACACATGGTAGTAAAGAGAAACAAAGGGGGCTATTCACAGTCACTTCCCATGGCCGTGCCATTGTGCCCCATTTCTGCATGAGGAACCCCCCGCCTACGGTATATAGTAGGCGAGTAGCAAATGGCAGTGGAGTTCCCCTAGTTAGAGCTCTGCGGGGCTGGTTATGGTTAGCAATAAACGGAACCCTGAACAAAAGGGTTCATTTATGAACATACGTGCGCAAGTTTAGCTTTGCCTTTATTTTCTAAATCTGCCCATACACTGCAAGGTCCATTGGTTTGACTAGGTCTCCAAACGAGTGGATCTTTATCAGATTCGGCCACCCACACACTGGGCTAAATCAGTCTGGTCCAATCGTTCGGCCCGGGACCCACCATCAGGTCGTAATAGGGGCCCTTGCAAGCCCCTGGTCAATGGTCCATTGTAGCCCTCACCAGATGGGGCTTTCTAAACTGCCTAATAGATATCTGCCCAATTTTTATGAAGAGATAAAGGAAGCGCGTTGGGAATGCTCCATACAGGGGCCAATTAACTGCCATAGCAACAGATGTCCCCCTTCCTCTACATCCATTTCCTCTACAATGGGAAGAACTTGCCAGGCCTATATTAAAACTACAACAAAGGGCAGTTGAGCCTTAATGTGGCCATACACGGGCCGATTGTAGCTGCCGATATTGGTTCCTTGGACTGATTTGGCAGCTTATTGGCCCGTGTAGGGGCAGGAACGAGAGGCATGACTGATCAATATCTGGCCTGAAATCGGGCAGATATCGATCGGGCAGGTTAAAAAATTTAGTCGGATCAGGGACCCCATCGGCTCCTTGTCCCCAAACCGACTGCGCCCATTACATTCATTATAATTCAATCATTTGGCCCCAGGGCCGAATTAGCCTAAATTCCCCCGATATCGCCCACCCGTAGGTGGGGATATCGGGAGAAGATCCGCTCGCTTGGCGACTTCGGCAGGCAAGTGGATCTTTACGTGTAAACGAGCCAAGTATATCACACGCCATGGAAGCTTTACTCCTAGTGCCACCATGTTTCTGTGCTTCCGTTTGGCCCGCTGAGTAGGACAGTGCAGGTATAGAGGCCCCCCCCCTTTCAGTGGTTAGAATGGGGTTTCCCAGGTGTGCAATTTATGAAAGCAATAACCCACAATGGGTGTGCAATCTTGGGTAAATGTTTCTGCACTTTGTACTTCCCAGCTAATTCCTTCCCATTATCAAGGTATTAATGGTACCAATGGGACCAGGCCACCCCTCCCTAAGGCCTTCTTCCTTCCTGGCTCGTTGCCACTCATTGCTCACTGCCATATCTGCCAAGTAGTAGAACCGGCTCTGCGAATCTCCTGTTTACAGCCATTATTATCCAGGCACAATAGGTTTTATCCCTCCCTCTGTGCCATTGGCCACGTTGTGCCTTAGTAAGCAAAAGTACAATATATAAATTGATAACGTAAGATGCCCATTGTCCTTTGCATGACGATTTGCACTGATTTTATTTGCATTTTTTCGTCCAATAATGAAGTTAATGACGCCAGACTCCTCGTGGTCCCTGACCCCTGTGAGTGCAGAAGGCCAAGTGTGTGGAACAGAAAAGCTATTGATAAGAAATCCCTTTCCCTTGGCGGGGAAGCCCCACCATGAACAATATGTGCTCAGAGAAGTCAACCCAATATGACCCACAGCCATTCCTGACATTTTTGAGACCTTATTTAAAACTGCCCGGGGTGATAAATGTTATTATTTGGAGCGATAAGGAATTAGGAAAAAAAAAATTCAGGACCGGAACTTTCTCCATCCATTGACGAGGGGTTAGGTGGCATATAAGGGTGCAGAACGTGCCGAGAAGGCAAAAGCTCTTCAGACCCATTTTTCAGGATCCGTGCACATTATCAGGTACCACGGAGATAGATTATCATCTGTGAAGACCTTCTATCCACCTCCTCAATGATGCAGTTGTCACTACGAGGGGTATCTTCTTGGAGAAAGATCTCAAGACCTTCAGAGCTCAGACTGGTCTGGTCTTGCCATAGCACAGGGATCCCCAACCTTCGGCCCTACCTGTGAGCCACATTCAAATGGAAAAGGTTTTGGAGAGCAACACAAGCATAAAAAAAGTTCATGGAGGGGCCAACGAGAGCTATTGGCTACTTAATAGCCCTTATGTTGACTGGAAGCCTACAGGAGGCTCTGTTCGGCTTTAAACTGGGTTTTTATTCAACCTAAACTTGCCCCCAAGTCAGGAATTCAAAATAACTCCCTGGTTTGGGGGCACTGAGAGCAACATCCAAGGGGTTGGGGAGCAACATGTTGCCCCTGAGCCACTGGTTGGGGATCTCTGGTCTAGCATCTCCTGCAATGGCCCATTTCCAGTGTCCCAGTAAATAATCAACATTGTCTATTTTTGTAGCCGTGACAAGTAGCTGCTACTAGTAGCTCCATGTGTCTTCACCCTAAAAACCATTTAGTTGACATTGCAGGGCCCCCATCTAATGAATGGATCCTATTGTCTGAATAGCTGGATGTGGGACAATGTGGTGGCACGCCCACCATTAATACATGTTGAAACCCAAAGAATGTAATAATCATAAACAAAAAGACTTCTGGGAGTCTGGGTTCAGGCTGCTACAAGCCTTGGAGAGAATCCATTCTTCAGAAAACAGCTGTTCCCATCAGGTTCTTTGGCAGCCAGAGATGTTTATTCTGCTTGAATCATTTTCATGAGAAGAGAGAAGGCGAAGCCTGAGCCATAGAACAAGTTGAATGAGAGAGGTCTCAGGAAATCTGGGGGTAATTAGTTGACTGGCCTCCTCCAACCAGTTCCCAGAGGAGGCTTCTTATGAACGGATGGAATGAAACCAATGGACTACTATACAAGAAGGACACTTTTAGCTAAATCAGTTATACCATCATAGCAGCTGGGGGGTGGGGCATGTAGGAAAACAGATGGGGGGGGGGTAGGAACAGTTGTCTACATGAAGAAATAACAATAATACAAAGACAGTGAAATAGGCATGAGAAGAATGACTCCAATAGGCATGAGAAGAACCTTCTAAAGAAATGGACACAATGTGCCCCACCAGGACCCGACTACACGGGAAGGAGGTGGAGGCTCATGATTTGCCTACATAACTTACTTTCCCTTCTATTCTTCTATCTCCTATTGAGGTAGAGGGGGAAAGCAACCTACCAGGAGTGTCTCCCGAGGTAGAAGATAGTGGAAGAGTATAGGGTCGTTCCACCATGTGATGGTTTCCACCCCAGATTGAATTTATGGCAGAAGAGGGATCTAGTTCAATATCTGTTTCCCATCCTTGGATGGTTGATGTGCCTCCAAAGTCTGGGGTAGGGGATCATGTGAGAAAGAGTTGGCTATCATTTTACACTGAAGGGACCACGTAGAAGGAAGAGACCACGTAGAAAACATGTAGTAGACCATGATCTTAAAAAGGGTCTTTAGACCCCTAATCCAGCCCCGTGTCTCAGTTCTGGACAAACCTGCACTTTATGAATCAGCTCCAAAGGTCTTCTGCAACATGTCCCACCAGCTCTTTTGACCCACAAGGCCCTCTCCTGGCCCTGCTGCCTACTCTGCCTACATTTTCTTGGGGTCTCTTTACTTCCAATCTACTTCTGGTTCCCTGTTGGCTTTAGGGATACGAATCCCAGGTACCCCTAGGGTTGGTGTATGTTTTTAGGGAACCACCACCAACAAACACACTGGTACTACACTGGGCATTGTATCAATGTTCCTGTAACTTCATCTTGTTCCTACATTTCACGTTGTGTGCAAAAAGCCGCTTTATTGTTGTGAGAATTTGGCACGGGGTGAGTTTGTTTCTTACTTTCATGTTATTTTCCGTAAAGTGATACGATCATTCGATAGGCTGCAGATCATGAATAGGCTCACCTGAACTCTATGGTATTATTAACCTAGGCTTTTGTACAGTAAGGTAAGGCCCATATATATGCTATTAGTTACACAGGGCTCATATAATGGGCAGAACTTCCCACAGGAGTTCAATGGATCTCAGCCATAAGCTCATATAATGGGCAGAACTTCCCACAGGAGTTCAATGGATCTCAGCCATAAGCTCATATAATGGGCAGAACTTCCCACAGGAGTTCAATGGATCTCAGCCATAAGCTCATATAATGGGCAGAACTTCCCACAGGAGTTCAATGGATCTCAGCCATAAGCTCATATAATGGGCAGAACTTCCCACAAGAGTTCAATGGATCTCAGCCATAAGCTCATATAATGGGCAGAACTTCCCACAGGAGTTCAATGGATCTCAGCCATAAGCTCATATAATGGGCAGAACTTCCCACAGGAGTTCAATGGATCTCAGCCATAAGCTCATATAATGGGCAGAACTTCCCACAGGAGTTCAATGGATCTCAGCCATAAGCTCATATAATGGGCAGAACTTCCCACAGGAGCTCAATGGATCTCAGCCATAAGCTCATATAATGGGCAGAACTTCCCACAAGAGTTCAATGGATCTCAGCCATAAGCTCATATAATGGGCAGAACTTCCCACAGGAGTTCAATGGATCTCAGCCATAAGCTCATATAATTGGCAGAACTTCCCACAGGAGCTCAATGGATCTCAGCCATAAGCTCATATAATGGGCAGAACTTCCCACAGGAGTTCACTGGATCTCAGCCATAAGCTCATATAATGGGCAGAACTTCCCACAGGAGTTCACTGGATCTCAGCCATAAGCTCATATAATGGGCAGAACTTCCCACAAGAGTTCAATGGATCTCAGCCATAAGCCAGATATCTCAATAGTTTCACACAAAGGCACATTCACCCACTTAGCTGTTGTCCCAGTTGACATTCCCCAGTGGCTTTGATGGCTTATTTTGTGAATAACCCAACCTCTGATTGGCTATAGGCAGCTGAGGGTCAGGGAGTGGGTTCAAGAGGGTAGAAAAACAGGTTGTGGGTCTGAGACACGTGTTGGGGACTACAGGTTGGGTTTTGAGTTTCAAAAATTGGACTCTAACAGGGAAGACAGGTAGACTCTGCAATGGTCTATAGGGGATGAAAAAGAGCAAACCACCCCTCCACCTATGCTCTAGTGTAAGAACGTATTCCCATTGGCCAGGGCCAGAGATTGTACAAAGTGTACTTCCTGTTCCCAAGTCTACACAAGGGGAGGGAGCATCCTTCTCCAGTATTTGAGTGGGGGCCCAGTTGAGGTCTGGAGTCCCAACTCATGGTATTATAGCCAAGCAGACCTGATATACAAGAGTAAAAATCCCTTTACTGGCGTGTTATGCAAGAGAGGAGAAGTCTATAGTGGTGTATTACATAAGAGGGTGGAGCCTACACTGCGGTGTAATCAAACTAGGACAGTCTCCCCGGGGTATTGTGCAAGGAACCCTACGACAATGTATTATACAAGGAAGGGGAACTTTACCCTGGCATGTTGGGGCGATATTTATACATGTATTTTGTTCTCACTGAAAGATCTTTTCTGCAACGGAGACCAGAATAGAGACCAGAATAGAGACCAGAATAGAGACCAGAACAGAGACCAGAACAGAGACCACAATAGAGACCAGAATAGAGACCAGAATAGAGAATAGAGACTAGAATAGAGACCAGAACAGAGACCAGAATAGAGACCAGAACAGAGACCAGAATAGAGACCAGAATAGAGACCAGAACAGAGACCAGAATAGAGACCAGAACAGAGACCAGAACAGAGACCAGAATAGAGACCAGAATAGAGACCAGAACAGAGACCAGAATAGAGACCAGAACAGAGACCAGAACAGAGACCAGAACAGAGACCAGAATAGAGACCAGAACAGAGACCAGAACAGAGACCAGAACAGAGACCAGAACAGAGACCAGAATAGAGACCAGAACAGAGACCAGAATAGAGACCAGAATAGAGACCAGAATAGAGACCAGAATAGAGACCAGAACAGAGACCAGAATAGAGACCAGAACAGAGACCAGAATAGAGACCAGAATAGAGACCAGAACAGAGACCAGAGACCAGAATAGAGACCAGAACAGAGACCAGAATAGAGACCAGAACAGAGACCAGAACAGAGACCAGAACAGAGACCAGAGACCAGAATAGAGACCAGAACAGAGACCAGAATAGAGACCAGAATAGAGACCAGAATAGAGACCAGAACAGAGACCAGAACAGAGACCAGAACAGAGACCAGAACAGAGACCAGAATAGAGACCAGAATAGAGACCAGAACAGAGACCAGAGACCAGAATAGAGACCAGAACAGAGACCAGAATAGAGACCAGAACAGAGACCAGAGACCAGAATAGAGACCAGAATAGAGACCAGAACAGAGACCAGAACAGAGACCAGAACAGAGACCAGACTAGAGACCAGAATAGAGACCAGAATAGAGACCAGAATAGAGACCAGAATAGAGACCAGAATAGAGACCAGAACAGAGACCAGAACAGAGACCAGAATAGAGACCAGAACAGAGACCAGACTAGAGACCAGAATAGAGACCAGAACAGAGACCAGAACAGAGACCAGAACAGAGACCAGAACAGAGACCAGAACAGAGACCAGACTAGAGACCAGAATAGAGACCAGAATAGAGACCAGAACAGAGACCAGAACAGAGACCAGAACAGAGACCAGAACAGAGACCAGAATAGAGACCAGAATAGAGACCAGAACAGAGACCAGAACAGAGACCAGAATAGAGACCAGAACAGAGACCAGAACAGAGACCAGAACAGAGACCAGACTAGAGACCAGAATAGAGACCAGAATAGAGACCAGACTAGAGACCAGAATAGAGACCAGAACAGAGACCAGAACAGAGACCAGAATAGAGGCCAGACTAGAGACCAGACTAGAGACCAGACTAGAGACCAGACTAGAGACCAGAATAGAGACCAGAATAGAGACCAGAATAGAGACCAGAATAGAGACCAGAATAGAGACCAGAATAGAGGCCAGACTAGAGACCAGACTAGAGACCAGACTAGAGACCAGACTCTCTTTGGCCGAGACGGAGAAGCCAAGAGAAAAACAGAAGTAGAAACAGGAATGATTCAGTGTTGGACATTTGGAAATAACTTCCCTGTGTTTGGTTTCTAGCTCCGTGCGAGAAGGGGAAGAATGCGGTTTAGCAAATCTTTGGGTCTGTGGGCTGACGTTACCCATGTGACACCAACACACGAGACTCATGTTTCTCCGAAACAGAAACGTTGTTGAAGTTTCTCCCTTTGTTTTTATTTTGCTGTTTGTGGCTGAACCTGCTGAAGCGTCAGTATGGGCCTTTAGAATGAGAGCAAAGCCTGGTTACAGATATACAGAATCTTGGATTCAGCTGAACGCACAACCTTGGCCAGATTTTCCTTCCAGAAACCAAACTGAACCAAAACCCTCGCTATGATCATTCACCTAGGGGCTCAGTTGAGAAGCTTCATTAATCTGTAAACAGGGTGGCACTGGGCCGGCAGGACAGTGGGAAAATATCTGGTGGCCCCTGGACCCACGCATGCGCCATTGGGAGGGGGGGGGGGCGGTGTGATCGGTCATTGCCTCCACCACAAATGATAAGCGGCGGAGGCAATGACAAAGTAGCACTATGGGTAGGCAGGAGAGGCTGCCTGGTGCCCCTCAATCGTTGCGCCCTAGGCAGCTGCCTCTTCTGCCTACCCCTAGTTCCGGCCCTGCCTGGACCTCATGGGCCCCGTGGCCTCTACCAACCCAGTCCACTTCCTTCACCAACTCCCAGCACCGGCGCATCCCCCCCCCCATCACAGACACTAGGAGGAAGAGCAGTACACAGAGGGGCAGGGGAGGGGGTTTGACATCACAACTGGAGTGGGGCGCCCCCAGCTGACCTCTGAGGGAGCACACGTCCCTCAATTGTCTCAATGCTCAACTCTTTCCCTTCTAACCATTTCCACTCTCAGGATCAGGGCCAGCGTCCCATGGAACCCAACAGGGTAACAAAGCCTCAGGTTGCTCAACTGGTACTGCCTTGGCTACATCTGACCATCAGGCTGAAATGTTGTGGCCCACAATTGTCTCAATGCTCAACTCCTTCCCTTCTAACCCATTCCATTATCAAATAGTAATGGGGAGATCAGGAGAGTATGGAGAAGATGGAGTAAAAGGAGTAGGAGGAGATGTGGAAATTGGTCTCAATGTCAAAAGAATTAGAAGGAAAAGAAGGAGAGGCAGGAAAGTAGAGAGAAGGAGAGGTAGAGGGAAGAGTGGGAAGAAGAGGGGGAAAGTGTAGCAGAACAACTGTATGGAGATGCCTATGGCTAATAAATGAAGGTGAATGAGAAAAGATAGCTCCGCAAAAAGCAATACATAAACATAAACAATATTCAATATTATGATATTGGTATCATAATAAAGCAGGTGTAATATTGGTATCATAATAAAGCGGGTGTAATATTGGTATCATAATAAAGCGGGTGTAATATTGGTATCATAATAAAGCGAGTGTAATATTGGTATCATAATAAAGCGGGTGTAATATTGGTATCATAATAAAGCGGGTGTAATATTGGTATCATAATAAAGCGGGTAAATATATAAAATAAAATAAAAACAGGAAATGGACCTGTATCTGTCAATCTGAACATTTCCCCTGACTGTTCCTCCTTGTATCGGAGGAAGTGTTTGTTTTCTCCAGCAAATCTCCCGGCTCAGCAGAAACCCAATAGGAACGGGGCCAAGATCCCTGAAAGCTTCGACTCATCGATATTAATGTAAAATGTCTTATGACTTGTCCGACTGCAGAGCTCAGCAGCATGGTCCTTCTATGGGAACCAATTCAGCTAAATCCATCTTAAGGGCTAACAGAATGCTCTGTTATACAGATAGCTAGAATCTCAGCCATAAAGCAGGGCAGGACTGCTGCTTACAATGGGGGGGGATCAGATAGGATCTGTGCCACTGTGACAGAATGCTCTGTTATACAGATAGCTAGAATCTCAGCCATAAAGCAGGGCAGGACTGCTGCTTACAATGGGGGGGGATCAGATAGGATCTGTGCCACTGTGACAGAATGCTCTGTTATACAGATAGCTAGAATCTCAGCCATAAAGCAGGGCAGGACTGCTGCTTACAATGGGGGGGGATCAGATAGGATCTGTGCCACTGTGACAGAATGCTCTGTTATACAGATAGCTAGAATCTCAGCCATAAAGCAGGGCAGGACTGCTGCTTACAATGGGGGGATCAGATAGGATCTGTGCCACTGTGACAGAATGCTCTGTTATACAGATAGCTAGAATCTCAGCCATAAAGCAGGGCAGGACTGCTGCTTACAATGGGGGGATCAGATAGGATCTGTGCCACTGTGACAGAATGCTCTGTTATACAGATAGCTAGAATCTCAGCCATAAAGCAGGGCAGGACTGCTGCTTACAATGGGGGGGATCAGATAGGATCTGTGCCACTGTGACAGAATGCTCTGTTATACAGATAGCTAGAATCTCAGCCATAAAGCAGGGCAGGACTGCTGCTTACAATGGGGGGATCAGATAGGATCTGTGCCACTGTGACAGAATGCTCTGTTATACAGATAGCTAGAATCTCAGCCATAAAGCAGGGCAGGACTGCTGCTTACAATGGGGGGATCAGATAGGATCTGTGCCACTGTGACAGAATGCTCTGTTATACAGATAGCTAGAATCTCAGCCATAAAGCAGGGCAGGACTGCTGCTTACAA
The DNA here is from genome assembly GCF_000004195.4 of Xenopus tropicalis. Taxonomy (NCBI): domain Eukaryota; kingdom Metazoa; phylum Chordata; class Amphibia; order Anura; family Pipidae; genus Xenopus; species Xenopus tropicalis. Next base: position 142,337,489 of record NC_030679.2, on the reverse strand, counting down.
TGGGGGGATCAGATAGGATCTGTGCCACTGTGACAGAATGCTCTGTTATACAGATAGCTAGAATCTCAGCCATAAAGCAGGGCAGGACTGCTGCTTACAATGGGGGGGATCAGATAGGATCTGTGCCACTGTGACAGAATGCTCTGTTATACAGATAGCTAGAATCTCAGCCATAAAGCAGGGCAGGACTGCTGCTTACAATGGGGGGGATAGGATCTGTGCCACTGTGACAGAATGCTCTGTTATACAGATAGCTAGAATCTCAGCCATAAAGCAGGGCAGGACTGCTGCTTACAATGGGGGGGATAGGATCTGTGCCACTGTGACAGAATGCTCTGTTATACAGATAGCTAGAATCTCAGCCATAAAGCAGGGCAGGACTGCTGCTTACAATGGGGGGATCAGATAGGATCTGTGCCACTGTGACAGAATGCTCTGTTATACAGATAGCTAGAATCTCAGCCATAAAGCAGGGCAGGACTGCTGCTTACAATGAATATTATTATTACATTACATTTGTGAAAATAATGAAGTCCCTGGGGTCGCACAGGAAGTTTTGCCTCCCTCTCACATTATTAAGGAACATCTGGAAGAAAATTTCCATTGTTTTGGTTAAAAAATGACTTCTGATTGTTTAAGCAGCCCCATCAATTTCTTCCACATGATAAATCAGTATATAGTTATGTGCCTGGCTGTTATACACAGCCCCTGATAAACTGCCTGCTTGGACAAATAATAATTTAAACCAGGACATTTGGACATCGTTAGGGGAAACAGACTTAATAACCTGAAATCCATGGAAACTTCATCTTCCTGGAGAAAAGCCTGGATTCTTTCACTTCTAGACACAAAAACATAAACAAAATGACTGTCCAAAGCAGCGAATCCCATCCCTGGCTGAGGACTCTCTATTTAGCTGCCTGAGGGTCCCTGTTGGGAATTCTAACCAATCAGAATGTTACTATACAACAAGACCCTGAGACAAGGTTCTCAGTAATATCAATTTATTTCTTTATTCATCAATTAAACACAGAGTCTTGTGGAAGCTTTCAGCAACTGAAATGTGTCACTAACAGCTTCCAATGAGACCCTGAAAGCCTTAAGGCCCCCATACACGGGCCAATAGTAGCTGCTGATATGGGTCCCTTGGACCGACTCGGCAGCTTATCGGCCCGTGTAGGGGCAGAACAGAGCGGCCTGGCCAACCGATATCTGGCCTGAAATTGGCCAGATATCGATCGGGCAGGTTAGAAAATCCAGTCGGATCGGGGACCTCATTGGCTCGTTGATGTGGTCCCCGAACCGACTGCCCATTGCCGCAAATGTAATCCGATCGTTTGGCCCCACTTGCTACCCGATATCGCCCACCCGTAGGGGGGGATATCGGGTGAAGATCCGCTCGCTTGGCGACATTGCCAAGCGAGCGGATCTTATAGTGTATGGGGATCTTTAGCCTTTTATAGAGGAGGACATACCTTATCTAAAAAGTATATGATGCCCCTTTTACAACTGTCTGTGGTTATAGCTGTGCAGATAGCAAAGTGCACATAGGGGCTTAGCTAGTCAGCACTATCATGTCTGGCCCTAGTGATTTTATAAGATAGTATACTAAGCTTTTATATTCTTTTATACCTTGCATATATAGTATATTTATATACCTTTATCTCCTACCTCACCTGCCTTGGGTTGTCTTTATAGGGGACACTGGGGGGATTTTATGTGTCCCTTTATATAGAACTTACCCGTCATAAGTGAGTGTCTCACTTAGTCGCCCGCGTCAAAACTCCCTGTTCGCGGGCGACTAATCTCCCCGAGTTGCCATCAGTTGCCATCCCACCAGCGACAATGTAAGTCGCCAGTGGGATGGCACACGCGGCGGCACGATTTCGGCAAATCGCCGAAAATGCCTCGCGAGTCAACTTCGGCAATTTGACGAAATCGCCGGCGCAGCATGTGCCATCCCACCGCCGACTTAAGGTGCCCATACACTATAAGATCTATAAGACTATAAAATCTTCACCCGATATCCCCACCTACGGGTGGGCGATATCGGGTAGCAAGTAACTTAAAAATAATCCGATCGGATTTCATTTGTGGTTATGGGGCAGTCGGTTCGGGGACCGCATCAACGAGACAATGAGGTCCCCGATCCGACTGGATTTTCTAACCTGGCCGATCGATATCTGGCCAGGCCGCTCTGTTCTGCCCATACACGGGCCGATTAGCTGCTGAATCAGTCCAAGGGACCCATATCGGCAGCTATAGTCAGCCCGTGTATGGGGACCATTACATTTTCGCCTGTGGGATGGCATTTGGGGGAGATTAGTCGCCCGAGACATAGGAGATTTGTCGCGGGCGACTAATCTCCCCATGTGCCAGAGCCCTAAGCTGTAAAATAGCCTACATTATCATATGGATTGGGAACCCCCTGAGACAAAGGAGCATATAGAAATGATTTGTGGTATAGCAATAAACATAAGCAATCCAAAGTTAGATGTCAGGGTAAGGGCATCTGATAATGGTGACTAGCTTTACCAAGATGGGCGCAGCGACACTAGGGTCTTAAGTCCTGCCCCCATACCTTTTATCAGCTTATCCACAGAGACCAACAGCAGTTATTACATAACTTGCATCCTATCAGGTTGAATTATAGAAGCAATTTATCATTAGCACCTAGTTAGGGATAAAGAGGCACAGGGCCGCCGCTCCCTATAAGCAGAGTACTCAGTCTGCATAGGGCACCAACTCCCAGGGGGGCACCATCCCAGCTGCTCCAAAAAAAAAACATTTTTATATTATAACATACCCCCCAACACTGTCCCACCGTTTTTTATAGCGCATCCCGCTGTCCTGGATAGTTCTATCAATCTATGGGGGCAATTGGGGGCACTTACTATGGGGGCATTGTCTATGGGGGCAATTGGGGGCACTGTGTGTGGGGCCCCTATAGTAGGTGTTTTTTTTTATTATTTTATTTTTACTTCCGTAATATTTTGGGGAGGGGGGTACAAAAGTAAATTTCTGCTTAGGGCACCCATTTGGCCAGCAGCGGCCCTGAAGAGGCATTTCACATGTATGTAGATATACAGGTAGTTTCATCAATATTGTAAGGCTATAGACAGTTCTACAATCCTCCTGTAACTATGAGATACTAACTCAAATTATTGCTGAAACATAGGAGATACAGCATCTTATGGTACATAGTAATATTGTTATGGGTAGGTATATGCCGATAACAAAAGCAACAAACAATTGTATGGATTTCCAAGAAAAATACTCCCCACTTCCCACATTTCCCAACCATCTGACTATACAAACACTATGAATTGAGATACAGAAACACCCGCAACTGTCACTTTGTTTCCCGGCTATTGCTGTAGGTTTGTGTAGGTGTAAGAGTTCATAGTTAGCCCACAGTTCTATTGGGATTGGGCCAAAGTATAGAAGCCATGTGTAGAGACTGTAAACAGTCCTCCAATTGCATCCATGTGAATGTCTATTCAATAGAGTTTGTTTGGTGTGGAAAGGAGCAGCATTCATTGGAAGATTCCAACTGTGGGTAAAGTTTCATCTATGGATCAGTCCATCAACCTGTAAGGGCTCTGGCACACGGGGAGATTAGTCGCCCGCGACAAATCTCCCTGTTCGCGGGTGACTAATCTCCCCGAATTGCCATCCCACCGGCGACAGGCTGTGCAGGCGATTTCAGCAAATCGCCCCACCGCCGCGTCTGCCATCCCTTACATTGTCACCGGTGGGATGGAAACTCGGGGAGATTAGTCGCCCGCGAACAGGGAGATTTGTCGCGGGCGACTAATCTCCCCGTGTGCCAGGGCCCTAATACAAAGGAAAGAAGTGATAACAACAGATGCCTTAAAGAGATTAATCTTCATTAGTTGGTGGGCTACTTAAATCTTTTCAATGTACTAGGGCTCTGGCACGCGGGGAGATTAGTCGCCCGCGACAAATCTCAGTGTTCGCGGGCGACTAATCTCCCCGAATTGCCATCCCACCGGCGAAAATGTAAGTCAACACACGCTGCGCAGGCGATTTCGGCAAATTGCTGAAGTTGCCTCGCGAGGCATTTTAGGTGATTTGCCGAAATCGCGCCGCCGCGTCTGCCATCCCACCGGCGGCTTACATTTTCGCTGGTGGGATGGCAATTCGGGGAGATTAGTCGCCCGCGAACACTGAGATTTGTCGCGGGCGACTAATCTCCCCGTGTGCCAGAGCCCTAGTGCCAGAGCCCATCCATGGGAATGTCCATTCAATAGAGTAGTAGTAGGCGAAAGTTTGTTTAGTGTGGAAAGAACCAGCGTTCATTGGAAGATTCCAACTGTGGGTAAAGTTTCACCTATGGATCAGACTATCAACTTGTAATCTTTATTAGTTGGTGGGCTACTTAAATCTTTTCAATGTACTAGTGGGGCTGTTAGGCTGATGCCACACGTGGCGTTTTTCCGCTGCGTATTTCCTAATTCTCTCGGCGGCTGAAAAACGCCCGATATCATCATCCATAGAAATAGCTTGAAAAGACGCGAAGCAAACCACACAATGCGGAAATACGTTAGAAAACGCCTTAGTGCGGATTTTTCAAGCATTGGCTGAAATACGCCAGCAAGCTATTCCTATGTATACACAAAGGCAGCTGGCAGACCTAGCGGAAATACGCGGCGTTTTTTGCTATTTCGCACTATTATCACCATGGAAACGGGATTTGCTTACATCACCAGTACTAGGCTGAAAAACGCCATGTGTGGCTTATGCAGCGTTTTCAGGCTGAGAGAAAATGCGGCAGAAAAACGCCACGTGTGGCATCAGCCTTAGTGTTTACTTGGCAAACAGCAAAGCCAGAATGCATTTCTGTTTAGGAAGCATAACGATTATTACATATGGTAAATCAGTAACAGCGACTATTCCCTTGATGGGCTGTTCTTCTAGCGGCTCATTTAGTAAATAGCCATGGGTCTCAGTTAAGAACAATAGTAAATCTATTATAATGTCAAAGGGATTAGTAGGTATCTTACCTTTGAAAAAATGTGACTTCATATTATCACAGCTGTGTATTGCCCTACACACACAGAGACACAAGGGGGCCCATTTACTAATCCACGAACGTCCGAAAAGCGTCCGAATGCGTTTTTTTCGTAATTACCGGTATTTTGCGACTTTTTCGAGCGCTCAACACGAAAAAGGCTATCATAATGGCTATGAAAAAGTTGCGACAATTCACAAAAGTCGTAATGGCTATGAAAAAGTTGCGACAATTCACGTAAGTCACAATGGCTATGAAAAAGTTGCGAGTGGAGAGTAGATAAACTGAAATAGAAGCAGGATAGTGACTATCTGGGTTTGCGACACTCACGCAGAAAGTGACCAGGCTTATTGCAATTCCAGCAAACCACATTTCTCCTGTAACTGTTCGGAGAATTACCAGGGTTCCTTCTAATGGGGTTATTATACCTGGTCTGAGCATCTGTAACAAAGAAACTGGGAACAGATTTAGTTAATCTTAAGGCTGCCTGATAAATCTGCCCAAAAGCCTTCATTAGAAGGGCAATGTGGATTGGGATTTGTAAGTGTGAAATTAAGTTTAAAAATCTTCCCTCCCTGTAAAGTGGGGGGACTCAGTGCTTCTACACCCCATAGGGTGAGAGAACCTTGTATCTCCCGCGGAACAAAAAGTTCTGCAATTTTAGAACCAGGAGACTCCATTTGGTCTTGTACTGGGGTGCTCAGGGCCTGATTTACCGTATATACTCGAGTAGAAGCCGACCCGAGTATAAGCCGAGGTACCTAATTCAGAAAACTGGAAAAGCTTATTGACTCGAGTATAAGCCTAGGGTGGGAAATGCAGCAGCTACTGCTAAGTTTCAATGATCAAATAAATACCAATAAAATTACATTAATTGAGGCATCAGTGGGGTATATGTTTTTCAATATTTATTTCAAAGAAAAACAGTAAACTAATTCTGTAAGTGGAGAAGAGGGTCAACAAAAACAATATGAGTACTACCCCACGCTCATTGCACATTGGCAAACTGGCAGCAGTCCCAGTCCCGGAGGGGGAATAAGTATTGCTAGTGGGAGCCTAGGCCAGGGCACTGGAGGGTCTGCTTGCGGGGGGCCTAATTTGCACACAAAGGAGAGAGGGTGCTAGTCTAGAGGCACCCGACTCGAGTATAAGCCGAGGGTGACTTTTTCAGCACATTTTGGGTGCTGAAAAACTAGGCATATACTCAAGTATATACAGTAATTGCCCTTGAGCATCCATATTAAGGGCAGAATATAGCTTACTTATAGCAGGAGCTGAATCTGAGTCAGCTGATAGGGATAAACCATGACTATAAGTAAGAGGTAAGGCTGATGCCACACGTGGCGTTTTTCCGCTGCATATTTTCTCAGCCACGTGTGGCATCAGCCTCACCCCATTTGATCCATTTCTTATGATATTTAATGAGACCTTTATCATTGTAAGGTCCCTGACCGCCAATCTTAGATTTAGTAATCCGTGGGAGCCCTCCTACCAGGACAAAGGCGTATATACGGGGACAAGAAAGACACAGCTCCAAGGGAAGTTCAAACTTGTCCAGTTTATTCTTACGTGATCATAGAATTTATACCCCTTGTGTACATGCAAAGACAAAGGAATCATTATAAAATAAAGATGGAGTAGAACCTCATTATCTACAAGGATGGCCTTCAAGGATGGCTAATGCGGGACAGGAATTTAAAGGAGGATACAAGGAGTAGAAAGGCGTTAGTGCACAGATAAGATTAAGTTGTTTCTCAAGGCTTATGTTGTGTCAGGTGCAAGCTGTGCAAGGGTACTATTTGGGAAAAACAGCTTATTATGGGATGTTCAAACCTTGCTGTTTGCTGTTACAAAATGCAGATACATTTCTAAAATGGAGTATGATATGCTAAGCATCAAAGTGTATCAAAGTATCAAAATACATGCATATATGAATATATAATTACATGAATATATGATTATATGATATTATATCAAACCTTACAATCCCTCCTTTTATCACGAAGTGATAACATATTGAAGATTAAATCTATGGAGGGAGAATTTTAGGTACCCTCCCTTTTATCACGAAGTGATAACACTTAAAGTTATATCATTATAACATGAACAACACATGTGGATTAATGAAGACACACATTGAATGATAATCAAACAAATGATAATAATAACGACAAAATTAAAGCAGAATAAGCCTTCAAAGTATTCACAACCATGATTAGGCTTGAAAAACAAATAATCGATCGCTGCACGATTTTGTAGTACAGCTTTTCTAGCGTCTCCTATGTCAGTCAATAGATTTGCAATTGCAATGCTGGCAGCATTAATGCTCTTAACTATGATGCAAACGATTTTATTAATTTGTTTACCCTGATATACAGTCAATCCTGGTACTCCTACCAGTGAGAATCCTAGCGCTATTATTTCAGACTTAGACATTAAGTGTCTTGCAATCCTAGGTATGTATTCATAATCTGTGCCTCTATTAGGGCGTTGGGCCTGGGTGGCCTGTCCGGGGTGGGCTGTATGAACAGCTAAACTAAGTCTAGTTAATGCACAGGGTCCACCAGAAATATTAGCTGGAATGTAATTAAACGAGTTGTTCCTACAAGAGCAGAACCAACCTCTGGGCATTGGCACGTGCTTAGCTAAACTAGGTGCCAGGATGGTATCATTACATGACATAATTGTGGTGATATTGATGCATTGAGAAGTCATCCTACTGCACACTGGGTGCGGGTCAGTACTCTTAGTCAAACGTGCCTGAATGCACACAGGGATGTCGCTAACATTACAAGTCATGTTATAGCATACTGTATGTCACTTGCAGTTACATTGTGAGTAACTATGGAAGCAAAATTCTTTCGCATGCGTCTAGTAGCATTTTGATCTGTAACATAAGCATTTACAAAGACATGTGTTTCAATATCAGAATCTTGCACTTCAGAGTCATTTTTAGCATGGAAAATGTCAGTAAGCACAATGGTGGGAGTAGCAACAGCTACAAAACAAGTCTCAATCAGTTCAGTTGCACTAGTAACATCCTTTAAACACCTGTAACTAGTGTTAAGAACAATCCGTGCCATGTATTCCCACAAATTGTCATCATGTATGTCTAATGCTCTCTTGTCTACTGTTATGTTCCTGTTGGGGGCGGTCCGGAGACTGTCCACACAAACAGGGTAACTCCTCATGGTGATGTGCACACATGGTGCTAAGGAAAATGATAAAGTAGACAAATCCTGCTAAAACAAGAATTTTGCTGAGGAAAATGATGAGGTAGATTTTCAGACTCGATCGCCGTTTCCTTGGGCGAGGACTGGGTAGGGCCTCAAGGGGGGGGGGTCGCCGTTGTCATCTGAGGATGGTGTATCCTGTGGAGTAATCCTCACGGGGTGGGGGCCCTCTTTAGGTGCATTTTGTATATCCATTAATTGCTGTCAGATGTCAGGACTGCGGTTCTGGTGATGTCTATCACAGTCGTGAGATCTCCGTATGGGGTGGTTCCCCCTTTCTTTGGATGGAGTCTCGCACAATGTCTCCTGGTTAATATGGATATGTAGGTTTCTGTGAAAAGAGAGATAAACATCATTGTTGTGACTATTCAAAACCTTTATCAATTCAGTTACATATTGTTCCCGTATCTGATCCAAATCGCCTGGTATAGTGATCTAAGGGAGTCCTTGTCCACGGAGTGGGAAAAGGCTTACCCATTAAGATTTCAAATGGAATTTTTGTGCTCCCATTTACCTACTGAACCTGTCTACTATGACAAAGGGGTATTGATACCCTCCAGTTTCAATGTTTCACTTGCTATGACTTTCCTTTTTTTTACATGACACATTTCAGTATTTTACTTGCTATGACTTTCCTGTTTATATGCACTTGAACTACATAATGAACAGTGGTGCTGCATATTTCTGGAGACCTATTATCCCTCCTTTTGACCAGAGACCATTATTGTCGATGGTCAACATATTATCATATAACTGTAGCTCATATAAGAGCAAACCATGTGGCAGAGATGGTGGCACACATAATGCAGTAATATCAGGTGGGGGCTGCGCAGGGGGGTCAATTGGGTGGGCAGCCACCGGCGGTAGAGTGCCCACGGCACTTAACTACCACTAGGGTGTGTGGAAGCATAAGGGCTTGTAACAATTCTTCTATAGAAATAGCATGCGCAATAGGCTTACCATCAACACTTGTAAAGTATAGAAAGTTGTAGGATAGAATAAGGTATTAGCAATAGAAGACTCAACAGCTACCGCGCAAGCTGCTAGCACCCACAGGCAGGCAGATATGCCTTGCGCAATGAGCGGTAGCACCTTAAAGAAGTATGCTATGGGTCTTTAACTGTTTCCGTAAATCTGGGCTAAGTCTGCAACCATGGTCTTACAATTTCCTGCAGTACAACACAAAGGCAGATTATAGTTAGGCAGACTGAGTATGGGTGCAGATGCCAATACTCCCAGTAAAGTTTTAAATGCATTTGTGCCAGTTTCAGTCCATTGCAAATTGTCAGATTCAGAGTCTTTAAGTATGCTCCTTAAGACGCTTTCAAAATATGAACAGTCTGGAATCCATTGTCTGCAAAAACCAACCGTGCCCAAGAATGTGAGCAATTGTTCCTTAGTTTGTGGCTTTCTATGGCTGAGATTGCCTGGATTCTCTGTGGGTTTATTAGTCTATGCCCCTGTGATAGCAAGAAACCCAAGTACTGTACAGATGGTTTGCAATAATGCACCTTTTTAATTATACCTTGTGCCCCTCCTCACACAGGTAATTCAGCAGTGAAATAGTGTCTCTTTCACAACTTTCTCGGTCTGCACTACATAACAACAAATCATCAACATATTGCAGGGGAGTTGACCCTGACTGATATCCCCAGCCCTTTAGAGATTCGCGGAGTACATACCCATAAATCACGCTGTTAGCGGCGTACTTCATTGCTAATTGCGCAAAGGTGATTGACGCCGATCGCACGTGAAGGCAAACAAGGGCCTTGTCTTCTCACTTACTGATATAGAATGGTATGCATTCCCTAAATTTATGACACTGTAGTATGTTGAGTCTGAAGGTGTAGAGGTAAGTAAGGGGTTAATGTCTGTTACAACGTGTACCATCGGGTGCATGAGTCTGTTGATGGCCCGTATATCTTCTCTTGATACCAGGGATACTGTTTTTGATAAGCAGGTGTGTGGGTCTTTAAGAATGCTTTGTAGGGGGTACAAGACACACATCCTACATTGATTTTGGAAAATAGCCCACACGGCAGGTTAATTTGATCTAATGGACAAATGTCCGTACTAATATAATTGTGCCATATGTCCTCTAATATTCTCTGAAACCTTCTTGTTTACAGGCTAATACAACTGCCATAGACTGTCTATTAAACCATAATCCTTCCATTTCTACATGCATTAACCCTGACACATTTGTCTAAGATAAATAAGGCATGAGGCTATGTATTAGAGGAGTTGTATCAGAACTGTGTAATACAGAAAAGGATATAAGTTATTATTGCACGGATGCAAGTGTTCCTTCCAGAACTGGGATCTTTTGTAGTGGGAGGTGTAGTTCCAAACAAATTTCTTTAGTATCATTTAGTCCTCGGGCTGTAGTTCCCTCAGTGAAGGTTGGATCTGGAACAAAAGAGAACACCTAACCATGCACTTTAGTTAGTTCACAAATTAATAGAGATACAAAATTAGTTAAAACATCAGAGTGTAATTGCAGCTGTTGGGGAAAGTAACACCTTAATCTGGGAGCTGACTGCAACAAAATTTTGAAGGCAACAGTTTACAGCCCCCTCTTAGTCGATATCTAACACTGAACAGAGCTACAGGCAATTTGCCAATAAATTTCTGACTCGGTTTTGTTCGTCTTGTTCACACTCTAACATCCCTTCCTTAGGGTGGCAAGCACACTCCACGGGTGAGTATCCGCTGGAAATAGCATTTTCCCAAATCTGTATTATACTTTTCCCTAAATTTTCTTGTCCCACAGGGAAATGGACATTAAGCCGGTAACACAGAATGTCCGGAACACTGGGCATTACACGTTTCCTACCCAGGTAAACTTCAGGATACCCCCCTTCCGTAATATTAGCTAGTCGCCACCCCCTTCTGTAATACAAACAGAAGTCCAAATACGCAATTATTACACAACGTATCTTCCCTGTACACTGTACTAGGTTAACCCACCAAAGCTAAGATATTCCACACACAATCCAGTGTAATTACCCCCACTCCAGCATGCACAGTGCTCAGCTGGAAAGTAGCTATTAACCCCTCTAATGCCTGCACATAAGAATCCTGTTACTGACCTTCACAGGCACAACTTCAGACGGACGGTTAACAGAGACCAATTACAGGGAGACACAAGAATACATAGAAACAAGAAACATAAATCAGGCCATAAATACCAATGTGCAGGTTCAGTTAATAGACTGCAGGCAATAGGAACCTGTCTTTGCTGGCTGCCAGGAAGCCACTTTCGACTACGGACTAATTCACAATAGGATATGGGGATGACACGGTAAAGAAACTATAATCTAAGTTCCCACCATGTCCCGGAGGTGATCAGTCTCCGTCCCATCCCGTGTCAACTGCCCGGAACCCTTATATTTGGCTTAAAGACAGACAAAACCTGCAGTCTCACATTGGGCTTAAATTTTTTAAAGACATAATCAGTCCTTACGGTATTTATTCCTGTTCAAATTAGTTCAGCAAAGCGTGTGGGTGCGCACCGAAATAATCATACTGACACCAGGTTCAGTATTCCTTGCAAGTTTATCATGAATGTGTAGTGATAATTTCTTAGAAATTTTATTTCATTTATTTTCAACTCCTTATAATGAAACTTAATTGCAACAATTCCGTAAAAGCAAAAACCTTATTAGCTCATTTAGAGGTATTCCTTAATGTTGCAATAAATTTTAGATAACCGGTTTAAAATATAACATTTACTTCTAAAGACAATAACAAAGACACAACACAGACAAACAGTAATTCATCCAACAGTATCGCAACAAGAGACCTGTGCCTACCTTTAGAGGCTTATCTTTATGTTTACCAAAAAACTCCTTATTACCTTTGGCTACTTCGCACAATTAACCCTTAATGCCGTTAATTTCCAAAGATCAAAAATATAAGCACGCTTGGCAAAGCAAAGTCGTCAGGGCTGAACTGAGATCAAGGTCCCAACAATACCCGCAACGATATGCGATCACTCTTAATGCCCTGCGTGTTTATGTGAACATTTATATATATACAGTACAATATTGGCCGATAGAGAAAAATAAGAAAATCCCTTCAGGAGGCTCCCAGTCAAATATGAACAACTTTGAGCGGCCAACCTCCTGCTACCACAGCAGACTATAAATTTACCTCTGTAAATCCTGCGCTCCTACAGCGCACACAAAAAACCTTGCGCTCTCAGCAGCGCAATAAATCACTTATAGGCAGACTCCGATGTTGCTGCCAAAAATACGGACATGGCGGTGCCACAGCCAGACAGAGTAAAACTCAAAATTAATAGAGTTATACTCACCCTTCCAGCTGACGACACCCCACTCCTGGTACCATAACTGTAAGGTCCCTGACCGCCGATCTTAGATTTAGTAATCCGTGGGAGCCCTCCTACCAGGACAAAGGCGTATATACGGGGACAAGAAAGACACAGCTCCAAGGGAAGTTCAAACTTGTCCAGTTTATTCTTACGTGATCATAGAATTTATACCCCTTGTGTACATGCAAAGACAAAGGAATCATTATAAAATAAAGATGGAGTAGAACCTCATTATCTACAAGGATGGCCTTCAAGGATGGCTAATGCGGGACAGGAATTTAAAGGAGGATACAAGGAGTAGAAAGGCGTTAGTGCACAGATAAGATTAAGTTGTTTCTCAAGGCTTATGTTGTGTCAGGTGCAAGCTGTGCAAGGGTACTATTTGGGAAAAACAGCTTATTATGGGATGTTCAAACCTTGCTGGTTGCTGTTACAAAATGCAGATACATCTCTAAAATGGAGTATGATATGCTAAGCATCAAAGTGTATCAAAGTATCAAAATACATGCGTATATGAATATATAATTACATGAATATATGATTATATGATATTATATCAAACCTTACAATCATTTAAGGGGTTTTGATTACATATTTCTTCCAGCATAGCTGGTAAAGGTTTGGGTCTAAACCTATGGAACATGTTGTCTACGTAGACAGTAATCCCAAATATACAGAAGAAAAAATGAGAATTAGTCCTGTTAGACAAATGAAAGACAGAATGTTAGTGTTAGATAACAGAGTTGACAAAAACGACATATAACATATATACTCACCCAGAGTCTTCTGCAGGTTCACTTACTTACTGGGGGATTTAAAAAAAAAGTGTTTGGGGCGTTAGGGTCAAATACGGCTGCCCTTTAATATGATGTGTAGCCAATTACTCTTCTCGATTGAAGTAAAAGCATTACGGACCACCCTATGCGCTTAACGCATAATAAGGCCAATGGGAACAAAGAGGAAACCATTTCAAAATGTTCCTTTTACGTACAACAAGAATTGAAAAGTATTAATCAAGAAAAATAAAAAAGAAGGACTTGATTGCTTCACCTGCAGAGACTAATCCCCCATCTCCTATCAACCTTATGCAGATGACACACAGCTCTTCCTTTCCTGCCCCAATCCCAGCCCTACTATTTAGGCTAAAGTCACACAGTATCTCACTGCCGTGGTGTCCCACCTAAACCTGACCCCCTCCCTCCCCTTAATATGACGGTTCCCAATGTCAACCTACATTCAGTCTCCTGGGGCAGGTGTCTAGGTGTCACTTTAGACCAGGGGTGGGAAAACTGTGGCCCGCGTCCGGCCCCCTTTAAAGAATTACGGGCCCTGATTGGTTGCGCCCCGTGCTTGCGTGTGACGTCAGCAAGCACAGGGCACAACTGTATAAAAGGATGCAGCGGGGAGCCGGGGGACAGACACAGCTGAAGGACAGAGGAAGTAGCAGGTTGCTGGGGGGGGGAGATGGAGGATGCTGGGAAGGTTGCAGGGGGGGAGCTGGAGGATGCTGGGGGGGAGCTGAATGATGTTGGGGAGGATGCTGGGGAGTGGAGCTGGAGGATGCTGGGGGGGAGCTGAATGATGTTGGGGAGTTTGCTGGGGAGTGGAGCTGGAGGATGCTAGGAGGGGAGCTGAATGATGTTGGGGAGGATGCTGGGGAGTGGAGCTGGAGGATGCTGGGGGGGAGATGAATGATGTTGGGGAGGATGCTGGGGAGTGGAGCTGGAGGATGCTGGGGGGGAGCTGAATGATGTTGGGGAGTTTGCTGGGGAGTGGAGCTGGAGGATGCTAGGATGGGAGCTGAATGATGTTGGGGAGGATGCTGGGGAGTGGAGCTGGAGGATGCTGGGGGGGAGCTGAATGATGTTGGGGAGGATGCTGGGTGGGATCTGAAAGGCCCTGTGATTTCTGATGGCAGCTCTGGGCGTAACGCTGGCCTGGCCCGTCTGTAAGTCAATGTGGCCCCTGAGCAAAAAAGTTTGCCCACCCCTGCTTTAGACCCATTTCCCAGCCCACACTGCAATCCTCACTAGAACATGTCACTTTTTTCTAAGAAACTTTGCAATTCATCCCCTTCTCTGTCCCTCTACTGCTAAACACTGGCCCAGGTCCCCATGTTAGACTACTGCACCCTAATACTAGCTGGTCTACCTGTACGTCATCTCCACCCACTCCAATACACCCTTACTGCCCACAGCAGATTGGGGACCCCTGCCCTAGAGGAAGCACTTAGCTAGTCACCTCTGCAGTAAAGCCTTTGACCACACCCCTTTTTGTTTCTGTCTCCTCTTTCTAATAGATTGTAAGCTCTTGTGAGGGACCTCATCCCGGCTGTGAACTGAAGTCACCTAAGCACTGATTGATTTATTATTGTACCCCTGTGTCCTAGTAAAGCGCTGCACTGTTGCTATATATATACTGTATATATATAAATACATACATACAAGCCTTTGTATTGTTTTGGTGAGCAGTAAAATAAACAAACAGTGCAAAATAAACATTACAAGTGCAGGGCAGATGGATTGTGTCAGAGTAACTATCACTAAAAATGAAAATATTTCCTTTGTTTGTATCTCGGAAACACTGTTTTCCTTTATCCCCAGTACGAGATAATGAGGCTCATCCTGTCCGATGCTCTAACAATCCGGAAAAATCACATGTAAACTGGATATTAGGGCTGGAAATAGCAGTGGCCTCCTGTGTGTATGGGCTCAACCAATAACCATATGGGAACATCATAGGGAGAGGATATTACATTTATGGGTTATGATTTTTCCAACTGGTTCCATAGAGACCGAACATCACTACTGTGTGACCTGCCCAGATATTCCTAACTGACCAACCGAGTGCCCACAGCCGCTCCTGTTTGGACTCGTTTGACAGGCCATATTAAATGAAACCTATAGCCAGTTTTTGGCAATAGGTATGGGTTCTAGGGGGGTAAATGTGTGTGAGTTTATGTTATAATGTGACCCCCACATCCCCTATGACGGGTCCTGATGTGAACCTCTTTAGGCCGATTGGGTGGCTTATCTGCCTGTGTATGGGAACAAACGACGGGACCGACATCTGGGCTGAAATCGGCCGATTGGGCAGGTTTGATTTATCCATCAGATCAGCTAGTTGATGCGGTCCCCTGAACCGACGGTGCCTATACCTTGCCAAGTGAGCAGATCTTACCATGTATGGCCACCTTTAGTCACCCCACATAGGCTTTTGCTCCCCCACATTGTATGGCTCTTATCAGTTAGTTATCAGGGCATGGATGATGATGATGATGATGAAGAATGATGGATACTTTGTCCTGCTTTATTAACTCTTATGGGCCTGTATCATGATGAAGGGGGGGGGAAACATGAAGATGGTCCGGTTTTAGTCTGGGCCAAAACTGCCTGCTAGGTTTTCCCATTTGGAAAACAAAATTGACAAAGCGATCGGCCAATCGATGTCATAGCCCTGTCCCCTGACATCACCAGTCCTCCCTATGACATAACATCCAAACCCAGTGACATCACGTCCCCGCCCCGTTTATAGTTATGTGCACCGAAATGTGGCAACTCTACATTAGGGCAATGGGGTATTATTGGGGTATTTAATTTATTTTCATTTATTTTATAGCACCAAAACATATTGCACAGACATTATACAGCATCGCCCACGACACAGACAGGTAATGAAATGCCTGGGAATTCCCTGTCATAGGTCACAGTGTAATGATGTTACTGTTTAATAGCCATAACAGGATTAACTGGCAAAGTCAGAGTGATTACAAGGTTTGCCTATGCAGGGGTATTTCTTGGCATTTTGTGGCCCATGGGTAATGGTGTAAAATATTTGGTGAATACAATGGGGCTTTATAAATATATCATATTCAATGAAAAAAAAAAAATGAATTGAAGTCCCATTATAACATCATTTCAGGCCCTCCTGATTAATTCAATCTGATCTTATTCATAGGCATCGATATACTGCCCTCTGGTGGTCAGACTGTAACCATTCCTAAAGCTTAAATACTATATACAGTATATACAGTAGCTCTACGGAAAGCAGTGCAGTCTGTAAGACACGTCTAAAGCAGGTCTGAAGGCTCTTGGGCACAACAAGATGGTATCAGTGAGCCTGTGTGCCGTTCTGTATAATCAGACTCAGACCTCTCCATACCTTGCACAGCGACAGTGCGGCCTCAGTACCATCAGAAATTAACAAAGGGGAACTTCACCCAGAACAGGTTATTTATTATGAAAGAAAACGTAATGCTACGTAACTCTCCAATGTACATTAAAGGACAAATAAACAGTAATTCACTGGGGGTGTCAATATGTTAGGGTCCCCAGTCAATACAATTAATGCACGCAAAAGCAGTTTTTGCATACGATGAAGGACACTCATTATGATAGATTCGGGGTTATTAACCTATGCTGAAGTCTATGTTATAACCTCTATTTGACTTAGTGATGAGCTAATTTCGGCAGGCATGGATTCCAGTGATGTGTGGGCCGGCCCGCACATCAAAAGTGGGTCACAGGTAGATGTGGGTCGAGCCCTTCTGCCTCCATCAACGCCCATGACCTTACTGAGCCCCACTTCCAGGTTTGGCAGTGTCTATTTTGCCCCGCCCCTCTGTGATGTCATAGTCAAATAGTCGACTGACACATCACTAATGAATTCACAGCGAAATTCCACATTGCGCCATCAGTGAATTTTTTCACAAAACTGCGGCGAGATAAAAAAGTTGCCAAGAAAAATGTGGCCTGAGACAAAAAAAAAAGTTGCCACAAAAATCGCCCATTGACTTTAATGCATTCAGAGTGAGAAAAAACGGCTATGAACAAAAAAGCCCCCCCCCCCAAAAAACGATTAACTTTAATGCATTTGAAGTAAGAAAAAAAAGTTGCGCATAAAAAAATGTGCGTGTAAAAAAAAGTTGCCTATTGACTTCAATGTATTTGGGGATTTTTTTTTGCAAAAACAGGACGGATTCGCTCATCACAATATAGAAATGATCACAAAATTCACATTTGGGACCAGATTCGATTTGAAGAGAAAAAAAAGTTTTTTTTAAGTGAGTTATTTAACAAAACTGCGGCAAAAAAATCGCTGTGACCAAAAAATGAACTGGGAAAACTCCCTATTGACTTTAATGTATTTGGAGTGAGAAAAAAGTTGCGCCGAAGAATTGGCGGCCATGTCGAAAAAGCTGCGGTCGCATCAAAATAAGGTGTGCGGTCTCCGCATTTCGTGATACTGTTTTGCGAAGGGAAACGGGACAGATTCGTGATTATTCACCCGATAAACCATCTTCTCGTTAAGTTGAATCTGGCCCTACGTGTAACGAACAGGGACTATATGTGTTTTTTCTCATTGAATTGGGTCAGAGTGTATGGAAAACTGGAATTGAATTGGGAGATAAACATTTCTCATCAAACTGGATCTGGCCCATAAGTTTTACGTGATAAACCATAAAACAACGTTCTTTCATTGATTTGATTCTGGTCTTTTATGTTTTATTATTATATTTTTCAACTTTGATATCTTATCGGTTTTGCTAATCGCTCAAGTGTAATTGTGCAATAAGCCCCACATCAGTGATAGTTCAAAGCCCCTGGTAGTTGGAATAGGTTTTCACTAATAAACCAGAAGCTCTTTAGATAGATAGGCTGCACGGCCTGATGTAACCTGACCCGGCTCTGGGGTGATGACATCACAATGAAACCTTGAGATAAGAGTTCCATTGTGACATCACAGCCAGCCGCTGACACAAGTAGGGATTATACCCGCGGGGAGCAGGGAGCGGCCAGACTGCTGATCTCCTGCAATCATGCAGCTGCTCGTCATCAGTCTCCTGATTTTATCCAATTTTTTAACAGTAAGTTCTTATTTATCTTTTATTGAGATGTTATATTGGGAATGGCTATTGTTATTGGTTCATAGGGTGAATTTATTTTCCCCTATATTTTTGTATGTAGAGCTTTATTCTTTTTATTTTGATCTTTATTATTAAATCAACCCACTTGTTACAGATATATCCATACATTTAAATGACTAATCTGTTCTGATATTTATTCTTTTTAAAGCTCATTGACCAGCTACAAATATTATTTTACCTTTTTGCCCATATATTGCACCAATTTTAAAGCTTTGAACTAGGGTTGCACCGAATCCCGGGTTTGGTTCGGGATTTGAGCCAAATTCAACCTTTTCTTTTTTTTTTTTTGAAGGATTCGGTTTCGGCAGAATCCCCGGTCCCGGCCGAACCGAATGTGATTATTAGCATTCAGAAGGGTTAAATGGTAGGGGGGGGGGGGGAAATGTCGGCACGTGCGTGCAATTTGTAACCGTTCCCGATTCTAATTAGGATTCGGTTCGGGATTCGTCAGAATACGTCGGGGTGGGTTTCGGCCAAACCCAAAAAAGTGGGCTCGGTGCATCCTTACTATGAACTACCTTTATAGTCCCTGCCCAATCATGTATGTATATCTTTATTTATAAAGTGCGACTTATGTACGCAGTGCTGTACAGTAGAATACATTCATACAAACAGGGGGTTATTAAGATAATAATAGATAAATACAAAGTATAACAATAAATACAAGATACAGTTGCAATAAGTTAAGAGTCAAAGACACAAGAGGACGCAGGTCCCTGCCCCGTAGAGCTTACAATCTATATGCAATTAATTACAATTATCCACCATTCCTACTGAATGTGCCAAATGGTAAAACAAAGTCAGCAATAAGCCTTTTGGGAATATTCCATCATTTGTTACTGATTGGGACTCATATCATTATTCATTTAATATGACACATTTTGCAAGGATGATAGCACAATGCAAGCAGAGCAGTAATTGGTCAAAGGCCCGGATGGTTGAAATGGGTTTTCACTAACAAATGGGAAGCTCTTTAGTGACTGAGATAGATAGATAGATAGATAGATAGATACATGGATGATAGATAGATAGATAGATGATAGATAGATACATTGATTATAGATAAATAGATAGATAGATAGATGACAGATAGATGATAGATAGATAGATAGATACATGGATGATAGATAGATAGATAGATAGATAGATACATGGATAATAGATAGATAGATAGATGATAGATAGATACATGGATGATAGATAGATAGATAGATAGATAGATAGATAGTTAGATAGATAGATAGATACATGGATGATAGATAGATAGATAGATACATGGATAATAGATAGATAGATAGATGATAGATAGATACATGGATGATAGATAGATAGTTAGATAGATAGATAGATAGATACATGGATGATAGATAGATAGATAGATGATAGATAGATACATTGATTATAGATAAATAGATAGATAGATAGATAGATGATAGATAGATGATAGATAGATAGATACATGGATGATAGATAGATAGATACATGGATGATAGATAGATAGATACATGGATAATAGATAGATAGATGATAGATAGATACATGGATGATAGATAGATAGATAGTTAGATAGATAGATAGATAGATAGATAGATACATGGATGATAGATAGATAGATAGATGATAGATAGATACATTGATTATAGATAAATAGATAGATAGATAGATAGATAGATGATAGATAGATAGATACATGGATGATAGATAGATAGATACATGGATAATAGATAGATAGATAGATGATAGATAGATACATGGATAATAGATAGATAGATAGATAGATAGATGATAGATAGATAGATAGATACATGGATGATAGATAGATAGATAGATAGATACATGGATAATAGATAGATAGATACATACATACATGGATGATAGATAGATAGATACATGGATGATAGATAGATAGATACATGGATAATAGATAGATAGATAGATAGATACATACATACATGGATCATAGATAGATAGATACATGGATGATAGATAGATAGATACATGGATGATAGATACATAGATACATGGATAATAGATAGATAGATAGATAGATACATACATACATGGATGATAGATAGATAGATACATGGATGATAGATAGATAGATAGATAGATACATGGATAATAGATAGATAGATACATACATACATGGATCATAGATAGATAGATACATGGATGATAGATAGATAGATAGATACATACATGGATGATAGATAGATAGATAGATACATGGATGATAGATAGATAGATAGATACATACATGGATCATAGATAGATAGATAGATACATGGATGATAGATAGATAGATAGATACATACATACATGGATGATAGATAGATAGATGATAGATAGATAGATAGATAGATACATACATACATACATGGATGATAGATAGATAGATGATTGATAGATAGATAGATACATGGCAAATACAAGCTTAGGTTAGGTAGTGCCCCATCTACATGAAAGCGGAGAACTGTATCTTTCTTCTACTATGTAATAGTTATAGTAGGCATAAGAGCCCCCTTTGCTTATAGTTATATAGCCCACTTACAGCCCATATCATTCTCCTGCTTTTATAATGGTTCTCAATTTTGTTTACAAATAAATATTTTATGAAACAAAATTCTGTAAAGAATATAGTTTGTTATTGACTATTTTGTTATTGTTATTCACTATTTTGATGGTTGAAAGCCTTAGTTGCACAAGAGTTAAATATACCTTTTTTTTTCCCCCACAGCAAAATGTTCTAAACAATCAACAAAAATATTCAACGACCAATGAGGTAAGTAATAAGGATATTGTTAAAGAAGAGGAAACAATATCAGTTTCGACAAATGAAAATCCTCCGACGATTGAAGAGGAACCAGTCCCGATACCAACAAAAACACTGACTTTTGATGTAAGTCCATATGTCTATAGTACAAAGTTATGTTTGATATCATCAGTTTTATCTCATGCGGAAATGTGTTTTGAAATGACAATGAAAGGTAAGTGTCCCACTGGTAATCTAACTGATCATTTACTATTGCAGGAAATGCTGGCAGAACTTTCCTCTGTAGATGACAGTTTCAGCAAGAAGGAAGCGAAGCTGCTCAGAATGATGGAGTCTATAGAGAGGATTACAGCCAATGTGGAGGCTATTAGTGAAGAGGAACAGAAGAGAAGAGACACTGAGGTAAGTTGGTTACTGTTTGTGCCGGCGATGGTCGTGCCTGACAGTTGGCTCTTCTTCATATTGTTGATCTTGGGAAGTGAGATTCCAACTGCCCTAGTAACTGTGTATCTTCTATTGCAGCGTCTCCTGTCTCGTACCACTTCTTCAGAGGGACAAATAGAAAGCTTTCTGAACAGCATGAAAGTTGACAAGGTAAGTTAGATGCTTTATTATAAATAGAATAAAAATCAACTTGTAAAAGCTTTGTAGGAATAAATGACCTGCTCGCCTGTGTGTTATGGAATGTTCTAATAACTCTGTTTCTTTTTTTCCAGACTAAAATCTCCTCATACATGTTCTACCTATTGCTATTACTGCTGGGTGCTTTGAGCTTCTCCCTGTATCTGAATAGAAAGTTGGGAAAGAAGCTGAACAAGGATGTTCCCCATGCCAGAGAAGAGAAGCAAAGTGTAGGAATTCAGACTTACTTCCAAAAGGTCCGTGCACCCCCAGGGGTCCAGGATCTTTTGATGGAGGAAAGTGAGGATGAATATGCTTCAGAGGATATTTCTGATGGTTCTTTCTCCATACCAGAAGCCAAGAAAACCAAAAAGAAAAGGTTTGGCTTCAATGTGCGCAAATGTTTCTGCCACTGTATCAAATGGAGAAACAAGAAGAGAAGCAAAACTATTGATTCTGAGAAAGAGAATGAGACGTCAGATGAAGATGAAGATCTTTTAGCCACGAGGCCCAAAAAGAAACGTTTTGGGCTTAATGTGCGAAAAAGTTTCTTCCGTTGTTTAAAACGGAGAAACAAGAAGAAAAAGAAAAGTCTAACCTTGCCCGACCTTGAGACATCTGAGGAGAGTGAGGGAAACCTGGATGAGACTTTGGATGTAACTGAGGAAAGTTATGAAGAAACATCCAGTGTAAGCACTGAAATAACCGACGATACATCGTATGAAACAGTAGAAAGTGAGCCCATAAATATAACGGCAGGGAGAAAGAAGAAGCGAGGCTTTAACATTCTTCTTTGCTGTAAGGAATGTAAAACCTTGGGCTCTGAAACCAGAGAAACCACCAAGGGGAAAAAGAAACGCTTCGGGCTTAAAGTTAGGAAATGTTTCTACTGCTATAAACTAGCAAGGAACAAGGGAAGTCATAGAAATAAGAAACGGTTATGGCAATGGCGCCAACCGTCAGATGGAGAAGAGGAAAGTCTCTATGAGACGCCTGATGAGGTCTCCATTGCAAGCAATGACACAACAGATGGGACTTCCTATGAGACTATAGAGAGTGATGAGTCCGTGTATGTACTAGCGAGGGAAAAGAAGCACAGAGGATTTAGAATTCTTTACTGGAAGGAAAAACATAAAGAGGAAAAAGCTAAGAGGGACAAAAAGAAACCATTAGGATTTAAAGTTGGCAAATACTTCCACCGCCGGTCTTAAAAAACTCAACGATAGAGGAAAAAGACATAAAGTAAAAAGAACTCAGTCAGAGGTGTCAGAATGATCCCCAGGGGGGAGGGAAGGGACCACCAGTGACAGGAGGCAGGAGGACATGGAAGGAAGGATGGAGTCACTGGTGGGAGGAGTCATCCCTGTTAGAGGGAGTGGGATGACCCCTGGGGTCATTCATAGGTGGAAAAGAACTACTAGTGACACTCACTCACACACGTTACCAAACTGTAAATTAAATCCTTATAAACGGTGCTTAGTGATGTCATTAGTTATAATTAGAGCTTA
The DNA here is from genome assembly GCF_000004195.4 of Xenopus tropicalis. NCBI lineage: Eukaryota > Metazoa > Chordata > Amphibia > Anura > Pipidae > Xenopus > Xenopus tropicalis. The sequence continues at coordinate 142,314,057 of NC_030679.2, read as the reverse complement.
GTGATATAATTTCTGCCACATAACTCACTAAAACTTGTATATTATAATAAATAAAGTACCCCCTGTTGTAAAATATGAGGATCTTAGAAGTCAACTCGGAGTTCCATGGCCATGGTGAACCCTGACAAATCAAAGGCCGTCTATGTAACACCCATACCAAATAGTACTGTGATGAAATGGGTTATCATGTCCATAGATGCGGCACTGCTCCAACCAACCCATAGACAGGTTGCCATGTGAGGGGACAACGGCAGCCCCATGGCTGCCCAGCATCCCTGGAGATAACTTTCCACTTCACAAATTAAAATAATTATGATTCAGAAGAAAATCTAGTGCTAATAATACAAGAAATCCTAAGAATATAGGTTGGAATCTTGGTGCATAGAAGATACAGACAGTATCTTGGTGTAACTTCACGGTGCTGGGCCCCTCCCACACTCCACCCACATATATAGCAATAAGTTCTCCAGTCATAAAGTTAGTGGGGCCGCCCTGAAAGGTACCTATACATGTAACAAACTGCCTGTCTGTGTGTGTGTCTATAAGTGGGGCTCTTCCCCATGTAGGACGTGTTGGGCCTGGAATTAAAATTGAAAGTAATCAGGGTCACACTGGAGTGGCAGGACCCCCTCTCCCATTTTTTTCCCAGTGCCCCGCCCGCCCAGTGCAACCCTGATTACCTAATCCCCACCGGTGCTCCCCCAGATCCCCCCTATCCCGACATGCCTGAGGCAAGAATAAAGAATGCAAGCTTGGGGGAGGGGGTTGGGTAGGGGGGTCAAGGCAGGGGTCCCTTGGGGAGGTGCAGGGCCCTGGGATGGTAGCCACAGTGGGCCCTGCACTTCCCAGTCTGACTCCGATAGTAATACCAAATGGGTGATTTATTTATAGAATGTTTTTCCCGCACAGCTCCCCCTTGAGTATTTCTCTGCTGTTGAACATAAATATCTCAGACCCCCCATAGGGAGACATTTTGCAGCTTGCACAGGTAGAGGGGTTTGCAATTTAGGGGTGAAGATTTTATTTTGACTTTAAATACCTGTATTCCTTTAGATTTGAATGCCAGATATGATTTAACTTGTCCATTTTTATAATAATATGGATACTATCTCTAGACTTTATTCTGACCTAAGTGAAAGCCCGCTCTGTTGGGATCTATAGGCGAAAATGAAGGCCCCTCCTGTCCATTAAGCTCGTTAGTACTCAGCTTTGGTCTGGGAATTAAAAAAAAAAATATCGGGTATATTTACCAAAATGAGTTCCCACACTGTATAGAAAGGTTTGTACAGCAAACAATATACTGAATGCTCCTCACCCACCACATGTACCTGGGAATATTCTATATGGGCAGGTATTGAGGTTTCAATTCAATGCTCAATGGAGGAAGCAGATCCTGCGGCTGTGGGGGGGCCCTGGACTGTGGGCTCTGCTATCTCTATAGCTTTAGCAACCCCCCCCCCCCCACCTGGCAGCTTGAGAGAGGAGAGTTGGACGCGAGGGTTGGAGGGGGGGGGGAATGTGAGGGGCAGGTAGGGATTACACTGTGTGCCGGGTCACCCCAAAGATTATTTTTGCGGGGGCCAATCACGGTTTAGGAACACCACTGCCTCTACTTATTGTGCAGCAGGAGGTAAGATATAAATGGGCCTCAATGTGCTGACTTGAAGACTTCTGGATTGTCCTTAAGGGTTAGAAAATATCAGAGTTTTAGGTGTAAAATGCACAATTAATGCCCCTTTACCAACTGAAACATTGAAACCTTCCATTAGACCATCAAGGACTATATGTTAGTCCCTCCCACTAGGACATTTCCTCCTCAGCATCATTTAAATGAGGCAAAACATCAGAACAAGAGGAAAGTGATGTCACATAAATCTAACTTTGTAACCCCGCCCCAGTCCCAACAAGCCCCTCCCCCACTGCATACCACACCTCCTCCTTATGGCCGTGATAGGGGGCCTGCAGTTAGCAGAGGGAGTGGGTCAGTGGGGGCCACGGGGCCCACCAGGTTTTTCCCAGTCCCCCGCCGGCCCAGTCCGACCCTGAGGCAATAGCGATATGCACAACATATACGTAATAAATTGCGCTAGATTCAAATCAATGAGAAAATGTTATTTTATGGTTAATCACATGAAAACTTATTGGTGAGATTCGATTTGAGGAGATTTTCCCATAGACTTTTCATGTGATAAACACTAAGAGCCATATTTATTATACTGTATAAACCGACATCACTGGTGATGTTGCCCATAGCAACCAATCAACAACTGAATTTGAACGGTCTCCTACAAGTTAGAAAAAAAAGCAATGATCTGATTGGTTGCTATGGGCAACATCAACGTTTGTAGACTCACACGCTATAATAAATTTGCCCCTAAGAATGTTTCTCACTGAATTGCCTCTGGCTCAATGGGAAAATCTGAAACTGAATTAGAAATAAGCCAAAAGAATGATCAATAGCCTCTAATTTACTGCTCAATTGGGCCCGTTATTCAGAATGCTCGGGAACTGGGGTTCTCTGGATAAGGGATTTTTCCAGAATTTGGATCGCCATACCTTAAGTCAGTTAAAAAATCATTACAAAGAAAATGGAAATCATTTTTAGCTGTTAGAATTATCAGCTTATAATGGAGTCTATAGGAGATGGCTTTCCCGTAGTTCAAAACTTTCTGAATAGGTTTCCATTTTTCATTGGATAAAGGATTTCATACCTTTATAACCATGCCATAAATAGTAATCCTAAGTCTGGGGCCAAAAAAATGTAACCTCATCTTCCCCCCAGGCCCACTCAATAGTAAGAAATCCAAGTCCGGCTTGGGACTCCTCCAGTTACATGGGAGTAGGAGAAACAATAGGTTAGCTGAAAGCAGTTCTAATGTGTAGCACTTGCTCCTTCTGAAAGCTCAGACTCAGGCACACTTTACTGCTGCGCTGCAAGTTGGAGTGATATCCCCCCCCTCACCCCCAGCAGCCGATCAGCAGAACAATGGGAAGGGAGCAAGATAGCAGCTCCCAGTAGGTATCAGTATAGCACTCAATAGTAAGAAATCCAAGTCCGGCTTGGGACTCCTCCAGTTACATGGGAGTAGGAGAAACAATAGGTTAGCTGAAAGCAGTTCTAATGTGTAGCACTTGCTCCTTCTGAAAGCTCAGACTCAGGCACACTTTACTGCTGCGCTGCAAGTTGGAGTGATATCCCCCCCCCTCACCCCCAGCAGCCGATCAGCAGAACAATGGGAAGGGAGCAAGATAGCAGCTCCCAGTAGGTATCAGAATAGCACTCAATAGTAAGAAATCCAAGTCCGGCTTGGGACTCCTCCAGTTACATGGGAGTAGGAGAAACAATAGGTTAGCTGAAAGCAGTTCTAATGTGTAGCGCTGGCTGAAAGCTCAGACTCAGGCACAAGGCACTGAGATGGCGCCTACACACCAATATTACAGCTACAAATACATTTGTTGGTTCAAGAAGAAAATGTTAAATGGCCCCATAACAATCATGACTGTATCCCTTCAAGCCCCCCTCACTCAGTAACCCACAGTAACAGGTCAATCCCCCGCTGTCTCTGGCTGTTTAGTAAAGTTAGGTTGTGCCTGTTGCACTGCCATAAGTGTGTGCTTGGTTACTGTTGATGCTGTGGTTGAAGCCAAATCAGAAGAACAGAGTGTTCATTTGTACTGGATATAAAACATGGAAAGGGAATTTAAAAAATGTAACATTGAAAATAAGATGCCTGGAGGAGTCCTGAAAGGGGTCAAATCAGCTTTTTTTCAGTTGGAGGATCCAGCAAGCACAAACAAGCACGTCGCTGACAGTCCCTCTCATTGGGCCACCACTCAATCCACGTATCTTGGCCGATGATATAGGAATATCTGTGAAAGAAAAAACAATGGTTACATTCCACACAAAATCTGTCTTTATCTTCCTCTTATGCAGGTGATTTGTAGTTCATATCGTCACCGGCCAAACAATATGCACTTAATTCCCAGCAATATATATATATATATATATATGCACTGGGTGTCATTAGGTTTAACTTGATAGACTTTTGTCTTTTTTTCCACCCAAATTAACAATGTCACTGTAAATATATAGCCAATGCTTTGCTCCCTGGGGCACCTCTGGGAGCTTCTACCCATTTGCCCCTCCCCTTGGGATCCTGATAAGTCAAAACAGGATTCTGGGAACAAATTCCCTTAGGCTCTTAGAAAAGTCCCATTTACATGGGTTTATCCTATAGACTAATGCTTACCCACTGGGTTTTCAATACAAAAGCCAGGATAACAGCTGATCAGATTCCCAACTACAGACCGGTTTTGCCCTTCTTGGGGCTCATCAGTGTAGTGCAGAGGTGGCTCTGACTCTTGGCTACTAACTGCCCTGCAAATCCTTGTTGAAGCTTCAGATCTTGCTCAGTTGCCAAGTGTTCAATGCCAATTGTTTAAAAAAATCTAGCTCTGCACTGGCTATTTAGTGTTTACAGGGCCCTGTACAACACTTACTCGCTTATGTAATAAAGGCACAAAGCTTGCTCAGGTACAGAGAGCCCATAGCATAAAGGGACCAGTAAAAGCTGCTGCTCAATGGTTATGAAAAGTAAACAGACATTTAGCAAATTCTAACATAACTCCCCATGTCAGGGAAAAATATGAATCCAGTGTATATACTAGAGAATGTGTCTACTGGGTTCTATTCATGGCATCAGGCATTAGACACCCCCAAAGAGGGGTTGGATACCCCAAGGAATCCCCATACTGTAGGGAGGCTCCTATCTATATCATAATGGTTCTATTGTTGTTGGGGAATCCAGCTTTTCTCAGAGATATTTCAGAGTTTTCTGTGAGGTTTTGGTTGCTTGAGCCTTATAATATAATACTTCTCAGCAGTAGATTAGTAGTTTGCTCCTTATTGGATAAAAGCTGCTCATGTGACAGGTGGTCTGTATCCCCTTGTTTAATCATTAAAATACCCATAGGCTTGGATACCTAGTTTATAAGGTTAGTCAGATTTACTGCTTCTTCCAGAACTGAATCTTCTTTAACTCAGTAGCGGCCACACTTACCCATCAGGCTGTTTCCAAAGGTCCCCGGTGATACCCCAGATCAGGTAATCTCTGCCGACCTTCAGATCCAAAGCTTTCCGACATTTGATGTGACTGATGAAGTTACGTTCCTCGTTCTCACCAACCTGATCTGTACCTGGAGGAACATGGGAAGGATATTGGAGTTGTGCTAATAAACCAATCAGTGCTTTCCTTCAAGGTCCACCATCATCTGTCACTTACCAGTGTATAACTGTATATTTGTACAGTAGGTAAATGTAAGTGGGAGACTGAAGTAAATGCAACGAGAGTCATGGAGATTCACTGAGAAGGACACGTGACCCACAATAAGCTAGTGGGCTGTGTCGGGGCCTCCCGGCTTCTCCTGTAGCCTTTGTTAGGTCCTGACATAAGCAGCAGCTCATTATACAGACAGCCTATCACTGGACTGGTTATTTGTTTCATTTAGGGATCAGAATTCTATCAAATCCTAAAATGTAGGCAAAATTATATTGTCAGAGGGTTTATGGTTTATAAATACCTGGTTCTCACCATAACCCACACCCGGGGCGCAGGCCGTATACATTCTCATTTTGGCTTTGACTTTAGAGTCAATTTGAACACAGATGGAGGAAATAAACCAAACCCCCCATTGTTTCCCATGAGTCAGTAGCACCATCCACCCCCCCCCCCAAGGCTGAGGAGTGGCTTAGGAATAGAGGGGTACCATTATACCACATAATGATGAGAAGATACCACATCATCTACAAATACCCTCGATAATGTTGCAGGCTAGCTGGCTTCAGCTGTGTTGCCTATAATAATAGGTTCTGCTTTGCCTGCTGCTTGCAATCATTCCCTGGGAAAGCCAATAGAGCTCAGATATACGAGAGCAAAGATGGAGAGATCCCTGCTTGTATAATATTTTAGGATCTAAAGAGAAGCATAGGCCAGGGATATAAGTATTAAAGCAAAACTAATTCTGTTTCATATGTAACCCCGCAACCTTTTAATAGGAAAATATTATTCATGACCTTTATCTGGAAGAACCTCCCATGCTGTCCAAGCAGAACATGCTGCTCTGTGTATTTACATTACGGAGATGTTCTGCACAAAGTTTGCTATAGACGGACCTAATGTAACCAACCTTTCAGTTTGTCCTTTTTTATTATTACAGTTCCTATTCTGCAGATTTCTAGTTTACAATTGGAAACATTGGCGTGTTGCCGACCAAAGTAACCAAAAAGGTACAAATTGGAAGTGAGGGTTCAGCGTTATTGCTATTGATATTTTTAACATATATATATATATATATATATATTTTGCTTTGTCCCTCTCCTGTTGTCAGCTTTCCATTCTAGCTTCTGAACTGCTGCCTGGTTGCTGGGGAAATGTAAGCAGCAATTAGACGGCAGTTGAAATACCAGGCCTGGAGTTGTATGAGAAAAATGTAAACTTTTGAAAAACCATAATTGTTTTAGAGTACTGTTGGTACATTATACTTAAAAAGTTCACATGGAAGGTGAACTACTCTTTAATAAGTGGGTGCTGCCATATTACAGCATCAGTATTACACCAAACAGCTACACATTTTGTATTCCCCTTCACTATATGGGCATTAAATCCATATAAATATATATATATAAACTCTGAGAAGCAATATTTCCCTCACCGTTTTCTTTCTCACTTCTATATAAGCTGCTCAGAGCTGAATTTTTTTTTTACCCCTTTAGTTCCTTCCCCCCTTATGGCTGATAAGCCCCTATATAAAAGCTGTAAGCTCTGAGACACTGTCCGTCTATAGCGAAGTTGGAACACTAATTGTATCCCGCTGGGGTCTGTCTCCCAATATCCCTTCTATTTCCATTAGGAAAGATTGTCAGCTCTGTGACTCAGGGGCCATATCTCCCCATAACCGTATGTTCTATATAAGCCTCTGGGCAGATTGCAAGCTTTGCTGCTTAGGGTTTGTTCCCTAATGAGGCTCATACAGACTGTAAGCTCTGTGGGGCAGGGGCCGTATCTCCCCATAACCGTATGTTCTATATAAGCCTCTGGGCAGATTGCAAGCTTTGCTGCTTAGGGTTTGTTCCCTAATGAGGCTCATACAGACTGTAAGCTCTGTGGGGCAGGGGCCGTATCTCCCAATAACCGTATGTTCTATATAAGCCTCTGGGCAGATTGCAAGCTTTGCTGCTTAGGGTTTGTTCCCTAATGAGGCTCGTACAGACTGTAAGCTCTGTGGGGCAGGGGCCGTATCTCCCCATAACCGTATGTTCTATATAAGCCTCTGGGCAGATTGCAAGCTTTGCTGCTTAGGGTTTGTTCCCTAATGAGGCTCGTACAGACTGTAAGCTCTGTGGGGCAGGGGCCGTATCTCCCAATAACCGTATGTTCTATATAAGCCTCTGGGCAGATTGCAAGCTTTGCTGCTTAGGGTTTGTTCCCTAATGAGGCTCGTACAGACTGTAAGCTCTGTGGGGCAGGGGCCGTATCTCCCCATAACCGTATGTTCTATATAAGCCTCTGGGCAGATTGCAAGCTTTGCTGCTTAGGGTTTGTTCCCTAATGAGGTTCGTACAGACTGTAAGCTCTGTGGGGCAGGATCCTTGCTCTATCACAGCAGGGGGCTATGGATCTCTGCCATTAAGGGATGAGCCAAATGTGGAACTGCCAACATCCCAGCCAGCACCTACACTGGGACATTCCCTTTCCCATTCTCTTTATATCTCACAGGCAGAGTGTAAGCTCATAGGAACAGCTCCCCTCAGCCGGCTTACCCCCTGGCAATGGGACTATTACACACTAACAGCTCAATATCTCAGTATGGCAGGGCTTCCTTCCCTCCATTAGGCTTACAACCCCAATATGGCTGCTGTTCGTCTCTGAGGCGATATAAATTACCCTCCAAATATATTTTTTCTTTCAACCCTATGACTTAACCTGGACCTCTGACGAAAAAAACATGTTTATCTTAATGAAATACCTTCTCTCCCTATAAATCACTGTACAGACCCGATACAAAGCGCTACTCCTGCCAAAGTTCCCTTCACATTTGCACTTAAACAACCGCACACGAAACAAATCCCAATCCTTCTCCGCCGGCTTGGAACCTGCTTATATACAACGGGAGCCTCTGTCGTCATCGATTGGGCGGGGCTCATAATTTCCAGCAGCTCTTCCCCAAGCCTAGCATAAAAAGCCATTGAGGACGCGTAACGGCCATTTTGGATATGGGCATAGTTTGCCTTTCTTTCCTGTCTTATGAAAACAGTTATATAATGTTAACTAGCAAACAAAATACGCAGCAATGTTGTTGGACTGAGTGTATTTAGATAAGAAAGGGCGGGGGGGGGGGGGTGGCAAATATACAATTAAATCATATTCATGTTGAACTTGCTGACTGAATTTGTAAATAAAAATACTGTGATCCGGTTTATAGCCTTTAGGCTTATGGTAACATGGGGGGCTTATTCTCTGTACTCACCTGTGGGAACATACAGAGCTACCAACCCCCACGCCTCCTTTTTTGTGTGGAGTTTTTGGCCTGAATGAGGCTTTTCTTCCTGTTTCCTGTTATTCAATTGTATTCTCCTATTATCTTTTTTTAAAAAAAAAAATCACCTTAAGTTTATGTCACATTGTTTGCGCAGTACCCAGGCGGTGACATCACCCAGAGCGTTTTTGGGGTTCAATTCGCCATTAGCGCCTGTGTGTGCCACCACTTCAGAAGGTGCGGCCCGGGGCGTTACGCCATTTCTGGGTATAGGCTCCAATTGTTGGTGCCGCGCTGGCACGCACCGCGCTGTGCCCCTTTTACCAACGCTTTGCAGTTGACAGCAGTGAAGATGAAGGGGCGGATTTATCAACATTTGGATTTTTTGTGGTTTTATAATTTGTTTAGAAACCAAGATAAAACTCATTTCCACAAACACTACACATTTCTAGTCATTTATTAAAAGGCTAAATGAAAAATCACAAACCAAATAAGACGTAAAAAAAATATTGGCAAAAAAACCCGTGACTTTTTCCTTTTGCAAAAATGAAGCAATAACCCCCCCCCCCCCCCGAAAACCTCTAAACCCACGAAGGCAAGAAAGATCCTCCAGTTGTAAACATGGCACCTGCCCGTCACTTCGACATGATCTCAGCAGCTTTTGATGGTGTATTTTTTTCTTTTGGATTTGTTGCATAATAAATGGAAACAAATTGTATTTTGTTTTATAAAACTGTATTTTTGCACAAAAAAATACAAATTGTGACTAAATTCCCCCCTTAAACTTGAGAATACACAGGGCTTTCTTGTCCTTTAAACTGATTGCCATGCAGTTTCCTCTTTGCACGTTACAATAAGATGAAATGAGGCCTAAAAAATGCCCCGTGCAGATCTTTATCTCCCTAATGATATAAGGGGCTACTTGTGCCCCCCTGTTATACACTAACTGCCCCCCAGCTGTGCCGGAGACTGGGATATAAATGGCCATCGGGTTAGAGCTCTCAGGGATATTTGCTGTCAGTATTGACAGGAAGGGTTGTTAGTACCGGCCACTCTTTGCATGGGAAAGTTTGGTGCCTTTTTAGTAATAAATACCAGCTTTAATTTATGTTTCTCACAATCAGGTTGGTAAAACACCAGCCACATGGTTCAAACCTACTGACATCGGCCCCTGAAGATAAAAACAAAGGAGATGAAGGAGTGATCAAAAGTGGAGTGAATGTGGCTTGTAAAGGCGGCCATAACGGGCCCAATGGGGCATATTTATTATAGTGTGTAAGCCATCACTGGCGAAGTTGCCCATAGCAACCGATTAGCTCTTGGCTTTTGGTTACTAACTTGTAGGTGACCATTCAAATCTAATTGCTGATTGGTTGCTATGAGCAACATGGCCGATGATATTGGCTTACACACTATAATAAATATGCCCTAGAGTGTATGGCAGGCAACACACGGTCTGGGCACCTTCCTATGGTTCTGGCCTTTCGTGCAAACAGCAGGGAGTTCTGGGTAGCTGCGGCTCTTCCCTTCCTCCCCTGCTGAGGCTCCGTGCCCTAGCAACAAGGGGCAGCGGCAGATAAACATTCATATCCATATCTGTGCCTGTATGGCCACATTAACACTTGGGTTGTGGGTTTACATGTACTATTTAAGTTCATATGCAATTGTGTACTGACCCTGTTGGGGCTGTTTAACCCCATTGTCTCCTTTCTGAATAACAGGGTGCAAAATAAGTAAACATTGTCCCCGCAGCACAGACACAGAGCCCATACTGTTACAGATATACAGATGGAAAGGCCCAAGAATCCCAGCAGTACTGAGAGCCCATACCTTCTCAGCAGTGCTTATACAGAGCCCTAGTCTCCCAGTAGTAACAATACAGAGCCCACATAATAGCTGTTAGCAGTCAGTAACCAATCAGTGACTTGAGGGGGGCCATATGGGACATAACTGCCAGTTAGTTTGTGAGCACGCAGGTCTGATTCAAATGCAAACTGACTGACAGTTATCTCCCATATGGCCCCCCCTCAAGTCACTGATTGGTTACTGGCCAAGCAGTTTTTGCAAACGATGAAGGACATTCATTATGACAGATTTGGAGTTATTAAGCTGAATTCTTTATGTTATAACCTCTATTTCACTTGGCCAGTCATTATTACGCCTGTATATAATGGTTTCCGGCTGAATATAAGAACTCTAATACGCAGCCTATTGGCTCAGGGATACGGACAACAGACGCAGTGGAAATAGAAATGATACATCTCGAAATTTACCTTTTGGGACCAGATTCAGTTCCATGAGAAAAGCCTGTCAAACAAGCACAGTCATGTCAAAAACATCACTATCATGTCAAAAAAGTCGCGGTTGCATCAAAAAAAGTTGCGCGCATCACAATTAACACGGTATCAGCATTTTGGGAATTTTTCTCTGTTTTGTGAATTATTTGGAGAAGAGAAAGGGACAGATTCACTCATCACTATTTATCAGTCTGACGACTTATAGACCAGATTCAATGTGAGGAAAAAACTTTTCTCCTAATTCAGTTCCAGTTTTTTCCCTCAGACTTCAGTAGAGCTTTTGGGGATAAGCACTGATGTTTATCTGAATTGAATTTCATCTCATATTGAATCTCGTTCATGATTATTCATGTGATAAACCATCTTCTCGTTAAGTTGAATCTGGCCCTACGTGTAACGAACAGGGAGTTTATATGTTTATCTCATTAAATTGTATTCGAGTGTATGGAAAACTGAAACTGAATTGGGAGATAAACTTTTCTCATCAAACTGGATCTGGCCCATAAGTTTTTACGTGATAAACCATAAAACAACGTTCTTTCATTGATTTGATTCTGGTCTTTTATGTTTTATTATTATATTTTTCAACTTTGATATCTTATCGGTTTTGCTAATCACTCAAGTGTAATTGTGCAATAAGCCCCACATCAGTGATAGTTCAAAGCCCCTGGTAGTTGGAATAGGTTTTCACTAATAAACCAGAAGCTCTTTAGATAGATAGGCTGCACGGCCTGATGTAACCTGACCCGGCTCTGGGGTGATGACATCACAATGAAACCTTGAGATAAGAGTTCCATTGTGACATCACAGCGAGCCGCTGACACAAGTAGGGATTATACCCGCGGGGAGCAGGGAGCGGCCAGACTGCTGATCTCCTGCAATCATGCAGCTGCTCGTCATCAGTCTCCTGATTTTATCCAATTTTCTAACAGTAAGTTCTTATTTATCTTTTATTGAGATGTTATATTGGAATAACATTATGTTTATATATTTATCTGGCAATTTACTGTTCTGCACGGATATTAAAGTGCCAGCTAATTATGTGTTTTCTTTGCTCTATACTAAATTTAACTATACATTTCTAATTTTTATATCTGTTGCCAAGGATATAAACTCCATATTGTATTCCCATGATACTATCTGTATGCGCCATATGTTATTATTAAATCCATTAAAGAGCCCCCTTTGCTTCTAAAGCTGACGCCACATTGGGCTCATTGCCCACTTATAGCCCATATCATTCTCCTGCGTTTAACAGTCTGTATAATGGGTCACAATTTGAAAAAAATAAAAATTTCATGAAACAAAATTCCGTAAAGAATATAGTTTGTTATTGATCCATGTCTTTTTAATATATATATAATATCTATCTCAATCTTTTCACTCTTTTGATCTTTGAAAGCCTTAGTTGCACAAGAGTTAAATATATCTTTTTTTCCCCCAGCAAAATGTTCTAAACAATCAACAAATCTATTCAACTGAAAATCAGACAATTAATAAGGATATTGTTAAAGAAGAAGAAACAATATCAGTTCTACAAAATGAAGATCCTCCGACAGTTCAAGAAGAACCAGTCCCGATACCAGAAAAAACACTAACTTTTGAAGTAAGTCCATATGTCTATAGTACAAAGTTATGTTTGATATCATCAGTTTTATCTCATGCGGAAATGTGTTTTTTGAAATGACAATGAAAGGTAAGTGTCCCACTGGTAATCTAACTGATCATTTGCTATTGCAGGAAATGCTGGCAGAACTTTCCTCTGTAGATGACAGTTTCAGCAAGAAGGAAGCGAAGCTGCTCAGAATGATGGAGTCTATAGAGAGGATTACAGCCAATGTGGAGGCTATTAGTGAAGAGGAACAGAAGAGAAGAGACGCTGAGGTAAGTTGGTTACTGTTTGTGCCGGCGATGGTCGTGCCTGACAGTTCTTGATATTGTTGATCTTGGGAAGTGATATTCCAACTGCTCTAGTAACTGTGTATCTTCTATTGCAGCGTCTCCTGTCTCGTACCACTTCTTCAGAGGGACAAATAGAAAGCTTTCTGAACAGCATGAAAGTTGACAAGGTAAGTTAGATGCTTTATTTGTAGGAATAAATGACCTGCTCGCCTGTGTGTTATGGAATGTTCTAATGACTCTGTTTCTTTTGTTCCAGAGTAAAATCTCCTCATACATGTTCTACCTATTGCTATTACTGCTGGGTGCTTTGAGCTTCTCCCTGTATCTGAATAGAAAGTTGGGAAAGAAGCTGAACAAGGATGTTCCCCATGCCAGAGAAGAGAAGCAAAGTGTAGGAATTCAGACTTACTTCCAAAAGGTCCGTGCACCCCCAGTGGTCCAGGATCTTTTGATGGAGGAAAGTGAGGATGAATATGCTTCAGAGGATATTTCTGATGGTTCTTTCTCCATACCAGAAGCCAAGAAAACCAAAAAGAAAAGGTTTGGCTTCAATGTGCGCAAATGTTTCTGCCACTGTATAAAATGGAGAAACAAGAAGAGAAGCAAAACTATTGATTCTGAGAAAGAGAATGAGACGTCAGATGAAGGTGAAGATCTTTTAGCCACGAGGCCCAAAAAGAAACGTTTTGGGCTTAATGTGCGAAAAAGTTTCTTCCGTTGTTTAAAACGGAGAAACAAGAAGAAAAAGAAAAGTCTAACCTTGCCCGACCTTGAGACATCTGAGGCGAGTGAGGGAAACCTGGATGAGAGTTTGGATGTAACTGAGGAAAGTTATGAAGAAACATCCAGTGTAAGCACTGAAATAACCGACGATACATCGTATGAAACAGTAGAAAGTGAGCCCATAAATATAACGGCAGGGAGAAAGAAGAAGCGAGGCTTTAACATTCTTCTTTGCTGTAAGGAATGTAAAACCTTGGGCTCTGAAACCAGAGAAACCACCAAGGGGAAAAAGAAACGCCTCGGGCTTAAACTTAGGAAATGTTTCTACTGCTATAAACTAGCAAGGAACAAGGGAAGTCATAGAAATAAGAAACGGTTATGGCAATGGCGCCAACCGTCAGATGGAGAAGAGGAAAGTCTCTATGAGACGCCTGATGAGGTCTCCATTGCAAGCAATGAAACAACAGATGGGACTTCCTATGAGACTATAGAGAGTGATGAGTCCGTGTATGTACTAGCCAGGGAAAAGAAGCACAGAGGCTTTAGAATTCTTTACTGGAAGGAAAAACATAAAGAGGAAAAAGCTAAGAGGGACAAAAAGAAACCATTAGGATTTAAAGTTGGCAAATACTTCCACCGCCGGTCTTAAAAAACTCAACAATAGAGGAAAAAGAAGAGAAAATGAAGACATAAAGTAAAAAGAACTCAGTCAGAGGTGGCAGAATGATCCCCAGGGGGGAGGGAAGGGACCACCAGTGACAGGAGGCAGGAGGACATGGAAGGAAGGATGGAGTCACTGGTGGGAGGAGTCATCCCTGTTAGAGGGAGTGGGATGACCCCTGGGGTCATTCAGAGGTGGAAAAGAACTACTAGTGACACTCACTCACACACGTTACCCTACTGCACTCAGGTCGCCTCTGGGTGCCGGCCATCAAGGTTCCTTGAATCACAGTATAGAAGAAAAATGCAGCAACTTCCGGATCTAATCCCATAAAAGTATTATTTATTGGTATATAATAAAAAAGTATTGACTTGAGCAGCACTTGCCTGATATGGTTCGTGTGTCCCCACCCTTAATCATAGGTATGCAGCAGTCAGAGCAATACACAAACAGCGCCCTCTGGTGTATAGAATATATAATATACACACTCAGAATTATCTTAAAAATATCTATAGTTAAATACAGTGAATGTTACACAATGGTACAATACACAAGAGCAGACTCTCTCTTGGGTCAAAATAAAGTAAAGAGACTATATCCATTTGTATAAAATGAAGTTACAATAGACAAGTGATATCATATCTGGTATTCAAACCTGAAGGAATATGGTATTTAATGTAAAAATACAAAATGCCTCATGTGTATTCAATGGACATATAGTATCTCTCTTTCTAATCGGGGTGAAGACTTTTTCAACTACCTTCACCCCAAAAGTTCTACCTGCTCAAGCTGCACAATGTCTCCCTATGGGGGATGTAAGATCTTTATGTACAATAGCATACACATTCCCATGCACCCTTTCCTCAATGGGGAGCTGTGCGGCCCACGTATTGCTTTCTGCAGCCAAAACCTTCTAATAAATATATCACCCGCTTGGTATTACAATTACAGTATTCTCTATTACTGTAGGTCTTGCCTGTTACATTGGATTTCAGTTCTGGACCCACCCAACTGACCCAACATGCCCTACAGTGGGAGGAGCCACACCTATAGGTGCCATTTTGTCACATTATTTGCTTTGGGGGAACCGACTGAACTTGGCGCAAGTCTGTTAGCAAGAGTGGGGGCTTTCCTGGACATTTCCATTTATTATATGTCAAAATTGCTTTATTTATTGTCATTATACAACACCGGAAGGCATTTCTTAACAATACTGCAAATCTGATAATATTGCAAACTGAGGTCTTTGGCAAAAAATATAATAGGTTTATTACTTGGACTTTTTCTACCTTTTGTATTACCTGATAATAATAATGAGGCACGGTCCTGTCCAGTGGTTTTAATTGGGCTTCTTGCACTGTAAATAACGTCTATCCGTTATGACTAAATAATTATTGGTCCCTACTTCCCTTGGTCCCGAGCATTCTGGATAATGGGTCCTATACCTGTATTATCATATTTTACCAATAGGGGGCACTTTATTCACTATATATTATAAGGAACTCCTCGGGGACTTATAATATCCCTATATGTTACAATAGGGGGTACTTTATTCACTATATATTATAAGGAACTCCTCGGGGGCTTATAATATCCCTATATGTTACAATAGGGGGTACTTTATTCACTATATATTATAAGGAACTCCTCGGGGGCTTATAATATCCCTATATGTTACAATAGGGGGCACTTTATTCACTATATATTATAAGGAACTCCTCAGTGACTTATAATATCCCTATATGTTACAATAGGGGGCACTTTATTCACTATATATTATAAGGAACTCCTCGGGGACTTATAATATCCCTATATGTTACAATACGGGGCATTTTTTTCACTATATATTATAAGGAACCCCTCGGGGGCTTATAATATCCCTATATGTTACAATAGGGGGCACTTTATTCACTATATATTATAAGGAACTCCTCGGGGGCTTATAATATCCCTATATGTTACAATAGGGGGCACTTTATTCACTATATATTATAAGGAACTCCTCGGGGGCTTATAATATCCCTATATGTTACAATAGGGGGCACTTTATTCACTATATATTATAAGGAACTCCTCTGGGACTTATAATATCCCTATATGTTACAATAGGGGGCACTTTATTCACTATATATTATAAGGAACTCCTCGGGGGCTTATAATATCCCTATATGTTACAACAGGGGGCACTTTATTCACTATATATTATAAGGAACTCCTCTGGGACTTATAATATCCCTATATGTTACAATAGGGGGTACTTTATTCACTATATATTATAAGGAACTCCTCGGGGACTTATAATATCCCTATATGTTACAATAGGGGGCACTTTATTCACTATATATTATAAGGAACTCCTCAGTGACTTATAATATCCCTATATGTTACAATAGGGGGCACTTTATTCACTATATATTATAAGGAACTCCTCGGGGACTTATAATATCCCTATATGTTACAATAGGGGGTACTTTATTCACTATATATTATAAGGAACCCCTCGGGGGCTTATAATATCCCTATATGTTACAATAGGGGGCACTTTATTCACTATATATTATAAGGAACCCCTCGGAGGCTTATAATATCCCTATATGTTACAATAGGGGGTACTTTATTCACTATATATTATAAGGAACTCCTCGGGGCTTATAATATCCCTATATGTTACAATAGGGGGCACTTTATTCACTATATATTATAAGGAACCCCTCGGAGGCTTATAATATCCCTATATGTTACAATAGGGGGCACTTTATTCACTATATATTATAAGGAACCCCTCGGAGGCTTATAATATCCCTATATGTTACAATAGGGGGCACTTTATTCACTATATATTATAAGGAACCCCTCGGAGGCTTATAATATCCCTATATGTTACAATAGGGGGCACTTTATTCACTATATATTATAAGGAACCCCTCGGAGGAACTCCTCGGAGGCTTATAATATCCCTATATGTTACAATAGGGGGTACTTTATTCACTATATATTATAAGGAACCCCTCGGAGGCTTATAATATCCCTATATGTTACAATAGGGGGTACTTTATTCACTATATATTATAAGGAACCCCTCGGAGGCTTATAATATCCCTATATGTTACAATAGGGGGTACTTTATTCACTATATATTATAAGGAACTCCTCGGAGGCTTATAATATCCCTATATGTTACAATAGGGGGCACCTTATTCACTATATATTATAAGGAACCCCTCAGGGACTTATAATATCCCTATATGTTACAATAGGGGGTACTTTATTCACTATATATTATAAGGAACTCCTCTGTGGCTTATAATATCCCTATATGTTACAATAGGGGGTACTTTATTCACTATATATTATAAGGGACTCCTCGGAGGCTTATAATATCCCTATATGTTACAATAGGGGGTACTTTATTCACTATATATTATAAGGAACTCCTCGGAGGCTTATAATATCCCTATATGTTACAATAGGGGGCACTTTATTCACTATATATTATAAGGAACTCCTCGGGGGCTTATAATATCCCTATATGTTACAATAGGGGGCACTTTATTCACTATATATTATAAGGAACTCCTCGGGGGCTTATAATATCCCTATATGTTACAATAGGGGGTACTTTATTCACTATATATTATAAGGAACCCCTCGGAGGCTTATAATATCCCTATATGTTACAATAGGGGGTACTTTATTCACTATATATTATAAGGAACTCCTCGGGGACTTATAATATCCCTATATGTTACAATAGGGGGTACTTTATTCACTATATATTATAAGGAACCCCTCGGGGACTTATAATATCCCTATATGTTACAATAGGGGGTACTTTATTCACTATATATTATAAGGAACCCCTCGGGGACTTATAATATCCCTATATGTTACAATAGGGGGTACTTTATTCACTATATATTATAAGGAACTCCTCGGGGACTTATAATATCCCTATGTTACAATAGGGGGTACTTTATTCACTATATATTATAAGGAACCCCTCGGGGACTTATAATATCCCTATATGTTACAATAGGGGGCACTTTATTCACTATATATTATAAGGAACTCCTCGGGGGCTTATAATATCCCTATATGTTACAATAGGGGGCACTTTATTCACTATATATTATAAGGAACTCCTCTGGGACTTAAAATATCCCTATATGTTACAATAGGGGGCACTTTATTCACTATATATTATAAGGAACTCCTCGGGGGCTTATAATATCCCTATATGTTACAACAGGGGGCACTTTATTCACTATATATTATAAGGAACTCCTCTGGGACTTATAATATCCCTATATGTTACAATAGGGGGTACTTTATTCACTATATATTATAAGGAACTCCTCGGGGGCTTATAATATCCCTATATGTTACAATAGGGGGCACTTTATTCACTATATATTATAAGGAACTCCTCAGTGACTTATAATATCCCTATATGTTACAATAGGGGGCACTTTATTCACTATATATTATAAGGAACTCCTCGGGGACTTATAATATCCCTATATGTTACAATAGGGGGCACTTTATTCACTATATATTATAAGGAACCCCTCGGGGGCTTATAATATCCCTATATGTTACAATAGGGGGCACTTTATTCACTATATATTATAAGGAACCCCTCGGAGGCTTATAATATCCCTATATGTTACAATAGGGGGTACTTTATTCACTATATATTATAAGGAACTCCTCGGGGGCTTATAATATCCCTATATGTTACAATAGGGGGCACTTTATTCACTATATATTATAAGGAACTCCTCGGGGGCTTATAATATCCCTATATGTTACAATAGGGGGTACTTTATTCACTATATATTATAAGGAACTCCTCGGGGCTTATAATATCCCTATATGTTACAATAGGGGGCACTTTATTCACTATATATTATAAGGAACTCCTCGGGGACTTATAATATCCCTATATGTTACAATAGGGGGCACTTTATTCACTATATATTATAAGGAACCCCTCGGAGGCTTATAATATCCCTATATGTTACAATAGGGGGCACTTTATTCACTATATATTATAAGGAACCCCTCGGAGGCTTATAATATCCCTATATGTTACAATAGGGGGCACTTTATTCACTATATATTATAAGGAACCCCTCGGAGGCTTATAATATCCCTATATGTTACAATAGAGGGCACTTTAATCACTATATATTATAAGGAACCCCTCGGGGACTTATAATATCCCTATATGTTACAATAGGGGGTACTTTATTCACTATATATTATAAGGAACCCCTCGGGGACTTATAATATCCCTATATGTTACAATAGGGGGTACTTTATTCACTATATATTATAAGGAACTCCTCGGGGACTTATAATATCCCTATGTTACAATAGGGGGTACTTTATTCACTATATATTATAAGGAACCCCTCGGGGACTTATAATATCCCTATATGTTACAATAGGGGGCACTTTATTCACTATATATTATAAGGAACTCCTCGGGGACTTATAATATCCCTATGTTACAATAGGGGGTACTTTATTCACTATATATTATAAGGAACCCCTCGGGGACTTATAATATCCCTATATGTTACAATAGGGGGCACTTTATTCACTATATATTATAAGGAACTCCTCGGGGACTTATAATATCCCTATGTTACAATAGGGGGTACTTTATTCACTATATATTATAAGGAACCCCTCGGGGACTTATAATATCCCTATATGTTACAATAGGGGGCACTTTATTCACTATATATTATAAGGAACCCCTCAGGGACTTATAATATCCCTATATGTTACAATAGGGGGTACTTTATTCACTATATATTATAAGGAACTCCTCGGGGGCTTATAATATCCCTATATGTTACAATAGGGGGCACTTTATTCACTATATATTATAAGGAACTCCTCTGGGGCTTATAATATCCCTATATGTTACAATAGGGGGCACTTTATTCACTATATATTATAAGGAACTCCTCTGGGGCTTATAATATCCCTATATGTTACAACAGGGGGCACTTTATTCACTATATATTATAAGGAACTCCTCGGGGGCTTATAATATCCCTATATGTTACAATAGGGGGTACTTTATTCACTATATATTATAAGGAACTCCTCGGGGACTTATAATATCCCTATATGTTACAATAGGGGGCACTTTATTCACTATATATTATAAGGAACTCCTCTGGGGCTTATAATATCCCTATATGTTACAATAGGGGGTACTTTATTCACTATATATTATAAGGAACTCCTCTGTGACTTATAATATCCCTATATGTTATAGGGATTATATGTGTCTTCGGAGGGGGGTGGAAAAATGGGCGGGGCATATGCAGGACGATTCTCAAAATAACGGCAGGGTACAACCTTACTTAAACATACTACCCACCAGCCTTGGTAGCCCTTACCCCAGAGACACCTATAGCGCGAAACAAGGCCTAGAAAAAGGCTTCAAAAACGCCTGCTAAGCTGGAGAAATATGGCCGCCAATCTGTACAAGGTGATGGCCGCTGCGCTCATCCACACTGGCCTAATGGCACCGGCTCAGAGCCTAAATCTCTGCTTCAGACAGAGCCAACTCTAAAGGTGGCCATACACTAGGGATACACTGAATCCAGGATTTGGTTCGGGATTCGGCCTTTTTCGGCAGGATTCGGCATGTGCTAATTAGGATTCGGTTCAGTATTCGGCCAAATCCTTTACGAAGGATTTGACCGAATCCAAAAAAGTGGATTTGGTGCATCCCTACCATACACGCACGGATTTTATCATACGAAACCTAGTTTTATATGATATTCGGTGCGTGTATGGTGGGTCAACGAGACAACCGATATCGCAAAAGCTTTGGATATCGTCAATTGGGCAGGATGAAAGATTTTGCTCAGGCGCCGTTGAAGGCCCACGCGCATAATCTATGTTCAGGGCTGAATCGTCAGGAGGAGGGAGAATCCCTATTGTTTCTACCTCCGTATCTGACGATTTAGCTCTGAACGTCTGTGAAGGGAACAAAGGATCTTTCCTACGACCAATTGTTGATAGATAGATAGATGGACAGAAGGATAGATAGATGGATAATAGATCAATAGGTAGATGGATAGATAGATAGAGATGATAGATAGATAGATAGATGATAGATAGATGATAGATAGATGATGGATAGATAGATGATAGATAGATAGATGATAGATAGATAGATAGATGATAGATAGATAGATAGATAGATGATCGATAGATAATAGATAGATGATCGATAGATAATAGATAGATAGATGATAGATAGATAGATGATCGATAGATAGATGATAGATGATAGATAGATGATCGATAGATAGATGATAGATAGATAGATAGATAGATAAATCAGTGTGTATAGCTCACAAATTGGTTTTATGAAAAATGAAAGCAAAGGAAACCAGTCCAATAGTGTAAATGAAATACTGGCAGAGGGGCAGCCAATACCGGTGGATGATCATTCTGCATTTTATTACTATTATTATTATTAACATTTATTTATAAAGCGCCAACATATCCCGCAGCGCTGTACAATAAGTGGGTTTCATACATTGGACATACAGAGTAACATATAAAGCAATCAATAACCGATACAGGAGGGGAAGCCCTGCCCAAAAGAGCTTACACTCTACAACAAAAGAGCTTACTATCTACATATTACATTTACTATAATTAATTCCCACACTAACAGGTTCATGAGTGACAGTAAGATAAAGGTTAGGAAACTGGTGGAAATTGTTCAGAATCTACGACCTAGAGCGGCAGAAAGGCATTTAGAAATGATGAAAATCAAGGGGCTAATTGCTACACAATGTAAGACTAATCCTCATAAAATCATTAACTGTATAAAAAAAAAAAAAAAGAAGGGTTAACTTTGGGAGTAGGAAATGAACCTCGGGGAAATATATCTCCCTTCAAACTGTTTTCCCCCTTTAGCAGTTCACAGTATATATACACCCTTATCGGGGGGGATAGTGGTTATAGAGATAATGAACTCTGTTTAAACAGACCCCTCTCTTCTCCTAGTCCCAGATGGAACTCATTATACAGAGGTCTTATCTCTATAACCGATCTATATAACTGGCAATTTGATTAACTATTCCTTCTGAAGCAGAAGAATAAGATGAAGTCTTTATTTATATTCAACATAAAACATGGAAACACAATTTACAAAATGAAGCAGCTGATAAAAGGTGCCCGGAGGAAATCTGAAAGGGGTCCAAATCGGCTTCAGTTGGGGCAGCCAGCAATCAAGAGGTTGTCAGACAAATCTTCAAATACATCACAGATATCATAGTTCTCACGTCGCTGACAGTCCCTCTCATTGGGCCACCACTCAATCCATGTATCTTTGCCGATGATATAGGAATATCTGCAGAACAATAACCAATGGTGCCATCAGCCACCATTTTGTCATTTGGAAATGCAAGGACTGGGTTGGGGTGTGTGTCCGGGTTTTAATCCGGTGCTCCATGCAAAGAGCAGCTACATGGGACACATGGGACATTACACACTACCAGGCAGGATATAAAATCAATAGGTTGGCGATGCTCATTACCAGTGTCGGACTGGGTTGTCCGGGGTATTCCAGGGCCCCCACCCCAGTCACGCACCCAATTTCCAGTGAGTCGTGTTGTCTTCCTTGCAGCCACCCCTGCGCATACGTGGAGGCATGCATACCGCATCACCCTACTTTTATTTGGGGCTGGGTGGAATGCACAATCTCCAGGCAGGGAGTGGACCTGGGCCAGCAGGACCCACAAGGCCCGAGGCCCATCGGTGCCCTTCTGGCCCATTCTGGCCCTGCCCACTTCTACCCTAGGGAAAACCCATTTTACAGGAAATTCAACATCAATAGGGGCTTTATTCTTGCTGAGTGACCCAACTTTCAGAACCCCCCTACAGAGGGTTCACTTGCTTCGGATACCAGGAAGTAGGGAGAAATGTCAGTGCTACTGGCTGTGGGCCACCAAAATCCAGTTTTCTGGTGAATTTTTGGCTGCTTGAACCTGATACAGGGTCGGACTGGGGGGTGAAGGGCCCACCTGGGCTCCCGCCCTAGCTGGGCGTGTCCCCTAACCCCCCCCGCAGGAGCCCCCCTCGCCAGGCCTCTCACTCGACATCCTTCCCCGAGCGCGTAAATTTGACGCGTCAGGGGAGGAGCGGTCGGGAGGGGGAGCGCCGACAAGGGTCAGGTCTGGGCCAGTCCGACCCTGACCTGATACTTCTCAGCGCTCAGCTACAGCCCTACCCGGCTTCTTATTGAACAAATGATGTCCACGTGACACTTAGGGGCAGATTTATTCTATGTCTACTATGTCTATATCCACTTGCTGTAATAATTAAAATACATGTTGACTAGTTTCATCCTTCAAGACATTACTTACCCATCAGGCTGTTTCCAAAGGTCCCCGGTGATACCCCAGATCAGGTAATCTTTGCCGACCTTCAGATCCAAAGCTTTCCGACATTTGATGTGACTGATGAAGTTACGTTCCTCGTCTGCACCAACCTGATCTGTACCTGGAGGAACATGGGAAGGATATTGGAGTCCTTAGAGAACATCTGCTGAAATATGGGCACTCAAATGATTGGCTTTGGCAGGGTCAGACTGGGCCGGGGAAAACCGGGATAAAAACCCGGTGGGCTTGGGCCCTTGTGGGACCCGGTGGCCTAGACCTGATCCTTGTTGCCGCTTTCCCTGGACACCGATGCCCTCCCCTGATGCTTTGGGTGGGTGCCCCTGCAGGGGGTTGGGGGGGACCGGCAGGGGATGAGGGGGACATGGCTGGCAAGGGCACCTTGAGGGGTGCAGCCCCGGTGGGCCCTGCACCCACCAGTCTGACCCTGGGCTTAGTTGCTGGGCAAAGCTAGGGCACCATCAGAGGCATTTTCATGAGAATCAAGCAAAGGGGGGGCAATAAGAATCCCCACCCCCCAGAAAGACACTATCAAACTTTCCTGGACTGGGTGGTTTATTTTTACTGAAAACACTACGGGGGGCATTTCCTAAGGTTTGATTATCTTTCCACAATTCATACTTTTTGCACCAAAATATGTTTTTGTTGCAAAAAACAAGTTTTATTATGCGACAAAACCATTTCTTATTTATGAGACAAATCCAAAAGCCGAAATACTCCGTCTAAAACCTGTTCAGATCATGTAGAAGCCAAAGGCAGACGTTCCTTTCACAACTGAAAGATCTTTCTTTGCTTCGTGGTTTTAGAGGTTTTCAGTGATTTTTGATGCTGCGATTGTGCGGCAATACACATCGCGCATCTTTTTTCCATTTGTGCTTTTTCAATTCGGATCTTTTAGCATGAAATTTGTGGAAATGAGTTTGCCCGGGGTTTCAATAACCACAAAAATGAGAATGTTGATAAATGGGCCCCTATATACTGGCCAGTAATTGTGTGAATTATAGGGTTCCCCTTTATTGCCTCAGTACATAGTGAGCCCAACTTCTGATTTAATCATCACCCCCACTTTACTGAGCTGAAAACCTGCCATTGGCTCACCTGCTTTAATCACTGATATAACTGTCAGCACATAGTTGTCGTAGCTCTCACGGTACTGAACCTCCTTGACAGAAGCCTTGTACACTGTGGGTGAAAAGTAAAAAAATAAATTGCTGGCAACCGTATTACATGAACTCTTCCTTTATACTCATACATGAATAGAAGCAGCGGCATAACTAGTGTGCGCCGGGCCCCCCTGCAAAAAACTCTTTGGAGGGGCCCAGTGCACAGCTCTCCATACCGGCTCCACCACCCACTCCCTGCCTGCATCGTCTTCCCTCCCCAGCTGCTCTACTACTTGCAAGCAGGGAGGGAAGACTTTACGAATATAGAGGAAGCAGATCCAACGGTCTGCCCCCCCCCCCCCGTTCCTTGGGCCCCTCCGTGGAGTCTGCTTTCTGCCATTGAACACAAGCTTAAGTGAAAAAATGGCCGATACTCAATTGCTATTATTATTGCCTATACACTCCCTATATACTGTGTAACACCAATGTGCTGCTCCAGGCTTCTCTAAAGAATCTTGCCCAAGGTGCCAAGTTTAGGGCAATAGGGGAGGCCAAGGGGGCCATGAATTGTCCCCCGCAGTTGATGGCCCGGGGAACGTGGAGGCCAACTGACCATGAACCTCTCTCAGGTTTTTCTTCCCATTTGATACAGTTTGGATTAGTACATTGACTCTCTATGTGAACTTGATTTGTGTTTGTGCATTAGTGCTACAAAACTACTATGCACTCTTAATTGTTCCAAACCAGTCTGGATTCATTAGTGGATGGGGCTTGCTGTTTCGCTTTATTAGAGGCCCCATTGGGTCTGAGCATGCAGCAGCTTATCCAATAAAGTAGGCACAGCCATCAGAATTGGCCCCTGGCACTTTTATAGAGGAACACACAAAGCTGCAAGTGAATTTGTAAACAACTGAGAATATTTATGTTCATAGTTCATAACCCAAACAAGGCTAAATATACCAATACCAATGTCTAATGGAAAGCTCTAAGCACTTGCTACATGTCACATGGAGGTCCACACCTCTCTGCTTTTCTCTACATTCTGTAACAGAACTAATTCTCACCGTAATCCACACCCGGGGCGCAGCCCATATCCATTCTCTCTCTGGCTGTCACTTCATCCTTAATTTGCTTCTGCAAGAAACAGTTCTCTGTAAGGAGGGGAGAGAGAGAATTTGGGGTGAGACAGTTAAACACAGATGGAGGGAATAAACCAAACCCCATTGTTACTGTGGGACTGAGTACATTTATATAACAGGGATCTGTGTAGGAATAGGGACAGCATTGCTTTTCTTTGCTTTTTTTTAATAAAGTCTGTGTGGTGGGAATGTAATTCCCAGTTTGCTGTCTCTTGCTGACATTCTATACAGTCATTCTTCCCACCGTTGTGCCATTCATTCCACACTGACTTTTTTCTTGAACCCGCCAGCCATTACTCAAATTCTACACGTCTCTTCCTTCCACTCTGTCTCCTGAAACCTAATTTACTCCCCATCCGGCAATGGCTTTTGCATTCTACTTGATTTCTATACCATATGCTTTACTGAAGAGCTCTGCTCCAGAGTAACCCCCATGTACATATTGTCAGTAGTGCACCAATTCCCTTTTGTTGGTACTGAACTACCGTTGGGGTCCACACTGTGCCTATTTTCTACACGTCTCTTCTTTCCACTCTGTCTCCATCTTCTTTTTGTTCTTTTCCGGCCTGGTATATTCTCTCTATAGCTTTTATCTTCTGCTCTCTTCTTTTGGGGCATTTTCTTTCCATGTTCTCTTTTCATTGGTTTCCCCTGTGCTATTATTGCTTTCTCTGCTCATACTCCACCCTTTCCTTCTCATTTCCTCTCCTGAAACCTAATTTACTACCCATTCGGCAATGGCTTTTGCATTCTACTTGATTTCTATACCATATGCTTTACTGAAGAGCTCTGCTCCAGAGTAACCCCCATGTACATATTGTCAGTAGTGCACCAATTCCCTTTTGTTGGTACTGAACTACCGTTGGGGTCCACACTGTGCCTATTTTCTACACGTCTCTTCTTTCCACTCTGTCTCCATCTTCTTTTTGTTCTTTTCCGGCCTGGTATATTCTCTCTATAGCTTTTATCTTCTGCTCTCTTCTTTTGGGGCATTTTCTTTCCATGTTCTCTTTTCATTGGTTTCCCCTGTGCTATTATTGCTTTCTCTGCTCATACTCCACCCTTTCCTTCTCATTTCCTCTCCTGAAACCTAATTTACTACCCATTCGGCAATGGCTTTTGCATTCTACTTGATTTCTATACCATATGCTTTACTGAAGAGCTCTGCTCCAGAGTAACCCCCATGTACATATTGTCAGTAGTGCACCAATTCTTTTGTTGGTACTTGGCTACCGTTGGGGTCACACAAACTTGGAGCAGATCAGGGTCAGACTAGGCTGGGGGACACCGGGAAGAAACCCAACGAGCTTTAGCCCTTGTGGGCCCGTCGACAAAGTCCCGCTCCCCGCTCACTCTCTGGCTCCATTTTCCCCCAATTATGCCAATAAATGAGAAACAGACCATATAAGTTCTGACTTACCCTCTGCACAGCGACATACGTCCCCCTGGCATAACTTGCCAAACAGAGCACTGCTCTCCTCAGTGTGGTAAAATTTTGTGCAGCGGTTCTCTATCACAGAAGAACAAGAAATAAAATAGAAATCAAATTAGATAGATCTTTGTGTTCGTAACTACAAATATTGTTAGTCAAGCGGTCTGAAGTGGCTGTATGGCTTTTGGGGGTCAAGTGTTCTGTTTGGCCTCTACAGGAGCTTGGCTATCCTTGGGGTAGACATCTTGAGGGACTGGCAGGCCCGGATTTGTAGGAAGACCACAAAGGTCAGGGGACTAGGGCGGTGCGATGTAAGGTGGCTTAAGGTCCCCATACACAGGCCGATTCTAGCTGCCGATATGGGTCCCTTAGACCGATTCGGCAGCTAATCGGCCCGTGAATGGGCACTACCGACGGGCCTGCCCGACCGATATCTGGCCTGAAATCGGGCAGGTTAGAAAATCTAGTTTGATAGGGGACCACATCGGCTCATTGATGTGGTCCCCGGACCGACTTTGCCTATACCCGTCGTTATAATTCTATCATTTGGCCTCAGGACCAGACGATCGAATTAGCCTGGATTCTCCCGATATCGGCCACCTGTAGGTGGGGGATATCGGGAGAAGATCCGCTCGCTTGGCGACATGGCCAAACAAGCGGATGTGAAGGTGTATTGGGACCTTTAGGGGTATACCAACTATAAATCTGGGGTTGGGGACTGGACAAAACCCAAACAATGGAATACTGAATGTACTTACAGTAAATAAGAAGGGTAACATTTAGCATTCCTCTAGATTTCCCCCTTTAGCTGCAACCTTCTTAGCTCAGTGTAATGATAGAAGAAAATAAACCTCCTTACCGGGAGTATAATAGTCATACACTGTCACAGAAGCAGGTTGAACGAGACCCACCACAAAATACTGGTGAGCGTAAAACTTCACACATTCTGGCTCCGTGTGGGAGATCTGAAATATGAATTGAATATGAATGGAGAGAAAGTAAATAGTCTGAGGTTCAGAGCAGGGTCAGCCATTAGTTGGGGCAAAGCCACAAAAATAGACTTGTCCTGTCCAGCCTATCTCCCTTCAGATCTTGTTGTACTTTTCCTACCCCCCCTTTAAAACAGAGAACTAGTGAAGACTGAATTCTATAAAAATAGAAAAGAAAGAGCAAAGAACTAAAGAAATAATGGCTGGAGATTTAATATTTTAAGCAGACGGGGGAATTAACCAGATGAAAGATCTGAGAAGATCATCTTGAAGGATATTTAGCGTATGGAGTAGAATATGGAGTAGAGTTGCCTTGAGGTGGGACAGTTGTACAGACCTGAGAGCAGTTGGAACTTACCTTATCTAAATAGAGAATAATGGTTCCCCTCTCAGTTGCTCCTTTGTTGATTTCATACTTGGAGATGTATTTGTCCGCTCCTTTCATTAGCTGTGGGTAACAGTAAGTCAGTATTGCCATGGGTCATGGGCAGGCAGGAGAGATACCTATCAGTAATGGCTCACAGGCCCCAGTAATGGCTCACAGGCCCCAGTAATGGCTCACAGGCCCCAGTAATGGCTCACAGGCCTCAGTAATGGCTCACAGGCCTCAGTAATGGCTCACAGGCCCCAGTAATGGCTCACAGGCCCCAGTAATGGCTCACAGGCCCCAGTAATGGCTCACAGGCCCCAGTAATCACAGTTCATATTTATCTTAAGACTTTCCGCAATTCAATTCTGCTGTTAAGATGATGCCCCATATATATGGTACCTTATTAACGGAGTCAGTATCAGGAGAGAAGCCAGTCATCATTGAGATATCCATGATGGACATGGTGGCATCAGAATCTTTGAGATATCTGGTGAGAAAGGAGTTTGTGAGAAAGTTATAAAATGCCTTTGTTCACAGGAGATCCACATGTTTTAGCTGCAACAGTTGGGGATCCCTAACAAAAGAGATGCCAAATAAGGGCTGTGATTGGCTATTTGGTAGCCCCATATGGGTTGCTAGCCTTGCAGGAGGCTCTGCTTGGAATAAAACTGTCTCTGTTCCAAAATTTGCCTCCAAGTCAAAAGCTTAAAATTGGGCACCTACTTGGAGGCCACAGGGAGCAACTTTAAAGGGGGTGGTGAGCAACATGTTGCCCCCGAGCCACTGGTTGGGGATCACTATGTTAGGGGAATCAGAATGAGAATTTACTTAAGCACAAGGGAAGCTCAGCATTATTTTTCTTATCTCTAATAGTCCTATATAGAAAGGGAATGTATACAAATGGCACCATGTTTTTTCCCAACATGGCCCGGTAACCTGCTGTATGTGATAATGTCCATTTAAAAGTTAATAAAATGGTACTGACTCTTTGGGGCGAAGTAATGATATGAAATCACAATCAAGAACCTGAAGGTTCAGAGGGGCAATGCCCATCATGGTTATAATCATCTTAAGGGTAAGAACCCTGGGGCCAAACGATCAAATTATATTGGCGGCAATGGGGCAGTCGGTTCGGGGACCGCATCAGCGAGCCGATGTGGTCCCCGATCCGACAGAATTTTCTAATCATCTTAAGGGTAAGAACCCAGGGAACAGTTGAGTTGCCCGCGATAGATCTCTGCAGACGACAGACCACTCCTAAATGTCCCCATACACGGGCAGATCCACTCGCTTGGCGATGTCGCCAAGTGAGCGGATCTTCACCCGAAAAAATATAATTCGATCGTTTGGCCCTGGGGCCAAACAATTGAATTATATTGGCGGCAATGGGGCAGTTGGTTCGGGCACCGCATCAACGAGCCGGTGTGGTCCCTGATCCGACTGAATTTTCTAACCTGGCCAATCGATATCTGCCCAATTTCAGGCCAGGTATCGGTCGGGTAGGCCCCTCGTTTCTGCCCCTACATGGGCTGATAAGCTGCCGAATTGGTCCAAGAGACCCATATCGGCAGCTACTATCGGCCCTTAAAAGGCTTTTCACTGGCGACAATAGGAGTCGGCGGTGGAAAGCCCTTCCCAACGATTCGGTAATCAGAAGTCGCGTGAAGTTTCCTCCTGCAGGCAACTTCACGTGACTTCGGAAAAAGAAGCAATGCGAAGGGCTTTCCACCGGCGACCCCTATTGTTGCCAATGGAAAGCCTTTTTGGAGAGGTTTGTAAGGACATGAAGTAGGTGACGGCAACCATGTGAAATTAGGGTTCAGAGTCATTTAGAACAACTGGACATGTATTCCATACAGACCTTGCACAGACTTCCACAGACACTATGGCCACAACACCATCAGGGAGCTTCACTGTTTGAAGAAAATGAAAATGGCTGAACACAAAGAACAATAATGACCCTTCACAACAACATGGTGGGCAATTACGACAACAGGATATGGAACATTTTGATAATTGCTGCTTGCAAACCTATTGGGTCTCCTGCCGCAGCTTGAGAGTCCTAGCGTTATGCTGATACACCCGTAGTGAAGCCATCAGAGCGGCTGAGATACAGTCATGTGTTTTTTAGAAACATCATAAAGTAACAGAAAGTGAAATACAACCAAATTGACTCACTGTTCTTCTCTTCCTCCACTTTCACAGAGAGATTAAAGTTGTTACATTCCATTTGCTTCTCCGTTTCCAGACTGTGAAACACTGACACTACCTGCGCAGGAAATGACATCACAGAGCCATGCTGACATCATTACTTTCACAATGGAATATGCCACAATCTGCAAGTTGTAATGATATCCCCCCTCCCTTCCCCCCCAGCAGCCGATCAGCAGAACAATGGGAAGGGAGCAAGATAGCAGCTCCCAGTAGGTATCAGAATAGCACTCAATAGTAAGAAATCCAAGTCCGGCTTGGGACTCCTCCAGTTACATGGGAGTAGGAGAAATAATAGGTTAGCTGAAAGCAGCTCTAATGAGTAGCGCTAGCTGAAAGCTCAGACTCAGGCACACTTTACTGCTGCGCTGCAAGTTGGAGTGATATCCCCCCCCCTCACCCCCAGCAGCCGATCAGCAGAACAATGGGAAGGGAGCAAGATAGCAGCTCCCAGTAGGTATCAGAATAGCACTCAATAGTAAGAAATCCAAGTCCGGCTTGGGACTCCTCCAGTTACATGGGAGTAGGAGAAATAATAGGTTAGCTGAAAGCAGCTCTAATGAGTAGCGCTAGCTGAAAGCTCAGACTCAGGCACACTTTACTGCTGCGCTGCAAGTTGGAGTGATATCCCCCCCCCTCACCCCCAGCAGCCGATCAGCAGAACAATGGGAAGGGAGCAAGATAGCAGCTCCCAGTAGGTATCAGAATAGCACTCAATAGTAAGAAATCCAAGTCCGGCTTGGGACTCCTCCAGTTACATGGGAGTAGGAGAAACAATAGGTTAGCTGAAAGCAGTTCTAATGAGTAGCGCTGGCTGAAAGCTCAGACTCAGGCACACTTTACTGCTGCGCTGCAAGTTGGAGTGATATCCCCCCCCTCACCCCCAGCAGCCGATCAGCAGAACAATGGGAAGGGAGCAAGATAGCAGCTCCCAGTAGGTATCAGAATAGCACTCAATAGTAAGAAATCCAAGTCCGGCTTGGGACTCCTCCAGTTACATGGGAGTAGGAGAAATAATAGGTTATCTGAAAGCAGTTCTAATGTGTAGCGCTGGCTGAAAGCTCAGACTCAGGCACACTTTACTGCTGCGCTGCAAGTTGGAGTGATATCTCCCCCCTCACCCCCAGCAGCCGATCAGCAGAACAATGGGAAGGGAGCAAGATAGCAGCTCCCAGTAGGTATCAGAATAGCACTCAATAGTTAGAAATCCAAGTCCGGCTTGGGACTCCTCCAGTTACATGGGAGTAGGAGAAACAATAGGTTAGCTGAAAGCAGGCTCCTTCAGAAAGCTCAGGCACAAGATGCAAGATGGGGAAGGGCGCAACTTGACTTTTTTCTGCCTGCTGCAGGAGTCCTATCAAGTCTGATACCCCCCTGGTAGTTCCCAAGTAAAAATGTAGATGCTATAGGTCGCCAGTCATTCATGCAGATGATGGGCTGTTCCATGTGGTGCATTAGGGGAGCTGAGCATTTGATTGGGTGGCTAGGCGAGGAGTCAGGTTTGGCTTAGAGGTAATAATTGATCATACAGCTTATTAGCTAGATTAGATATGATCAAGGATATAAAGTAACATGCAGGTATTTCAGATCAGGTTGTACTCACTGTCAGAAGAGCTTGTCCTTTGCCTTTTGCTTTAACAACAAAGTCTTTATTTATCTTGGTCTGCAAAATAAACGAGTATCTATGAGACACACTGATGTACTTAGTTACATAGTTACATAGGGTTGAAAAAAGACCAGTGTCCATCAAGTTCAACCCATCCAAGTAAACCCAGCACACCTAACCCACACCTACCAATCTATACACTTACATACATAAACTATAAATACAACCACTAGTACTTGGCTCCCCAATACTCACACAGCGGCACAAGTAGGTCATAAAGTGAATAGGCGATGCTGAGAGCTCCATCTCGGGGTCTGCATGACTGATTTATGAATACAGAAGTCAAGGCAAATGCCTTGGCCCAAAACCCTCACACAGGAACCTTGGAATGTTCTAGCTGCCTATGAATATATTGTATTCATATCCAGATATACCAACTTGGGGTCTTCCGTCAACTCATTTAGTAGATGTATTTCTAAAGCCAACATGGCTTCCTATCAAGTGAGACTTGGGCTTCACGATCCTAGTATGCCCAGGACCCACCCTCCATCTATGCTGTAGAATGGTCTGTAACAGAGGTCCCCGACCTTTTTTACTTGAGAACCACACACAAAAGTTGTTGGTGAGCCACACAAGCATGAAAGGTCTTTGGGGATGCCACATAAGGGCTGTGATTGGTTTTTCGGTAGCCCCATGTGGACTACTGGCCTCCAGGATGCTCTGCTAGGAGTAAAACTGTGTTTCTATGCTTCCAAAAGTTGTCTTCGAGCCAGAGATTTAAAAATGGGCACCTACTGGGAGCAACATCAAAGGGGTTGGTGAGCAGCACATTGCCCCCGAGCCACTGGTTGGAGATCACTAGTCTACAAGCTTTTCGGTAAAGGTGACTCCAACCCTTCCATACATACCTCGGTGGAACGCGCCAGTATTGCATTCTCAAGATCGATTCGGACATTTATGGGGTCTTGTTTCTCAGGGAGGTAGAGGGATACGTCCAGGTCCAAGTCATCGATTCTTGGCACATCTATCTGATACTGAGCCAGAGCTTGGAACATTATAATGGTAGCCTGGAACAAGTGCAAAATACCCACCATCATAATGAGCAGCAGAGTAATAGCCTCGAATAGATGCATTACGCAGATAAAGTATAGCTACACAATGAACTGGAAGGCATCGCTTACTTGTGTGGAGTTGAAAACTGCCCCATAATATCTCTTCTCATTTAGCCAACGCACTATGGCACCGGTTGGATCGTGCTGCTTCATTTTAAGGAGGGTCAGAAGAGCGTATGATGTGGCCTCCAGGCTGATAAACAATGAATCTGGTTCATTCCAGTGGGTCTTGTCTAAATAACAAAAGAACAAATAAGTATTTTCTGTACAAAGTTAAAAAGAATATAAAACAATAGTGGCCTTTGAACAATGACAAAACCTTTGTTATGTTTAGAAATACAGCAGATTCCATAAGCAGGCATAAGTACCCACCTCTGTAATTACACTTAATAACCTCTAAACCGGGCGAAAAAATTCACTCATCATTGCTCCATTGTGCCTTAGGTTTCTATATATATGCTTTATAATGTTTTATCTTTGTCCTTCCATAGTGCTGTCATCACTTTATAAGTATAGCAAAAAAGGGAAAGTTGTGCTCAACTTTTAAACCATTAGGCGGGGGTGCAATGAGGTTGTGACCCGGTCTGGCCTACACTCACTCACCCCCGGTCTGGCCTGTCCTACACTCACTCACCCCCGGTCTGGCCTGTCCTACACTCACTCACCCCCAGTCTGGCCTACACTCACTCACCCCCGGTCTGGCCTGTCCTACACTCACTCACCCCCGGTCTGGCCTGTCCTACACTCACTCACCCCCGGTCTGGCCTGTCCTACACTCACTCACCCCCGGCCTGGCCAGTCCTACACTCACTCACCCCCGGTCTGGCCTACACTCACTCACCCCCGGTCTGGCCTACACTCACTCACCCCCGGCCTGGCCTGTCCTACACTCACTTACCCCCAGTCTGGCCAGTCCTACACTCACTCACCCCCGGTCTGGCCTGTCCTACACTCACTCACCCCCAGTCTGGCCTACACTCACTCACCCCCGGTCTGGCCAGTCCTACACTCACTCACCCCCGGTCTGGCCAGTCCTACACTCACTCAACCCCGGTCTGGCCTACACTCACTCACCCCCGGTCTGGCCTACACTCACCCCCAGTCTGGCCAGTCCTACACTCACTCACCCCCGGTCTGGCCAGTCCTACACTCACTCACCCCCGGTCTGGCCTGTCCTACACTCACTCACCCCCGGTCTGGCCAGTCCTACACTCACTTACCCCCAGTCTGTCCTACACTCACTTTTATCTGATTCATTAAGAATGCTACTGCTTCATTATACATTTAACTAAGGGATTGAGCTTTACCTGCAACTTGCTTGCTTTCAAGGTTAAAACCCCCAAATAGCTGCCCTTTTATTGGCTCCACTGGGATCACATGACTGTAGCTGGGAAGAGTGGGAGTTACAACATGGAGCTGCTTCTGTATAAACTATAGCAAAAAAGGGAAAGTTGTGCTCAACCACTACATTTTAAACCATTAGGCAGGGTTCAGCGAGGCTGTGACCACAATCTTTGACGTAGTTGGCCAGCTTGTATATATTACAATATAAGGACAAACAGTTCCTGTTTTGCCTAAAGGGGAGGGCATTGCTTGGCAGCTTAATGCACAGAATGGGTTAATGCCCTATGTATATTGATAATGGGGGGGCAGAGGGGCTCTTGTTGCTATCTATATCACTTTATAAGTAGCCAGGAAGGGCACTTAATTACTACCAAGTAGTGCCTAATTCACTAGAGAGTGGAGCAACAGAAAAGCGAGTGACAGGGCACATGTACAGCCGCAGGCAGTGACCCAAAAGCAGAAATAATAATAACAATGCACAGGGTCGGACTAGGGTTTGCGAGGCCCACAGGAGCTGCTACCCAAGGGGTCTCCACTAGTGTTGCCACCTGTCTGGTGTGGACCCACTCAGCCTTTCCCAAATCACTTTGTCACAGCCCCACCCCCTGACTTCAGTGGCCCGCCCCCACTAAGTGTCTTTGATGTCACATCCTGCCTCCCTGGCTGGAGTCCCCGGGCAGGAGCGGTGACAACTCTAGTCCTCGCGCCCCCTCAGGTTCCCCCAACTGGGCGGACTTCAAAAATATAATCCTATTACCTGTGGCTGCATTCATTAGTGTGTTTGTGTCCTGGAGCTCCCCGGCCAATGCCAGCGCGTAGGAGGTGATTGCGATGGAATACGGTTTGCGCAGTTGAGAATATTTACCCCTCAGGAAGTCGGTGGCCCTATTAATAGAATCTCCCAGGCTCTAGGGTCAAGAACAGAAGAGATAAAGATATGATATGATATGGGAGCAAGTTTGCAGTGAAATATGGAGCTAGATATGTTTGAAACAAGGAAAAATCATTCCAAGTCATTCAAATAAGAACTGAAATGAAAATTATACACTCAAACAATGTCGGTCTCTGTAACAATATATTGCATAAACAGCTCATATGTAAAACCCTGCTTCATCTAAATAAACCATTTTCATATAAATATACTTTTTAGCACTACAGGTATGGGATCCGTTATACGGAAAGCTGTTATCCAGAAAGCTCTGAATTACTGAAAGCCTCTCTCCCATAGAGTCCATTTTAATCAAATAATTCAGATGTTTTAAATCAATTTTCTTTTTCTACGTAACAATAAAACAGTACCTGTACTTGATCCCAACTAAGATATAATTAATCCTTATTGGGGGCAGAACAGCCCTATTGGGTTTATTTCATGGTTAAATGATTCCCTTTTCCCTGTAATAATAAAACAGTACCTGTACTTGATCCCAACTAAGATATAATTACCCCTTATTGGGGCAGAACAGCCCTATTGGGTTTATTTAATGGTTAAATGATTCCCTTTTCTCTGTAATAATAAAACAGTACCTGTACTTGATCCCAACTAAGATATAATTACCCCTTATTGGGGCAGAACAGCCCTATTGGGTTTATTTAATGGTTAAATGATTCCCTTTTCTCTGTAATAATAAACAGTACCTGTACTTGATCCCAACTAAGATATAATTACCCCTTATTGGGGGCAGAACAGCCCTATTGGGTTTATTTAATGGTTAAATGATTCCCTTTTCTCTGTAATAATAAAACAGTACCTGTACTTGATCCCAACTAAGATATAATTACCCCTTATTTGGGCAGAACAGCCCTATTGGGTTTATTTAATGGTTAAATGATTCCCTTTTCTCTGTAATAATAAAACAGTACCTGTACTTGATCCCAACTAAGATATAATTACCCCTTATTGGGGGCAGAACAGCCCTATTGGGTTTATTTCATGGTTAAATGATTCCCTTTTCTCTGTAATAATAAAACAGTACCTGTACTTGATCCCAACTAAGATATATTTACCCCTTATTTGGGCAGAACAGCCCTATTGGGTTTATTAATGTTTTTTTTTATTTTTTAGTAGACAAGGTATGGAGATTCAAAATACAAAAAGACACCTTATCTGGAATACCCTTGGTCCTGAGCATTCTGGGTAACGGGTCCTATACCAGGGTAATCCTAAATAGGAAACTGCCATTTTACTAAGGGCCGCCCCCTGGGATCATAGGAGTCACAGTGCACACAAACAAGCCAAGGCATACATAGATGCTAGGCCCCATCAGCCAATGAATGGGCAGAGTTCTGCCTTTTGCTCCTACACTACTTCCTGTTACAGTTAGAACTGCATCACTTCCTGTCAGCTGATCTCTGAGGGAGCACACAGCCCATCACTAAGTGGCGGCTCAAGGGAAAGGAAGTAAAAGGGCAATATTTACTGTTTGCATTTTTTAATAGGCCATTTAACACTACATAAACTATCTGTTGGTTGAGTATTCCTTCTGGGGGTATAGTTTCCCTTTAAAATGTTCTTTTGAGATTTCTCTATATCACTGTAAAGGATTCAATCTCTCTATAGCTTTTCTTTCAGTGTTTGACTAATACAATCCAATAGATCACTAATACGTAACGTATCCTTCCTTGCCACTGGGACCCAACATATCTTTAGATATGCTCAGATATAGTACTCTGGGAGGGCCATTGCCCCCCCTGGTTCTGACGTGCATGGATTGGCCTGGCTTTGGGGCAGATTTATCTGTGCCCCCTACTGTAAATAATAACGATATTAGCAGTCACTGAGGGGTTCTGTGCCCATATAAAGGCACAAGGCTGCAGGCTGAGTTATACAGGGAACTCTGAGTATCACTCATGTATTATAAGGGATAATGTACCCCCTACTGTAAATGATAAGGATATTAGCAGTCACTGAGGGGTTCTGTGCCCATATAAAGGCACAAGGCTGCAGGCTGAGTTATACAGGGAACTCTGAGTATCACTCATGTATTATAAGGGATAATGTACCCCCTACTGTAAATGATAAGGATATTAGCAGTCACTGAGGGGTTCTGTGCCCATATAAAGGCACAAGGCTGCAGGCTGAGTTATACAGGGAACTCTGAGTATCACTCATGTATTATAAGGGATAATGTACCCCCTACTGTAAATGATAAGGATATTAGCAGTCACTGAGGGGTTCTGTGCCCATATAAAGGCACAAGGCTGCAGGCTGAGTTATACAGGGAACTCTGAGTATCACTCATGTATTATAAGGGATAATGTACCCCCTACTGTAAATGATAAGGATATTAGCAGTCACTGAGGGGTTCTGTGCCCATATAAAGGCACAAGGCTGCAGGCTGAGTTATACAGGGAACTCTGAGTATCACTCATGTATTATAAGGGATAATGTACCCCCTACTGTAAATGATAAGGATATTAGCAGTCACTGAGGGGTTCTGTGCCCATATAAAGGCACAAGGCTGCAGGCTGAGTTATACAGGGAACTCTGAGTATCACTCATGTATTATAAGGGATAATGTACCCCCTACTGTAAATGATAAGGATATCATAAGTCACTGAGAAGCTCTGTGAGGCTTTCTCAACACTGTTCCAGTTACTCACAGTGAGTTGTTGG
The DNA here is from genome assembly GCF_000004195.4 of Xenopus tropicalis. Lineage (NCBI taxonomy): Eukaryota > Metazoa > Chordata > Amphibia > Anura > Pipidae > Xenopus > Xenopus tropicalis. Next base: position 142,275,574 of record NC_030679.2, on the reverse strand, counting down.
GTACAAAGCTCCCGACTCTCTAACATAGCGATGAGCACAAAGGCTGTGAGGGCTGCGTCTGGCTCTGCTGCTCCTGCTTTATTTCCCCCCTGGAAAACAGACAAAAACGCTCCCTTCAGACCGGTGGACATTATTAATGGCAGAGAAAAGAATATTTCAGAAAGAAAGAAGACAAAAACATTTTGTGCATTTTGAAGGCAGGTTATAAATTGTGTGTTTGGGTCAAATTCAAGTTCAGCCCCCAACCCTGTTCCAAGAGCAGAATCTTCAATTACAATCTAGACCAATCGCCTGGCTGTTGGGGGAGCCCATAAAGGGGTGGGGGGTTCACTTTTCAGTTAACTTTTAGTATGTTATAGAAAGGCCAGTTCTAAGCAACTTTTCAGTTGGTCTTCATTATTTATTTTTTTAATAGTTTTTTTTTTTTTATTATTTGCCTTCTTATAACTCTTTGCAGCTTTCAAATGGGGGTCACTGACCCCCGGCAGCCAAAAAAAATTTCTCTGTGAGGCTACAATTTCATTGTTATTGTTACTCTTTCCAGGTCCTCTCCTTTTATATATTAGTCTCCCACTCAAACAAGCCCTGGTTGCTAAGGTAAGTTGCACCCTAGCAACCAGATAACTGCTGAAACTCTGATCTGGAAAACTGCTGAGCAGAAATTCAAATAATAAAAAATGAAGACCAATTGCAAATTGTCTCAGACTATCACTCTCTGCATCATACTTGAAGTTAACTCAAAGGTGAACTTCCCCTTTAACTGCCTTGGGCTGGAAGGGCTTTGGCTGTGACGTACCACCATCTCCATGTGGATGACAGGCCCACTCTCTATGAACATTCCATTTTGCATCTTTTTCTCCAACCACTTGATTGCACCACAGAGAACATTATCCTCAATCTGTGTATATTCGTAGGACATGGCAAACACTTTAGCAACGTACGCTGTGAGCCTGAAAGGGAAACAAACAGTAATGGAGGCGAGAGCTCAGGCAGTCCGAGGTAACACTTTGGGGCTGATTTACTAAAATCGTTTTTTTTTCTGACCTTGAAAGCCGTATAAACTCGACATGGTGTAAATTAGGATTAAACTCATTCTTGGAAAACGTGTTTCACTTAAAACTGGGAGAAATAGAAAACAACAAGGGGATTAACTTCCCCTTGAAAATGCGTGAACCAGTAAACAAGGAAATGAATCCCCTCATTGTTTCTGTTTCACACATTTTCAAGGGGAAGTTAATAATATCAGTATTAACTTCCCCTTGAAAATGTGCAAAGGGCAGGCTGTCACTGACTATTCTATTCCTCTGCTATTCTGAATCTTCATAGGACTCAATGGTACTCAACAGATCACACCTGCCGAGAGGGAGGGAGAGAGAGGGGAGAGGGAGGGGAGGTGAGGGGAGAAGAGGGGGGGAGAGAGAGGAGGGAGGGAGAGGGAGTGGAGAAGAGTGGGGGGGAGAGGGAGGGGAGGTGAGGGGAGAAGATGGGGGAGAGGGAGGGAAGAGGAGAAGAGGGGGGGAGAGGGAGGGGAGGGGAGAAGAGGGGGGGAGAGAGAGGAGGGAGGGAGAGGAGGGAGGGAGGGAGAGGAGGGAGGGAGTTGAGAAGAGGGGGGGAGAGGGAGTGGAGAGGGAGGGGAGCTGAGGGGAGAAGATGGGGGGAGAGGGAGGGAAAGGGAGGGAGAGGGGGGGAGAAGGAGGGGAGGGGAGAAGAGGGGGGGAGAGGGAGGGAAGAGGAGAAGAGGGGGGGGAGAGGGAGGGGAGAGGGAGGGAAGAGGAGAAGAGGGGGGGAGAGGGAGGGGAGGGGAGAAGAGGGAGGGGGGAGAAGAGGGGGGAAAAGAGGGAGGGGAGGGGAGAAGAGGGGGGGAGAAGAGGGAGGGGAGGGGAGAAGGGGGGGGAGAAGAGGGAGGGGAGGGGAGGGGAGAAGAGAAGAGGGGGGAGAGGGAGGGAAGAGGGGATTGTGGCTGACTGGGTTGCCTAGGGTGCCCAGTTTTTAATGCAACAGGGGAGCGCTGACACAGCGAGTAACTTGCAATGCAGCTTATGCTTTGGGCTAAGGAGCTCTCCAAGTTTGGAGTTTCAGCAGTTATTTGGTTGCTAGGGTCCAAGTTACCTTAGCAACCAGGGAGTGGTTTGGATGAGAGACAGGTATATGAATAGGGGAGGGGCTGATTGCAGACAGCAAGTAGATCTGAGCCTTACCACGTGCTGGATGGCCTGTCTTTAAATGCTGCAAAGGTGCCGTCGGGTTTCCTATAAACCAGTTCTTCCTGATAACCTATAGAGACAGGAATGCTACAGTGATATACCCGTATATATCCATGTGTTCCCTATACAAATCCCGGCTGCTGCTCAGGGATCACATCAGGCCCCACTGGCACATCTGCAGGCACCGTAAAGGGGAGGTTCGCCTTCAAGTTAACTTTTAGGATGATGTAAAATGCCCAATTCTCAGCATCTTTTAAACTGGTCTTCATTATTTCTTCTAGTTTTTGACATTTTTTCCTTTCTTTGCAGCTTTCAAATGGGGGTCACTGACCCTGGCAACTAAAAAAAAAACTATTGCTCTGTGAGGCTACAGTTTTTGTTATTTTTTACTTTTTATACCGTATATACTCGAGTATAAGCCGAGTTTTTCAGCACAAATAATGTGCTGAAAAAGTAATCCTCGGCTTATACACGAGTATATACGGATATGGATTCTCGCAGCTGCAATGCGCCCGTTGTGCGCACCCCCCCCCCCCTTGGAGGACCTTAAGTTGGTGGAGATGTGCCCGGGAGGAGAGAACTGCTGCCCTTTCTGTGTAGACGCGCTGCTGGGTACGAGCGCTCCTGTGTAGACGCGCTGCTGGGTACGAGTGCTCCTGTAATACCTGTGTCTGCGGTGCAGAGGCGCCTCGATGACGTCATTGCGCCATTCTTTTCAGCGCGAGTCTCCAGGCGCTCGTTGCCTAGCAACCGGAGACGCCCGGGGAGTGTGTGATGGCCCCTTATCTCCGGTGTACGGTAGGCAGATCCGCAATGTCTCCCAGGCGTGAGTGCCTGCGCTGCTCCTAGGGTAGCTCTGCGTTGTTGTGCTCCTGTGTAGGGTAGGGGGGGGGCAGCTTTGGGCAGCTCTGTATGTACCATTATGGGACCTATGCGCTCTTTTAGTGCTGCTAAGTTCCGAACCGATGGGAAGTGCATTAGGCCGCGGCGCCCCACAATGGCACACATTCACTGACAAAGGCACATGGGGCACACATTCACTGACAAAGGCACATGGGGCACACATTCACTGACAAAGGCACATGGGGCACACATTCACTGACAAAAGCACATGGGCACACATTGTGTGCAGCAAGTACTTGATAATTAGTATGGCAGCTTCTTTAGCCTTCCCAAACTTGCTTTTGTCTGCTGCTGTAGCATATTTCTTTCTCTAATTATTTATCTGTTATTTGATTATTGAAACTTAGCCGTAGCGGCTGCATTTCCCACCCTAGGCTTATACTCGAGTTAATAAGTTTTTCCAGTTTTCTCAGGTAAAATTAGGTACCTCGGCTTATATTCGGATCGGCTTATACTCGAGTATATACTGTAATTTATTTTTCTATTCAGCCCCTACCCTATTCATATACAGGTATAGGACCCATTATCCAGAATACTCGGGACCAAGGGTATTCCGGATAAGGGGTCTTTCCATAATTTGGGTCTCCGTACCTTAAGTCTACTAAAAAATTCATAAACCATGAAATAAACCCAATAGGGCTGTTCTGCCTCCAATAAGGGGTAATTATATCTTAGTTGGGATCAAGTACAGGTACTGTTTTATTATTACAGAGAAAAGGGAATCATTTAACCATTAAATAAACCCAATAGGGCTGTTCTGCCCCAATAAGGGGTAATTATATCTTAGTTGGGATCAAGTACAGGTACTGTTTTATTATTACAGAGAAAAGGGAATCATTTAACCATTAAATAAACCCAATAGGGCTGTTCTGCCCCAATAAGGGGTAATTATATCTTAGTTGGGATCAAGTACAGGTACTGTTTTATTATTACAGAGAAAAGGGAATCATTTAACCATTAAATAAACCCAATAGGGCTGTTCTGCCCCAATAAGGGGTAATTATATCTTAGTTGGGATCAAGTACAGATACTGTTTTATTATTACAGAGAAAAGGGAATCATTTAACCATTAAATAAACCCAATAGGGCTGTTCTGCCCCAATAAGGGGTAATTATATCTTAGTTGGGATCAAGTACAGGTACTGTTTTATTATTACAGAGAAAAGGGAATCATTTAACCATTAAATAAACCCAATAGGGCTGTTCTGCCCCAATAAGGGGTAATTATATCTTAGTTGGGATCAAGTACAGGTACTGTTTTATTATTACAGAGAAAAGGGAATCATTTAACCATGAAATAAACCCAATAGGGCTGTTCTGCCCCAATAAGGGGTAATTATATCTTAGTTGGGATCAAGTACAGGTACTGTTTTATTATTACAGAGAAAAGGGAATCATTTAACCATGAAATAAACCCAATAGGGCTGTTCTGCCCCCAATAAGGGGTAATTATATCTTAGTTGGGATCAAGTACAGGTACTGTTTTATTATTACAGAGAAAAGGGAATCATTTAACCATTAAATAAACCCAATAGGGCTGTTCTGCCCCCAATAAGGGGTAATTATATCTTAGTTGGGATCAAGTACAGGTACTGTTTTATTATTACAGAGAAAAGGGAATCATTTAACCATTAAATAAACCCAATAGGGCTGTTCTGCCCCAATAAGGGGTAATTATATCTTAGTTGGGATCAAGTACAGGTACTGTTTTATTATTACAGAGAAAAAGGAAATCAGTTTTAAAATTCTGAATTATTTCATTAAAATGGAGTCTATGGGAGACAGGCTTTCCGTAATTTGGAGCTTTCTGGATAATGGGTTTCCGGATAAAGGATCTCATATCTGTACCAGATTCTCCTTGAAATCACTCCCCACCCTGGTAACTGCTGGAACTCCAAAGTGGAGAGTTGCTGAACAAAAATGGAATAAAAAAAACAAACAAACTTCAAACAATAACAAAATGAAGACCAATTGCAAATTGTCTCAGAATATTATTCTTTACATCATACTAAAAGTTAACTCAGGGGAACAATGTTATAAGCAGGATATTGTCAGGGTCGGACTGGGGGGTGCAGGGCCTACCATGGGCTACCCCATGACTTTATTGAAAATTTCTCCAGAAAATCCCCTAAGCCCCGCCCATCTGTTCCACTTCCTGCTGCCTCCTTTCCCAGGCTGTCCAGAGGGCGGCGGCACTCAGCACTAGGATAGAAACCTATCAGCAGCTAGGCTGACCTGATAGGGAACTAAAGCCTGTCTGTGCTTGTGTGACTGCAGGGCTGTGATTGGCTTCTCCCCTCCAACTGTGCTTCTGGCAAGGACCCCCAATGAAACACAGACAGGGACCTGAGAGGATCTATAGGGAGCTCCAGTAAAGGGGCCATTTTTACAGTTATTATTAATTATTAGCCCAAAGGGAAACCAGTACCGTATATTATTTATAATTGTCTACAGGATTAGGGTTTTTATTTTATGCTATACGTCCTTTCAAAGGAATAACCGTTACTTTGCCTGAGAAGTACATGATGTATCACTCTGCACAGTTATTGCTACTCTCACACTTTACTTGCCCTTTGCAATGTTGCGGATAGCTGCTACTCTGCGGTCCATTCCAACTCGCTGCCACTGTGCAGTTGCATCAAGGTACCGTGTAGTAATGACATTAGTAGTCATTCTCATCATGTTCTGCTCCCCACATCCGGTTGGAATTTGAATTAAGGGATGCAGATTGATGCCATCGATGGCGCTCTCCACCAACTGACTGATTGGAGACCCTAAGATTTATGGAAAAGGGTGTAAATTAAGAATGATGAAGAAAAAATAGATACAGTTGAGACAAATCAAATGAACAAGGACTAGTCATAATCATATCTTTTTAACCAGGCATGGATTTGCAGCAAATGTCTGCTTTTCACCATTGAAACTTCCGCAAGAATTCAGCGGGAATAATTCACGGTTGTGTCAAAAAAAAATTGGGGTTGTGCAGAAAAAAGTTGCAGTTTGACTCTCCTCTGAAGAGAGGGGAGAGAGGGGGAAAGGAGAGGAGGTTGGGAGAGGGGGAGACAAGGGGAGAGAGCAAGGGAGAGGAGGGGGGGAGAGGGGGGAGAGGAGGGGGGGAGAGGGGGAAAGGGGGGGGAGAGGAAGGGAGAGGAGGTTGGGAGAGGGGGGAGAGGGGAGAGAGGGGGAGGGAGGAAAGAGGAGGTTGGGAGAGGGGGAAAGGGGGGGAGAGGAAGGGAGAGGAGGTTGGGAGAGGGGGGAGAGGGGGAGAGAGGGGGGAGAGGGGGGAGGGGAGAGGGAGGAAAGAGGAGGTTGGGAGAGGGGGGGAGAGGAGGGAGAGACACGGTTGTGTCAAAAAAAAAGTTGCGGTTGTGTCAAAAAAAGGCGTGGTCACTTAACAAAAGGCGCCCACGTTTCGCAAATTTTTTGACACCGATTTGCTCATCACTAACAGCGACCAATAAAAACAACTGAGGAGAAGTTTCCCAAGTATTTCACTAAAAAAAGTTGCGGTCGTGTCCAAAATGTTGCGTCAAAAATTTTGTGTTTGCTTCAAAAAATTCCCAGTGGTTTTCAAAATGTCTCACACGTCGTACAGTAGCCGCATTTCGTGATTTTTTTTGCGGCAAACTGAAACGGGACAGATTCGCCGATTACTATACTGTATGTCGCCCAAAGTTCTTCTTCTTTCTGTTTACCTTGTAAAATGACCTTGATGTCAACGTCCGACCTGGGAACGATATGCTCTGCGGTCAGCGCCCCAATGTTGACTTCTTGGACCCCATCTGTGAGAGTATAATGAGCACATTTCATGCAACATAGTAAGTTAGGTTGAAAAAAGACACACGTCCATCACGTTCAACCATAATGCCTATATATAACCTGCCTAACTGCTAGTTGATAGGTTGTATATGCCAACTAAAAGTTGTAATGAAACCCCTGGGCCCCCGTACACCTCCACTACGGAACAGTTGGACTGACCTTTTCCTTTTACCTCTGGCTCTAAAGTCACGGAACTCAATGTTTTTGTAAGAAGCACTCCTTCGGGCTGCAACAGAGCAACAAAAAAAATGCAAAATAAAGCCACAAAAATGTCCGGTCTCCTAATGTTTCATAGCAACGAGGGGCGATTCATATAAACATAATACACGAGAGCCACGAATATCCTGTAAATTCTATCCTAATAAATGGTGCTTAGTGATGTCATTTCTGTCACATGACTCACAAAAACTTGTGTATTATAATAAATAAAGTACCCCCTGTTGTTAAATAGGAGGATATTAGAAGTCACCTTGGAGTTCCATGACCTGTATAAAAGCAATCGGCCTTTGGCCTCGTACCTTTATATGGTCATGGAACTCCTCAGTGACTTAAAATATCCCTATATGTTACAATAGGGGGCACTTTATTCACTATATATTATAAGGAACTCCTCGGGGACTTAAAATATCCCTATATGTTACAATAGGGGGCACTTTATTCACTATATATTATAAGGATCTCCTCGGGGACTTATAATATCCCTATATGTTACAATAGGGGGTACTTTATTCACTATATATTATAAGGAACTCCTCGGGGACTTATAATATCCCTATATGTTACAATAGGGGGCACTTTATTGACTATATATTATAAGGAACTCCTCGGGGACTTATAATATCCCTATATGTTACAATAGGGGGTACTTTATTCACTATATATTATAAGGAACTCCTCGGGGACTTATAATATCCCTATATGTTACAATAGGGGGCACTTTATTCACTATATATTATAAGGAACTCCTCGGGGACTTATAATATCCCTATATGTTACAATAGGGGGCACTTTATTCACTATATATTATAAGGAACTCCTCGGGGACTTATAATATCCATATATAATACAATAGGGGGCACTTTATTCACTATATATTATAAGGAACTCCTCGGGGACTTATAATATCCCTATATGTTACAATAGGGGGTACTTTATTCACTATATATTATAAGGAACTCCTCGGGGGCTTATAATATCCCTATATGTTACAATAGGGGGCACTTTATTCACTATATATTATAAGGAACTCCTCGGGGACTTATAATATCCCTATATGTTACAATAGGGGGTACTTTATTCACTATATATTATAAGGAACTCCTCGGGGACTTATAATATCCCTATATGTTACAATAGGGGGCACTTTATTCACTATATATTATAAGGAACTCCTCGGGGACTTATAATATCCCTATATGTTACAATAGGGGGTACTTTATTCACTATATATTATAAGGAACTCCTCGGGGACTTATAATATCCCTATATGTTACAATAGGGGGACCCCTCACAGCCGCGGGGTCTGCTTCCCCTACAGTTCCGCCAGTATTACACTCCATTTTAGAGTACAAAGAGCTGCCTCTTCCAACATCAATACAGGATTTCTAATATGGTACTTGGTTACTCCTCCAACGCTCATGGATCTAACTCACCACAACTTTAAGCGTCTTACGGACTCCGTCTGAAAAAAAATGCTTATAGACCGAGGCCTTCACTTCTACATCATGCTGGCCAATGGTGAGCGGCACAATGACGAAGGGAACAACAGCAGAGGACTCGGCACCAACCCAAACCTCCTGCCGGAACTTCTTCTTGGCGGTGGACAAACTACAAAACTCCGGATTATAGCTGAACTCCACTCGCGCCTTTGGAAGAAGCAGACACTTGAAGCTGGTTATTTACAATCATTTGTTGGTCATAAATAAACTGAAGGCTAATGGTCCAGTTTAAGTAAAGGTTAAAGGGGAACTCCACCCAAACACAGCTTATGCTTTGTAAAAATTAAACGTAATCCAATTTACCTTAATCCTGTTGCTGTTATAGTTGTGGACAACGGCTCGGATCTCCACCTGCTCGTTCCTCACAACAGAATAAGGCAGTTTTAGGTCGATAAAGAAATCCTTCATTGCCTTAATCTCATGGGGAGGAGCCACGCACAGACCTGTATACAGAGAACAAGACAATGCACCAATGTTAAAGTATATTTGTTTTGCATAAACAGTCACATGACATGAACCGTTGATGCCGAAAAAGCTAAAAGAAAGTGACCATCTGCATTGGAAATAGACAAGGACAACCCCTGAGGGGGGGTATATCACTCCAACTTGCAGCGCAGCAGTAAAGTGTGCCCGAGTCTGAGCTTTCAGAAGGAGCCAGCACTACACATTAGAACTGCTTTCAGCTAACCTATTGTTTCTCCTACTCCCATGTAACTGGAGGAGTCCCAAGCCGGACTTGGATTTCTTACTATTGAGTGCTATTCTGATACCTACTGGGAGCTGCTATCTTGCTCCCTTCCCATTGTTCTGCTGATTGGCTGCTGGGGGTGAGGGGGGGGATATCACTCCAACTTGCAGCGCAGCAGTAAAGTGTGACTGAGTCTAAGCTTTCAGAAGGAGCCAGCGCTACACATTAGAACTGCTTTCAGCTAACCTATTGTTTCTCCTACTCCCATGTAACTGGAGGAGTCCCAAGCCGGACTTGGATTTCTTACTAATACAACAATAATCGAGTTTAATTCGAATTTATACTATTTCAAGTTTATATGACTTTCAATGCCAGAAAAAAATGAATTTTAGTTAATCAGTGTTTAATAGAGAATAAAGGACAGTTACCTTTGTTTTCAGACAAACTCACAGCCAGAACCTCCCAGGTTGTGATCGAGTCTTTCAGGTTTAAATTTATGATCTTGGTTGAAATGCTGTAGAGATAAATAGAGTTGTCTCTAACGGCAATATAGTCACGTTCAACGTGTGCCAAGTAGCTATTGCACCACATACTATATGGCAGCCTCTACTGACCAACTGGAACAAAGAAACCAAAACCCCCCCCCCCCCCCCCCCCCACTATATACTGAAGGCTAGGCTTCAGGTTTTTGTGGGAAACATCTCAAATATACAGTCCTGAATTTGAATAGATCTTCTTCCTTCCTCAGGTCTTGGTCAGAACCATTTGCACACAGCTGTAAAACCCAAATTACTATAATTGGGCTTGGGGTCAGGCTGAGCCTCCTAGGGCCCACCAGAGAAACTGACATCCAGGGCCCAGTTTCACAATAGTCATATACAGAAAGTTCTAAATATGAAAGGTGTTACAGTATCTATGTTTGTGATGGAAACAAGAAAGAACTGGTGGGAATGGGCTTTGGCCAACTGGGAGATCCTTAGTTTCTCTGGCAGCCCTGAAGGGGTTTTAAAAGAACACAACAGGGGAAGTCTCTTAAGCTGGCCATACATTCACCGATATTATTGTATGAACCAAGGTTTTCTATGGTGGATTGATAAGGTCACCGATATCACAAAAGCCTTGGATAACGGTTGTCTCGTTGTGGGCGGGACAGAAAATATTGATCAACGGCGCCTAAGCAAAGGCAAGCGTTCAGGGCTGAATCGTCAGATAGGGGTAGAATTCCTGTTGTTTCTACCTCCATATCTGACGATTGGTTCTACGAGCAACCAATGGACGCAGCAAAGATCATAATAGGTACGCGTGTGGCCGCCTTTAGACTGGTGGATGGGGGAGAGAGTCGTTTACACTTACTTCTGTTTATCAGGATTTTCTCTCATTTCCACAACATCCCATCGCCAGCTCTCTGGAAATTCCGACCGGACGTCGATTTCGGATTCAAGTATGTAATCAGAATCCTCATCACCTGAGGCACAAGGGGCAAACGTTAAGGATCAGTTCCCTTTGGTGATTTTTTGTCCCTTGCATTTTGCATAGCTCTGCACTATTTTATAGCAGTTGGGATCAAGTACAGGTACTGCTTTATTATTACAGAGAAAAGGGAATCATTTAACCATGAAATAAACCCAATAGGGCTGTTCTGCCCCAATAAGGGGTAATTATATCTTAGTTGGGATCAAGTACAGGTACTGTTTTATTATTACAGAGAAAAGGGAATCATTTAACCATTAAATAAACCCAATAGGGCTGTTCTGCCCCCAATAAGGGGTAATTATATCTTAGTTGGGATCAAGTACAGGTACTGTTTTATTATTACAGAGAAAAGGGAATCATTTAACCATTAAATAAACCCAATAGGGCTGTTCTGCCCCCAATAAGGGGTAATTATATCTTAGTTGGGATCAAGTACAGGTACTGTTTTATTATTACAGAGAAAAGGGAATCATTTAACCATTAAATAAACCCAATAGGGCTGTTCTGCCCCCAATAAGGGGTAATTATATCTTAGTTGGGATCAAGTACAGGTACTGTTTTATTATTACAGAGAAAAGGGAATCATTTAACCATTAAATAAACCCAATAGGGCTGTTCTGCCCCCAATAAGGAGTAATTATATCTTAGTTGGGATCAAGTACAGGTACTGTTTTATTATTACAGAGAAAAGGGAATCATTTAACCATTAAATAAACCCAATAGGGCTGTTCTGCCCCCCAATAAGGGGTAATTATATCTTAGTTGGGATCAAGTACAGGTAATGTTTTATTATTACAGAGAAAAGGGAATCATTTAACCATGAAATAAACCCAATAGGGCTGTTCTGCCCCCAATAAGGGGTAATTATATCTTAGTTGGGATCAAGTACAGGTACTGTTTTATTATTACAGAGAAAAGGGAATCATTTAACCATTAAATAAACCCAATAGGGCTGTTCTGCCCCCAATAAGGGGTAATTATATCTTAGTTGGGATCAAGTACAGGTACTGTTTTATTATTACAGAGAAAAGGGAATCATTTAACCATGAAATAAACCCAATAGGGCTGTTCTGCCCCAATAAGGGGTAATTATATCTTAGTTGGGATCAAGTACAGGTACTGTTTTATTATTACAGAGAAAAGGGAATCATTTAACCATGAAATAAACCCAATAGGGCTGTTCTGCCCCCAATAAGGGGTAATTATATCTTAGTTGGGATCAAGTACAGGTACTGTTTTATTATTATAACTATATGTCTATTATATTATGGAGAAGACAATGTTTTCCTGTGCGCATTAAATTTCCATTCACTTAAAGAACAATGCATTGATGCTCTCGTAGGCTAAAATGGCATTACTTTTCTGCATTGCACTTAAATTTCTGTCTCTGCCCAACTTCTCATGGTTCCTTACTTCTTGCCAGAGTATCCTCATCTTTACTCTTCCTCTCATCTTCCCTCCTCTTCTCATAGTATTTGCAGCAGTCCAGGAAAGCGTCCACACATTCCTTCCCATCCAAGATGTAGCGGGTACGTCGCTCACAGCTGTGGCCCATCAGGTTCTCCTGCATCCCATCCAGGCAGCACTGTTTCACCTTGTCCTTGTATTCTGAAGCTAAAAGATACAGGAAGTGATGTCACTTTCGGTTTAGTATTCGGCCGAATCGTTCACAAAGGATTGGGGATTTGGCCTAAAATAGTGGATTTGTTGCATCCCTACTGCCCACACGGACCGAAAAATGGGAACTTCCTGCCCGAAATCTGACAACTCCGGGGGTACCTGACCCGACGCAGGACTCTAGTGTGAGGCTTGAAAGAAGTCGTTTATACGAGAAGGTCTTCTTATGTGGTGTTTGAATCTAACTCATGTCCAGGGCTGGAACTAGGGGTAAGTAGAACAGGCACCAGCCTACGGCACGACAATGGGGTAGGGTTGCCCCCTGTCCGGTTTTGACCCGGACAACTCGCTTTTCGAAAGGGCTGTCTGGGTCAAAACCTCCTGCCTGCCTGGTTTTCAAAATTAGGAAAACAAGGCAGGACTAACTGAGATTGATGCGGGGATCGGCCAATCGCCAAGTCATAGCCCAACCCAGTGATGTTACGGCCCCTGCTGATATTATGCCCTGCCTCTTCCCCACCCCTGTGATATCACTGCCCACCCCCTGCCTGGCAACAATCGTGGCCAGAGGTGGCAACCCTAGATGGGGGGGCGCCTGGCAGGTACCTCTCCTGCCTAGCCCTAGTCTGTGCTCCCTTGTCATTGCCCCCGCTGCTTGTCATTGCATGGCAGGGCAATGAGCCCCCACCCATGGTGGAGCAGGGCCAAGTTGCCCCCCCTCCCATTCATGCTCCACCATAACTTACCTTTGCCAGCTTTAATTTCGATGATCGCCGCAGTTGACCGCCGTTTGCGCTTCCCGGGAACTTTACAATAAGGTTCTGTGGATAGAGAATTGTCATTCACATACATCAGTTGACCAAACATTTCAGATTCATAATCAGATCCAACACCACAAATGTCCCACCCTTATTGGATGGTTTGATTGTAATGAAACTCCCCTGCACTGATATTGAAATGTCTTGGGTCGAAAAGTCCGACTATGGATCATCCCTAGGACAGGGTTGCCACCTTTCCAAGGTTCCGATGACATTGCAAGGGCGGGGTGGGTACGTAATAGGGTGAGGCGATTGGTGAATCAACACGTCAATCTCAGAGAGTCCTGCCCAGTTTTCCTTATTTGGAAAACTAGGCAGGCAGTTTTAACCTGGACAGCCCTTCTGAAACCCGGACAGGTTGCAATAAGTTTTATGGCTCCTGAATAAATACCAACATCCACTACACATAAATCCAGCCTATCCACCGGGCAAACGTTTAAAAGATTATATAATATTTGTTGCCCTTGCACAGACTTATTGCGTTTCTGCTACCATCTTATTCTTCAGTTTACTAAGCTGATCGCCATCCACAGCCGCTTCTGGCTCAGCGTCTTACGGATATAGTCAATGTTTAAGGTTATTAAGTCCATAGAACATTTGCTTAATATCCCGGCAAAGGTGGCAACCCTAACAGAGCCCTTTGATACTCACTAATTCTTTGAATAGTAGTAATAGCAAAAGAGGTGTGTAGAGTAAGTCCAGCATCATAAAATACCCCTGGGCTGTCAACGCCGCTTCCTGGAGTACAACCAATGTCTGACTTCTCCACTGAATCCCATATCTGGATAATGGGTTACATAAACAGAACAATTCAAAGGGGCTTGTTTCATGTATTATAAGGGATAATGTACCCCCTACTGTAAATGATAAGGATATTAGCAGTCACTGAGGGGTTCTGTGCCCATATAAAGGCACAAGGCTGCAGGCTGAGTTATACAGGGAACTCTGAGTATCACTCATGTATTATAAGGGATAATGTACCCCCTACTGTAAATGATAAGGATATTAGCAGTCACTGAGGGGTTCTGTGCCCATATAAAGGCACAAGGCTGCAGGCTGAGTTATACAGGGAACTCTGAGTATCACTCATGTATTATAAGGGATAATGTACCCCCTACTGTAAATGATAAGGATATTAGCAGTCACTGAGGGGTTCTGTGCCCATATAAAGGCACAAGGCTGCAGGCTGAGTTATACAGGGAACTCTGAGTATCACTCATGTATTATAAGGGATAATGTACCCCCTACTGTAAATGATAAGGATATTAGCAGTCACTGAGGGGTTCTGTGCCCATATAAAGGCACAAGGCTGCAGGCTGAGTTATACAGGGAACTCTGAGTATCACTCATGTATTATAAGGGATAATGTACCCCCTACTGTAAATGATAAGGATATTAGCAGTCACTGAGGGGTTCTGTGCCCCCCATATAAAGGCACAAGGTTGTTGGTATTCAGATAAGAAACAAAAGGATGGACAGATAGATTCCCCCAACTTTAATATCTGCCATAAAATCTATCATGTGACTGACTCAAACTTGTATAATATAATAAGTAATGTAGCCCCTGTTATAAGACATGAGGATATGAGAAGTCAGCTTGGAGTTCCATGACCTGTATGTAAGTGCTGGGGCTTCAGCCTTGGGCCTGTACATGGATTTGCAACTCCTTGATGACTTATAATATGCTTATATTTATATATATATATATTCTCTCTCACCTTACTCTGAGTGAGTTTAAACTTCTTATTCAGCACAAAGACCCCTTTATCCACAATCACGAGTCCCACGTTGGCCTTGTGGTCGGCTCTGAGCTTTAGCTGCACGGTTGCCGGCAGTTTTTGGACTGCGTTGTCCTTGTCCTTTAATCCGGTTACCTCCAGCTGTGCAAGAACCATCAATAACATGTCAGTGAAAAATACATTGATTGGTTTCTATCAGTCTTACCCACATCCTTTACAACCATTGAGTCCTATAGAGGCTTGGAATAGTAGAGGAATAGTATAGTCAGTGACTGCCTTGTCCTTGGCACATTTTCAAGGAGAAGTTAATCCTCTCATTGTTTTCTGTTTCACCCAGTTTCAAGGAGAAGTTAATCCCCTCATTGTTTTCTGTTTCACCCAGTTTCAAGGAGAAATTAATCCCCTCATTGTTTTCTGTTTCACCCAGTTTCAGGGAGAAATGAATCCCCTCATTGTTTTCTGTTTCACCCAGTTTCAAGGAGAAATGAATCCCCTCATTGTTTTCTGTTTCCCCCAGTTTCAAGGAGAAATGAATCCCCTCATTGGTTTCTGTTTCACCCAGTTTCAAGGAGAAATGAATCCCCTCATTGTTTTCTGTTTCACCCAGTTTCAAGGAGAAATGAATCCCCTCATTGTTTTCTGTTTCACCCAGTTTCAAGGAGAAATGAATCCCCTCATTGTTTTCTGTTTCACCCAGTTTCAAGGAGAAATGAATCCCCTCATTGTTTTCTGTTTCACCCAGTTTCAAGGAGAAATGAATCCCCTCATTGGTTTCTGTTTCACCCAGTTTCAGGGAGAAATGAATCCCCTCATTGTTTTCTGTTTCACCCAGTTTCAAGGAGAAGTTAATCCCCTCATTGTTTTCTGTTTCACCCAGTTTCAAGGAGAAATTAATCCCCTCATTGTTTTCTGTTTCACCCAGTTTCAAGGAGAAATTAATTCCCTCATTGTTTTCTGTTTCACCCAGTTTCAAGGAGAAATTAATCCCCTCATTGTTTTCTGTTTCACCCAGTTTCAGGGAGAAATTAATCCCCTCATTGTTTTCTGTTTCACCCAGTTTCAAGGAGAAATTAATCCCCTCATTGTTTTCTGTTTCACCCAGTTTCAAGGAGAAATGAATCCCCTCATTGTTTTCTGTTTCACCCAGTTTCAAGGAGAAATGAATCCCCTCATTGTTTTCTGTTTCACCCAGTTTCAAGGAGAAATGAATCCCCTCATTGGTTTCTGTTTCACCCAGTTTCAGGGAGAAATGAATCCCCTCATTGTTTTCTGTTTCACCCAGTTTCAAGGAGAAGTTAATCCCCTCATTGTTTTCTGTTTCACCCAGTTTCAAGGAGAAATTAATCCCCTCATTGTTTTCTGTTTCACCCAGTTTCAAGGAGAAGTTAATCCCCTCATTGTTTTCTGTTTCACCCAGTTTCAAGGAGAAATGAATCCCCTCATTGGTTTCTGTTTCACCCAGTTTCAAGGAGAAATTAATCCCCTCATTGTTTTCTGTTTCACCCAGTTTCAAGGAGAAATGAATCCCCTCATTGTTTTCTGTTTCACCCAGTTTCAGGGAGAAATTAATCCCCTCATTGTTTTCTGTTTCACCCAGTTTCAAGGAGAAATTAATCCCCTCATTGTTTTCTGTTTCACCCAGTTTCAAGGAGAAATTAATCCCCTCATTGGTTTCTGTTTCACCCAGTTTCAAGGGGAAGTTAATCCCCTCATTGGTTTCTGTTTCACCCAGTTTCAATGAGAAATGAATCCCCTCATTGTTTTGTTTCACCCAGTTTCAAGGGGAAGTTAATCACATCATTGTTTTCTATTTCATACATTTTCAAGGAGAAGCTAATCCCCTCACAGAAATTAAACCCCTAATTGTTTTTCTGTTTCACCCAGTTTTAAGGGGAAATTAATCCCCCTCACTGTTTTTTTTCACCCAGTTTCAAAGGAAAGTTAACCCCTCATTGTTTTCTATTTCACATATTTTCAAGGGGAAATTAATCCCATTATTGTTTTATATTTCACACATTTTCAAAGGGAAGTTAATCCCATCATTGTTTTCTGTTTCACCCAGTTTTAAGGAGAAGTTAACCCCCTCACTGTTTTCGTTTCACCCAGTTTCAAGGAGAAGTTAATACCCTCCTTGGTTTCTGTTTTGCCCAGTTTTAAGGGGAAGTTAATCCCTTCATTGTTTTGTTTCACTCAGTTTCAAGGGGAAGTTAACCCCCTCATGGCTTCCTATTTCACACAGTTTCAAGGGGAAGTTAATCCCATCACTGTTTTCTATTTCACTCAGTTTCAAGGGGAAGTTAATCCCATCACTGTTTTCTATTTCACTCAGTTTCAAGGGGAAGTTAATCCCATCACTGTTTTCTATTTCACCCAGTTTCAAGTAAAACTTAGAATGAGCGCCAATGCTCCTAAAATGGCTCTTGGGAAAAATAAAGAGGACTCATGGAAACAAACATCCCTTTAAACTCAAAGTTTTAACGATACTTTCGGCTTGAAAAAGTCGTGATTTTCAAATGCAAACTCAACATTTTCGAGCCAACGATTCCAGCATTATCGTAACATTTTATAAATGCAACAATGGTTGCGTTTCATTTGGATTTATACCATGTCGAGTTTATACGACTTCCAAGGCCAGAAAAAAAACAAAAATGTTTGAATTCTAAGCAAAATGTTGATGTTGTGAGTACAAAATCTTTTTGAATTGGGAAAGCCCAGTGGGTGCTTATATTTCACCTATTCTTGACCAATCATGGTAGTGTTTCACCAAAACCTCACCAATACACCAGAGTTCTAGAGGATTGTCTCTGATCTATGAAGACTTCCATGGATGGCTACGTTTAGCTAACAAAGACTCCAACTTACCCCACAAACAGGTCCTGCCCCCCTCTAGCTTCTTGGGATAGGGAGGTTGTGACAAAGACATTGGCAATGTAAGTTGCTACGCAAGGGCCCATACTCTTCTCTGACCGACTGGCTCATTGGCCAAATGCTCCTATACCGTACGAGTCATACATGGTATGGCAACCATTCCGGTAACCCAACTCACCGTGCCCATGCAGCTATCTACCACATCCACCCAGACAGAGTCAGACACAATATCACGTCCTTTGGCTGTTGTCACCATGTAATAGGCCACAATACGGAAAGATGGTAGGTAGTCCTCAGTGATAAGCAGAGACATGGCGACCACGGGCTGATCAGATAACCGTGCCTGCCTGTCCACCTTTATGATCTGCCCCCTGCTCAGGACCTGGAAGAGAAATCATATACATATAATGTTAATAATGTTACCTTTGCTCAGATATAAAGGTGCATTTCCTAACTCTGGTTCACTGTATCTTGGCCTATACAAGGGTCAGAATAATCATTGACTATCATTGACTGATTAGAATCAGTTACCCCCCAACCAGTAATAGAATAATAGCTGGCAGGCACATATCAAGGAACAAAAAGTTGTCAGGAAGCAGCGTTGTAAATTAAGAACGCTCAATGTTTATTTATCCATACATAAAAAGCAAAAAATGGGTAGCCTGATGCGTTTCGTACCAAAAGGGTATTTAATCATAGGCTGAATAACAGTTTACAGATGCACAATATTTAAAGATCAAGTAGCCAACCAGATTAACCATAAGTTGGCCAATCACAAAGCTGAATCAATTAACATGTACTTTGTAATTAGGTTAAAAGAGCTAGGGATGTAGGATACATGTATATAGGAGTGGTATCCCCCATTAGGCATATCTATTAATAAATGGTATCCGCCATTAGGAACAACCATTGGCTGGGAGAATGATGAGTCAGTAGTCTAGAGATTAGATAGCAGCGATGAGCGAATCTGTCCCGCTTTGCGTTGGCAAAAAATGCAAAAAAGGTGAAAAATTTGCGAAACGCGTCTGCTACATGTCATTTTTTGCATGACCACGCCCTTTTTTACATGGCCACACCCTTTTTTGACGCGGCTGTGCCTATTTCGACACGACCACAAAACAATTCGCCAATGGCGAAACACTGAAAGTACACTAAACTTTGATTGGATCAATTCAAATGTTCTTTTATTTGATAGGCTAGTGAGCCTGCAGGATGTCAAATCCCATAGGCTACTGTCAATGACATTTTTGTAAGTGGATTCAGCCAATATTGATATTGCTCATTTTCATTTGATTGGAAAATAAATGGGTCTATGGTGTAGAGAGTGATATTCTGAGACAATTTGCAATTGGTCTTCATTTTTCATTATTTTCAGCAGTTATTTGGTTGCTAGGGTCCAAGTTACCTTAGCAACCAGGGAGATGTTTGGATGAGAATAGGAGAAGATCTGAATAGAAAATAAAGTTACAAAACAATAACAATGAAACTGTGGCCTCATAAAGCAATTGTTTTTTGGCTGCCGGGGTCAGTGACCCCCATTTAAAAAGTTGGAAGAAGAAGGCAAATAATTCAAAAACTATAACAAATAAATAATGGAGACCAATTGAAAAGTTGCTTAGAATAGGCCATTCTATAACATACTAAAAGCTAGGTACTTCATGATTGGAATGCTGTTGTTATATTGGCCTGAACCTGGCTAAACCTGCCCTGCTCCTTGTCCTACAGAAATACTATAACCGCACCCACAGTGGCTCAGAGAGTTTTACCAAATAGGTGAAATGTTGGATTTGTTCCTGAAAGCGAGGGTCCGAGTTTTTGATGAAAAAATTCACTGAGAGACCTTTTCCGAGCGTTATTTCTGACTCCGCGATGTTGATGTGCAGGTAATTTCCAGTTTCCGAACCGTAGGCCGTAGCGGTCATAGTTGCATTTGCTTGGTGCTGGGGCGGCAACCCTTCCTGCTCTGTTCTTACCTGGTAACAGACAGCAAAAATCACACAACAGTACCCAGGAAATCCTACCCATAATCGCTTTCACTCACAGCGGGCAAGGGGCAACAATTCATCACTTTATTACCCATGATGCACTGCTTTGCATCAGCTTTTGACAGTTATACAGGTATAGGACCCATTACCCCTTTTGTTTCGGATTCCGAATTCTGCCAAAAAAGGGCGAATCTTGGCTGGATCCCCAACCGAATCCTGGACTCTGTGTATCCCTATAAAGAATGCTCGGGACCAAGGGTATTCCGGATAAGGGGTCTTTCTATAATGTGGGTCGCCATACCTTAAGTCTACTAAAAAAAACAATAAAACATTAATTAAACCCAATAGGATTGTTTTGCCTCCAATAAGGATCAGTTAAACCTTAGTTGGTCAGATATTGAAAATCTAAATTATGTGATTAAAATGGAGCCTTTCTGTTATTCTGAGTTTCTGGATAACGGATCCTGTACCTGTACAATCTGATCACAGAATTAGGCCAACAAATCAAACCTTTCTCTTTTTTCCATGGCAGTAATACTGCCATGGAGTAATACTTGAAGTAGTTGACTTTAATGTGAAAAATGGTAGATCCCAGTGTGATACGTAACAGTAGATCCCCTCATAATAACAGTCTGGTAATTATTTATATTTTATAGTGTTTTATTTAACCAAGATCTATTTGATACTCACAGTTACGTGCAGTTCATTTGTGTCCGGAGGTGTATTCATGGGCAGCCTAGTGGTTCCATCAGTCTGAGTAACCCCAGAAATACCTCCTGGCTGGACCACAACAGGGATGCCTTTAGCTGGAGAACCATCGGGATTGGTTACAAACACCTGAAAGAAAAATAAGTACATACCTTATATAAAGAGAATTATCATATATATGAGAAATATGAAGAGTTCAGTTGCCTTTAGAAGTACCCCATTGACTTCCCAGAGGAAGGCTTGGGGGATAAGAAAGGGTTTGTGAACCAGACAGGTGAATATTCTTAACATAGACACCCATAGCAAGCCAAAGGTAGGACTACCTTGTAGTATTATGGTTGAATTATCTCTATATCTACTGAATTATCTCTATATCTATCTAGTATAAATAAATCTAAAGCAACTGGACTTGTTAAGTAATCATCGAAGACGTTTCACTACTCATCCGAGCAGCTTCTTCAGTTCAACTGACTGGTATGGGAAGTCCTCAGCATATATACTCTTCCACTAATCCAAGCTAATAAGCTGCTCGGATGAGTAGTGAAACGTCTTCAATGATTACTTAACAAGTCTAGTTGCTTTTGATTTATTTATACTAGATATACCATGACCTGGATGAATGAAAATCTTCATAGTCATATCACTATATCTACTGAGGATTGGATAAAGAATAAGCACACAAAATTGATTCCAGAGTGTTTTTCTTACATTATCAGGTCAATCAGTAACATGGTAACAGTGGTAAGGCCTGGTTAGATAGATATATTTCTATGTTAAGTGTTTATTGACATTATTAGCTGATTATTTTATTTTATTTTTTTCTTAAGACTGTAGTTTTAGCTTCAGTATATCATCAATACTATAGAAATTAAATTTGCCACCCAATATTTTGGATATACACCTATTTGGCCCCTTGGCTAAATATTCTTCAGTCCGGCACACACTTGGCAATAATGGAATTGAAATGGATTGGCAATAGGGTGTGCAGAGCTGTGCAGTAGAACTGTTGACCCATTTTAATTGGGGTATTTAATGGCTTTCTGTTTTGGCCAATAAGCAAAAAGAATTCTGGGAATGAATTCCAGACAAGCTCCAAACAAATCCCATTTAAATGAGACCACACGGTGACTCTACATAAGCTGATCAGAAAACCCTGCGCTACGTTGATGAGCCTCAAGAAAGGCGAAACTGGTCTGTAGTTGGGAATCTGATCAGCTATTATCCTGGCTTCTGCTTTAAACCCAGTGGGTGAGCTGTAGCCTATAGCAGGGGTCCCCAACCTTTCTTACTCGGGAGCCACAGTCAAATGTGAAAAGACTTGAAGAGCAACACAAGCACCATAAAAGTTCATGGAGGAGCCAAATAAGGGCTGTGATTGGCTATTAGGGGCCTCTATGCACCCTATCAGTTTATTTGGTAGGAAATCTTGTTTTTATTCAACCAAAACTTGCCCCCAAGTCAGGAATTCAAAAATAACTCCCTGGTTTGGGAGCACTGGGAGCAACAGCCAAGGGGTTGAGGAGCAACATGTTGCCCCTGAGTCACTGGTTGGGGATCACTGGCCTATGGGGTCTTTTTGGAGCTTGTTTGGAATTCAGGCAGTCTCCTCAACCCTAATGATTTGTTTGTTTTGGCCAATAACCTCAAGTACAGTCAATCACCTTGACCACCATGTAGATTTACACATTTATTTTTAATTATTACACATACAGTGTTGTTACCATATTTCATGAAACAACCTTCCTTGTGTCACCAACTTGGTATACAGGAAAACAAGTATAGACAGGCTATTACCATCACATCGAAAGACAATCCAGGCTTGAAATATTGAGGGGTTTTGGTGAAGAAGACTTTGTAAGGTGATGTGACAATATAGATTTCCTCCAACTGAGCTTCTACCATGTCGGTGCCTGGAAGAGACAGACATTTTGGACTGAAGATCGGAGGAACATAATCCACAGTGATGCAGACTTCAAAATATCTAAAATCATAAATCAGTATGAAAGAGGTACCTCCTGGCCTATGCTCTTACAGCCACCCCTTTGAACGCTCTTGAAAACTAAATGTATCTTAACCTGATGTGTCTCTTTTTTAAAGAACCCCAAGAAAAACTGAAGGGCCAGAGGTTGGGCAAGACTGATATTAAGTGCAACTGTTCCCATCTTGACTATACCTCACTATGAAAGCAACATTACATTAACAGTATATAGTAACATAGTAAGTTGGGTTGAAAAAAGACACACGTCCATCACGTTCAACCATAATGCCTATATATAACCTGCCTAACTGCTAGTTGATCCAGAGGAAGGCAAAGTTATAGACCAGGGATCCCCAACCTTTTTCACTCTGGAGCCACACTCAGATGGAAGTGTTGGGGAGCCATCCTTAGGGATGCAAAATAAGAGCTGTGATTGGCTATTTGGTTGTCCCATGGGGAATGGCTAGCCTCCAGGAGGCTTTTCCTGGAGTAAAACTGTGTTTACTGTATATGTTTCCAAAAGAGATTTAAAAATGGGCGCCTACTTTGAGGCTGCCAGGAGCAACAAAGGGGTTGGTGAGTTGGGGATCACAGGTATAGATCTCCATGCGTGATACATTATTTTATGATACAATCTGTGATTTGGGGTGCTAAACCTATTACAACACAATACATAAATACAGCTTCCATGATATTTATGGGCCATGCATTGTCCACAGCCCATTTCAGTGGGAAAAGGATGCAGATGGGTGACTTACGCCAGGGATCCTCAAACTTTTCAAGCAAGGGGCCAGTTCATGGTACTTCAGACTGTTGGGGGGCCGAACTATAGTCCCCCACCCTGCTCTTGCTCCAGCTCCCCCCTCCCACTCCTCATTGCATCCTCTCTCTTCCAGCTCCCCCCACATCATCCTCCCTCCCTCTTCCAGCTCCCCACTCTCCGCTGAGTCCGCTCTCTTCCAGCAATCCTCCCACCACTCACTCCCACTCCGTCCGTCCTCCCTCTCCCAGCTCCCCCATCCCGCTCCCCGCTGAGTCCTCTCTCTCCGCAGCCAGGGGTGAGGATGCAGCGGGGCCGGGTAAATTACCCAAGGTGGCCGTAGCGGGCCGTAGTTTGACGATCCCTGACATACGCCCTTAAGTTTGCATGTCATGGGACACAGGATTTTAATTGACATCACAAGGCCATGATCTGCTGTCTTTTATTTTCATGTCAAAGGTAGGACTTTTGTGGTGCAGTGACTTTTGTCTGTACTGACTGATCTGAAAGGCCCAAGTTCTCACCTGTTGCAGTGACTACGGAAACCGTCAAATATAACTTGTATTGCAACATCTCCTCGGTGGTGTTAAGAGTCTTCCGAATGTGTTCCCCTTCAAGCTCCACACGACCTTCACCTTCATTAATCTAAATGATTAAATTAGATAAAATAGAAATTAAAGAACAGTATATATATATATATATATATATATATATATCATAGCTAGCCCTATGTATCAATATAGATCCCTGAGATGCAGGACATAATAATGTTATTATGAGGCTAAAGACTCAGAACCCCATTTGAGTTAGATAGATGGAGGAGGGCTCTAATGGATAGATGGAGGAGGTCTCTAATAGATAGATGGAGGAGGTCTCTAATAGATAGATGGAGGAGGGCTCTAATAGATAGATGGAGGAGGGCTCTAATAGATAGATGGAGGAGAGCTCTAATAGATGGATGGAGGAGGTCTCTTACAGATAGATGGAGGAGGGCTCTAATAGATAGATGGAGGAGGTTTCTAATAGATAGATGGAGGAGGGCTCTAATGGATAGATGGAGGAGGGCTCTAATAGATAGATAGAGGAGGGCTCTAATAGATAGATGGAGGAGGGCTCTAATAGATAGATGGAGGAGGGCTCTAATAGATAGATGGAGGAGGGCTCTAATAGATAGATGGAGAAGGACTCTAATAGATAATTGGAGAAGGGCTCTAATGGATAGATGGAGGAGGGCTCTAATGGATAGATGGAGGAGGTTTCTAAAAGATAGATGGAGGAGGGCTCTAATGGATAGATGGAGGAGGGCTCTAATAGATAGATGGAGAAGGGCTCTAATAGATAGATGGAGGAGGGCTCTAATAGATAGATGGAGGAGGGCTCTAATAGATAGATGGAGGAGGGCTCTAATGGATAGATGGAGGAGGGCTCTAATGGATAGATGGAGGAGGGCTCTAATAGATAGATGGAGAAGGGCTCTAATAGATAGATGGAGAAGGGCTCTAATAGATGGATGGAGGAGGGCTCTAATAGATAGATGGAGGAGGGCTCTAATAGATAGATGGAGGAGGGCACTAATAGATAGATGGAGGAGGGCTCTAATAGATAGATGGAGGAGGACTCTAATAGATGGATGGAGGAGGGCTCTAATAGATAGATGGAGGAGGACTCTAATAGATGGATGGAGGAGGGCTCTAATAGATAGATGGAGGAGGGCTCTAAAAGATAGATGGAGGAGGGCACTAATAGATAGATGGAGGAGGGCACTAATAGATAGATGGAGGAGGGCTCTAATAGATAGATGGAGGAGGGCTCTAATAGATAGATGGAGGAGGGCACTAATAGATAGATGGAGGAGGGCACTAATAGATAGATGGAGGAGGGCTCTAATAGATAGATGGAGGAGGGCTCTAATAGATAGATGGAGGAGGGCTCTAATAGATGGATGGAGGAGGGCTCTAATAGATAGATGGAGGAGGGCTCTAAAAGATAGATGGAGGAGGGCACTAATAGATAGATGGAGGAGGGCACTAATAGATAGATGGAGGGCTCTAATAGATAGATGGATGAGGGCTCTAATAGATAGATGGAGGAGGGCACTAATAGATAGATGGAGGAGGGCACTAATAAATAGATGGAGGAGGGCTCTAATAGATGGATAGAGGAGGGCTCTAATAGATGGATGGAGGAGGGCTCTAATAGATGGATGGAGGAGGTCTCTTACAGATAGATGGAGGAGGGCTCTAATAGATGGATGGAGGAGGGCGCTAATGGATAGAAGTAGGAGGGCTCTAATAGATAGACGGAGGAGAGCTCTAATAGATGGATGGAGGAGGGCTCTAATAGATAGATGGAGGAGGGCATTAATGGATAGAAGTAGGAGGGCTCTAATAGATAGATGGAGGAGGGCTCTAATAGATAGATGGAGGAGGGCTCTAATAGATAGATGGAGGAGGGCGCTAATAGATGGATGGAGGAGGTCACTAATGGATAGATGGAGGAGGGCTCTAATAGATAGATGGAGGAGGGCTCTAATAGATAGATGGAAGAGGGCTCTAATAGATAGATGGAGGAGGGCACTAATGGATAGAAGTAGGAGGGCTCTAATAGATAGATGGAGGAGGGCTCTAATAGATAGATGGAGGAGGGCTCTAATAGATAGATGGAGGAGGGCTCTAATAGATAGATGGAGGAGGGCTCTAATAGATAGATGGAGGAGGGCACTAATGGATGGAAGTAGGAGGGCTCTAATAGATAGATGGAGGAGGGCACTAATAGATAGATGGAGGAAGGCACTAATAGATAGATGGAGGAGGGCTCTAATAGATAGATGGAGGAGGGCTCTAATAGATAGACGGAGGAGGGCACTAATAGATAGATGGAGGAGGGCTCTAATAGATAGATGGAGGAGGACGCTAATAGATGGATGGAGGAGGTCACTAATGGATAGATGGAGAAGGGCTCTAATAGATAGATGGAGGAGGGCTCTAAAAGATAGATGGAGGAGGGCTCTAATCTGCCACTAGTAAGCGCCTGTTTTCATTGGTACTGGCACTTTTTGGAGGAGCAAGTATGGATGAAGAGGAACATTTGACTCAAAAGACAGAGATAGAGAGAGTAACAAACATTTCTGTGCTACCTGTACTCTCGCTAGAGACTCTGGAATTCCTGTCTTCCTGCCGTCCTTCTGTACCCCAAAGAGCACGAACGCGTGTCCTTCCACAGGCCTCCCAAACAGGTAGCTGGGCACATAGAGCTGATATTAGCCCCCGGGGTGTCACTGACCCCTATACCCCCCACTCACCCTGCACAGATACTCACTGAGTGTCACTGACCCCTATACCCCCACTCACCCTGCACAGATACTCACTGAGTGTCACTGATCCCTATACCCCCCACTCACCCTGCACAGATACTCACTGAGTGTCACTGACCCCTATACCCCCCACTCACCCTGCACAGATACTCACTGAGTGTCACTGATCCCTATACCCCCCACTCACCCTGCACAGATACTCACTGAGTGCCACTGATCCCTATACCCCCCACTCACCCTGCACAGATACTCACTGAGTGTCACTGATCCCTATACCCCCCACTCACCCTGCACAGATACTCACTGAGTGTCACTGATCCCTATACACCCCACCCACCCTGCACAGATACTCACTGAGTGTCACTGATCCCTATACCCCCCACTCACCCTGCACAGATACTCACTGAGTGTCACTGACCCCTATACCCCCCACTCACCCTGCACAGATACTCACTGAGTGTCACTGATCCCTATACCCCCACTCACCCTGCACAGATACTCACTGAGTGTCACTGATCCCTATACCCCCCACTCACCCTGCACAGATACTCACTGAGTGTCACTGATCCCTATACCCCCCACTCACCCTGCACAGATACTCACTGAGTGTCACTGATCTCTATACCCCCCACTCACCCTGCACAGATACTCACTGAGTGTCACTGATCCCTATACCCCCACTCACCCTGCACAGATACTCACTGAGTGTCACTGACCCCTATACCCCGACTCACCCTGCACAGATACTCACTGAGTGTCACTGACCCCTATACCCCCCACTCACCCTGCACAGATACTCATTGAGTGTCACTGATCCCTATACCCCCCACTCACCCTGCACAGATACTCACTGAGTGTCACTGACCCCTATAGCAGAGAAACAAATCTATTTACAAGTACTCACTGTGCCTCAATATTCACTGAAAATGTCTTAGCATCAGTATAAAAGAAACTACTTTCTGGTTTCAGAATTATTTCTATTGTAGGCAGCACTGCAAAAAAGAAAAGGATGTTCGGGGTCTGTTATCGGGAACCTGTTATCCAGAAATCTCCAAATTACAGAACGCCCATCTCCCATAGACTCTATTTAAAACAAATAATTCAAATTTATAAAACAAACCGTTTTTCTACTAGCACTATTTAAAAGGTCTATGTAAATACAGCCATAAGCACATAACAAACGCTGCACATGATTTCTTGTCTCCTTTTGTGTATACATGTTCATCTGTGTCAGACTTCCTGTTCTCTGAAAAATCCTTCAGGGCACAACACGAGTCTGTTCAGTTTGATCCTCTCTCCCTCTCCCTTCTCCTATCTCAACTCTCTCCCCCTCCCTTCTCCTATCTCAACTCTCTCCCCCTCCCTTTTCCTATCTCAACTCTCTCCCCCTCCCTTTTCCTATCTCAACTCTCTCCTCCTCCCTTCTCCTATCTCAACTCTCTCCTCCTCCCTTCTCCTATCTCAACTTTCTCCCCCTCCCAACTGTGCTGTGAAATCTGAGTTACCAGCAGCTAGAGCTGCAGAATGGAAGCTATTGAGACCAAGCTAAAATGGAAGCTGCTATCTTAATTAAACAGACGGAACTCTAGGGCTGTTTAGTCAGGTATGGTAAAGCTTTCTGCAGAATAAATATAGCATTCTAGTTGGCACTAATGTGACTAATTTATGAACAATAAAATGCCAAAATGCCTTTCCTTCTCCTTTATAATGATCCAAACTGCAGGAAGATCCCTTATCTGGAAAACCCAAAGTCCTGAGCATTCTGGATAACAGGTCCCATATAATATATAAAAAAGAAAGAAAGGCACTTAACATGGAAGTGGTTGCCTATTGCCGTTACAGATGGTTTTAGAGAATCCACCATGAATTCAGGGGGAGAATTAAGCAGCTGTTTATAAACACTGGTTAACGGCCTATACTTGCTAAAAGACCGATGTGTGACCTCCTCTATCCCTAAATATTTTCTAGATGACATGAGAACAGCAAGGGCTGATGAAGGTAATGTTTCTGGTTGGAGACACCACCATATAAATAAATCACTTTATAACTCACTGTTTTGGGGTTGCCTTCTCTTTATAGTATGTGTTGATATGGCAGAGGAACATCTACTTACCGTATTCCTTCACCTCAAAATTGGTGGTGTAATTCTGCTGAGGGGTGTCTTCATACTTTGCTGAGATGGTCCATACCCCGAGGCTGCCAAATGGATAGAGCAGTTTCTCAGAAGGAGCTATGTATATGGATAATATTGCCAGTCACTTCTGGCCTCCTAAATGTGCTCAACGTTTCCATTTGGCACTTTTTGAAATTACATGCGGATATGCCAGTGCTTCTGCTGTCTAGATGTCTAGCAATTATACCCACCATGCTCTGATAGTATTACTAATCCTAAACATAGAGACCACAAGGTGACCAATTCTTGGAGTTTTTGACCATGACCAAGCAGTGGTGGCTTCTGGCCTATATGAACAGGACTCAATGGGTGGCAAAACAACTGTCGTGGTAAGGAATTTTCATAAACATCGGTTGCAAAGCTTGAATGTCCTTGCACTTCTGTTTATACTATTCATAGGGATTTTATACTGTACATCCCCATTATGGTGCAATTGTGAGAGGGTGGGAGTCCCAGGAAAATACAATAAAGTCTGTATGGACTGGCATTGATTTAGTACATTGCCTTCTTGGGACTCAAGGTTGAGCCCACTTTTGTGTTATTCGGTGCATCCCTACTTCTAACCGAATCCAAAATGGTGACCCCCTGTTGCCCTGCTTCAAAGGCCTAAATAATTACTTTCTATCTGTCAATGTATGTATTTATTTTATATCTTAGTGATTCACTCACCTCACAAGTTCAGGCAGATCATGTGTCTCAGACAAGATCCCCGATTTACTGGCAGGGTGGATGGACTCTCTCATCACAACAATGCCGTCTGGGTTCTACAGAGACAAGGCCTTTCTTAAATTCAGAGTGATAGCTAAACACACAGAGGGACATAAGATCTAGTTTTTCACAATACTCACATATGGCATATATGCCACTCGCAGAAAAATAATATATTATGAAAACGATTGTAAGATCTATTGGAACCCTTAATAAAATAAACACAGGACTACACAAGGTTTCTAGAAAAGGAGACTCTAATAATATATCTGTTAGGGGTTCTGCTTGTGCTCTCCAATTATGTCCCTCAAGTTTTTTTGCTATCCCTAAAGCAATACTGCTATGGAAAAACATTTTTTTATTTTTAAATTCAACATATTCTTAGTTTCTCAGGTGCCCTCAGCCATGTCACTTGTGCTCTGATACACTTCATTCACTCTTTAATGCTGGATATCACCCCCTCCTTCCCCCCCCCTCCCAGCAGCTGATCAGCAGAACAATGGGAAGGAAGTAAAATAACAGCTCCTTGACACCTGTGTTGCTAAAAATGCTCCCATGCCCCACCTAGTGGTAGATATCAAAATAGCACTCAATAGTAAAAATCCAAGTCTGGCACAGCCAAGTCACGACTCCTCTGGTTACATTGAGTAGAAGAAACAATAGCTTATCTGAAAGCAGTTCCATTGTTTAGTGCTGGCTGCCTATGCACAAATATTACAACTAAAATTTGTAGGTTTAAGAATAAAACTTTCAATGGCAGAGTGAATTATTTGCTATGTAAACAGTGTAATATAGAAATAAAACAGAATCCCATTAAGCTCCTGTCAGTCTATAATTATTATATATATAATAAATAACCTGTGTACTCAGTTGCATCCCTAACATAGTCATTCTCAACCCCATCCAAACCCATCTCTGTACTCATCATAAGTACAATTCTTACACATTCTTCTGTAGAGCAAATGTGGAGATAACCCCATACATTATGACTCGGGTCATGGTGTTTAGGGTTGCCATAGTTAAGTCATAAACAATTACAAAAATAAAGAGTCACCCTGATTGCAGTAGTCCAAACTTCTGGATAACCCAGCAATTCCAGCCAGAACCCATTGCATTTAGCACAAACCCAAAGCTAAAAGAAAGACAAGAACAGAAGACCTACCACAAATTCGATGACCATTGGTTTTGCCACTGGATACATCTTGTAGTTCATGGAGAAAACTCGGTACATTACTGTGGGGGAAACAGATGGAGTAAGAAGACAATAATTGAAAGGGCAGGAATGAGGCCAAGAGAGCATCATTTAACATCTTCTCATCTTGTTCCTGGATGTCTCATTGCTAACAGCTCAAGTGTATGTCTATTGATCTGCATTAATATTGTAAATACCACTACAGGGGCTTATCAATATTAAGCCTTTACCTAAGAAGGTATGTCTGAGTAAGCTCTATTGGCCTTTAGGAAAGCCCTTGATTACTGTGTTCATAAGTTGAGTGATGGTAAAATAGGGCAAGGGTTCCTTATACAGTAATGTTCCAGTGCTTCCAATGAACTCACATCAACAGCCTAACGTTTTACTGATTGTCTAGATCAGTGATCCCCAAACAGTGGCTCTAGAGCAACATGTTGCTCCCCAACCCCTTGGATGTTGCTCTCAGGGGCCTCAATACAGGTGCTTATTTCTAAATTCTTTTCTTGAAGGCAAGCTTTAGTTGCGTCAAAACCACGTGTACTGCCAAACAGAGCCTCCTGTAGGCTGCCAGTCCACATAGGGGCTAACAATAGCCAATGACAGCCCATATTTGGCACCCACAGGGACATTCTGCATGCTTGTGTTGCTCTTCAGCTCTTTTTACATTTGAATGTGGTTTATGGGTAAAACAGGTTGGGGACTCCTGGTCTACTCTAGTTGGAAGAGCAGTCACCAGAAAGTCAGAAAATACACCTTTAGGTTGGGCAGCTCTAGTCCATCAGTAGATGTTTCAAAAAGCGGAGAAGTGCATAGTGCGTAGTAACATCCAGTTTTATCTCTACAACAATAACTGGATCAACCCACATTTAGCCCAGAGCGTGGGTAGACAAATTGATCAGATTTGATCACACTGTATGTCCAGCTTAACTGCCATTTACCTTTAGATCCTGGGGTGTAGATAGTCTTGTCTGTCTGAATGAAGATATAGCCGCTGCTGTATTGCAACAGCACAACCTTCTCCAGTGTACATGAACCGGAGCTCACACTGACATACACAAACTGATTGTTTCTTGTCTCTTTGGGGAGTTGGTCAGAGGGAATCTGGAGGAAGACAGGCTATTAATACAATATAGGCACAACTCAGATAGTAAAGGTGCGGAACATCTCCCATATTACACAGGGTACGACACAAACTGCTCTCACCCTACCAAACACAACAGAAACGCAATAACACCTCTCAGAACCCCACATATATTCACTGGCTGCATCATGGGCAGCCATTTTAGGTAGAGCCACGTGTCATTCCATCTCACCTTTACTGTGCCACTTCCAAGAAACCCATTGCTATTATTCAAGGAGACTTTGGCTGATGCAAGACTGAGTTTCTTCTGAGGGAAGTCCTGGATAAGGATGTTGGCATCAAATGCAGAGTTGTGTCCTTGAGCATCTACCACAATGGTCTCTTCTGTCTCTACACGTAGCAAGCTTGGTGTTATCAGAGTGCATCTGTGGGGTAGATATATGGTTTGAGTGCTCTACTACAATATCCCCCAGATGTGTTCCCTTTTGTATTAAAAACCTCTGAGCGAGCAAGTGATGGGTTTGGCCTACAGAAAGGGTAAAGGTATTAGAGCTCATTTATGCCCATTAAACAGTGCGCATAGTAGAACACCTACGGGTCATTATGTGAGAAGCCAATAGTGCAATGAAGAGTGGTAGGATCTCAGCTCTTGTGTTACCCAACAGTACAGGCACCCTAGTCTAAGAGCAAATTTATAAGCATAAATAAAACCATAAGAACCTTGGGAATAAAGTCATTAATACAATTATATACAGTTCTATAAAGCACAAGCATACAGTAATCAGCAAAGTGGCATCTGATACCTACTGTAGCTTTGCTTTACAACACAGTGGGGATCATTTACCAACACTGGGCTAATTTGTCCATGGGCAGTAACCTATGGCAACCAATGAAGTTGTTGCATTCATTGTTCTGCCTGAAAAAGTCAGTCACTCATTGGCCATATAGTTTCTTATTTGCTGTAATTTAAGCCTATGTATTCCCTCCTGAATTAATTCTTATCTACGGGTATTATTAAGGCTTCTGTTATATACAGAAAGCTCTGAATTATGGAATGACCATCTCCCATAGACTCTATGTTAAGAAAATAATTTATTTCATGGTTAAGTTTTTAAAAAAGTATTCCCTTTTACCCTGTTATAATAAAAAAGTACCTTGTACTTGATCCCAACTAAGATATAATTACCCCTTATTGGGGGCAGAACAGCCCTATTGGGTTTATTTCATGGTTAAATGATTCCCTTTTCTCTGTAATAATAAAACAGTACCTGTACTTGATCCCAACTAAGATATAATTAATCCTTATTGGGGGCAGAACAGCCCTATTGGGTTTATTTAATGGTTAAATGATCCCCTTTTCTCTGTAATAATAAAACAGTACCTGTACTTGATCCCAACTAAGATATAATTACCCCTTATTGGGGGCAGAACAGCCCTATTGGGTTTATTTCATGGTTAAATGATTCCCTTTTCTCTGTAACAATAAAACAGTACCTGTACTTGATCCCAACTAAGATATAATTACCCCTTATTGGGGCAGAACAGCCCTATTGGGTTTATTTCATGGTTAAATGATTCCCTTTTCTCTGTAATAATAAAACAGTACCTGTACTTGATCCCAACTAAGATATAATTACCCCTTATTGGGGCAGAACAGCCCTATTAGGTTTATTTCATGGTTAAATGATTCCCTTTTCTCTGTAATAATAAAACAGTACCTGTACTTGATCCCAACTAAGATATAATTACCCCTTATTGGGGGCAGAACAGCCCTATTGGGTTTATTTCATGGTTAAATGATTCCCTTTTCTCTGTAATAATAAAACAGTACCTGTACTTGATCCCAACTAAGATATAATTACTCTTATTGGGGCAGAACAGCCCTATTGGGTTTATTTAATGGTTAAATGATCCCCTTTTCTCTGTAATAATAAAACAGTACCTGTACTTGATCCCAACTAAGATATAATTACCCCTTATTGGGGGCAGAACAGCCCTATTGGGTTTATTTCATGGTTAAATGATTCCCTTTTCTCTGTAACAATAAAACAGTACCTGTACTTGATCCCAACTAAGATATAATTACCCCTTATTGGGGCAGAACAGCCCTATTGGGTTTATTTCATGGTTAAATGATTCCCTTTTCTCTGTAATAATAAAACAGTACCTGTACTTGATCCCAACTAAGATATAATTACCCCTTATTGGGGCAGAACAGCCCTATTAGGTTTATTTCATGGTTAAATGATTCCCTTTTCTCTGTAATAATAAAACAGTACCTGTACTTGATCCCAACTAAGATATAATTACCCCTTATTGGGGGCAGAACAGCCCTATTGGGTTTATTTCATGGTTAAATGATTCCCTTTTCTCTGTAATAATAAAACAGTACCTGTACTTGATCCCAACTAAGATATAATTACTCTTATTGGGGCAGAACAGCCCTATTGGGTTTATTTAATGGTTAAATGATTCCCTTTTCTCTGTAATAATAAAACAGTACCTGTACTTGATCCCAACTAAGATATAATTACCCCTTATTGGGGGCAGAACAGCCCTATTGGGTTTATTTAATGGTTAAATGATTCCCTTTTCTCTGTAATAATAAAACAGTACCTGTACTTGATACCAACTAAGATATAATTACCCCTTACTGGGGCAGAACAGCCCTATTGGGTTTATTTAATGGTTAAATGATTCCCTTTTCTCTGTAATAATAAAACAGTACCTGTACTTGATCCCAACTAAGATATAATTACCCCTTATTGGGGACAGAACAGCCCTATTGGGTTTATTTAATGGTTAAATGATTCCCTTTCTCTGTAATAATAAAACAGTACCTGTACTTGATCCCAACTAAGATATAATTACTCTTATTGGGGCAGAACAGCCCTATTGGGTTTATTTAATGGTTAAATGATTCCCTTTTCTCTGTAATAATAAAACAGTACCTGTACTTGATCCCAACTAAGATATAATTACTCTTATTGGGGCAGAACAGTCCTATTGGGTTTATTTAATGGTTAAATGATTCCCTTTTCTCTGTAATAATAAAACAGTACCTGTACTTGATCCCAACTAAGATATAATTACCCCTTATTGGGGGCAGAACAGCCCTATTGGGTTTATCTCATGGTTAAATGATTCCCTTTTCTCTGTAATAATAAAACAGTACCTGTACTTGATCCCAACTAAGATATAATTACCCCTTATTGGGGGCAGAACAGCCCTATTGGGTTTATTTAATGGTTAAATGATTCCCTTTTCTCTGTAATAATAAAACAGTACCTGTACTTGATCCCAACTAAGATATAATTACCCCTTATTGGGGCAGAACAGCCCTATTGGGTTTATTTAATGGTTAAATGATTCCCTTTTCTCTGTCATAATAAAACAGTACCTGTACTTGATCCCAACTAAGATATAATTACCCCTTATTGGGGGCAGAACAGCCCTATTGGGTTTATTTCATGGTTAAATGATTCCCTTTTCTCTGTAATAATAAAACAGTACCTGTACTTGATCCCAACTAAGATATAATTACTCTTATTGGGGCAGAACAGCCCTATTGGGTTTATTTAATGGTTAAATGATTCCCTTTTCTCTGTAATAATAAAACAGTACCTGTACTTGATCCCAACTAAGATATAATTACCCCTTATTGGGGGCAGAACAGCCCTATTGGGTTTATTTAATGGTTAAATGATTCCCTTTTCTCTGTAATAATAAAACAGTACCTGTACTTGATACCAACTAAGATATAATTACCCCTTACTGGGGCAGAACAGCCCTATTGGGTTTATTTCATGGTTAAATGATTCCCTTTCTCTGTAATAATAAAACAGTACCTGTACTTGATCCCAACTAAGATATAATTACTCTTATTGGGGCAGAACAGCCCTATTGGGTTTATTTAATGGTTAAATGATTCCCTTTTCTCTGTAATAATAAAACAGTACCTGTACTTGATCCCAACTAAGATATAATTACCCCTTATTGGGGGCAGAACAGCCCTATTGGGTTTATCTCATGGTTAAATGATTCCCTTTTCTCTGTAATAATAAAACAGTACCTGTACTTGATACCAACTAAGATATAATTACCCCTTATTGGGGCAGAACAGCCCTATTGGGTTTATTTCATGGTTAAATGATTCCCTTTTCTCTGTAATAATAAAACAGTACCTGTACTTGATCCCAACTAAGATATAATTACCCCTTATTGGGGCAGAACAGCCCTATTGGGTTTATTTAATGGTTAAATGATTCCCTTTTCTCTGTCATAATAAAACAGTACCTGTACTTGATCCCAACTAAGATATAATTACCCCTTATTGGGGCAGAACAGCCCTATTGGGTTTATTTAATGGTTAAATGATTCCCTTTTCTCTGTCATAATAAAACAGTACCTGTACTTGATCCCAACTAAGATATAATTACCCCTTATTGGGGGCAGAACAGCCCTATTGGGTTTATTTCATGGTTAAATGATTCCCTTTTCTCTGTAATAGTAAAACAGTACCTGTACTTGATCCCAACTAAGATATAATTACTCTTATTGGGGCAGAACAGCCCTATTGGGTTTATTTAATGGTTAAAGTATTCCCTTTTCTCTGTAATAATAAAACAGTACCTGTACTTGATCCCAACTAAGATATAATTACCCCTTATTGGGGGCAGAACAGCCCTATTGGGTTTATTTCATGGTTAAATGATTCCCTTTTCTCTGTAATAATAAAACAGTACCTGTACTTGATCCCAACTAAGATATAATTACCCCTTATTGGGGCAGAACAGCCCTATTGGGTTTATTTAATGGTTAAATGATTCCCTTTTCTCTGTAATAATAAAACAGTACCTGTACTTGATCCCAACTAAGATATAATTACCCCTTATTGGGGGCAGAACAGCTCTATTGGGTTTATTTCATGGTTAAATGATTCCCTTTTCTCTGTAATAGTAAAACAGTACCTGTACTTGATCCCAACTAAGATATAATTACTCTTATTGGGGCAGAACAGCCCTATTGGGTTTATTTAATGGTTAAATTATTCCCTTTTCTCTGTAATAATAAAACAGTACCTGTACTTGATCCCAACTAAGATATAATTACCCCTTATTGGGGGCAGAACAGCCCTATTGGGTTTATTTCATGGTTAAATGATTCCCTTTTCTCTGTAATAATAAAACAGTACCTGTACTTGATCCCAACTAAGATATAATTACCCCTTATTGGGGGCAGAACAGCCCTATTGGGTTTATTTAATGGTTAAATGATTCCCTTTTCTCTGTCATAATAAAACAGTACCTGTACTTGATCCCAGCTTTAAGAACCCAACTTTCTATAGGACCCTATGAAGAAGAACAAGGCCTTGCTCTCCTGTACAGAAGCCTCAACCAGAAATCTCCTCATGTATCTAACTGAATCCATTAACTATGGGCTCACAGTGCCATCAATCAATCTGATCCATTTATATATGACTGTAACAAAAACATCAAGCACCTGGGTCCAAAGTCTGGTTACACCCGGCCTAGTTACACACCACCCATGCCCTGTTATCATCTAGTCTCTCTCCTTTCTTGGCCCCCCCGCCCAAAATATATATTGGTGAAGATATGAATCAGGGGGAAACTGATCTGTGTTGGGATCTGATCAACAATCGCTCTCATTCTGCTATTGCTGAATATTTGTAATTACAAAAAAAATCTATATTAATGTGTTATTTCTTGAGCTAAATAGTGCAATCAGGGAGATTTAATGCACCCCAGGTTTGGTTCATGCGAAGAAGATAAGTAAATTACAAGAATACAAACTCCTCTCTTCATCCTTTGTTGTGGCTGTTTTGTAAATGGGAGCCCGTTATACAGGGGGGCTGTCTGAGAACTGGTAATCTAGTTATCTGCCTTGCAAGGACCAGACATGGAGTTTGGTTCATGTTTTGTCCCTTGCAAGGCAGATAATTAATTGGTTACTCAGTGGGAAATGCACACAGCAAAATGAGAAAGGAACGTGTTGGACAAAACAACTTCCAATTCCATAATCCTATGATTTCAAAATACAGACAGTAAAGCTAATAATACAGACAGACAGAGAGTCGGTGCAGCAGATCTATACAGGCTAATACCTCAGACATTGGGAATATTTGGCAGAATTGCGGCAATGGAACAATACAAACACCCTAAGACAGAGAATGGACATTGGGATATGGATTTTGGGGACTTATACTCACTGTTGGGCGTAGGATCCGGCCACTAGCAAAAGCAGAGACAGGCAGAGAGTTCTACAGCCCATGGTGCAGACTGGACACTGTGCAGACTCAGTTGGATGGGGCAGTTTATATGTTTCTGTGTGAGGGTCATACCCTTCAGCTCACTGCCCTATCGGTAACTGGGTGGAGCCAAAGAGATTTTCAAGCTGGCAGATTTCTAGAAAAAAACAGCAATTGTGTAACAGCACCGGAGATAATGTCGCATATACAGTATTTATGTGAAGCAGAAGACCTTTTAGTGACCCTTTTTGGGGTTAGAACACAAATTATTATTTCAAATGCTGTAAACAGTCCTTGGTGGCAATGGGGCTCCCTAAAACATTTGTGGCCAGGGGGTAAGGGTTTCATTGGTGACACTGGTGTTCAGTGGAACTTACCTTTATAGTTCATCAGCAGCTTCTCAGTTGACTTCTTCGGCTCCTCAGTGGCTTCAGGCATCTCCAGCAGCTTCTTCAGGCTCCTCCGGTGGCTTTGGGCCCCTTCGGTGAGATTCTTCCCCGAAGATGCCTTCTCAGTTCTGTAGCTATTTTTTAACATTTTATTCTTTGACCAACAAGTGTATTTTTAGCTGTAATATTGGTGTGTAGGCGCCATCTCAGTGCATTGTGCCTGAGTCTGAGCTTTCAGCCAGCGCTACACATTAGAACTGCTTTCAGCTAACCTATTGTTTCTCCTACTCCCATGTAACTGGAGGAGTCCCAAGCCGGACTTGGATTTCTTACTATTGAGTGCTATTCTGATACCTACTGGGAGCTGCTATCTTGCTAATTTAATAGGTGGAGGCCAGGAGCTCTTGCAAACAGAGGCAACTCTTTATTTGTCCAAGACATGCAGGGCAAATCAATACTCACTCTCAGATGAGGTAATACAGGATTCAGGAATACAATTGATGATATAGCAATGAAGAATGGTGTCCACCAGTTTATCCCTCTCATATAGAGTATGGGCAGGGTAAAGACGACCAACAGAGTGACAGGGGGGGTAAGTCCACCGGTTTATCCCTCTCTTGTAGAATTTGAACAGAGTTAAGACTGGCCTAGTCCCTGGCACTTATGTGTCCCTAATCTAAGGCAAGTAAACCTGTAGGAGACTGCGCCTTGACTCTCCTCTCCTGGGTGGAGCAAGAAAGCTGCTCTTTCTAAATAGAAACTGACTCACTTTCCTAGAAAGTGCTATGAATTGATATAACCTGTTCTAACTTTCCCTTGTTCACAGGGTCCCTGCTCCCCGACTTCCCTATGGGTAATTGTCCCCTTAGGGCCTAACCTTCTGGGCTGGTGTGGATCCCAGGCTTCAAGGAGCAGCCACACAGATCAAATGCTGTAGGCCAAGAAGAGAGAGCCACCCCTAACACTATATTAAAGTATGGTAGGGTACCTAATAGATACATTCATCCTGCCTAGTGACAAGGAGAAAAAGGAAAGGTAGAGTTTATAGCCATAGGGAAACATTAACCCTATGGGTCCCTCACAAGTTTTGACCCGCCCTTCATTCATGTGTGAAAGAATTATATTATGTCATATTAAGACACACCTTTAAATCCATATGCCTCCTCCTGCCCTGTGGGTAGCACAGCAACCCCCAGCATATAATTACACAACTTAGGGACCATTTAATGGCTATTTCCAACTGCTAACAAACTTCCAGAACAAACCCCTGGCAGGTTCACCTCCCACAGGCAGCATAGGGCAGGCAGAGTATGGCACACACAGGCAGCATAGGGCAGGCAGAGTATGGCACACACAGGCAGGGTAGGGACGGCAGAGTATGGCACACACAGGCAGCATAGGGCAGGCAGAGTATGGCACACACAGGCAGCAAAAGGCAGGCAGAGTATGGCACACACAGGCAGCATAGGGCAGGCAGAGTATGGCACACATAGGCAGCATAGGGCAGGCAAAGTATGGCACACACAGGCAGCATAGGGCAGGTAGAGTATGGAACACACAGGCAGCATAGGGCAGGCAGAGTATGGCACACACAGGCAGCATAGGGCAGGTAGAGTATGGAACACATAGGCAGCATAGGGCAGGCAAAGTATGGCACACACAGGCAGCATAGGGCAGGTAGAGTATGGAACACACAGGCACCATAGGTCAGGCAGAGTATGGAACACACATTCAGCATAGGGCAGGCAGTACATACAGTGACACAATGCTTGCTCTGCTCCTACTCTGTGGGTGATTAATACAGGAATTAACAGCTTGAGTCTGAGGTGTGAGGGGTCAGTTATTTCAGTACTGATACCATTTAAAGTTTACACAAAGGTACCAGTCACAACAGCCAGACAGGTGGGGGGGCCACACGGGGGGGGGGGGGTTGTGGGCCACCA
This sequence comes from Xenopus tropicalis, assembly GCF_000004195.4. Lineage (NCBI taxonomy): Eukaryota > Metazoa > Chordata > Amphibia > Anura > Pipidae > Xenopus > Xenopus tropicalis. The sequence goes on along the minus strand of NC_030679.2, from coordinate 142,235,229 downwards.
GTTGGACAGCACTGATCTAGAGTATTGCTTGGGGGATTCTCTATAAGGGCACTGCAGTGCAGGAAATCATTTTACAGGAAATATCTCTGTATTTGCACAACTAGTTTATTTTCTTCCATTGTTTGCCTTCTACAACCTTCAAACCAAGCACTTTGGAACTGATCCTGTTGCAGCAACATCTATAATCACAGAAGCTGGCTCATATAGACAGGTGGAACACCCTGGCAGTTTTTGCAGTCAATGGAAAACATTGTGTATGCCTACATTTGCACACAGTGGGCAAATACAGATTGGTCAGACTGAACTAATAGTCTCTGTATGCACAGAAGCACCTCTTTTGCACTAGGTGGTGTGTGATATAAACTGTGTGCCCTAGCTACATCTGAGAGAGGCAACTGCGCAATTGTCTGTGTTATAACCGTGCCATGGATCTCAATTATTTCTGTAATCAGATTGGTTAGTAAATGTCAGTTATGCCCATTTGTTTGCACAACAGTATCTGTATGTATTCAGCCATCTTGCAGTGATGTGTGGCCCTCCCAGCAACAGAGCTTGCTCTGCATATCTGATATATTTGACTTTATGATCATAAATTCACGTATGTCATTTGACACAAAACTAGCACAAACTAGCTAAAATGATCCATTTCACATTGCCCCTCCCCTTATCTACCTCACCCCTCCCCCGTTTCCCCTCCGCTGGTTAAAAAATACAAGAGACGCTAAAATTGTTGCATTAAACCCGTCACAAAAAAATAATAATAATCAGTGATCAGCCTCTTTGAAACGTTTAAATACCTGCCACTCCTGTTGCTCAGAGGTTAATAGTAAAGGAGGCCATACACAGGCAGATTTTAGCTGCTGATTTGGATCCTTTAGACTGATTTGGCAGCTTATCTGCCTGTGTATGGGCACCAATGACGGGCCTATCCGACTGACATCTGGCTTCAATTGTCCAGATCTCGATTGGGCAGGTTAGATTTTCTGTCAGATCAGGGGCCGCACCGGCTCCACCTATGCCCGTCGTTGGGCCAAACGATGAATTAGCCTGATATTGTGTAAATGTCACTGAAGATGTGTGAGAGGGAAAATGGCTGCTGGGTGAAAGCTGCTTTTTGTTTTAGGAAAATGTGATGTCGCTGTTGAACGGAGGGGATATATCCAATACAAAGGGTGTATCCCAGCAAGTAGCCGTTTAGCTGCGGTGAGTATTGCGCTAATTTCTGGATGTGATTTTTGAGCTTTAAAGATGGGAGACCCAGTAAGAATGTTAATGGGCCTAACTGTAATGGTTGTAAAAGAGATAACACTGCTGTCCAATAGTCTCTTATGACAGGGCAGCTCCACAATATGTGGTGTATTGTGCCTTCCTCTCCATATTGTCTCCAGCATGTGGAGGGGGAGGATATATAGTGTGAAGCCTTATGGGCACAGGCGGATAATAAGGCTAAGGTAGGCTCAGCCTCCCCAAACCTGCTTGGCACATTAGAAAATAAACCTCACTCTGTACTTGACTCTCTCTGCGCTGTTACCTTTACATCTGTGTAGGTTCATGCATTCCTGCAAGCTCTGGCAATCAGCTGCACTCTGATTGGATCTTTCTTCTTGTGGCTTCTACAATCAGAGTGCAGCTCCCCTGACAGACAGTGAAACTGACCAATCAAGCCACAGATGCAGGCAGGGCTGGGGAGAGGAAGACACTGCAGAAATGAAGACTGATATGAAGGTTTTGCAGGCTGCAAACTTTACCTCAGAACAGGGTTGCCAGGTTGGTGGTTTTCCCGCCAAATTGGGCTGCTAATCTAAAGCCCTGGTGGGTTTTCAAAGTACCTGGAAAGTACCACCTGGAAACTAGCCAAAGTTTTTCTTTCTCCTAGTGTTTGTATCAACTGTAATTGTAACAATTAGCCTACAGCTAGGATTAATATAAAACTACAACACCCAGCATGCAATGGGACAGTATAGACAGAGCCTCCATTTTGTATTCCTTTTTGCTTTTTCAGGCTCAACCTGTATGTTCTGCTCCCTGCTCTATAGGGTATGTCAGTGCTGTCCAACTGGCGGCCCACGACCCCCCTCTGTGTGGCCCCCCACCTGTCTGGCTGCTTTGATGGCTTACCTTTGTGTAAGCTTTAAATGCTACCAGTACTGCCCCCCTGCATGGTTAACACCTCAGATTCAGGCTGTGAAACCCCTGTATTGTTTTAAAATGCAATCCCCTGTGTTGTTCACACCTTTTAATCCCTACATTGTTCACCCCCCTGCATTGTTCATCCCTCAGGCTCAGACTGTTATCACCCACATTGTTCCCCTGTTCACACCTCAGACAAATAAAGCCTACACACTATAAAAAGAACATATACTGTGGTTAAAAAGTTTTTTATATATAGTTATTGTGCAGACTGTAGCAGCAGTGCCAGCATTGTGTCACTGTATGCTGCCTGTGTGTGCCATACAGCATAGGGCAGGCAGAGTATGGCACACACAGACAGCATAGGGCAGGCAGAGTATGGCAAACGCATGCAGCGTAGGGAAGGCAGAGTATGACACACGCAGGCAGGGTAGGGCAGGCAGAGTAGGGTACACACAGGCAGGGTAGGGCAGGCAGAGTACGGCACACACAGGCAGGGTAGGGCAGGCAGAGTATGGCACACACAGGCAGGGTAGGGCAGGCAGAGTATGGCACACACAGGCAGGGTAGGGCAGGCAGAGTATGGCACACACAGACAGTGTAGGGCAGGCAGAGTATGGCACACACAGGCAGTGTAGGGCAGGCAGAGTATGGCACACACAGGCAGGGTAGGGCAGGCAGAGTATGGCACACACAGGCAGGGTAGGGCAGGAAGAGTATGGCACACACAGGCAGGGTAGCGCAGGCAGGGTATGGCACACACAGGCAGGGTACGGCAGGCAGAGTATGGCACACACAGGCAGGGTAGGGCAGGCAGGGTATGGCACACACAGGCAGGGTACGGCAGGCAGAGTATGGCACACACAGGCAGGGTAGGGCAGGCAGAGTATGGCAGGTTTTTGCTGTATTACCAACATTAATATGGCTATGGTCATGTGATAACCACCACGGAGGCCAGAGAAATTCCGGCCCTCAGTACCACAGAAGTTGGACAGCACTGGGGTATGTGATTGTACTGTTACTTTCTACTGGGATGTGGGGCAGTTCTACCCCCTGCTCTATAGGGTATGTGATTGTACTGTTACTTTCTACTGGGATGTGGGGCAGTTCTACCCCCTGCTCCCTGCTCTATAGGGTATGTGACTGTACTGTTACTTTCTACTGGGATGTGGGGCAGTTCTACTCCCTGCTCCCTGCTCTATAGGGTATGTGATTGTACTGTTACTTTCTACTGTGATGTGGGGCAGTTCTACCCCCTGCTCTATAGGGTATGTGATTGTACTGTTACTTTCTACTGGGATGTGGGGCAGTTCTACCCCCTGCTCCCTGCTCTATAGGGTATGTGATTGTACTGTTACTTTCTACTGGGATGTGGGGCAGTTCTACCCCCTGCTCCCTGCTCTATAGGGTATGTGATTGTACCGTTACTTTCTACTGGGATGTGGGGCAGTTCTACACCCTGCTCTATAGGGTATGTGATTGTACTGTTACTTTCTACTGGGATGTGGGGCAGTTCTACCCCCTGCTCTATAGGGTATGTGATTGTACTGTTACTTTCTACTGGGATGTGGGGCAGTTCTACCCCCTGCTCCCTGCTTTATAGGGTATGTGATTGTACTGTTACTTTCTACTGGGATGTGGGGCAGTTCTACCCCCTGCTCCCTGCTCTATAGGGTATGTGATTGTACTGTTACTTTCTACTGGGATGTGGGGCAGTTCTACCCCCTGCTCTATAGGGTATGTGATTGTACTGTTACTTTCTACTGGGATGCGGGGCAGTTCTACCCCCTGCTCCCTGCTCTATAGGGTATGTGATTGTACTGTTACTTTCTACTGGGATGTGGGGCAGTTCTACTCCCTGCTCTATAGGGTATGTGATTGTACTGTTACTTTCTACTGGGATGTGGGGCAGTTCTACCCCCTGCTCCCTGCTCTATAGGGTATGTGATTGTACTGTTACTTTCTACTGGGATGTGGGGCAGTTCTACCCCCTGCTCCCTGCTCTATAGGGTATGTGATTGTACCGTTACTTTCTACTGGGATGTGGGGCAGTTCTACACCCTGCTCTATAGGGTATGTGATTGTACTGTTACTTTCTACTGGATGTGGGGCAGTTCTACCCCCTGCTCTATAGGGTATGTGATTGTACTGTTACTTTCTACTGGGATGTGGGGCAGTTCTACTCCCTGCTCTATAGGGTATGTGATTGTACTGTTACTTTCTACTGGGATGTGGGGCAGTTCTACCCCTGCTCCCTGCTCTATAGGGTATGTGATTGTACTGTTACTTTCTACTGGGATGTGGGGCAGTTCTACTCCCTGCTCTATAGGGTATGTGATTGTACTGTTACTTTCTACTGGGATGTGGGGCAGTTCTACCCCCTGCTCCCTGCTCTATAGGGTATGTGATTGTACTGTTACTTTCTACTGGGATGTGGGGCAGTTCTACCCCCTGCTCCCTGCTCTATAGGGTATGTGATTGTACCGTTACTTTCTACTGGGATGTGGGGCAGTTCTACACCCTGCTCTATAGGGTATGTGATTGTACTGTTACTTTCTACTGGGATGTGGGGCAGTTCTACCCCCTGCTCCCTGCTCTATAGGGTATGTGATTGTACTGTTACTTTCTACTGGGATGTGGGGCAGTTCTACCCCCTGCTCTATAGGGTATGTGATTGTACTGTTACTTTCTACTGGGATGTGGGGCAGTTCTACCCCCTGCTCCCTGCTCTATAGGGTATGTGACTGTACTGTTACTTTCTACTGGGATGTGGGGCAGTTCTACTCCCTGCTCTATAGGGTATGTGATTGTACTGTTACTTTCTACTGTGATGTGGGGCAGTTCTACCCCCTGCTCTATAGGGTATGTGATTGTACTGTTACTTTCTACTGGGATGTGGGGCAGTTCTACCCCCTGCTCCCTGCTCTATAGGGTATGTGATTGTACTGTTACTTTCTACTGGGATGTGGGGCAGTTCTACCCCCTGCTCTATAGGGTATGTGATTGTACCGTTACTTTCTACTGGGATGTGGGGCAGTTCTACACCCTGCTCTATAGGGTATGTGATTGTACTGTTACTTTCTACTGGGATGTGGGGCAGTTCTACCCCCTGCTCTATAGGGTATGTGATTGTACTGTTACTTTCTACTGGGATGTGGGGCAGTTCTACCCCCCTGCTCCCTGCTTTATAGGGTATGTGATTGTACTGTTACTTTCTACTGGGATGTGGGGCAGTTCTACCCCCTGCTCCCTGCTCTATAGGGTATGTGATTGTACTGTTACTTTCTACTGGGATGTGGGGCAGTTCTACCCCCTGCTCTATAGGGTATGTGATTGTACTGTTACTTTCTACTGGGATGCGGGGCAGTTCTACCCCCTGCTCTATAGGGTATGTGATTGTACTGTTACTTTCTACTGGGATGTGGGGCAGTTCTACTCCCTGCTCTATAGGGTATGTGATTGTACTGTTACTTTCTACTGGGATGTGGGGCAGTTCTACCCCCTGCTCCCTGCTCTATAGGGTATGTGATTGTACCGTTACTTTCTACTGGGATGTGGGGCAGTTCTACACCCTGCTCTATAGGGTATGTGATTGTACTGTTACTTTCTACTGGGATGTGGGGCAGTTCTACTCCCTGCTCTATAGGGTATGTGATTGTACTGTTACTTTCTACTGGGATGTGGGGCAGTTCTACCCCCTGCTCTATAGGGTATGTGATTGTACTGTTACTTTCTACTGGGATGTGGGGCAGTTCTACCCCCTGCTCCCTGCTCTATAGGGTATGTGATTGTACCGTTACTTTCTACTGGGATGTGGGGCAGTTCTACACCCTGCTCTATAGGGTATGTGATTGTACTGTTACTTTCTACTGGGATGTGGGGCAGTTCTACTCCCTGCTCTATAGGGTATGTGATTGTACTGTTACTTTCTACTGGGATGTGGGGCAGTTCTACCCCCTGCTCTATAGGGTATGTGATTGTACTGTTACTTTCTACTGGGATGTGGGGCAGTTCTACCCCCTGCTCTCTGCTCTATAGGGTATGTGATTGTACTGTTACTTTCTACTGGGATGTGGGGCAGTTCTACCCCCTGCTCTATAGGGTATGTGATTGTACCGTTACTTTCTACTGGGATGTGGGGCAGTTCTACCCCCTGCTCCCTGCTCTATAGGGTATGTGATTGTACTGTTACTTTCTACTGGGATGTGGGGGCAGTTCTGCAGTTGGTCATTATTATTATTAACATTTATTTGTAAAGCTCCAACATATCCCGCAGCGCTGTACAATAAGTGGGTTACATACATGGGACATACAGAGTAACATATAAAGCAATCAATAACCGATACAAGAGGTGAAGAGAGTTGTAGGTCAACACACCCATATGTATATCAAGTCTGGAGTTAATGCAACATTCTGTAGTGACTTCCCAGCTGGACTGGGCACAGAGGGAGTTATCAGCCATCCCAGTAACTGGAGAGGGGGCGCACGGCTTGGGTAGTGATTATACACTTTAAAAAGGCATATTTTCCCCATATATACTTTTATTTTTTTAGAATTTTTTTTCAATGTGCATATTGGGTTATTTTTGGGCTACTTTGCTGGGGTGTTTGTGCCTGTTGCACTGCCATAAGTTATAGGACTATTCAGACTATTGATGCTGTGGTTGAAGCCAAATCAGAAGAACAAAGTGTTCATTTGGACTAAATATAAAACACGGAAGGGGAATTAACAAAATTTAAAATGCAAAATAAGATGCCAGGAGGAAATCTGAAAGGGGTCCAAATCAGCTTCTTTCAGTTGGAACAGCCAGCAATCAAGAGGTTTTCAGACAAATCATCAAATATATCACAGATATCATAGTTCTCACGTCGCTGACAGTCCCTCTCACTGGGCCACCACTCAATCCATGTATCTTGGCCAATGATATAGGAATATCTGTGGAAGAATAAACAATGGTTACCTTTTGCACAAAATATGTCTTTATCTTCCTTTTGATGCAGCCCATACATTAAAGCATAGAAAGTGCTGTTTTGCATAAAAAGGCATTAACTCAAGGAATGAAAACATAATTTTGCCTTTATAGATCCCTGGTAAGTATGGCGGGCAGTTTTGGGCCTCAGTCCTTAATAAGAATGATGGATCATGGATTTGGCGCATCCCTATTAAAAACATAACAAACAGTATGTATAAAATATAAATGATCCTTTATTTATACCCAATATTTATATATTTATACCACCACAAGAAAAATATATGTGGTACCAGTGCACTTTAAAAGGTAAATGGAGCAAATATTTATGCAAGTTTCGATATCCCATTAAGTGAGTTGTTGGGCCTGTGTGGATAATGAGCCTTGTTGCTGGGAATCAGGTGAATATTGTTTGGGCGGTGATGATAGTGGAAAAAATGTTCCTTGTAGAGAAAAACTTTGTTTGATATAAATGGAGCCTCTGTGGGCCCCCACGACCCAGACCCAATCCCTGCTTGTGCTTCCCCCGCTGATCTCCCTCCCCCGCTGTGCCTCTGTAAGCATTATATATGCTCATTAGGGGGGAGGAGTGGGGTGTGTGTGGGTAACTGGGGCCCCTTAAGAGGTGTGGGGGCTTCTGGGGTGGAAGCTTTGGTGGGACCCACACACCCTAGTCCGACCTTAATCATAAACGCTCTATTCTTGTTGGGGAGCCCAGCTAGTAGGTAGATATTTCAGATTTTTCTGTGAAATGTTGGTTGCTTGAGCCTTATAATATAATACTTCCCAGCAGTACAGTAGCAGCCGGCTCCTTATTGGATAAAAGCTGCTCATGTGACAAGTGGGCTAAATCCACATGTTTATTCACTAAATACCCATAGGCTTGGATACCTAGATTATAAAGTTAGTCAGATTTACTGCTTCTTCCAGAACTGAATCTTCTTTAACTCAGTAGCGGCCACACTTACCCATCAGGCTGTTCCCAAAGGTCCCCGGTGATACCCCAGATCAGGTAATCTCTGCCGACCTTCAGATCCAAAGCTTTCCGACATTTGATGTGACTGATGAAGTTACGTTCCCTGTCCTCACCAACCTGATCTGTACCTGGAGGAACATGGGAAGGATATTGAAGTTGTGCTAATAAACCAATCATTGCTTCTTTTAAATGTCCACCATGATCTGTCACTTTCCAGTGTATAACTGTATATTTGTACAGTAGGTAAATGTAAGTGGGAGACTGAAGTAAATGCAAGTAGAGCCATGGAGATTCACTGGGAAGGGCACGTGCCCTGCAATAAGCTAGTGGGCTGTGTCGGGGACAGTCTATCATTGGACGGGTAATTTGTTTTACTACATTCTCCTCTGCAAACAGTGGCAGTTAGAGACTCAGGCTCATTTTCATGTTAAGTGCAAGAATTTTTTTTAAAAAAATGCATGAACACCAAAAAACAATTGGTGTTGAGAAATTATGGGATATTTTCATGGGCACGTCAGCCAGTGCGTGGGGCAAATGGATGAGAGATATGAAGCAGAGCGGGGGCAGGGAGAATGCATTCAATTTGATGCCAAGAAATGATAGGATGTCACCTGAGCTAAACACAATCAAGCTGACTCCCTATTTATGACTCCCCCCACTTCCTTGACTCCCCCTTTGTATCTTTATAGAGCGGAAATGAAACAAATGCCATAGGCTCACCTTGCTTAATCACCTTCCCAATTGTCAGCACATAGTTGTCGAAAATTTCATTGGGCTGCACCTCCTTGACGGTGGCCTTGTACACTGAGAATACAATAAACAATGAATGGTGGAAGAGTTTACATACCCAGAATTCAGTGAGAATTTAGCACCGGGTGCTGGTTCTGCCCATATTATTATTATTATTTATATAGCGCCATCAATTTACGCAGCGCTTTACAGAATAGAGGGGTACAGAAGACAGAACATTAACATGTACATATAGACAATTCACAAAAATGGTTTGCAGTTGCATTGGATGAGGATCGGAGACACTAGGGGGAGGGCCCTGCTCACAAGAGCTTACATTCTAAAAGGGGGGGCTGAGACATAAGGTCAGGGTAACTGGCATGGCGCTGGAGTTCATGTAGGAGTGTAAAGTGGCAGTAAGTGCAGAGTGAGAGGTGAAAACCAGTGGTTAGTGAATGTTTGAGGGAAGATTAGGGGGGCTCAGTGGGTAATCTCATTTCTGAGGTTTTAGGCCAGGGGTAGGGGACCTATGGCTCGGGAGCCAGATGTGGCTCTTTTGATGGCTGCATCTGGCTCGCTTCCAAATCTTTAATAAAAAGAATAATGGGGGCCGTGGCCTGCGCTCGGCGGATAGAAGACGTGTTCTAAGCCTTAGAACACGTCTTCTATCTGCCAAGCGCAGGCCACGCCTTCTTCCGCATTGCATCCGGCATCCTTGGCACCCACCCTACCTTGACCCTGTGCTCGGTGGATAGAAGATGTGTTCTAAGCCTTACAACGCATCTTCTATCCGCCGAGCGCAGGCCACACCCTCCTCTGTATCGTATCTGCACCCGGCATCCTTGAGACCCACCCTACTTTGCTCCGCAGCATCCATGCTCCGGAATGAGATGAGAAGGAATAGGATTGAGAGAGCAGGGGGCAAGATGAGCTTTAGACAGGAGAAGGGAGACTCCTCGGTAAGCGCGGGAAAGGGTGCAAGAAAAGTAGCGGCTGAGGGAATGTTTCATAGTGTGATGTCCTTTGGGTTCCAATTTATTTCCATGCAGATTTTTTGATTTTATCTAAGAAATAGCTAGCAAAGTCCTCAGTAGTGATGGGGGGGGGGTAGTAGGTTGGGTGGGCGGATGTAGGAGGGAGTTGAAGTGTTGAACAGTTGTTTGGGATTGTGAGATTGTGCGGATATGAGATTGCAGAGGTAGGACTGCTTTGCAGGAGACAAAGCATCCCTGTAGTGGTGTAATGCATTTTTGTAGTGGTCAAAATTAGACCTGGAGTTGTTTTTCCCGGGTATAAATTACAGGGCTTAGAAAGCGCTCCCACAGCACACTGAGCCAACTCACTCAACTGAGGCCAATACCGGGCTCCATTGTGATACAACTAAAGGTATGAAACCTGTTATCCAGACAGTTCTGAATTACAGGAAGGCCACCTCTGTAATAATAAAACAGTAGCTGTACTTGATCCCAACTAAGATATAATTACCCCTTATTGGGGCAGAACAGCCCTATTGGGTTTATTTCATGGTTAAATGATTCCCTTTTCTCTGTAATAATAAAACAGTAGCTGTACTTGATCCCAACTAAGATATAATTACCCCTTATTGGGGCAGAACAGCCCTATTGGGTTTATTTCATGGTTAAATGATTCCCTTTTCTCTGTAATAATAAAACAGTAGCTGTACTTGATCCCAACTAAGATATAATTACCCCTTATTGGGGCAGTACAGCCCTATTGGGTTTATTTAATGGTTAAATGATTCCCTTTTCTCTGTAATAATAAAACAGTACCTGTACTTGATCCCAACTAAGATATAATTACCCCTTATTGGGGGCAGAACAGCCCTATTGGGTTTATTTAATGGTTAAATGATTCCCTTTTCTCTGTAATAATAAAACAGTACCTGTACTTGATCCCAACTAAGATATAATTACCCCTTATTGGGGGCAGAACAGTCCTGTTGGGTTTATTTCAACATTGGTGGCCAGGGGTTACATTTTGCCTTGCTGCCAGTGCAGGGCCCCCTAAAACATTGCTGGTCCTGGCCCAGTGTCCTCATACTATGGCCCACTCCCCACTGCTTCCTGCTCCCCCACTGCTTCCTCCAGCTCCCCCTCAGCATCATCCAGCTTCCCCTGCATCCTTCTGCTTCCTCCGGCTCCCCACCAGCGTCCTCCTGCTTCTCTCGGCTCCCCTTCCAACATTCTCCAGCTCCCCCCAGCGTCCTCCTGCTTTCTCTGGTTCCCCACAGCATCCTCCAGCTCCCCCCAGCGTCGTCCTGCTTCGTCCAGCTCCCCCCCAGCATCCTCCAGCTCCCCCACTCCAGCATTCTCCTGATTCCTGAAGCTCCCCCCCAGCATCCTCCAGCTCCCCCCTCAGCGTCCTGCTTCGTCCAGCTCCCCCACTCCAGCATTCTCCTGATTCCTCCAGCTCCCCCACCAGCATCCTCCAGCTCCCCCTCCAGCTCCCCCTTCAACGTTCTCCTGCTTCCTCCGGCTACTCGCTGCATCCTCATTTCTATAAGGTTGCACCCTGTGCGTGCTAACGTCACACTTACAAACGGGGTGCAACCAATAGGATTACCCGCTGACCACCAATGACAGGGCCCGGGATTGATTAAAGGGGTCCCGAGCTACTAAGAAAACTGTAGCATGACTGGGCCCCCTTTAAAGTTTAAAACTGCCTTGGTCTGGGACGATGGCGGCCCTGATCCTGGATAACAGGTCCCATACCTGTACAGAATAGTGAGGAACGGAAAAAACTCCTCCAGCAAAAGAGACTTCTCTTCCTATCAGATTCTATCATATCCCTAAACACAGCCAAAATGATATTGTTCGAAGGTTTATTGTTCATAAATTCCTGATTCTCACCATAATCCACACCCGGAGCGCAGGCCATATCCATTCTCATTTTGGCTGTGACTTCAGAGTCAATTTTCTGCTGCAAGAAACAGTTCTCTGTAAGGAGGAGAGAGAATTTGGGGTGAGACAGTTAAACACAGATGGAGGGAATAAACCAAACCCCCCCATTGTTACTGTGGGACTATGTACATTTATATAACAGGGATCTGTGTAGGAATAGGCACAATGTTACATCTGCACATGATTAATAGCCAGAGTCTGTGCAGTTGGATATTACTCTGTATATTCCCTGTTTATATACTGACCCACTAAGACATGTTTACATTCTATACTGCCATTCCCCCACTGTCCCCTGTTTATTTCTTCTAACCCTTCTGCCATTCATTACAGAATATATTATATATATATATATATACACCTCATATGTAACAAAAGGCACTAAGTTTGCCCAGGATCACTAACCCATAGCAACCAATAAGATATTTGCTTTTAAAGAGGTGACCAGTAAATTGTACCTGTTGATTGGTTGCTATGGGTTACTGCTCCTGGGCAAACTTGGTGCCTTTTATTGCAAAAACCTTATTGTCTTCTCCCATGTTATTCCCCCTATTCCATTGGTTCTCTCTACACTTGTGATTTATCTCTCTCCTTTCTCTCTGATATCCTGGAGACATTTTCTCCCCATTTCCTTTCTTCTATTTTTCCTTCCCTTTCTGTTATTCTCTACCTATTTTTCTCCTTCACCAGTGGGGGCTTCATGCAAACAGGGGGCAGATCACCCGCAGGAACAAACCATTAATTAGCTGGAAAGCTTCTAATGTTTGACTCACCCTCTGCGCAGCGACATACATCCCCCTGACAAATCTTGCCATATAGCGCGCTGCTCTCATTAACGTGGTAGAATTTAGTGCAGCGGTTCTCTGTGAGGGAAGGACAAGAGATAAGCAAATGTAGGGACACACAGGGTTAAGCTCCCTATGGCTTTATCCCCTACCTCTTCACACCTTTACTGTTATTGGGTAAGAGCCCCTGTACTTGAGTTACAGTTCTAACACTGTTCCCTATAGGTTTAGTCAGGTTGACCACGCCCCCTGCAGGCTGATATAGTGTCTAGCAGGAGGGAGTGGCTTCCTCTTTTGGCTACATGCTGTGTCCCAAGCAGAGCTCCATCTGATCCTGGGAGCAGACTGTAGGCCCCAGAAGCCATTTTGTGCCCTAGGATATGAGGATAAGCAAGCACAGCAGATTTATTTAAAAGTACTCTCTAGGAAAGTGAGCGTAGTTTGTTCTTGCAGAAAGGGCAGCCGTAAGCCCCACCAAAGGAGTGATTAGATCCAGGAGTAGTCTCCTATCCAGCAATGTTGCCTCCGTGCAGGGCCATGGAGTAGAGATAGTGACAGGCAGGATAACCCCTGATCCTACTCATCCGGAGGACTCATACACTAGAGGTTATCAACCTGAAGGAGTCCCTGCTACTTGGGCTACCTCCCAAGGGGTACTGGTTGAAAGGTGTGTATCCCGGCCCAGACTCTACCAAGAGGTGGGCTACAAAGGTGCATACCCTCTCTTCAGCATCAGAGTGTATTTTCTCAATTGTACCATCTTACTGCTTGTCTTGTGAGTATATCATTACCCTGAATGCAACTACTTTGTCTTGGACAATAAATCTGTATCATAGTTTCACCATAAGAACCTCTCTGGCGTCCATTTATACCATCCGCACCACACAACCTCAGCAAGTTGTAGTTCAACTACATCCTCAGCTCCATAATACTTCTCCCACTTAGCGGAGGCCAATGCCTAAGAATTCAGGGTCGCATGTAACACATGCTCTACACTACGCTACTAGCCTGGATTTGCCTAATCTAAGACACACAAACATCAAATTGCTCTTCTGATAAAAATGTTCTTTGCATTCATATTTAAAAATCTTGGTGGGCCTGGGGTCTGGCTAGCTGGCTCTTGGGTGACAGTGAAAGTGGCTGTACATAGAGCCAGACCTGTGGGTTATCTCATGTGCATCGGAACCAGGGAACAACCCCCAGAATCCCCACCCCCCAGTTCCAAACTTTAGCAGCAGAGAACCAACCCCCCAAACTATATTCTGCAGCCACTGAGTTATTGGCTAATTGGCCTGTGACCAAAACTGATATATGTTTGATTTTCCTGTTTTTCGTAGCTTTAACGAATGCATGCAACAGGGTGTAAGAAGGCAAAACAAAAGGATAAAATAAATCCTAAGAAGCAGAGTAGGGATACCAAACCTTTTTTACTTGTGAGCCACACTCAGAAGAAGAAAGTGTTGGTGAGTCGCACAAGCATTAGAAAAGTTCTTTGGAGATGCCAAATAAGGGCTGTGATTGGCTATTTGGTAGCCCCATGGGGACTGCTGGCCTGCAGAAGGACTTGCCTCCAAGCCAGAAATGTAAAAATGGCACCTATTTTGAGGCCACTGGGAACAACATCCAAGGGGGTGATAAGTAACATGTTGCCCCCGAGCGACTGGTTGGGGATCATTTCAGTAGAGAGTAGAATTGCCCCCATAGGATTTTCACAACCACATGGAATATCCAGACCAACTCAACTGATGAATACTTTTCTTTTGTTTCAGATTTCCACTTCAGGCCCGGACTGGCGATCTGTGGGTTCTGGCAAAAATGTTATTAAACCTGAATATTTCAATCCACAATGGGGTGCAAGGCCATCTTGGATTTTTTTTCTTGAGGAGCAGGGATCTGAGAAGAACCGATGACAATCAGGGCATTGTGGGACATTTAAACAGCATTCTGGGACAGCAGCCTGTCAGGTATGTAAAATTCCAGTGAGGGTGAGTGCCCCCCCTTGCCCCTATTTGCGGCCCCATGGATAGATATTTTTAGGAATTGATCAAGACACTGTTGCAATGGAATACTAGGAATTAGTAGTCATAGAAGGTTTCCTGTCTGTCATGAGGAGCCAACCTGTTCATGGTGCAAACTGCACATTATGAAAGTCAGTGGATGTAGGCGCCCATTTTACCAATGCCAAAGTAGATAACAGACAGCTGGTCTGTCTACAAAGAGACCGAGATCTTTAACACAAGTGACTAAACCTTCACAATTTCACATCTCTAGACTTCCCCCCTTTTTACTGCAACCTTCAGAGCTCAGCCTTGCCAAATCTAAAGGGAAATGAAGGAGACTGTAGGTAATAAAGGAAGAAAAGGTTAATTACAGTAGAAAATAGGCCTCCTTACCGGGAGTATAATAGTCATACACTGTCACAGAAGCAGGTTGAACGAGACCCACCACAAAATACTGGTGAGCGTAAAACTTCACACATTCTGGCTCCGTGTGGGAGATCTGAAATGAAGTGGGAAAGGAAATGAATAGAAATAAAGCAAAAGAGAAGACAGATTGGAATAAACACAGGAATGAATGTTAGAGTTAAACAGCTGAGGCCGAAACCAGCAGAGAACGGGGCCATCTTTAATTGTGGCAAAGCATTGAGAAAATAGACTTTACTCTTAATTTTTATTAAAAAACCAGCTGTTCTTCAATAAAAATTCCTTCTTTCAATGCTTGGACTGAAAGTCAAAATATGATACAGGTATGGGATCTGTTATCCTGAAACCCATTATCCAAGTTCCGAATTATGGGAAGGCCATCTCCCATAGACTTCATTATGAGCAAATTCTAATTTTTAGAAATGATTCCCTTTTCTCTGTAATAATAAAACAGTACCTGTACTTGATCCCAACTAAGATATAATTACCCCTTATTGGGGGCAGAACAGCCCTATTGGGTTTATTTAATGGTTAAATGATTCCCTTTTCTCTGTAATAATAAAACAGTACCTGTTCTTGATCCCAACTAAGATATAATTACCCCTTATTGGGGCAGAACAGCCCTATTGGGTTTATTTAATGGTTAAATGATTCCCTTTTCTCTGTAATAATAAAACAGTACCTGTACTTGATCCCAACTAAGATATAATTACCCCTTATTGGGGCAGAACAGCCCTATTGGGTTTATTTAATGGTTAAATGATTCCCTTTTCTCTGTAATAATAAAACAGTACCTGTACTTGATCCCAACTAAGATATAATTACCCCTTATTGGGGGCAGAACAGCCCTATTGGGTTTATTTAATGGTTAAATGATTCCCTTTTCTCTGTAATAATAAAACAATACCTGTTCTTGATCCCAACTAAGATATAATTACCCCTTATTGGGGGCAGAACAGCCCTATTGGGTTTATTTAATGGTTAAATGATTCCCTTTTCTCTGTAATAATAAAACAATACCTGTTCTTGATCCCAACTAAGATATAATTACCCCTTATTGGGGCAGAACAGCCCTATTGGGTTTATTTCATGGTTAAATGATTCCCTTTTCTCTGTAATAATAAAACAGTACCTGTTCTTGATCCCAGCTAAGATATAATTAATCTTTATTGGAGGCAACACATTCTATTGGGTTTAATTAATGTTTAACTGTTTTTTTAATAAACAAAGTATGTAGATCAAAATTACAGAAAGACCCCTTATCTTGAAAAACCCAGGTCCCGAGCATTCTGGATAAAAGGTCCCATACCTGTATTGCATTTCTGGAACACAAGGGTCCAAGCAACACACTACAGACCCCATAAGAAGTACAAAACTATGGCAGTTTACCGCAGCCCCTCTGGCCTATGGCAGGATATCCAGGAAAACACAGAATGAACAAAAAACTTGAACAATAATGGGTTGTAATATAATATTTGAAGGAAGAGGGAGTCCTGGTGCGATGGAAGGGCAGATTGGGGAAAAGGAAAAAGGAGAGAACAGCTTGATATATCAAGTATTACTAGAGATAAAGTATGTGTTAGGGAGGATTTGTGGATAAAAGGAAATGGAGTAAAGAGTCCCCTAGAGCACTTACCACTCAGAACTTACCTTATCTAAATAGAGAATAAGGGTTCCCCTCTCATTTGCTCCTTTGTTGATTTCATACTTGGAGATGTATTTGTCCACTCCTTTCATTAGCTGTGGGTAACAGTAAGTCAGTATTGCCATGGGTCATGGGCAGGCAGCTCCTAACCAGCAATATTCCATTATAAATATCTATTTTCTTGATATCCCAGGTCATACGCTACTTAGCTCAAGTCTTTTCTCAGTTCCTTACTACTTATATTGTGATGCCCCATGTAACTGGTACTTACATTATTAAGGGAATTAGTATCGGGAGAGAAACCAGTCATCATTGAGATATCCACGATGGACATGGTGGCATCAGACTTTTTGAGATATCTGGCAAGAAGCAGAATAAGTTGTAAATATATATAAATGTTTATTTATTCACAGAAGCAAATAATCAGCAATAATAAGTGAGGAGACGGTTTCTCAACATTTGTACTTGACAGAACCTAAAACAATTTAGACAACAGTATGTTGATTATAACTATACCCCCACTATAGCCCCAAACAATGTAGGTCTCTATAAAATATATTGCATAAACAGCTCATATGTAAAACCCTGCTTCATCGAAATAAACCATTTTTGTGTAAATATACTTTTTTACTAGTATGTGCCATTGGGTAATCCTAAATAGAAAACTGCCATTTTAAGTACTAAGGGCCGCCCCCTGGGATCATAGGAGTCACAGTGCACACAAACAAGCCAAGGCAGACAAACATGCTAGGCACCATCAGCCAATGAATGGGTAGAGTTCTGCCTTTTGCTCCCACACTACTTCCTGTTACAGTTAGAGCTGCATCACTTCCTGTCAGCTGATCTCTGAGGGAGCACACAGCCCATCACTAAATGGCGGCTCAAGGGAAAGGATGTAAAGGGCAATATTTACTGATATATATATTCCAGTTTGGCGAGATTCTTTAATAGGCCACTTGACATAATATAATAATATAAACTATATGTTGGTTAAGTATTTCTTCTGGGGGTATAATTTTCCTATAAATAAATAAATATATATTTATATAGTATAAAAGTTGTAAAAAAGCATCATAAATCTGAAAATGGTGGTGGTGGGAATATAGTTGTTTGCCATCAGTTTGGTTATTATATTTCTTCTTAAGATTTCGCTCTGGGTCAGTTATGATAAAAGGCGCCCAAAGTTACACTCGGCTGTTGCGTTAAGGAGACGAATCAGGTGACAGCAACAATGTGACATAAAAGCTCAGATATTGTGGGATGTTTAGTGTCAATGAGAATTGGACAAACCTTGCACAGACTTCAATAGACACTGCAGCCACAACACCGTCAGGGAGCTTCACTGGTTTAATAGAAATAAAATAACAAGGGTCAGAAAGGATTAACAAAAGGAAACAAACAAACCCCACAATACTGTCAGCTAATTAGCGCAATGTGACATATTGATCATGGCTGCTAGTAATCCTGATGGGGAGATCCAGGGGCATAACTGTCCCTCCTTGGGCTCCCCTGCCACCATCTTGCTGGCCACACACACACATAAGAAATGTATTGGAGCAGGAACAGCCTGAGAAGAAAGAAGCCTTCTTCTGGGTCCTCACCAGACTTCACTCCAGTGTCTGCTTCCCCCCCACTCAGAAGATCTACTTCATGGTGTTACTGAAGGGAAACCAATTCTTGTCTGGTCAGTTAGACCTGTGCCTCATCTGTACCGCAGATCCGCAACCTGCCTGCTTTGCCCCAGACGTACCACCTGACCATACCTACTGGGGGTTAACTTTATTCCAACCAGGCAATTGCATAATATAGAAGATATATCCCTGTGGACTAGAAGTGAAATCATTCCAGGAGGTGGATCGACCAGGTTACAAAAAAAAAAAACATAAAAAAAGACATTTTTACTCTGGGGGGAGTGGGAGGCAAATTCCAGATTAGACTCTGCACTTTACCAGAGAACCCTTGCAGTCTAACAGCAGTGTAACAACTTGGCACCAGGCGCCCTGCAAAAATACTTCTGCGGGGCCCATTGCTCTGCCACTGACCCCCCCCTGCAACTCGCTGCCCCCACGCCCTCTCGAGTACACAAGTGTGCCTGCCCTTACAGGCAGCAGGCTTGCACCTTTTCTGTTAGAGAGCAGCTATAGCGAAGCCCCCCATCCCCCAGATCTCCCCTACCTCTATAGTTATGCCACTGCAGGGTACTCATTGACCCCCCCTCGTGGTCAGGGAGTCAGAAATGTTCCACCTGTCCACTTTGAATGTATTGGGCAGGTACCAAACCAGAGTGTAAATCATCTCTGAGATAAAGGATGTGAAACTTTCCCAAGGGACCTCAATGTTCTGCCTTGTTAGGAACATCATAAAATAACAAAAAATGAAATACGCCTCGAACGACTCACGATTTTTCTCTTCATTCACTGTCACAGAGAGATCAAAGTTTTTACATTCCATTTGCTTCTCCGTTGTAAGAGCGTGATACACAGACACTACCTGCGCAGGAAATGGTATCACCATGATCAGAATTAGAAATGACGATATCATAACTATCAAAATAATATATGGTGCACTTCATAGCCATGATTATCAATTACTCTAGATCAGTGCTGTCCAACTGGCGGCCCATAACCCCCCTCTGTGTGGCCCCCCACCTGTCTGGCTGCTTTGATGGCTTACCTTTGAGTAAGCATTAAATGGTATCAGTACTGAGGTTAACTGGCCCCCTGCATGGTTCTCACCTCAGATTCAGGCTGTAATCCCCCTGTATTGTTTAAACATGTAATTCCTGTGTTGTTCACACTTTTTAATCCCTACATTGTTCACCCCCTGCATTGTTCACACCTCAGGCTCAGGCTGTAATCACCCATATTGTTTCCCTGTTCACACCGTAGAAACCCACAAATAAACCCTGCATACTATAAAAAGAACATATAGTGAGATGGTACTGCAATTAAAAAGTTTAATATATAGCTATTGTGCAGACTGTAGGAGCAGTGCCAGCATTGTGTCACTGTATGCTGTCTGTATGTGCCATACACACAGGCAGCATAGGGCAGGCAGAGTATGGCACACACAGGCAGCATAGGGCAGGCAGAGTATGGAACACACAGGCAGCATAGGGCAGGCAGAGTATGGCACACACAGGCAGCATAGGGCAGGCACAGCATGGCACACACAGGCAGCATAAGGCAGGCAGAGTATGGCGCACACAGGCAGCATAGGGCAGGCACAGTATGGCACACAGGCAGCATAAGGCAGACAGAGTATGGCATGTTATGGCAGAGTATGGCAGGTTTTTGGTAAATTAAAAAAGGGGAGTGGTCAAAACTGGCTTCCATTATCGGCCTTCCACCATGTAGGCCGGAAAAATTCCGACCCTGTGTACCACAGAAGTTGGACAGCACTGCTCTAGAGCAGTGCTGTCCAACTGGCGGCCCGCGACCCCCCTCTGTGTGGCCCCCCACCTGTCTGGCTGCTTTGATGGCTTACTCTTGTGTAAGCTTTAAATGGTATCAGTACTGAGATTAACTGGCCCCCTGCATGGTTCTCACCTCAGATTCAGGCTGTAATCCCCCTGTATTGTTTAAATATGTAATCCCCTGTGTTGTTCACACCTTTTAATCTCTGCATTGTTCACCCCCTGCAGTGTTCACACCTCAGGCTCAGGCTGTAATCACCCATATTGTTCCCCTGTTCACACCTCAGGAGCAGTAGAAACCCACAAATAATCCTTGCATACTACAAAAAGAACATATACTGAGGTGGTACTTCAATTAAAAAGTTTTTTTAATATATAGTTATTGTGCAGACTGTAGGAGCAGTGCCAGCATTGTGTCACTGTAGGCTGCCTGTGTGTGCCATACACACAGGCATCATAGGGCAAGCAGAGTATGGCACACACAGGCAGGGTAGGGAAGGCAGAGTATGGCACACACAGGCCAAGTATGGCACAAACCAGCCAAGAATGGCAAACACAGTGAAAGTATGGCACACGCAGGCAGGGTAGGGCAGGCAGAGTATGGCACACACAGGCCAAGTATGGCACAAACCAGCCAAGAATGGCACACACAGTGAAAGTATGGCACACAGGCAGGGTAGGGAAGACAGAATATGGCACACACAGGCAGAGTAGGGAAGGCAGAGTATGGCTCACACAGACAGGGTAGGGAAGGCAGAGTATAGCACACACAGGCAGGGTAGGGAAGGCAGAGTATGGCACACACAGGCAGGGTAGGGAAGGCAGAGTATGGCACACAGGCAGGGTAGGGCAGGCAGAGTATAGCACACACAGGCCAAGTATGGCACAAACCAGCCAAGAATGGCACACACAGTGAAAGTATGGCACACAGGCAGGGTAGGGAAGACAGAATATGGCACACACAGGCAGAGTAGGGAAGGCAGAGTATGGCTCACACAGACAGGGTAGGGAAGGCAGAGTATGGCACACACAGGCAGGGTAGGGCAGGCAGAGTATGGCACACACAGGCAGGGTAGGGAAGGCAGAGTATGGCACACACAGGCTGGGTAGGGAAGGCAGAGTATGGCACACACAGGCAGGGTAGGGAAGGCAGAGTATGGCAGGTTTTTGCTGTACTACAACCATTAATATGGGTATGGTCATGTGATAACATGGGTGTGGTTTCAAGTGGGTGCGGTTTCAAAAAGGGGAGTGGTCAAAACTGGCTTCCATTATCGCCCTCCACCACGTAGGTCAGAAAAATTCCGGCCCTCGGTACAACAGAAGTTGGACAGCACTGCTCTAGAGTAACGATGATGATGGCTATCAGCTAACTTGATCAAGCACAATATATGGTTGAGGTTGTACTCACTGTCAGAAGAGCTTGTCCTTTGCCTTTAGCTTTAACTACAAAGTCTTGATTTACAGTGATCTGCAAAATATATAAATACACGTGTGTGAAGAAAAGGCGTGTAAAATCTTATTGTCTACTACATGGGGGTGATTTATCAACGGTCGAGGTTGATTTTATTTATCGATTCAAGTTTCTTTAGCTCTTAAAAAACTCAAATTTGAGTTACGGTTAGAAAACTTGAACATCTGGTATATATTAAGTGCAAAAAACCCAAAAACTCGAATGTAAAACTTCGCCATGTAAATGCTTGCGAGTTTCTATAGCAGTCAGTGGGAATTGTCATAGGCAAAGTCAGGCCATATTCTCAAACTCAAATTTTTTCGAGTTTTTAAAGTTCGTAAACTCGAAAAAATTCAAGGTATTCGAGGTATATATGTTTTTTTATGCAAACACGTTTTCCTTATTAAATAAGCGACCATTATTCGATTTAAAAAAACAAACTCAAATTCAAGAACTGGACAAACTGATAAATAAGCCCCTATGTGTCAGTAAAACCAGCATTCCAGTGTAAGAAATTGGGGCATTTCTCTGGTCTGTCCAGACCTCGGCCTCTACCCACCTTGTTCATTTATTTCTTCATCTCCAGTTACATATTTGTGTGTGGAGCAAAAGTACGAGAACCCCTGCTTTCAGTCTCCGCCCCCTTTGGCACAAACACACATGAATATCATCCCATTGGCTGAAACATCCGACTCTAATTTCCCCTTCTAACCAACTGGGAACCCTAGAGGTTGACATGTTTTGCCCACACACAAATATCTACTCAGTAGATAAATGAACAAGAATGATAGTATTGAGCCATTGTGGTACTGGGCTCTAATTATCTGGTTATAGGAAAAAGCAGATCCCATATTTAGGCCATATTTAGGCAGAATTAATAAAAATTCAAAAGGGTTGACAAACTTTCAGGCACCACTGTAGAAAGCTAAGTTCCAACAAAGGTTCCTCCTATGGATGCTTTTGTATATTCCTTCATGTATTATTGTATTCTTTCGTTTAATAATATGTCTAGCAATATGTCCATCGCCTTTCTAATCATTATTACAGAATCAATAAGTCTCAGTATTTGGTTCTATATTCTCTATATTGGCTTCTGATGAACCTCTTGAAATCTGCATTGAATCTTCTGACTCACTGAGCGAACCTCCTAAAGCAGTGGTTCTCTACCTTCCTAATTCCGCGACCCTTTAATACAGTTCCTCATGTTGTGGTGACCCCCAACCATAAAATTATTCCTAAGACCTTTGGAAATATGTGTTTTCTGATGGTCTTAAGCGACCCCTGTGAAAGGGTCATTCAACCCCCAAAGGGTTCCCGACCCACAGGTTGAGAACCGATATCCTAAAGGCACATTATAGCCACCATTTACTCAATACTAAAACAGGACCTTTGTACTCCCACGTTTAGCTAAAATATTGCTATTACATGTTATTAGGCATTATTTTATTGTTACAATGAATATTACTGCAACCTCAGCCATGGCTTCCATACAGACCTCTTCCGAGCGCAGCCTCAAAGCACTCTTGTTATCAATATGGATACTGACGGGATCTTTTTTCTCAGGGAAGAAGACAGAGACGTCCATGTTCAAGTCACTAACATTGGGGACATCTGTCTGATACTGAGCCAGAGCTTGGTACAATATAATTGTAGCCTAGAACAAAATAATACAAAATATCAGTCATCCTAATGAGTAACAGAGCCAAAGACTTAAACAGATGTTCCTAAAACTATGGGACCCATCGGGGCAGATACAGCAGGTTTTGGCGATCTATGGTACAAATGATATTTTGTATGCTCATTTCTAAAGCAGGGGCCGCTGTGGCCAAGAAACAATATTTTGTATGAAAAGTTACATAGTTACATAGTTACATAGGGTTGAAAAAAGACCAGTGTCCATCAAGTTCAACCCATCCAAGTAAACCCAGCACACCCAACCCACACCTACCAATCTATACACTCACATACATAAACTATAAATACAACCACTAGTACTAACTGTAGATATTAGTATCACAATAGCCTTGGATATTCTGATTGATCAAGAACTCATCCAAACACACGAAAAACCTGTTTGATAAGAATATTTGATAGGTAACTAATTAGGGTATCAACTACTGGTTAGTGAAAGGGGAAATTGACTTTATGTATGAGATTTTTGAATGGAATAAACTGACCTAAGATGGGCAAACATGCAGGGCCAGAACTGGGGGTAGGCAGAAGAGACACGTGCCTTAGGGCACAATGGAGGCAGGAGTGGAACACACACATTGCAAGGTCAACAAACAAGCAAATTGTCTCCCAGTATGCCCACCTAAGGGGGGGAAATCGAGCTAATTCAATCGTTTGGCCCTAAAATGGGGGTTATATGGGCCATCGGACCAAGGACCACATCAAGATCTGATGGGAAAATCAAACCTGCCTGATCGAGATCTGGGCAATTTTAAGCCAGACATCAGTCAGGTAGGCCCGTGGGGGTGCCCATACACGAGCAGATAAGCTGCCGAATTGGTCTGAAGGACCTGGATTGGCAGCTATCTGCCCATGTACGGCCACCTCTATTCTATTTAGTAAATTGTTTTTATCACGTGTAGTAAACAAACATAAACATGATGATCATAACCTCATAATGGGGTAACGCAGACAGCGGGCAACTGCACAATGAACTGGAAGGCATCACTTACTTGTGTGGAGTCAAAAACTGCCCCATAATATCTCTGCTCGTTTAGCCAACGCACTATGGCACTGGTTGGATTGTGCTGCTTCATTTTAAGGAGGGTCAGAAGAGCGTATGATGTGGCCTCCAGGGTGATAAACAATGAATCTGGCTCTTTCCAGTGGCTCTTGTCTAAACAAGAACAAAAACAAACTGAGAATGTGCAAAAACTTTTAAAAGCTGATTGGCACTGTGAGTGTTTAATAAAACAGGGAAAACTACATCTAACCAGCTGCTCATTTCCAGCGAAGGCACCCGGGAGATATCCAAGGGAACAGCTCTGGAAATCACATAATGAAGAAGGATACAGCTCTACTCTGCCCACTTACTTTTCTGCACTCAGGAATGTTATGATCTTATGTCAGTGGTTGTTAAATAACATTAAACATAAAAAATACTAACTGGGTGATCATTTGGCCCAGTTGTGGTTGATCAGCTGTGGTGCAACCGGTTAAGCTGGCCATACAGTGAAACATCCACTCAGCTGAGCGACATCACCAAATGAGCGTATCTTTCCACCATGAGGTGGAGGCGATATCCGATTGAACCGAGGGCCAGATGATCGAATCACATTGATGGGATTTGGCCATTGGGGTGAAGGCCATATCAATGAGCCGAGGCGCTGGCTAGAGTGACCCATATGCCAGCCAGGAAACCCACCTGAGGGCCCCATACACGGGCTGCCAAATCAGTTTGATCAGTCAAATTATTCAGCATGGGTCCAACTAATATACTGTATTTGTGAATACCTTTATAGTTCAACATAGCAGAACTGAACACTAATCACACGGAAACCGCCATGTATCTATGAGCACATTTGGGTTAATATACTATTACTATGGACTATTATGTTTATACATTATCAATTAAAGCCACTCCATTAGCTCCACAAATAACTTAATTGGAAAATGGCCAAGAAGCACTTTGTTAACTCCACACATGCCAACTGGCAGCCCGGCTTTAGATTAAACAGTTCATCTGGAACTCAGGCTGTTATTTATGTTTCACCTATTACATTGGATGTCTCTTTAACTTTAGACAAAAAAATTCATCCTAAAGCCAAGGATGTAGAGGATGGCCTGCGGAGATATATGAGCTATTACCTGTGGCTGCATTCAGTAGTGTGTTTGTGTCCTGGAGCTTCCCGGCCAATGCCAGCGCGTAGGACGTGATTGCGACAGAATACGGTTTGCGCAGTTGAGAATATTTACCCCTCAGGAAGTTGGTGGCCCTATTAATAGCATCTCCCAGGTTCTAGGGTCAAGAACAGAGTCAGAAGTCAAGTGATGCTGTGCATTGCACGTCATTCATTTTAGGAATGTATGAGTATCACTCATGTATTATAAGGGATAATGTACCCCCTACTGTAAATGATAAGGATATTAGCAGTCACTGAGGGGTTCTGTGCCCATATAAAGGCACAAGGCTGCAGGCTGAGTTATACAGGGAACTCTGAGTATCACTCATGTATTATAAGGGGATAATGTACCCCCTACTGTAAATGATAAGGATATTAGCAGTCACTGAGGGGTTCTGTGCCCATATAAAGGCACAAGGCTGCAGGCTGAGTTATACAGGGAACTCTGAGTATCACTCATGTATTATAAGGGATAATGTACCCCCTACTGTAAATGATAAGGATATTAGCAGTCACTGAGGGGTTCTGTGCCCCCCATATAAAGGCACAAGGCTGCAGGCTGAGTTATACAGGGAACTCTGAGTATCACTCATGTATTATAAGGGATAATGTAAATCTGATTGTAAATTATAAAGAATTCAGTGACTGAGGAACTCTTTGAGGCGGTCTCAGCATTGTGGCCCAGTTACTCACACTCAGCCTTTGGGTACAAATCTCCCGACTCTCTAACATAGCGATGAGCACAAAGGCTGTGAGGGCTGCGTCTGGCTCTGCTGCTCCCGCTTTATTTCCCCCCTGTTAAAAAGACAAACCATTTAATTCATATTAAAACAGTTTCTATGACAGAAACAAAAAAATAATAAAAATAAGATAAGGACTTCTGTGACATTACATTCAGTGATCCCTCCAGTCTGGATTTTGTTTGTCTGGGATTCAAGTTCTATTTTATTATCCCCACTCACTTAGGCCCAACATCTTCCAGGAGGGGTATTGAGGAGTAAAAAGTAGCCCCATAGCCCTATATACTGCCTGGGTGTGGGTAACATGATCCTGCCTATCATCCTGCTATGCCCCTACCTACCTCTCTAGGGTCACAACAAATAGAGGGCAACTCATCTGGTAGGGATTTTGTTGTACCTCTCTACACTATAGGGCTCATTTACTCTATATTGGAAGTAGAAGGAGCTGTGTCTGAAAGTGCTGGGCACAAAATGTGGGGCAGGTTTCATTGCTGGAAGAAACATAACTCTCTGTATGGGTGTAAGGAAAAGCGCCTTACCGGCGCGGCGGGGACGCCCACCGCGCTGCCATCGGCGGGGACGCCCGCCGCGTCGTCTGCTCCCTGTGCCGGCTCTCTCCTAGGTGCGCGCGCGCTTCCGCGTTTTAAAGGCGCATGCGCGCTGACGTCATGCTTAGGAAGCAATTCCATTTAAGGTTTCCTGAGAAGCCTGGGGGTCCGGTGGCCCCCCCTAGAGAGGGGGGTAATGTAAGGAAAAGCGCCTTACCGGCACAGCGGGGACGCCCGCCGCGCTGCCATCGGCGGGGACGCCCGCCGCGCCGTCTGCTCCCTGTGCCGGCTCTCTCCTAGGTGCGCGCGCGCACTTCCGCGTTTTAAAGGCGCATGCGCGCTGACGTCATGACGTCAGCGGGCAAAGGCGCGAAATTCAAATATTTAAAGGGCCATTTGCATTGGATTCATTGCCCGTGATAGAATTTGATTCTGGTGCCTTCCTGAGCCTTGTTCCTGTCGTGTTTTCCTGTTTTTGACCCGGCTTGCTCCTGACTATTCTGATTATCCATATCTGACCTCGGCTTGTACTTTGACTACGATTTCGTCTCATCCCGCTGTATTGATTACTCGGTTTGACCCTTGCCTGTCTGACTCTCCTTGATTGCTGCCCGCCCCGACCTAGCCTGCCTGACGACGACCTTGTTTAACCCTATTTGTACCGTGATCTTCGGCCTAACTGACTTTCTACAGTCGTGCCCCATTGCTAGTCAGAACTCCTGCTTTGCTTCTCTCGTATAAGTCCAGGTGGCATCCGAGTAGCTGAGGGCTCCTCCCGAAGCCAAAGGCGGTCACGCTACTGGTGAAGCACGAGCTGAGACCAGGGTGCTTGGCACTAGCTCTGGTATTGGGTGCCGACCATGACATTATCACGGGCCATGGAGGACCAAGATCACATTGAGTCCGCTGCTGCTCCTCCCACTCCATCTGCTACTACTGAAGCGCTTCTTACTGCCCTGCTACAGCGCTTGGAGGATCAGGAGCAAAAGCAGAATTATCTCCTGCAGGGTTTTCACAACCTAACCCGTCAGCTGGAGACTACGCAATCTCCGCAGCAGCAGCCTGTTCCTAGTTTTTCCCCTTCTGTGGGGGCATCTGCTATGGGAGGTAACACCTATAGGCCCCAGGAGCCCAAAATTGCATTTCCTGAGAAATTCTCTGGGGACAGGTCCAAATTTTTCGTCTTCAAAGAGGCATGTAAATTATATCTTAGCTTTTTCCCTCATTCTTTCCCTTCTGGTGTGGAAAAAGTAAAATTTGTTATGACCCTTCTAGTGGGGGATCCCCAAGTTTGGGCCCTTAGACTGCCTCCTTCCGATCCTGCTCGTTCTTCCCTTGAGGTATTCTTTGATACTATGGCACTTCTTTACAATGACCCGGATCGTGCATCATCAGCCGATTCGGCGATTCGTAAATTGCGCCAAGGGAGACGGGATGCAGAGGTGTACTGCACAGAGTTCCGCCGGTGGGCAGGAGAGACCGAGTGGAACGATGCGGCCCTGCGCAGTCAGTTCCGTATCGGGCTATCCGACTCTATTAAAGATAGCCTGGTTAATTACCCTTTGTCGTCCAGTCTGGATGATCTCATGTCCCTAGCCATCCAGATCGATAGGAGACAAAGGGAGAGAAGGAGTGATAGGGGTCATACTGCTTTTTCTGGGGTTACTTATGGGAAACCTGACTTAGTGACCAATGTTAAGTCTTCGGCTTCCCCGGTGTCTCCACCTCAGGAGGAGCCTATGCAACTAGGCCTAATTCATCTCTCTCCTGAGGAAAAGACACGCAGGCGGACCCTTGGGTTATGTATATATTGTGGGGACAAGGGTCATTTTCTCAAACAATGTACCAAGAGGCCGGGAAACGCCCAAGCCTAAATGAAGAAGGGGAGCTTCATTTGGGTGCAGGCGTTTCCTCTCCCCAATTTGCCTCCAAGGTTCAGCTACCGGTCAAACTGTCCTGGCCTACGGGCTCCGTTAACTTGTCTGCTTTCGTGGACTCTGGGGCAGAGGGTAACTTTATTGAGGCCACGTTTGCTGCTAAACATGGCATTCCTGTGGTTCCACTAAGTGTTCCCATGAGGTTATTTACGGTGGACAAAAGACCTTTAGGGTCTGGTGTAGTAAATAAGAAAACTGTATCTTTATCCTTATGTGTGAACGATTTCCATGTTGAAGAGATAGTCCTTTTTCTTATTGAAGGTGCCTCTTCTCCACTCATTTTGGGTTTACCCTGGCTCCAGGTTCATAACCCCCAGATTAATTGGGTTACTGGGGAGGTGTCTCAATGGGGTTCTTGTTGTAGGGGTATCTGTATTCCCTCAACTATAGCAGCCACCTCACTTGAGGGGTTACCTGCAGCCTATTCGGCTTATGCCGATGTCTTTTCCAAAAAAGCGGCCGAGACCTTACCCCCACACAGACAGTATGACTGTCCCATTGATCTGGTTCCAGGTTCCTCTCCCCCTCGTGGTCGTACATACCCTCTTTCCCTACCTGAGTCTCAGTCCATGAAGGAATATATCCAGGAAAACCTCGAAAGGCCTTCTAATTCTCCTGCAGGTGCTGGGTTTTTCTTTGTGGGTAAGAAGGATGGGGGTCTCCGTCCTTGTATAGATTACAGGGGTTTAAACAAAGTCACTATTAAAAACCGCTACCCTCTTCCTCTAATTTCTGAGTTATTTGACCAGGTTAAAGCCGCCAAGATCTATACCAAGCTTGATCTTAGAGGCGCATACAATCTCATCCGTATTAGAGAGGGGGATGAGTGGAAAACTGCTTTTAACACCAGGGACGGCCACTACGAGTATTTAGTAATGCCCTTTGGGCTCTGTAACGCCCCCGCAGTTTTTCAAGAATTTGTCAATGACATCTTCGTGACCTGCTGGGGATATTCGTAGTGGTCTACCTTGACGATATTCTTATTTTCTCTTCTAATCTAAACGAACATCGTAAACATGTGTGTGAGGTCTTAAAAAGGCTAAGGGAGAACAACCTGTATGCAAAACTAGAGAAATGTACCTTTGAAGTCTCTACTGTTCAGTTTTTGGGTTTTATTATTTCCTGCAAAGGTCTAGAGATGGATCCAGGCAAAGTGAGAGCTGTCCTAGATTGGGCCCAACCCTTTTCGTTACGCGCAATACAAAGGTTTCTTGGTTTTGCCAATTATTATCGTCAATTTATTAAGAATTTTTCTCTAATTGTAGCTCCCATCACGAATCTAACTAAGACGGGCGCTGATCCCAGTATGTGGCCTCCTGAGGCTGTACAAGCGTTTGAAACCCTTAAAAAAGAGTTTAGCTCTGCCCCTATCCTTAGACCTCCCGATTCCACTCTCCCTTTCATTGTAGAGGTAGATGCCTCTGAGGTAGGAGCTGGGGCAGTCCTTTCCCAAAGACACCCGATAACCAATAAGATGCATCCCTGTGCCTTTTTCTCTAGAAAGTTTTCACCTGCAGAGGTCAATTACGACATAGGGAACAGGGAATTGTTGGCCGTGAAATTGGCCTTCGAGGAATGGCGCCATCTCCTAGAGGGGTCTAAACATCTAGTTACGGTCTATACCGACCATAAAAATTTACTTTATATTGAATCCGCTAAGCGCCTGAACCCAAGGCAAGCCAGGTGGGCTTTATTCTTTTCAAGGTTCAATTTTTCTTTAACTTTTAAGGCCGGATCAAAGAATACCAAGGCAGATGCACTCTCTAGGAGTTTCAATTCTGTTTCCTCCGACTCTGGTGAGTGTACTCCCATCATTCCCAGGGAGTTAATTGTTGCAACTTTGGAGTCTGACCTCTCTTCCTTATTGTCCCCATTACAATCTTCTGCTCCTATTGAAACACCATCTGGTAAATGGTTTGTTCCTGAGGAGCTTAGGGAACAAGTATTGAGAGGTTCATGATTCTAAAATGGCAGGTCATCCAGGTGTTGCAAAAACCCTTTCTTTGTTGTCCCGCCATATTTGGTGGCCATCCTTCAAGCAGGATGCTAAAACTTTTGTCGATTCCTGTCCAATTTGTCAAAGGTCTAAATCATCTCATCAGCAGCCTCAGGGTCTGTTAAATCCCTTGCCCATTCCAATGAAGCCTTGGTCCCACATCTCTATGGATTTTATTGTGGAGTTACCCCCTTCTCAGGGTAAAACAGTGATTTGGGTGGTGGTTGATAGATTTAGTAAAATGGCTCATTTTATTCCTCTCCCACACCTCCCTTCTGCTAAGACCCTGGCTGATTTATTCATTACTCATATTTTTAAGTTTCATGGGTTTCCTGTGAATATCGTTTCTGACAGGGGGGTTCAGTTTGTGTCAAGATTTTGGCGTGCTTTCTGTTCTTTGGTTGGGACAGAATTATCCTTTTCCTCTGCCTACCACCCCCAAACTAACGATCAAACCGAAAGGGTGAACCAGTCCCTTGAGCAGTATCTCAGGTGCTATGTGTCCGATAACCAGTCCACATGGTCTGAACTGCTCCCCTGGGCAGAATTTGCGTACAATAATGCTACCCATTCCTCCTCAGGGAGGTCTCCTTTCTTTGTCGTTTATGGGTTACACCCCAAAGCATTTTCTTTTTCTGGCTCTAATTCCCCTGTACCTTCTGCCAATTCCTCTGTCTTAAGATTTTCTGAAATCTGGTCGCTAGTTCATGATTCACTATCTGCAGCTTCCCTAGCCCAGAAAAAAGCTGCTGACAAATCCCGTAGGGAGGCTCCCTAGTACAAGGTGGGGGATTTAGTGTGGTTATCAACCAAGAATATTAAGTTAAAGGTTCCCTCTCCCAAACTGGGTCCCAGGTTTATTGGTCCATATCCCATCATTGCAATAGTTAACCCATCTTCTGTCCATCTGCAGTTACCTCCTAATTTCAAAATTGCTAATACTTTTCATGTTTCTCTCCTTAAACCTGCTGCTAACACTCGTCATTTGTCCGTTCCTCCCCCGGTGCTGATTGAAGGTCAGCCTGAATATGAGATCCAGGAGTTCCTTGACTCCCGCCTGGTGAGAGGTAAGTTACAATATCTTACCAGGTGGAAAGGCTTCGGCCCTGAGGAGAACTCTTGGGTTGATGACATCAAAGCTGACCGCCTTAGGAAGCAATTCCATTTAAGGTTTCCTGAGAAGCCTGGGGGTCCGGTGGCCCCCCCTAGAGAGGGGGGTAATGTAAGGAAAAGCGCCTTACCGGCACGGCGGGGACGCCCGCCGCGCTGCCATCAGCGGGGACGCCCGCCGCGCCGTCTGCTCCCTGTGCCGGCTCTCTCCTAGGTGTGCGCGCACTTCCGCGTTTTAAAGGCGCATGCGCGCTGACGTCATGACGTCAGCGGGCAAAGGCGCGAAATTCAAATATTTAAAGGGCCATTTGCATTGGATTCATTGCCCGTGATAGAATTTGATTCTGGTGCCTTCCTGAGCCTTGTTCCTGTCGTGTTTTCCTGTTTTTGACCCGGCTTGCTCCTGACTATTCTGATTATCCATATCTGACCTCGGCTTGTACTTTGACTACGATTTCATCTCATCCTGCTGTATTGATTACTCGGTTTGACCCTTGCCTGTCTGACTATCCTTGATTGCTGCCCGCCCCGACCTAGCCTGCCTGACGACGACCTTGTTTAACCCTATTTGTACCGTGATCTTCGGCCTAACTGACTTTCTACAGTCGTGCCCCATTGCTAGCCAGAACTCCTGCTTTGCACCTCTCGTATAAATCCAGGTGGCATCCGAGTAGCTGAGGGCTCCTCCCGAAGCCAAAGGCGGTCACGCTACTGGTGAAGCACGAGCTGAGACCAGGGTGCTTGGCACTAGCTCTGGTATTGGGTGCCGACCGTGACAATGGGTATCTACCAGTACATAATGTGTCTGTATGGGTATCTACCGGTACGTACCCCCATTTCCATTCCTGTAATGTATCTGTATGGGTATCTACTGGTACGTACCCCCATTTCCATTCCTGTAATGTATCTGTATGGGTATCTACCAGTACATACCCCCATTTCCATTCCTGTAATGTATCTGTATGGGTATCTACCAGTACATACCCCCATTTCCATTCCTGTAATGTATCTGTATGGGTATCTACCGGTACGTACCCCCATTTCCATTCCTGTAATGTATCTGTATGGGTATCTACCGGTACATACCCCCATTTCCATTCCTGTAATGTATCTGTATGGGTATCAACCAGTACATACCCCCATTTCCATTTGAAGGACAGGTCCATTCTCTACAAACATTCCATCTGGCATTTGTCTCTCATTGAAAAGCCACTTGATTGCACCACAGAGAACATAATCATCAATCTCTGTATATTCGTAGGACATGGCAAACACTTTAGCAACGTACGCTGTGAGCCTGAAGGAAGGGGAAATAAAGAGCCAATGAAAGAGAGGACACACATTGGTTGTCATTGATTCATTGTCTCACAGCTAAAGGGGCGGGGCTTTGAGAAAGATAAGAACGGTTACATAACATAGTAGATGAGGTTGAAAAAGGACTCACATCCATCAAGTTCAACCTGTTTGTCTAAGTGAACCTGCCTAACTGCTAGTGGAGCCAGAAGAAGTTGAAAAGATCCTATATCCGAGAGACCAGCGACCAGTCCATAGATTAACTTTTTACTAGAGTTAATTTCAGTAAGTCTGCATATTCTCACTTTCTAAAAAGCCATCCAACTCTAACATATCTAATATATCTGCCAGTACAACAGCCGTGGGAAGAGAATTCCACAACTCTCACTGTAAAAACCCCTTTCACATCTTAAGATGGAACCTTCTTTCCTCTAATGTGAATGTATGCCCTCGCGGCTGCTGGAAGGGTCTACTAATGAATAAAGCACCCGAGAGTTAATATTATGGGACCCTTAAGCGCCTCTTCCCCAGTGTAATCAATACCAATTAGGCCAGTCTTTACTCATAACTGAGACTTTCCATTCCCTTTATCAGATAGATGGGTCTACTTTGGATTTTCTATTGATTTCCCTTGGAGACAAAAACAGCTTAGCATATTCTAGATGGGGCCAAATTTGGGCCTGCATCATTTTTTTGTTACAGAGAAGTGAAGGATATAGCAGATTTGGCTGTGGCCAAATGGCTTTACTTTTTAACCAGATATGAAATATGTGACAAGGTTGTGCTTGTGCTCTGTTTAAAGGAGTAGGAAAGGGAAAAATGACATTTTATTTCCAACAGATTAGTCTCAATAGTGCAAGTTAGACTACTATATTTATTCTGCAGAATGCTTTACCATAAACAACCATTAAAGCTCCCTATGTTTGTTTAAGACAGTTGCTGCCATTTTAGCTTGGTCTCAGTAGCTTCCATGCTGCAGCTCTGGCTGCTGGTAGCTCAGATTACGGCAGAAACGGGAGGGGGAGAGAGCAGAAGGGAGGGGGAGAGAGGAGAAAACTGAGCAGACTGAAGGATTTTTCTGAGAGCAGGAAGTCTGGCACAGAAGATCATGTATACAGAAAAAAATTAATTAATGTGGTGTTTCTTTTTCAAGGCGGACAGGACTATGCCTGTATTTACCTTTCTGATAAAGCTTAGTTTTTACCTTTCTTTCTCCTTTAAGGAAAAAAATAAAATATTCAATCACTCCTTCAGTTCACCTCCATTTTCATGCCATTAAAGTTACAAAAAGGCAAAAAAAAAAAAAAATTTGATGATATTGGTTCAGAAACAGATATTCCCTTGTAATTTCCAGGAATTGATGTCCTGGGGGAATGGAAATATTCTTATAGAAACTATGTGGTTTTAGTGGTATAGTCAAATAGATTAGGGAGGTTCAGGAGGACAACAAGGGTTGATTTTTAAAAAAATTTCACCACAGTCCCTTTAATATAAGAACTTCTTTTGTGTATTTGTGCAGATGTGAGCCTTACCACGTGCTGGATGGCCTAATTTGAAATGCTGCAAAGGAGCCGTCAGGTTTCCTATAAGCCAGTTCTCTCTGATAACCTATGAAGACAGAAATGCTACAGTAACTTATCCATGTTTTTAGTATAACTGGAGTAAGTCTATCAACTTTTCACACTTAAAGGGACAGTAACACCAAAAAATGAAGGTGTATAAAAGTAATTACTATATAATGTAATGCTGCTCTGTACTGGTACAACTGGTGTGTTTTCCTTAGAAAGACTACTATAGTTTATATAATAAAGCTTCTGTGTAGCCCCGGGGGCAGCCATTTACAGGAGAAAAGGCACATGTTACTTAGCAGATAACAGATAAACCCCCATTATATGCTACAAAGCACAAAGCTTATCTGTTATCTGCTATGTGCCTGTGCCTTTTCTCCTTTTTCCCAACTTCAATGGCTGCCCCCATGTTGACATAGCAGCTCATTTATATAAACTATATTAGCGTTTCTGTTGCAAACTTACCAGTTTTACCAGCACAGGGCAAATAGAACTTAGCAAATATAAAAGAAAGGCTCTTATCGAGCTATTGAAAGGCTGGCGAGATTCACTAGCCAACAGTTATTTTAGACTCCTTCACTCTTTTCTGCGTGAAAAATGTCCCTTATCTTTCATGTGCATTGCAAAGAAAAAGCATATACAAAATTTCAAATCAAAAAGAAAGAAGTCAGGGGAGAAATAAAGCAATGCTTCAACGTGTCTTCTTGGTCTATGGATATCTTGTCGATCGAGGAACGAAGAGAAACAAACTATAAAAAGAAACAGGTTATAAAACATCACAGAGTACAGTAAAATCGTTCAAACTATATAAAGGTTGTCGTCCCATGAGGCATATAGATTGTTTATACACAGCCGAGAGGAAGGGGTCAAAGAGAATAGCAATAGAAGTAATGGTTTGTGGTAGAAGGCAATGTGCGATTGGGCGTCCCAGATATATGCTTGACTAAGCAGCCAGGCCATGTATCTCCCAGACTTTGAGATATTGGGGAATAGTATTATGAAGAGCGGCTATCCCATATTATCCCATATCCAAATTTCCTATTGGCGTTTACCTGATTATTTCTGCCATAGAAGGTGCAAATGAAGTTTCCCGTGTAGATGCGATAGTCAATCACGTAGCTGTGAGTATGTAGCTGATTAAGGCTTGACCACTGTTGCACATTTTCAGGAATGGTTTCCCCAGAAGCATCGTAGAGGGATCTAAGGGGACCAAATGGGAGAATATTCGGCCCACAAGGTTTGCTACTTCCTTCCATATGGGCTGAATAACAGGGCAGGCCCACAAGATATGCACCAAAGATCCCTGTGCTCCACAGTTCCTCCAGCAAGTTGAGGGATGGTCCGGAAAAACCTTATGAAGCTTATCTGGGCTATGGTACCAGAACATCAGGATTCTGTATTATGTTCTTTTTGTCTAACTCATGTGGTCATCTTTCTTGTGTTTCCCCAGATATTTATCCAGTCTGTTCAGTGGATGTGTGAGAATTTCATCCCACTTGTCCATATATTTGTGTCGCCGTTCTGGGGGGGCGGGGAGGTGGGCGGAGTTGGCCGACCGGGTTGCCTAGGGCGCCTGGTCGGCTTGGCCCGCCCCTGGTTTGTGTGACAAGAAGTCATGTGATTTTAAGCATTCAGTTTGGCCAGAGGCATGGAGTCAGCCAAATCCAAATCCTGTTGGAAAAGGCAGAATCTAGGGCTGGGCGATATAGCGTTTAATACCGAATACCGGTGTTTTTTTTAAAAATACCGGGGTGTCAGGCTACTCACCCGTGCGGGCCGGTTTCGCATGCCTCCTTGCGGGACGTTGCGCACGCGCGGCCGTCAAAGCGCACGTACATGTCAAAGTGCGCACGTCCATGACGCGCTGACGGCGCTGGTTCTGCGCATGCGTGGGGGGTATTTAAAGCTATCAAACGCCTCCTCCTGTGCCAACTTGTCTGCAGCCTTGCCTGGGAAACTAAGCCTGCCTGATTTACCTTACGACTTTCTGTTGCCGATCCTTCGCTTGCCTGACTCTGATTTTCAATGATGCAGTAATTATTCTCTAATTTATTAGGAAATGGGGTCAACACCTAATCATGCATGGAAAAAAAATATACCATCAAATACCGTGACACCGATATAATTTTGAAAAATATCGTGATATAAATTTTTGGTCATACCGCCCAGCTCTAGCAGAATCCCAAACCGAATCCTGAATTTAGTGCTGGTTTGTAGAAGCTTATTTATAAAGCGCTTCTAGGATACGCACCGCTGTACAATTTTGCAATATACACACAGGGTAGTAAATAAATCATTGTTATTTATATTATTAAGTTATTATAAATCATTTACATACAGCAATGAAGTGCCATGGTGTAAAAGACACATTAGAAAGGAATTTAATAAAAAGCCACTGACCATAGGGCTGATTCACTAAAGTGCGATAACGCATATCGCATGCTTTTTTGCGTTAAAATAGATCTAAAAAAACGCACGATTCGCTATAGTATTATCGCATGCGTTAAGTCGCATATCACGTGCGTTAATAGCGCACAGAAATAACACTAACGCATGATTCACAAACACTTAGACGGGCTAAATATCGCATTCGTCTGTGCGAAAATTAACCCCTACTTGGGGCAGACGGTAATTATAGAAAAGTACAGTTAATGAGCTTTTGGCAACACAATAAGGACTTTGCAGTGGGATTTATTCCAGTCTGTGTTGGCCCCAGAGTGATGCAGCCGCCAGTTTGCAGGGAAATGGGCATTTGAAAAAAAAGTAGTTTTACGAACGTGATCCTGTGTATGGCTAATGAGGCGTGCGCGCGAAAAGTATCGCTCGTGCGTTAATTAGCGCGTGCGACAAGTAGCGCGCACATGTAAATTAGCGCGCGTTGAGGCGAATGCCGCACGAAAATAGTCTTTGCGACTTAAATATCGCACACAGCATCTCATCTAAATTAATATACTTTTAGTCAATCGTGCGTTAAGACGCGAAAAATTAGATGCAATAAAATTTTAATGCATGCTATAAATAGTGCACGTTTTAACGCACTTTAGCGAATCAACCCTCATACCTCTTATAATTATGGCCATTATGCCATCCACTCATTAACTGGGGATATGGGCGGTGCACCATTGGCACTCTGGTCAGCTATCTCCTTTACTTTGCCTGAGAAATACACAATGTATCAAAGTGTTTTTTAACTCTTGCACTTTGTCTACTCACCATCTTTAATGTTGCCGATGGCTGTTTCTCTGCGGTCCACTCCAACTCGCTGCCACTGTGCGGTTGCATCAAGGTACCGTGTAGTAATGACATTAGTAGTCATTCTCATCATGTTCTGCTCTCCACTCCCGACTGGTTTCTGAATCAAATGCCGTAATTTGCTCCCATCAATGGCGCTCTCCACCAGCTGACTGATTGGAGTTCCTACGAATAAAAAGGGAATTAATTAAGAATAACAAGATTTAGTTAAGATCATATTAAGAGACACCAATAAAAAGGGTGAGAGGCTGTAACTGATGAGAAGCTTCTTAGATATTTCCCTCAACATCTGAATTTCTTCTTTCTGTTCACCTTGTAATATGACTTTGATGTCAATATCTGACTTGGGAACAATATTCGGTGCAGACAGCGCTTTAATCGTTACTTCTTGGACCCCACCTATGGGATAAATAATTCACACGATCACAATTATATATTAATAAAATATGAAATTATGATGTTGGACCCCAATACACCTTTCTTAAAGAACCATGAGACTTACGGGCACTTGAAATAAGAAACACTGACCTCTTCCTTTTACCTCTGGCTCTAAAATCACAGAATTTAATGTTTTTGAAAGAAGCACTCCTTCGGGCTAAAACAGAAGAAAATGCAAAATAAAGACACAGAAACATTTAACCTGATAGTGACAGCAGCACCAGAGTATCTGTTTACATAGCCCTTATCCAAATACGGCACTACTTTCCCTCAAACACACTACAGTTTGCTCATGGATCTAACTCACCACAACATTTAGCGTTTTACGGACGCCGTCTGAAACAAATTGCCTATAGACCACTGCCGTCACTTCTACAACATGCTGACCGAGTTCGAGTGGCACAATGATGAAGGGGACAACAGCAGAGGACTCGGCACCAACCCAAACCTCCTGCCGGAACTTCTGTTTAGGTTTGGACAGACTGCAGAACTCTTTATTGTAGCCGAACTTCACTAGCACCTATGCAAGGAATGAAAGAAAACAGATACAGTTGGCCTTCACACTTGTGTGTTGGTTTTATAAAGAAACTGGTGGATCCCGGTCCTGTGTAAGCAGCAAAGACTGTGGAATAAATTCACAAAATGGTAAAATGTTGCCAAATGAATTGGAGTCAATGGCCTTTTTGTGTGGTTTTCTTAGTGAAAAAAAAACACATGGAGAAATGATAATAAGGCCAATGACATCATTCCCACGTGAAAAATGCTATTGGCGTGGGTTTGTGGAAAATATTTTGGCACAAATCTACCAGGTGAAAAAGGTTGCTCATCCTTTTTAAGACCAGTTGCATCTATTTGGGAGCTGTACAGATCTTCAGATCATTTGCACTGTGCACAACTGCAGGAATGTTTATGGGCGCAAAAAACTTTTATGAATATTGTCAATGTGCTTGTGACACCATTGTGCCTGTATTTATAAATGAGTGCTATAATATATATACATATATATATTTTTTTTTTTTTTAAGTTGTTATGAGAGTTGGCCCTGATTGTCAAGTTGTCTGGTAGAAAACTCCAGGTGGGTGCTGATCCCACTCAGTACTGAGTACCGGAATATAATTACATGGAGAGGTTGGGTGTGCCGGAAGATTCTTTTTTAAGTTCTCTGGTGGGCAATATTAGGCCCAATACAAATACTAAGGGCCGATGGACTGCCACACATTTATATACCGACACCATACTAGGTCCACATTTGGTGCCTATGTCAGAGGTAACTTAAGAATGCATTAAGGACAGGAATCCCTTGTCTCCCTTTGTTCCCCTGATGCACCTTCTTTGCACATTAAATGGGCTTTGCCAGGATATACCTACATCCTGATTATGTGCCATCTCTTCTGTACGCAGCCCTGAGGTATTACCAGGAGAACAGATGCAGATCCAGAGACAGGCAGAACTGTTGGTTTTACATTCTGTGGTAGACTCAACTCTTGGGGGAAAGGTGCAAAATGCACTTAAAAGTAATATAATGCTGAAGGAATCCTAGGAAGTGTCTATCTTCTATCTGGAGTCCACTATAGGTTAAAAGCTCACCCAATAGGAAATGTAAGGGCTGAGACTGGATTTTCTTCCCAGGATTCCTTCTGCTTTGCATTACTTACTATTCCCTATTTCCCGTCCCTACTATTCTCTCCCATTTACCTTAATCTTGTGGCTGTTATAGTTGTGGACAACGGCTCGGATCTCCACCTGCTCGTTCCTCACAACAGAAGAAGGCAGTTTTAGGTCGATAGAGAAATCCTTCATTGCCTTAATCTCATGGGGAGGAGCCACGCACAGACCTGTATACAGAGAAGAAGACAATGCACCAGTGTCAAAATATATTTGTTTTGCATAGTCACATGACATGAACCTTAAAACACATAAACAGTAAAAGAAATTGACCATCAATGCAATGGAAATAGAGAAGAGGAAAAGAGTTTAGTAACATAGTAAGTTAGGTTGAAAAAAGACATATGTCCATCACGTTCAACCATAATGCCTATATATAACCTGCCTAACTACTAGTTGATCCAGAGGAAGGCAAAAAACCCCATCTGAAGCCTCTCTAATTTGCCGCAGAGGGGAAACAATTCCTTCCTGACTCCAAGATGGCAATCGGACCAGTCCCTGGATCAACTTGTACTAAGGGCTATCTCCCATAACCCTGTATTCCCTTTTTAAATCTATATAATCTATATAAAGCCAGCACAACTGATTCGGGGAGGGAATCCCACAACCTCACAGCTCTCACAGTAAAAAATCCTTTCCGAATATTTAGATGGAACCTCCCTTCTTCTAAACGGAGTGGGTGCCCTCATGTCCGTTGGAAGGACCTACTGGTAAATAAAACATTAGAAAGGTTATTATATTCTAGATGGGGCCTTACCAGCGCTCTGTAAAGGGGAAGAATAACCCCCTCCTCCCGTGAATCTATGCCCTTTTTAATACAGCTCAGTACCCTGTTTGCCCTTGCAGCTGCTGCCTGGCATTGCTTGCTACAGCCAAGTTTATTATCTACAAGGACTCCAAGCTCCTTCTCCATTATGGATTTGCCTAGTGCAGTCCCATTAAGGGTATAAGTGGCTGCATATTGTTACATCCCAGGTGCATGACCTTACATTTATCCACATTAAATCTCATCTGCCACTTAGCTGCCCAGATTGCCAGTTGGTCAAGATCCTGCTGCAAGGTGCCCCATCCTGGATAGAATTGACTGGTCTGCAGAGTTCTGTGCCATCTGCAAACACTGATACATTACTCATAATACCCTCCCCCAAGTCATTTATGAACAAGTTAAACAAAAGTGGACCCAGTACAGAACCCTGAGGGACCCCACTGAGAACCTTACTCCAAGTAGAGAATGTGCCATTAACAACCCCCCTCTGTACCCGATCCTGTAGCCAGTTTCCTATCCATGTGCAAACGACTTCACTAAGACCAACAGACCTTAGCTTAGAAAGCAGTCGTTTGTGGGGAACGGTATCAAATGCTTTGGCATATAATGCCATTCTCCAGTACATAATTTTGTATGTGATCCCTTAACAAGCCTTCAAATAACTTGCCCACCACGGATGTCAGACTTACAGGCCTATAATTGCCAGGCTGAGATCTTACTCCCTGTATAAATATAGGAATGACATTCGCCTTCTTCCAATCCGTAGGTACCATACCTGATGAAAGCGAGTCTGAGAATATCAGAAACAAGGGCCACTGTAATTCTGCCCCTAGCTCTCTCAGTACCCGAGGGTGTATTCCATCTGGCCCAGGTGCCTTGTTTACATTTATCGTGTGTAACCCTTTAAGCACCATATCCTGTGCCAACCACTGTGTAGTTGGAGCTGAGGCAACAGTGAAGCTATTGGGTGGGACTTGGCCCTCTGGCTCCTCTACTGTATACACAGAAGAAAAGAACTGGTTAGGCATATCTGCCTTTTCTGTATCCGCTGTAACCATATTGTTATTATAACTCAATGGGGCCACACCCTCAACCTGCATCTTTTTGCTATTAATATACTTAAAAAACTTTTTGGGGTTAGTCTTGGCCTTGGCCGCGATGCGCTCCTCATTTTCTATCTTTTCCTTCCGGATTGCTGTTTTATAGTGTTTATATTCATTAAACGCAGCTACTGTCCCCCTCTGACTTATAGTCAGACTTTATTACTGCAAAATCATTTTAACAGATATTTAAAAAAAAATTTAAAATCAGACTGGGATTTCTTGCTTGGTTCTAGATCTCAATATCTCCCACTTTTTCAGCTATTTGTGAGGACTTACCAAGATGGCTCCATCTGCTCCCATGTTACTTCTGCATGTGAGTAAGCTAATAGGTCTTGGCACTCACAAGATGACATCATCGTGTTACAACAACTGCTTTGTGATGTAATTATGGTCTTCATGATGTCATTGGTTCCAGAACAGTTTAAATTCAGAAACTTGCTTAGGTGCTTGATTGTAGGATTTTGATCTTTCAGAGCTCCTGGGTGCTACTATAGTTAAGCAAATTCCTAGTTTTGAACTAGGCCGACTCTTAGGCTTATGCTGCCTGCTACTGCCCAATACTATCACATATTCTGACTGCCCTCGGCATTGGCCTGATCCCCACAGAGCTTATTTCTTCTACCTGGACCTCAGCCTGAAGCTCTCTGAAATGCTTCTATCTTCTGAGACTGGCATACTGCTAGATGGCTGTGACACCATTTAAAAATGGTCATGGGATACCAGCTTAAGCCAAGTCTCTCCTGATAACTTTTCAAGTAAATATTGTTTTTTAATATTAGGCACAATGAGCATTGTGCCTAATATTAAAAAACAATTGTCAACTTTTGACTCTTTTTTTTGGGGGGGGAGAATTAAGTTACAAACTGAAGAAATTGTATATATCCCCATGTGTATCAGTAAATAAGAATACAGAGAAGTGACCGTGGGGCTGATTTTCAAACTTAGATTCTAAATTGCAGTTTCCAATAGCAATCAATTAGCAATTGTTTTTGAACAGACTTCTATAAGCTAAACAAATGAAAGCAAATACCTGATTCCTTGCTATTGCCAACTGTAATTGTGCACTTTAGCGCCTGTGCAGTTAAATTGCCCATTAACATTTTGAAAATGAAACGTATGTTTTTTTCCAATTCTATTCTTTTTATCCAAAACCATGCACGTAGTGTAAACTCATATTACAATAAATAACATTACATGCATAGGCTTCAAAACAGGTTAAAAACAAAAGACAATCAACTTCCTACACCCCTTCCCTATAGTGCCAGAACCATTACTAAACCTTTATGTGATATAGGCCCGTGTGAGCCGTATGGAGTGAGGCCACTAGAAGCTGTTCCAGTAATCCTTCCCCAGGGAATCTATAGCTACAGCCAACAGGACAGTTACCTTTGTTTTCAGACAAGCTCACAGCCAGAACCTCCCAGGTTGTTATTGAGTCTTTCAACTGAACATTTAGGATCTTGGTTGAAATCCTGTGAAGATAAAGTGCTAATGTTAGGGAACCTTCTAAGAGTGCTGTTTTGTTTTGGGAGGTGAAACTCTTGGAGTTAATTATACAGGGGGTATAAATGGAACACTGTAAATACCTTCCCATTCCCCTCTTCCCCATTAATGTTTAGACAGTAGCGTGTTGGGAAAAGTCAGCAAGAAGCATCTGAACAAGAGCCAGGCCTTTGATGGTGTTATTACATTTGTTTAAAGGGTTGGCTAGGAACTTTGCAAACACATTTTGGGGAATTTTATAGCTCAACTTTATTTGCTGGATTTGAGGACCCATTAGAAACCAACTCCCACACAGACATTGTCTGAACTAGCCCATCTTCCCCGTACCTTGCCTACCTTTTGCT
The DNA here is from genome assembly GCF_000004195.4 of Xenopus tropicalis. Taxonomy (NCBI): domain Eukaryota; kingdom Metazoa; phylum Chordata; class Amphibia; order Anura; family Pipidae; genus Xenopus; species Xenopus tropicalis. The sequence continues at coordinate 142,191,669 of NC_030679.2, read as the reverse complement.
CTATAGCATTCTAGGAGTCACAATAGGCCTGTGACTTGTAGATATAAATCCTGAGAACCTGACATCTAAAGGTGGCCATACAAGGTCAGATAACCTGCCAAATCAGGTCCTTCAGTCCGATTCAGCAACTTATCTGCCCATCTACAGGGACCCTTGATGGGACTGCCTGACGGATATCTGGCCTAAAATTGCCACCTACCTTAGGTGGGTAAATTGGTAGAAAGATCTGCTCATTTGGTGGCCTCAGCAATTGAAAGGATCTTATAGCGTGTAGGGAACTGGTAAATTGTGCCCTTTCTCACTGACAGTCCCCTATTTATATGGACAGCTAAAAGGGTCCTTAATGTAATAGGAAGTAAGTCTTTTCCCTGGGTCATAGCATGACCTTTTGCAGTTCAATAGTTTGGCCATAAGGTGGCACTGTGGTATAGTATAAAAGGCTAAGTAGCCATGAGGCTGGAAGCCATTTTGGTGAAAGCTCTCCACCTGAACAAACAGATTGTGGTGGAACCTGGGTTTAGGTAGGCCCAGACAGGTTAGGCAGCTCCTGTAATAGATCACACTAGGTGTGATAGACAGGCAGGGCTAGCTAGTGAGCAGCTTCTGGCTCCGACAAGGATTTGCAGAGGAATTATTATCCTGGGTATAACACTGCCCAGAGTAGGGTTACCAGTGTACAGACCTAGGGCTAGATATTTGATCACCCAGGTTCCACTGGAAGCCATAACCTGAAAGCTGGGGGTAACCCATTGTGCCCTCGGGGGGAGAGTCATTGTGACCATTTGTTATGAGTACTGTCTGACCTGTGAGATGCTACTACCTGCCAATATTGTACTTGTTATTAGTCCCAAGTGGCTGTGTAAATAAACAGTTCATTGTTCAACGGTAGGAACCACTGGCGCCCATTTCTTGAGAGTTACAGTAAAACTACCTGGCCTCAAGTGAGGGCTCACACCTGAGGGAACAAGTCTCCTTCTGGGTAATATAGGGAGTGGTTTGTGGTAAACAGAGAAGCTAATTTACCATAAGCTTACAAGTGTATGGCCACCTTAAGGCCGTCTCAACACTCAAGATGAAGACAGTGCTAAATATTATAGATGTGATGAGCTTGTGGTGGAAATAAGAAAAGGGCCTGATAGGGACTCCACTCCACTAGGAGATCCTCTGGTACTCTGGGAGGCCAGTTTGACCTTGTTCTGCCTTAACACTTTTTTTTTTAAAGAGGACAACAGACTTAGACTGCTAGCAAGGCAGGGTAGGGGTGTCATTACTAACTTGTCTTTATCAGCAGCTCCAGTCATTTGCTCTTCTCTCCAGTACCAGCTCTCAGGAAAGTCTGATCTGATTTCAATTTCATTGTTCATCATGTAACCGGAATCCTCCTCATCTGTGGCACAAGATGTTCAATAAATCTGAGATGGTAAATATCACTATGACCTCCGACTTTTCACCAAAATCACAATGCTTGAAAAAGTTTCAGTGTCAAGGGAAAATCTTACAATGGGCACCTATGGAAACTTTTATTGAAGAGCAAATGAGCAAAAATGAGTATATATAATAACATCACAACTAGCACCTCTCCCTCCAAAACATGGTCCACAAATAAATGACCTAAGTCTTAATGAAGACGTTGGAATAACAAATAGACTTTATTTCTGTGAGTGCTGTGCTGTGAGTGCCCTGCTATATATATATATATATAAGTATATAAATTTCAAGGCAATGATTTTCCATGCCCAAATTTGTATTCGTTGGCTCCTAAAAAGCACTGCAGTAATGCTCTTATGGGTGAATGAAAATCACTAGAAGCCAAGGGTAAAAGCATTTTCCTTAAATTATCTATTATCCCTAAATTGTATTATTGTCTTTGTCCAACTCATAGTTCCTTACATATTTCCAGAGTATCCTCATCTTTACTCTTCCTCTCATCTTCCCTCCTCTTCTCATAGTATTTGCAGCAGTCCAGGAAAGCGTCCACACATTCCTTCCCATCCAAGATGTAGCGGGTACGTCGCTCACAGCTGTGGCCCATCAGGTTCTCCTGCATCCCATCCAGGCAGCACTGTTTCGCCTTGTCCTTGTATTCTGAAGCTAAAGGAAAACATGTTAATTATATAAAGTGTTCTTTATACCATACCTTGGTGTGCTTTCCATCACTGGTTCTATAGTAACGTATAACAAATTACACTGCTTTGTGCCATTGAGACCAATAGGCCATGGGCATTAGGAGTTAAAGCCTGTGGGAGGAAAGAAGAGGAAAGTGGAACCCCCCCAGTCCGACCCTGCATTGCATTATGGACATGAGCTATATGAAGCCATCTTGGATCCAACCAGTTCTTGCACCATATCTTACCTTTCCCAGTTTTAATCTCCATCACTGCAACAAATGAACGCTGTTTGCGCGGCGCCCAATCTTTACATTGAGGCTCTGGGGGTAAAAAGAACATTGTCAGAACTTCTAAATATATAGGAGACACAGGCGTGCTCATGTAATGTTCCTTTTCAAATTAAAGGAAAACTATACCCCCAGAATAAATCCCTTTCTAACAGATTTAGGATTACCCAATGGCACATACTACTAAAAAATATCTTTATATGAAAATGGTTTATTTAGATGAAGCAGGGTTTTACATATGAGCTTGTTTTATGTGATATATTTTCATATAGGGTATAGTTTCCCTTTAATAGACTACCACTTAAAGGTCACATTTGGAAGGTATGGCTTTATCTGTATCTGTCTGAAAAGGGAAACTATACCCCCAAACAATGTAGGTCTCTATGAAAATATATCACATAAAACAAGCTCATTTGTAAAGCCCTGCTTCTTCTAAATAAGCCATTTTCATATAAATATACTTTTTTACTAGTATGTGCGATTGGGTAATCCTAAATAGGAAACTGCCATTTTAAGAATTAACCCTTTTCCTGTCAACGACGTAGCTCATACGTGCTTGGTGCCTAGCGACTTTTTATGCCAGCACGTAGGAGCTACGTCATTGACAGGAAAAGGGTTAATTCTTTGTCTTGCAGAGAATGAGCACAAGGTAAAGAACTCCCTAGACAACGAGCACATGGGGGGAATGAGTGGCCCCTGGGGTGCAATCACCCAGGGGCCCCAGAGGGAAAGCCAGACACATAGATTCTACATGCCTGGCTTTTCCTGCTCTCCCCCCTCCCTTCCTGCGCTGCCCACTCACCAGATCCGACTTAGAAGACTGCAGCTTCTGTCCCTGCATCACTCCTGCGATCTCCAGCTTCTTGTCCCCAGGTAAGTGCCACATACACAGACTTACACATACATTTTGGGGGTGGTTTCACACACTCACAGCACTTACAACACTCCCACATGCACACAACACGCATTTTGCCTAGTGTACACACGCACTTACACACTTGTGCAATTTTGTGAATTTTTTTTTATCGCAATGTTTTTTTCCTGCCTGAAAAAAATGTTCTTTTGCCATTGCGGATAGCATATTTGCTAACCACATTGCGCAATACCTTTTGTGTATTATATTGGTGTTTTTATTACATTTTCTGTGATTTTGGCGCATTTTTAGTAATCTTATTGCATTTTCAGTAATGCATAGTTGTTGTTCGCTTGACTTTGTAAAACTAATTTGCCCAAGCCAAAATACTCAAACTGTGATTTTGACTGCAGATATCACTAGGAAAAAAACCCATTGATTTTAGTGATTTTTTTTGGATCTTAGCAATTTTATTGCATTTCCTATTGTTCTTTATTACTTGTCTTTGTACATGGACATTTTGTCTGCTGTATTTCAATTTGGCTTCCTCGGTACCCCACATAGTTTGGTAAACCTATACATATTGGGCATCAAACTGTTCAGCAGACCCCTGGCGTTCATATTTAGAATGTACGTTACAATATATTGGTTATACAATGGGGTAAAATGCAAGCTGTGTGATCATTTTCAGAAATGTCATAAAAACTGCAGCATTTAGCATAGCTTTGTAGTTTGGTAGTGTGCAGTAGAAAAGCAAATTTACCCATTTTGGTTTTGTTAGAATCTGCACTTTCAGAAAATATCTGGTTTTCTAGGGTCTCTGTACTGTTTGTACTGTTAGGGCGTCTTATGGCACATAATACCAATGCAGGGTGCTTGTCAGATATGATAATTAGTGTTCACTATTTTCATTGGGTGCCTCTGTACGCCACATAGTTTGGTAAATCTATGCATACTGGGCATCAAACTGTTCAGTAGACCCCTGGCGTTCATATTTATAGTGTTTTATGTTTATATGTTACAGATTGTGGGGTACATAATGTGGTAAAATGCAAGCTTTGTGACAATTTTAAGAAAATCGCGTAGAGTTTGATACTGGTTTTACTGGTGGGCCCTGTAAACTGGAGGACGTGACGTCAGACGCCACAGGCCGTGCAGTAAAAAATTAGCCGCACAGCTTAGGGACACCGCACCCCGCATATGTAAGTTCCCGGCCGGGATGAATGCGACATTGGTTTAATAGTTTTTTATAGGGGAGGAAGGGCTACCTCAGTGCCTCGTAGGTCTATTACAGTAACGGACACACGTACAGTTCTTATAATCTGAACTGCTTTGTAGAACCCGCTATTTTAAAGGGGGACTGGTTTGGTAGTCTTTAACTGCACTTTATTCCAAAAATATATACCCCACTCTGCATACATAATGGGGTAAAATGCAAGCTTTGTGAGGATTTTCAGAAATGTCATAAAAACCGTTCTGTTTCACATAGCTTTGTAGTTTGGTAGTTTGCAGTACAAAAATGTATTTACCCATATATGTTTTGTCAAAATGTGTATTTTTGGAAAATATATGGTTTTTTAGGGTCTCTGTACTTTTAGGGGGTCTTATGGCACATAATGCACATACCGGGTGCAAAAGTTGCACGAACCGGAGCGACATGAAAATTCATAGGCACTATTTTTATTTGGGTGCCCCTGTACGCCACATACTATGCATATTGGGCATCAAACTGTTCAGTAGACCTTAGGTGTTACTATTTGGGGTGATTTGCCTTTGTATGCAAGAAATTGTGTGAGATAAATGCGGCAAATTGCAACATTTTTAGGCGATTTTCTGAAATGTCATAGAAACCACTAGCTTTAGGAAAGCTCTGCAGATTGGTACTTTGGTGTAGAAAGGACTCTTTACCCATGTTGGATTTGTCAGAATGTGTACTTTCCAAAAAAATATGGTTTTCACGGGTCACCCTACATTTCTGCAGTCTCTACCCCACATACAACTGCCATGTGGTTATGAATTAGTTAAAGGTAAGCCATGAAATTAGTGGCACAAGGTATATTTTGGGGTCTATAAGTGCCATGTGCTTTGATAAACCTATGTACAGTGGCATCAAACTGTTCAGTAGGCCTCTGGGGCTCATATTTAGGGTGTTTTATCTTGGTACCTAATGACCTATAGAAAATAATATGCTGCATATTGGATGTTTTGAGGTGATTTTTGGAAATGTCATAAAAATCGTCAAACTTAGAAAACCTTGGCTTGGTACTTTGGAGTAGAAAGACACGGGTACCCATTTTAGATTCGGGGGAATGTGTACTTTCCAAAAATATATGGCTTTCTGGGGTGAGTGTACTTTTTACTAGCTTTATCCCACATATAATGATGTAAATGTGTTGATTTTGCAGAAGCTGGAATGACAGAAATGATAGATCATATGGGGGTATGTTCCCATTGGGGCCCCTACATGCCACATACTTAGGGAAACCTATACATATTGGGCATGAAACTGTTCAGTGGACCCCTGGCATCTTGGTACCTAATGATACGTGGGAGATAAGATGCTGCAAAGTGGAAGCTTTGAGAGGATTTTTGGAAATGTTATCAAAAATGCCAACATTAGGAAAGCTTTGCTGCTTGGTACTTTGGAGTAGAAAGACACAGGTACCCATTTTAGATTCGGGGGAATGTGTACTTTCCAAAAATATATGGCTTTCTGGGGTGAGTGTACTTTTTACTAGCTTTATCCCACATATAATGATGTAAATGTGTTGATTTTGCTGGAGCTGAAATAACAGAAATGACAGTACATATGGGTGTATGTTCCCATTGGGGCCCCTACATGCCGCATACTTAGGGAAACCTATACATATTGGGCATCAAACTGTTCAGGGGACCCCTGGGGTTCATATTTAGGGGGTTTTATCTGGTTACTTTATGACCTGTAGGAGATAAGATACTATAGACTGGAAGCTTTGAAGCAATTTTTAAAAAAAATCACAAATTTTGATAAAAACCAATAACTTTAGGAAAGCATTGCGACTTGGTAGTTTGGAGCAGACAGACAGTTGTGCCTATTCTGTATTCCCCAGAATCTGTTCTTTCTAAAATAATATAATTTTCTGGGATAAACCTTCTGTTAGTGGAAGTTTTGGCCTTGAAATCTAAAGTATGCAGCTTTCTGGGGCAGTGCTTTGGGAATTTGGTAGGGTACTGCTGGGAGTTTGTGACCTATACAAGTGAGAAATCCCCATAAAACTATATATATTTGGTATTGGCATGTTCAGGAGACATGGGACTTTCCAAATCAGTTGTATTTTCATGCATAAAATAATTTTTGTTTCTGGTGTATGTATTTAAATTATGGAAAATGTTATTTTTGCTCCCACACTATTTCCTGTTACAGTTAGAGCTGCATCACTTCCTGTCAGCTGATCTCTGAGGGAACACACAGCCCATCACTAAATGGCGCCTCAAGGGAAAGGATGTAAAAGGGCAATATTTACTGATATATATATTCCAGTTTGGGGAGATTATATATATATAATAGGGCACTTAACATAATATAAACTGTCAGTTAAGTATTCATTCTGGGGGTATAGTTTCCTTTAAATGCTATCTGATTAGCACAAATATTTGCACCAAATGGCAAGCAGTCCATCACCAACTTTGAGACCATCAAATTCAATGTGGAACTGACAAACTGCTAATTAATCCAAAGGTTGAAAAAGCCATTTAACGCCTCTCCAATTTTGGGGAAAAAATTCCTTCCCGAGTCCAAGAGCGGAATCGGCCCACTCCCTGGATCAGCTTTGTGATTCCAGTAACTGTATTTTGTCACTTTAACATGTTCTTGCAAACTCAATTACCTAAAGGGAAAGGCAATTTTTAGGGAGTTTGTGTACTGTATTGTGTATATAGTTGGCTGTTTATATAGGGGATAATGTACCCCCTACTGTAAATGATAAGGATATTAGCAGTCACTGAGGGGTTCTGTGACCATATAAAGGCACAAGGCTGCAGGCTGAGTTATACAGGGAACTCTGAGTATCACTCATGTATTATAAGGGATAATGTACCCCCTACTGTAAATGATAAGGATATTAGCAGTCACTGAGGGGTTCTGTGCCCATATAAAGGCACAAGGCTGCAGGCTGAGTTATACAGGGAACTCTGAGTATCACTCATGTATTATAAGGGATAATGTACCCCCTACTGTAAATGATAAGGATATTAGCAGTCACTGAGGGGTTCTGTGCCCATATAAAGGCACAAGGCTGCAGGCTGAGTTATACAGGGAACTCTGAGTATCACTCATGTATTATAAGGGATACTGTACCCCCTACTGTAAATGATAAGGATATTAGCAGTCACTGAGGGGTTCTGTGCCCATATAAAGGCACAAGGCTGCAGGCTGAGTTATACAGGGAACTCTGAGTATCACTCATGTACTATAAGGGATAATGTACCCCCTACTGTAAATGATAAGGATATTAGCAGTCACTGAGGGGTTCTGTGCCCATATAAAGGCACAAGGCTGCAGGCTGAGTTATACAGGGAACTCTGAGTATCACTCATGTACTATAAGGGATAATGTATCCCCTACTGTAAATGATAAGGATATTAAGAAAGAGTTCTATAACGCAGCCTGTTGGCTGATACTCACCTATTCTTTGATCAGTAGTAATACTGAAGGAGGTCTGTAGAGCAAGCCCAGCATCATAAAAGACCCCTGCGCTATTAGCACCACTCCCGGGAGTACAGCCGGTGTCTGACTTCTCCACTGAATCCCAAACCTGAGCAAAGTGATAAATGAAAGGAGTGTAAAAGCAAAGGGGGGAGTTTCACAAGGCAGCTGTATTGTACTAACTGATGTCTCTGTTCTTTTAAAAAGGTTTGAAAGCTACAAGATTAAAAAAAAATGTTTCATTCAATTTCTGCAGGAGTGTGCCAAGAAAGGGTTACACTATATTTATATGTGTGTTCATATTGCTGTAGGGACTAGTTATAAACTGAAACAGCCAAAGCTTTTTGCTTCCTATAGTGCTCATACATTCATTGCTCACTGGGTATTTGCTCTGTTACAGGAGAAGTCCCCTAAATCCCCCTGCAGTTTCCTATTAACCTTAATGGGAGGCTCTAACACTGGCGGGTTTTGGCCTTACATGGCACGTTATAGCACTTTCAGGCCACGGACCGGCTGCACTAGTGGTTTCAGGCAGATTCTATAGAAACCAATGGGGGGCAACAAGGATAATTTTGTATGGCAGTTACTATACACCCATAAATAAAACTTCCCAGGTTCCAATAGGCACATTAAGATGGCATTAGAAATCCCAGGCACAGAATAATAAGACTATATAACAACAATGAATAATTTCTCTTGGATGGATGAACATAACACATATGGGAAGGGTTTCTCACCTTACTCTGAGTGAGTTTATACTTCTTGTTCAGCAGAAAGACCCCTTTATCCACAATCACGAGTCCCACGTTGGCCTTGTGGTCGGCTGTGAGTTTTAGTTGCACGCTTGCCGACGGGTATTGGACTGCGTTGTCCTTGTCCTTGTAACCTGTCACCTCCAGCTGTGCAAGAACCATAAATATGTCAGGTTACTTATTGTAGAGGAAAAATACATCTGTCGCTCTTCTGTTGTCCCTACTGTTATCCGACCAATATGCTCTTTATTCATTATCCATTTTGCATTTGGTAGAAAACGGTTTATTGGGTTACTGAACCTTGCATTTTTAATCAGTCCTATCCACATCCATCACAGCCTTTATATAGTACCTTCCCCCATATGATTACTGTTAAGTAATACTGTTAAGTATAGTAGGGACTGATCTACGGTTTACAAAAGCAATAGATTGAGGTGGGCTCAACCTGACGGCCAATTTTGGTGAAATGTGCAGCAAACCAATAGATTATTATCAGAGGGAAATGGAAGGGAAGATCATATTTGTTTGATGGGAATCTTAATATACAGTAGATATGTCAAGAAGATATGTCTAAGCATGTTGGTCACCTACGCCTGATAAATGTGCAGTACAACCGAACCTGCTATACTGAGAAATGGTATTTAATCCCTGTACTACAGGGCTGATTAGCTAACAACTCTGGTGTTGCATGGATTCCTAAATGTTAAATTCAAGGTGAACTACTCCTTTAAAGTGATTAGGAGGAAATCCTTGGTATAAGTTTTCCATGTAACTCAACTGAAGATTTGGCCATTATTTTAGAAATGGAACTGTTAGATGTTGCCCCAGTTGATCCGGGCATGTTCTGGTTGGATTGCTGTGTGGCCAAACATGTAAAATACTGAGGCCATCAGCACAAAGGTATTTAGGAGACATGTGTCTGTAGGGTATGTTTACACCAGTTTCCCCTGTACTTTAATAGATTTCAACATGGAATCTCACCGTGCCCATGCAGGTATCTACCACATCCACCCAGACAGAGTCAGACACAATATCGCCCCCTTTGGTTGTTGTCACCATGTAATAGGCCACAATACGGAAAGATGGTAGGTAGTCCTCAGTGACGCTCAGAGACATGGCGACCACGGGCTTATTAGGCGACCGTTCCTGCCTGCCCACCTTTATGATGCGCCCCCTGCTCATGACCTGGAGGAGAAATGATGCGCAGTTAAAGTGAAAGTAGGTTCCTTGGTAAAATGAAAGTCTCTTATTGGCCGATTAGTATCAGTTACCCCATCACTTAGCTAGGTGTGTGAAGAGTCCTCATCCTCAGGCTTCAATATTGTCCTCCTGGTCCACTGCTATTTTGAAGGGGTAATAAAATAAGATGTATCTCCCATGCCTATCCTCATATATGTATATATCTTTTTTTGCAACAGTATGCTTCAGCAATGTTGCATAGTAACTCTAGAAAATATATTTAGAATAATCCACAGCTGTAACTGTTTTGACTTGGACAGCCCGGTTTTTGGTAGGGCTGTCCGGGTCAAAACTGCCTGCTCAGTTTTCCCAATTTGGAATTCTCCAAGTCTGATGCAGCGACTGGCCAATCATGTCATAGCCCCACCCATGATGGCAGTGGCCCGCCCCTATGACGTGTGAATTTATCAATAAATGCAATTGCTGACATACTGTGTATTGGTCTATGTGTATGTCTGAGGGCAATGGAGTTTTGCATGTTCACAGGGTTGTATGTCTGGTTACCAAATAGGTGAAATGCCGGATTTGTTCGGCAACCTCTGGGGAGTCAGTTTTGATGTAGAAATACACTGCGAGCGTGCCTCCGAGTTTTAGCTCCGATCCAGGGACGCTGATGTGCAGGTAATTATTAAACGAGTAGGCGGGACTGTAGGCTTTAGCAGACATAGTCGCAGTTGCTTGGTGCCGGGGTTGCACACCTTTCTTGTCTGTTTTGACCTGATAACAGAAAATATAAAACATAAGGCAGTATCCTGGGAGCCCTTCATATACTTCTATGTCTTCCAGTGGCTTTGCCTATTCTGCAAAATGTTGCTCAGCCCAATAGGCACAAGCTTTGTTTCATTGCTTGGCTGGTTCTGTATATACAAGGCAATGGGAGAGTCATAGCAGACACACAAGTGCAAGAGATCCTCTCACCAACACAAAAAGTCACTGTAGCTTTGTACATTTGAGCTTGGGTTTCCATACTTGTGATCCGCCCGATACTTAAATTCTGCTCCCATTCTAACCAAGATTAATATAGTTCCTGTGATAGCCAATCATTATCCGCAACAAGTGGTTTGTTGTGACCATTGGATGGGAATGTAAGATTGTTTAGATGAAGAGGATTTAGCAAAGTTGTGTCATGTGTTGCATCTTGGGGCCCCTCTGGGGGGGGGTTTGTAGGCAAGGGCTTTGCTGATTCTTTTTAATTTAGGAGCATCTGTAAGCTAATTTCCATGGCATATAATTTGCCATTGTTCTTCAGTTTCCCTCTCTACTGTACAGAGAAGAGAAAAAGGGAGAATTTCTCTGTAAGTGCTGACTGGTCAGTGAGGGAGTCAGTAGCGTAACTTGGTCGCAGCCCCCTGTAAGAAAATTTTTGGAGTGAGAATAGCCCCTCCTCCCCCAAGCCCCGGCCCACTGCTATTCTAAAGGTAGGAGAGGGGCCGGGGAGGGGGGACTACAATACAGCAGTACGGAGAAGGCACGGATGACAAAAAATCATGTGGCAAACGCCTTTCGCTTATTTTTCACCGTTTTGCTAATTTTTCGGCAAAACTAAACGGGACAGATTCGCTCATCACTACTGACAGAAATAGGCATCGCTGCCTTTCCTGCTTCAGGGTTTAGTGTCAGCCTAGCGGTGCCGTCAGCTTGAGTTTCCCCACGAAAGTTTCCCGGATCAACCACCACGGGGATCCGATTAGCAGGTGAGCCATCGGGATTGGTTACAAGAACCTGAAAGAAAAAGAAATGCATGATTTATATATATATATATAAATATAAGAGAGAGAAAGAGAGAGAAAGAGAGAGAAAGAGAAAGAGAAAGAGAAAGAGAAAGAGAAAGAGAAAGAGAGAAAGAGAGAGAGAAAGAGAGAGAGAGAAAGAGAAAGAGAAAGAGAAAGAGAAAGAGAAAGAGAAAGAGAAAGAGAAAGAGAAAGAGAAAGAGAAAGAGAAAGAGAAAGAGAAAGAGAAAGAGAAAGAGAGAGAGAGAGAGAGAGAGAGGATTCTACAGTGCAATTTTGCTGAATGGGCCATTAAATATGTAACCTCTATTTCAGCCCAATAGCTGCCTTCCCACACTAGTACCTGTAGAACATGGGTTACACTGTAATCTCTTACCCAGAATGGGCCTTCGCTAAGTGGAAGAGGAAGGTGAGGGTGTGTTGCTGCTATGCAGAAAAATTATACCAGAGGGCGCCAGAGGTTCTTGCAAATAACAAAATAATAAGTGTTTATTAAACCCCACAGGGTTACTCACAATACAGCTCTCAGGGGCCAGTGGTACAGGCAACACCACATACAGAGTGTAATACAGACTGACACTCCCCTGAGTACAGACTTGGGAATCTCACTGCCCCTCTGCCTCACCCCATAGTGGATCCCCTCAGGGAATTCTCTATCCTGATTCCCTATTTACTGGGATCCCTACACTACTGGCAATGTGGCCTTGGAGAGATACCTCCAAACTGCCAGTCCTATGTGGGAGCTCAGAACTGCTCTTTCTAGCTCAACCCTAACTGCCTTATACCCCTAGAGTGGTACTGGTATTGGGGCCCAACCCTAACTGCCTTACACCCCTAGAGTGGTACTGGTATGGGGGCCCAACCCTAACTGCCTTACACCCCTAGAGTGGTACTGGTAAGGGGGCCCAACCCTAACTGCCTTACACCCCTAGAGTGGTACTGGTACGGGGGCCCAACCCTAACTGCCTTACACTCCTAGAGTGGTACTGGTACGGGGGCCCAACCCTAACTGCCTTACACCCCTAGAGTGGTACTGGTAAGGGGGCCCAACCCTAACTGCCTTACACTCCTAGAGTGGTACTATAAAGGGAGCTACACCTGCCACTATCTAATGCCTCATTCACGGGGCCCTGTTCCCCGACTTTAACTGGGCCTGGGCCTATGCCCTGGGATCCCAGCAACACCCACCCTGTTCCTCAGGTGGAAGCAAGCAGGAAGCTGCCACTCCTTTCCCAGCACTATACCAAAGTGAGGCAGGAAGTGGTCACCATTAGTGATGAGCGAATCTGTTCCGGTTCGCTTCGCCGGAAAATTCGCGAATCTTTCAAAAGATCCGCGGAACGGCGAAAAAATCGCGAAACGGCGAAAATGTCGTGCGACAAAAAAAATTGTCGCCCGCGGCTATTGTTTCGTCGCGCGGCTATTGTTTCGTCGCCCGCGGCTATTGTTTCGCCCCCCGCGCCCATTATTTTGTCACCTGCGGCTATTATTTTGTCGTGCGGCGAATTTTTCCGTGGCGAAATTTTTCATCCGTTTCGCGAAACAATCCGCCAATGGTGAAACGCGGAAATTTGCCGCGAATCCATGCCTGGCGAAACTTTTCGTCCATCACTAGTCACCATTAGTGATGAGCGAATCTGTTCCGTTTTGCTTCGCTGAAAAATTCGCGAATCTTTCAAAAGATCCTCGGAACGGCGAAAATGACGTGCAACAAAAAAAATTTGTTTCGTCGCCCGCGGCTATTGTTTCGTCGCACGCGGCTATTGTTTCGTCGCACGCGGCTATTGTTTCGTCACCAGCGGCTATTATTTTGTTGTGCGACTATTGTTTTGTCGCCCGGCGAATTTTTCCGCGGCAAAATTTTGCATCCGTTTCGCGAAACAATCCGCCAATGGCGAAACGCGGAAATTCGCCACGAATCCATGCCTGCCGAAACTTTTCGCCCATCACTTTATATAACTATTTGGGCCTGGGATGGGTACAGTCTTACCGCCTGTATGGCAATTGCAGAATTGAAGTTAATGGCCAATGGGGGGATAAGTAGGGTTGTAAATGAAGGGCCCATAGAATTCTGCTGTAGCGGATCAGCCCCTACCTACTGTCATGGGGCTTTCTGTTATGGCCAATCAGTAGCGGTATAGTTACTCACCCTGGTTACTATGCAGATCCCAACATAAAGATATTATCAGATAATCTGGTTACTATATATTATGGAACAACCGCTCGTGAGTCTCTGGCTCTGGGAAGTTCAGACAGGAAATTACCGTTAAATCGTAAGTCAATCCAGGCTTGAAATACTGTGGGGATTTGCTGAAGAGGATTCTGTAAGGAGATGAGACGATATAGATTTCCTCCAACTGAGCTTCTACCATGTCGGTGCCTGCGAGAGACGTACAGTTGGTACAGACGGCTGGGGAGATCTGACCCACAGTTCTACTCACACATATCTGATAATCACAACCCAAAGAATCAGGTTTCCAGAGGAAATTTAAAGGGTTCTAATAATGTGATGCAGAACGTAAGCTCTGTGGGGCAGGGACTTTCCTACTTTGTCTCCACTTAATCTCTGTATACACCTGTACCCCCCAACTCCTACACCTGTACCCCCCAACTCCTACACCTGTACCCCCCAACTCCTACACCTGTACCCTCCCAACTCCTACACCTGTACCCCCCAACTCATACACCTGTACCCTCCCAACTCATACCCCTGTACCCTCCCAACTCATACCCCTGTACCCTCCCAACTCATACACCTGTACCCTCCCAACTCATACACCTGTACCCTCCCAACTCATACACCTGTACCCCCCAACTCATACACCTGTACCCCCCAACTCATACACCTGTACCCCCCAACTCATACACCTGTACCCTCCCAACTCATACACCTGTACCCCCCAACTCATACACCTGTACCCCCCAACTCATACACCTGTACCCCCCAACTCATACACCTGTACCCTCCCAACTCATATAACTGTATAAAATAATGTAAAAGTTTTCTGGTTCTCACCTGTTGCAGTGGCCACAGAGACTGTCATATATAACTTGTAGTTCAACATCTCAGCTGCATTAAGATACTTCTGAAGGTGTACCCCTTTCAGCTCAGCACGTCCTTCACCTTCATTAATCTGAGTAAAGGAGGTGCAACACAAATTAGAGAACAGCAGGAGTCATTTATGGATGCAGTGAAATGTGGTAAGGGCCCAATTTGGACTCACATTAACCCACAATACAGAGATGGTTCCTTGAATCCCAGTATAATAATGGGGACCCACTCAGTAGTTTCTCCTGCTACTTTCCGATGTACCGATATGGTTGCAAATTTTCCTCCATCGTGAAAAAAAAGTTTCCTCTTTATGCATTTGTGGGCCAGTGCTATCACTTCCGGTACATGGTGCCAATAGCGCAAGATTCACTTGGTGCAATATGATCTGTGGCTACAGAAGCAAGTGACTAATGGAACCCCAGCATTTATGCCAGGCCCAGACTGCTGGTGGTTTCTGGGTCCCCTTGGATTCATAGCTTGCACAGCTCATTAGAGCAAGGTGGGCAAGTGTACTGAGGCATATATGGATCCATGTACCAGTTAGAATAGCCCCAAGGTTGCTCAGTTTGGCGGCCATTTCAGAGCTTTCACCCCAAGCAGGGATGGCAAGAAGTCTGACATTAAGAATAATCTTATTATCTGTAGGTTTAGGACTCAGAGACCTAGGGGGAGTAGATAGCTCTACCTGTAGTATGACTAAGGCTGAGGGCAGGTATGTATTGTGCCCACACCTCCCACTGCCACTTCCTGTTCACTTGAATGGAAAACACACAGTAAAGGACTGGGATATGCCGGGCCCACCAGCTGCCATCTCAGAACCCCGACCACCCCAGCCTGACCCCACACACCCCTCCTGCCCTTGACACACGCCCTCCCACCAAACCTGCCCCCCGCGGCCACAGCAAATTTATCCCCCACCCCAGTCCTGGGCAAAATGCCACCCTGGGCTGGTGGGGTCCACCTGTTTTTTTCCCAGTGCCCGCCGGGCCAATCTGATGTTGAAAACTCATGATTTTTTAAACTTTTTTTGAAATGTGTTTCCCATTCAGATAGTTGAAGGGGCATGTCTACCAGAGGAGAATGTGCCAAGTGTGCCAGAGCCCTAAACACTTCCGTATGCCAGTCTGTCATGCTGAGTATTTACTTGCACCCCAGGGCCCCTCATTTGGTGTTATAGAGAAACGGAAGAGCAGTGAAGTCACAGTAAGAAGAGATCAATGACTAATTATAAAAAAAGGAATGACAAACATTTCTGTGCTACCTGTACTCTCGCTAGAGACTCTGGGATTCCTGTCCTTGTGCCGTCCTTCTGTACCCCAAAGAGCACGAACGCGTGTCCTTCCACAGGCCTCCCAAACAGGTAGCTGGGCACATAGAGCTGATATTAGCCCCCGGGGTGTCACTGACCCCTATACCCCCCACTCACCCTGCACAGATACTCACTGAGTGTCACTGACCCCTATACCCCCACTCACCCTGCAGAGATACTCACTGAGTGTCACTGATCCCTATACCCCCCACTCACCCTGCACAGATACTCACTGAGTGTCACTGACCCCTATACCCCCCACTCACCCTGCAGAGATACTCACTGAGTGTCACTGACCCCTATACCCCCACTCACCCTGCACAGATACTCACTGAGTGTCACTGATCCCTATACCCCCACTCACCCTGCACTGATACTCACTGAGTGCCACTGACCCCTATACCCCCACTCACCCTGCACAGATACTCACTGAGTGTCACTGATCCCTATACCCCCACTCACCCCCACAGATACTCACTGAGTGTCACTGATCCCTATACCCCCCACTCACCCCCACAGATACTCACTGAGTGTCACTGACCCCTATAGCAGAGAAATACATCTATTTACAAGTACTCACTGTGCCTCAATATCTACTGAAAATGTCTCAGAAGAAGTATAATAGAAACTATTTTCTGGCTTCAGAATGACTTCTATTGTGGGCAGTACTGCAAAGAGAAAAATAAAACTGCTTTAGCTTAAAAAAACAAAAAACGACAACTTCAGGTGCCCAGTGCTATAAAGTGGCAATTCTGATTGGGTGGGGTTGCCACCTTCTCTATAAAAAAATACTGGCCATCCTGTCTTTTTAACCATTTTCCCTATCAATAACATTGGCATCAGTAATTGTTTTTACAGACCAGGCCACTTTAATCCTGGCCAGCAGGGCTGTATCTGTATATAGGCACCCAAGGGCCTGCGGCAGCCTTAGGGGGGTAACCCTTGGGTGGGTATATAATCAATAATATAAAAAAAATAAATAAAATACTTCCTGGCCAAATCTGGCGGCGGAGCTAGGGGTGAGGGTTCCCATGACTATAGTGGGCACGTGTGACGTTACTTCCTGTGGAAGTGACATCACACACACTCATATGCGTGACGTGACGTTCGCAACCTAGGGGTGCAGCTAGAGCCGACACCGGACCTAAATACAGCCCTGCCAGCCAGTTGGCAACCCCATATTGGATTCTGCTTAGCACTTACACTACAGATACAATATAAATAACTTCGCAACTCATAGTTTTGTGGTTCCCTTCTGTCTGTACCATGTGATGTTTGAGGCAACGCCATGCTGTGTTGCAGAAAACATCTACTTACCATATTCCTTCACTTCAAAATTGGTGGTGTAATCCTGCTGAGGGGTGTCTTCATACTTTGCTAAGACAGTCCATATCCCGGGGCTGCCAATTTATTAGTACAGATACAAAGGAGATATGGTTATTTGCCAATAGAATATTGCATCCAATAGAATACTGAGTGTGTATGTGTGTGAACAAAACCACCCATCATGCTCTGACAGCATTTCCCTTGAACGCCCGTTTAATTGGAAACTTTGAGTTCTTGTCCAAATGTTGTCCCTTCAGGGAATGGTGCTGTGGTTGATGAAGTGGAATGAATCGGGGTGGTGGGACTGACCAAGGCTGACTTCATTAATGATTAATGTGAGGCTTAAGCCCCCTTGAGCAAAGAGGCCAGGCATATACTGCAAGAGATAGATCTGCATCCTGATGGTATTGGGACACAGCAGCCATTTGCTTCCTATCCCCCTCCCCTGTAAAGCTCAGGAACACCAGAGTCAAGTAAATATGGTAAGGGTCAGTGCTAGAGGCTCAGGGAAGGAGTGGAAAGAAGGAATTCTCTACAATTGCTACTGTGGTTATCCTTGCTTGCTCCTCAGGACTGAGGGATGATCTGCTAAATTCTACTTGGTGCTGGAATTGAAGACTATATTATATTTAAACACCATCTGTACCTCTTGGTCTTCATGCACCTTAGGCTCTCATCAGAGATGTGTGACCCATCTGTACTATTGGAGGAGTTAAACATACGTATGGAAGTGCAGACAGCAGCAGTGCAACATGTGAGCATAAAGGTGACTGACTTTGGTCACTTTGGGGACTTTATGGTCCTTGTCAGGGTCTAGGAGAAGTGCAATTGGTGGCTTATTCCTTAATTCTATGAAAACAGCTGAGAAACAAATGAAAAGAACCCAGTAGATACTGGAACAGCATAATCGGTTGGGTTATGTAATTATCACGAGCACCAAGTACAATATTAAATGTGGCCGGCCCCAGGACAAGGCTGTAAAATGAGTTCTGATTTCCATAAAATGTTTTGGGGCAATGGCTGCTAAAGACGTGATTTAGAGGTGAACCCACATTAGTGCTGTTACTGTTATTGCTGTCATCCTGGTTCCACAAATCGACAAATGCGCCCCTACTTATGTATAGTCATGCCCCGTGTTGTCCAAACTCCTATCACTTTTTGCCAAGTCCTCCTTCTTCTAGGCCCTCAATGCAGCACTCTCTTGGTGTTTAAATGTGAGACAGCACCCACATGTAAATGGCCATTTATGACTACACATTTGGTGTTGGCAGGGTGTTAGTGTGTGTGTGTGAGTGTATGTGTGTGTGTGTGTGCGTGTGTGCCAGTCAGTCTGTCTGGGTGTATTAAGCTTGTAACTTTCCGAGTCTCTTACCTCACAAGCTTGGGCAGAGCATATGTTTTAGAAAAAATCCCCGATTTACTGGTAGGGCGGAAGGTCTCTCTCATCACAATGATGCCATCTGGGTTCTACAGAGACAAGGCCTTTGTTAAACTCAGAGTTATGGCTGAACATACAGAGGGACCGTACATCTAGTTTTCCCACAAACATGCACATATGGCAAAGTCTGGCAAATTGTAAAAACTGAAACACTAAGTATAAATTGATAGAGTAAGGCGCCTTCATGGTGTAGAAGTTGAGTTCTGGGCAAGAAAGACACCTTTCTGGAGGATATAACATTATTCTGCAGGGCTCTTTTACATGGAAACAAAAATATAAACATAGCAGAAAAAAGATACGACTACTACTACCACCACTACTACTACTAATAATAATAATAATATATGAGGCAGGGGATCTCTTCTCTGCTTCCCCCTCAATTCCCCTTAAGTTTTGCTATGATTCTTAAACTAATGACAGTATATAACTCTAATTGACTCTAGCTGCCTGCTCATGACTCTAGCTGCCTGCTCATGACTCTAGCTGCCTGCTCATGACTCTAGCTGCCTGCTCATGACTCTAGCTGCCTGCTCATGACTCTAGCTGCCTGCTCATGACTCTAGCTGCCTGCTCATGACTCTAGCTGCCTGCTCATGACTCTAGCTGCCTGCTCATGACTCTAGCTGCCTGCTCATGACTCTAGCTGCCTGCTCATGACTCTAGCTGCCTGCTCATGACTCTAGCTGCCTGCTCATGACTCTAGCTCCCTGCTCATGACTCTAGCTCCCTGCTCATGACTCTAGCTCCCTGCTCATGACTCTAGCTCCCTGCTCATGACTCTAGCTCCCTGCTCATGACTCTAGCTCCCTGCTCATGACTCTAGCTCCCTGATCATGACTCTAGCTGCCTGCTCATGACTCTAGCTGCCTGCTCATGACTCTAGCTGCCTGCTCATTGACTCTAGCTGCCTGCTCATTGACTCTAGCTGCCTGCTCATTGACTCTAGCTGCCTACTCATTGACTCTAGCTGCCTACTCATTGACTCTAGCTGCCTACTCATTGACTCTAGCTGCCTACTCATTGACTCTAGCTGCCTACTCATTGACTCTAGCTGCCTACTCATTGACTCTAGATGCCTACACATTGACTCTAGCTCCTTGTTCATGACTCTAGCTGCCTACACATTGACTCTAGCTCCCTGTTCATGATTCTAGCTGCCTACTCATTGACTCTAGCTGCCTACTCATTGACTCTAGCTGCCTACTCATTGACTCTAGCTGCCTACTCATTGACTCTAGCTGCCTACTCATTGACTCTAGCTGCCTACTCATTGACTCTAGCTGCCTACACATTGACTCTAGCTCCCTGTTCATGATTCTAGCTGCCTACTCATTGACTCTAGCTCCCTGCTAATGACTCTAGCTGCCTACTCATTGACTCTAGCTCCCTGCTCATGACTCTAGCTGCCTACTCATTGACTCTAGCTCCCTGCTCATGACTCTAGCTGCCTACGCATTGACTCTAGCTGCCTACTCATGACTCCATCTCACCAAAACTTCAATGAACACAATTTTTTTGTTGGTCAAATGTGGAATAAGTCCCACAGAGGAGCTGACTTTTTCTATTATACATTTATTCTGTCATTCCTACTACCATATTTTAGTCAATGACTAAGAAATACTGTAAAATACTGTATTACTCATAATATCCTCCGTCAGGTTCCATTGCTGTTTTTGTACTGAATTTGGCAAGAGATAAGAAACAAGATCCGGAGTTGGACTGGGGTGTGCGAGGCCCACCAGGGCTTCTATCCCAGGGGCCCTTGCCGACTGCTTACACACTACCGGCCCCTTCCGTGCACGCACCTCACACTTACTTTTACTGCATTCGGGGAGGGCAGGAGGGGATTGGGCCTGGGTCGACAGGGCCCAGCAGGTTTTTTTCCTGGTGTCCAGCCACCCCAGTCTGACCCTAACAAGAACAGAAGACCTACCACAAATTTGATGACCATTGGTTTTGTAATTGGATTCATCTTGTAGTTCATGGAGAAAACCCAACACATAACTGTGGAGAAATAGATTGAGTATGTTGGTGAGAATACAAAGGGCGTTGCTGTTTGACTGAAGAGCAAGAATGTGACCAAGAGAAGAGGAAATTTTATTGTATTGAAAAGATCCATGCATCGGCCTTTGTCCTCCACAGCTACATAAGTGCCTGTGGCTATGGTAGGCCCCACCCCCTGTTCTTCCCAACAATACCCTCCCACACTACCAATGAGAGGCAGCATCAACCACTCATATAATTGTCTACATTGAACCCTGTGCTGCCTGCTGGGCTTTCTTGTAATCCTCCAATGAACCAAATCAGATAATGTTTAACTAAAATATATATTTAAAGAAAACCATAACCCCAAGAATGAATACTTAACAGATTCTTTGGGGCCCATTTACTAACCAACAGATTTTTTTTTATCGATTCGGATTTTTAGTGTTTTCCGAGATTTACTATTTGTCAAAACGGCTAAAAATCCAAATCCTTTCCTGGAAGATCTTTTGTCTTGAAACTTTAGAGGCTTTGGATTTTTGGTGCAAAAATGTAATAATGTAGAGGTTTTGGTGAAACAATTAGAAACTTTTGCGCTTTCGCGGTAACACTTGTAAAAAGTAGCAGTTGCTGCGACTTTTTCCCGGTCCGACTTTTCATATGGGATATGGGATAATGAGTTTAGTCGAATTTTAAAATGAAAAAAACATGAGAAACTATAGCATTTTAGTAAAAGTGCCCCTTTATATCATATTAAGTGGCCTATTAAAGGATGTCCGCAAACTGGAATATATATATCAGTAAATATTGCCCTTTTACATCCTTTCCCTTGAGCCGCCATTTTGTGATGGGCTGTGTGCTCCCTCAGAGATCAGCTGACAGGAAGTGATGCAGCTCTAACTGTAACAGGAAGTAGTGTGGGAGTGAAAGACAACTCTGTCCATTAATTGGCATTAATTTTTCTCTGAAATTTTAACTGTATTTTACGCATTAACTCCCACAAGTGCAACAGGTAAATTAGTTAGTGGTGCCAATAAATAATGGCTTCCTATATCTCTCAGCAGCCATAATCAGCCTTACCTTTAGATCCTGGGGTGTAGATAGTCTTGTCTGTCTGAATGAAGATATAGCCGCTGCTGTATTGCAACATCACAGCTTTCTCCAGTGTACATGAACCGGAGCTCACACTGACATACACAAACTGATTGTTTCTTGTCTCTTTGGGGAGTTGGTCAGAGGGAATCTGGAGGAAGACAGGCTATTAATACAATACAGGCACAACTCAGATAGTAAAGGTGTGGAACATCTCCCATATTACACAGGGTACGACACAAACTGCTCTCACCCTACCAAACACAACAGAAACGCAATAACAGCTCTCAGAGCCCCACATATATTCACTGGCTGCATCATGGGCAGCCATTTTAGGTAGAGTCACGTGTCATTCCATCTCACCTTTACTGTGGCACTTCCAAGAAACCCATTGTTATTATTCAAGGAGACTTTGGCTGATGCAAGACTGAGTTTCTTCTGAGGGAAGTCCTGGATAAGGATGTTGGCCTCAAATGCAGAGTTGTGTCCTTGAGCATCTACCACAATGGTCTCTTCCGTCTCTACACGTAGCAAGCTTGGTGTTATCAGAGTGCATCTGTGGGGTAGATATATGGTTTGAGTGCTCTACTATAATATCCCCCAGATGTGTTCCCTTTTGTATTAAAAACCTCTGAGGGAGCAAGTGATGGGTTTGGCCTACAGAAAGGGTAAAGGTATTAGAGTTCATTTATGCCCATTAAACAGTGCGCATAGTAGAACACCTACGGGTCATTATGTGAGAAGCCAATAGTGCAATGAAGAGTGGTGGGATCTCAGCTCTTGTGTTACCCAACAGTGGGCGAAACAATCACATTAGCTTCAATTCACATTTAAATGATTTTTAAATAGACAGTATAGCAATCTAAATTGTGGAAAGACCCATTATCCAAAAAAACCCCAGATCCTGAGCATTCTGGATAACAGGTCCCATACCTGTACTTTCCCAAAACTGCCAGATCTCTACCAGAGAATCTTCTAGAAGAGCTTACATGTAGTGTATTCCCTGAACATAATTTAGGTGTGAGAATGACTGATTTATAGTGCACCTATTACCCTCTAGCTGAGAACTGGTAATCTAGTTATCTGCCTTGCAAGGACCAGACATGGAGTTTGGTTCATGTTTTGTCCCTTGCAAGGCAGATAATTAATTGGTTACTCAGTGGGAAATGCACACAGCAAAATGAGAAAGGAACGTGTTGGACAAAACAGCTTCCAATTCCATAATCCCATGATTCCAAAATACAGACAGTAAAGCTAAAAATACAGACAGACAGAGAGTCGGTGCAGCAGATCTATACAGGCTAATACCTCAGACATTGGGAATATTTGGCAGAATTGTGACAATGGAACAATACAAACACCCTAAGACAGAGAATGGACATTGGGATATGGATTTTGGGGACTTATACTCACTGTTGGGCGTAGGATCCGGCCACTAGCAAAAGCAGAGACAGGCAGAGAGTTCTACAGCCCATGGTGCAGACTGGACACTATGCAGACTCAGTTGGATGGGGCAGTTTATATGAAATGTTTATGTGTGAGGGTCATACCCTTCAGCTCACTGCCCTATCGGTAACTGGGTGGAGCCAAAGAGATTTCCAAACTGGTAAATTTCTATGGAAAGCAGCAATTGTGTAACAGCAGAGGAGATAATGTCGGATATACAGTATTTATGTGAAGCAGAAGACCTTTTAGTGACCCTTTTTGGGTTCAGAACACAAATTATTATTTCAAATGCTGTAAACAGTCCTTGGTGGCAATGGGGCTCCCTAAAACATTGTTGGCCAGAGGGTAAGGGTTTCATTGGTGCCATTGGTGTTCAGTGGAACTTACCTTTATAGTTCATCAACGGCTTCTCCATTGACTTCTTCGGCTCCTCGGTGGCTTCAGGCATCTCCAGCAGCTTCTTCGGGCTCCTCTGGTGGCTTTGGGCCCCTCCGGCGAGATCCTTCCTCAAAGTTGCCTTCTCTATTTTTTTAACATTTTAATCTTGAACCAACAAATGTATTTTTAGCTGCAATATTGGTGTGTAGGTGCATTGTGCCTGAGTCTGAGCTTTCAGAAGGAGCCAGCGCTACACATAAGAACTGCTTTCAGCTAACCTATTGTTTCTCCTACATGTAACTGGAGGAGTCCCCAGCCGGACTTGGACTTACTATTGAGTGCTATTTCGATACCTACTGGGAGCTGCTATCTTGCTCCCTTCCCATTGTTCTGCTGATCAGCTGTTGGGGGGGGGGGGCGGAGGGGATATCACTCCAACTTGCAGCTCAGCAGTAAAGTGTGACTGAATTTTATCCGAGCACAGGTCACATGGCTGTGGCACCCTGGGAAATAAAGAATATGGCTAGCTAGTTTTTGATTAAGGAAATATGCCCCAACGTGCTGTATGCAAATCTGGAGACAGGAGATTGATTGACAGCACAGGTAGCCAATGGAGAAACGGGAAAAGAGCTTCAGAACCTGAACCAATGGGTAATTACTTTAGGTATTTTGCGAAGCAAGCTGAATGCCCTTTTCCTATTGTGTCCGGCAGTGCTTGTCCGCCCCACGTTGGGTGCCAAATGTAACCCCTATTTATCCGTAACAGTCAAAGTGTCCAACTAGTAATAGAGCATGGGGTACGTGCAACTCTGTTTCAACAGGATAGGCCTTCGTAATAAGGAAGGTGCTTATGGAGGGTGTTGTATTACTACACCTCCCACTGACGGTGTATGTGAAAAGTGCAATAATTTAATAGGTGGACGCCAGGAGCTCTTGCAAACAGAGGCAACTGTTTATTTGTCCAAGACATGCAGGGCAAATCAATACTCACTCTCAGATGAGGTAATACAGGATTCAGGAATACAACTGATGATATAGCAACGAAGAATGGTGTCCACCAGTTTATCCCTCTCATATAGAGTATGGGCAGGTTAAAGACGACCAACAGAGTGACAGGGGGGTAAGTCCACCGGTTTATCCCTCTCTTGTAGAGTTTGAACAGGGTTAAGACTGGCCTAGTCCCTGGCACTTATGTGTCCCTAATCCAAGGCAAGCAAGCCTGTAGGAGACTACTCCTTGACTCTCCTCTCCTGGGTGGAGCAAGAAAGCTGCTCTTTCTAAATAGAAACTGACTCACTTTCCTAGAAAGTGCTATGAATTGATATAACCTGTTCTAGCTTTCCCTTGTCCCCTTAGGGCCTAACCTTCTGGGCTGGTGTGGATCCCAGGCTTCAAGGAGCATCCACACAGATCAAATGCTGTAGGCCAAGAAGAAAGATCCACCCTAACACTATATTAAAGTATGGTAGGGTACCTAATAGATACATTCATCCTGCCTAGTGACAAGGAGAAAAAGGAAAGGTAGAGTTTAAAGCCATAGGGAAACATTAACCCTATGGGTCCCTCACAAGTTTTGAACCGCCCTTCATTCATCTGTGAAAGAATTATATTATGTCATATTAAGACACACCCTTAAATCCATATGCCTCCTCCCCTGTGGAATGCACAGCTACCCCCAGCATATAATTACACACCTTAGGGACCATTTAATGGCTATTTCCAACTGCTAACAAACTCCCAGAACAAACCCCTGCCAGGATCACCTCCCACAGGCAACATAAAGCAGGCAGAATATGGCACACACAGGCAGCATAGGGCAGGCAGAGTATGGCACACACAGGCAGGGTAGGGCAGGCAGAGTATAGCACACACAGGCAGCGTAGGGCAGGCAGAGTATGGCACACACAGGCAGCGTAGGGCAGGCAGAGTATGGCACACACAGGCAGCGTAGGGCAGGCAGAGTATGGCACACACAGGCAGGGTATGGAAGGCAGAATATGGCACACACAGGCAGGGTAGGGCAGGCAGAGTATGGCAGGTTTTTGCTGTATTACCAACATTAATATGGCTATGGTCATGTGATAACATGGGTGTGGTTTCAAGTGGAGACAGGAGATTGATTGACAGCACAGGTAGCCAATGGAGAAACGGGAAAAGAGCTTCAGAACCTGAACCAATGGGTAATTACTTTAGGTATTTTGCGAAGCAAGCTGAATGCCCTTTTCCTATTGTGTCCGGCAGTGCTTGTCCGCCCCACGTTGGGTGCCAAATGTAACCCCTATTTAGCCGTAACAGTCAAAGTGTCCAACTAGTAATAGAGCATGGGGTACGTGCAACTCTGTTTCAACAGGATAGGCCTTCGTAATAAGGAAGGTGCTTATGGAGGGTGTTGTATTACTACACCTCCCACTGACGGTGTATGTGAAAAGTGCAATAATTTAATAGGTGGAGGCCAGGAGCTCTTGCAAACAGAGGCAACTGTTTATTTGTCCAAGAGATGCAGGGCAAATCAATACTCACTCTCAGATGAGGTAATACAGGATTCAGGAATACAACTGATGATATAGCAACGTAGAATGGTGTCCACCAGTTTATCCCTCTCATATAGAGTATGGGCAGGGTAAAGATGACCAACAGAGTGACAGGGGGGTAAGTCCACCGGTTTATCCCTCTCTTGTAGAGTTTGAACAGGGTTAAGACTGGCCTAGTCCCTGGCACTTATGTGTCCCTAATCCAAGGCAAGCAAGCCTGTAGGAGACTACTCCTTGACTCTCCTCTCCTGGGTGGAGCAAGAAAGCTGCTCTTTCTAAATAGAAACTGACTCACTTTCCTAGAAAGTGCTATGAATTGATATAACCTGTTCTAGCTTTCCCTTGTCCCCTTAGGGCCTAACCTTCTGGGCTGGTGTGGATCCCAGGCTTCAAGGAGCATCCACACAGATCAAATGCTGTAGGCCAAGAAGAAAGATCCACCCTAACACTATATTAAAGTATGGTAGGGTACCTAATAGATACATTCATCCTGCCTAGTGACAAGGAGAAAAAGGAAAGGTAGAGTTTAAAGCCATAGGGAAACATTAACCCTATGGGTCCCTCACAAGTTTTGAACCGCCCTTCATTCATCTGTGAAAGAATTATATTATGTCATATTAAGACACACCCTTAAATCCATATGCCTCCTCCCCTGTGGAATGCACAGCTACCCCCAGCATATAATTACACACCTTAGGGACCATTTAATGGCTATTTCCAACTGCTAACAAACTCCCAGAACAAACCCCTGCCAGGATCACCTCCCACAGGCAACATAAAGCAGGCAGAATATGGCACACACAGGCAGCATAGGGCAGGCAGAGTATGGCACACACAGGCAGGGTAGGGCAGGCAGAGTATAGCACACACAGGCAGCGTAGGGCAGGCAGAGTATGGCACACACAGGCAGGGTATGGAAGGCAGAATATGGCACACACAGGCAGTGTAGGGCAGGCAGAGTATGGCACACACAGGCAGCGTAGGGCAGGCAGAGTATGGCACACACAGGCAGCGTAGGGCAGGCAGAGTATGGCACACACAGGCAGGGTAGGGCAGGCAAAGTATGGCACACACAGGCAGCATAGGGCAGGCAGAGTATGGCACACACAGGCAGGGTAGGGCAGGTAGAGTATGGCACACACAGGCAGGGAAGGGACGGCAGAGTATGGCACACACAGGCAGCATAGGGCAAGCAGAGTATGGCACACACAGGCAGCGTAGGGCAGGCAGAGTATGGCACACACAGGCAGCATAGGGAGGCAGAGTATGGCACACACAGGCACCATAGGGCAGGCAGAGTATGACACACACAGGTAGCATAGGGCAGGCAGTACATACAGTGACACAATGCCGGCTCTGCTCCTACTCTGTGGGTGATTACAGTCTGAGCCTGAGGTGTGAACAATGAAAAGGGTGAACAACACAGGGGCTTAACGGTGTGAACAGTACAGGCGAGTACATATATAAACAATACAGGAATTTACATCTTGAATCTGAGGTGTGAGGGGTCAGTTATTTCAGTACTGATACCATTTAAAGCTTACACAAATGTACCAGTCACAGCAGCCAGACAGGTGGGGGGGGGGGTGGGTGGGTTGGGGGCCACCAGTTGGACAGCACTGATCTAGAGTATTGCTTGGGGAATTCTCTCTAAGGGCACAGGAGTGCAGGAAATCCTTTTACGGGAAAGATCTCTGTATTTGCACAACTACTTTATTTTCTTCCATTGTTTGCCTTCTACAACCTTCAAGCCAAGCACTTTGGAACTGATCCTGTTGCAGCAACATCTATCATCATAGAAACTGGCTCATATAGACAGGTGGAACACCCTGGCAGTGTTTGCAGTCTATGGAAAACATTGTGTATGCCTAAATTTGTTTGCAGTGGGCAAATACAGATTGGTCAGACTGAACTAATACACTCTGTATGCACAGAAGCACCTCTTTTGCACTAGGTGGTGTGTGATATAAACTGTGTGCCCTAGCTACATCTGAGAGAGGCAACTGCACAGTTGTCTGTGTTATAACCGTGCCATGGATCTCAATTATTTCTGTAATCAGATTGGTTAGAAAATGTCAGTTGTGCCCATTTGTTTGCACAACAGAATCTGTATGTATTCAGCCATCTTGCAATGATGTCCTGTCCAAATAATCCGACTGCGGTCTTTGCATGTGTGGCCCTCCCAGCAACAGAGCTTGTTCTGCATATCTGATATATTTGACCATAAATGTCTTTTTACACAGAACTAGCACATCTTTGCTATAATGATCCATTTCACATTGCCCCTCCCCTTCTCTACGTCACCCCTCCCCCGTTTCCCCTGCCCTGGTTAAAAAGTACAAGACATGTAAAACCCCTCACAAAAAACTAATAATCAGTGATCAGCCTCTTTGACATGTTTAAATACCTGCCACTCCTGTTGCTCAGAGGTTAATAGTAAAGGTGGTGTAGCCCACTTTTGCAGATTTCTGTGGCACTACCTATTGGAGCACTATACTTGGCGCTACAGGAGTCCTGAGCCCCCGCTTACTATGGGGGTTAACAGGGATTTCTCCCTTAAAGGCGTGCCTCCACCCAGGGATGATCTTGTGGAACAATAACCCACACCCTTTTTCTGTTGGATCACTTACGGTACTCACGCCACGTGCTCCCATCTAGGTGATCTCCCCGGTACTCGCGCCAGGAGGCACCCCCTCTTGGAGCCCTCCCCGGTACTCACGCTAGAAGCATCACCACAGGGACCCACACCGGTACTCACGCCTAAGCACCCTCAGATCCGGGCTCCTGGACTAGCGGGGAATTGTCCACCTACCTAGCCACTTGTGGCCCTGCACTCCAGCAGATGTAATGCCGGGAGGTCTTAACCTCACTACCACTCCTGGAGGGGCAATATCCGCCCATTCTAGCTAAGTGACCTACATATCACTCCTGAAATGATCTATTACATAAACTGCTATCTAAACTGTACCTGGGGTACTCCTGCCTGGAGCAATCCCCAAAATGTCTGCCTGCCAGCACATGGCTGCAACCCCTTATATGGGCCTATGCACCACCCTGTGGCCATAACCCGAACTAAAGGTATACACCCTGTTAACTATTTAGAACCCAGTCATCCCAGTGTCCCTGTTTACTATCACCACCCTGTGGCCTGTCCTAGGGGTTTCTGTCCTAAGGGCCCATTTTTGTTAAACCCCTACAGTGGCCATACACAGGCAGATTTTAGCTGCTGATTTGGATCCTTTAGACTGATTTGGCAGCTTATCTGCCTGTGTATGGGCACCAATGACGGGCCTATCCGACTGACATCTGGCTTCAATTGTCCAGATCTCGATTGGGCAGGTTAGATTTTCTGTCAGATCAGGGGCCGCACCGGCTCCACCTATGCCCGTTGTTGGGCCAAACGATGAATTAGCCTGATATTGTGTAAATGTCACTGAAGATGTGTGAGAGGGAAAATGGCTGCTGGGTGAAAGCTGCTTTTTGTTTTAGGAAAATGTGATGTCGCTGTTGAACGGAGGGGATATATCCAATACAAAGGGTGTATCCCAGCAAGTAGCCGTTTAGCTGCGGTGAGTATTGCGCTAATTTCTGGATGTGATTTTTGAACTTTAGAGATGGGAGACCCAGTAAGAATGTTAATGGGCCTAACTGTAATGGTTGTAAAAGAGATAACACTGCTGTCCAATAGTCTCTTATGACAGGGCAGCTCCACAATATGTGGTGTATTGTGCCTTCCTCTCCATATTGTCTCCAGCATGTGGAGGGGGAGGATATATAGTGTGAAGCCTTATGGGCACAGGCGGATAATAAGGCTAAGGTAGGCTCAGCCTCCCCAAACCTGCTTGGCACATTAGAAAATAAACCTCACTCTGTACTTGACTCTCTCTGCGCTGTTACCTTTACATCTGTGTAGGTTCATGCATCCCTGCAAGCTCTGGCAATCAGCTGCACTCTGATTGGATCTTTCTTCTTGTGGCTTCTACAATCAGAGTGCAGCTCTCCTGACAGACAGTGAAACTGACCAATCAAGCCACAGATGCAGGCAGGGCTGGGGAGAGGAAGACACTGCAGAAATGAAGACTGATATGAAGGTTTTGCAGGCTGCAAACTTTACCTCAGAACAGGGTTGCCAGGTTGGTGGTTTTCCCGCCAAATTGGGCTGCTAATCTAAAGCCCTGGTGGGTTTTCAAAGTACCTGGAAAGTACCACCTGGAAACTAGCCAAAGTTTTTTTTTCTCCTAGTGTTTTTATAAATATATACAACTGTAATTGTAACAATTAGCCTAGAGCTAGGATTAATATAAAACTACAACACCCAGCATGCAATGGGACAGTATAGACAGAGCCTCCATTTTGTATTCCTTTTTGCTCTTTCAGGCTCAACCTGTATGTTCTGCTCCCTGCTCTATAGGGTATGTCAGTGCTGTCCAACTGGCGGCCCGCGACCCCCCTCTGTGTGGCCCCCACCTGTCTGGCTGCTTTGATGGCTTACCTTTGTGTAAGCTTTAAATGGTATCAGTACTGAGATTAACTGCCCCCCCTGCATGGTTCTCACCTCAGATTCAGGCTGTAATCCCCCTGTATTGTTTTAAAATGTAATCCCCTGTGTTGTTCACACCTTTTAATCCCTACATTGTTCACCCCCTGCAGTGTTCACCCCTCAGGCTCAGACTGTTATCACCCACATTGTTCCCCTGTTCACACCTCAGACAAATAATCCCTACACACTATAAAAAGAACATATACTGTGGTTAAAAGTTTTTTAATATATAGCTATTGTGCAGACTGTAGGAACAGTGCCAGCATTGTGTCACTGTATGCTGCCTGTGTATGCCATACAGCATAGGGCAGGCAGAGTATGGCACACACAGGCAGGGTAGGGCAGGCAGAGTATGGCACACACAGGCAGCATAGGGCAGGCAGAGTATGGCACACACAGACAGGGTAGGGCAGGCAGAGTATGGCACACACAGGCAGCATAGGGCAGGCAGAGTATGGCACACACAGACAGCATAGGGCAGGCAGAGTATGGCACATACAGGCAGCATAGGGCAGGCAGAGTATGGCACACGCAGGCAGCATAGGGAAGGCAGAGTATGACACACGCAGGCAGGGTAGGGCAGGCAGAGTATGGCACATGCAGGCAGAGTATGGTACACACAGACAGGGTAGGGAAGGCAGAGTATGGCACACACAGGCAGGGTAGGGCAGGCAGAGTATGGCACACACAGGCAGGGTAGGGCAGGCAAAGTATGGCACACACAAGCAGGGTAGGGCAGGTAGAGTATGGTACACACAGGCAGGGTAGGGCAGGCAGAGTATGGCACAAACAGGCAGGTAGGGCAGGCAGAGTATGGCACACACAGGCAGGGTAGGGCAGGCAGAGTATGGCACACACAGGCAGGGTAGGGCAGGCAGAGTATGGTACACACAGGCAGGGTAGGGCAGGCAGAGTATGGCACACAAAGGCAGGGTAGGGCAGGCAGAGTATGGCACACACAGGCAGGGTAGGGCAGGCAGAGTATGGCACACATAGGCAGGGTAGGGCAGGCAGAGTATGGCACACGCAGGCAGGGTAGGGCAGGCAGAGTATTGCACACACAGGCAGGGTAGGGCAGGCAGAGTATGACACACACAGATAGCATAGGGAAGGCAGAGTATGACACACGCAGGCAGGGTAGGGCAGGCAGAGTATGGTACACACAGGCAGGGTAGGGCAGGCAGAGTATGGCACACACAGGCAGCATAGGGCAGGCAGAGTATGGCACACACAGACAGGGTAGGGCAGGCAGAGTATGGCACACACAGGCAGCATAGGGCAGGCAGAGTATGGCACACACAGACAGCATAGGGCAGGCAGAGTATGGCACACACAGACAGGGTAGGGCAGGCAGAGTATGGCACACACAGGCAGCATAGGGCAGGCAGAGTATGGCACACGCAGGCAGCATAGGGAAGGCAGAGTATGACACACGCAGGCAGGGTAGGGCAGGCAGAGTATGGCACATGCAGGCAGAGTATGGTACACACAGACAGGGTAGGGAAGGCAGAGTATGGCACACACAGGCAGGGTAGGGCAGGCAGAGTATGGCACACACAGGCAGGGTAGGGCAGGCAAAGTATGGCACACACAAGCAGGGTAGGGCAGGTAGAGTATGGTACACACAGGCAGGGTAGGGCAGGCAGAGTATGGCACAAACAGGCAGGTAGGGCAGGCAGAGTATGGCACACACAGGCAGGGTAGGGCAGGCAGAGTATGGCACACACAGGCAGGGTAGGGCAGGCAGAGTATGGTACACACAGGCAGGGTAGGGCAGGCAGAGTATGGCACACAAAGGCAGGGTAGGGCAGGCAGAGTATGGCACACACAGGCAGGGTAGGGCAGGCAGAGTATGGCACACATAGGCAGGGTAGGGCAGGCAGAGTATGGCACACGCAGGCAGGGTAGGGCAGGCAGAGTATGGCACACACAGGCAGGGTAGGGCAGGCAGAGTATGACACACACAGATAGCATAGGGAAGGCAGAGTATGACACACGCAGGCAGGGTAGGGCAGGCAGAGTATGGTACACACAGGCAGGGTAGGGCAGGCAGAGTATGGCACACACAGGCAGGGTAGGGCAGGCAGAGTATGGTACACACAGGCAGGGTAGGGCAGGCAGAGTATGGCACACATAGGCAGGGTAGGGCAGGCAGAGTATGGCACACACAGGCAGGGTAGGGCAGGCAGAGTATGGCACACACAGGCAGGGTAGGGCAGGCAGAGTATGACACACACAGATAGCATAGGGAAGGCAGAGTATGACACACGCAGGCAGGGTAGGGCAGGCAGAGTATGGTACACACAGGCAGGGTAGGGCAGGCAGAGTATGGCACACACAGGCAGGGTAGGGCAGGCAGAGTATGGCACACACAGGCAGGGTAGGGCAGGCAGAGTATGGCACACCACAGGCAGGGTAGGGCAGGCAGAGTATGGTACACACAGGCAGGGTAGGGCAGGCAGAGTATGGCACACATAGGCAGGGTAGGGCAGGCAGAGTATGGCACACACAGGCAGGGTAGGGCAGGCAGAGTATGGCACACACAGGCAGGGTAGGGCAGGCAGAGTATGACACACACAGATAGCATAGGGAAGGCAGAGTATGACACACATAGGCAGGGTAGGGCAGGCAGAGTATGGCACATACAAGCAGGGTAGGGCAGGCAGAGTATGGTACACACAGGCAGGGTAGGGCAGGCAGAGTATGGCACACACAGGCAGGGTAGGGCAGGCAGAGTATGGCACACACAGGCAAGGTAGGGCAGGCAGAGTATGGCACACACAGGCAGGGTAGGGCAGGCAGAGTATGGCACACACAGGCAGGGTAGGGCAGGCAGAGTATGGCACACACAGGCAGGGTAGGGCAGGCAGAGTATGGCACACACAGGCAGGGTAGGGCAGGCAGAGTATGGCACACACAGGCATGGTAGGGCAGGCAGAGAATGGCACACACAGGCAGGGTAGGGCAGGCAGAGTATTGCACACACAGGCAGGGTACGGCAGGCAGAGTATGGCACACACAGGCAGGGTAGGGCAGGCAGAGTATGGCACACACAGACAGGGTAGGGCAGGCAGAGTATGGCAGGTGTTTGCTGTTTTACCAACATTAATATGGCTATGGTCATGTGATAACATGGGTGTGGTTTCAAGTGGGTGTGGTTTTAAAAGGGGGAGTAGCCAAAACTTGCTTCCATTATTGGCCCTCCACCACGGAGGCCAGAAAAATTCCGGCCCTCAGTACCACAGAAGTTGGACTGCACTGGGGTATGTGATTGTACTGTTACTTTCTACTGGGATGTGGGGCAGTTCTACCCCCTGCTCCCTGCTCTATAGGGTATGTGATTGTACTGTTACTTTCTACTGGGATGTGGGGCAGTTCTACCCCCTGCTCTATAGGGTATGTGATTGTACTGTTACTTTCTACTGGGATGTGGGGCAGTTCTACACCCTGCTCCCTACTCTATAGGGTATGTGATTGTACTGTTACTTTCTACTGGGATGTGGGGCAGTTCTACCCCCTGCTCTATAGGGTATGTGATTGTACTGTTACTTTCTACTGGGATGTGGGGCAGTTCTACCCCCTGCTCCCTGCTCTATAGGGTATGTGATTGTACTGTTACTTTCTACTGGGATGTGGGGCAGTTCTACCCCCTGCTCTATAGGGTATGTGATTGTACTGTTACTTTCTACTGGGATGTGGGGCAGTTCTACCCCCTGCTCCCTGCTCTATAGGGTATGTGATTGTACTGTTACTTTCTACTGGGATGTGGGGGCAGTTCTACTCCCTGCTCTATAGGGTATGTGATTGTACTGTTACTTTCTACTGGGATGTGGGGCAGTTCTACCCCCCTGCTCCCTGCTCTATAGGGTATGTGATTGTACTGTTACTTTCTACTGGGATGTGGGGCAGTTCTACCCCCTGCTCTATAGGGTATGTGATTGTACTGTTACTTTCTACTGGGATGTGGGGCAGTTCTACCCCCTGCTCCCTGCTCTATAGGGTATGTGATTGTACTGTTACTTTCTACTGGGATGTGGGGGCAGTTCTACTCCCTGCTCTATAGGGTATGTGATTGTACTGTTACTTTCTACTGGGATGTGGGGCAGTTCTACCCCCTGCTCCCTGCTCTATAGGGTATGTGATTGTACTGTTACTTTCTACTGGGATGTGGGGCAGTTCTACCCCCTGCTCTATAGGGTATGTGATTGTACCGTTACTTTCTACTGGGATGTGGGGCAGTTCTACACCCTGCTCCCTGCTCTATAGGGTATGTGATTGTACTGTTACTTTCTACTGGGATGTGGGGCAGTTCTACCCCCTGCTCTATAGGGTATGTGATTGTACTGTTACTTTCTACTGGGATGTGGGGCAGTTCTACCCCCTGCTCCCTGCTCTATAGGGTATGTGATTGTACTGTTACTTTCTACTGGGATGTGGGGCAGTTCTACCCCCTGCTCTATAGGGTATGTGATTGTACTGTTACTTTCTACTGGGATGTGGGGCAGTTCTACCCCCTGCTCTATAGGGTATGTGATTGTACTGTTACTTTCTACTGGGATGTGGGGCAGTTCTACACCCTGCTCCCTACTCTATAGGGTATGTGATTGTACTGTTACTTTCTACTGGGATGTGGGGCAGTTCTACCCCCTGCTCTATAGGGTATGTGATTGTACTGTTACTTTCTACTGGGATGTGGGGCAGTTCTACCCCCTGCTCCCTGCTCTATAGGGTATGTGATTGTACTGTTACTTTCTACTGGGATGTGGGGCAGTTCTACCCCCTGCTCTATAGGGTATGTGATTGTACTGTTACTTTCTACTGGGATGTGGGGCAGTTCTACCCCCTGCTCCCTGCTCTATAGGGTATGTGATTGTACTGTTACTTTCTACTGGGATGTGGGGGCAGTTCTACTCCCTGCTCTATAGGGTATGTGATTGTACTGTTACTTTCTACTGGGATGTGGGGCAGTTCTACCCCCTGCTCCCTGCTCTATAGGGTATGTGATTGTACTGTTACTTTCTACTGGGATGTGGGGCAGTTCTACCCCCTGCTCTATAGGGTATGTGATTGTACTGTTACTTTCTACTGGGATGTGGGGCAGTTCTACCCCCTGCTCCCTGCTCTATAGGGTATGTGATTGTACTGTTACTTTCTACTGGGATGTGGGGCAGTTCTACCCCCTGCTCTATAGGGTATGTGATTGTACTGTTACTTTCTACTGGGATGTGGGGCAGTTCTACCCCCTGCTCCCTGCTCTATAGGGTATGTGATTGTACTGTTACTTTCTACTGGGATGTGGGGGCAGTTCTACTCCCTGCTCTATAGGGTATGTGATTGTACTGTTACTTTCTACTGGGATGTGGGGCAGTTCTACCCCCTGCTCCCTGCTCTATAGGGTATGTGATTGTACTGTTACTTTCTACTGGGATGTGGGGCAGTTCTACCCCCTGCTCTATAGGGTATGTGATTGTACTGTTACTTTCTACTGGGATGTGGGGCAGTTCTACCCCCTGCTCCCTGCTCTATAGGGTATGTGATTGTACTGTTACTTTCTACTGGGATGTGGGGGCAGTTCTACTCCCTGCTCTATAGGGTATGTGATTGTACTGTTACTTTCTACTGGGATGTGGGGCAGTTCTACCCCCTGCTCCCTGCTCTATAGGGTATGTGATTGTACCGTTACTTTCTACTGGGATGTGGGGCAGTTCTACACCCTGCTCCCTGCTCTATAGGGTATGTGATTGTACTGTTACTTTCTACTGGGATGTGGGGCAGTTCTACCCCCTGCTCTATAGGGTATGTGATTGTACTGTTACTTTCTACTGGGATGTGGGGCAGTTCTACCCCCTGCTCCCTGCTCTATAGGGTATGTGATTGTACTGTTACTTTCTACTGGGATGTGGGGCAGTTCTACCCCCTGCTCTATAGGGTATGTGATTGTACTGTTACTTTCTACTGGGATGTGGGGCAGTTCTACCCCCTGCTCTATAGGGTATGTGATTGTACTGTTACTTTCTACTGGGATGTGGGGCAGTTCTACACCCTGCTCCCTACTCTATAGGGTATGTGATTGTACTGTTACTTTCTACTGGGATGTGGGGCAGTTCTACCCCCTGCTCTATAGGGTATGTGATTGTACTGTTACTTTCTACTGGGATGTGGGGCAGTTCTACCCCCTGCTCCCTGCTCTATAGGGTATGTGATTGTACTGTTACTTTCTACTGGGATGTGGGGCAGTTCTACCCCCTGCTCTATAGGGTATGTGATTGTACTGTTACTTTCTACTGGGATGTGGGGCAGTTCTACCCCCTGCTCCCTGCTCTATAGGGTATGTGATTGTACTGTTACTTTCTACTGGGATGTGGGGGCAGTTCTACTCCCTGCTCTATAGGGTATGTGATTGTACTGTTACTTTCTACTGGGATGTGGGGCAGTTCTACCCCCTGCTCCCTGCTCTATAGGGTATGTGATTGTACTGTTACTTTCTACTGGGATGTGGGGCAGTTCTACCCCCTGCTCTATAGGGTATGTGATTGTACTGTTACTTTCTACTGGGATGTGGGGCAGTTCTACCCCCTGCTCCCTGCTCTATAGGGTAT
Organism: Xenopus tropicalis; assembly: GCF_000004195.4. Taxonomy (NCBI): domain Eukaryota; kingdom Metazoa; phylum Chordata; class Amphibia; order Anura; family Pipidae; genus Xenopus; species Xenopus tropicalis. The sequence continues at coordinate 142,154,322 of NC_030679.2, read as the reverse complement.
GTGATTGTACTGTTACTTTCTACTGGGATGTGGGGGCAGTTCTACTCCCTGCTCTATAGGGTATGTGATTGTACTGTTACTTTCTACTGGGATGTGGGGCAGTTCTACCCCCTGCTCCCTGCTCTATAGGGTATGTGATTGTACTGTTACTTTCTACTGGGATGTGGGGCAGTTCTACCCCCTGCTCTATAGGGTATGTGATTGTACTGTTACTTTCTACTGGGATGTGGGGCAGTTCTACCCCCTGCTCCCTGCTCTATAGGGTATGTGATTGTACTGTTACTTTCTACTGGGATGTGGGGCAGTTCTACCCCCTGCTCCCTGCTCTATAGGGTATGTGATTGTACTGTTACTTTCTACTGGGATGTGGGGCAGTTCTACCCCCTGCTCTATAGGGTATGTGATTGTACTGTTACTTTCTACTGGGATGTGGGGCAGTTCTACCCCCTGCTCCCTGCTCTATAGGGTATGTGATTGTACTGTTACTTTCTACTGGGATGTGGGGCAGTTCTACCCCCTGCTCTATAGGGTATGTGATTGTACCGTTACTTTCTACTGGGATGTGGGGCAGTTCTACACCCTGCTCCCTGCTCTATAGGGTATGTGATTGTACTGTTACTTTCTACTGGGATGTGGGGCAGTTCTACACCCTGCTCCCTGCTCTATAGGGTATGTGATTGTACTGTTACTTTCTACTGGGATGTGGGGCAGTTCTACACCCTGCTCCCTGCTCTATAGGGTATGTGATTGTACTGTTACTTTCTACTGGGATGTGGGGCAGTTCTACACCCTGCTCCCTGCTCTATAGGGTATGTGATTGTACTGTTACTTTCTACTGGGATGTGGGGCAGTTCTACACCCTGCTCCCTGCTCTATAGGGTATGTGATTGTACTGTTACTTTCTACTGGGATGTGGGGCAGTTCTACCCCGTGCTCCCTGCTCTATAGGGTATGTGATTGTACTGTTACTTTCTACTGGGATGTGGGGCAGTTCTACCCCCTGCTCCCTGCTCTATAGGGTATGTGATTGTACTGTTACTTTCTACTGGGATGTGGGGCAGTTCTACCCACTGCTCCCTGCTCTATAGGGTATGTGATTGTACTGTTACTTTCTACTGGGATGTGGGGCAGTTCTACACCCTGCTCCCTGCTCTATAGGGTATGTGATTGTACTGTTACTTTCTACTGGGATGTGGGGCAGTTTTACCCCCTTCTTCCTGCTCTATAGGGTATGTGATTGTACCGTTACTTTCTACTGGGATGTGGGGCAGTTCTACCCCCTGCTCCCTGCTCTGTAGGGTATGTGATTGTACTGTTACTTTCTACTGGGATGTGGGGCAGTTCTACCCCCTGCTTCCTGCTCTATAGGGTATGTGATTGTACCGTTACATTCTACTGGGATGTGGGGCAGTTCTACCCCCTGCTCCCTGCTCTATAGGGTATGTGATTGTACTGTTACTTTCTACTGGGATGTGGGGCAGTTCTACCCCCTGATCCCTGCTCTATAGGGTATGTGATTGTACTGTTACTTTCTACTGGGATGTGGGGCAGTTCTACCCCCTGCTTCCTGCTCTATAGGGTATGTGATTGTACTGTTACTTTCTACTGGGATGTGGGGCAGTTCTACACCCTGCTCCCTGCTCTATAGGGTATGTGATTGTACTGTTACTTTCTACTGGGATGTGGGGGCAGTTCTACCCCCTGCTCCCTGCTCTATAGGGTATGTGATTGTACTGTTACTTTCTACTGGGATGTGGGGCAGTTCTACACCCTGCTCCCTGCTCTATAGGGTATGTGATTGTACTGTTACTTTCTACTGGGATGTGGGGCAGTTCTACCCACTGCTCCCTGCTCTATAGGGTATGTGATTGTACTGTTACTTTCTACTGGGATGTGGGGGCAGTTCTACCCCCTGCTCCCTGCTCTATAGGGTATGTGATTGTACTGTTACTTTCTACTGGGATGTGGGGCAGTTCTACCCCCTGCTCTATAGGGTATGTGATTGTACCGTTACTTTCTACTGGGATGTGGGGCAGTTCTACACCCTGCTCCCTGCTCTATAGGGTATGTGATTGTACTGTTACTTTCTACTGGGATGTGGGGCAGTTCTACACCCTGCTCCCTGCTCTATAGGGTATGTGATTGTACCGTTACTTTCTACTGGGATGTGGGGCAGTTCTACACCCTGCTCCCTGCTCTATAGGGTATGTGATTGTACTGTTACTTTCTACTGGGATGTGGGGCAGTTCTACCCCCTGCTCCCTGCTCTATGGGGTATGTGATTGTACTGTTACTTTCTACTGGGATGTGGGGCAGTTCTACCCCCTGCTCCCTGCTCTATAGGGTATGTGATTGTACTGTTACTTTCTACTGGGATGTGGGGCAGTTCTACCCCCTGCTCTATAGGGTATGTGATTGTACTGTTACTTTCTACTGGGATGTGGGGCAGTTCTACCCCTGCTCCCTGCTCTATAGGGTATGTGATTGTACCGTTACTTTCTACTGGGATGTGGGGCAGTTCTACCCCCTGCTCCCTGCTCTATAGGGTATGTGATTGTACCGTTACTTTCTACTGGGATGTGGGGCAGTTCTACACCCTGCTCCCTGCTCTATAGGGTATGTGATTGTACTGTTACTTTCTACTGGGATGTGGGGCAGTTCTACACCCTGCTCCCTGCTCTATAGGGTATGTGATTGTACTGTTACTTTCTACTGGGATGTGGGGCAGTTCTACCCCCTGCTCTATAGGGTATGTGATTGTACCGTTACTTTCTACTGGGATGTGGGGCAGTTCTACCCCCTGCTCCCTGCTCTGTAGGGTATGTGATTGTACTGTTACTTTCTACTGGGATGTGGGGCAGTTCTACCCCCTGCTCTATAGGGTATGTGATTGTACTGTTACTTTCTACTGGGATGTGGGGCAGTTCTACCCACTGCTCCCTGCTCTATAGGGTATGTGATTGTACTGTTACTTTCTACTGGGATGTGGGGCAGTTCTACACCCTGCTCCCTGCTCTATAGGGTATGTGATTGTACTGTTACTTTCTACTGGGATGTGGGGCAGTTCTACCCCCTGCTCTATAGGGTATGTGATTGTACCGTTACTTTCTACTGGGATGTGGGGCAGTTCTACCCCCTGCTTCCTGCTCTATAGGGTATGTGATTGTACTGTTACTTTCTACTGGGATGTGGGGCAGTTCTACCCCCTGCTCCCTGCTCTATAGGGTATGTGATTGTACTGTTACTTTCTACTGGGATGTGGGGCAGTTCTACCCCCTGCTCCCTGCTCTATAGGGTATGTGATTGTACTGTTACTTTCTACTGGCATGTGGGGCAGTTCTACACCCTGCTCCCTGCTCTATAGGGAATGTGATTGTACTGTTACTTTCTACTGGGATGTGGGGCAGTTCTACCCCCTGCTCTATAGGGTATGTGATTGTACTGTTACTTTCTACTGGGATGTGGGGCAGTTCTACCCCCTGCTCCCTGCTCTATAGGGTATGTGATTGTACTGTTACTTTCTACTGGGATGTGGGGCAGTTCTACCCCCTGCTCCCTGCTCTATAGGGAATGTGATTGTACTGTTACTTTCTACTGGGATGTGGGGCAGTTCTACCCCCTGCTCTATAGGGTATGTGATTGTACTGTTACTTTCTACTGGGATGTGGGGCAGTTCTACCCCCTGCCCCCTGCTCTTTAGGGTATGTGATTGTACTGTTACTTTCTACTGGGATGTGGGGCCAATTCTGCAGTTGGTCATTAAGCTATAGCTCTCAGGATCTCTTGGGGCTGCTGAGAGTTGTAGTTCAACGCACCCATATGTATATCATGTCTGGGGTTAATGCAACATTCTGTAGTGACTTCCCAGCTGTACTGGGCACAGAGAGCAGGGAATTATCAGCCATCCCAGTAGCTGGAGAGGGCTTGGGTAGTGACTATATGCTTTAAAAAGGCATGTTTTTCCATATATACTTTTTTTTTCTTAGAATTGTTTTTCAGTGTGCATATTGGGCTATTTTTGGGCTACTTTCGAAGTGGCTTTTTGCTAGTTTTAGAACTGGCTTTTGCTGGTTTGGAAAAATAAATCTGCCTCAGAACCTCACTAGCTCTGTTTATTTGCTGCAGATTTCATCCCACTCTCACAGGTACCATATTATATATGCTCTAAAAGCTGACTCACTAGCTGAAATTAAATCATGTTTGTAAGCTGGCATCTGTAATATCCTTTTGACCCTTTCTCTAGTCTCTTTTTATTTCTTTTTTGTTACTTTTGTTACTTTTATCACTGTTTTGTTCATTTCTAGTTAGTTACAGTGGCACGCTTATGAGTGCCTGGCTAGGAAACAAAGCCAATGTTGTGTATCGGAGCCAGTGTTATAGTGCTAGGGCCTTAATATCTGCCATCAGTACCCACTGCCTCTCACTGTATATAATGTACCTGGGGTGTCAGTACCCGCTGCCTCTCACTGTATATAATGTGCCTGGGATGTCAGTACCCACTGCCTCTCACTGTATATAATGTGCCTGGGATGTCAGTAACCACTGCCTCTCACTGCCTTTCTCACTATGAAACTAACTAAAAAAGCAAACTGATCACAAACACAAATCGATAGACAACCCCTGTATGAATACTTTTAGGGTAAAAATAGCAAGAGGTAGTTGAGGGGGGGGGGTCATTTTTTTATGCCAGCAGCAAATCCAATAAGTCTCACATTAGTTTTAGGTCAGTCTATGTATGGTCTATCTTTTGCCTCCACCATTGACATTGATTGCACATTTGGTTCGAATTCGGGTCACGACAGCTTTTTCCGGTGCTACACATCAGGGGATTTATATAAACTATAGAAGGGTTTCTGTAGCAAACACCCCAGCTGTACCAGTGCAGGAATGGCTGCCCCCGGGGCTACACAGCGGGGTATTTATATAAACTATAGTAGGGTTTCTGTAGCAAACACCCCAGCTGTACCAGTGCAGGAATGGCTGCCCCCGGGGCTACACAGCGGGGTATTTATATAAACTATAGTAGGGTTTCTGTAGCAAACACCCCAGCTGTACCAGTGCAGGAATGGCTGCCCCCGGGGCTACACAGTCGGGTATTTATATAAACTATAGTAGGGTTTCTGTAGCAAACACCCCAGCTGTACCGGTGCAGGAATGGCTGCCCCCGGGGCTACACAGCGGGGTATTTATATAAACTATAGTAGGGTTTCTGTAGCAAACACCCCAGCTGTACCAGTGCAGGAATGGCTGCCCCCGGGGCTACACAGCGGGGTATTTATATAAACTATAGTAGGGTTTCTGTAGCAAACACCCCAGCTGTACCGGTGCAGGAATGGCTGCCCCCGGGGCTACACAGCGGGGTATTTATATAAACTATAGTAGGGTTTCTGTAGCAAACACCCCAGCTGTACCAGTGCAGGAATGGCTGCCCCCGGGGCTACACAGCAGGGTATTTATATAAACTATAGTAGGGTTTCTGTAGCAAACACCCCAGCTATACCAGTGCAGGAATGGCTGCCCCCGGGGCTACACAGCGGGGTATTTATATAAACTATAGTAGGGTTTCTGTAGCAAACACCCCAGCTGTACCAGTGCCGGAATGGCTGCCCCCGGGGCTACACAGCGGGGTATTTATATAAACTATAGTAGGGTTTCTGTAGCAAACACCCCAGCTGTACCAGTGCAGGAATGGCTGCCCCCGGGGCTACACAGCGGGGTATTTATATAAACTATAGTAGGGTTTCTGTAGCAAACACCCCAGCTGTACCAGTGCAGGAATGGCTGCCCCCGGGGCTACACAGCGGGGTATTTATATAAACTATAGTAGGTTTGTGACATAACAAACTGTATAAGTTGGATGAAACCATGAGATATTTCTGTTTATGCTGAAATGTACCCCCTGCCCCCTCCTACCTGTTATAGCAAATGCATTGTGTAGGTTAATCTCATCTAGGTGTGTATTGTGTGTAGCCAGCCAGCTCTGTCTGGCCCTCCCCATGTAATTGCCCCTATTGTGAGGGCACACAGAGCCAGACCCATAGTGACACAATACACATAGTTACCCCTTGTGAGAGCAGTGCTCTGTCTAGTAAATGCAAAAGACTGAACTGGGCATGCTCACTAGGTGGCTTCCCATAGGCCCAGTGGGATTAGCTATGATTGGCCCCCCTGGAGGCTGCCTTTGGGTTGGCAGAAGGAGTCAAATCCTGTTTTGGTTTTACGACAGGGGCTGTTCCCTTTCTGGCTACAAAGGTGGCTGCCAAGAGTTCCAAGGAGCCTTTTGTCTGGGGTGTAACCTTAGCTACGGCAGGACCCGTTCCCCTGTGTTCCCCTGGAATCTACCTTAGCTGCGGCAAGAAGATTCCCCCCAACTGTGTGTATTTCCCTATTCCCTAAGGAACAAGAGTGCAGGCTGGCTACCACCAACTGGCTTATGGGAACCTGCTGATGGCTACTTGCCATTTCTCCAATAAACGCCTCATCCTGTGATACCAACTGTTTGCTCTTTGGGTCCTGCCCTATATCTGTGAACTCACGGCCCTGAGGTTGTGACAGGGTTTCTGTAGCAAACACCCCAGCTGTACCAGTGCAGGAATGGCTGCCCCCGGGGCTACACAGCGGGGTATTTATATAAACTATAGTAGGGTTTCTGTAGCAAACACCCCAGCTGTACCAGTGCAGGAATGGCTGCCCCCGGGGCTACACAGCGGGGTATTTATATAAACTATAGTAGGGTTTCTGTAGCAAACACCCCAGCTGTACCAGTGCAGGAATGGCTGCCCCCGGGGCTACACAGCGGGGTATTTATATAAACTATAGTAGGGTTTCTGTAGCAAACACCCCAGCTGTACCAGTGCCGGAATGGCTGCCCCCGGGGTTACACAGCGGGGTATTTATATAAACTATAGTAGGGTTTCTGTAGCAAACACCCCAGCTGTACCAGTGCAGGAATGGCTGCCCCCGGGGCTACACAGCGGGGTATTTATATAAACTATAGTAGGGTTTCTGTAGCAAACACCCCAGCTGTACCAGTGCAGGAATGGCTGCCCCCGGGGCTACACAGCGGGGTATTTATATAAACTATAGTAGGGTTTCTGTAGCAAACACCCCAGCTATACCAGTGCAGGAATGGCTGCCCCCGGGGCTACACAGCGGGGTATTTATATAAACTATAGTAGGGTTTCTGTAGCAAACACCCCAGCTGTACCGGTGCAGGAATGGCTGCCCCCGGGGCTACACAGCAGGGTATTTATATAAACTATAGTAGGGTTTCTGTAGCAAACACCCCAGCTGTACCAGTGCAGGAACGGCTGCCCCCGGGGCTACCAGCGGGGTATTTATATAAACTATAGTAGGGTTTCTGTAGCAAACACCCCAGCTGTACCGGTGCAGGAACGGCTGCCCCCGGGGCTACACAGCGGGGTATTTATATAAACTATAGTAGGGTTTCTGTAGCAAACACCCCAGCTATACCAGTGCAGGAATGGCTGCTCCCAGGGCTACACAGCGGGGTATTTATATAAACAATAGTAGGGTTTCTGTAGCAAACACCCCAGCTGTACCAGTGCAGGAATGGCTGCCCCCGGGGCTACACAGCGGGGTATTTATATATACTATAGTAGGGTTTCTGTAGCAAACACCCCAGCTGTACCAGTGCAGGAATGGCTGCCCCCGGGGCTACACAGCGGGGTATTTATATAAACTATAGTAGGGTTTCTGTAGCAAACACCCCAGCTGTACCAGTGCAGGAATGGCTGCCCCCGGGGCTGCACAGCAGGGTATTTATATAAACTATAGTAAGGTTTCTGTAGCAAACACCCCAGCTGTACCAGTGCAGGAACGGCTGCCCCCGGGGCTACACAGCGGGGTATTTATATAAACTATAGTAGGGTTTCTGTAGCAAACACCCCAGTTGTACCAGTGCAGGAACGGCTGCCCCCGGGGCTACACAGCGGGGTATTTATATAAACTATAGTAGGGTTTCTGTAGCAAACACCCCAGCTGTACCAGTGCAGGAACGGCTGCCCCCGGGGCTACACAGCGGGGTATTTATATAAACTATAGTAGGGTTTCTGTAGCAAACACCCCAGCTGTACCAGTGCAGGAATGGCTGCCCCCGGGGCTACACAGCAGGGTATTTATATAAACTATAGTAGGGTTTCTGTAGCAAACACCCCAGCTGTACCAGTGCAGGAATGGCTGCCCCCGGGGCTACACAGCGGGGTATTTATATAAACTATAGTAGGGTTTCTGTAGCGGGAGGAGGGGGTTATTCTTCCCCTTTACAGAGCACTGGTAAGGCCCCATCTAGAATATGCTGTTCAGTTCTGGTCTCCAGTGCTCAAACGGGACATTACTGAGTTAGAGAGGGTCCAGAGAAGGGCAACTAAGCTGGTAAAGGGTATGGAAAGTCTCAGTTATGAAGAAAGACTGGCCCAGTTGGGTTTGTTTACACTGGAGAAGAGGCGCTTAAGAGGTGACATGATAACTATGTATAAATATATAAGGGGATCATATAATAACCTTTCTAATGTTTTATTTACCAGTAGGTCCTTCCAACGGGCACGAGGGCACCCACTCCGTTTAGAAGAAGGGAGGTTCCATTTAAATATTCGGAAAGGATTTTTTACAGTGAGAGCTGTGAGGTTTTGTAATTCCCTCCCTGAATCAGTTGTGCTGGCTGATACATTATATAACTTTAAGAAGGGGCTGGATGGATTCTTAGCAAGTGAGGGAATACAGGGGTATGGGAAATAGCTCTCAGTACAAGTGAGGGAATACAGGGGTAGGGGGGATAGCTCTCAGTACAAGTGAGGGAATACAGGGGTAGGGGGGATAGCTCTCAGTACAAGTGAGGGAATACAGGGGTAGGGGGGATAGCTCTCAGTACAAGTGAGGGAATACAGGGGTAGGGGAGATAACTCTCAGTACAAGTGAGGGAATACAGGGGTATGGGGGATAGCTCTCAGTACAAGTGAGGGAATACAGGGGTAGGGGGGATAGCTCTCAGTACAAGTGAGGGAATACAGGGGTAGGGGAGATAGCTCTCAGTACAAGTGAGGGAATACAGGGGTAGGGGGATAGCTCTCAGTACAAGTGAGGGAATACAGGGGTAGGGGGGATAGCTCTCAGTACAAGTGAGGGAATACAGGGGTAGGGGGGATAGCTCTCAGTACAAGTGAGGGAATACAGGGGTAGGGGAGATAGCTCTCAGTACAAGTGAGGGAATACAGGGGTATGGGGGATAGCTGTCAGTACAAGTGAGGGAATACAGGGGTAGGGGAGATAGCTCTCAGTACAAGTGAGAGAATACAGGGGTAGGGGGATAGCTCTCAGTACAAGTGAGGGAATACAGGGGTAGGGGAGATAGCTCTCAGTACAAGTGAGGGAATACAGGGGTATGGGAGATAGCTCTCAGTACAAGTGAGGGAATACAGGGGTAGGGGAGATAGCTCTCAGTACAAGTGAGAGAATACAGGGGTAGGGGGATAGCTCTCAGTACAAGTGAGGGAATACAGGGGTAGGGGGATAGCTCTCAGTACAAGTGAGGGAATACAGGGGTATGGGAGATAGCTCTCAGTACAAGTGAGGGAATACAGGGGTAGGGGAGATAGCTCTCAGTACAAGTGAGGGAATACAGGGGTAGGGGGGATAGCTCTCAGTACAAGTGAGGGAATACAGGGGTAGGGGGGATAGCTCTCAGTACAAGTGAGGGAATACAGGTGTAGGGGAGATAGCTCTCAGTACAAGTGAGGGAATACAGGGGTAGGGGAGATAGCTCTCAGTACAAGTGAGGGAATACAGGGTTATGGGAGATAGCTCTCAGTACAAGTGAGGGAATACAGGGTTATGGGAGATAGCTCTTAGTACCAGTTGATCCAGGGACTGGTCCGATTGCCATCTTGGAGTCAGGAAGGAATTTTTTCCCCTCTGCGGCAAATTTGAGAGGCTTCAGATGGGGTTTTTTGCCTTCGTCTTGATCAACTAGTAGTTAGGCAGGTTATATATAGGCATTATGGTTGAACTTGATGGACGTATGTCTTTTTTCAACCCAACTTACTATGTTACTATGTCTGTGAGTGCGGTTCTAGGGAGCCAGCAGAGCTGCTGAGGTGACTTCAGGGATCATGCAGTTACCCCATTCACCTACAAGGATTGTAAGTAGGGCTGGCAGCAGTGCTTTTCCACATCCAACTGCACCAGAGGAAGCTCCCTGAGGAAGAACTCTTTATACCTTCACCAAGGGACGTCTTGTGCATCTTGTGTTTCCTTCACACCCACAGGCAGAAGGCAGTTCCCAAGTTCAGTGTTTATAATATAGTGGAATTTACCGTAGTTTTTCATTTAGGCTGCTGTACCATTTGCTGCCCATCTAGTTCTGAAGAAGGGGTCGCCCATTGGTACAAACTCTATCCAGCTGGCTATGTATTGGGGGACTTGGATGTACCTGGGGGTTGAGAGGTTATTGCCGAGGGGCTATTATTGTTATAGTTATCACAGGTAGAGCTGATAAATACCAATTTTCCTTCTATTTTTCACTTTTTCTAACCAATCAGGTGAGGTTGTGCCTGTTGCTATGCCATAAGTGTGTACTTGGTTACTGGGGACTTGGGGTGTCACTAAGTGGGACAGACGCAGACCCACTACTACTACTGCCAGCACCTAAGTGAGTGCTACATAGCATTTATAGGGCTATTCGGACTATTGATGCTGTGGTTGAAGCCAAACCAGAAGAACTGAGTGTTTATTTGTACTGAATGTAAAACATTGCAAGGGAAAATAAGATGCTGAAATCTGAAAGGGGTCAAAATCAGCTTTTTTCAGTGTGGGCATCCAGCAGTCATGAGGTATTCAGAGAATTCTTCAAATATATCACAGATATCATAGTTCTCACGTCGCTGACAGTCCCTCTCACTGGGCCACCACTCAATCCATGTATCTTTGCCAATGATATAGGAATATCTGTGAAAGAATAAACAATGGTTACATTCCAAACAAAATCTGTCTTTATCTTCCTCTTGATGCAGCCCATACTGAGAAAGATTTGGGGATTTTAGGGGATAACAGACAGTGTAACTGTAGGCAGTGTCAGTCAGTGGCTACTAAAGCATATAAAGTGCTGTTTTACATAAAAAGGCATTAACTCAAGAAATGAAAACATAATTTTCCCTTTATAGATCCCTGGTAAGGCTTGAGTATGGGGGCAGTTTTGGGCCTCAGTCCATAACAGGGATAGTAATAAACTGTAGAGAGTTCAGAGATGTCCAACTAAACTGGTAAAAGGAATGGAACCATTAAAACAATTATAAAGTTTGAGGGGGGTAAATATCACTTGCAGTGGGACAGAATTTATTTCCTCAAGTACATTAGAGGACATTATAGACAGACATTTTCACATAGAAAAAAACAAATACCCAGAGTCACCTTTTAGACTTGAGGAACTTTTGATTTGAAGTAGTGAAAATGGTTCTTCCCAGGGCGGGCAGTAAGATTATGGCATGCCAGATTAATGCCTTTAACAGGGGCTTGGTTGACTTCTTATACAAGTATGATATTCATAAGATGTACAGTTAGTATAGGTATCAGTGTATAGCAATGTAAATTACTGTTAGGGAGGAATTAGTGACTGATAGGATCCCAATGGCGAGAGGCCCTGAGAAGAGTCTGATTGTGTCTGAGAAGGAACGTCCTGCTGTCCAGCGGGGGAACAAGGCAGCTACTCAGTACTGAGACTACTCAGTATTATGGGGCTCCCACAGGGAAGGCTGCACAACAGTCTGAAAGAGCAGCACAGGGGAGAGCTAAGCCGCAGGGGAAAGACAGCCAAATATTGGCCGAATCCCAAACCAAATCCTGGATTCGGCGCATCCCTATTAAAACCATAACAAACAATATATATAAAATATCAATGATCCTTTATTTCGGATTCATTCAAGCTTCAGTATTGTGACTTTCCCTGGGCCAGGTTGGAGCTGCACAGTGCCTTTGAGCTCTATGGGAGACTTTCCTTGGGCCGGGTTGGAGCTGCAGAGTGCCATTGAGCCCTATGGGAGGCTTTCCTTGGGCCGGGTTGGAGCTGCAGAGTGCCATTGAGCCCTATGGGAGGCTTTCCTTGGGCCGGGTTGGAGCTGCAGAGTGCCATTGAGCCCTATGGGAGGCTTTCCTTGGGCCGGGTTGGAGCTGCAGAGTGCCATTGAGCCCTATGGGAGACTTTCCTTGGGCCGGGTTGGAGCTGCAGAGTGCCATTGAGCCCTATGGGAGACTTTCCTTGGGCCGGGTTGGAGCTGCAGAGTGCCATTGAGCCCTATGGGAGACTTTCCTTGGGCCGGGTTGGAGCTGCAGAGTGCCATTGAGCCCTATGGGAGGCTTCCAAAATCATGCAAAGTCGGAAAGGTTTGCCCGCCGTTTACGCGCGCTCAATATAAAAAAGTTGCAGCAATTCGCGCAAGTCGTAACGGCTACAAAAAAGTTGTGACAATTCACAGAAAAGTCGCAACGGCGACGAAAAAAATCGAAAAAAATGCGAAAAAGTCGCAAAATGTTTGTTTCCAATCCGATTTTTTCCCATTCGGGATTCGGATTCGTGGATTAGTAAATCAGCCCCAAGGTGTGGGAATGGGCATGACCAGAGTTGTGAGAGGGGGGGCACAGGGTGTTGCTAAACTAGATTAGGGTAAGCTTCTCTAAATAAATGTGTTTTTAGAGATCTCTTGAAGACAGAGAGATTGGGAGAAAGTCTGACAGTTTGTGGGAGCGAATTCCAGAGAAGGGGGGCAGCCCTTGCAAAGTCTTGAATGCGAGCGTGTGAGGGGGAAATGAGAGAGGAGTTGGGGAGCAGGTCAGTAGGGGGGTAACAAGCGGGTTGGATGGTACCTAGAGATGAGTTCAGAGATGTAGGGTGGGGCAGAGTTATGGGCTGCTTTGTATGTGAGGGTCATTAGTTTGAATTGTATCCTGGATGGTAGGGGAAGCCAGTGCAGGGATTGGCAGAGCAGCATGGCAGGGGGATTGGCAGAGCGGCACGGCAGGGGGATTGGCAGAGCGGCACGGCAGGGATTGGCAGAGGGGCACGGCAGGGATTGGCAGAGTGGCACGGCAGGGATTGGCAGAGCGGCACGGCAGGGATTGGCAGAGCGGCACGGCAGGGATTGGCAGAGTGGCACGGCATGGGGATTGGCAGAGCGGCACGGCAGGGATTGGCAGAGCGGCACGGCAGGGGGATTGGCAGAGTGGCACGGCAGGGGGATTGGCAGAGCGGCACGGCAGGGATTGGCAGAGCGGCACGGCAGGGGGATTGGCAGAGCGGCACGGCAGGGATTGGCAGAGCGGCACGGCAGGGGGATTGGCAGAGCGGCACGGCAGGGATTGGCTGAGTGGCATGGCAGGGGGATTGGCAGAGTGGCACGGCAGGGATTGGCAGAGCGGCACGGCAGGGATTGGCAGAGTGGCACGGCAGGGGGATTGGCAGAGCGGCACGGCAGGGATTGGCAGAGCGGCACGGCAGGGGGATTGGCAGAGCGGCACGGCAGGGATTGGCAGAGTGGCACGGCAGGGGGATTGGCAGAGCGGCACGGCAGGGATTGGCAGAGTGGCATGGCAGGGGGATTGGCAGAGTGGCACGGCAGGGATTGGCAGAGCGGCACGGCAGGGGAGGAGCGGTTGGAGAGGTGTATGAGCCTGGCAGCAGGATTCATTATGGACTGGAGAGGGGACAGTCTTTGGAGGGGAAGGCCTATTAATAGGGAGTTACAGTAGTCCAGGGAGATATGTTAAGAGAGTGAATAAGAATTTTGGCAGCATATTGAGTGATAAATGATCGGATTTTGGAGATATTTCTTAGGTGAAAGTGACATGATTTGATAAGTGATTGGATATGAGGAGTGAAGGACAGGGCAGAATCGAGGATAACCCCAAGGCACCGGGCCTGGGAAGATGGGGTGATGGTAGAATAGTTGACAGAGATAGATACCTCGGGAACAATGTGGGCGTTGGATGGGGGAAAGAGAACCAGTTCAGTCTCAGAGAGGTTAAGTGAGTTGTTGGGCCTGTGTGGATAATGAGCCTCGTTGCTGGGAATTAGGTGAATATTGTTTGGGCGCTGATGATAGTGGAAAAAATGTTCCTTGTAGAGAAAAACTTTGTTTGATATAAATGGAGCCTCTGTGGGCCCCCACGACCCAGACCCAATCCCATCCCTGCTTGTGCTCCCCCCGCTGATCTCCCGCCCCCGCTGTGCCTCTGTAAGTATTATATATGCTCATTAGGGGGGAGGAGTAGGGTGTGTGCGTGTAGCGGGGGCCCCTTAAGAGGTGTGGGGGCTTCTGGGGTGGAAGCTTTGGTGGGACCCAAACATCCTAGTCCGACCCTAATCATAAAGTCTCTATTCTTGTTGGGGAGCCCTGCTAGTAGGTAGATATTTCAGATTTTTCTGTGAAATTCTCAGCAGTACAGTAGCAGCCGGCTCCTTATTGGATAAAAGCTGCTCATGTGACAAGTGGGCTAAATCCACATGTTTAATCACTAAAATACCCATAGGCTTGGATACCTAGTTTATAAGGTTAGTCAGATTTACTGCTTCTTACAGAACTCAGTAGCGGCCACACTTACCCATCAGGCTGTTTCCAAAGGTCCCCGGTGATACCCCAGATCAGGTAATCTCTGCCGACCTTCAGATCCAAAGCTTTCCGACATTTGATGTGACTGATGAAGTTACGTTCCTCGTTCTCACCAACCTGATCTGTACCTGGAGGAACATGAGAAGGATATTGGAGTTGCGCTAATAAACCAATCAGTGCTTCTTTTAAAGGTCCGACATCATTTGTCACTTTCCAGTGCATAATTGTATATTTGTACAGTAGGTAAATGTAAGTGGGAGACTGATGTAAATGCAACTAGAGTCATGGAGATTCACTGAGAAGGGCACGTGACCCACAATAAGCTAGTGGGCTGTGTCGGGGCCTCCCAGCTTCTCCTGTAGCCTTTGTTAGGTCCTGACATAAGAAGCAGCTCATTATACAGACAGTCTATCATTGGGCGGGTAATTTGTTTTACTACATTCTCCTCTGCAAACAGTGGCAGTTAGAGACTCAGGCTCATTTTCATGTTAAGTGCAAGAAATTTATTTTTTTTTAAAAAAAAAAACCTAGCAGAAAACAATTGATTGGTGTTGAGAAATTATGGGATATTTTCATGGGCATGTCAGCCAGTGCGTGGGGCAAATGGATGAGAGATATGAAGCAGAGCGGGGGCAGGGAGAATGCATTCAATTTGATGCCAAGAAATGATAGGATGTCACCTGAGCTAAACACAATCAAGCTGACTCCCTATTTATGACTCCCCCCACTTCCCTGACTCCCCCTTTGTATCTTTATAGAAATGAAACAAATGCCATAGGCTCACCTGGCTTAATCACCTTCCCAACTGTCAGCACATAGTTGTCGAAGCTTTCCTTGGGCTGCACCTCTTTGACGGTGGCCTTGTACACTGAGAATACAATAAACAATGAATGGCGGAAGAGTTTACATACCCAGAATTCAGTGAGAATTTAGCACCGGGTGCTGGTTCTGCCCGTTCTTCTAAATTGCACTCGGGGTACAAATTACAGGGCTTAGAAAGCGCTCCCACAGCACACTGAGCCAACTCACTCAACTGAGGCCAATACCGGCTCTATTGTGATACAACTATAGGTGTGAAACCTGTTATCCAGACAGTTCCCAATTACAGGAAGGCCACCTGCTGTAGACTCCATTTTAATAATGTAATGCAAATTTATAATAAATATTTCCTTTTTCTCTGTTGATCCCAACTAAGATATAATTACCCCTTATTGGGGGCAGAACAGCCCTATTGGGTTTATTTAATGGTTAAATGATTCCCTTTTCTCTGTAATAATAAAACAGTACCTGTACTTGATCCCAACTAAGATATAATTACCCCTTATTGGGGGCAGAACAGCCCTATTGGGTTTATTTAATGGTTAAATGATTCCCTTTTCTCTGTAATAATAAAACAGTACCTGTACTTGATCCCAACTAAGATATAATTACCCCTTATTGGGGGCAGAACAGCCCTATTGGGTTTATTTAATGGTTAAATGATTCCCTTTTCTCTGTAATAATAAAACAGTACCTGTACTTGATCCCAACTAAGATATAATTACCCCTTATTGGGGGCAGAACAGCCCTATTGGGTTTATTTAATGGTTAAATGATTCCCTTTTCTCTGTAATAATAAAACAGTACCTGTACTTGATCCCAACTAAGATATAATTACCCCTTATTGGGGGCAGAACAGCCCTATTGGGTTTATTTAATGGTTAAATGATTCCCTTTTCTCTGTAATAATAAAACAGTACCTGTACTTGATCCCAACTAAGATATAATTACCCCTTATTTTTTTTTTTTTTTTCAATGTATTATTTTTATTAAACATTTTGCAGGGTACACATATTCAAAAAGGAAAAAGCAGAAGTTATACAGAAGATGTATATTAGCATACTGAGCTGAAAGGATTACATACATACATTTTCCCATAGAGGATTTCTTGCCCCTTACATGTTGCTATTGCTCTGTGTTGGTATTGAATTATTTTGGCTTAGATAGACCTATTCGGCCACGCGGAGGGCCGTATTGTTTGTTATAGGGTGTCCGTACAGTGACGCCAGATTTGCAAAAATTTAAGCATCTGTCCCTTTTTATCCAAAATAGTCCTTTCCAGTGATGCGAGGTCATCCATCGCTTTCCTCCATTCGTGCATGGTTGGGGGTTCTATGTCCTTCCAATGGAGAGTCAAGAGTCTTTTTGCCTGAAACAAGGCCTTGGTAATGAAGATTTTAGTGTGCACATCTAGCGAGGTGTTGAGGTCCAGCATTAGTAGACATTTCCTGACGTCATTGGGGCCCCATTGGGGAATCTTATTTTCTAGCCACCCATTTACCCCTTCCCAGTAGGCTTTCAATTGTGGGCATCCCCATAGTGTGTGCAGTAGCGTGGCTATTTCTGTTTTGCACCTGGGGCAGTAAGGAGAGTTTAGGACCTTCATTGCGTAGAGTCTCTGTACGGTGTAGTATGCTCTGTGGATCGTATATAACTGCAACAGTTTATGTCTTTGGGAAAATGAGACCATCATTGGGGTGTTTAGTACCCCTTCCCACTGATCATCTGTGATTGCTCCTAAGTCCTCCTCCCATCTTACCCTTGCGCGTACCTCCGTGTCACTATAGGTTGGTTTACTCAGAACTCTATAAAGCATGGAGAGTTTACTTTTTTGTTTAGGGATTAGGAGACACTCTAACACTGGGGAGTCATTTACCAGTGGGTTGTTGGCAGATAGAGTCATAGTTAGGACTGTCTTAATTCTGTGGTGGGTAAGCCACTGATTCAGTGGTAACTGTCTAGTTTTATGGAGGTTTAAAAGTGATATGGCTTGGCCATTTTCCCACACATCTGCCAGGGTGCAGAGTTCCAGGGATCTCCATATGTTTGGGGGATTCACCTGTGCTAAGTGTGGGAAGGAGGCGTTTCTGCCATATTGGGGTTTGCGGAGGGTAACCTGTGTGGCCAATCAATTTGTGGGCTGAAGAGAGAACCAAGCACTGTAGTGCAATTAACGGAGAGCGTACACTTAGTTTCTGTTTAACCAGAAGAGCGTGCCAGGGTGTTTCGGGGAAGCCAGTGGCTTGTACCCACAGTTGAAAGAGTGGCGGGGAGAGCTCTTGGTGTATCATGGGAGAGATGTGGGTAAGTTGTGCTGCCAGGTAATACATATAGGTGTCCGGAAGGGCCATTCCCCCCTTGTCTCTTGGTCTCATTAGTGTATTAAGGCGAAGCCTTGCCCTTGAGGGTCCCCAGATAAACTTAGAAAATTGGGAGTGTATTTTGGTGAATACTTTTTTTGGAATCTGAATTGGCGCGTGCCATAGTACATATAAGAGTTTGGGTAGGATAAACATTTTTATCAGATGTATTTTTCCTGCCGGCCCTAGTGGCAGCGTTTCCCAGTTCTTAAATTTATCCTGGAGCGTAGTGGAGTAAGGTTATGTTCAGTGTAGCTTGAGACGGGGAGGGCCACCTGTATGCCCAGGTAGGTAAATTTGTTGGTAACCTGAAGAGGACATATCCCTCGGGGCTCGCTGTTGTTCTGCCTGTCCACTAAAAATAAAGTAGATTTGGATGTATTGGTTTTTAGACCTGATATTGTACCAAATGCATTTGTGAGTTCTATTAAGATTGTTAAGGACTGTCCTGTGTCCCCTAGTGTCAAGAGTTATTCTGTAGTGAGTGGGAGAAGGTAAGGTGAGTCCTTCAGGCAGGGGCTGTTAAAGGATGGAGGAGGCGCGGACAGGATGTAGTGGGCGTAGACCAAAAGGGACAGGACAGATCGGGACAGGACAGAGCGGGCGTAGATCAGAAGGGACAGGAAGGGACGGAGCGGGCGTAGATCAGATGGGACGGAGCGGACGTAGATCAGATGGGACGGAGCGGGCGTAGATCAGATGGGACGGAGCGGGCGTAGATCAGATGGGACAGGAAGGGACGGAGCGGGCGTAGATCAGATGGGACAGGAAGGGACGGAGCGGGCGTAGATCAGATGGGACAGGAAGGGACGGAGCGGGCGTAGATCAGATGGGACAGGAAGGGACGGAGCGGGACAAGGCAAGATCAGGCAGAACAGGAGTGAGGACTGAGGAGAAGAGTGAGGAGCAAGGAGCGAAACAAGAACAAGACAAGAAAGCAAGAAAACAAGGCTAAAGAACAAAGAAAAGAAGAAGCAAGATAAGGAGCCAGAACAGGAACACCAGCTAGGGGCAGGCCAGAGTGCTAAATGTAATTAATGTTCAGGTGTGAGGAGGGCTGGGCTTATATAGGGCAGAGTCAGCCCTGATTGGCTGACCCCACCTAGCCAATAAGGCTGCTGGGGTAATGTAATGAAGCCCAGGACACTGGTGAAAGGGATTACAAAGCAATCCCCTCTCATCAGCTGCTCTCCTGGCTCAACAGTTAGGGAGAGCAGCCAAGAACCAGTAGGTCCTGGGATCAAACCCCAGCAGAGCCTTACACCTAGGTATACCAGGGTGTCGTCAGCATATAACTGTATTTTTTCTATTGTTTCTCTTAGCTCATAACCTTGGATTAGTGGGTGTTTACGTACAGCTTGGGCAAAGGGCTCGATGGCCAGGGCAAAGAGCAGCGGGGACAGTGGGCACCCGTCTTGTACCCCTGCAGAGAGAGAAGGTATCAGTACAGAGTGAGTTGATGCGGAGGGAGGCCCTTGGGGATTTGTACAGTAACTGGACCATCTGCGTGAATTTAGGGCCGAAGCCGAACTGCTTCATCACACACCACAGATATGGCCATTCCACTGTGTCGAAGGCCTTAGCTATGTCCAAGGCTGCTATTGCCCTGTTTCCTATATTATTAGGTGCAAGTGTTAGATTTAAATAAAGCCTTCTGGTGTTGAGTACTGTGGTCTTAGTGGGTATAAAACCTATCTGGTCTGGGTTGATAATTTTTGAGATAACTTTAGCCAACCTGCGCGCTAGTATTTTAGCATATATTTTGACATCTGCTGTCAGTAGTGAAATGGGTCTAAATGATTCGCAAAGTTGTGGGTCTTTACCGGGTTTTGGCAATAGTACTATCGCTGCCTCATACAGGGACTCTGGGAGTTGGCCTGCCGGTTGGGCTTCCATATACATTCTAGTGAGCAAAGGTGTTAAGGATTTGGCATGCCTTTTGTAGAGTTCAATTGGGATTCCATCAGAGCCTGTTGCTTTCCCTAGCGGAAAAGCATCTATGGCCTCCTGGGTTTCTATGTCAGTGATATCGGATTCAAGGAATTCCCTGTACTCTTGGGGCAGCAATGTTAGGTTTAGTGGATCCAGAAAGGCTTTGATATCTTCGGTAGGGGCTTGCAACTTGGTTGAGAAGAGATCTCTGTAAAATGATATTAATAGGTTTTGGATCTCATCTGGGTTTGTGTGTAGCTTGTTTTGGCTGTCCTTCAGTGCTGGTATGGGGGGGGGGAGGAGTGTGCCTTGGCAAGGTGTGCCAGCACCTTGCCTGAGCGTTCCCCATGCTCATATATATTAATTTTGGAAAAATAATGTTTTTGGAGGGCTTTTTGTTTAAGGCTCTCTGTGAGCTTTTCTTGTGCCTCCCGTAGTGAGGTTAGTATTTCAGGGGTTTGAAGGTTGGCCGCTAGTTTATCTAGGTGGGATACCTGATCCTCTAATGCTTTGTGTGCAGTGTTGGCTTGCCGTTTATAGGCTGTTATTTCTGCCGATATAGAATTGCGAAGGTAGGTTTTCAGTGCGTCCCAAAAGGGGAGTATGAGGCTAGAGCTTTGCTTTAGTGTTGTGAATTCCTTAATACTGGCTTCTACGGTTGCATAGTTATCTAGTATATTTAGCCAGGTTGGGTTTATAGCTGGTCTAGAACTCTTGAGTCTATAGGGAAGTTGCCACTGGATTTGCACCGGAGCATGGTCCGATATCCCTCTCGGTAGGTACTGGACTTTGCTTAAATGAGGGATCATTGCTGCGTTGACTAGTACTAGGTCAATTCTGGAGAGGGACAAGTAAGATGTTGAAAAACAGGAGTATTGGCGTGTGTTAGTGTTGGCGATTCTCCAGGGGTCTAGCAGTGCCAGTGAGGTTACCAACCGTGCTAATGGGGTAGGTTTGAGGGGTGTCTTGTCTGGCTGTTTCCAAGTTCTATCTATGCTAGGGATGAGGACTTCATTGAAGTCCCCTGCTATTATGACTAAGGCGTGTGGAAACTGGGACATTAGGTCAGAAAGTGTCAGTAGGATCTCAGGGTCATAGGGGGGTGGGATATAGACGTTTGCGAGGAGGAGTTTGCATGCATACAAATGACAGTGTAAAAATAGGTACCTGCCATTGGGGTCGGATTTCAGAGAACCAAACCTAAATGGGACATTTTTCCCTATTAGAATAGCAACACCAGATGAATGTGTGGAGTAAGTAGCATAGTATGACCATCCAACCCAGGGCCTTTTGAGGGCTAATATCTTGGAGCCAGTTAGATGGGTTTCTTGTAGGAATGCTATAGAGGTATTGTGCTTTTTCAAGAAATCTAGGACCAGCCTGCGTTTAATGGGGCAATTAAGTCCCCTAACATTCCAGCTAGTTAATTGGATAGCCATTAGTCCACTGGGTTGGATAGTGTCTCCTGCCAATTACTAACCATTTCCCTTGCAGTAGGTTAAAATACCATTGAGCATAACACATTAACATGAACAACATCATATCAACAATGCACATTAACGACGTGCAGGTATATAACATTTCCCGAACCCTTACAACCCTCCCCTTCCACCCGCTGCCCAACTCGGGGTAGAATTGAACCCTTAAGTAAAACTTGTTAAGAACTTCTTTGGGGGTGAGACTTGTCGCCTAGTTAGGCACGTTGCGTTCCCAATGTGTTGGGAGGTAAGTTGCTTGGTTTCTCTGGGGGGAGATCTGGAGCCGCCGAGCTTGCACCCGGACTATGGTTGGCACAGGGGCACTTTGGATGTTTCCAAGATCTGAGGGTACATAGTGGTGTATGTGCCCCCTCGGATTCCTTTGTGGCCTGAGGTAGTGGGGTATTTAGGATGCTGTAGATTAGTGTGCCCGGAGCTGCAGGGCATTTTTTTAGTAAAGTGCGTGTGCCACGGGGTATAGTCAGTACTTACAGACTTGCGCTGGTGCATCCAACTCTTTAGCGGCGGTTCAGTATGAGTTATGGGGGTATACCTCTAGCATCCATCCAGGTTTGTAGATCCTGAGGTACTGTGAAGAAGTAAGACTTGCCATCAGCTTGTACTCTTAAGCGGGCTGGGTACATCATGGCGTAGGTTAGGCCGGTTGCTCGTAGGCGACTTTTCCCGTTCTGGAACCCTGCCCGTTGCCTTAATACCTCAGCTGAGTAGTCTGCGTATATCGATGCGTTTGCTGCTTGGTGTTTCAGTGGGCCTTGTGTCCTGGCGAGTGTAAGGATTCTGTCCCGGTCCCTTGCATTAAGCAATTTGGCGATTAGCGGCCTTGGTGGCGCTCCCGGGGGGCCTGTCTGGTGGGCACTCTATGAGCTCTCTCGATAGCAAACGTGCTGGATAGTTGTGTTGCCCCAAAGGTTTCTTTCAGCCACGTTTCAAGGAAGGCCTCCGGGGAATTTCCTTCTGCCTGCTCCGGGAAGCCCACAAATCTTAAGTTGCTGCGGCGGAGGCGATTCTCGAGGTCATCCGACTTCCGTTGGCATTCCAGTACTAGCTTTTGCACTGTTTGGTACTGCTCGGGGAGGTTTCTGCAGGAGTCCACAAGGTTACTCACTCTGAATTCAACCGCAGTTGTCCTTTCCCTCAGCTTTTGTAAGTCAGCTTTGATTATTGATAAGTCTATTTTGATTTCTTCTGTTTTGTTGTGTATAAGCGTGGAACAAGATTGGTTCGCCGATCGGATCTCTGCAAGCACGTCATGTAGTGTGGGCTCACTGGTGCTTAGAGGTTCGTCTTGTTTAGCTTGTTTGCCGGTCCGGTTGGCTGTTTCGCGTTGCTTTTGGCCGGGGACCTAGGAGTAGAAGTGGGCCTTTCTGCTGCGCCGCCATTTTGGTTGGTTTCGCGGGCAAACTTTTCCAATCGCGCCGCGGCTTCTGATGCTCTTTTCTGGGCTTTGTGCTGCCCCATCAGTTCTCTTTGTGGTAAGGGATCCCAACAGGGTTCTGCAGGCTCCGTGGTTATGAGGTGCGAGAAGGTAAATCAGGATTATTGCCAGGTTTCTCAGCGGAGCTCCTGAAAGTGCATGTGCTCACATCCGCGTCAGACCACGCCCCCCCAATTACCCCTTATTTGGGGCAGAACAGACCTATTGGGTTTATTTAATGGTTAAATGATTCCCTTTTCTCTGTAATAATAAAACAGTACCTGTACTTGATCCCAACTAAGATATAATTACCCCTTATTGGGGGCAGAACAGACCTATTGGGTTTATTTCATGGTTAAATGATTCCCTTTTCTCTGTAATAATAAAACAGTACCTGTACTTGATCCCAACTAAGATATAATTACCCCTTATTGGGGGCAGAACAGCCCTATTGGGTTTATTTAATGGATAAATGATTCCCTTTTCTCTGTAATAATAAAACAGTACCTGTACTTGATCCCAACTAAGATATAATTACCCCTGATTGGGGCAGAACAGCCCTATTGGGTTTATTTCATGGTTAAATGATTCCCTTTTCTCTGTAATAATAATAATAATATTGTTAGAGGGTTTATGGTTCATAAATTCCTGATTCTCACCATAATCCATACCCCCGACGCAGGCCATATACATTCTGTCACTGGCTGTGGTTTCAGAGTCAATTTTCTGCTGCAAGAAACAGTTCTCTGTAAGGAGGAGAGAGAGAGAATTTGGGGGTGAGACAGTTGAACACAGATGTAGGGAATAAACCAAACCCCCCATTGTTACTGTGGGACTATGTACATTTATATAACAGGGATCTGTGTAGGAATAGGCACAATGTTACATCTGCACATGATTAATAGCCAGAGTCTGTGCAGTTGGATATTACTCTGTATATTCCCTGTTTATATATTGACCTACTAAGACATGTTTACATTCTATACTGCCATTCCCCCACTGTCCTCTGTTTATTTCTTCTAACCCTTCTGCCATTCATTACAGAATACACATATATACCCTCATATGTAACGAAAGGCACTAAGTTTACCCAGGATCACTAACCCATAGCAACCAATAAGATGTTTGCTTTTAAAGAGGTATAATGTATCGTGTTATAGACACGAAAAAGACAGAACTGGCACACCTCTTATTGTTAAAATTTAACTTTTACTTTCACTAGTTAAAAATGGTAGGTTAAAATAGATAGAAAAGTCAAGAAAAATTTAAAATGTTACATATCACACCTTGAAAAATGTTTCAATTCTAGCTCTTAACCTCCTAAATAATGTTGCTTGGGAAGTATCTTTATCTGTTATAATTGGTTACATTTGTATCCTTGCTAGTCTGCGTATTGCATATGCCAAAGGAGAGCACGGTCCTTTCATTCAGGTACGTATTGTTAGTCTCTGCACAGAGGTCAAAGAATAAGCACACCATCCATTCAATAAATTTTAATTAACCCTTCATGTGTCATGTGTTTTATTACTTAAATAACCCTTGTTGTCCAAGGGCTCAGATGAGTATTGGACTGTATTGATTTGGTCCTTATTTACTGGGTTGCTACAGACTTATCAGGTAAGTATCTTATTATACTCAGGTAAGTGTGGTTCTAAAGTTCTTATACTCGATAGAACTCCTAACTATGGATATACAACATCAGACTCGGAATCCGTTTACAGCCCAGCATTTATAAATTCCTCAATCCTATGTTATAGCACGTCGATTGTAAAAGTAGGGCTTACTGTTGGACCCAGCTGGGTGATGAGTCTTAATTAACTCTTATAGTCTACTTTTAACAACAGGTTGGTGGCAATTATAATACAATGTTTATAAAGATCAAGTTCACGTCGTAACCAGTGTATGGTGCACTACTATTAATGATTTTCTTGTACGGCATATGAATTGCGTTCAGTTATAAGGATTCACTGTATTGCCCATTGGTGCCTAAAGAGGGGACTGCATTGAGATCCCAACTTATATTTCCCAACCTGTATTGACCCTATTGTTTCGGCACCTAAATAGTTAGATATATGCAGTTCTATTCAATAGTATCGGTAACCTGAATTTGCCAAGCCCTCAAGGACAATGCAGCAGGATTCCTTTAACGTTATTCCGTTGTTATAACCAAATCATGGTGCCTACCGTTCTGTTATTGTCTCAGCAAACAGGATTGTAAGACGGAAATTGGCAATTACAATTATTACTACTTCGCTTTAGGCTCAGTTAGATCAATAGCCAGTCTACATTACTGGCTGGACATCATCTGAAAACCAGATAATGTTCCTATATCGGCAATTCTCGGCGCAAAAACTTACTAGGACGATTCTGATCTTTAGCCCAAATACCAGCACCTACACTTCCGCCCGTTGCCTCGCCAGGTAAAAATCCCGGGTAATCAGCAATTGCCAACGTTCCCTGTTCATATATAACTCCAAAAGGAGTAATCTGCCTGCATTATTAACAGCCCTGAGCGTGTGTCGACTTTGCTTAGTTGGTTAACCAATATGCAATGCGCTAATATACAATATGTTAGTATGCAGCATACAGGTTAAATTCAATTTAAGTGATTCACCACCTTGTCCATTAGTGTCTAGGAAGAGAGCTGCATTGAACTCCCGGCTTGTATTGCCCCTATTGTTGTGGCGCCTAAATGGTTAAATATATACACGGCTCTATTTATCGCCCCGGCAGCTCGAATCTGCCGAGCTACCGAGCAAGCCACGGCGAGGTTCCTTTGGCACTGCTTTGCTCCGCGCCCAGGTTCTAAAACTCACTACCCCAACACTACCTCAGCCGACAGGACCGTAGGATCAGGTCGGCTATAGCGGATATCACCGCTTCACATTAGACTCAACCAGATCTACCGCCAGTCTACATTACTGGCTGAACGTCACCTGGAAGTCGGCTGGTATCGGCAGGCAGGGTTTGAAGTGACAAATAGTTGCCCTCATTCCCCATTCGCATTAGACTAAACAATGTGTAGATAGTCAGCCTACATTACTGGCTGCACAAAAATAGGAGGTCAGAAAAATATTCCTGTGCCTACGATCCTAGTTATTACCTCGGCACAGGATTAAATGGATCAAGGATGTGAAGCGCCCATTCCCCATTTGCATTAGACTAAACAGTGTGTAGATAGTCAGCCTACATTACTGGCTGCACCAAAATAGGAGGTCAAAGAAATATTCCTGTGCCTACAACCCTAGTTGTTACCTCGGCACAGGATTTACTAGATCAAGGATGTGAAACACGTTGAGTCTAATGTGAAGCGGTGATATCCGCTATAGCCGACCTGATCCTACGGTCCTGTCGGCTGAGGTAGTGTTGGGGTAGTGAGTTTTAGAACCTGGGCGCGGAGCAAAGCAGTGCCAAAGGAACCTCGCCGTGGCTTGCTCGGTAGCTCGGCAGATTCGAGCTGCCGGGGCGATAAATAGAGCCGTGTATATATTTAACCATTTAGGCGCCACAACAATAGGGGCAATACAAGCCGGGAGTTCAATGCAGCTCTCTTCCTAGACACTAATGGACAAGGTGGTGAATCACTTAAATTGAATTTAACCTGTATGCTGCATACTAACATATTGTATATTAGCGCATTGCATATTGGTTAACCAACTAAGCAAAGTCGACACACGCTCAGGACTGTTAATAATGCAGGCAGATTACTCCTTTTGGAGTTATATATGAACAGGGAACGTTGGCAATTGCTGATTACCCGGGATTTTTACCTGGCGAGGCAACGGGCGGAAGTGTAGGTGCTGGTATTTGGGCTAAAGATCAGAATCGTCCTAGTAAGTTTTTGCGCCGAGAATTGCCGATATAGGAACATTATCTGGTTTTCAGATGATGTCCAGCCAGTAATGTAGACTGGCTATTGATCTAACTGAGCCTAAAGCGAAGTAGTAATAATTGTAATTGCCAATTTCCGTCTTACAATCCTGTTTGCTGAGACAATAACAGAACGGTAGGCACCATGATTTGGTTATAACAACGGAATAACGTTAAAGGAATCCTGCTGCATTGTCCTTGAGGGCTTGGCAAATTCAGGTTACCGATACTATTGAATAGAACTGCATATATCTAACTATTTAGGTGCCGAAACAATAGGGTCAATACAGGTTGGGAAATATAAGTTGGGATCTCAATGCAGTCCCCTCTTTAGGCACCAATGGGCAATACAGTGAATCCTTATAACTGAACGCAATTCATATGCCGTACAAGAAAATCATTAATAGTAGTGCACCATACACTGGTTACGACGTGAACTTGATCTTTATAAACATTGTATTATAATTGCCACCAACCTGTTGTTAAAAGTAGACTATAAGAGTTAATTAAGACTCATCACCCAGCTGGGTCCAACAGTAAGCCCTACTTTTACAATCGACGTGCTATAACATAGGATTGAGGAATTTATAAATGCTGGGCTGTAAACGGATTCCGAGTCTGATGTTGTATATCCATAGTTAGGAGTTCTATCGAGTATAAGAACTTTAGAACCACACTTACCTGAGTATAATAAGATACTTACCTGATAAGTCTGTAGCAACCCAGTAAATAAGGACCAAATCAATACAGTCCAATACTCATCTGAGCCCTTGGACAACAAGGGTTATTTAAGTAATAAAACACATGACACATGAAGGGTTAATTAAAATTTATTGAATGGATGGTGTGCTTATTCTTTGACCTCTGTGCAGAGACTAACAATACGTACCTGAATGAAAGGACCGTGCTCTCCTTTGGCATATGCAATACGCAGACTAGCAAGGATACAAATGTAACCAATTATAACAGATAAAGATACTTCCCAAGCAACATTATTTAGGAGGTTAAGAGCTAGAATTGAAACATTTTTCAAGGTGTGATATGTAACATTTTAAATTTTTCTTGACTTTTCTATCTATTTTAACCTACCATTTTTAACTAGTGAAAGTAAAAGTTAAATTTTAACAATAAGAGGTGTGCCAGTTCTGTCTTTTTCGTGTCTATAACACGATACATTATATCCGTAAGTTTCCAATACTGAGCACCCTAACATATACCACTGCAGTGCGAGGTTCTCTCTTACTTTATATGCTTTTAAA
Organism: Xenopus tropicalis; assembly: GCF_000004195.4. Taxonomy (NCBI): domain Eukaryota; kingdom Metazoa; phylum Chordata; class Amphibia; order Anura; family Pipidae; genus Xenopus; species Xenopus tropicalis. Next base: position 142,126,554 of record NC_030679.2, on the reverse strand, counting down.
GAGGTGACCAGTAAATTGTACCTGCCGATTGGTTGCTATGGGTTACTGCTCCTGGGCAAACTTAGTGCCTTTTATTGCATAAACCTTATAGGCTTCTCCCATGTTATTCCCCATATTCCATTGGTTCTCTCTACACTTGTGATTTATCTCTCTCCTTTCTTTGATATCCTGGAGGCATTTTCTCCCCATTTCCTTTCTTCTATTTTTCCTTCCCTTTCTGTTATTCTCTACCTATTTTTCTCCTTCACCAGTGGGGGGTTCATGCAAACAGGGGGCAGATCACCCGCAGGAACAAACCATTTAATTAGCTGAAAAGCTTCTAATGTTGGACTCACCCTCTACACAGCGACATACATCCCCCTGACAAATCTTGCCATATAGCGCGCTGCTCTCTTTAACGTGGTAGAATTTAGTGCAGCGGTTCTCTGTGAGGGAAGGACAAGAGATAAGCAAACATCAAATTGCTCTTCTGATAAAAATGTTCTTTGCATTCATATTTAAAAATCTTGGTGGGTCTGGGGTCTGGCTAGCTGGCTCTTGGGTGACAATGAAGGTGGCTGTACATAGAGCCAGACCTGTGGGTTATCTCATGTGTATCAGAACCCAAATAAGAGCTGTGATTGGCTATTTGGTATCTCCATATGGACTGCTGGTCTTCAGGAAGCTCTGATTGGAGTAAAACCTTGTCTCTGTGCTTCCAAAACTTGTTTCCAAGCCAGAAATGTAAAAATGGCACCTATTTTGAGGCCACTGGGAGCAACATCCAAGGGGTTGGTGAGTAACATGTTGCCCCCGAGCCACTGTTTGGGGATCACTGAAGTAGAGAGTAGAATTACCCCCATAGGATTTTCACAACCACATGGAATATCCAGACCAACTCAACTGATTAATACTTTTCTTTTGTTTCAGATTTCCACTTCAGGCCCAGACTGGCGATCTGTGGGTTCTGGCAAAAATTTTATTAAACCTGAATATTTCAATCCTCGAGGAGCAGGGATCTGAGAAGAACGGATGACAATCAGGGCATTTTGGGACATTTGAACAGCATTCTGGGACAGCGGCCTGTCAGGTATGTGATATTCCAGCGAGGGTGAGTGCCCCCCCTTGCCCCTATTTGCGGCCCCATGGATAGATATTTTTATGAATTGATCAAGACACTGTTGCAATGGAATACTAGGAATTAGTAGTCATAGAAGGTTTCCTGTCTGTCATGAGGAGCCAACCTGTTCATGGTGCAAACTGCACAATATGAAAGTCAATGGATGTAGGCGCCCATTTTACCAATGCCAAAGTAGATAACAGACAGCTGGTCTGTCTACAAAGAGACCTAGGTCTTTAACTCAAGTGACTAAACCTTCACAATTTCACATCTCTAGACTTCCCCCCTTTTTACTGCAACCTTCAGAGCTCAGCCTTGCCAAATCTAAAGGGAAATGAAGGAGACTGTAGGTAATAAAGGAAGAAAAGGTTAATTACAGTAGGAAATAGACCTCCTTACCGGGAGTATAATAGTCATACACTGTCACAGAAGCAGGTTGAATGAGACCCACCGCAAAATACTGGTGAGCGTAAAACTTCACACATTCTGGCTCCGTGTGGGAGATCTGAAATGAAGTGGGAAAGGTAATGAATAGAAATAAAGCAAAAGAGAAGACAGATTGGAATAAACACAGGAATGAATGTTAGAGTTAAACAGCTGAGGCCGAAACCAGCAGAGAACAGGGCCATCTTTAATTGTGGCAAAGCATCGAGAAAGTAAACTTTACCCTTAATTTCAATGCAAATGAATTCTGTCAATGCTTGGACTGAAATTTAAAATATGATACAGGTATGGGATCTGTTATCCTGAAACCCATTATCAAGAAAGTTCAGAATTATGGGAATGCAATCTCCCTTTGACTTCATTATAAGCAAATTCTAATTTTTAGAAATGATTCCCTTTTCTCTGTAATAATGAAACAGTACCTGTACTTGATCCCAACTAAGATATAATTACCCCTTATTGGGGGCAGAACAGCCCTATTGGGTTTATTTCATGGTTAAATGATTCCCTTTTCTCTGTAATAATAAAACAGTACCTGTACTTGATCCCAACTAAGATATAATTACCCCTTATTGGGGGCAGAACAGCCCTATTGGGTTTATTTCATGGTTAAATGATTCCCTTTTCTCTGTAATAATAAAACAGTACCTGTACTTGATCCCAACTAAGATATAATTACCCCTTATTGGGGGCAGAACAGCCCTATTGGGTTTATTTCATGGTTAAATGATTCCCTTTTCTCTGTAATAATAAAACAGTACCTGTACTTGATCCCAACTAAGATATAATTACCCCTTATTGGGGCAGAACAGCCCTATTGGGTTTATTTAATGGTTAAATTATTCCCTTTTCTCTGTAATAATAAAACAGTACCTGTACTTGATCCCAACTAAGATATAATTACCCCTTATTGGGGCAGAACAGCCCTATTGGGTTTATTTAATGGTTAAATGATTCCCTTTTCTCTGTAATAATAAAACAGTACCTGTACTTGATCCCAACTAAGATATAATTAATCCTTATTGGAGTCAACACATTCTATTGGTTTTAATTAATGTTTAACTGTTTTTTTTAATATACAAAGTATGTAGATCCAAATTACGGAAAGACCCCTTATCTGGAAAAACCCTGGTCCTGAGCATTCTGGATAAAAGGTCCCTTACCTGTATTGCATTTCTGGAACACAAGGGTCCAAGCAACACACTACAGACCCCATAAGAAGTGTCAAACTATGGCAGTTTACCGCAGCCCCTCTGGCCTATGGCAGGATATCCAGGAAAACACAGAATGAAGAAATAACAATAATGGGTTGTAATATAATATTTGAAGGAAAAGGGAGTCCTGGTGCGATGGAAGGGCAGATTGGGGAAAAAGGAGAGACCAGCTTGATATATCAAGTATTACTAGAGATAAAGTATGTGTTAGGGAGGATTTGTGGATAAAAGAAAATGGAGTAAAGAGTCCCCTAGAGCACTTACCACTCAGAACTTACCTTATCTAAATAGAGAATAAGGGTTCCCCTCTCATTTGCTCCTTTGTTGATTTCATACTTGGAGATGTATTTGTCCGCTCCTTTCATTAGCTGTGGGTAACAGTAAGTCAGTATTGCCATGGGTCATGGGCAGGCAGGGGAGACAGTAATGGCTCCTAAGCTCCTAACCAGCAAAATATCATTATAAATATCTATTTTCTTGATATCCCAGGTCATACGCTACTTAGCCAAGACTTTTCTTTGTTCTTTACTACCTATTTTATGATGCCCCATGTACGGTAACTGGTACTTACATTATTAAGGGAATTAGTATCGGGAGAGAAACCAGTCATCATTGAGATATCCACGATGGACATGGTGGCATCAGGATTTCGGAGATATCTGGCAAGAAGCAGAATAAGTTGTAAATATATATAAGTGTTTATTTATTTACAGAAAATCCAAAGTTACAAAGCAATAATCAGCGAGGAGCCAATTTCTAAACATTTGCACTGAACAGAACAAAATACCATTTAGACAATAGCATGTAGAGTAAAATCTTGAACAAAAGTTGTTAAAAAAAAGAAAGCCTCTTAAATCTAAAAACTGGAGGGGGGAATTTTGGTTGTTTGCCATCAGCTTGGTTATTCCTCTTCCTTATTCTTCTTTGGGGTTCAAGTTTTTCTCTAGATCAGTTATGATAAAAGGCGAGTTACGCTCGACTGTTGCGTTAAGGGGACGAATCAGGTGACGGCAACAATGTGACATAAAAGCTCAGATATTGTGGGATGTTTAGTGTCAATGAGAATTGTTCAAATGCTCTTGTACAAACCTTGCACAGACTTCAATAGACACTGCAGCCACAACACCGTCAGGGAGCTTCACTGGTTTAATAGAAATAAAATAACAAGGGTCAGAAAGGATTAACAAAAGGAAACAAACAAACCCCACAATACTGTCAGCTAATTAGCGCAATGTGACATATTGATCATGGCTGCTAGTAATCCTGATGGGGAGATCCAGGGGCATAACTGTCCCTCCTTGGGCTCCCCTGCCACCATCTTGCTGGCCACACACACACATAAGAAATGTATTGGAGCAGGAACAGCCTGAGAAGAAAGAAGCCTTCTTCTGGGTCCTCACCAGACTTCACTCCAGTGTCTGCTTCCCCCCCACTCAGAAGATCTACTTCATGGTGTTACTGAAGGGAAACCAATTCTTGTCTGGTCAGTTAGACCTGTGCCTCATCTGTACCGCTGATCCGCAGCCTGCCTGCTTTGCCCCAGACGTACCACCTGACCATACCTACTGGGGGTTAACTTTATTCCAACCAGGCAATTGCATAATATAGAAGATATATCCCTGTGGACTAGAAGTGAAATCATTCCAGGAGGTGGATCAACCAGGTTAGAAAAAAAAAAAAAAAAAACCCCATAAAAAAAGACATTTTTACTCTGGGGGGAGTGGGAGGCAAATTCCAGATTAGACTCTGCACTTTACCAGAGAACCCTTGCAGTCTAACAGCAGTGTAACAACTTGGCGCCAGGCCCCCTCCAAAAATACTTCTGCGGGGGCCCATTGCTCTGCCACTGACCCCCCCCCCTGCAACTCGCTGCCCCCACGCCCTCTCAAGTGTGCAAGTGTGCCTGCCCTTACAGGCAGCAGGCTTGCACCTTTTCTGTTAGAGAGTGGCTATAGAGAAGCCCCCCATCTCCCAGATCTCCCCTACCTCTATAGTTATTAGTACAAGTTGATCCAGGGACTGGTCCGATTGCCATCTTGGAGTCAGGAAGGAATTTTTTCCCCTCTGAGGCAAATTAGAGAGGTTTCAGATGGGGTTTTTTGCCTTCCTCTGGATCAACTAGCAGTTAGGCAGGTTATATATAGGCATTATGGTTGAACTTGATGGACGTATGTCTTTTTTCAACCCAACTTACTATGTTACTATGTTACTATGTTATGCCACTGCAGGGTACTCATTGACCCCCCTCATGGTCAGGGAATCAGAAATGTTCCACCTGTCCACTTTGAATGTATTGGGCAGGTACCAAACCAGAGTGTAAATCATCTCTGAGATAAAGGATGTGAAAGTTTCCAAAGGGACCTCAATGTTCTGCCTTGTTAGGAACATCATAAAATAACAAAAAATGAAATACGCCTCGAACGACTCACGATTTTTCTCTTCATTCACTGTCACAGAGAGATCAAAGTTTTTACATTCCATTTGCTTCTCCGTTGTAAGAGCGTGATACACAGACACTACCTGCGCAGGAAATGGCATCACAATGAATGTTATTAGGAATGATGACATCATAAATATCAAAATAATATATGGTGCAGCTTAACGGTAAAAGAGATATATAAGGCCAAGGCTGTTGAGGCTTGGGTGTAATTTTCTCTATAGCTTTTAAATAAAAGTATTGAGAATTTTTAGTCCAGTTGTATAATATAGGAAAAGCAGAGTATGGGATGCCAGCTGATACACACTGAAGCTCATTAGGAGGTGACATCACCCCTGCCAACTGCAATTATGCTGGGATCATGGGAAAATGGTGAATTGTGGGAGAAAATGGCAATGGCAGTGAGATAAGTAAATGACCCCTAGCGATTCACTGTAGGATAATGGACTTTTCCATGTTACATTAGTGCAGCTGAGTTTTGGTTGGGTGGCAAGGCATTAGTGGCAAACACGTGGTTAGGGTTCCTGATTTACACTTAATTACTCTAGAGTAACGATGATCATGGCTATCAGCTGACTTGATCAAGCACAATATATGGTTGAGGTTGTACTCACTGTCAGAAGAGCTTGTCCTTTGCCTTTAGCTTTAACTACAAAGTCTTGATTTATAGCGGTCTGCAAAATAGATAAATGCACGTGTGTGTGAGAGAGAAGGTGAGTAAAATACATACAAACTTGCCACTTGAATATACAAACAGCGGCCCAAGTAGCTGATTAAGTCGGTAGGTGGGGCTGAGAGAGACATCTCTGGGTTGATGTCCAACAGGGCTGCTATTTGCAGCTAAATCTCGGGGCTTAGTAAAGGTCCCCATACACGGGCCAACTATAGCTGCCGATATGGGTCCCTTGGACTGATTCGGCAGCTAATCGGCCCGTGTATGGGCAGAACAGAGCGGCCTGGCCGACCGATATCTGGCCTGAAATTGGCCAGATATCGATCGGCCAGGTTAGAAAATCCAGTCGGATCGGGGACCGCATCGGCTCGTTGATGCGGTCCCCGAACCGACTGCCCCATAACCACAAATGAAATCCGATCGGATTATTTTTTTTAAGTTACTTGCTACCCGATATCGCCCACCCATAGGTGGGGATATCGGGTGAAGATCCGCTCGCTTGGCGACATCGCCAAGTGAGCGGATCTTATAGTGTATGGGCACCTTAAGTGTTAGAGGCCCATTAACATATTGTATTTATGCCTTGATTTTATTTCTTGATTCAAGTTTTTTCGCTCTTAAAAAACTCAAATTCAAGTTACGTTTAGGAAACTCAAATGTCCAATACTTATTAAGTGCAAAAAACCCGAAAACTCAAATGTAAAAATTTGCCGTGTAAATGCTTGTGTGTTTCTATAGAAGTCAATGGGCGATGTCATAGGCAAAGTCAAACCATATTCTCAAACTCAAATTCTTTTGAGTTTTTAAAGCTCGTAAACTCCAAAAATTTGAGGTATTCATGTTTTTTACTCGTTTTCCTTATTATTAAATAAGCGACCATTTGATATGCGAGTTTGTTCAATTTAGAAACACAAACTTGAATTCAAGAACTCGAAAAACTGATAAATAAGCCCATATGTGTCAGTAAAATCAGCATTCCAGTGTAAGAAATTGGGGCATTTTTCTGCCTCCACCCATCCTGTTCATTTATTTATTCATCTCCAGTTACATATTTGTGTGTGGAGCAAAAGTACGAGAAGCACTGCTTTCAGTCTCCGCCCCCTTTGGCACAAACACACATGAATATCATCCCATTGGCTGAAACATCCGACTCTAATTTCCCCTTCTAATCAACAGGGAACCCTAGAGGTTGACATGGTTTGCCCACACACAAATATCTACTCAATAGATAAATGAACAAGAATGATAGTATTGAGCCATTGTGGTACTGGGCTCTAATTATCTGGTTATAGGAAAAAGCAGATCCCATATTTAGGCCATATTTAGGCAGAATTAATAAAAATTCAAAAGGGTTGACAAACTTTCAGGCACCACTGTAGAAAGCTAAGTTCAAGCAAAGGATGGATGCTTTTGTACTTTTGTATATTCCTTCATGTATTATTGTATTCTTTAATTTAATATGTCTAGCAATATGTCCATTGCCTTTCTAATCATTATTACAGAATCAATAAGTCTCAGTATTTGGTTCTATATTCTCTATATTGGCTTCTGATGAACCTCTTGAAATCTGCATTGAATCTTCTGACTCACTGAGCGAGCCTCCTAAAGGCACATTATAGCCACCATTTACTCAATACTAAAACAGGACCTTTGTACTCCCACGTTTAGCTAAAATATTGCGATGACACTTTATTAGGCATTATTTTATTGTTACAATGAATATTACTGCAACCTCAGCAATGGCTTCCATACAGACCTCTTCCAAGCGCGGCATCAATGCATTCTCATTATTAATACGGATACTGACGGGATCTTTTTTCTCAGGGAGGCAGACAGAGATGTCCATGTTCAAGTCACTAACATTGGGGACATCTGTCTGATACTGAGCCAGAGCTTGGAACACTATAATCGTAGCCTAGAACAATACAAAATACCAGTCATCCTAATGAGCAACAGCGCCAAAGACTTAAACAGATGTTCCTAAAACTATGGGACTGGCCACCCATGGCGGCAGATACAGCAGGTTTTGGCGATATATGGTACACATTATATTTTCTATGTTTATTTTTTTAAGAACTAAAGCAGGGGCCACTGTGGCCAAGAAACACTATTTTGTACGAAAAATGAAAACCTGTTCAACTACTGGTTAGTCAAAGGGGAGACTGAATTTATGTATGAGATTTTAGAATGGTATAAACTGACCTAAGATGGGCAAACATGCAGGGACAGTACTGGGGGTAGGCAGAAGAGACACGTGCCTAGGGCGCAATGCTGGAGGGGCACCAGGCACATACCTCATTTCTGCCTTCCCCCAGTCCAAGCATTCCAGTCCCAGTGATGCTCCCAGTCCTGCCCACATTCCCATGCTCCTCCGCTGTTTCTTCTTCTCTCCACTACCACCCCTTTGTCATCCCCGTGTGTGTGAATGTGAGCTGACGCTGGGGGGGCAGGAGTGGAGCGTCATGGCTGGTCGTGTTGCCTAGGGCACCCCGCACTGCATACACAGTGCAAGGTCAACAAACAAGTAAATTGTCTCCCAATATGCCAGATATCTATCAGGTAGGCCCGTGGGGGTGCCCATACATGAGCAGATAAGCTGCCGAATTGGTCTGAAGGACCTGAATTGGCAGCTATCTGCCCATGTACGGCCACCTCTATTCTATTTAGTAAATTGTTTTTATCACGTGTAGTAAACAAACAAACATGATGATCATGATCATAACCTCATAATGGGGTAACGCAGACAGCGGGCAACTGCACAATGAACTGGAAGGCATCACTTACTTGTGTGGAGCTGTAAGCTGCCCCATAATATCTCTGCTCGTTTAGCCAACGCACTATGGCACCGGTTGGATCGTGCTGCTTCACTTTAAGGAGGGTCAGAAGAGCGTATGATGTGGCCTCCAGGGTGATAAAGGATGAATCTGGCTCTTTCCAGTGGCTCTTGTCTGAATAAGAACACAAACAGAGAATGTGCAAAAACTTTTAAAAGCTGATTGGCACTGTGAGTGTTTAATAAAACAGGGAAAACTACATCTAACCAGCGACTCCTTTCCAGTGAAGGCACCCGGGAGATATCCAAGGGAACAGCTCTGGAAATCACATAATGAAGAAGGATACAGCTCTACTCTGCCCACTTACTTTTCTGTGCTCAGGAATGTTATGATCTTATGCCAGTGGTTGTTAAATAACGTTAAACATAAACGATACTAACTGGGTGATCATTTGGCCCAGTTGTGGTTGATCAGCTGTGGTGCAACCGGTTAAGCTGGCCATACAGTGAAACATCTGCTCAGCTGGGCGACATCACCAAATGAGCGGATCTTTCCTAAGATACAATCACTATGAGGTGGGGGCGATTTCCGATTGAACCAAGGGCCAGACGATCGAATCACATTGATGGGATATAGGCCATTGGGGCCAAATCAGTTCAACATAGCAGAACTGATCACTAATCACACACAAAACTGCCATGTATCTATTAAACAGTTCATCTGGAACTCAGGCTGTTATTTATGTGTCACCTATTACATAGGATGTCCCTTTAATTTTAGACAAAAAAATTCACCCTAAAGCCGTTGATGTGAATGTAGAGGATGGCCTGCAGAGATATATGAGCTATTACCTGTGGCTGCATTCAGTAGTGTGTTTGTATCCTGGAGCTTCCCGGCCAATGCCAGCGCGTAGGATGTGATTGCGACGGAATACGGTTTGCGCAGTTGAGAATATTTACCCCTCAGGAAGTTGGTGGCCCTATTAATAGCATCTCCCAAGCGCTAGGGTCAAGAACAGAGTCAGAAGTCAAGTGATGCTGTGGATTGCACATCATTCATTGTACGAGCTAATACAGTATAAGCATACATTTGTCATTTTCTAGATCTATACACTGCCAGGGTAATACAGAAACGCCGTACAGAAGGGGTCAGGCAGAGGCACCGTCAGAGTCAGGCAAAGGGTCGAGCGCAGGCAGCGAAGGTTCCGCGTCACAAAACCAGGCAAAGAGTCAAAAACCCGTGGAACAATCAGGGACAAGGCTTAGCCAAGGTCTGGGTACACACAGCCAGCTTGTATCGCTCTGTATCACTCATGTATTATAAGGGATAATGTACCCCCTACTGTAAATGATAAGGATATTCAGGGACGGGCCAAGCTGACCGGGCGCCCTAGGCAACCTCGCTGATTCCTCCCCCCATGCGTGTGCTTTAGTGCGCATGCGTAGTCGCACGCCCCCCACTGCACATGTGCGCTAAATCGGTTCACGATGCGCTAGCGGCTAGATCATTGCCCCCACCGCGTAATGACAAGCGGTGGGGGCAATGACTAAAGTGAGCGGGCTAGGGGTAGGCTAGGTGCCTAGCCCTAGTTCCGGCCCTGAGGATATTAGCAGTCACTGAGGGGTTCTGTGCCCATATAAAGGCACAAGGCTGCAGGCTGAGTTATACAGGGAACTCTGAGTATCACTCATGTATTATAAGGGATAATGTACCCCCTACTGTAAATGATAAGGATATTAGCAGTCACTGAGGGGTTCTGTGTCCATATAAAGGCACAAGGCTGCAGGCTGAGTTATACAGGGAACTCTGAGTATCACTCATGTATTATAAGGGATAATGTACCCCCTACTGTAAATGATAAGGATATTAGCAGTCACTGAGGGGTTCTGTGCCCATATAAAGGCACAAGGCTGCAGGCTGAGTTATACAGGGAACTCTGAGTATAACTCATTTATTATAAGGGATAATGTAAATTATAAAGAATTCAGTGACTGAGGAGCTCTTTGAGGAGATCTCAGCATTGTGGCCCAGTTACTCACACTGAGTTGTTGGGTACAAAGCTCCCGACTCTCTAACATAGCGATGAGCACAAAGGCTGTGAGGGCTGCGTCTGGCTCTGCTGCTCCTTTCTTATTTCCCCCCTGTGAAAAAGACAAACCATTTAATTCATATTAAAACACAAAGGATCTCAGTTTCTATGACAGAAACAAAAAAATAATAAAAAATAAGATAAGGACTTCTGTGACATTACATTCAGTGATCCCTCCAGTCTGGATTTTGTTTGTCTGGGATTCAAGTTCTGTTTTATTATCCCCACCCACTTAGGCCCAACATCTTCCAGGAGGGGTATCCAGGAGTAAAAAGTAGCCCCATAGCCCTATATACTGCCTGGGTGTGGGTAACATGATCCTGCCTATCATCCTGCTATGCCCCTACCTACCTCTCTAGGGTCACAACAAATAGAGGGCAACTCATCTGGTAGGGATTTTGTTGTACCTCTCTACACTATAGGGCTCATTTACTCTATATTGGAAGTAGAAGGAGCTGTGTCTGAAAGTGCTGGGCACAAAATGTGGGGCAGTGTTCATTGCTGGAAGAAACATAACTCTCTGTATGGGTGTCTACCAGTACGTACCCCCATTTCCGTTCCTGTAATGTATCTGTATGGGTATCTACCAGTACATACCCCCATTTCCATTCCTGTAATGTATCTGTATGGGTATCTACCAGTACATACCCCCATTTCCATTCCTGTAATGTATCTGTATGGGTATCTACCAGTACGTACCTCCATTTCCATTCCTGTAATGTATCTGTATGGGTATCTACCAGTACATACCCCCATTTCCATTCCTGTAATGTATCTGTATGGGTATCTACCAGTACATACCCCCATTTCCATTCCTGTAATGTATCTGTATGGGTATCTACCAGTACATACCCCCATTTCCATTCCTGTAATGTATCTGTATGGGTATCTACCAGTACATACCCTCATTTCCATTCTTGTAATGTTTCTGTATGGGTATCTACCAGTACGTACCCTCATTTCCATTCTTGTAATGTATCTGTATGGGTATCTACCAGTACATACCCCCATTTCCATTCCTGTAATGTATCTGTATGGGTATCTACCAGTACGTACCCCCATTTCCATTCCTGCAATGTATCTGTATGGGTATCTACCAGTACATACCCCCATTTCCATTCCTGTAATGTATCTGTATGGGTATCTACCGGTACGTACCCCCATTTCCATTCCTGCAATGTATCTGTATGGGTATCTACCAGTACGTACCCCCATTTCCATTCCTGCAATGTATCTGTATGGGTATCTACCAGTACATACCCCCATTTCCATTCCTGTAATGTATCTGTATGGGTATCTACCGGTACGTACCCCCATTTCCATTCCTGCAATGTATCTGTATGGGTATCTACCAGTACATACCCCCATTTCCATTCCTGTAATGTATCTGTATGGGTATCTACCGGTACGTACCCCCATTTCCATTCCTGCAATGTATCTGTATGGGTATCTACCGGTACATACCCCCATTTCCATTCCTGCAATGTATATGTATGGGTATCTACTGGTACGTACCCCCATTTCCATTCCTGTAATGTATCTGTATGGGTATCTACCAGTACATACCCCCATTTCCATTCCTGTAATGTATCTGTATGGTTATCTACCGGTACGTACCCCCATTTCCATTCCTGTAATGTATCTGTATGGGTATCTACCAGTACATACCCCCATTTCCATTCCTGTAATGTATCTGTATGGGTATCTACCAGTACGTACCCCCATTTCCATTCCTGTAATGTATCTGTATGGGTATCTACCAGTACGTACCCCAATTCCATTCCTGTAATGTATCTGTATGGGTATCTACCAGTATGTACCCCCATTTCCATTCCTGTAATGTATCTGTATGGGTATCTACCAGTATGTACCCCCATTTCCATTCCTGTAATGTATCTGTATGGGTATCTACCAGTACGTACCCCAATTCCATTCCTGTAATGTATCTGTATGGGTATCTACCAGTATGTACCCCCATTTCCATTCCTGCAATGTATCTGTATGGGTATCTACCAGTACATACCCCCATTTCCATTCCTGTAATGTATCTGTATGGGTATCTACCAGTATGTACCCCCATTTCCATTCCTGTAATGTATCTGTATGGGTATCTACCAGTACGTACCCCCATTTCCATTCCTGTAATGTATCTGTATGGGTATCTACCAGTACGTACCCCCATTTCCATTCCTGAAATGTATCTGTATGGGTATCTACCAGTACGTACCCCCATTTCCATTCCTGTAATGTATCTGTATGGGTATCTACCAGTATGTACCCCCATTTCCATTCCTGTAATGTATCTGTATGGGTATCTACCAGTACGTACCCCCATTTCCATTCCTGTAATGTATCTGTATGGGTATCTACCAGTACATACCCCCATTTCCATTCCTGTAATGTATCTGTATGGTTATCTACCGGTACGTACCCCCATTTCCATTCCTGTAATGTATCTGTATGGGTATCTACCAGTACGTACCCCCATTTCCATTCCTGCAATGTATCTGTATGGGTATCTACCAGTACATACCCCCATTTCCATTCCTGTAATGTATCTGTATGGGTATCTACCAGTACATACCCCCATTTCCATTCCTGCAATGTATCTGTATGGGTATCTACCAGTACATACCCCCATTTCCATTCCTGTAATGTATCTGTATGGGTATCTACCGGTACATACCCCCATTTCCATTCCTGCAATGTATCTGTATGGGTATCTACCGGTACGTACCCCCATTTCCATTCCTGTAATGTATCTGTATAGGTATCTACCAGTACGTACCCCCATTTCCATTCCTGCAATGTATCTGTATGGGTATCTACCAGTACGTACCCCCATTTCCATTCATGTAATGTATCTGTATGGGTATCTACCAATACGTACCCCCATTTCCATTCCTGTAATGTATCTGTATAGGTATCTACCAGTACGTACCCCCATTTCCATTCCTGCAATGTATCTGTATGGGTATCTACCAGTACGTACCCCCATTTCCATTCCTGTAATGTATCTGTATAGGTATCTACCAGTACGTACCCCCATTTCCATTCCTGCAATGTATCTGTATGGGTATCTACCAGTACATACCCCCATTTCCATTCCTGTAATGTATCTGTATGGGTATCTACCGGTAAATACCCCCATTTCCATTCCTGCAATGTATCTGTATGGGTATCTACCGGTACGTACCCCCATTTCCATTCCTGTAATGTATCTGTATGGGTATCTACCAGTACATACCCCCATTTCCATTCCTGTAATGTATCTGTATGGGTATCTACCGGTACATACCCCCATTTCCATTCCTGTAATGTATCTGTATAGGTATCTACCAGTACATACCACCATTTCCTTATGTATGACAAGTCCATGCTCTATAAACATTCCATCTGGCATTTGTCTCTCCTTTAAAAGCCAATTGATTGCACCACAGAGAACATTATCATCAATATATGTATATTCGTAGGACATGGCAAACACTTTAGCAACGTACGCTGTGAGCCTGAAGGGGAAATAAAGAGCAATGAAAGAGAGGACACACATTGGTTGTTACTAGACTTTGTCATTATGATTCATTGTCTCACAGCTAAAGGGGCAGGGCTTTGAGAAAGATAAGAAAGGTTACATAACATAGTAGATGAGGTTGAAAAAGGCTCACAACTTTTTTGTCTAACTGCTAGTTGAGCCAGAAGAAGTTGAAAAGATCCTAAATCCGAGAGACCATCGACCAGTCCATAGATCAACTTTTTACTAGAGTTAATTTCAGTAAGTCTGCATATTCTCACTTTCTAAAAAGCCATCCAACTCTTTCTTAAAACTATCTAATATATCTGCCAGTACAACAGCCGTGGCAAGAGAATTCCACAGCTCTCACTGTAAAAACCCCTTTCACATCTTAAGATGGAACCTTCTTTCCTCTAATGTGAATGTATGCCCTCGCGGCTGCTGGAAGGGTCTACTAATGAACAAAGCACCTGAGAGTTAATTTTATGGGACCCTTAAGCGCCTCTTCCCCAGTGTAATCAATACCAATTAGGCCAGTCTTTCCTCATAACTGAGACTTTCCATTCCCTTTATCAGATAGATGGGTCTACTTAGGATTGTCTATTGATTTCCCTTGGAGACAAAAACAGCTTAGCATATTCTAGATGGGGCCAAATTTGGGCCTGCATCATTTTTTTGTTACAGAGAAGTGAAGGATATGGCAGATTTGGCTGTGGCCAAATGGCTTTACTTTTTAACCTGATGTGAAATACATGACAAGGTTGTGCTTGTGCTCTGCTTAAAGGAGTAGTAGCAGCAGTAGTAGCAGATTAGTCACGATAGTGCAAGTTAGAATGCTATATTCATTCTGCAGAAAGCTTTACTATTACTGAGTAAACAACCATTAAAACTCCCTCTGTTTGTTTAAGATACTGTAGCAGCTGCCATTTTAGCTTGGTCCTAGTAGCTTCCATGCTGCTGCTCTGGTGGCAGTAAAAGGGCAGGTATGAGCCTTACCACGTGCTGGATGGCCTATTTTGAAATGCTGCAAAGGAGCTGTCAGGTTTCCTATAAGCCAGTTCTCTCTGATAACCTATGAAGACAGAAATGCTACAGTAACTTATCCATGTTTTTAGTATAACTGGAGTTAGTCTATCAACTTTTCACACTTAAGCATCTTATCAATCCAGCCCAGAGTCTCATATAATGGAACAGTGTGTGCAGATAAAAGGAAAAAGTAACAATTTCAGTCTCTCATTCAACAAATAGAACTTAGCAAATGTAAGAGAAGGCTCTTATAGAGCTATTGAAAAGCTGGTGAGATTCACTAGCCAACAGTTATTTTAGACTCCTTCATTCTTTTCTGCATGAAAAATGTCCCGTATTTTTCATGCGTCTGTAACCCTCAAACAACAAACCAAGAAGTCATTCCATCTGTAGTAATAGTACAGGAAGGGGAGGGGCTGGGTCTTGGTGGAAAGACCAAGAGCTCTGTTTTAAATAGGAGGTGGAGGGGGCGTTGGTTCATTCAGGAGAAAATGGCTAAGAGGCACGTAAGGAGATGAAATAAGGATTTATTTCAATGTATATAGTTAAGCTTTATTTGGGCTGGCCTCTAGATGGCAAATAGGGTTGGACTGTAGGGGGCAGTCCCCTTCAGGAGCCTATATAAAGAGCTGCGTGAGCTGAGCATTTCCACTTTTGGCCTAATAACATCTACAGAGAGGCAGGTATAAAAGAGTCAGGTGGGCACTAGACCCTTACTAGGCTAGGCAGAGAGGTCGGAAATTGTAGCATTTGGAATTTGGAGCATGTAGGATTGGCCGCTTAGTGGAGCTTGCGTGAAACTTGTTCCACTGTGTGTTGGACACCACAGAGGGACAGGGGGACGGATGATTGGGTAAATAGGTCAACCCCTTAATGGCTAAAGGCACTTCCACATGACAGGGGTCCTGGAGGCTTCGGGGAATACAAAATGTGTGAGTGTGTGATACAAGAGAGAACAAGAGAGAATCCTCTGTGACGTATAACTTGTGAAACAATTATTTCCTGGTCTAGTCTGTCCATTCTCTGCCTGAGAGAAGCCTACCATAAAGTCTGCTGTGGTTCAACACACTCCGTTGTCATCATGACTGCAGTTCTCAGCAAAGGCCTGCACTGGTCCCAGGCTGGAGGAGTGCCAGTCCCGGGGTACCAACCTAACAGGCACTTAGGGATCTGGGTCGGAATGTCAGTGGTTAGTGAGGGGGTGTCTATGTATGTCTGGATATGATCTTTATATAAGTGATATTTAAGGCCAAATGAAGAATTAGGGAGAACAGCAGATGGCACAGTACAAAGCCTTATAAGTTCTTTAGGCAGGCCATAGTTTTGGATCCACATGCGCAAGCCAATAAGCAGTCAGCTCTGCTAGGAGGTCTTATGAACAACAAGTAATGCCCATCTACCACACATGAAAGATCTAGGTCCTAAAGATGGAGGGTTATATATCAAGCAGTGACAAGGCTGGGTAAATTAATCTCCTAAACTCCTATTCATTTGCCATCCTTTTCAAAGGAATCTCCTTTACTTTGCCTGAGAAATACACAATGTATCAAAGTGTTTTTTTAACTCTTGCACTTTGTCTACTCACCATGTTTAATGTTGCCGATGGCTGTTGCTCTGCGGTCCACTCCAACTCGCTGCCACTGTGCGGTTGCATCAAGGTACCGTGTAGTAATGACATTAGTAGTCATCGTCATCATGTTCTGCTCTCCACTCCCGACTGGTTTCTGAATCAAATGCCGTAATTTGCTCCCATCAATGGCGCTCTCCACCAGCTGACTGATTGGAGTTCCTACGAATAAAAAGGGAATTAATTAAGAATAACAAGATTTAGTTAAGATCATATTAAGAGACACCAATAAAAAGGGTGAGAGGCTGTAACTGATGAGAAGCTTCTTAGATATTTCCCTCAACATCTGAATTTCTTCTTTCAGTTCACCTTGTAATATGACTTTGATGTCAATATCTGACTTGGGAACAATATTCGGTGCAGACAGCGCTTTAATCTTTACTTCTTGTACCCCACCTATGGGATAAATAATTCACACGATCACAATTATATATTAATAAAATATGAAATTATGATGTTGGACCCCAATACACCTTTCTTAAAGAACCATGAGACTTACGGGCACTTGAAATAAGAAACACTGACCTTTTCCTTTTACCTCTGGCTCTAAAATCACAAAATTTAATGTTTTTGAAAGAAGCAATCCTTCAGGCTAAAACAGAAGAAAATGCAAAATAAAGACACAGAAAGATTTAACCTGACAGAGACAGCAGCACCAGAGTATCTGTTTACATAGCCCTTATCCAAATACGGCACTACTTTCCCTCAAACACACTACAGTTTGCTCATGGATCTAACTCACCACAACATTTAGCTTTTTACGGATGCCATCGGATTTAAATTGCTTATAGATCGCTGCCTTCACTTCTACTTCATGCTGACCGAGTTCGAGTGGCACAATGACGAAGGGGACAACAGCAGAGGACTCGGCACCAACCCAAACCTCCTGCCGGAACTTCTTTTTAGGTTTGGACAGACTGCAGAACTCTTTATTGTAGCCGAACTCCACTAGCACCTATGCAAGGAATGAAAGAAAACAGATACAGTTGGCCTTCACACTTGTGTGTTGGTTTTATAAAGAAACTGGTGGATCCTGGTCCTGTGTAAGCAGCAAAAACTGTGTAATAAATTCTCAAAATGGTAAAATTTTGCCAAAATTTTAACAAATGAATTGGAGTCAATGGCCTTTTTGTGTGGTTTTCCTAGTGAAAAAAACACATGGAGAAATTATAATAATGTCAATTACATCATTCCCACATAAAAAATGCTATATTTTGGCACAAAACTACCAGGTGAAAATGTTTGCTGATCCCTATTAATTAAGACCAGTTGCATCTATTTGGGAGCTGTACAGATCTTCAGATCATTTGCACTGTGCACAACTGCAGGAATGTTTATGGGCGCGAAAACTTTTATGAATAGTGTCGACGTGCATGCAATCTTGTGACACCATTGTGCCTGTATTTATAAATGAGTCCTATAATATATATATATCAATTATATTAATTTATATCAATATAAATCAATTTCACATGCTGTTGTGGAAATGGAATAGACAACAGGTGGAAATTATAGGCAATTAGCAAGACATCCCCAATAAAGGAGTGGTTCTGCAGGTGGTTTGGCATTTGCCAGAGAACACCATGATTGGCAAATTCGCCACTGGCACCCTGTGCTCTACACAGATGAAAGCAGGTTCACACTGAGCACATGTGACAGACGTGACAGAGTCTGGAGACGCAGTGGAGAACGTTCTGCTGCCTGCAACATCCTCCAGCATGACCAGTTTGGCAGTGTGTCAGTAATGGTGTGGGGTGGCATTTCTCTGGGGGGCCGCACAGCCTTACATGTGCTCGCCAGAGGTAGCCTGACTGCCATTAGGTACTGAGATGAGATCCTCAGACCTCTTGGGAGACCATATGCTGGTGCGGTTGGCCCTGGGTTCCCCCTAATGCAAGACAATACTAGAGCTCATGTGGCTGGAGTGTGTCAGCAGTTCCTGCAAGACAAAGGCATTGACGCTATGGACTGGCCCTCCCCTTCCCCAGACCTGAATCCAATTGAGCACATCTGGGATATCATGTCTCGCTCCATCCACCAAGCCAAGTTGCACCACAGACTGTCCAGGAGTTGGTGAATGCTTTAGTCCAGGCCTGGGAGAAGACCATCCGCCACCTCATCAGGAGCATGCCCAGGCGTTGTAGGGAGGCCATACAGGCACGTGGGGCCACACACACTACTGAGCCTCATTTTGACTTGTTTTAAGGACATTACATCAAAGTTGGATCAGCCTGTAGTGTTTTTTTCCACTTTAATTTTAAGTGTGACTCCAAATCCAGACCTCTATGGGTTGATAAATTTGATTTCCATTGATAATTTTTGTGTGATTTTGTTGTCAGCACATTCAACTATGTAAAGAATGAAGTATTTAATAAGAATATTTATTAATTCAGATCTAGGATGTCTTATTTTTGTGTTCCCTTTATTTTTATTTTTATTTTTGTGAGTAGTGTATATGTATATATATATATATATATAGTAGTGACTCAATATGGTGGACATAGTACAACAGATTGGTACTATTCTACGTAAACATTGGCATATTCTACGGGATGCCTATCCACAGGTTAAGGAATTCTCTTTGCCTCCAATGATTTCATATAAAAAGGGCAAAACTATAGGTTCACAATTGGTCACTTCAGCAGTACCTGGAAGAAAAAATGATGGCTCTAAGAAAGTTTTTGGTCACTCACAATGTGGCATGTATCCCTGTTTGGATTGTAAGCAATGTAAATACGTTATGCGAGGTAAAATATTTCACCACCCTATTACTGGTGAGAGATTTGAGCTGCGGGGACATTTTACATGTTTATCTCAATATGTAGTATATGCGATTGTTTGCCCTTGTAAAAAGATTTATGTGGGTGAAACAATACAGAAAGTTAAGTCTCAGATTTCACAGCACAGGTCTACAATTAATGTAGAGAACATCATACTTCCACTATCAAAACATTTTAAAGAACAGGGGCATAGCCCGGAACAATTAAGATATACTGTGTTAGAAGCAGTGTCCCCATTGAAAAGAGGAGGGGATCGTGAGATGAAACTTAAACAAAGGGAAGTATGGTGGATTAAAAGACTCAGTTCCCTGCATCCAAATGGGTTGAATAAAGATTATAACTTATATTTGTTTTTGTGATGTTAGACAAGAAGCACATAATAATAGCATTGGTGTCTGATAATATGTTATTACTGCTTGTATTGAATCTTCAGGGTTGGAACCCTGGAATGTGGTTATGTGAATTATGATGTTGTCATTTCCTCCCCTGTGAGTATAAATGTTTAGCTCTTGTAATGGACATATGGACTTACTGCTCACAAGCCTTGATGAAGAGCCTGGCTGGGCTCAAAACGTTGCTTATATGTGTACAGTAAGCATATGATGTAATTTTTATACAACATATTCTTTGCACTTTAACAGTGTGTGCTGTCCATATATTTATATATATATATATTTTTTTTTAAGTTGCTGTGAGAGTTGGCCCTGATTGTCAAGTTCTCTGGTAGAAAACTCCAGGTGGGTGCTGATCCCACACTCAGTACTGAGTACCGGAGTATAACTACATGGAGAGGATGTGTGTGCCGGAATGTGGGTTGGGTGTGGGCAATATTAGGCTCAATACAAATACTAAGGGCCGATGGTCTGCTACACATTTATATATTGACACCATACTAGGTCCACATTTGGTGCCTATGTCAGAGGTGCCTTAAGAATGCATTAAGGACAGGAATCCCTTTTCTCCCTTCATCCCCCTGATGCACGTTCTTTGCACTTGAAAGGGGCTTTGCCAGGATATACCTACCGTATATACTCAAGTATAAGCCGATCCGAATATAAGCCGAGGTACCTAATTTTACCTAAGAAAACTGGACTCGAGTATAAGCCGATCCGAATATAAGCCGAGGTGCCTAATTTTACCTAAGAAAACTGGACTCGAGTATAAGCCGATCCGAATATAAGCCGAGGTGCCTAATTTTACCTAAGAAAACTGGACTCGAGTATAAGCCGATCCGAATATAAGCCGAGGTACCTAATTTTACCTAAGAAAACTGGACTTGAGTATAAGCCGATCCGAATATAAGCCGAGGTGCCTAATTTTACCTAAGAAAACTGGACTCGAGTATAAGCCGATCCGAATATAAGCCGAGGTACCTAATTTTACCTAAGAAAACTGGACTCGAGTATAAGCCGATCCGAATATAAGCCGAGGTGCCTAATTTTACCTAAGAAAACTGGAAAAACGTATTGACTCACGTATAAGCCTAGGGTGGGAAATGCAACAGCTACTGCTAACAGCTACTGTAATATAATCTGGTTTAAGTATGCCATCCCGTTGTGTGTGCTGCCATCGAAGCTGCCATACTAAATATCAAGTACTTGCCATCCTGCTGTGTGCGCTCCCATCGTATTCCATCCTGCTGCCTGCTGTGTGCACTCTCATCATCCTGCTGTGCTCCCCTGCGTGCGCTCCCATCCCCTGCTGTGCTCTCGTGTGCGCTCCCCATCCTGCTGTGCTCCCCCTGTTCCATCCCCTTCTCCCACCAGTTGCTCCCCACCCGACAACCCTGACTCACCTATAGTGCATATAAAGGTTGAATTGAAGGCATCTTCTGAAAACCTAAATAACACACACGTCTTCCTGACCCCAGAATCGCTGATAAGTAGCAGTTTAAACAAATAATCGTAAGTCTTTGCCATATTAAAAACTACTAAACAGGAAATACTAGAAGCTGCGAACAATTGGCCAGGGGCAGCGTCAATCTATGTGAAAGAGAAGATCAATTGGCTAGTGACGCCCTGTCGTTACCCGCGACCCACCCATCCCAAGAGACCCCCCGCCGCCGAACCCAGCGTAAAGTTTATCAGGCAAAGCTGCCGAGTCAAACTGAGAGACATTAGCTGGTTGGTGGAAGTAATGTCAGAGCGGGTGCTCTGGGCCGATTAATACATTGCCAGGTCTGAAGAGTAATTTAAAGGTATAACCCAGACAAGTAGGTTGACTGGAAACTAAAAGCTCATATAAAGTTTGGATGTTTTATAACCCTTGCATATCTTATTGGCGTTGGGATGAAATATATGTACTAAAGGCACGGTATTGAAGGCTTGTTCAAAGAAGGCAAATAGTGCCGTAATAGTGTGTAGGGCAATGTTACAGCACAGAGGCCAGCGCGTTACATCTTCAGATTACCGTATATACTCGAGTATAAGCCGAGGGAGACATTTTCAGCACATTTTTGGTGCTGAAAAACTCGGCTTATACTCGAGTATATACGGTACATTCTGATTATGTACCATCTCTTCTGGACGTAGTCCTGAGGTATTACCAGGAGAACTGATCCAGAGACAGGCAGAACTGTTGGCTCTACATTCTGTGGTAGACTCAACTCTTGGGGGAAAGGCGCAAAATGCAAAAAAAAAAAAAATAGCACTTAAAAGTAATACAATGCCCAATAAGAAATGTAAGGGCTGAGAATGGATTTTCTTCCCAGGATTCCTTCTGCTTTGCATTACTTACTATTCCCTATTTCACCTCCCTACTATTCTCTCCCATTTACCTTAATCCTGTTGCTGTTATAGTTGTGGACAACGGCTCGGATCTCCACCTGCTCGTTCCTCACAACAGAATAAGGCAGTTTTAGATCGATAAAGAAATCCTTCATTGCCTTAATCTCATAGGGAGGAGCCACGCACAGACCTGTATACAGAGAAGAAGACAATGCACCAATGTCAAAATATATTTGTTTTGCATAGACAGTCACATGACATGAACCTTAAGAAAGTGACCATCAATTCAATGGAAACAGAGAAGGGGAAAAGAGTTTAGTACTGCAAAATAATTTTAACAGATATTTTTTCAAGAAGAATGGTTCCTCAAAAGAATAATACTATAAAAAAAAATAAAAAATCAGACTGGGATTTCTTGCTTGGTTCTAGATCTCAATACCTCTCACTTTTTCAGCTATTTATGAGGACTTACCAAGATGGCTCCATCTGCCCCCATGTTACTTCTGCACGTGAGAAAGCGAATAGGTCTTGGCACTTACAAGATGACATCATCGCGTTACAATAACTGCTTTGTGATGTAATTATGGTCTTCATGATGTCTGGTTCCAGAACAGTTTTAATTAAGAAAGTTGCTTAGGTGCTTGATTGTAGGATTTTGATCTTTCAGAGCTCCTGGGTGCTACTATAGATAAGCAAATTCCTTGTTTTGAACTAGGCCGACTCTTAGGCTTATCTTGCCTGCTACTGCCCAATACTATCACATATTCTGACTGCCCTCGGCATTGGCCTGATCCCCACAGAGCTTATTTCTTCTACCTGGACCTCAGCCTGACTTTGCAGCCTGGCTCTGGAAAAGCTCTCTGAAATGCTTCCTTCTTCTGATGGTCTTATTTCGTCCAATATTAAAACAATCGTCAACTTTAGTCTCTTTTTTGGGGGGGGGAGAACTAAGCTACAAACTGAAGAAATTGTAGTATATCCCCATGTGTATCAGTAAATAAGAATACAGAGAAGTGACTATGGGGCTGATTTTCAAACTTAGGTTCTAAATTGCAGTTTCCAATAGCAATCAATTAGCAATTGGTCTTCTATAAGCTAAACAAATGAAAGCAAATACCTGATTCCTTGCTATTGCCAACTGTAATTGCACTTTAGCACCTGTGCAGTTAAATCGCAGTTAAATTGAAAATGAAAAGTATGTTTTTTTCCAATTTTATTCTTTTTAACCGAAACCATGCACATAGTGTAAACTCATATTACAATAAATAACATTACATGCATAGGTTTCAAAACAGGTTAAAAACAAAAGACAATCAACTTACTACACCCCTTCCCTATAGTGCCAGAACCATTACTAAAGCTTTATGTGATATAGGCCCATGTGAGCCATATGGAGTGAGGCCACTAGAAGCTGTTCCAGTAATCCTTCCCCAGGGAAACTATAGCTACAGCCAACAGGACAGTTACCTTTGTTTTCAGACAAGCTCACAGCCAGAACCTCCCAGGTTGTTATTGAGTCTTTCAACTGAACATTTAGGATCTTGGTTGAAATCCTGTGAAGATAAAGTGCTAATGTTAGGGTACTTCAGACCAATTCAGCAACTTATCTGCCAATCTAAGGGGACCCCTGATGGACCTTCCTGACATATATCTGGCCTAGGTGTGCCTTAGGTGGGTAAATTGGTGGAAATATCCGCTTATTTGGTGACCTCACCAAACAAAAGAATCTTATAGTATATGGCCACCTTTTGGCTGTCTCAACACTCAGATGAAGACACTGCTAAATATTATGGATGTGATGAGCTTGTGGTGGAAATAAGAAAGGGGCTGATAGGGACTCCCA
Source organism: Xenopus tropicalis (assembly GCF_000004195.4). Classification (NCBI taxonomy): domain Eukaryota; kingdom Metazoa; phylum Chordata; class Amphibia; order Anura; family Pipidae; genus Xenopus; species Xenopus tropicalis. The sequence goes on along the minus strand of NC_030679.2, from coordinate 142,102,311 downwards.
GGACTCCACTCCACTAGGAGATCCTCTGTTACTCTGGGAGGCCAGTTTGACCTTGTTCTGCCTTAACACTTTTTTTTAAAGAGACCACAACAAGGAATCTCTCTTCGACTGCTAGCAAGGCAGGGTAGGGGTGTCATTACTAACTTGTCTTTATCAGCAGCTCCAGTCATTTCCTCTTCTCTCCAGAACCAGCTCTCAGGAAAGTCTGATCTGATATCAATTTCAGAATACAGCATGTAATTGGTATCCTCCTCACCTGTGGCACAAGATGTTCAATAAATCTGAGATGGTAAATATCACTATGACCTCCGACTTTTCACCAAAATCACAATGCTTGAAAAAGTTTCAGTGTCAAGGGAAAATCTTACAATGGGCACCTATGGAAACTTTTATTGAAGAGCAAATGAGCGAAACTGGGTGTATATATATATAACATCACAGCTAGCACCTCTCCCTCCAAAGCACGGTCGACAAATAAATGACCTAAGTGTTTCTACGTAAGACCTGAGAGCGCCGATGTTTCTTTGTCTTTCTTGGAATTGTTACCTTCTTACTGGACTGTGAGATATATATAAAAAAGGGCACTCACAGCACAGGACTTATGGTGAAAAATAAATAAAGTTTATTAGTTGTTTGGTCTTAACGAAGATGCTGGAATAACAAATCTTTATTTCTTTTTAACCGTACTACTCCCAGAGGGGCGGGGGGGCTGTCTGTCTGTGTGAGGAACTCCCAGAGGGGCGGGGGGGCTGTCTGTCTGTGTGAGGAACTTCCAGAGGGGCGGGGGTGCTGCCTGTCTGTGTGAGGAACTCCCAGAGGGGCTGGGGGGCTGCCTGTCTGTGTGAGGAACTCCCAGAGGGGCTGGGGGGGCTGCCTGTCTGTGTGAGGAACTTCCAGAGGGGCGGGGGTGCTGCCTGTCTGTGTGAGGAACTCCCAGAGGGGCTGGGGGGGCTGTCTGTCTGTGTGAGGAACTTCCAGAGGGGCGGGGGTGCTGCCTGTCTGTGTGAGGAACTCCCAGAGGGGCCGGGGGGCTGCCTGTCTGTGTGAGGAACTCCCAGAGGGGCCGGGGGGCTGTCTGTCTGTGTGAGGAACTCCCAGAGGGGCCGGGGGGCTGCCTGTCTGTGTGAGGAACTCCCAGAGGGGCTGGGGGGGCTGCCTGTCTGTGTGAGGAACTCCCAGAGGGGCTGGGGGGGCTGCCTGTCTGTGTGAGGAACTCCCAGAGGGGCTGGGGGGGCTGCCTGTCTGTGTGAGGAACTCCCAGAGGGGCTGGGGGGGCTGCCTTTCTGTGTGAGGAACTCCCAGAGGGGCTGGGGGGGCTGCCTGTCTGTGTTAGGAACTCCCAGAGGGGCTGGGGGGGGGCTGCCTGTCTGTGTGAGGAACTCCCAGAGGGGCTGGGGGGGGGCTGCCTGTCTGTGTGAGGAACTCCCAGAGGGGCTGGGGGGGCTGCCTGTCTGTGTGAAGAACTCCCAGAGGGGCTGGGGGGGCTGCCTGTCTGTGTGAAGAACTCCCAGAGGGGCTGGGGGGGCTGCCTGTCTGTGTGAAGAACTCCCAGAGGGGCTGGGGGGGCTGCCTGTCTGTGTGAAGAACTCCCAGAGGGGCTGGGGGGGCTGCCTGTCTGTGTGAGGAACTCCCAGAGGGGCTGGGGGGGGGCTGCCTGTCTGTGTGAGGAACTCCCAGAGGGGCTGGGGGGCTGCCTGTCTGTGTGAGGAACTCCCAGAGGGGCTGGGGGGCTGCCTGTCTGTGTGAGGAACTCCCAGAGGGGCTGGGGGGGGTGCTGCCTGTCTGTGTGATGAACTCCCAGAGGGGCTGGGGGGGCTGCCTGTCTGTGTGAGGAACTCCCAGAGGGGCTGGGGGGGCTGCCTGTCTGTGTTAGGAACTCCCAGAGGGGCTGGGGGTGCTGCCTGTCTGTGTTAGGAACTCCCAGAGGGGCTGGGGGGGCTGCCTGTCTGTGTGATGAACTCCCAGAGGGGCTGGGGGGGCTGCCTGTCTGTGTGAGGAACTCCCAGAGGGGCTGGGGGGGCTGCCTGTCTGTGTGAGGAACTCCCAGAGGGGCTGGGGGTGCTGCCTGTCTGTGTTAGGAACTCCCAGAGGGGCTGGGGGGGCTGCCTGTCTGTGTGAGGAACTCCCAGAGGGGCTGGGGGGGCTGCCTGTCTGTGTTAGGAACTCCCAGAGGGGCTGGGGGTGCTGCCTGTCTGTGTTAGGAACTCCCAGAGGGGCTGGGGGGGGGCTGCCTGTCTGTGTGAGGAACTCCCAGAGGGGCGGGGGGGCTGCCTGTCTGTGTGAAGAACTCCCAGAGGGGCTGGGGGGGCTGCCTGTCTGTGTGAGGAATTCCCAGAGGGGCTGGGGGGGGCTGCCTTTCTGTGTGAGGAACTCCCAGAGGGGCTGGGGGGGCTGTCTGTCTGTGTGAGGAAGGTTTTAGTGTGAACGATACCCTGGAAGGTTAGAGCCCTGAAGCAGGTACAAATCATAACCATGTTCGGTGAACTGTTTATGAACTGACTGTTATGTTTATGTTGGGAGGAGCTTACCCCAAATAAACTTTTGTTTTTGAGAAAAAACGTTATGTCACATGTGGTGTCCCTGTCTCTTATGCTCCTGATCTTCTGCATACCTGCCTACCATAGCTAATTCCCCCCAGACAGTCAGCATGTCACAATATATAATATATATAGAATAGTTAAGTATATAAATTTCAAGGCAATGATTTTCCATGCCCAAATTTGTATTCGTTGGCTCCTATAAGGCACTGCAGTAATGCTCTTATGGGTGAATGAAAATCACTAGAAGGGTAAAAGCATTTTCCCTAAATTATCTCTGTCTTTGCCCAACTCATGGTTCCTTACTTCTTGCCAGAGTATCCTCATCTTTACTCTTCCTCTCATCTTCCCTCCTCTTCTCATAGTATTTGCAGCAGTCCAGGAAAGCGTCCACACATTCCTTCCCATCCAAGATGTAGCGGGTACGGCGCTCACAGCTGTGGCCCATCAGGTTCTCCTGCATCCCATCCAGGCAGCACTGTTTCGCCTTGTCCTTGTATTCTGAAGCTAAAGGAAAACATGTTAATTATATAAAGTGTTCTTTATACCATACCTTGGTGTGCTTTCCATCACTGGTTCTATAGTAACGTATAACAAATTCACAAGGAATTATGGGTAAATGTGCTGCAACTTCTACTCTTCTACATAAAGGAGGCAGAACATTGCATTATGGACATGAGCTATATGAAGCCATCTTGGATCCAACCAGTTCTTGCACCATATCTGACCTTTCCTGTTTTTAATCTCCATCAGTGCAACAGTTGAACGGCGTTTGCGCGGCGCCCGATCTTTACATTGAGGCTCTGGGGGCAAAGAAATAACCATTGTCAGAACTTCTAAATACATAGGAGACACAGGCGTGCTTATGTAATGTTCCTTTTCAGTTAAAACACTTCAGGCAGATACAGGTAAAGCCATACCTTCCAAACTTGGCCTCCTTCAGCCTATTAAAGGGAAACTATACCCCTCAAACAATGTAGGTCTCTATAAAAATATATTTCATAAAGCATCTCGTATGTAAAACGTCTCCAACTTGGGGGGAAAAATTCCTTCCTGAGTCTAAGAGCGGAATCGGACCAGTCCAACTTTATACTAAGAATAATCATCATAACTAGGAAAGTCATGGAAGATACTACGTATGCCTGTGATTATCCAAACCATGTGGCGCGTAAAGGTGCCATAATATGAGCCGCACATCACATGTTTGAATGATGGATGATGCTTGGCTCCCTGCCCCTAGGAGTAAGGTAACCCATGGATACCATCCCTACTTAGAATTGAAATATTCTGGAGAATTTAACGCGGTTAAAATGGTTTTCCAGACACAGCTGGAGTACAGCAGCCCTTTGCTAAACACAAAATTACAGTCATAGGCTTTGCAGGGCTAGCGCCCATCAGTCTGACAAAATGGCTGCCCCTTTTCCTTCAACTTTAAGCAGCTGGGGGGTGGCTTTGAGGCCCTGGCAATTATTGATTTTTTTATTTTGCTTTAAATACATTTTTCATTGCAAAAGGAGCAGCCTGCCTTATTACAGTACCATATCCTATATGGGGCCTCCCCAGCGCTCTCGCAAATCTATGCACCTTCTAATACAGCTCCAACCCCTGTTTGCCAAGTTCACTGTCTACAGGGCCCTTGGTTCCCCCTTTTCTATTGCCTCTGTTCCTCTGAATCAAAGTATAGCCCCCTATATATATATATATATACTGCCCAGTCATGTGACTCATTCAGCCATGTTTCTTCAGCAACACAAACACATCATATTTCTTCTCCAGTGCCAGCACCTCCAGCTCTCCCAGTGTACCAGTCAGACTCCTGGCACTAGCAAGTATTATTCTGAGTATGGGTAAGGGCTATTCTATTAGTACAGGTATGGGATCCCTTATCCGGAAACCCATTATCCAGAAAGCTCCGAATTACGGAAAGCCTGTCTCCCATAGACTCCATTTTAATCAAATAATATAGAATTTTAAAACTGATTTCCTTTTTCCTTGTAGTAATAAAACAGTACCTTGTAACTGATCCCAACTAAGATATAACTACCCCTTATTGGGGCAGAACAGCCCTATTGGGTTTATTTAATGGTTAAATGATTCCCTTTTCTCTGTAATAATAAAACAGTACCTGTACTTGATCCCAACTAAGATATAATTACCCCTTATTGGGGCAGAACAGCCCTATTGGGTTTATTTAATGGTTAAATGATTCCCTTTTCTCTGTAATAATAAAACAGTACCTGTACTTGATCCCAACTAAGATATAAATAATCCTTTTTGGATGAAAAACAATTCTATCGGGTTTAATTAATGTTTTATTGATTTTTAGTAGACTTAAGGTATGGAGATCCAAATTACGGAAAGATCCCTTATCTGGAATACCCTTGTTCCCAAGCATTCTGGATATTGGGTCCTATACCTGTATTAATTTTATAAGGATATAAATCCTCTAGTAGCAGATTTGTAGATATTAATATTTTTAGCAGAACATATACAGTAGCAGCTTTGCCAGAAACCCTATACAACATGGTGTGCACCTGGTGGGATTGGCAGGTTGCATTTACAATGTGATAAAGCTTTGTATTGGTTGAGTGGCTGTTTGAATGAAATCATTCATTGGCCTAGTAATTCAGTGGAGTAAACACGCAGGAACATCCAGGAACGTATTCTCTAAAAAGTGTCAATTTGCTCTACGATTTTTGGCAGTTGGTGGAGAAGTAAAGCAACCGACAACTCAAATACATAAAGGGAAAGGGAATTTTTAGTGAGTTTTTGTAATGCATTGTGTATTTAGTTAGATGTTTATATAGGGGATAATGCCCCCTACTGTTAATGATAAGGATATTAGAAGTCACTGAGGGTTTCTGTGCCCATATAAAGGCACAAGGCTGCAGGCTGAGTTATACAGGGAACTCTGAGTATCACTCATGTATTATAAGGGATAATGTACCCCCTACTGTAAGTGATAAGGATATTAGCAGTCACTGAGGGGTTCTGTGCCCATATAAAGGCACAAGGCTGCAGGCTGAGTTATACAGGGAACTCTGAGTATCACTCATGTATTATAAGGGATAAGGTACCCCCTACTGTAAATGATAAGGATATTAGCAGTCACTGAGGGGTTCTGTGCCCATATAAAGGCACAAGGCTGCAGGCTGAGTTATACAGGGAACTCTGAGTATCACTCATGTATTATAAGGGATAATGTACCCCCTACTGTAAATGATAAGGATATTAGCAGTCACTGAGGGGTTCTGTGCCCATATAAAGGCACAAGGCTGCAGGCTGAGTTATACAGGGAACTCTGAGTATCACTCATGTATTATAAGGGATAATGTACCCCCTACTGTAAATGATAAGGATATTAAGAAAGAGTTCTATAACGCAGCCTGTTGGCTGATACTCACCTATTCTTTGATCAGTAGTAACACTGAAGGAGGTCTGTAGAGCAAGCCCAGCATCATAAAAGACCCCTTCGCTATTAGCACCACTCCCGGGGGTACAGCCGGTGTCTGACTTCTCCACTGAATCCCAAACCTGAGCAAAGTGATAAATGAAAGAAGTGTAAAAGCAAAGGGGGATGTTACAAGGCACCTTACACGTTACATCATTTTCAGGCCAAGGACCGGCTACACTACTGGTTTCAGACAGTTCCTATAGAAGCCAATTGGAGGCAGCAGGGCAGTTTTGTCTGCCAGTTGCACCCATATAGAAAACTTCTCATGTGACATAGGCAAATTAAGATGACAGAAAGTCATAAATCCCAGGCACAGAATAATAAGACTATATAACAACAATGAATAATTTCTCTTGGATGGATGAACATAACACATATGGGAAGGGTTTCTCACCTTACTCTGAGTGAGTTTATACTTCTTGTTCAGCAGAAAGACCCCTTTATCCACAATCACGAGTCCCACGTTGGCCTTGTGGTCGGCTCTGAGTTTCAGTTGCACGCTTGCCGGCAGTTTTTGGACTTCGTTGTCCTTGTCCTTGTAACCTGTCACCTCCAGCTGTGCAAGAACCATAAATATTATTATTATTATTACTTATATAGTGCCATCAATTTACACAGCGCTTTACAGAATAGAGGGGTACAAAAGACAGAACAGTTAACGTGTACATATAATTCACAAAAATGGTTTGCAGTTGCATTGGATGAGGATTGGAGACACTAGGGGGAGGGCCCTGCTCACAAGAGCTTACATTCTAAAAGGGGGGGCTGAGACATAAGGTCAGGGTAACTAGCATGGCGCTGGAGTATATGTAGGTGTGTAAAGTGACAGTAAGTGCGGAGTGAGAGGTGAAAACCAGTTGTTAGTGAATGTTTGGGGGGTTTAGGTTATAGGCTTGAGTGAAAAGGTGAGTTTTAAGAGACCGTTTAAAGGCTTGGACAGTCTGGCAGTGCCTAATGGGATGGGGAAGGGTGTTCCAGAGAATGGGTGCAGTGCGTGAGAAGTCCTGGGTGCGAGAGTGAGAGGAGGGGATGAGTGAGGAGGAGAGAAGGAGGTCATGTGTAGAGCGAAGGTTACGTCTGGGGGTGCGCTTGGGGATTAGGGTGGTTAAATAGAGTCGTGAGTGCTTTGTAGGTGAGTACGAGAATCATGAACTGAATCCTGTACATGACTGGTAGCCAGTGCTAGGATTGGCAGAGAGGGGCGGCACTTGTGGAGCGGGAGGAGAGGTGTATGGCGGCACTGTTCATGATGGAGTGGGGTCAGTTTAGACAGGGGAAGCACAAAGAGCAGTGAGTTGCAGTAGTCTAAGCGAGATATGAGAAGGTCGTGGATGAGAATTTTGGCAGTCTCATGAGTGAGGAAAGGTCGAGTGTGAGCAGTGTTTTTGAGGTGAAACCGATTTAGAGAGTGTTTGAATGTGGGGAGTGAAAGAGAGAGCAGAGTCAAATGGGACTCTTATACAGCGAGCTTGTGGAACTGGGGTTATATTAATATTTTCCACACAGACAGTGATGTCAGGCAGGGAACAGTGTTGGAGCGTGGGAAGATGACCAGCTTGGTTTTGTCCATGCCGAGAGGACATGAATGCAGAAATTGCAGTTAGACAGTCGGAGACACAAGCTAGGAGAGAGGGCAGGTCTGGGGAAGAGAGGTAGATTTGGGCATCGTCTGCATATAAATGATAGTGAAATCCAAAGGAGCTGATTAGCTGACCCAGACCAGTGGTGTAGATTGAAAATAGAAGGGGTTCAAGAGCAGAGCCTTGAGGTACCCCAACTGAGAGAGGCTGAGGGGGGGGAGGTGGAGGCCGAATGGGAGACACTGAAGGAATGGTTGGAAAGATAGGAAGAGATCCAAGATAGAGCCTTATATTGAATCCCCATTGAGGATAGAATATGGAGCATAATCGACAGTGTCAAAAGCTGCAGAAAGGTCAAGCAGGATTAAGAGGGAGTAGTGGCCCTTTGCTTTGGCAGCGAGTAAGTCATTCGCTACGTTAGTGAGGGCAGTTTCTGTAGGGTGGTGGGGGCGGAAGCCAGACTGAAATGAGTCAAGTAGGGAGTTAGATGTTAGATAGTGTGAGAGTTTGTTATGTACATGTTGTTCAAGCAGAAAGGGAGTAGAGAGAATGGCCAATAGTTAGAGGGGAGTGTAGGATCCAGAGAAGGCTTTTTAAGTATGGGCTGGATGATTGTGTGTTTGAGTGAGTGTGGGAATGTGCCAGTAGTGAGAGAGAGGTTAAAGAGAGAGGTTGGAGTGAATATAGGTGAAAGAGGAGGAATGAGATGAGAAGGAATAGGATCGAGAGAGCAGGGGGCAAGATGAGCTTTAGACAGGAGAAGGGAGATAGTCTCCTCGGTAAGCGTGGGAAAGGGTGCAAGAAAAGTAGCGGCTGAGGGAATGTTTCATAGTGTGATGTCCTTTGGGTTCCGATTTATTTCAGTCCGGATTTTTTGAATTTTATCTAAGAAATAGCTAGCAAAGTCCTCAGTAGTGATAGGGGGGGGGGCAGTAGGTTGGGTGGGCGGATGTAGGAGGGAGTTGAAAGTGTTGAACAGTTGTTTGGGATTGTGAGATGCTCTTTATTCATTATCCATTATCCATTTTATGTTTGGTAGAAAACTGTTTTTTGGGTTACTGAACCTTTAATTTTGATCAGTCCTATCTACATCTGTCCCAGCCTTTATATAGTACCTTCCCCCATATGATTACTGTTAATCCACCAACCGTAGGCTGTACAGTAGCGACTGATCTAGGGTTGACAAAAGCAATAGATTGCAGTGAGCTCAACCTGAAGGCCAATTTTGGTGAAATTTGATTACTGAAATAGATTATTAGTTGAGGGAAATGGAAGGGAAGATCATATTTATTTGATCTTAATCTTGAATCTTAATATACAGTAGATATGTCAAGAACTCAAGATATGTCAAAGCATGTTGGTCACCTACGCCTGATAAATGTGCAGTACAACCGAACCTGCTATACTGAGAAATGGTAGAACATATGAAATCCCCGCATTACAGGGGTGACTAGCTATCAATTCTGGTTATGTCCCCTGTGTCCCCCTTAAAGTCACTGACTAAGAGGTTAGAGAGTTGTAAATAACTTCCATAGCTTCCATAACTGAAGAGTTGGTCATTGTTTTATAAATGGAACTGTAAGATGTTGCCCCAGTTGACCCGGGCATGTTCTGGTTGGATTGCTGTGTGGATTGCTGGTAGGCTAAGGACATGTGTCTGTAGGGTACGTCTACACCAGATTCCCCTGTACTTTAATAGATTACAACATGGAATCTCACCGTGCCCATGCAGGTATCTACCACATCCACCCAGACAGAGTCAGACACAATATCACGCCCTTTGGTTGTTGTCACCATGTAATAGGCCACAATACGGAAAGATGGTAGGTAGTCCTCAGTGATGTTCAGAGACATGGCGACCACGGGCTGATTAGGCGACCGTTCCCGCCTGCCCACCTTTATGATCCGCCCCCTGCTCATGACCTGGAGGAGAAATGATGCGCAGTTAAAGTGAAAGTAGGTTCCTTGGTAAAATGAAAGTCTCTCATTGGCCGATTAGTATCAGTTACCCCATCACTTAGCTAGGTGTGTGAAGAGTCTTCAGCCTCAGGCTTAAATATTCTCCTCCTGGTCCACTGCTATTTTGAAGGGGCAATAAAATAAGATGTATCTCCCATGCCTTCCTTTGTCCTTATAAGACTACTGGATTATGTACCTCATTAACTCCCAGTTATGAAATCGATCCAGTTGGTTGGTGGCTTTAACAAACCAGTAATAATAATTAAAATGACTATTACTATGTTCAAACCTGTCGGATTCGTCTGATCTTGCATATCAAATACCATGGGCAATGGTCATAGTTTTTGTTTTAAATGTTTCCGTGGATTTAATCAAGAGGAATATTAATCAAATATCATATAGGTACATAAAGGGGTAATCTCCCTTTACTGTTCATGAGTCGCCAGTTAGTACCCTATTCCCTGTAGGACAGAGGTATTCCTATTGCCCAGGGGTAGTTGCTCCCTGGTTCCCTAGTGTATAAGAGCTTAGGGAACGTGTGTTTACTATTGTTCTGAATTCCACCAATGCACCAAAGGACCAGAGGTTTAGGCAGGCTACAGTACAGGACACCAAGATCACGCCCTAAGGCAGTGATCGCCAACCAGTAACTTGTGGACAACATGTTGCTCACCAACCCCTTTGATGTTGCTCCCAGTGGCCCCAAAGTAGGTGCCCATTTTTACATTTCTGGCTTGGAGAGAAGTTTTGGAAGCATAGAGATGCACTTTTACTCCAAGCAGAGCCTCCTGTAGGCTAGATGTCCACTTGGGTTACCAAATAGCCAATCGCAGCCCTTATTTTGGATCATCTAAAGAACTTTTTCATGCTTGTGTTGCTCACCAACACTTTTTACCTCTGAGTGTGGCTCCCTAGTAAAAAAGGTTGTGGTTCCCTGCCCTAAGGTAACAATTCTTTATTAAAGCTGGGGTTAATAGACTGGGCATGTTGTGCTTTACTTTGCTTTCATACCTCCCAACTTTCCCAATTTTCGCAGGACTGCCCAATTTTAACAGCTCAGCTCAGTTAGACAAGTAGGCCTTTGGAAGAGCCCAGAATGTGCTTCATCTGTGTTTATGGTTGAACCACAACAAGGCCACTACCAATAAGTTTGTTATAAAGGGTTAACTGACCAGTATCAGGAAAGGTAATTATCATTAAACATGTGAAATGTGAATTTATCAGTAAATGCAAATGTGCTAACACACTCTTCATTAGTCTATGTCTTTGCGGGTTGTAAAATACATTAAGGGCAATGGAGTTTTGCATGTTCACAGGGTTGTATGTCTGGTTACCAAATAGGTGAAATGCCGGGTTTGTTCTGCAACGTCTGGGGAGTCAGTTTTGATGTAGAACGTCACTATGAGAGTGCCTCCGAGTTTTAGCTCCGATCCAGGGACGCTGATGTGCAGGTAATTATTAAACGAGTAGGAGGGACGGTAGGCTTTAGCAGACATAGTCGCAGTTGCTTGGTGCTGGGGTTGCACACCTTTCTTGTCTGTTTTGACCTGATAACAGAAAATATAAAACATAAGGCAGTATCCTGGGAGCCCTTCATATACTTCTATGTCTTCCAGTGGCTTTGCCTATTCTGCAAAATGTTGCCCAGCCCAATAGGCACAAGCTTTGTTTTATTGCTTGGCTGGTTCTGTATATACAAGGCAATGGGAGAGTCATAGCAGACACACAAGTGCAAGAGATCCTCTCACCAACACAAAAAGTCACTGTAGCTTTGTGCATTTGAGCTTGGGTTTCCATACTTGTGATCCGCCCGATACTTAAATTCTGCTCCCATTAATATAGTTCCGGTGATAGCCAATCATTATCCGCAACAAGTGGTTTGTTGTGACCATTGGATGGGAATGTAAGATTGTTTAGATGAAGAGGATTTAGCAAAGTTGTGTCATGTGTTGCATCTTGGGGCCCCTCTGGGGGGGGTTTGTAGGCAAGGGCTTTGCTGATTCTTTTTATAATTTAGGAGCATCTGTAAGATAATTTCCATGGCATATAATTTGCCATTGTTCTTCAGTTTCCCTCCCTACTGCCTGAGAGAAGAGAAGCCAGGAGAATTTTGGGAGAATTTAGGTTGTTACGCCAATGGAGAAAGTACTTGACATCATATATAATAGCAGGGGCTGCACTACCATACTGCCAGTTACTGCCAGTTACTGCGAGCCTTCCCATGATGCCTGAGCCCAGGCAACAGTTTAATTGAAATTGCTTTCCTTTAAAAACAACATATTTGGTACTGACAGAAATATTCATCGCTGCCATTCCTTCTTGAGTGTTGAGTTTCAGCCTAGCGGTGCCGTCAGCTTGAGTTTCCCCACGAATGTTTCCCGGATGAACCACCACGGGGATCTGATTAGCAGGTGAGCCATCGGGATTGGTTACAAGAACCTGAAAGAAAAAGAAATGCATGATATATATATATTTATACAGAGAGAGAGAGGATTCTACAGTGCAATTTTCAGCCAATTGGCCATTAAACATGTTATAGTTACTTTTATAATTACCCTACTGAGAGGAACTGAGGAGATTACCTGGGGGTGAAAAAGGGTTGGTGAAAGTGATTCCAACATGTGGTTGTGGAACTATTATGATAACCCAGGCAGGAAGGGGCAGCAGTTGAGAGTTGATCCTCAGAAACATTACTATAGTTAATATATATATACCCGACTGTGTAGCCCCGGGGGCAGCCATTCCTGCACTGGTACAGCTGGGGTGTTTGCTACAGAAACCCTACTATAGTTTATATAAATACCCCGCTGTGTAGCCTCCGGGGGCAGCCATTCCTGCACTGGTACAGCTGGGGTGTTTGCTACAGAAACCCTACTATAGTTTATATAAATACCCCGCTGTGTAGCCTCCGGGGGCAGCCATTCCTGCACTGGTACAGCTGGGGTGTTTGCTACAGAAACCCTACTATAGTTTATATAAATACCCCGCTGTGTAGCCCCGGGGGCAGCCATTCCTGCACTGGTACAGCTGGGGTGTTTGCTACAGAAACCCTACTATAGTTTATATAAATACCCCGCTGTGTAGCCTCCGGGGGCAGCCATTCCTGCACTGGTACAGCTGGGGTGTTTGCTACAGAAACCCTACTATAGTTTATATAAATACCCCGCTGTGTAGCCCCGGGGGCAGCCATTCCTGCACTGGTACAGCTGGGGTGTTTGCTACAGAAACCCTACTATAGTTTATATAAATACCCCGCTGTGTAGCCCCGGGGGCAGCCATTCCTGCACTGGTACAGCTGGGGTGTTTGCTACAGAAACCCTACTATAGTTTATATAAATACCCCGCTGTGTAGCCCCGGGGGCAGCCATTCCTGCACTGGTACAGCTGGGGTGTTTGCTACAGAAACCCTACTATAGTTTATATAAATGCCCCGCTGTGTAGCCCCGGGGGCAGCCATTCCTGCACTGGTACAGCTGGGGTGGTTGCTACAGAAACCCTACTATAGTTTAAATAAATACCCTGCTGTGTAGTCCCGGGGGCAGCCATTCAAAGAAGAAATGGCTGCCCCCGGGGCTACACAGCAGCTTTGTTTATATAAGCTATAGTAAACACACCAATTGTACCCATAGGGGAAGCCATTGAAGGAGAGGGCACAGTCACTGGCTTTCTGTTATGGCCAATCAGTAGGGGTATAGTTACTCACCCTGGTTACTATGCAGATCCCAACATAAAGATATTATCAGATAATCTGGTTACTATATATTATGGAACAACCGCTTGTGAGTCTCTGGCTCTGGGAAGTTCAGACAGGAAATTACCGTTAAATCGTAAGACAATCCAGGCTTGAAATACTGGGGGGATTTGCTGAAGAGGATTCTGTAAGGAGATGAGACGATATAGATTTCCTCCAACTGAGCTTCTACCATGTCGGTGCCTGCGAGAGACGTACAGTTGGTACAGACGGCTGGGGAGATCTGACCCACAGTTCTACTCACACATATCTGATAATCACAACCCAAAGAATCAGGTTTCCAGAGGAAATTTACAGGGTTCTAATAATGTGATGCAGAACGTAAGCTCTGTGGGGCAGGGACTTTCCTACTTTGTCTCCACTTAATCTCTGTATACACCTGTACCCCCCAACTCCTACACCTGTACCCCCCAACTCATACACCTGTACCCCCCAACTCATACACCTGTACCCTCCCAACTCATACACCTGTACCCCCCAACTCATACACCTGTACCCTCCCAACTCATACACCTGTACCCTCCCAACTCATACCCCTGTACCCTCCCAACTCATACCCCTGTACCCTCCCAACCCATACACCTGTACCCTCCCAACTCATACACCTGTACCCCCCAACTCATACACCTGTACCCTCCCAACTCATACACCTGTACCCTCCCAACTCATACACCTGTACCCACCCAACTCATACACCTGTACCCTCCCAACCCATACACCTGTACCCTCCCAACTCATACACCTGTACCCCCCAACTCATACACCTGTACCCTCCCAACTCATACACCTGTACCCTCCCAACTCATACACCTGTACCCCCCAACTCCTACACCTGTACCCCCCAACTCATACACCTGTACCCCCCAACTCCTACACCTGTACCCCCCAACTCATACACCTGTACCCCCCAACTCCTACACCTGTACCCCCCAACTCATACACCTGTACCCCCCAACTCATACACCTGTACCCCCCAACTCCTACACCTGTACCCCCCAACTCATACACCTGTACCCCCCAACTCCTACACCTGTACCCCCCAACTCATACACCTGTACCCCCCAACTCATACACCTGTACCCCCCAACTCATACACCTGTACCCCCCAACTCATACACCTGTACCCTCCCAACTCATACACCTGTACCCTCCCAACTCATACACCTGTACCCACCCAACTCATACACCTGTACCCTCCCAACTCATACACCTGTACCCTCCCAACTCATACACCTGTACCCTCCCAACTCATACACCTGTACCCTCCCAACTCATACACCTGTACCCTCCCAACTCATACACCTGTACCCCCCCAACTCATACACCTGTACCCTCCCAACTCATACACCTGTACCCCCCCAACTCATACACCTGTACCCCCCAACTCATACACCTGTACCCTCCCAACTCATACACCTGTACCCTCCCAACTCATACACCTGTACCCCCCAACTCATACACCTGTACCCCCAACTCATACACCTGTACCCCCCAACTCATACACCTGTACCCCCCAACTCATACACCTGTACCCCCCAACTCATACACCTGTACCCTCCCAACTCATACACCTGTACCCTCCCAACTCATATCACTGTATAAAATGATGGGAAAGTTTCCCAGTTCCTACCTGTTGCAGTGGCCACAGAGACTGTCATATATAACTTGTAGTTCAACATCTCAACTGCATTAAGATACTTCCGAAGGTGTACCCCTTTCAGCTCAGCACGTCCTTTGCCTTTATTAATCTGAGTAAAGGAGGTGCAGCACAAATTAGAGAACAGCAGGACTCATTTATGGATGCAGTGAAATTTGGTAAAAGCACATTTTGGATTCATATTAGCATGTAAAATCCCAGTATAATAATGGGGACCCACTCAGTAGGTTCTCCTGTACTTTCCGATGTACCGATATGGTTGCAAATTTGCCTCCATCGTGAAAAAAGTTTCCTCTTTATGCATTTGTGGGCCAGTGCTATCACTTCCGGTACATGGTGTCAATAGCGCAAGATTCACTTGGTGCAATATGATCTGTGGCTACAGAAGCAAGTGACTAATGGAACCCCAGCATTTATGCCAGGCCCAGACTGCTGGTGGTTTCTGGGTCCCCTTGGATTCATAGCTTGCACAGCTCATTAGAGCAAGGTGGGCAAGTGTACTGAGGCATATATGGATCCATGTACCCGTTAGAATAGCCCCAAGGCATGCTCAGTTTGGCGGCCATTTCAGAGCTTTCACCCCAAGCGGTAATGGCAAGAAGTCTGACATTAAGAATAATCTTATTATCTGTAGGTTTAGGACTCCGAGACCTAGGGGGAGTAGATAGCTCTACCTGTAGTATGACTAAGGCTGAGGGCAGGTGTGTATTGTGCCCAAACCTCCCACTGCCACTTCCTGTTCACTTGAATGGAAAACACACAGTAAAGGACTGGGATGTGCCGGGCCCACCAGCTGCCATCTCAGAACCCCGACCACCCCAGCCTGACCCCACACACCCCTCCTGCCCTTGACACACGCCCTCCCACCAAACCTGCCCCCACGGCCACAGCAAATTTATCCCCCACCCCAGTCCTGGGCAGAATGCCACCCTGGGCTGATGGGTCCACCCGTTTTTTTCCCCGTGCCCCCCGGCCCAATCTGATGCTGAAAACTCATGATTTTTAAATCTTTTTTTGAAATGTGTTTCCCATTCAGGTAGTTGAAGGGGCATGTCCACCAGAGGAGAATGTGCCAAGTGTGCCAAAGCCCTAAACACTTCCGTATGCCAGTCTGTCATGCTGAGTATTTACTTGCACCTCAGGTCCCCTCATTTGGTGTTATAGAGAAATGGAATCTGTGCTACCTGTACTCTCGCTAGAGACTCTGGGATTCCTGTCCTTGTGCCGTCCTTCTGTACCCCAAAGAGCACGAACGCGTGTCCTTCCACAGGCCTCCCAAACAGGTAGCTGGGCACATAGAGCTGATATTAGCCCCCGGGGTGTCACTGACCCCTATACCCCCCACTCACCCTGCACAGATACTCACTGAGTGTCACTGACCCCTATACCCCCCACTCACCCTGCACAGATACTCACTGAGTGCCACTGACCCCTATACCCCCCACTCACCCTGCACAGATACTCACTGAGTGTCACTGATCCCTATACCCCCACTCACCCTGCACAGATACTCACTGAGTGTCACTGATCCCTATACCCCCCACTCACCCTGCACAGATACTCACTGAGTGTCACTGATCCCTATACCCCCCACTCACCCTGCACAGATACTCACTGAGTGTCACTGACCCCTATACCCCCCACTCACCCTGCACAGATACTCACTGAGTGTCACTGACCCCTATACCCCCCACTCACCCTGCACAGATACTCACTGAGTGTCACTGATCCCTATACCCCCCACTCACCCTGCACAGATACTCACTGAGTGTCACTGATCCCTATACCCCCCAATCACCCTGCACAGATACTCACTGAGTGTCACTGATCCCTATTACCCCCACTCACCCTGCACAGATACTCACTGAGTGTCACTGATCCCTATACCCCCCACTCACCCTGCACAGATACTCACTGAGTGTCACTGACCCCTATACCCCCCACTCACCCTGCACAGATACTCACTGAGTGTCACTGACCCCTATACCCCCCACTCACCCTGCATAGATACTCACTGAGTGTCACTGACCCCTATACCCCCCACTCACCCTGCACAGATACTCACTGAGTGTCACTGATCCCTATACCCCCACACACCCTTCACAGATACTCACTGAGTGTCACTGATCTGTATACCCCCACTCACCCTGCACAGATACTCACTAAGTGTCACTGATCCCTATACCCCCCAATCACCCTGCACAGATACTCACTGAGTGTCACTGATCCCTATACCCCCACTCACCCTGCACAGATACTCACTGAGTGTCACTGATCTGTATACCCCCACTCACCCTGCACAGATACTCACTAAGTGTCACTGACCCCTATACCCCCCATTCACCCTGCACAGATACTCACTGAGTGTCACTGATCCCTATACCCCCCACTCACCCTGCACAGATACTCACTGAGTGTCACTGATCCCTATACCCCCCACTCACCCTGCACAGATACTCACTATACCCCCACTCACCCTGCACAGATACTCGCTGAGTATCACTGATCCCTATACCCCCACTCACCCTGCACAGATACTCACTGAGTGTCACTGATCCCTATACCCCCCACTCACCCTGCACAGATACTCACTGAGTGTCACTGATCCCTATACCCCCCATTCACCCTGCACAGATACTCACTGAGTGTCACTGATCCCTATACCCCACACTCACCCTGCACAGATACTCACTGAGTGTCACTGACCCCTATACCCCCACTCACCCTTCACAGATACTCACTGAGTGTCACTGACCCCTATACCCCCACACACCCTGCACAGATACTCACTGAGTGTCACTGACCCCTATACCCCCCACTCACCCTGCACAGATACTCACTGAGTGTCACTGATCCCTATACCCCCCACTCACCCTGCACAGATACTCACTATACCCCCACTCACCCTGCACAGATACTCGCTGAGTATCACTGATCCCCTATACCCCCACTCACCCTGCACAGATACTCACTGAGTGTCACTGATCCCTATACTCCCCACACACCCTTCACAGATACTCACTGAGTGTCACTGATCTGTATACCCCCACTCACCCTGCACAGATACTCACTGAGTGTCACTGATCCCTATACCCCCACTCACCCTGCACAGATACTCACTGAGTGTCACTGATCCCTATACCCCCCACTCACACTGCACAGATACTCACTGAGTGTCACTGACCCCTATACCCCCCACTCACCCTGCACAGATACTCACTGAGTGTCACTGACCCCTATACCCCCCACTCACCCTGCACAGATACTCACTGAGTGTCACTGATCCCTATACCCCACACTCACCCTGCACAGATACTCACTGAGTGTCACTGACCCCTATACCCCCCACTCACCCTTCACAGATACTCACTGAGTGTCACTGACCCCTATACCCCCACACACCCTGCACAGATACTCACTGAGTGTCACTGACCCCTATACCCCCCACTCACCCTGCACAGATACTCACTGAGTGTCACTGATCCCTATACCCCCCACTCACCCTGCACAGATACTCACTATACCCCCACTCACCCTGCACAGATACTCGCTGAGTATCACTGATCCCTATACCCCCACTCACCCTGCACAGATACTCACTGAGTGTCACTGATCCCTATACCCCCCACACACCCTTCACAGATACTCACTGAGTGTCACTGATCCCTATACCCCCCACTCACCCTGCACAGATACTCACTGAGTGTCACTGACCCCTATACCCCCCACTCACCCTGCACAGATACTCACTGAGTGTCACTGATCCCTATACCCCCCACTCACCCTGCACAGATACTCACTATACCCCCACTCACCCTGCACAGATACTCGCTGAGTATCACTGATCCCTATACCCCCACTCACCCTGCACAGATACTCACTGAGTGTCACTGATCCCTATACCCCCCACACACCCTTCACAGATACTCACTGAGTGTCACTGATCCCTATACCCCCCACTCACCCTGCACAGATACTCACTGAGTGTCACTGATCCCTATACCCCCCACACACCCTTCACAGATACTCACTGAGTAGCACTGATCACTATACCCCCCATTCACCCTGCACAGATACTCACTGAATGTCACTGATCCCTATACCCCCCACTCACCCTGCACAGATACTCACTGAGTGTCACTGACCCCTATACCCCCCACTCACCCTGCACAGATACTCACTGAGTGTCACTGATCCCTATACCCCCATTCACCCTGCACAGATACTCACTGAGTGTCACTGACCCCTATACCCCCACTCACCCTGCACAGATACTCACTGAGTGCCACTGACCCCTATACCCCCCACTCACCCTGCACAGATACTCACTGAGTGTCACTGACCCCTATACCCCCCACTTACCCTGCACAGATACTCACTGAGTGTCACTGACCCCTATACCCCCCACTCACCCTGCACAGATACTCACTGAGTGCCACTGACCCCTATACCCCCACTCACCCTGCACAGATACTCACTGAGTGTCACTGACCCCTATACCCCCCACTTACCTTGCACAGATACTCACTGAGTGTCACTGATCCCTATACCCCCACTCACCCTGCACAGATACTCACTGAGTTTCACTGATCCCTATACCCCCACTCACCCTGCACAGATACTCACTGAGTGTCACTGATCCCTATACCCCCCACTCACCCTGCACAGATACTCACTGAGTGTCACTGATCCCTATACCCCCACTCACCCTGCACAGATACTCACTGAGTGTCACTGATCCCTATACCCCCACTCACCCTGCACAGATACTCACTGAGTGTCACTGATCCCTATACCCCCACTCACCCTGCACAGATACTCACTGAGTTTCACTGATCCCTATACCCCCACTCACCCTGCACAGATACTCGCTGAGTGTCACTGATCCCTATACCCCCACTCACCCTGCACAGATACTCACTATACCCCCACTCACCCTGCACAGATACTCGCTGAGTATCACTGATCCCTATACCCCCACTCACCCTGCACAGATACTCACTGAGTGTCACTGATCCCTATACCCCCCATTCACCCTGCACAGATACTCACTGAGTGTCACTGATCCCTATACCCCACACTCACCCTGCACAGATACTCACTGAGTGTCACTGACCCCTATACCCCCCACTCACCCTTCACAGATACTCACTGAGTGTCACTGACCCCTATACCCCCACACACCCTGCACAGATACTCACTGAGTGTCACTGACCCCTATACCCCCCACTCACCCTGCACAGATACTCACTGAGTGTCACTGACCCCTATACCCCCCACTCACCCTGCACAGATACTCACTATACCCCCACTCACCCTGCACAGATACTCGCTGAGTATCACTGATCCCTATACCCCCACTCACCCTGCACAGATACTCACTGAATGTCACTGATCCCTATACCCCACACTCACCCTGCACAGATACTCACTGAGTGTCACTGACCCCTATACCCCCCACTCACCCTGCACAGATACTCACTGAATGTCACTGATCCCTATACCCCCACTCACCCTGCACAGATACTCACTGAGTGTCACTGACCCCTATACCCCCCACTCACCCTGCACAGATACTCACTGAATGTCACTGATCCCTATACCCCCACTCACCCTGCACAGATACTCACTGAGTGTCACTGATCCCTATACCCCCCACTCACCCTGCACAGATACTCACTGAGTGTCACTGATCCCTATACCCCCCATTCACCCTGCACAGATACTCACTGAATGTCACTGATCCCTATACCCCCACTCACCCTGCACAGATACTCACTGAGTGTCACTGATCCCTATACCCCCCATTCACCCTGCACAGATACTCACTGAGTGTCACTGACCTCTATACCCCCCACTCACCCTGCACAGATACTCACTGAGTGTCACTGATCCCTATACCCCCCATTCACCCTGCACAGATTCTCACTGAGTGTCACTGATCCCTATACCCCCACTCACCCTGCACAGATACTCACTGAGTGTCACTGATCCCTATACCCCCCATTCACCCTGCACAGATACTCACTGAGTGTCACTGATCCCTATACCCCCCACTCACCCAGCACAGATACTCACTGAGTGTCACTGATCCCTATACCCCCCACTCACCCTGCACAGATACTCACTGAGTGTCACTGACCCCTATACCCCCCCACTCACCCTGCACAGATACTCACTGAGTGCCACTGACCCCTATACCCCCACTCACCCTGCACAGATACTCACTGAGTGTCACTGACCCCTATACCCCCACTTACCCTGCACAGATACTCACTGAGTGTCACTGATCCCTATACCCCCACTCACCCAGCACAGATACTCACTGAGTGTCACTGACCCCTATACCCCACACTCACCCTGCACAGATACTCACTGAGTGTCACTGATCCCTATACCCACACTCACCCTGCACAGATACTCACTGAGTGTCACTGACCCCTATACCCCACACTCACCCTGCACAGATACTCACTGAGTGTCACTGATCCCTATACCCCCCATTCACCCTGCACAGATACTCACTGAGTGTCACTGACCCCTATACCCCCCACTCACCCTGCACAGATACTCACTGAGTGTCACTGACCCCTATACCCCCCACTCACCCTGCACAGATACTCACTGAGTGTCACTGATCCCTATACCCCCCACTCACCCTGCACAGATACTCACTGAGTGTCACTGATCCCTATACCCCCCACTCACCCTGCACAGATACTCACTGAGTGTCATTGATCCCTATACCCCCCAATCACCCTGCACAGATACTCACTGAGTGTCACTGACCCCTATACCCCCACTCACCCTGCACAGATACTCACTGAGTGTCACTGATCCCTATACCCCCCACTCACCCTGCACAGATACTCACTGAGTGTCACTGACCCCTATACCCCCACTCACCCTGCACAGATACTCACTGAGTGTCACTGACCCCTATACCCCCCACTCACCCTGCACAGATACTCACTGAGTGTCACTGATCCCTATACCCCCCACTCACCCTGCACAGATACTCACTGAGTGTCATTGATCCCTATACCCCCCAATCACCCTGCACAGATACTCACTGAGTGTCACTGACCCCTATACCCCCATTCACCCTGCACAGATACTCACTTAGTGTCACTGACCTCTATACCCCCCACTCACCCTGCACAGATACTCACTGAGTGTCACTGATCCCTATACCCCCCACTCACCCTGCACAGATACTCACTGAGTTTCACTGATCCCTATACCCCCCACTCACCCTGCACAGATACTCACTGAGTGTCACTGATCCCTATACCCCCCACTCACCCAGCACAGATACTCAGAGTGTCACTGATCCCTATACCCCCCACTCACCCTGCACAGATACTCACTGAGTGTCACTGACCCCTATACCCCCCACTCACCCTGCACAGATACTCACTGAGTGTCACTGACCCCTATACCCCCCACTCACCCTGCACAGATACTCACTGAGTGTCACTGATCCCTATACCCCCCACTCACCCTGCACAGATACTCACTGAGTGTCACTGATCCCTATACCCCCCACTCACCCTGCACAGATACTCACTGAGTGTCACTGATCTCTATACCCCCACTCGCCCTGCACAGATACTCACTGAGTGTCACTGATCCCTATACCCCCCACTCACCCTGCACAGATACTCACTGAGTGTCACTGATCTCTATACCCCCACTCGCCCTGCACAGATACTCACTGAGTGTCACTGATCCCTATACCCCCCCACTCACCCTGCACAGATACTCACTGAGTGTCACTGACCCCTATACCCCCACTCGCCCTGCACAGATACTCACTGAGTGTCACTGATCCCTATACCCCCCCACTCACCCTGCACAGATACTCACTGAGTGTCACTGACCCCTATACCCCCACTCACCCTGCACAGATACTCACTGAGTGTCACTGACCCCTATAGCAGAGAAATACATCTATTTACAAGTACTCACTGTGCCTCAATATCCACTGAAAATTTCTCAGAAGGAATATAATAGAAAGTATTTTCTGGCTTCAGAGTGACTTCTATTGTGGGCAGTACTGCAAAGAGAAAAATAAAACTTTTTTAGCTGAGAAAAAAGCTACAACTACAGGTGCCCAGTGCTATAAAGTGGCAATTCTGATTGGGTGGGGTTGCCACCTTCTCTATAAAAAATATGGGCCTTCCTTTCTTTTTAACCTTTTATCAATAACATTGGCATCATTAATTGTTTTTACAGACCAGGCCGCTTAAATCCTGGCCGGCAGGGCTGTATCTATATATATAGGCACCCAAGGGCCTGCAGCAGCCTTAGGGGGGGTAACCCTTGGGTGGGTATATAATCAATAATATAAAAAAAAATCTACTTACCATATTCCTTCACTTCAAAATTGGTGGTGTAATCCTGTTGAGGGGTATCTTCATACTTTGCTGAGACGGTCCATATCCCGACGCTGCCAATTTATTAGTGCAGATACAAAGGAGATATGGTTATTTGCCAATTGCATCCAATAGAATACTGAGGGTGTATGTGTGTGAACAAAACCACCCATCATGCTCTGACAGCATTTCCCTTGAATGTCCGTTTAATTGGAAACTTTGACTGACCAATTAATGATTAATGTAGGAGTTAAACATACGTATGGAAGTGCAGACAGCAGCAGTGCAACATGTGAGCATAAAGGTGACTGACTTTGGTCACTTTGGGGACTTTATGGTCCTTGTCAGGATCTAGGAGAAGTGCAATTGGTGTCTTATTCCTTAATTCTATGAAAACAGCTGAGAAACAAATGAAAAGAACCCAGTAGATACTGGAACAGCATAATCGGTTGTGTTATGTAATTATCACTGGGGTGGGGGTGAGATAGAAATTACAGCAGCGGAGAGAAGCTGGAAGGCCAAATAGCGTAGTACCGAAGGAGTAGGCAGAAGAACAGTCAAACGAGTCCGGGTCGTGGCAGGCAGCAAAGATTCACAGGTGAGGGTCAGGCAAAAGCAGGGCTGGGCCAAGGTATTTTGGCACCCTAAGCAAGGGCTTCAATCAGCACCCCTACCCTTCCTGATTGCCCCCATGTTCCTGTGCCAGGCTGCCAGCAGCCATTTTATTGACCTATGTGCCTGTGTCAGTGGCCACTATATTGCCCCCCCATCTGTATTTGTGCCAGCAGCAGCCAATCCCTCATATTGCCCCCAAACCCCCAGTCTGTACCTGTGCCAGCAGCCATCATATTGCCCCAAGCCCCCAATCTGTACCTGTGCCAGCAGCCAGCAACAAACTTCAGAACTTTTCTCACTTTGCAACGGACCAGCTCTCTCTGTTTGAATGACGGCGTACGTGTACGCTACCCCTTACTGCGCATGCATCAGAGCACCAGCGAGATAAGAGGAGAGCGCGTCAGTTTATTAAGGTATGTGCCGGCAAAGAGAGGGGCAGGGGTGCGCTCCTGGGTCCCGGCTACCGAGTAGAGTGAACAACACACATGCCAGAGAGGGTGGGAAGGCGGTTTTGGAAGGCCTTACCTCACAAGCTTGGGCAGATCATATGTCTCAGACGAGATCCCGGATTTACTGGTAGGGCGGAAGGTCTCTCTCATCACAACGATGCCATCTGGGTTCTACAGAGACAAGGCCTTTGTTAAACTCAGAGTTATGGCTGAGCATACAGAGGGACCGTACATCTAGTTTTCCCACAAACATGCACATATGGCAAAGTCTGGCAAATTGTAAAAACTGAAACACTAAGTATAAATTGATAGAGTAGGGCAACTTCATGGTGTAGAAAAGTTTTGAGCAAGAAAAACACCTTTCTGGAGGATATAACATTATTCTGCAGGGCTCTTTCATGTGAAAACAAAAAAAAAGAAAAGATACAACTACTACCACCTCTACTAGTACTACTACTACTAATAATAATAATATATGAGGCAGGGGATCTCTTCTCTGCTTCCCCTCAATTCCAGTCTAGCTGCCTACTCATGACTCTAGCTGCCTACTCATGACTCTAGCTGCCTACTCATGACTCTAGCTGCCTACTCATGACTCTAGCTGCCTACTCATGACTCTAGCTGCCTACTCATGACTCTAGCTGCCTACTCATGACTCAAGCTGCCTACTCATGACTCTAGCTGCCTACTCATGACTCAAGCTGCCTACTCATGATTCTAGCTGCCTACTCATGACTCAAGGTGCCTACTCATGACCTACCAAAAATTCGACGACCATTGGTTTTGTAATTGGATTCATCTTGTAGTTCATGGAGAAAACCCGATACATAACTGTGGAGAAATAGATTGAGTATGTTGGTGAGAATACAAAGGGCATTGCTGTTTGACTGAAGAGCAAGAATGTGACCAAGAGAAGAGGAAATTGTATTGTATTGAAAAGATCCATGCATCGGCCTTTGTCCTCCACAGCTACATAACTGCCTGTGTCTATGGTAGGCCCCACCCCCTGTTCTTCCCAACAATACCCTCCCACACTACCAATGAGAGGCAGCATCAACCACTCATATAATTGTCTACATTGAGCCCTGTGCTGCCTGCTGGGCTTCCTTGTAATCCTCCAATGAACCAAATCAGATAATGTTTCACTAAAATATATATTTAAAGAAAACCATAACCCCAAGAATGAAACTTAACTTAACAGATTCTTTGGGGCCCATGTACTGACCAACAGATTTTTTTTTATCGATTCTGATTTTTAGCTTTAAAAATTAGCAGAAAAAAGAAGTTGTGACCTTTTCCGAGATTTACTATTCGTCACAACGGCTAAAAATCCAAATCAGACAATTCACCATCTAAAACTTGGCAAGTTCATGTAGAAGCCAATGACCAATGGTGCGACAATTCGAAACTTTCGAGTTTTCAAGGCGACAATTGGGAAAAAAAGCAGTTGTTGCAACTGTTTCCCGTTCCGACTTTTCATATGGGATTTTTTTTTTTTTGTAGAAGTTAGACATTAGAGAAAATGGGGGGAATTCACAAAAGTGGAGGTAGCCCTTTTTTGGAGTAAAACTGGTGGAAAACACTTTCACCAGATTCACAAACAGAAATCTGTCTAAATTCCGACTCAACCGCCACTTTTCTGTTTTTGGTGAAAGAAAGACAGTTTACAGACACTTTTGTGAATTTGTCGTTTAAACGACATTTATACGACGTTTTAATGGCATTTTTCCCCGACATTTTCAAAATGGAGTAAAGCTCAGTGTAACTCTGTCAGATCAATTCTAAGCTCTTCTGTTTTGTTTCACATTTGCATGGTTATGCTAGTTTTAGCTCAATCAGTGAGGTAATAATAACATTTTGAGTGAATATATTGTAAACATTTTTATTAAAAGGAAAAGTAAAGCCTCCCAGGCAAATGTTTAGTTTTAGCAGCAGTGCCCCCTCTTTAATCACTTCACTGACATTTTCCCCAACTTATCTGCACCCCCATAGCATGTCCTGAACTACAGAGCTGCCTGACAGCATCAGCCCCCACCTGTTCCCAGCAGCCATCTTGGTGGCACATACACACTGGCACCCACACTGGGATATTGGGGTACAGGGTTGGACTGGCCCCAACAGGCACTGGATAAAAACCCAGTGGGCCTTAGTCCTGTTGGACCTCTATTCACCGGGCATGTTGGCGTGTGGGCCGGATTGCTGCTGCCCAGTAATGAGTAGGGGCTAGAGAAGAAGGTTTTTAGACAATTAAATCTTGTTACAGAAGTGGAATTACACAGAAATATAGAAAACATTAGAAAGCCCAGATTGTCCTGAAAAAATGATGTATAGTTTCCCTGGGCAAAGTAAAATTACCCCTCAGGAAATGCCCCCAAAGTGAAATGGCAAATGGCAAATGAAATGCAAAATCCTGCAGGTAAAATCCTTACCCCAAGGCTCCTGTAGCTGTGGGACTGGGTTTGGTGGCACCGACAGATTTACTAACAGCTAAAGGCAAATTCATAAAAAAAAATGTCGGGAAAAAGACAAAATCTGAAAACTGTCTGTTTAAAAGATAAATTCACAAAAGTGGAGATAGAGGTTTGTGATTTAGGTGGAAAATCCGACAAATCTATCTCCACTTTTATTTTGTCGGAATATCACCACTTTTGTGAATTCCCCCCAATGAGTTTAGTCGAATTTTAAAATGAAAAAAAATGAGAAACTATAGCGTTTTAGTAAAAGTGCCCCTTTATATCATATTAAGTGGCCTATTAAATAATCTCCCCAAACTGGAATATATATATCAGTAAATATTGCCCTTTTACATCCTTTTCCTTGAGCCGCCATTTTGTGATGGGCTGTGTGTTCCCTCAGAGATCAGGTGACAGGAAGTGATGCAGCTCTAACTGTAACAGGAAGTAGTGTGGGAGTAAGAGACAGAACTCTGCCCATTCATTGGCTGAACTAACATGTATGTGTTCCTTTGGTTTGTTTGTGTGGAACATGAATTGTATGATCCCAGGGGGCGGCCCTTAGTACTTAAAATGGCAGTTTCCTATTTAGGATTACCCAATGGCACATACTACTAAACAAGTATGTTTATATGAAAATGGTTTATTTAGATGAAGCAGGGTTTTACATATGAGCTGTTCATGCAATATATTTGTATAGAGACCTCCATTGTTTAGAGGTGTATTTTTTCTTTAATAAGCAAATAAATTGTTTTTTTTTCTGAAATTTTAACTGTCTTTTACCCATTAACTCCCACAAGTGCAACAACAGGTAAATTAGGTAGCGGTGTCAATAAATAATGGCTTCCTATATCTCTCAGCAGCCATGATCAGCCTTACCTTTAGATCCTGGGGTGTAGATAGTCTTGTCTGTCTGAATGAAGATATAGCCGCTGCTGTATTGCAACATCACAGCTTTCTCCAGTGTACATGAACCGGAGCTCACACTGACATACACAAACTGATTGTTTCTTGTCTCTTTGGGGAGTTGGTCAGAGGGAATCTGGAGGAAGACAGGCTATTAATACAATATAGGCACAACTCAGACAGTAAAGGTGCGGAACATCTCCCATATTACACAGGGTACGACACAAACTGCTCTCACCCTACCAAACACAACAGAAACGCAATAACACCTCTCAGAACCCCACATATATTCACTGGCCGCATCATGGGCAGCCATTTTAGGTAGAGTCACGTGTCATTCCATCTCACCTTTACTGTGGCACTTCCAAGAAACCCATTGTTATTATTCAAGGAGACTTTGGCTGATGCAAGACTGAGTTTCTTCTGAGGGAAGTCCTGGATAAGGATGTTGGCCTCAAATGCAGAGTTGTGTCCTTGAGCATCTACCACAATGGTCTCTTCCGTCTCTACACGTAGCAAGCTTGGTGTTATCAGAGTGCATCTGTGGGGTAGATATATGGTTTTGTTGTACTTGATCCCAACTAAGATATAATTACCCCTTATTGGGGCAGAACAGCCCTATTGGGTTTATTTAATGGTTAAATGATTCCCTTTTCTCTGTAATAATAAAACAGTACCTGTACTTGATCCCAACTAAGATATAATTACCCCTTATTGGGGCAGAACAGCCCTATTGGGTTTATTTAATGGTTAAATGATTCCCTTTTCTCTGTAATAATAAAACAGTACCTGTACTTGATCCCAACTAAGATATAATTACCCCTTATTGGGGCAGAACAGCCCTATTGGGTTTATTTCATGGTTAAATGATTCCCTTTTCTCTGTAATAATAAAACAGTACCTGTACTTGATCCCAACTAAGATATAATTACCCCTTATTGGGGCAGAACAGCCCTATTGGGTTTATTTAATGGTTAAATGATTCCCTTTTCTCTGTAATAATAAAACAGTACCTGTACTTGATCCCAACTAAGATATAATTACCCCTTATTGGGGCAGAACAGCCCTATTGGGTTTATTTAATGGTTAAATGATTCCCTTTTCTCTGTAATAATAAAACAGTACCTGTACTTGATCCCAACTAAGATATAATTACCCCTTATTGGGGGCAGAACAGCCCTATTGGGTTTATTTCATGGTTAAATGATTCCCTTTTCTCTGTAATAATAAAACAGTACCTGTACTTGATCCCAACTAAGATATAATTACCCCTTATTGGGGCAGAACGATCATATTGGCTTTAATTCACATTTAAATTTTTTTAGTAATAGTAATTATATTCGTAGTAGTATAGCAATCTAAATTATGGAAAGACCCCTTATCCACAAAACCCCAGATCCTGAGCATTCTGGATAACGGGTCCCATACCTGTACTTTCCCATAACTGCCAGATCTCTACCAGAAAATCTTCTAGAAGAGCTGACATGTAGCACACCTCCCAACATTTGAAAAATGAAAAGAGGGACAAAAAGACTTTTTTTTACCGCGCCCACCTTTGTGGCCACGCCCCAATTACCACACCCCATTTTTTTATAAAAATTCTCCTTTTATATAGATGAAATGGTGGGATCAGACCCAAATGTGCTATACCCTCATACTGTACTACCTAAGGAAAACAATATAGCAACTCCTACATATAAAATACAAATATAGAGAGAAGGCAGTCAGTTATAAGTGAGTTACAACTATGTACCAGTTTTGCCCCCCCATACACAGTGCCCGCAATGGCCCAATAGACAGTAACCCCCATACACAGTGCCCCCCAAAGACAGTAGCCACCATAGATAGTACCCCCCATACACAGTACCCCCATATACAGTACTCCCATACACAGTTCCCCCATAGACAGTATCCCCATACACAGTGCCCTCATAGACAGTGCCCCCATACACAGTGCCCCTCATTGCCCCCATACACAGTACCCCCCATAGACAGTGCCCCCCCATAGAAAGTGCCCCCATAGACAGTAACCCCCCATAGAAAGTGCCCCCAATTGCCCCATAGACAGTGCCCCCAATTGCCCCATAGACATTACCCCCAATTACCCCATAAAAAGTACCCCCATACACAATGCCCCCATAGAAAGTGCCCCCAATTGCCCCCATAGTCAGTACCCCCATACACAGTGCCCCCCAATACACAGTGGCCCCCATACACAGTGCACTTCATACACAGTACCCTTTATAAACTGTAGATATGATCCCAATGCAAGGGACAGGCCCAAGCTGTACACTCAGTGTAGGGTCACTTTTAATTCTCTTATTTTCCAAAAACAATTGGGCCACAATAGGCTGTGCATAATGCTTTGGGAGCAACCCAACTGGGTTCCCTGTACCTCTTATAAAATGGAAACAGAGAGCCACTTGAACCTAATACATGCACCCATAGTTCCCAATAGCAAAAACGCTTTGTTGTAACTCCCACCCTTTCCAGCTACAGTCAGGTGATCAAAATGAGCCAATAAAAGGGCAACTATTAGGGGATTTTAACCTTGAAAGCAAGTAAGTTGCAGGTAAAAATATAAATTGAAGCAGTAGAATTCTTAATGTATCAGATAAAAGTGAGTGTAGGGCAGGCCAGACTAGGGGTGAGTGAGTGTAGGCCAGACCGGGGGTGAGTGAGTGTAGAATAGGCCAGACCGGGGGTGAGTGAGTGTAGGACAGGCCAGACCGGGGGTGAGTGAGTGTAGGCCAGACCGGGGGTGAGTGAGTGTAGAATAGGCCAGACCGGGGGTGAGTGAGTGTAGGACAGGCCAGACCGGGGGTGAGTGAGGGTAGAATAGGCCAGACCGGGGGTGAGTGAGCGTAGAATAGGCCAGACCGGGGGTGAGTGAGCGTAGAATAGGCCAGACCGGGGGTGAGTGAGCGTAGAATAGGCCAGACCGAGGGTGAGTGAGCGTAGAATAGGCCAGACCGGGGGTGAGTGAGCGTAGAATAGGCCAGACCGGGGGTGAGTGAGCGTAGAATAGGCCAGACCGGGGGTGAGTGAGCGTAGAATAGGCCAGACCGGGGGTGAGTGAGTGTAGGACTGGCCAGACCGGGGGTGAGTGAGTGTAGAATAGGCCAGACCGGGGGTGAGTGAGCGTAGAATAGGCCAGACCGGGGGTGAGTGAGCGTAGAATAGGCCAGACCGGGGGTGAGTGAGTGTAGACAGGCCAGACCGGGGGTGAGTGAGTGTAGGACAGGCCAGACCGGGGGTGAGTGAGTGTAGGACAGGCCAGACCGGGGGTGAGTGAGTGTAGGACAGGCCAGACCGGGGGTGAGTGAGTGTAGGACAGGCCAGACCGGGCCAGTAAAACATTTGATGTAGAGTTTGCAGAGGGAAGATAAGAGAAGGAACCCAAGTAGGCTAAAGCTTAAGCACTGAGTTTAGGGCACAGGCAGGGCAGTTGCTGGGGGGATCCCAACTACTGATGAGTTTTGACAGAGTAGCGCAGGGTTTTCATTTCAATACATGTAGAGCCGAAGGAGCGGATCCCATGAAAAGCAATTCAAGTTCATGCAAAGCAGAAGGAATCCTGGCAAGAAAGTCCAGTTTAACTGCTAACGTGTCCATTTCTATTGAGTATCCTGTAGGCTAAAGCTCCCTCACTGGGTGTTACAGCACAGTCGGAGCAGTTACTGATCACTGGTAATCTAGTTATCTGCCTTGCAAGGACCAGACATGGAGTTTGGTTCATGTTTTGTCCCTTGCAAGGCAGATAATTAATTGGTTACTCAGTGGGAAATGCACACAGCAAAATGAGAAAGGAACGTGTTGGACAAAACAACTTCCAATTCCATAATCCTATGATTCCAAAATACAGACAGTAAAGCTAATAATACAGACAGACAGAGAGTCGGTGCAGCAGATCTATACAGGCTAATACCTCAGACATTGGGAATATTTGGCAGAATTGCGGCAATGGAACAATACAAACACCCTAAGACAGAGAATGGACATTGGGATATGGATTTTGGGGACTTATACTCACTGTTGGGCGTAGGATCCGGCCACTAGCAAAAGCAGAGACAGGCAGAGAGTTCTACAGCCCATGGTGCAGACTGGACACTATGCAGACTCAGTTGGATGGGGCAGTTTATATGAAATGTTTATGTGTGAGGGTCATACCCTTCAGCTCACTGCCCTATCGGTAACTGGGTGGAGCCAAAGAGATTTCCAAACTGGCAGATTTCTATGGAAAGCAGCAATTGTGTAACAGCACCGGAGATAATGTCGGAAATACAGTAATTATGTGAAGCAGAAGACCTTTTAGTGACCCTTTTTGGGTTTAGAACACAAATTATTATTTCAAATGCTGTAAACAGTCCTTGGTGGCAATGGGGCTCCCTAAAACATTGTTGGCCAGGGGGTAAGGGTTTCATTGGTGCCATTGGTGTTCAGTGGAACTTACCTTTATAGTTCATCAGCAGCTTCTCCGTTGACTTCTTCGGCTCCTCAGTGGCTTCAGGCATCTCCAGCAGCTTCTTCGGGCTCCTCCGGTGGCTTTGGGCCCCTCCGGCGAGATCCTTCCTCAAAGTTGCCTTCTCTATTTTTTAACATTTTAATCTTGAACCAACAAGTGTATTTGTAGCTGTAATATTGGTGTGTAGGCGCCATCTCAGTGCATTGTGCCTGAGTCTGAGCTTTCAGCCAGCCCTACACATTAGAACTGCTTTCAGCTAACCTATTGTTTCTCCTACTCCCATGTAACTGGAGGAGTCCCAAGCCGGACTTGGATTTCTTACTATTGAGTGCTATTCTGATACCTACTGGGAGCTGCTATCTTGCTCCCTTCCCATTGTTCTGCTGATTGGCTGCTGGGGGTGAGGGGGGGGGGATATCACTCCAACTTGCAGCGCAGCAGTAAAGTGTGCCTGAGTCTGAGCTTTCAGAAGGAGCCAGCGCTACACATTAGAACTGCTTTCAGGTAACCTATATGGGAACATACAAAGTGAGTTGGTTTTCAATTACCACTCTAATAGGAATGATTTAAGGATCAGACTTGCTGCCTCAGTATCCCATGACCCAAAACCGGTTTTTGGAATTTTGTCTATAAGTAGTATTGTTCGGTGCGTCGACGTTGTCCTTTTTTCAGCTGCAGACACTGAAAAGAACTTAGATGCTTTAGGTCATTGTTGCGCAGCTGACTTCCTCCTATTCGCCACTTTGCAAGTCAAATTCAAGCTGAAGAGTAAAAAGGAAACTTTGCTGCATACTTTCCCCTGTTGCACCCTACCCACAGGTGATAATGAGAAGGGGTAAATAACCTCTTGGACATGTTGGTGCAGTCATTGTGAGTAACAAAAGGTACCTTTGGGCAAGGGGGTGAAGATTAAGGGTACATTTATTCGTGTGGAAATTGCAAGACCTTCTCCTTAGGTTTGGCAGGAAGATGATTTTGTGACATTAAATTGTCTCATTATATCAATTGCCACACGAGTGGGGTCATATATGCCATCATATGGCACACACAGGCAGCATAGGGCAGGCAGAGTATGGCACACACAGGCAGCATAGGACAGGCAGAGTATGGCACACACAGGCAGCATAGGGCAAGCAGAGTATGGCACACACAGGCAGCATATGGCAGGCAGAGTATGGCACACACAGGCAGCATAGGGCAGGCAGAGTATGGCACACACAGGCAGGGTAGGTCAGGCAGAGTATGGCACACACAGGCAGGGTAGGGCAGGAAGAGTATGGCACACAAGTATGGCACAAACAGGCAGGGTAGGGCAGGCAGAGTATGGCACACACAGGCAGCATAGGGCAGGCAGAGTATGGCACACACAGGCAGCATAGGGCAAGCAGAGTATGGCACACACAGGCAGCATAGGGCAGGCAGAGTATGGCACACACAGGCAGCATAGGGCAGGCAGAGTATGGCACACACAGGCAGGGTAGGGCAGGCAGAGTATGGCACACACAGGCAGGGTAGGGCAGGAAGAGTATGGCACACACAGGCAGGGTAGGGCAGGCAGAGTATGGCACACACAGGCAGGGTAGGGCAGGCAGAGTATGGCACACACAGGCAGGGTAGGGCAGGCAGAGTATGGCACACACAGGCAGGGTAGGGAAGGCAGAGTATGGCACACACAGGCAGGGTAGGGCAGGCAGAGTATGGCACACACAGGCAGGGTAGGGCAGGCAGAGTATGGCACACACAGGCAGCGTAGGGCAGGCAGAGTATGGCACACACAGGCAGGGTAGGGCAGGCAGAGTATGGCACACACAGGCAGCATAGGGCAGGCAGAGTATGGCACACACAGGCAGGGTAGGGCAGGCAGAGTATGGCACACACAGGCAGCATAGGGCAGGCAGAGTATGGCACACACAGGCAGGGTAGGGCAGGCAGAGTATGCACACACAGGCAGCATAGGGCAGGCAGAGTATGAGGTGGAAACAGTGCAGGGGTGCAGTGTATTTCAGTACTGATACCATTTAAAACTTACACAAAGGTAACCAGTCACAGCAGCCGGACAGGTGGGGGGGCCACACAGGGGGCGGGGGGTTGTGGGCCACCAGTTGGACAGCACTGATCTAGAGTATTATTTGCGGAATTCTCTATAAGGGCACAGGAGTGCAGGGAATCCTTTTACGGGAAAGATCTCTGTATTTGCACAACTGGTTTATTTTCTTCCATTGTTTGCCTTCTACAACCTTCAAACCAAGCACTTTGGAACTGATCCTGTTGCAGCAACATCTATAATCACAGAAGCTGGCTCATATAGACAGGTGGAACACCCTGGCAGTGTTTGCAGTCTATGGAAAACATTGTGTATGCCTACATTTGCTTGCAGTGGGCAAATACAGATTGGTCAGA
Source organism: Xenopus tropicalis (assembly GCF_000004195.4). Classification (NCBI taxonomy): domain Eukaryota; kingdom Metazoa; phylum Chordata; class Amphibia; order Anura; family Pipidae; genus Xenopus; species Xenopus tropicalis. Next base: position 142,067,707 of record NC_030679.2, on the reverse strand, counting down.
CTGAACTAATACTCTCTGTATGCACAGAAGCACCTCTTTTGCACTAGGTGGTGTGTGATATAAACTGTGTGCCCTAGCTACATCTGAGAGAGGCGACTGCACAATTGTCTGTGTTATAACCGTGCCATGGATCTCGATTATTTCTGTAAAACTGCAGCTGGTACTTGTTAAAGGATAATTTGGGGCCTGGTGCTGCTTTTATATACCAGGACTTTGTTTTTCGGGGTGGCGTTACAATAGTATTGCATTTCATATGTTTTATCTATGCCACCCATGTGTTTAGGGGCCCTACCGCCGCACAATGATATTTCCTACCATGGATGGTAGTAAGCATCAGTACATTTTTTGTATAGGTATAGGACCCGTTATTCAGAATGCTCGGGACCTGGGGTTTTCCGGATAAGGGGTCTTTCTAATTCGGATCTCCTACCTTAAGTCTACTAAAAAAATTATATAAACAGTAATTAAGCCTAATAGGATTGTTTAGCCTCAAATAAAGGGTAATTATATCTTAGTTGGGATCAAGTACAGGTACTGTTTTATTATTACAGAGAAAAGGGAATCATTTAACCATTAAATAAACCCAATAGGGCTGTTCTGCCCCCAATAAGGGGTAATTATATCTTAGTTGGGATCAAGTACAGGTACTGTTTTATTATTACAGAGAAAAGGGAATCATTTAACCATTAAATAAACCCAATAGGGCTGTTCTGCCCCCAATAAGGGGTAATTATATCTTAGTTGGGATCAAGTACAGGTACTGTTTTATTATTACAGAGAAAAGGGAATCATTTAACCATTAAATAAACCCAATAGGGCTGTTCTGCCCCAATAAGGGGTAATTATATCTTAGTTGGGATCAAGTACAGGTACTGTTTTATTATTACAGAGAAAAGGGAATCATTTAACCATGAAATAAACCCAATAGGGCTGTTCTGCCCCCAATAAGGGGTAATTATATCTTAGTTGGGATCAAGTACAGGTACTGTTTTATTATTACAGAGAAAAGGGAATCATTTAACCATTAAATAAACCCAATAGGGCTGTTCTGCCCCGATAAGGAGTAATTATATCTTAGTTGGGATCGTGTTTTATTATTACAGAGAAAAAGAAAACTATTATTAAAAATGTGAATTATTTGATTAAAATGGAGTCTATGGGAGATGGCCTTTCTGTAATTCGTAACTGGATAATGGGTTTCCGGATAAAGGGTCCGATACCTGTATCATGATATGTTATTGCCAGGAGCTATCCACATGCTTTTGTTTTTTGTATCCACATGCTTTTGTTTTTTATTTACCAGTTCCCTGGGCAAGGCTGGTGGGTTGGCAGGAAGGGTCTTCCCAGGCAGGCAGTCTTCCAAAGTGCAAGTAGGCAGCAGGAGAACAAGATACAAAGGGGGTTCATCAAGGAGTGAGCATGTAAAAACAGCCCTGTATAGGGGAACAGCAGTCACGCAAACTCCTGCGAGATTACCGATTGAACCCTGTACCCCATTGCCTACAAGGATGTCAGTCAGATTCCAAACCCAGACGTCACGTGCCTAGTGACAAGCACCTCTACCCAATTATAGCTTGACTGCGGTTCCCCATTGGCTCCAAGGATGTCAGTCAAGTTCTAAACCCGGACGTGACGTGTATTGTAACATATTCCACTACCAGCAGGTGGAGCACTTTTGATGGGATTGTAAATTTTACGATCTGTGGCAGGGAAGCGGTTAACAGACATGGGATGGAGCTTAGGGTGCCTGTTGAACCATCCTGGAAGATTTGGAATTTCCACCCACCTGTGAATCACTTGAAGCTGTTACCTCCTTCTGCTCTTAGGCGATGACCACCATGAAGCTCAAGGAAGTGACCAGAAGCAGAAGCTGGAGATTTATACTTAGGGGCATTGCTGCAAAATGGCCCTCTCCTTCTTAATATAAACCATGTCCATTCTACCTCCAACGTTGTTTTGTAACAGGACCCTCAATAAAACCAAGATACGATGGTTCCTCCAAAGGAGGAGCCTTAGCGTTTTAAGAAGCATTCCTCCAAGGAGCACCCAGGGTGACTAACTGCTGCCCTCCCGGGCAAACAACTTGCTAATGATACATTATTTAGCTCTGTTGACCTCAAATCTATCATGAGTTATAACCATACATTCCTTCATGGTTAGCTTTTGTCATTGACCAGTTCCTCCTGAACTTCTATAGTAATAACTCCTTCCAATTAAAGAACCATGATGGGTCAAGAGCTCCATCTGCTGGGCAAAACACAGCAATAGTGATGAGCAAATTTTTTTACAGCCTTATCTACCTCCACCTAGTTCTTATTCAATAGGGGGTGGAGCGCAGATTCCAACTTGTTCTTGGGTAGGAAAGTTCTTGTTTCTGAGGGTAAAAGAGTGCAAAAGGCATAGGCTAGGGTTTATGGGTGACGTGTGGAGGTGCCAAAGAGGACATAGTGTCACAAAGAGTATATCTAGAATAGAAGATAGGTTTTCCCTTCAATTCTCAGCCTTAAGGACCTTCACACTGGGCTTTTGGATGTTTCTTTGAGTACCAATAGGTATTTTGTACAACTCTGTATCTTATATCACCCTCAAGCTTGAGGAGGAATGTGTGTCCAGAGCTTCAGGTAGTGTAGACTATGATACCTATATATGTCATTTTATTTATATAGTGCTACAGTTAATTAGTAGAAGAAACAGGGGTAGTTACACTATTAAATACCAGATTGCCTGGCCTAGTGAGCTACGGTCGGCCGGAGCAAAGCAAGAACTCAATGTTAGTTACTCTAGTACCATCAGGTAGATAGAGCTAGAAAACAGGGAATGAGGAGCCAACCTTGCAGGATTAGTGTTGATGTCAGTTTTAGATGTTTGCCTGGAGGTACAGAAAGAAGGACCTCATACGAAGATGGAGGGAGGATGTAGAACCAGAGCCTAGGACATAAGGTCAAAGGGATGGTATCAGGGAAAGACAAGTAGTCAGTATTAGGGTTGTTGTTCCCAGGGTGATGTCTTGTATTAGCACTAGTTAGGCTTGTCTAGCTCAGTATCCTACTCAACCAAGGAAAGACAATAGATTTAGTATCCTGGTAATATCCACCAAGTGTTCCCAGGGAATCCCGGTCAGATTATTTGAGAGTCTGCCCTGTAGGAGCACAGGTAGGGATCCCTGTGACTACTTATTACTCCTGCCTTTGCCTAATATACCTGTTGCAGTGTATTTTCCTGTTGCCTATTGCCATGTATTGCTAAGAACCACCATCACCCAAAAGTCACTAGGGTGTCCTTGATGGACCTCTAGCAACTGCAGGTAATTCTGAACAACGCTGATAGTGGACATACAGCTTCTATTTCCAATATATAAGGCAGCCCTTAGATGTGCAAGTGTAAAGGTGCCCATACACGGGCCAATTCTACCTGCCGATATGGGTCCCTTAGACCGATTCAGCAGCTAATATGCCTGTGTATGGGCACTATCGACGGGCCTGCCCGACCAACATCTGGGCTGAAATCGGAGAGACCTCGATCAGGCAGGTTAAAAAATCTAGTCGGATCGGGGACCGCATCGGCTCGTTGTTGCGGTCCCTGGACCAACTTTTTCTATACTCTTCGATCGAATTAGCCTGGATTCTCCTGATATCGCCCACCTGTTGGTGGGGGATATTGGGAGAAGATCCACTCGCTTGGCGACATCGCCACTGAGCGGATCTGAAGGTGTATGGAAACCTTAAGACTGAATTTTCCCATCTTTACCTTAGGTGCAAAATTGGCCTGGTCCAGCACAGAGAGCAAATATACAGTCAACTTAGCGTGTTTCATGGAGAATGCAAGGCTTGAGGGGAATGGGGAGTCTGTGACCTACTGGGACAGACTTGCACTGGTTTATTGATTGGTTTCATACAAAGTAAACAACGGGCAATAAAAGGCAAAGGGAGATGAATAGAGGGCCCTGCCCTCACAGGTTCATGGTCCGCAAGCATGGGGGAAATGTGGTCTTGCCTGGGCAACAGAGAGGGTTCATCTAGCACAGTGGTTCTCAACCTTTCTAATGACTAAGACCATCGGAAATATGTGTTTTCCCCCCAAAGGGGTTCCGACCCACGGGTTGAGAACCGCTGATCTAGATATATACAGAGACGGTTTATTTTGTCTTTATAGAAATAGAAATAAGTTGATCTGCTGGCAAAATGGTCTTGGTTCTGATCCAAGGCGACACAGGAGAGGAGCAGCTTTCAGCCCAGCGAAGGCTCAGTTGGTGCAGCCGACCAGCGTCAGTTCATCTATAAACTTGGAGATTTCCTCACACAACTTGGTTTGTGTTGTGATACATTCCTTGCCAGTGGGCACCTCTTCTATCCACGTGTCGCCACTGATCACGTAGGCTTTCCTGGGTAAAGGAATGTGGCATGGGGTTAGCCGACTGTATATATTAAGGGATATCATTATGAGGAACGTGAGCCTCATAATAAAGGATGGGCGTGTTCTTCTAATTCAGTGGTTCTCTACCTTCCTAACGCCGCGGCCCTTTAATACAGTTCCTCATGTTGTGGTGACCCCCAACCATAAAATTATTCCTAAGACCATCAGAAATATGTGTTTTCCGATGGTCTTAGGTCTCAACCCACTGGTTGAGAACCGCTGTTCTAATGTCTGCCTTCTATGGTTGGTGCCCCACAATGTGTGTGCATGTGGGTATATTAGAGAGAAGGGAGAGGTAGGTGCTCCTAAGATGAATGGGAAGGGGTGGTTTGATTGTTGAGACCAGGACCATACTTACTCATTCTTTACTTCCCATAAGTCAGCGGTTTTGCCCCAGATGAGATATGTACGACCTTCTGTTAGTTTCACAGAATCTCTACAGCTTTGGTGACTAAAGAACTGGCGCTGCTTTCCTTCTGCTGTATCATCAGTGCCTGGGGGAGGATAACATTAGGCCTTAGTATTGGGGAACAGCTTATCCTATCATGAACCCCGACCGTGCCGGCATTGGGAGAAGACATTGACATGCACTTGTAGCCACCAGTCAGTATCTTATATATTTCTTGCTTAAATGGTACCGTGGGCCCAACCCACCCTTTATATTGTTCCCCCTGCCAGAGGCTTGATTCTGCTGCTAAGTGCAGTCCAGAAACATCTAGGGCCCCTCGATTAGGAACGAGAGGTGCAGGAACGGACTTACCCAGCTTCACAATCCTAGTGATGGTCATTATAAAAACATCATACGCCCCATTCGACTCAGTTTTGTCCAGTCTTGTTTCGTACACTGTGAAGGGGCACAACAGGTCATATGACAATATTAGCAGAGAGAGGGTCCAACAGGGGGGACTGCACGGAGACCCTCCCTTAGGACCCTTTGAAACACAACAATTTCAGTGTTGCTTTGCTTTATTCCTCAATTGCTCATAATATGAATCTAAGTCTCACCGTAATCCACTCCGGCTTCACACGCAGACTGCAAGCGCCCGTCCACATCCAGCTTGCCCTTGAATGCGTTCTTGAGATTGCACCTCTCTGGTGAAGAAACATGGGGGCAGGAAAGAGGCATGAGGGGGCTCACCCACAGACCCAAAATATACTATTGCTTTATTATAGGAACATATTAAGTCCCATTATTTATATGAACATTCCTACTGTCACATGATTTATAGGAGCACATCTACAGTAATGTTCTTTATAGGAGCACATCTACAGTGACTTCCTTTATAGGAGCACATCTAAAGTGACTTCCTTTATAGGAGCACATCTACAGTTACTTTCCTTTATAGGAGGACATCTACAGTGACTTTCTTTATAGGAGCACATCTACAGTTACTTTCCTTTATAGGAGCACATCTACAGTGACTTTCTTTATAGGAGCACATCTACAGTTACTTTCCTTTATAGGAGCACATCTACAGTTACTTTCCTTTATAGGAGCACATCTACAGTTACTTTCCTTTATAGGAGCACATCTACAGTTACTTTCCTTTATAGGAGCACATCTACAGTGACTTTCTTTATAGGAGCACATCTACAGTTACTTTCCTTTATAGGAGCACATCTACAGTTACTTTCCTTTATAGGAGCACATCTACAGTTACTTTCCTTTATAGGAGCACATCTACAGTTACTTTCCTTTATAGGAGCACATCTACAGTTACTTTCCTTTATAGGAGCACATCTACAGTGACTTTCTTTATAGGAGCACATCTACAGTTACTTTCCTTTATAGGAGCACATCTACAGTTACTTTCCTTTATAGGAGCACATCTACAGTTACTTTCCTTTATAGGAGCACATCTACAGTGACTTCCTTTATAGGAGCACATCTACAGTCATTTTCTTTATAGGAGCACATCTACAGTTACTTTCCTTTTATAGGAGCACATCTACAGTGATTTCCTTTATAGGAGCACATCTACAGTTACTTTCCTTTATAGGAGCACATCTACAGTCATTTTCTTTATAGGAGCACATCTACAGTGACTTCCTTTATAGGAGCACATCTACAGTTACTTTCCTTTATAGGAGCACATCTACAGTCATTTTCTTTATAGGAGCACATCTAAAGTGACTTCCTTTATAGGAGCACATCTACGGTCATTTTCTTTATAGGAGCACATCTACAGTCATTTTCTTTATAGGAGCACATCTACAGTCATTTTCTTTATAGGAGCACATCTACAGTCATTTTCTTTATAGGAGCACATCTACAGTTACTTTCCTTTATAGGAGCACATCTACAGTTACTTTCCTTTATAGGAGCACATCTACAGTCATTTTCTTTATAGGAGCACATCTACAGTCATTTTCTTTATAGGAGCACATCTACAGTTACTTCCTTTATAGAAGCACATCTACAGCAATGTTCTTTATAGGAGCACATCTACAGTCATTTTCTTTATAGGAGCACATCTACGGTCATTTTCTTTATAGGAGCACATCTACAGTCATTTTCTTTATAGGAGCACATCTACAGTCATTTTCTTTATAGGAGCACATCTACAGTCATTTTCTTTATAGGAGCACATCTACAGTCATTTTCTTTATAGGAGCACATCTACAGTTACTTTCTTTATAGAAGCACATCTGCAGTAATGTTCTTTATAGGAGCACATCTACAGTTACTTTCCTTTATAGGAGCACATCTACAGTTACTTTCCTTTATAGAAGCACATCTACAACAATGTTCTTTATAGAAGCACATCTACAGTCATTTTCTTTATAGGAGCACATCTACAGTTACTTTCCTTTATAGGAGCACATCTACAGTTACTTTCCTTTATAGGAGCACATCTACAGTTACTTTCCTTTATAGAAGCACATCTACAACAATGTTCTTTATAGAAGCACATCTACAGTCATTTTCTTTATAGGAGCACATCCACAGTGACTTTCTTTGTAGGAACACATCCACAGTGGCTTTATTTATAGGAACATATATTCATTCCTAATTGGAACACACCTACTGTTGCTTTCTATATAGGGGCCCATCAACAGTGGCTTTCTCTAAGGCACACATTAACATTTACATGATATATTGGAAGACATCCACAGACACATTCATTATTGGAACCCTCCCTTATAAAGAAATATCTATAGACAGAAGCAGGAGCTTCTGGTGTCTTGTATATTGCCAGCTAAAGCCTATAATATTGACATAATGACCTCAGATGATCTCTGTATTCTAATCATGCATAGACCAAGGGTGGAAGTTCTGTGACAGCTGCATAAATTGTGGTTAGTGACTTCAAACCACTCAAAAAAAATGCTCTTGGGTAAGGCCAAAATTACTTCGTTAAAGTTATCTGTTTAGAGTAATCAGCCCCACTGGATTCCTTTTGCGTGAGCTTTGATTGATCTGTTTTTCTGGTTTTTTATGCTAAATGTACAAACTGAGCTGCCCTACAGATACACAATGCAATACCTGCCACACAGTGACACTCTATTCCTGTGCAGATCCTGCGCAACTGCCCCTGCTCTTCCGTTGGGTGGTAAAACTTAGTGCAGCGATACTCTGCGAGAGGAAGACAAAATGGGAATACTTCAGGTCTTACAACCCAATAAGCCAAAATGATAGCATCCATTTCCCTCCTATCCATGTTTGAATAAAGGAATAAAGGTCTCGGCACCTACCCTGAGTGTAATATTCATACACTGTGACGGCTGCCGGCTGCAGAACTCCAACCTCAAACTTCTGGTGAATCTTGAATTTCAAACATTCATTCTCCGTTCTGGACACCTAGGGTCATCAAAAATGCATGGTAAAAGCTGCCTATGAGGATGCCCGCAGATCCATCGCCAAAGACAAATTGCCCAGTGTTCTTTACTCTATTAGTAAAGTTCCTTACCTTGTCCAAATAAATAATGAGGGAACCTCGTTCTGATCTCTCTTTATCCATCTCGTACTTGGAAATGTATCTTTCCACCCTGTTTGTCAGCTGTAGGAGAGATGAAGGTGCTCAGTGGACATCACCCCGAGCATGCATGCCAATGCTGTCCCTGCTGTCTACAAGCCCCACAACATGCAAAAACTAATCCTTTCTCTCCTGTAATCACGCTCCCTTCCCCGGTAGTTTGTACAGTAGGATCTCACCACCTTGTCTCTACATGGTCCAATGTCCATTTTTGTCCCTGTCTTTCTTACAAAGTCAATGACTATAATAATTGGTAGCCACCAAGTCTTGGCAGTTTCTCTAAGCCCTAGCATGAACACCCCCCCCCCCCCACATTTTCTTTCAGTAGTCTCAATGCCCTCTTTGTCTAGGATAAAAGCCTAAACCTGTTCCCCTTTGGGTCTGTTACTAACCATATCCAGGTCATTTGTGTCTGGTGTGAATCCTGTAAGCATCGCTACATCTACAATGGTCATTGTAGAATCAACAATTCCAAGAAACCTGCAAAGACAAGACCCTGGTGACCCAAGAAAACTAAATGGGGCTAACCGCTCAGCTGACACTCACAGTCAGTGACAACAGACAAGTTACAGCTCAGATATACAGAATACTCACTTCATACAGATGTTCATATACATAGACTTAATGACTCCATGTGGTTTCTTGTCTAAAAGACACAAATAATAATGGTTCCTTTACTCTCCTGTGAGTTTGAGCTACATCCCATAGCACAAGTCACATCTGAAGATATAAAGAGCTGAGTGTGAATCTGTGATTGGAACAAGTACATAAAGAGCAGGTATTTACCATTTGGCACCTCTTGAAGGGAGACAGAGAAGTCAAACTTCTTGCATTCGACTTCATCTTCAGATAGTGGGACATAATACACGCTCATTATCTGCGAGTGGTGAGAAGGTGGTTCATTGTTATGACTATTTTATTACTTGGCACATTCTGCTCCGCTGGCCTGGATGGTGGTATCTTACCTGGAGCGGGTTCTGTAGGTGGTAGAGGGGATATGCACCACTCTACAGGTTGGTGGCAGGGATATAAAAGGCTCTGCAGATTACTAGCAGTGAAATACAATGATCTGCAAGTCCCTGGCAGGTCCCCGGGTTGGCATACCCAAGGCTCTGCAGATAGCTGGCAGTTATACAAAGTGCTCTTTAGGTTGTTTGCAAGGACACAGAGGACCTTCAGATCACTGGTTGGCATACCCAAGGCTCTGCAGATAGCTGGCAGTTATACACAGTGCTCTTTAGGTTGTTTGCAAGGGCACAGAGGACCTTCAGATCACTGGTAGGTATACCCAAGGCTCTGCAGATAGCTGGCAGTTAGACACAGTGCTCTTTAGGTTGTTTGCAAGGATACAGAGGACCTTCAGATCACTGGTTGGCATACCCAAGGCTCTGCAGATAACTGGCAGTTATACACAGTGCTCTTTAGGTTGTTTGCAAGGATACAGAGGACCTTCAGATCACTGGTAGATATACCCAAAGATCTGCAGGTTCCTGGCAGGGTACCTAAACTTCTGCAGAAGGTCTCTTACTTACCGTCATTGTGCCCCTGCCCCTCCCTGTTGCTGTCACTGTAATATTGCCTTCCATTGATGTCTAAAGGAGAAAGAAGTGAGAGTGAAATGAAGACACTTTAGAACACTTACCTTACCTACCAAACTCAGTAAGGAGGAGGAGCAAACATAGAAAATTGTTCCAACTGCCATGATGCCTGAAATTTTCGATTTATGGCTGTTTCCAACCAACCCTGTTCACCAATGACATAAGGCCAAACCCCTAGTCAATGCTATTTTATTTCTTCTTGTAAGTGGGCTATAATAATGCTGGATGGCTTAACTAGATGATAAGGAAAGTTGTAAAAGATGGCAGTAACCGAAAAGTGGAATCTTGTGCAAAGCTGAAACTGCCAGCTGAAACAGTAACTGGCACTAAGGGCAACAGGTACAATGTATAGGAAGAAATGAGTCCCTCAGGCCTCCATAGATTTGCTAGGGAGTCAAGCAAAACTTGAGGAGTAATGAAGTGTCTATCAGAGAACTTGCTCTGGATTGTTCCCCAAGTATCCAAACAGAACTCCTTCATACTCACCTGTTCGCTTCGCCTGACCATGCCATTATCAGAATCAATCCTCCAAGTCAGGGGGGCACTTCTTGTCGGAAGACGGATCTTTACATCCATCTCAACATCATTCATAAGGGGAACATGAATCTGGTATTCTGACAGTGCTTGAAACACCATTATTGTGGCCTGCAAAATGGTCCAAGGCTTTATACACGACCAATGCATAAATCTAAGCTCTGCAACTCAACAACAGGAGCAGAAGAAGACCTACCTGAGTAGAGCCATAGCCTCCACCGTAAAACCTCTGTTCAGCCAGCCACTGGGACACTGGTCCGGCCAAGTGATAATCGCCGAGTTTGAGGAGAGCAAGAAGGGCATATGACGTGGCCTCTATTGAGTAAAGATGAGGGGAGGCATCTGCCCAGTGTGTACCACCTATAAACAAGGAGAACAAGTGAGCATTCTCTAGTTTATGCTGGCTACCTGTCATGGTTAGCTGGGGAAACGTTATTATGGGTATAACAACCCCATTACCATGTTGTAAAAACACACTATTTCATTTCACTTGTTGGGTTTAGTATATTAATTATTTTTGTACACTTTTCAAGAAATGGTCACGGGGCTGGCTGTGACTGTTTCTTAATGGACGTTGGACAGAATGTAACCCATGTTTGGATTTGGATGTTGAAACGCTGAGCCTCAATTACTTTTTATGGTCCTACTTAAATATGAAAAGAGTTCCAGTTGTACATATAAATATATTGGTTGGAACAAAAGACCACATATCTATGGAGGCACAGTTTGGATCCCACATCTTATATAAAGGTGGCCATACACGGGCTGATTCTATTTGCGAATTTCGGTCTCTTAGACCGATCCGGCAGCTAATTGGCCCGTGTATGGGCACTAACGACGGGCCTGCCCGACCGATATCTGGCCTGAAATTGGTCAGATCTTGATCGGGCAGGTTTGAAAATTAGTCGGATTGGGGACCGCATTGGTTCGTTGACTTGCTCCCGAACGAATGGACGCCTATACCCCAGGGCCAAATGACCGATTTAGCCCGATATCGCCTAGCTGTAGGTGGGGATATCGTGAGAAGAGAACGGATCTTAGAGTGTATGGCCATCGTAAGAGCTACTTAATTATCTTCTACGCTATTGCCTCTTTCTTTTAGGTTTTCTTCTAATTTTCCTTATTTTCAGTCCTCATTCTCCCCCTTCTGCCTCTATCACTCATCCTTCTACCCTTCACTTATATACTTTTTTTAGTCTTCTCTTTCTCCTCTCATCCCAGACTCAATTTTTACCTTTCTCTACTTTGTCTGCAATTGTTCTCCACATTCATTTATCCTGTCCTTATTTGATCTCTTTCCCAATCTCGTTTTTCTCTCCACTTTTTACTTTTCTGCTCCATTACTTTTTGCTTCTCTTTTGGTTACTCATTCCCACCATTGCTTCATTCACCCTTTACTCTTTTTGAATCCTCTATATCTTTCTCACCTTTATTCACCTTTCTCCCTTAGAATTCCTTTCCTCTCCTCTGTGCCAACTTTTTACCCCATCTGCTTTGACTTCATTACTCTTTCTAATCCTTCTGTCCCCGCCCTTCTGTCTTCCATATTCACCCATTTGGCTTTCATAATGTTTGGTTCTACAGCTAATAAATATATATCACCATCATCTTTCTGGGGAGCAAGGAACTATTCAGTTGAAAGCTGTCCAAGTTTCCTCTCTAGTGACTTATCAGTGTTTGTTTCTTAGTACCAGCAAAACCAAGAATAAAACCAAGGCTGAAGAGAGGCTGTGGGCACAGGGTTCCAAATAGCTGTGGGTTGCAGAAGGTGCATCTGAAGGCTAGAAGCTTTGGGTTGGGCATAACTGGCACACAATCTGGATATTGACCAAATATAATTCCAACATCTGCAGTGTACAACAATTCACACACAAAAACTCCATGGCACTATACCTTGGGAGAACTGTACCTTGATTTCTTCCATTTTTTTCAAATGGAAGTTTGAATGTGCAATCACTTTCTTTCTGCACATTCCCTTTGTGTCTATGTTACTGGAACAGGTTGCTGTTTCACCCTTCCATTGTCTCAAGCAAGCTGGCCTTAACCTACCCTACTTCACCCTATTGGTTTATTATCTTCAGGAAGGGGTCTGGCCTAACTGACCTGGGTGCATTGGCTGTGCTGTGCATTGGTGCTCAATGGGTTCAGTGGAATTCCCTACCACTCATTTGAACTGAAGAAGCCACTTGCATGAGTCCCGTTGCTTTCAACTAAATTCTACTAGATACTGTCTATCATGACCTGGATGAATGAGAATCTTCATAGGCAATAAATAGAGCTTTCCAAGAGAAGAACTAAGCAAAAGTTCAACAGGACTGAGGGTATAAAAGCTATTTTTAACCCTTTTATACATGTCATTGTAAACTTAAATCATAAAGAAAACTAAATGAAAATCAATATATGATACTATGTACCTTGTGCAAATTTCATCAGATGCTTGTGATTGGGCAATCTCCCAGCAAGAGACAGAGCGTAGGACACGATGCACACGGAATATGGCATTTTCAGTGTCTTGAGCCGAAGTTCCAAGTATTCAACACTTTTATTTGCAGCTCGGCCCAGGTTCTAGAGGGGGGACGGGAGATATTTAGTCATTCTGGGACCACCAGGGAAATTTTTATGCAAAATTAGACAATTTTGAGATATAGACAAATACAGAGCTACATGGAACAGTTCCATAACCGGGCAGGCTGTATAAGGCGGCCTTAAGCTGGCCATGCATAGTCAGTTGCCAATAGAGACTTGATTTGGCCACCCGCAGGCTGGCTCATATTGGCCTGATCTGATCATACAGAGGAACTTACAGGCCCTTTGGATGAGGATCCCATCAACAAGCCAATGTTTTTCTCATTGGACGGGTAAATTAAGCCTACCTGGTTGACATCTGGCTGATTTTTGGTCTTTCGGACAGAGTTGTCAGCTTTTATTGGGCTGTGGGTACTGGCACTTATACCCATCAAAACAATAGTCCTGCTAAGGACAAGTTGCCACGTGTCAGAGCCAACTAAAGGTGGCCATACATGGCTGATTTCAGCTACCAATATCAGTCCTTTAAGGTGGCCATACACGTTAAGATCCCTCCCGATATCCCCACCTACAGGTGGGAGATATCGAGAAAATATAGGCTAATTCAAACAATCAAATTCTAACGGTGGCAATGGCACAGTAGGTTCGGGGATCACATCAATGAGCAGATGTGTTCCTCGATCCGACTAAATCTTTTAACCTGCCCAATCAATATCTGCCCAATTTCAGGCCAGATATCGGTTGTGTATGGCCATCGTTTCTGCCCCTTCATGGGCCGATAATCTGTCCAAGGGACCGATATCGGCAGCTACAATCGGCCCGTGTATGGCCACCTTTAGACCGATTCAGCAGCTGAATCAGGGCTTCAGACGGCCCTCCCCAACTGACATCTGGACTGAAATTGACCAGGTCTCGATTGAGCAGGTTTGAACTTTCTGTCAGATCAGGGACTGCATCTGCTTATTGATGGGGTCTCCGAACCACCATTTTAATTAGAAAGTTTGGCCCTAGGGAATTAGCCCAATATCGCCCACCCGTAGGTGACCATATTGGGAGAAGATCTGCTTGCTTGCTGACCTCACCAAACGAGCAGATCTGAACACCATGGCTCCCAATGGTCCAGATTTTCACGGAACAGTCTTGAGTTGAGTCACCAGAAATGGGATGGGTTTACCAGACAGATGTGTAGGTTTTGCTAAAGAGGACATGGCCTAAACTGTCCCTTTTTTTGAAGGCTTTACAAACATGATTGCGACACTCACTGGCACCTCCTCTTTGCAGTAACTCTGCGCCTCCAGTAATGCAATCAGGACAAATGCAGTAAGAGAAGCATCAGGATCCGTCTGTCCAGACCCGCCCTAAAGGAGAACAATTAGGTTACGGTTAGAAATTATCAAAACCTTTATTATTTGTTTCCTCAGAACTTTTGATTCGGCTTTCAAAAACAGCCCAGCGTATGGCCATCATATTTCTTTCTTCCTTGAGTCTCCACTCTTTCGCTTGTTGAATTATCTCTTAATTATCTTTTCTTCTATGTTCTATAATGCCATCTGGCCACCTTTTCCTAAACAAATGTGCACAGTACTTGCTGAACCTTTTTCCAACTCACGGTCTTTTTGGAACCATCATTTGTCTACTTACAACCATCTCCCCATGAATGACAGGAGCATCTTCTTGGAACATTCCATCGGGCAGTTGCTTCAGCACGAGCCATTTGACGGCTCCACAGACCACATCTTTGTCAATATTAGTCAGCCCTGAGGCCATAGCAAAAACCTTTGCCACGTAAGCTGTCAGCCTTCAAAAGTCAAAGAAATTTCAATTAAAGAAAGGGAAGGTAAAAAAAAAAGGACGGTTGGGAAGAACACAAGGGGGAAGGAAAATATGGCTTCCACCTTACATCTCCTCACCATGTACTACTGGGTCTGTTAGCGAATGCTGCATACGAGTTGTCAGATTTCCGGTACGCCAGCTGTTGGCTATATCCTGCAAAGGCAAAAAATACATAAAGCTGATGTGCCTATTTCATTCACAAGGGGTTCCATCTGTGCAAAGAGGACATCAAAGCAGGCAAGGCTTAGCGAATCAGCTTTCACAATTTACTTTGATTTCGTTTTCAAGCTGTTAGCCTTTTTAAAACTCTAATATAATGAATTATATTAATTTCGCCAGACTACAATTGACGGAAAATTATGTTTGTGAGAAAAGGCTATGCTATGATCCTCTGCCTAGAAGATGAACTTGGTGAGGCATCTTACAGTTCGTTCTATTAGCTTGTAAAACTGATAATATCTTGCAAACCTTCACCAAGCTGGACCAAACTGTAGCAAATGAAAGTACAGGTATGGGATACCTTATCCGGAAACCCGTTATCCAGAAAGCTCCGAATTACAGAAAGCCCGTCTCCCATAGACTCCATTTTAAACAAATAATTCAGAATTTTAAAACTGATTTCCTTTTTCTCTGTAATAATAAAACAGTACCTGTACTTGATCCCAACTAAGATATAATTACCCCTTATTGGGGCAGAACAGCCCTATTGGGTTTATTTAATGGTTAAATGATTCCCTTTTTTCTGTAATAATAAAATTGTACCTGTGCATGATCCCAACTAAGATATAATTACCCCTTATTGGGGGCAGAACAGCCCTATTGGGTTTATTTCATGGTTAAATGATTCCTTTTTCTCTGTAATAATAAAACAGTACCTGTACTTGATCCCAACTAAGATATAATTACCCCTTATTGGGGGCAGAACAGCCCTATTGGGTTTATTTCATGGTTAAATGACTCCCTTTTCTCTGTAATAATAAAACAGTACCTGTACTTGATTCCAACTAAGATATAATTACCCCTTATTGGGGGCAGAACAGCCCTATTGGGTTTATTTCATGGTTAAATGACTCCCTTTTCTCTGTAATAATAAAACAGTACCTGTACTTGATTCCAACTAAGATATAATTACCCCTTATTGGGGGCAGAACAGCCCTATTGGGTTTATTTCATGGTTAAATGATTCCTTTTTCTCTGTAATAATAAAACAGTACCTGTACTTGATCCCAACTAAGATATAATTACCCCTTATTGGGGGCAGAACAGCCCTATTGGGTTTATTTCATGGTTAAATGATTCCCTTTTCTCTGTAATAATAAAACAGTACCTGTACTTGATCCCAACTAAGATATAATTACCCCTTATTGGGGGCAGAACAGCCCTATTGGGTTTATTTAATGGTTAAATGATTCCCTTTTCTCTGTAATAATAAAACAGTACCTGTACTTGATCCCAACTAAGATATAATTACCCCTTATTGGATGCAAAACAATCCTATTGGGTTTAATTAATGTTTAATTGATTTTTTAGTAGACTAATGGTATGGAGATCCAAATTACGGAAAGACCCCTTATCTGGAATACCCTTGGTCCAAGCATTGTGTATAACGGGTCCTATACCTGTATTAGATCTTTGGCAGGAGAAGACCATATCAGTACATTAAGTCCATTTGGAACGGTGCCAAATTATAGGAAAGTTCCCTATTAATATTATATAAGAGTAAAAAGTGGAAAATGGAGAGGAAAAATCAAACTTCGACAGACAGAATAAGTATCTGCTAGATGTAGTAGCTTTATCACCTATATTTCTAGCAAAATAAAGATAGAACCTTGCTTTTTTGTCCATGGCATTCTTACCTTTTTTAATGGTATTGATAGCTTTTTCTCTGAGCTCCAACCCAACTCTGTCCCACTGGCCAATGGTGTCCAGGTAGCGCGTGGCAATCACGCTTGGGGTCATGCTCATCATATTTTGCTCTCCGCATCCAGATGGCACCATAATCAGATGATGTAGCTTTGAGCCATCAATGGAATTCTCAAGTGTTTCGGCCACAAGGTTTCCTGTGATGGTCCCACATGAAAAGTATAGTTATCTGGGAATTTATTTGCCGTGAAATTGAATTCCTGTCTCTATTTCTCATACTCTATCTTGTGTCTATTTTTCTCTTACTGTCATTATGCCCTGGAAGGGACAACCTTGGTGTTTAATAGAGGCCTCCTGTCTGGTGTTTTAGGGTCTATCAATTTAGCATGAGGAACATCTTCAGATGTTCTGAAGATGAGGAACATCTTCACAAAACAGCATGATACAAACAATATTTACAGACTAGTCCCATGGTTTTCTGCATCTGGCACCACTGTTCTAGATAAATTACACTGTGGACTTATTTATCCCATCTCTTGGTATCACCTCATTGTTTTGAAACAAACATGGTCCTTACCGGTGACGCTGACATAGGTCACAGGATCACTCTTGGGCACTATATCATTGCGCGGAGCAAGATTAATGAATTCTGTCTGCTTCCCAGAATCTGTTGATGGTCAAAAGGCAAAAAAAGGTTTTGAGGTATTTCAGGACTGAAGTAGATGGAAAGGACAGAGAAGAAGACATCTTGGCATTTTCGGATGTTCACAAAAGCATTTAATTCATCAAATGCAGCTACTTGTATCCATTAATTTACATTATGGATAGTGGATATTTTGTTGATGTATGCTAGACCAAAACTAGACACCTTGCAGTCGGCTCAATGATCAGATGAGGTAATGTATATAGGCCAATAGATATTTAGACTGACCAGCCCAGAATATGGCTTTCAGTTGAGCAAGATGATAATTTTGGGCCCACAAACTAAACAATAAAGTTGCCAATTGCAAACTGCTCTACTACATCAGCCCATGAACGGCCATCTTAAACTGCAAACAACTTAGCATGGGGGACACAGTAAATGCCTCTTGAAGAGGCAAGAACAGGCATAGCATCGTTACGAAGACCCTGGACAGATGTGGAAGAGCACTAAGGAGCGCAAAAGTTTTTCCCTCCTGGATACAGTGCTGCTTAATGCAGACGGCATTGTTTTCATGGGTCAAAGGTAGGTGTCTGTGCACACCATATATCGCAGGGGTGGGCAAACTTTTTGGCTCAGGGGGCCACATTGGCTTACCGGTGGGCCGGGCCATCATTACGCCGTTTCCGCCCGTCAGTCCCCAAATGCCAAGTCTCGCTTGATGAGACCTGCAGAGCCGGCAGGCCGGATTAAACAGACCAAGGGGTTGGAGGTGGCCCACGTGCCGTAGTTTGCCCACCCCTTATATATCGGGATGCTTTATGCAGCATGTGGTGTTCAAGCAACAGAAGTTGTTAAGAGTGTGTCTCCATAACTTTACTGTAATACAGTAATATTCCTAGAGACAATAGTAATTATGGCGATGAGTGTAACTGTTACTAAAGCAATTACTGGGTAACCAGAGAAAAACCTCGAGGAACTCTCATTTAGAGCAAAGTTGAATGGGGACTAATGTGCTCTCAGAGGTAGGCAACCACCCTTGGTTTCTCTGCTCTACAGTTCATTGAAAAAATGTAATAAATGGGTCCCCTGGGGTCATTGCAGGAATCTCAAACTGAACAATCACCTACCTGATCCTAAGGGGTCCAGGATGATGCTCTGGATGGTTTTAAAGATCTTCATCCCTTCTGGCTGTTTCAAAAGAGAAGAAATGTTCAACTTAAACATGTGTCGATGGACAACAGTAGGACACTCAGAAGCTGACACTCTAGTCCTAAACTTGATACGGGTGTCCGCCACTTACCACAACCTTCAGCTTTTTCATCACGCCATCGTCAAATCCTGTGTTTTTCACTGAAGCCTTAACTTCCACCTGTAGATCAGTAGCCACCAACGGCACAATGACAAACGGAATTACGGCAATGGCACCGGGTCCCATCTTCACCACCTGGCGATACGTACTTTCCTTTGTGGCTGAGCTGCACATATCCTGGTTATACAGGAGGTCCACCCGCACCTACCAGAAGTACCAGCAGAAAACCGATTAAATGTTCCATTGAAACTATTTTATTAGGGTGATATTAGGGTTTCTGGGTGATATCACCGCACTATCATTGTGATCATTAGTGATGAGTGAATCTTTCAAAAGATTCACGAAATGGTGAAAACTTTGCGAAACGGCAAAAATGTAGCACAGAAAAAAACTGACGCCCACGACTATTCTTGCAAAATATTTGGACGCGCGACTATTCTTTTGACACCCACAACTATTTTTGCAACAATTTTTTGACGCGCGAATATTCTTTTGACACCCGCAACTATTCTTGCAACAACCTTTGGACTCGCAACTATTCTTTTAACACCCGCAACTATTCTTGCAACAACCTTTGGACTCGCAACTATTCTTTTGACACCCGTGACTATTCTTGGGACAATTTTTGGACACGCGACTATTCTTTTGGCACCTGCGACTATTCTTGCAACAATTTTTGGACTAGCAACTATTCTTTTGACACCTGTGACTATTCTTGCGACAATTTTTGGACGTGCAACTATTCTTGCAACAATTTTTGGACACGCAGCTATTATTTTGATGCCTGCAACAATTTTTGGACGCGCAGCAATTCTTTCCGTGGCAAATTTTTTCATCCGTTTCGTGAAACAATCCGCCAATGGCAAAACGTGGAAATTGGCCGCAAATTCATGCCTGGCGAAACATTTCGCCAATCGCTAGCGATCATACATCTCCAATCCGGTCATATTTACCTCAATGTCTTCCTCTATATAGCTGTATAGGACAGCACGGATCTCTACTTGCTCATTACGCACCACGGAATATGGAAGCCTAAGATCGATGAAGAATGGTTTCTTCACCGTGAGTTCGTATGGCTGAGCAACACAGATACCTGTAGAGAGGCAAAGAAGGGCACTAAGGATCAATAGACACTGAGATCCCTCAAAAGTCATCTGCTATAGATTGCACATCCCCCATTCACATTCATGGAAAGATGCTGTGAGCAGGGTAACCTGGTGCCTACCAATATTTTTATTTTTACTACTAGATTACAAGAGCTGAAAAACCCATCTTCTTTATTCTATACACTGAGGAAGATCATTAAGCACACTTGCTTTATTATAATACCCGATAGGACCCACACTCTCACCTTTCTATTATTGATATACTTTTTTCGGGATTGGTCTTTGCAAGTGAACTAACCAGTTCCTTATTTTCTATTTTTGCCTTTTTGATAGCTGCTTTATAACAGATAATATTGATAGGGCCTACATGACGTCTGTCCCCTCTGATTATTTTCTTCTTCATCCTTGCTATTATTATTATTTACATGTATTTTAAAAGAACCAACATATTCTTTATCTCATTCTTTACATCTGGGATAAGCCACGTGTGTTGCTGCTTCAATCTTTTGCATTAAGACACATCAGGAACAACCATGTTTTTAGCTTAGAACATGATACCGACCATGTTCCCGATCTGGATGTATTATTATGAAACGTTCCTAAATAGTACCTTTAGTAGGAGACATGCTGACAGCCAGGAACTCCCAAGTGGTGATTGATTCTGGCAGTGGGGGAGATATAATTTTGGACGCCCAGCTGAAAGATGAACACAAGTGAGAAGGGCAAATACAACACAACAGTCCAGGTAACTGGCAAAAAGAAACTAAAGGAGGCCTAGACGGACCGACTGTAGCTGCCGATATTATTCCCTTGGAATGATTTGACAGCTTATTGGCCGTGTAGGGGCAGGAAGGAGCGGCCTGAAATTGCCCAGATATTGATCGGCAGGTTAAAAGATTGAGTCGGATCGAATTATAATGGCGGCAATGGGGCAGTCAGTTTGGGGACTGCATCAACAAGCCGATGCGGTCCCTGAACCGACTGCCCCATTGCTGCCACTATAATTCGATCGTTTGGCCCCAGGGCCAAACAATCGAATTAGCCTACATTTTCCCCAATATCGCCCACCCGTAGGTGGGGATATTGGGAGAAGATCTGCTCGCTTGGCGACCTCGCCAAGCGAGTGGATCTTCATGTGTATGGGCACCATGTGATTCCTGGCAGCCATGTTGAGCATGTTCTAAATGTATTTCAGGAGAAGAGGGGAAACACATAGTTATATCCAGAGACATCACAGTCCAGGAGAGTGGTTTATGGGAGATTTTTGGCCCCAACCAGACCCCATTGCCTCCTACCATGGCATTAACACCGCAAACATGTCCCCAACTCAGCCTCCACCAGTATAGAAATCTGGCAGAGCTGCCCTGTAGATCTGACAGATGCATGTCTCCTGTAGAAGGATTTGGATTCAGCTGAAGTGCCTGGCCAAGCCAACTGTCATTTGGGGTGGGGCTATGATGTAAGGAAAGGGGAAATGGGAGTAGTGGGTGGGGTTACAGGTGGAGCAGAGGTGGGCCCATAGTTATAAATGGTGATCGGCAGCAAAGAGGGTCATGGAATGAAGAGATTTATAGGCCATTCCGGAATTATTTTGTGCTTTGTTCACCAGCTCTCCAGTTTGTAATTTGAGCAACTATCTGGTTGCTAGGGTTCAAATTACCCTAGCAACCAAGGAGCGGTGTGAGTGAGACTTTGGAATATGAATAGGAGTGGGCTGAATAGAAAGAAAAGTAATAAAATATAACAATAACAATAAAACTGTAGCCTCACAGAACAACAGGTTTTTTGGCTGCCGGGGTCAGTGACCCCCATTTGGAAGAAAAGGGCAAATAATTCAGAAAATATAAAAAATGAAGACCAATTGAAAAGTTGCTAAGAAATGCCCATTCTATAATATACTAAAAGTTAATCTGAAGGTGAACTACTCTTTTAAGTTGGAGGTGATGGAAGCGGGTAGAATGAAAAGCTCAGGTGTCCATTTTGGGGCCGGAAACAGAAAGGAAAATGGCTGCTTCAGTGCAGTAGGGAGAATACGTACCCAGTGTGGTCTGCCCGGGGCGGCAGTACTTCTACCCTCCATAGCCAGCTCTCAGAGAATATGGTACGGGAGCTGATGTCTTTGATATCCATGTAGGAATCCATATCATCCTGGCTTTCTCCGGCAGAGGTTGCATGGACTGGGAGAAGGAAGGAACAGGGAAATAAAATGTATATGGAAGGAATAAGAAAACCTATGGATCTGCTGATGCTGCTGGACTACAATGCCCATCATTTTAAAAGGTAAAAACTAAGTAAGCTTTATCAGAAAGCCATAAGCACTCACAGAAACAAGGCTCTGAGTCCTCTATCAAAAGAAACACAGGATTTATTTTCTTCTTTTATGCACAGACTCTGTGTCAGACTCTCAGAAAAATCCTTCAGGGCACGGCACGAGTCTGCTCAGTTTGTACCTCTCTCCCCCTCCCTTTTCCTCCTCCCCCTCCCTTTTCCTCCTCCCATCAGAATTCACTCCCCCTCCCATCAGAATTTGCTACCAGCCAGAGCTGCAGCAGGAAGCTACTGAGACCAAGCTGAAATGGCAGCTGCTATCTTAAACAGACAGAGGGAGCTTCTAGGGCTGTTACTCAGGTATGGTAAAGGTTTCTGCAGAATATATATAGGGTTCTAGGTGGCACTAATGTTGCAAATTTATTGGCAATAAATTGCCAAAATGACTTTCCTTCTCCTCAAATGGGATTCTGGGAGTTGCCAGGTAGTGGCTGGTATGTTTCCTATAGGACCCTGGAACTTGATGTGTAAATGAGCACATGTTGATAAGACACGCCCCTAATGCCACAGCTATGCTTAGCCACACCCCCATTCTGCCAGTCTCCTCCCACATACTTACTGAATGAGGTTATACTTGGCCTTCTTTTGGGTCCCCTGGAGCCTCCTCTGACTGGCGGCGATTCATAAATAAACTTGCAGCATTCGAGGAATATGGCAGAGCAGTCGCCAGCCTCCAGCACATACTGGGCCCGTCTCTGGCAGGAATATCCCATGGGATTCTCCAGCATTCCCTCCTCACAGCAGCGCCGCAGCCGCAAATCCTTGTACTCCTGAACTGGGGTGGGAAACAGTGTCTTGGATTCAGCAACTCACACAGTGTGCAAATAATAACAGGGGGGATAAATACATTAATAAAGTCTCATTATCCCTTATAATACATGAGTGATACTCAGAGTTCCCTGTATAACTCAGCCTGCAGCCTTGTGCCTTTATATGGGGGGCACAGAACCCCTCAGTGACTGCTAATATCCTTATCATTTACAGTAGGGGGTACATTATCCCTTATAATACATGAGTGATACTCAGAGTTCCCTGTATAACTCAGCCTGCAGCCTTGTGCCTTTATATGGGCACAGAACCCCTCAGTGACTGCTAATATCCTTATCATTTACAGTAGGGGGTACATTATCCCTTATAATACATGAGTGATACTCAGAGTTCCCTGTATAACTCAGCCTGCAGCCTTGTGCCTTATTATTCCTATAGAGTTGTAATAGGGGATATTAATATATTACAGAGAAAATAACAGCTATAAATACCTTTCTTTGCCTTTAGTCCAGTCAGGGGGACGGAGCGACGCTTCCTTTGACCCTGGGAGCAGCGGAGTTCTGCAGAGGCAGATCATTGGGTCATAAATAATTTTAAATTCCCCATAAAACTCTTAATTTATTAATAAATAAATCATAATGACATTGCGATGTTACGGGTTATTATCAACGAGCCCTACTAAGTTTGTCCAGGAGCAGTAACCCATAGCAACCAATCAGCAGGTAACATTTACTGATCACCTGTTGAAAAACAAACATCTGATTGGTCGCTATGGGTTACTGCTCCTGGGCAAACTTAGTGCTTTTTATTACATATGAGGGATAGATAAGAAGCCACTGGCTTTTGGTTTCTTGCTGGGGAGAATACATTGACATATCATCAGTAGATCCCATCACCTTCTCACCTTGTCTAATGGGATTATTAAGGCCAATGTTGGTCACTACAGAAAGTCCAGCGTCGGTAAACACGGCTGCGTTATCACTTCCCCCACCGATGGTACAGCCCAGGTCGCTTGCTTCCAGCTCCTTCCAAATCTGTAGAGACCCACATGACAGCAAGTTGAACATTGTGTTACTGTTCCTATTGGAGGGGGCAGTTGGTTCTACTCTTTGGATGGCGATCTAGTGCCCTGATTGGTGGCCTGGTCAAGCCATGTAGAGTTTTACATGGCTAAAAGAAACTATGGACTGAAATGGCATAATTCAGACGTGCCCATATGCCCATTGCCCTGTTCATTACCTGCCAAGGTCTGGTAAGCGTGGATCTGGGTGAGCCTACTGAAGTCTAATGATCTACTAAGTGCCCCAGAACGTGCTTTACACAATGTACCTCATTAGATCAGTGGAATTCATTGTCATACTAGTGCACTAAAAACCAAACTAGCCTCAATGCCCCAATACAGTATCAATATAGCCCAGTGATCCCCAACCAGTGCCTCGGGGGCAACATGTTGCTCTCCCCCTTTGATGTTGCTCCGAGTGGCCATTTTAAAATTTCTGGCTTGGAGGCAAGTTTTGGAAGCACCGAGACACAGTTTTACTCCAAGCAGAGCCTCCTGAAGACCAGCAGTCCCCATGGGGCTACCAAATAGCCAATCACAGCCCTTATTTGGCATCCCCCAAAGAACTTTTCTCATGCTTGTGTGGCTCCCCAACACTATTTACATCTGAGTGTGGTTCACGAGTAAAAAAAAGTTGGGGATCCCAGATATAACCTATAGCTTGATTCCCACGGTCCACCATCCCCCAATACAGTATC
Organism: Xenopus tropicalis; assembly: GCF_000004195.4. NCBI lineage: Eukaryota > Metazoa > Chordata > Amphibia > Anura > Pipidae > Xenopus > Xenopus tropicalis. The sequence continues at coordinate 142,043,051 of NC_030679.2, read as the reverse complement.
AATATAGCCCAGTGATCCCCAACCAGTGCCTCGGGGGCAACATGTTGCTCTTCCCCTTTGATGTTGCTCTCAGTGGCCATTTTAAAATTTCTGGCTTGGAGGCAAGTTTTGGAAGCCCCAAAACACAGTTTTACTCCAAGCAGAGCCTCCTGCAGGCCAGCAGCCCACATTGGGCTACCAAATAGCCAATCACAGCCCTTCTTTGGCACCCTCAAGGAACTTTTTTCATGCTTGTGTGGCTCACCGACACTATTTACGTCTGAATGTGGCTCATGATTATAAAAAGGTTGGGGATCCCAAATATACCCTATAGCTTGATTCCCACTGCCCACCATCCCCCCAATAAAGTATCACCTCACTGTGCTGTATTACAAGACCCCTATAGCCCCTTATGACTTAATACTGTGCCCCCAATACAGTCCCTACTCAGATTGCCACGTCCGAATACAAATTCCTTCAAAAGACTCTGTGTCCCAGTGCAGTGCCCCCAGAACCACTGTACCCCAACATAGTTGCTCTATAGAAATATCTTACACTGCAATATCCCTACAGTGCTCAGAATAGTCCCTGCACAGACTGAACCCTAGATTGCCCCAGAAAGTCCTCTGTGACCCAATTCAAGTCTTTCATAGCCCACAAGTAATCCCCCCACACCTCCGCTGTTTCTCACCTTGGCTTGGGAAATCCTGTTCTTTTTGTTCAGAACAAAAACGGCTTTGTCCACGGCCACGAGTCCGACGTGGGCCCCGGGGTCCCCGGTGATCAACATACTGATGGAATTTCCAGGTTGAGGATTAAAGGACATCTTCTTGGGATTTTGACGAAACTCAATCTGTCGGGGGCAGAAGACAAAATATTGATATAGTGATATAATGTCGCCATTTCTCCATTATTCCAGTGGACTTCTGCCTTTCAAGTATCCAGTATTTTTAACAAAAATACATTAAATACAATTAAACTTAAGGTTTGTTGCATTTCTATAGCCCTGCGTGTCCACATAAAGTCTTCTGTCTTAGCCAAGATATCATTACTGGAGCTAAGGCTAGGGCATCAGTTCTCAACCTGTGGGTCGGGACCCCTTTGGGGCTTTCACAGGGGTCGCCTAAGACCATCAGAAAACACATATTTCCGAGGGTCTTAGGAATAATTTTATGGTCGGGGGTCACCACAACATGAGGAACTGTATTAAAGGATTGTGGCATTAGGAAGGTTGAGAACCACTAGGCTAGGGTCTTGGTTCCTCAAAACACATTTGCTTTATTGGCCTTCCTTCTGCTCAAGGAAAGGTTCTTCACCCCATGATAGTTAAAAAAAATGAGGAGTCATCCAAAAAATGTTTTGGGGAGTCAATAAAGGGGTGCTATTAAGAAGCCGGTGTCTAAATTCCAACATTTGCCCCATGTAGTCCGATCTGGAACCCCAACTAAGGCCTCCACTCACCTTTCCCATGCAGGAATCCTGAATGTCCACAGAGGCTGAGTCTGACACAATTTCCTGCCCTTCTTTGCCCGCTATATAATACGCCACAATTCGGAAAGATGGCATGAACTTTTCGTTGACAGGAATAGATGTGACCACAAGTCCTTGGCCTTTCTGCCGGCTTACTTTGCCCACGTGTACGATCCGGCCCTTGCTAAGAACCTGAAGAGAGAAGATTCCAGGTCATGGTCTGGGACAGAGCTGTCTTTGGGGAGGGGATGGAAGTGTAAGGAAGTCCTACACTTTCTGTAGGCCACAGAAAAGCAGTTGGAAGCAATGAGAAGACAACAAGGCTTATTTATCAGTGATGTTAATAATTAATGGGGCAGGAGAATGAAGCAGAAACAAGAAGACAGTAGAGAACATGGGAAATCCAGTCTGAAGAACTCAAGGGAACATTGAACTTTTTTATTACCATAAAAGAGATTTTCTGGATACTCTCATCGGCTTCCACGCTCCTCACGTAGAAGTTCACAGGCAGGTTATTATATAGTCCCACCTTGGGGGCCATGATGTCAACGTGCAAGTAATTCTTCGAGTTGCCCTGTGGTTTGTAGGCCTGGATGGTGAACGTGCCAGTCGCTTGCCGGTGTGGCAGAACATCTAAAGCTTCCGTCCGCATCTTAGCAAAAAAGATGATGTCAAAGATGCTTTTAGCACATACTGTGCAGTAACACGGAGGATGAAAATGACACCAAGAATGACCCCAGGGCCACAAGCACCTTGAAATGACTCCACTCTTGTGTGCTCTTCTAGACTATAGAGGTGGCCCAACAAGCTGTGAGTTTGCCCATGCAGAAGAAGTTGCCAGCTTACTGGCTGGTATATGGGGCTCTCTCAGGCTGGAACCCATAAAGGGTAAGTTTCACTGATATGAACTCACCTTCACTTCCAGATTTGTACTGTCCGCTGGAGTGTTTATCACTAATTGCGCGGTCCCATCCTTGTCAGACCTACGGCACTCATCAGTCAATGTGCAAACACTCACAGCAGAAGCCGGAGATCCGTCAGGGTTCTCAATCGAGATCTGAAGGTACAAAAAATAAGAGTGATAGTAAACTGTGTGATATTGTTGGCTTGAATTTAGCGTATGTACGTTTCTGGCCCTTATACGGTGCACGTTCCTTACCCAGAGTGTATAGGGCAAGCCTGGCTTGAAATAGTTTGAGCTCTTGGTGAATAGCAAATTGAATGCTTTGTCAACTACGGGGATCCCAGTCCTCTCAGCTTCCACCATGTCACTGCCTGTAACAGATACAATGATACATCACTAGGTTCCCTTGGGGTTGTTAGCAATAATTTGGGCAATATTTGGCCCTGGCCAGTAGCCCACTGGGTGCTTTGTTAGATTGTACCAACTGACTGTTGATATTACATAGAGCGCAATATACATGTAGGGGGTGGATACCTGTAATGGTAGGGCCGGGGGGGGGGGTTGGTAAGGTAGAGGGATAGTATGTAAGGGTGCTGGCACATAGTAAATAATACACATGCTCAGTAACTGGCTACTATATTGGTACCTGCATTGGTCAGGACTGTGACTGTGACGTACAAGTGCTTTCCCAGTAGCAGAGAGAGTACGGGGAACCGCCTCATAAGCATGGCACTTTTCAGTACGGCTCGGGCCTCTCCATTTACCACCTATGAGAAGGAAGTTATGGTATTGATATTGCACCATTACGCATATTGTTAAATGTATATTGAAGGAGTAGGTTGGTAAATCAGATAAAAGTGAGGGTAGGACTGGCCAGACCGGGGGTGAGTGAGTGTAGGACAGGCCAGACCGGGGGTGAGTGAGTGTAGGACTGGCCAGACCGGGGATGAGTGAGTGTAGAATAGGCCAGACCGGGGGTGAGTGAGTGTAGGACAGACCAGACCGGGGGTGAGTGAGTGTAGGACTGGCCAGACCGGGGGTGAGTGAGTGTAGGACAGGCCAGACTGGGGGTGAATGAGTGTAGGACTGGCCAGACCGGGGGTGAGTGAGTGTAGGACTGGCCAGACAGGGGGGGAGTGAGTGTAGGACAGGCCAGGCCGGGGGTGAGTGAGTGTAGGACTGGCCAGACCGGGGATGAGTGAGTGTAGGACAGGCCAGGCCGGGGGTGAGTGAGTGTAGGACTGGCCAGACCGGGGATGAGTGAGTGTAGGACAGGCCAGGCCGGGGGTGAGTGAGTGTAGGACTGGCCAGACCGGGGGTGAGTGAGTGCAGGACTGGCCAGACCGGGGGTGAGTGAGTGTAGGCCAGACCGGGGGTGAGTGAGTGTAGGACAGGCCAGACCGGGGGTGAGTGAGTGTAGGACTGGCCAGACCGGGGATGAGTGAGTGTAGGACAGGCCAGGCCGGGGGTGAGTGAGTGTAGGACTGGCCAGACCGGGGGTGAGTGAGTGCAGGACTGGCCAGACCGGGGGTGAGTGAGTGTAGGCCAGACCGGGGGTGAGTGAGTGTAGGACTGGCCAGACCGGGGATGAGTGAGTGTAGGACAGGCCAGGCCGGGGGTGAGTGAGTGTAGGACAGGCCAGACCGGGGGTGAGTGAGTGTAGGACAGGCCAGACCGGGGGTGAGTGAGTGTAGGCCAGACCGGGGGTGAGTGAGTGTAGGACTGGCCAGACCGGGGGTGAGTGAGTGTATGACTGGTCAGACCGGGGGTGAGTAAAGGACTGGCCAGACCAGGGGTGAGTGAGTGTAGGACTGGGCAGACCGGGGGTGAGTGAGTGTAGGCCAGACCGGGGGTGAGTGAGTGTAGGACTGGCCAGACCGGGGATGAGTGAGTGTAGGACAGGCCAGACCGGGGGTGAGTGAGTGTAGGACAGGCCAGACCGGGGGGTGAGTGAGTGTAGGACTGGCCAGACCGGGGAGTGAGTGTAGGACTGGCCAGACCGGGGGTGAGTGAGTGTAGGACAGGCCAGACCGGGGGTGAGTGAGTGTAGGACTGGCCAGACCGGGGGTGAGTGAGTGTAGAATAGGCCAGACCGGGGGTGAGTGAGTGTAGGACAGGCCAGACCGGGGATGAGTGAGTGTAGGACAGGCCAGACCGGGGGTGAGTGAGTGTAGGACAGGCCAGACTGGGGGTGAATGAGTGTAGGACTGGCCAGCCAGACCGGGGATGAGTGAGTGTAGGACAGGCCAGACCGGGGGTGAGTGAGTGTAGGACTGGCCAGACCGGGGATGAGTGAGTGTAGAATAGGCCAGACCGGGGGTGAGTGAGTGTAGGACAGGCCAGACTGGGGGTGAATGAGTGTAGGACTGGCCAGCCAGACCGGGGATGAGTGAGTGTAGGACAGGCCAGACCGGGGGTGAGTGAGTGTAGGACTGGCCAGACCGGGGAGTGAGTGTAGGACTGGCCAGACCGGGGGTGAGTGAGTGTAGGACAGGCCAGACCGGGGGTGAGTGAGTGTAGGACTGGCCAGACCGGGGATGAGTGAGTGTAGAATAGGCCAGACCGGGGGTGAGTGAGTGTAGGACAGGCCAGACCGGGGGTGAGTGAGTGTAGGCCAGACCGGGGGTGAGTGAGTGTAGGACTGGCCAGACCGGGGGTGAGTGAGTGTATGACTGGTCAGACCGGGGGTGAGTAAAGGACTGGCCAGACCAGGGGTGAGTGAGTGTAGGACTGGGCAGACCGGGGGTGAGTGAGTGTAGGCCAGACCGGGGGTGAGTGAGTGTAGGACTGGCCAGACCGGGGATGAGTGAGTGTAGGACAGGCCAGACCGGGGGTGAGTGAGTGTAGGACAGGCCAGACCGGGGGTGAGTGAGTGTAGGACTGGCCAGACCGGGGAGTGAGTGTAGGACTGGCCAGACCGGGGGTGAGTGAGTGTAGGACAGGCCAGACCGGGGGTGAGTGAGTGTAGGACTGGCCAGACCGGGGATGAGTGAGTGTAGAATAGGCCAGACCGGGGGTGAGTGAGTGTAGGACAGGCCAGACCGGGGGTGAGTGAGTGTAGGACTGGCCAGACCGGGGGTGAGTGAGTGTAGGACAGGCCAGACTGGGGGTGAATGAGTGTAGGACTGGCCAGACCGGGGGTGAGTGAGTGTAGGCCAGACCGGGGGTGAGTGAGTGTAGGACTGGCCAGACCGGGGATGAGTGAGTGTAGGACAGGCCAGGCCGGGGGTGAGTGAGTGTAGGACTGGCCAGACCGGGGGTGAGTGAGTGCAGGACTGGCCAGACCGGGGGTGAGTGAGTGTAGGCCAGACCGGGGGTGAGTGAGTGTAGGACTGGCCAGACCGGGGATGAGTGAGTGTAGGACAGGCCAGGCCGGGGGTGAGTGAGTGTAGGACAGGCCAGACCGGGGGTGAGTGAGTGTAGGACAGGCCAGACCGGGGGTGAGTGAGTGTAGGCCAGACCGGGGGTGAGTGAGTGTAGGACTGGCCAGACCGGGGGTGAGTGAGTGTATGACTGGTCAGACCGGGGGTGAGTAAAGGACTGGCCAGACCAGGGGTGAGTGAGTGTAGGACTGGGCAGACCGGGGGTGAGTGAGTGTAGGCCAGACCGGGGGTGAGTGAGTGTAGGACTGGCCAGACCGGGGATGAGTGAGTGTAGGACAGGCCAGACCGGGGGTGAGTGAGTGTAGGACAGGCCAGACCGGGGGTGAGTGAGTGTAGGACTGGCCAGACCGGGGAGTGAGTGTAGGACTGGCCAGACCGGGGGTGAGTGAGTGTAGGACAGGCCAGACCGGGGGTGAGTGTAGGCCAGACTGGGGGTGAGTGTAGGACTGGCCAGACCAGGGGTGAGTGAGTGTAGGCCAGACCGGGGATGAGTGTAGGCCAGACCGGGGGTGAGTGTAGGCCAGACCGGGGGTGAGTGTAGGCCAGACCGGGGGTGAGTGTAGGCCAGACCGGGGGTGAGTGTAGGCCAGACCAGGGGTGAGTGTAGGCCAGACCGTGGGTGAGTGTAGGCCAGACCGGGGGTGAGTGTAGGCCAGACCAGGGGTGAGTGTAGGCCAGACCGGGGGTGAGTGAGTGTAGGCCAGACCGGGGGTGAGTGAGTGTAGGCCAGACCGGGGGTGAGTGAGTGTAGGCCAGACCGGGGGTGAGTGAGTGTAGGCCAGACCGGGGGTGAGTGAGTGTAGGCCAGACCGGGGGTGAGTGAGTGTAGGCCAGACCGGGGGTGAGTGAGTGTAGGCCAGACCGGGGGTGAGTGAGTGTAGGCCAGACCGGGGGTGAGTGTGTCATAGTTGGCCAGCTTGAAGTATATTGCAATATATGGATAAACAATCCCTGTTTTGCGTAAAGGGGAGGGCATTGCTTGGTAGCTTAATGCACAGAATGGGTTAATGCCCCGTATATATATACTGATAATGGCTAATGAGTGCAGAGGACCTGTTGTAGTGACCATTATAGAAGGGACTTTCCATGATGACATTTCTCACCTCTATTTTAGTCAGAGAATCGGGGAAATTCATCTTCTCGTTACCTTCCATCGCCCCGAACACTACGTACCCTGAGCCCTCAACCTCTTTCCCGTGCAGGAACCTGGGGGGCACCAATGAAATTAACAGTACAATATTGGTCTAGATGTTCTACAGAGCCCCCTTTAGACCCAGGTTCTAGGTTATTATGGATGGCTCTCAGGATAAAGTAGTTCTCTTTTTGTGTGTTCATTGTAGTTGCAGTACCACTCTTTATCCAGAACATTTGCCCAAATCCATGGGCAATTGGCAGAATTATTTTGCCAGTTGCCCATGGATTGTTGATCAATGTTCCTAGCCAATGGCCACCATTGGAAACTTCCAGAAGAGAGCTGATTGGACAAATATATTTGCCTGCAATCATCAGCTACCACTGTTCTGAACTTCAGACTGCTGCTCCTGTGTGCCACCTAGTGGGCGCCTACTGCTACTACAATTATCTATTAAAAGGATTAGATATAACTCACAATTCGTGGATCTCACCTGGCTTTTACGTCCACGACAAATTCATTTTCGTCCAGAAAGAAATATGGCTGCGGCGTCTCCAGGAGAACCTCAAAAGTAGGCAGCACTGGTGGGAGAAATATGTACTGGGGTTAAACAGTAATGTAGGTGGCTAGATCTGGTCTAGTATCCCATAGCAACCAATCAGCAGTTAGCTTTTCCAGTCTATGCCCCTTTGACATTACAATGGCCCCTTGGTGGGGCTTCATGAAAGTGCCCCTCTAGTCCAGTTAACTCTCTCTGGAGTCCAATCAGAGCTAGAGGGAAGGTTAACCAATGGTGTTGTAGGAAAGCCCATAAAATATTCAATATGGCCGCACCCACTCCTAGGCACAAAGAGATTCCATGGGATCATGGAGCCTTTAGTGAAGCCACAGTACCATATTCCTTGCACTCAAACTCAGTGTGGAACGTCTGTTGAGGTGCCGCCTGGAATCTAGAAATGATCCTCCACATTCCAACACTGGAAAAAGAGACACCAAGTGGTATTGAATGAACCAATGGAACACACAGGAATTCTTTTTAAATTGCCTCCAACTGTGGCCCAATAATTGGCCCCGAAGGCTTCCCCCGTGCCACCACCATATCCACCGTAGGACAACCACAGTTCACCAGAGGAGGAGCTCAATAGTTCTTCCTTTTTGGGGTTTAAATAGCCTTTACCTTCTGATAAAGACGCCCCTCTCAGTTGAACTGTGGTGAACTCCCTTCACCCTTAGCGGAATATGCCCTATGACCACTCACTTTGCTATGTCTGGCAGGATGAAGTTCTTGGACACGATGCCGGCGCTGGACGTGTAGGAAGCTTTTTCCAGCACAATCTTGTCTGGGTTCTGCGAAGAGTAACATGTAAGACTTTATCCTATTGGCTGTTCCCCTGGGCCCCATTATCCCAGGCACCACTCCCTTATGCACTATTACCCTAAGTATAATGCCAGATCTCACCACCTTTGGCCATTGGGAGCACCATTATCCTTAGAAGAGCAGAACATGGGGGTACTCACTTTGAATTAACCAACAGCATTCAGTTGTGGGGGGTTTATAGAGTAGGAACCCTACCCTATATGTCTTAGATGCATTCAGAGCAATTGATTTCAACTAACCACAATCTCCACCGTTACTGTACGGTTGTCGGGAGCCAAGAAGGGGTTCGAGATGAAGAGCCGATATAAAACTGCAAAAGGCAAAAGTTCAAGCATTAGCAAAGAGCTAAGAGTCATTCCCCAATAGGGTTGGAATAATTCGGTTTCCCAATCGTATAAGTGATCCCCAATCTTTACTCAAAATAATCGACCTTATCCGGCAGAGATAAGTTTGCTTTAATTATACACAATGTTATTGTTGGGGTTATATGAACTGTTTCTCCTTGTTATCGAGTCAACTTATTACAAAGCTGCTTGTTTCATAACTGTTTATGCCTCTGATCAGTCACTTATATAAACCGGTTTTCCTTGATCATTAAGTCAACTCATAACTGAGCTGCTGGTTTTGTAACTGTTTGTGCCTCTGACCAGCCAGTCACTTAATGAACTGTTTCTCACTGAGTCAGTGGCTTCTTTTGTAGCTGTTTATGCCTCTAACCGGTTAGTTACACACATATATGAACTGTTTCTCCTTGTTATTGAGTCAACTCATAACTAAGCTGCTTGTTTTGTAAATGTTTGTGCCTCTGAGGATCAGTCACTTATATAAACCAGTTTTCCTTGATCATTTAGTCAACTCATAACTAAGCTGCTTGTTTTGTAACTGTTTATGCCTCTGAGGATCAGTCGATCAGTCACTTATATAAATCGGTTTTCCTTGATCATTTAGTCAACTCATAACTAAGCTGCTTGTTTTATAACTGTTTGTGCCTCTGACCAGCCAGTCACTTATATGAACTGTTTCTCCTTGTTATTGAGTCAACTCCATAACTAAGCTGCTTGTTTTGTAACTGTTTGTGCCTCTGAGGATCAGTCACTTATATAAACCAGTTTTCTTTCATCATTTAGTCAACTCATAACTAAGCTGCTTGTTTTATAACTGTTTGTGCCTCTGACCAGCCAGTCACTTATATGAACTGTTTCTCCTTGTTATTGAGTCAACTCATAACTGAGCTGCTTGTTTTGTAACTGTTTGTGCCTCTGACCAGCCAGTCACTTAATGAACTGTTTCTCACTGAGTCAGTGGCTTCTTTTGTAGCTGTTTATGCCTCTAACCGGTTAGTTACACACATATATGAACTGTTTCTCCTTGTTATTGAGTCAACTCATAACTAAGCTGCTTGTTTTGTAACTGTTTATGCCTCTGAGGATCAGTCGATCAGTTACTTATATAAACCGGTTTTCCTTGATCATTTAGTCAACTCATAACTAAGCTGCTTGTTTTGTAACTGTTTGTGCCTCTGAGGATCAGTCACTTATATAAACCAGTTTTCCTTGATCATTTAGTCAACTCATAACTAAGCTGCTTGTTTTGTAACTGTTTGTGCCTCTGAGGATCAGTCACTTATATAAACCAGTTTTCCTTGGTCATTTAGTCAACTCATAACTAAGCTGCTTGTTTTATAACTGTTTGTGCCTCTGACCAGCCAGTCACTTATATGAACTGTTTCTCCTTGTTATTGAGTCAACTCATAACTAAGCTGCTTGTTTTGTAACTGTTTGTGCCTCTGAGGATCAGTCGATCAGTCACTTATATAAACCGGTTTTCCTTGATCATTTAGTCAACTCATAACTAAGCTGCTTGTTTTATAACTGTTTGTGCCTCTGACCAGCCAGTCACTTAATGAACTGTTTCTCACTGAGTCAGTGGCTTCTTTTGTAGCTGTTTATGCCTCTAACCGGTTAGTTACACACATATATGAACTGTTTCTCCTTGTTATTGAGTCAACTCATAACTAAGCTGCTTGTTTTTTAACTGTTTGTGCCTCTGAGGATCAGTCACTTATATAAACCAGTTTTCCTTGATCATTTAGTCAACTCATAACTAAGCTGCTTGTTTTATAACTGTTTGTGCCTCTGACCAGCCAGTCACTTAATGAACTGTTTCTCACCGAGTCAGTGGCTTCTTTTGTAGCTGTTTATGCCTCTAACCGGTTAGTTACACACATATATGAACTGTTTCTCCTTGTTATTGAGTCAACTCATAACTAAGCTGCTTGTTTTGTAAATGTTTGTGCCTCTGAGGATCAGTCACTTATATAAACCAGTTTTCCTTGATCATTTAGTCAACTCATAACTAAGCTGCTTGTTTTGTAACTGTTTATGCCTCTGAGGATCAGTCGATCAGTCACTTATATAAATCGGTTTTCCTTGATCATTTAGTCAACTCATAACTAAGCTGCTTGTTTTAAAACTGTTTGTGCCTCTGACCAGCCAGTCACTTATATGAACTGTTTCTCCTTGTTATTGAGTCAACTCATAACTAAGCTGCTTGTTTTGTAACTGTTTGTGCCTCTGAGGATCAGTCACTTATATAAACCAGTTTTCCTTGATCATTTAGTCAACTCATTACTAAGCTGCTTGTTTTATAACTGTTTGTGCCTCTGACCAGCCAGTCACTTATATGAACTGTTTCTCCTTGTTATTGAGTCAACTCATAACTAAGCTGCTTGTTTTGTAACTGTTTGTGCCTCTGAGGATCAGTCACTTATATAAACCAGTTTTCCTTGATCATTTAGTCAACTCATAACTAAGCTGCTTTTTTTATAACTGTTTGTGCCTCTGACCAGCCAGTCACTTAATGAACTGTTTCTCACTGAGTCAGTGGCTTCTTTTGTAGCTGTTTATGCCTCTAACCGGTTAGTTACACACATATATGAACTGTTTCTCCTTGTTATTGAGTCAACTCATAACTAAGCTGCTTGTTTTGTAACTGTTTGTGCCTCTGAGGATCAGTCACTTATATAAACCAGTTTTCCTTGATCATTTAGTCAACTCATAACTAAGCTGCTTGTTTTATAACTGTTTGTGCCTCTGACCAGCCAGTCACTTAATGAACTGTTTCTCACTGAGTCAGTGGCTTCTTTTGTAGCTGTTTATGCCTCTAACCGGTTAGTTACACACATATATGAACTGTTTCTCCTTGTTATTGAGTCAACTCATAACTAAGCTGCTTGTTTTGTAACTGTTTATGCCTCTGAGGATCAGTCGATCAGTCACTTATATAAATCGGTTTTCCTTGATCATTTAGTCAACTCATAACTAAGCTGCTTGTTTTAAACCTGTTTGTGCCTCTGACCAGCCAGTCACTTATATGAACTGTTTCTCCTTGTTATTGAGTCAACTCATAACTAAGCTGCTTGTTTTGTAACTGTTTGTGCCTCTGAGGATCAGTCACTTATATAAACCAGTTTTCCTTGATCATTTAGTCAACTCATAACTAAGCTGCTTGTTTTATAACTGTTTGTGCCTCTGACCAGCCAGTCACTTATATGAACTGTTTCTCCTTGTTATTGAGTCAACTCATAACTGAGCTGCTTGTTTTGTAACTGTTTGTGCCTCTGAGGATCAGTCACTTATATAAACCAGTTTTCTTTGATCATTTAGTCAACTCATAACTAAGCTGCTTGTTTTATAACTGTTTGTGCCTCTGACCAGCCAGTCACTTATATGAACTGTTTCTCCTTGTTATTGAGTCAACTCATAACTAAGCTGCTTGTTTTGTAACTGTTTATGCCTCTGAGGATCAGTCGATCAGTCACTTATATAAACCGGTTTTCCTTGATCATTTAGTCAACTCATAACTGAGCTGCTTGTTTTGTAACTGTTTATGCCTCTGAGGATCAGTCGATCAGTCACTTATATAAACCGGTTTTCCTTGATCATTTAGTCAACTCATAACTGAGCTGCTTGTTTTGTAACTGTTTGTGCCTCTGACCAGCCAGTCAGTTATATGAACTGTTTCTCATTGAGTCAGTGGCTTCTTTTGTAGCTGTTTATGCCTCTAACCGGTTAGTTACACACGTATATGAACTGTTTCTCCTTGTTATTGAGTCAACTCATAACTAAGCTGCTTGTTTTATAACTGTTTGTGCCTCTGACCAGCCAGTCACTTAATGAACTGTTTCTCCTTGCTCCCAGAAGACGTTGCTTTGTGGAAACCAATGTAATTCAATAATGTCATTGTCAAAACGTTATATTTGAATATAATAATTATTTTACTCATATTTCGCAATGTAGTGGATAAGCAATATCTACTATTTCAACACCATGCCTGAGTGCCCAAAATGCCCTCCCCCGACTTCTACTGCAAGTATTTCTCAAGAAACTGTTGTCTGGAAACACAGAAAACAGTTCAATGTGTTAATATTAGAGATGCATCGCACCCACTTTTTTGGGTTTGGCCGAACCCCCGAACCCACCCTGATGGGGTTCGGGTTTGGTTCGGCAGGGGCCGTGGATTCGGTCAAAACCGAATTCTTCAAAAAAAAGAATCCAGGATTCGGCGCATCCCTAGTTAATACACATTAATACATGGTATCATAAGCAGTACATTATATTATGGGGTTATGTAATTAAAGTTTGCCCTAAGGTGAAGTAACTTATAGCAACCAATCAGAAGGTAGCATTTATTGAACATCTGTTTAAAAGCAAACATCTCATTGGTTGCTATAGGGTTACTATGCCTGGGCAAATTACATAGGGGGGTGAGGATTTATGGGACGCTGAGTTACCATTGGATCCCGGGGTGTAGAGGGTTTTGTCGGTCTGTATAAAGATGTAGCCGCTTTCAAAGGACAGGAGGACTATTTTCTCCAGTTTGCAGTTGGCGTCGGGGGCATCAACAATAACGTAGGCAAATTGCTTCTTGTTGGAGTCTTTGGGCAAGTCATTGGCTGACAGCTACGAACAGAAGAACAGGCTGAGATTTATCCAATGGCTACTGACCTGCTTTATCTGTTTGCTGCCTACTTGCCCCATCTTCTGTAACTCCAGCTTGCCAGACTCACTCCCTCATCCCTCACCTGTATTTTCACTTCGCCCTGGAAACCGTTGGCGGCATTTAGCTTCACCGTTGCCTTGGCCAGAGACTTTAATTTCAGCGGGAAATCCTGTATCTGGATTTTGGCCTCAAATTCCGAGGTGTGTAATGGAGCCTCCAGCATGAACGTCTCCTCCATTTCTGCGTGGAGCACCGCGGGGGTGATTAATACGCATCTGTGTGAGGGGGAGGAGACAGAGGAAGGTGGGTTGGGTCTAGGAGTCTATTGCCCTATTTCCTTTATTATAGGCTTTGCCACCTCTTTCCTATAATGTCATTTGTGCTTTATAATCACGTGACTTTGGTGTTTCAGGGTGGGCAGTCAGGTCAGATGTGGGTAAAGTAGATGGGTGGTGGGTACAAATGGGGGTTGTGGGTGCAGGCCTGTAATCTGATGTGCTTTGATTCCCCCCACAAGGGTTATTGGCTTCAGTGGGCCCTTTAATTGGACTTACAATGGAAGGTAATGCGAGAGCCCTAGTGTTGTGCAACAAGTTATCTACACTGACTACACATTTCAACTTAAAGCCATAGGCACATAGGACCTTGTTCTGTAGTTTATATTTTTTTTTAATTAAATTAATATACAGGTATGGGATCCCTTATCCGGAAACCTGTTATCCAGAAAGTTCTGAATCTATCTCCCATAGACTCCATTATAAGCAAACAATTCTCATTTTTCAAAAATAATTTCCTTTTTCTCTGTAATAATAAAACAGTACCTGTACTTGATCCCAACTAAGATATAATTACCCCTTATTGGGGGCAGAACAGCCCTATTGGGTTTATTTCATGGTTAAATGATTCCCTTTTCTCTGTAATAATAAAACAGTACCTGTACTTGATCCCAACTAAGATATAATTACCCCTTATTGGGGGCAGAACAGCCCTATTGGGTTTATTTAATGGTTAAATGATTCCCTTTTCTCTGTAATAATAAAACAGTACCTGTACTTGATCCCAACTAAGATATAATTACCCCTTATTGGGGCAGAAGAGCCCTATTGGGTTTATTTAATGGTTAAATGATTCCCTTTTCTCTGTAATAATAAAACAGTACCTGTACTTGATCCCAACTAAGATATAATTACCCCTTATTGGGGCAGAAGAGCCCTATTGGGTTTATTTAATGGTTAAATGATTCCCTTTTCTCTGTAATAATAAAACAGTACCTGTACTTGATCCCAACTAAGATATAATTACCCCTTATTGGGGGCAGAACAGCCCTATTGGGTTTATTTCATGGTTAAATGATTCCCTTTTCTCTGTAATAATAAAACAGTACCTGTACTTGATCCCAACTAAGATATAATTACCCCTTATTGGGGCAGAACAGCCCTATTGGGTTTATTTCATGGTTAAATGATTCCCTTTTCTCTGTAATAATAAAACAGTACCTGTACTTGATCCCAACTAAGATATAATTACCCCTTATTGGGGCAGAACAAGCCTATTGGGTTTATTTCATGGTTAAATGATTCCCTTTTCTCTGTAATAATAAAACAGTACCTGTACTTGATCCCAACTAAGATATAATTACCCCTTATTGGGGGCAGAACAGCCCTATTGGGTTTATTTCATGGTTAAATGATTCCCTTTTCTCTGTAATAATAAAACAGTACCTGTACTTGATCCCAACTAAGATATAATTACCCCTTATTGGGGGCAGAACAGCCCTATTGGGTTTATTTCATGGTTAAATGATTCCCTTTTCTCTGTAATAATAAAACAGTACCTGTACTTGATCCCAACTAAGATATAATTACCCCTTATTGGGGGCAGAACAGCCCTATTGGGTTTATTTAATGGTTAAATGATTCCCTTTTCTCTGTAATAATAAAACAGTACCTGTACTTGATCCCAACTAAGATATAATTACCCCTTATTGGGGGCAGAACAGCCCTATTGGGTTTATTTCATGGTTAAATGATTCCCTTTTCTCTGTAATAATAAAACAGTACCTGTACTTGATCCCAACTAAGATATAATTACCCCTTATTGGGGCAGAACAGCCCTATTGGGTTTATTTCATGGTTAAATGATTCCCTTTTCTCTGTAATAATAAAACAGTACCTGTACTTGATCCCAACTAAGATATAATTACCCCTTATTGGGGCAGAACAAGCCTATTGGGTTTATTTAATATTGAAAGGATTTTTTTAGTAGACTTAAGTTATGGGGATCCAAATTACGGAAAGACCCCTTATCCGGAAAACCCCAGGCCCCGAGCATTCTGGATACCAGGTCTGATACCTGTACTGTGGAGCTTTACTGAGAAGATCCTTATTTCTGGGTCCGGCTGATCCTTCTTAGCTCCCTAGGGAGAGGAACCCCCCCTCCCACAGTTGCAACCACCTTCATCCCCCCTCCATAAAAGGCATAGGGCTCACTGCAGATGTTGGCACTTACGGTTTCTCAGCAGAACTGGCGGCGAGTAGGAGTAGGAGGCACAGGCCGGCGGCTGTACCCATGATGCTGCCCGGTCCGTGCATGTTGCTTTCTGTGGGATGGAAGGGAATATAAGGGATTAAGACCTTCAGCAAACAATGCCATTAATCAGGAACTGGGAGGGCGGCCAATATCAGCAACAGGAGGGGAAGTACATTCTTGTGCAACCCATCAGCCTGGGAGAGATACACGGGCACAGGTACGTCCTGTTACAGGGGGAACCAAAAAGGGAAAAGTGCTTCTGTCCTGGGGATTATGTTCTATAGAATATGGGATCTATCCCACATCATTGGCTGCCCTGGGGGCTTCTCCACTGCAACAGCGCCATCTGTGGGTCGGAAATGGAACTGGTATGAAAACTGTCTCGGCAAAGGCAAGTAACAGGGCAGCTCCTTGGGCCCTAAATGATAAATCCTTACATCTATACAGGGTTTATTTTCTCCGTAGAGGGCAAGAATTCCCATGAAATCACCAATATTTGGTAAATGTACACAGGGGATTGCAAGAAGGCATCTCAAGCAATCAGTATGTAAATGGGATTTCCTTATACAGACCCCCTGTGTTAGAACAATTGCCTCTTGCCCCCCCCCTCCCCCAGTCCCTACTCACCGGCTCTCTGTGCACATTCAGCTTCCCAGTGCCCACTCTGCTACTGCCTTACTAATGAAGTAGGTCCAGCAGATGTATGTACACAGGGGGGCGGGGATTCATTTAATTGGCTTAAGAGAGGGTGGTGGGTGGTATTAAGAGCTGTATAACTGTGCCCTGAATACTATAGTCTCCTGTTATTATTAATATAAAATCAAAGTAGAATAGTGGGATGCTGCTGGCTGTGGGGCCAAGGGGCCAACCTCTGCCTGCTTTTAAATTGTGACCCATGAGAAGCCATATTGAATGATTCTACATGTAACACATGTCCAATAACAATAAGTCAAATTATAGCCTTACAGAAATATACCTGAGCTTACGCCTACCTGGCCTTGCCTTCTATAAAGGGGAACTAAACCCCTCAAAAGGCATTGATAGCAGTAGAGGACAAGGCTATTTAGGCATAAGCTCAGTTAGATTTCTAGGCTATAAGTTGGCCTATATGCCCCTCTTGGTATTGAACATGTGACCCATTCATATGGGTTCTTATTTCTATTAATTGCACAGTAGCGCTTCCCTAAGTTTCCATTTTCTTGTATACCATCAAACACTTAGCGTCCAATCACCAAAAGGTTACAGAACACACAAACAATGGAGCAAAACTGCAGTTGTAAGCTGCATTATAAAAGTGACCTTTAGGGGGAGCTCCCCTGTGTAGTTTTCTCCTACATTAGGTGCTGTAACATATAATGCAATGTAAAAACCAGGAAAAGAGACAGAAAGGAAAATCTCACCCCCTTCCCCCCCATCCTGATTTACAAACAATACAGTAAACCATTAACCTAAGGGATTTATTAAACCCCCACTCCAAAAGGTCACAGAACCTTTCCCGTAAAATAACAAGGTCACATGACCACAAAGACAAATAAAGGTTACAGCCATGCACGTACTTAACTGAATAGCATCGGTCTGATGAGAGAAAAGAATAAAAGTGTGTAGGGACTTTGGACTGAATTAATATTATGAAATAATTATTAACAAATGGAATGTGTTTCCTTAAGTGGCCCCTAGGGGGAAACAAACAACACTCAATGGAAATTGGTTACAGTTACTATTTATTTCTCACAGATATGCTGATATACATAGGGGGGTGTCATAACTGATGGGGGGAGCAAGTCCCGAAAAACTAAAGTCCTATGCTTTCTCTCATACTTGCACCCCCAAATAAATGGTAGAGCTTACTCCCCCCATGTAAGGGACATCAGGGCTAGTGATGGGTGAAATGTTTCACCAGGCATGGATTCGCTGAGAATTTCCGCGTTTTGGCATTGGCGGATTGTTTAGCGAAATGGATGAAAAAATTTGCCGTGGAAAAATTCACCACACGTCCAAAAGAATAGTCGCGGGCGTCAAATAAATAGTGGCGGGCGTCAAAAGAATAGCTGCGCAACAAAATAATAGCCGCTGGCGACAAAAGAATAGCCGATGGTGACAAATGAATAGCCGATGGCGACAAAAAAGTAGCCGCAGGCGACAAAAAAGTAGCCGCAGGCGACAAAAGAATAGTCGTGGACGACAAAAGAATAGCCGCACGACAAAAGAATAGCCCCGCGACAAAAGAATTGCCGCTGGCGACAAAAGAATAGTCGTGGACAACAAAAGAATAGCCACTGGCGACAAAAGAATAGCTGATGGCGACAAAAAAATAGCCGCAGGCGACAAAAGAATAGTCGTGGACGACAGAAGAATAGCCGCGCGACAAAAGAATAGCCGCGCGACAAAAGAATAGCCGATGGCGACAAAAGAATAGCTGCAGGCGACAAAAGAATAGCTGCAGGCGACAAAAGAATAGTCGTGGATGACGATTTTTTTTTGCCGCATGACATTTTTGCTGTTTCGCAAATCTTTTGAAATATTTGCAAATTTTTCGGGAAAGCGAAACGGGACAGATTCACTCATCACTAATCAGGGCTGGAGTGTGGGTGTGTTCGTGACATTGGGGGGGGCATTGGTGGCTTATGGGAGTAATGACGTGCTGGGCTGTACCATGTAGGGACCAATATTTTCCTTATTTTGGTTTGGGTTTTACACTGAAACCCAAACAGGCAGTTTTGTTTGGTTCAAAAACAACAGTTGGCATTCGTAGTCACTGAGCCCAGGTTACTAGACCCATTGGGGATGCCATTGTGCCCAGCAGTCTCAGGGGCTGGAAGAGAACTGCCTCCTGCAGTCTGTCCCCCAACAGGGAGGCTAAAGGTGGCCATACACGGGCAGATTTAAGCTTCTGAGTTGTTCAGACTGATTTGGCAGCCTATCTGCCCGTGTATGGGGCCTCCCCGACTTATATCTGTCCGGAAATTGGCCAGAAGTTGATGGGGCAGGTTTTACCGCATTGACTCATTGATGTGGCCCTTGCTTTGGCTCCTATACCCCTTGGACCAGACTTATTAGACCTAAGGTGGGCCTGAGATCGGGCAGCTTAGGTGGGCATATTGGGAGTAAGTTACCCCTCCCATATAGAGTGTAAGCTCTACGGGGCAGGGACCTCCATCCTCTTGTGTCTTTGACTCTTAACTTATTGCAACTGTATCTTGTATTTATCTTGTATTTATTGTTATACTTTGTATGTATTTATTTTAATGCCCCTGTTTGTATGAATGTACTGTACTGTACAGCGCTGCGTACACAAGTGGCGCTTTATAAATAAAGTTATACATACATACATACAAAGATACGCTTATTTGGGGACCTTTAGTGATGAGCGAATCTGTCCCATTTCGATTTGCGTGACAATCGCCTGAATCTTTTAAAAGATTTGTGAAATGGTGAAAATGTCACGTGTTAAAAAAAAGAAATTGCCGAACAATTTTTTTTGACACGGGCGGCAATTTTTGGTTGCACAGCAAATTTTTTCATCTGTTTTGCAAAAATAATCCGCCAATGGCGAAACAGAAATTCGCTGCGAATCCATGCCTGGCCAAACATTTCACCCATCACTAGTGACCTTCCAAACCAGCAGATGTTACCATGTAGGGCCACATTAAGCCCAGGGTAAACTCACTGAGGGAACCAGCTGAATATTTTGGAGGTTGCCCTGCCAGCCAGGACTCTACAGGAACCCTATAGCCAACCTGCTGTTCTGCTTCATTCTCTCATCCCCTTTCTTTGTTTTATGCTCCTCCCCACTTTGCCCCTTCCCCCAGGTGGAGAATATTCCTTCTCCTTTGTCTTCTGCTGTCCTACACCATTATCTTCCCCTACCTGCCCTCCCTTCTACCCTCCCTCTGTCTTTATCTTTCCATTATTTTACTGCAATCTTCCCCCCACTGTCGTCTCCTGAGCCCATCGCTCTTCCTTTCCTTATCTTCTCCCCTTCCGTCAGCACTTTGCACTCCTGGGCATTCAGAATAAAGGTCCCCATACACGCCCCAATTTCAGTCCTTTAGACCAATTCGGCCCGTGTATTTGAACCAACAGCGGGACTCCCCAACCGACATCTGGCCTGAAATAGGGCAGATCTCAATCAGGCAGGTGTGATTTTTCCATTGGATCGAGGACCACATCGGCTCATTGATACGGTCCCCAAACCAACGGGGCCCATGCCAGCCATTTTAATTTGATCGCTTGGCCCTATAGTTGGCGTATCGGGAGAAGATCCGTTCGCTTGGTGACCTTGCAGATCTTACAGTGTATGGCCACCTTAACTTTAGATTAGTTAGATTGGCAGAAACTGCAGGGAGGCTTCTCACAGACCTAGAGACCCCCCAGCCTCATTGTTCCTGGCTATAGATAGTGGCACATTCTCTCTGGCTCTGCCCCTACTAGTAGCCGGCTGAAAACTGCACAGTAGATTTTCATGATAGAGACCTGCACAGAACCAGTTTTTGAGACCCGGATCTGCAACCCGCGACCCAGACCCACAACCAGCATTTTTAATAGCTTCAATACGATATCCGACCCGCAACCGCCTTATCAACCCGCTGACCACCATTAAGAGTTTCCTGTTGCTCAAACTCTTAGTGACATCATCAGAAGTGGGTTGGGGTAGAAAAATGTTTAAAAATATCAACAGGAGTAAAATATAGATAATATACGGAACCCCAAATCTCCCCCTAAGTGGCCTTCAGGCTGGGCCCCCTTAGCCCATAACAAGGTTACAGATATATAGAAACATTGGGGTAACAGTCACCCTGCTATAATTCCAGGGGTACCCAGGGCACAAATAAGCACTCACCCCAAATCCCCCCCTAACTGGCCTTCAGGCTGGGCCCCCTTAGCCCATAACAAGGTTACAGATATATAGAAACATTGGGGTAACAGTCACCCTGCTATAGTTCCAGGGGTACCCAGGGCACAAATAAGCACTCACCCCAAATCCCCCCCTAACTGGCCTTCAGGCTGGGCCCCCTTAGCCCATAACAAGGTTACAGATATATAGAAACATTGGGGTAACAGTCACCCTGCTATAGTTCCAGGGGTACCCAGGGCACAAATAAGCACTCACCCCAAATCCCCCCCTAACTGGCCTTCAGGCTGGGCCCCCTTAGCCCATAACAAGGTTACAGATATATAGAAACATTGGGGTAACAGTCACCCTGCTATAGTTCCAGGGGTACCCAGGGCACAAATAAGCACTCACCCCAAATCCCCCCCTAACTGGCCTTCAGGCTGGGCCCCCTTAGCCCATAACAAGGTTACAGATATATAGAAACATTGGGGTAACAGTCACCCTGCTATAGTTCCAGGGGTACCCAGGGCACAAATAAGCACTCACCCCAAATCCCCCCCTAACTGGCCTTCAGGCTGGGCCCCCTTAGCCCATAACAAGGTTACAGATATATAGAAACATTGGGGTGGAACGCAGTAGAATGGACATCTGAGAAACTACAGGAAACCCAGATTGAAGATCATGTTCTTATATTGTTGCTGAATGACTAGTATAGCAATGTTACCTTACTATGAGCTAATGGGGGCCTGGATCAATTAATAGACGTCAAATGGTGATTTGAATTTGAATCAAAGGTGATTTGAAGTCCAAAGACCACTGCTCTAGACCCATCTCATCTTTACATTTATCAGTGAAGTTTCCTTGCAGAAGAATTCCAGGTAGAACATCCCTTGCAGCAAGGAAAGTTCTTTAGCTAGAATTGCACAGAACGCGACGGAACCGGAGCTCGGTGTCTATACATTTTTCTGTTTCTATGAAAAATAAACATCTCTGAGCTTTTAAAAATAGACCAAAGGCTTTACATTTACATTGTTTTTCTTTCCTTTCCATCCCTGTGAAGCCCCGATAATCAGTAAAAGTCGGAATGGAAGAGATTGTGGGGTACGGCCGTGACATCGCTCAAGGCGAGGAGGAGTAGGAGGCAGAAGGAAATGCTTCGGATGAGAAATTGTTGATCTAAATGCTGCGCAACTGACCTGCTTAATGTTGTTTACTTTTATGGAAAATGCGGGGGTGTAAAAAAAAAAAAAAACCAAAATGCACATTTTTTTTTAAACTTGTATATCTTCTATTTCCTGTAGTCTACATGGTGACTGAAATGTGTCCCACAGCATCAAAGTAGGGTGCTACTCTTCAGCTACTACGCTCTTCCTACGGGGAGTTACGGGTTGTGTGCGAGGCGAGAAATGACTGGTACAGACCCATTCCCAGGTGTTTCATCTTAACTCTTTCCCCGTCAGATCAAATATAGCTGCTTATTAACGACTGTCTATTGGTATTGAGCCTGGTATTGAGCCGGTTGGTTTAGGTGGAACCACCATTAATTTGGGGGCAGATGTATTTCAAAGGGTATAATGCCCTAATGGGGGTATTTTTGTAACTATTGACGCCTCCGCCCTTGCTCTTATCTGTTTATAAACAAGCTATTCTGTCTCCGTAACCTTCATCTTTAACATCAGGGATCCCCAACCTTTTATACCCATTCAAATGGAAAAAGTGTTGGGGAGCAACACAAACATGAAAAAAGTTCCAGAGGTGCCAAATAAGATCTACAATTGGCTATTTGGCAGCCCCTATGTGGATTTGTAGCCTATAGAAGGCTCTGTTTGGTGGTACACCTGTTTTTTTTTGTAGAAAGAAACTTGCCCCCAAGTCAGGAATTCAAAAATAACTGCCTATTTTTAGGCCACTGGGAGCAAGATGTTGCTTGCGAGGCACTGGTTGGGGATCACTGTTCTACATAATGGGGCTCCAACTGGGAGCTATGGGGGAAGAAGCCTTGACTTGGGCTAGGAAGTAAAGGTGGCCATACACGCTAAGATCCGCTCGCTTGGCAAAGTCGCCAAGTGAGCGGATCTTCTCCCAATATCTCACCTACGGGTGGGCGATATCGGGCTAATTCGGTCATTTGGTCCTGGGGCCAAACAATCGAATTAGAACAACGGGTATAGGCATCCTTCGGTTCGGGGACCACATCATCGAGACGATGCAGTTCCCGATCCGACCGATTTTTAACCCTGCCCGATAGAGATTGGGCCAAACAGAGCCTCCTGTAGACTGCCAGCCCTTATAGGGCCTACCAATACCCAATCACCCACCCCCGGGAACTCTTTGCATGCTTCTGTTGCTTTCCAACTTTTTTTTATATTGAAACGAAGGGTAAGTGCCACTTGGGGAGTCCTTATTGAAATGAAGTGTAAGTGTCACTTGGGGAGTCCTTACTGAAATGAAGTGTAAGTGTCACTTGGGCAGTCCTTACTGAAATGAAGTGTAAGTGTCACTTGGGGAGTCCTTACTGAAATGAAGTGTAAGTGCCACTTGGGGAGTCCTTACTGAAATGAAGTGTAAGTGCCACTTGGGGAGTCCTTACTGAAATGAAGTGTAAGTGTCACTTGGGCAGTCCTTACTGAAATGAAGTGTAAGTGTCACTTGGGGAGTCCTTACTGAAATGAAGTGTAAGTGCCACTTGGGGAGTCCTTACTGAAATGAAGTGTAAGTGCCACTTGGGGAGTCCTTACTGAAATGAAGTGTAAGTGCCACTTGGGGAGTCTTTAATGAAATGAAGTGTAAGTGCCACTTGAGGAGTCCTTATTGAAATGAAGTGTAAGTGCCACTTGGGGAGCCCTTATTGAAATGAAGTGTAAGTGCCACTTGGGGAGCCCTTATTGAAATGAAGTGTAAGTGCCACTTGGGGAGTCCTTATTGAAATGAAGTGTAAGTGTCACTTGGGGAGTCCTTATTGGAATGAAGTGTAAGTGCCACTTGGGGAGTCCTTATTGGAATGAAGGGTAAGTGCCACTTGGGGAGTCCTTATTGAAATGAAGTATAAGTGCCACTTGGGGAGTCCTTATTGAAATGAAGTGTAAGTGCCACTTGGGGAGCCCTTATTGAAATGAAGTGTAAGTGCCACTTGGGGAGTCCTTACTGAAATGAAGTGTAAGTGCCACTTGGGGAGTCTTTAATGAAATGAAGTGTAAGTGCCACTTGAGGAGTCCTTATTGAAATGAAGTGTAAGTGCCACTTGGGGAGCCCTTATTGAAATGAAGTGTAAGTGCCACTTGGGGAGCCCTTATTGAAATGAAGTGTAAGTGCCACTTGGGGAGTCCTTATTGGAATGAAGTGTAAGTGCCACTTGGGGAGTCCTTATTGGAATGAAGGGTAAGTGCCACTTGGGGAGTCCTTATTGAAATGAAGTATAAGTGCCACTTGGGGAGTCCTTATTGAAATGAAGTGTAAGTGCCACTTGGGGAGCCCTTATTGAAATGAAGTGTAAGTGCCACTTGGGGAGTCCTTATTGAAATGAAGTGTCTCTATTGAAATGAGCCCCAGAAAGCCAAGAGGGATGGAGAAGGCAAGCCAGGCTGGGTGTCAGTGAGCGGAGGTATCAGGAGGAGGAGGAGAGGACTTTCCCTTCACTTGAGAAGGTACTTTCCCCATTTCCTGCCATCATTATTCACAGTTTCAGATAGGAGTGAGTTTGCTCAGATTCTCACAGTGATTCTTTGTATTTTGCATTGATTCTCAAGGCCAACCCTCTCTCCAGCTTGGCCATGCCTGGTAATGTATAGCCACTACTCTGATTGGCTTCAGACACCTGATACCTGTACCCCCTTGCTGGGCTGAAAATCAGGACTCTGATAGACCGGAATGGCAGCCCCCGGGGGCTCAGGTTGTCTTTAGTATCAGTACCACCCTAACCACTCCCTTTGTACCAAACAGTCACCAAACACACCCATCTGCCCATTGCACCTCCCACCAACGGAATAGGACACGTGTACATTCTGCCCCAGTCATTCCCAGTTATGATTCTGATCCAGTCAGACCCATACCAACAGCAGACCCAGAAGCACCGCTAGACTCCTATTTGATAATGAATGTGGATTTCCAAATACGGAGGCTCCCGTTGCATGGCAAAGCTGTATTCATGTATTCCTCAGCACTTGGCCTTTGGCCCTGCACCTTTATATGGATTGGAAATTAATGGGTCAGGCAAGGTCCGGGCTTACAAAACACTTTTATTAGTGGGTCACAGGCAGGTTTGGACTGAGCCCCCCTGTCCCTGGTCATATATGTGCCAGACATGAGCCATTTGCACTTGGCCATATAAGTAAAGATGGCGCCCTGGCTCGGGTCGGGGGTTAGGGGTTCAGGGATCAGATGACTATTTGCTGTCACCTACATCACTAATGGCCAAGGAACTCCTTGTGTATCCGTCTAATGTAGTAATGAGCAAATTTTTTCGCCAGGCATGGATTCACTGCGAATTTCCGCATTATGCCATTGTTTTTGTCGCGCGTCAAATTGGGCGCAGTTGCATAAAAAAAGTCACGGTTGCGTCAAAAAAAGCGCGGGCGACAAAAAATAGCCGCAGGTGACAAAAAAATAGACAAGGGCAACAAAAAAGACACAGGCGACAAAAAATAGACACGGGCGACAAAAAATAGACACGGGCGACAAAAAATAGACACGGGCGACAAAAAATAGACACGGGCGACAAAAAAGACACGAGTGACAAAAAAGACGCGAGCAACAAAAAAGACGCGGGTGACAAAAAAGACGCGAGCAACAAAAAAGACGCGGGTGACAAAAAAGACGCGAGCGACAAAAAAAAATTGAGTGACATATACGTTTCGCAAATTTTTTTGCCATTTCGCAAATTTTCTTGCCGTTTGGGACAGATTCGCTCATCACTAGTCTAATGACTTCTCCTATTTTACAATTCGGGGTACATTATTCCCTATAAAAGTTTTATTTCTTAGTAGGAAAACAGTAGGATTCTGTTCAGGATTTGGCTGAATCCACGCTCCTGGCCAAACTGAAATTGAATCGTTAAAACCACATGGCTTTTTGTCACATAAACATGGCGGCTACGTGTGCGGTTCTCTGTTGCGCTTCCTTCAGACTCGGTTCGGTATTCGCCAGAATCTTTCACAAAGGTTTTGGGGTTCACCCGAATCCCAAAATAATCTTATGCATTTCTTATCTTTTGCCAATCCACACTCACCAGCACACCCTGGCCTTTCCACTCTGTTCCACCTGGTGCACAGTATTTAGAGAGACGGCGGCACTCTCCTCCACGATCCAAATAGCACAAAATACCGGCACAACAGAATTTGTTTTAGCGGGATAAACCCTGCTGATTTAATAGTAGCAAACCATGTAACGTTTCGGGGGCACGCCCCTTCGTCAGACATAACGACCAGTGCAATATTTAAAGTGCAGCAGCAATGACATCACACATTTAATTAACTCATTTGTTCCCAATGAAGTCCATAAAAAATAAGGGGTTAATTAGTCCATAGTCCAAAGTCCTTTACCCCTTGTGCTAATTTAGAAACTAACACCTGTAAAAAACACTGCAGTATTTGAACTATAGCAGCAATAATATCACACATTTAATTAATTCATTTGTTCCTGATACAATACATAGAAACTCACGGGTTAATTAATCCCTAGTCCAAAACCCATAATCACTTGTGCTATGTGTGAAAGTTACCCCCTAAGTGAATAGATACTGAAACCAAACAATGTTGCAACAAAGCAACTTTGAAAAATGTGGCAAGTACCATTTCCATGTAACCGAGGGGCTTAAGGTGGCCATACACGCACAGATATTATCGTACGAAACCTCGTTTCGTACGATAATCGGTGCGTGTATGGTATGTCAGCGAGCCGACCGATGTCGCAGGAAGCTGCTGAAATCGGTCGGCTCGTCGATCGGCCAGGTTAGAAAATTTTGATCGGGCGCCATAGAAGGCGCCTGACCAAAATTCTCCCTTCAGAGCTGAATCGGCAGAAGGAGGTAGAAATCCTATTGTTTCTACCTCCTTACCTGCCGATTCAGCCCTGAATGGTGTGTGGCGGATCTGACGATGTTTCGTGCGACCGATGGTCGTACGAAACATCGTCGGATCGCCACGTGTATGGCCAGCTTTAATAGGGAAGAAAGTCACTACTTTACCCTACGGGGCAGAAGGTGTAGAATCTGTCCCTGGTATATTCAAAATTCATCTCTGCAAATAAATAAAATAATATTAATCATAAATAACACCATTTTTTTTTACAAAAAACAAGTGAAATGAAACTCTTCGTTAAGGCCCCGGGGGACCCGAGTTTGAAGAGCCCAAATCCAATATGATTCACGTTGCAGAAGAACCCTTTTCTTATCCTGCCCGGGATTAACTTCAATCTTTTCCAGTATCTGCCCTCTCACTTGTGATACCCTGTGGCCCATGTCAAAAAAATGTTTTGCCAATGTAGTTTCCTTTCTCTTTTTATTATTTTTTTGATCAGTATTATCCGCTCCTGAACTGTTTTTGGTGATCTCCTCCTGTTTTGGTGGTGAATCATTACGAATAGTAGATTTATGTTCATTTAAACGTGTTTTAATGGGTCTGCCTGTTTGCCCCACATAAGCCCGCCCACAAGGGCATTTAATGCAATATATTACATCCGAACTGTTACATGTAGAATACCCCCGAATTGGTAGCTTAGAGCCCTTCAAGGGATGGGACACAAAATCCCCTGGGATGATGCCATTAAGGTGGCCATACACGAGGCGATTTCGCTCGTTGTGCGATGAACGATTATATCGACAAACGATCGTATGGCGATCGAGTTCCCATACGATATGCCATCCACGAGCACCGATAATTCGGGAAAGATTTCGTCGCATCATTATCGTAAAATACGTACGATCGTACATCTACGTACGATCGAATGTCGTTGACTTCCGCTGCTGGCAATCGTGACATGCGCAGAGAACAATCGTTGAAAGACAAATGTCTGACACTCACACCAACTGGCAGATTTTATCGTTAAACGACCAAAATTTTTAAACCTGGCCGATCGATTTTGGGGACGATAATGTCGGCTCGTTTAGTGGAACGACGATCGT
Organism: Xenopus tropicalis; assembly: GCF_000004195.4. Lineage (NCBI taxonomy): Eukaryota > Metazoa > Chordata > Amphibia > Anura > Pipidae > Xenopus > Xenopus tropicalis. The sequence goes on along the minus strand of NC_030679.2, from coordinate 142,015,324 downwards.
GCGTACACCACCAACTATACGATAACTTAACGATAGCATCGGATCGTTTGTAAGTAAAAAATCGGTCCGTGTATGGCCACCTTTACAATGGCCACAATATAAACATGGGTGTGTGCCTTTCAATCTTCCCTCTCGTCTACTTTTGATTTTCTTTGTCTCTGATTTTATTAAGTCACCAATAGCTTTAGGGCTCTGGCACACGGGGGAGATTAGTCGCCCACGACAAAACTCCCTGTTCGCGGGCGACTAATCTCCCCGAGTTGCCATGACCCGCCATCCCACCGGCAAACATGTAAGTCACCGGTGGGATGGCAGACGCGGCGGCACGAGTCTTTTTCGGCGATTTCCTGAAATCGCCCCGCCGCGTGTGCCATCCCGCCGGCGACTTACATGTTCACCGGCGGGATGGCGGGTCATGGCAACTCGGGGAGATTAGTCACCCGCGAACAGGGAGTTTTGTCGTGGGCGACTAATCTCCCCCGTGTGCCAGAGCCCTTAGCCTTTCTATAGGAAAATAATGGGGCTTCACTAAAAAGTTTCCCATATCTGGTCAGATTTTAATATTCCCCAGTATTTAAGCCTTGTCCCTTTGACCAGCCCTGAATTAACATCATATGTTGAAACAAATGGGATACGATACCCTTTTCCTGCTGTTCTTTTTTAATAAACTTTCCCTGGGGATAAGTTTTACCTCATCTCTGGCCCTTAGGAGTTCCCTCTCCTTGTCTCCTTTTTCCAAAAATGTATTAACCATCATAGTTGACTCTGAGTCATATAAATCATTATTAGATGTAATGCGCCGTATGCGGGTAAACTGACTTTTGGGTAAACCCTTAAAGGTTCCAGGTGGATGTAAACTGGTAGCATTCAATAAATGATTTCTATCCGTGGGTTTATTGTAAACAGGGCCGGATTTCTACTTGGGGCGCCCCAAGGCCGCCCCCATTCGGCGCCCCCCCCCCACCCCCGCCCCCGCCCCCGCCGCGTAAACGCGAATGCGCCTTACTTGCGCATGCGCGAACAACCCCTATCGCTAATGCGCATGCGCAAGCGCCTAACTGAGAACTCCCATACGGAGCAGTGGGGAGATGTCCCCATTGCTCCGTATGGGAGCAAAATGTTAACATTTGCTTGCGGCGGGGCGGCATGCCGCCCCTGTGTATTTGCCGCCCTAGGCCCGGGCCTTTGTGGCCTCGCCACAAATCCGGGCCTGATTGTAAACTGATGTAGTAAACCCTGACTCTGTATAGGTGATATCAACATCTAAAAAGTGAAGGCAAGTTTTATGTACTTCTACTGTAAATGTAATTGTAGAATGGACATCATTTAGGTACTCCATAATAGAGATGTAGCGAACTGTTCGCCGGCGAACAAATTCGCGCGAACATCGGGTGTTCGCGAACGCGTGTGTTCGCAAACTTTCAGCGTATGTTCGCAGTTTGGGTTTGCGCCGCGTTTTCCGCCGCGTTTTTTATCATCGCAAAAGTATTGTACAATACGTCACACATGGCGTTTTTCTGCGAATCCCGTTTTCATGGTGTTTAGCGCGACATAGCAAAAAAGCCGCGTATTTTCGCTAGAATAGCTTGCGTTTTTTGCGCAACTCTGTGCCAACAAAGTATTTTTCAGAGAAGTTTTTGCCCTTGATCCCCCTCCTGCATGCCACTGCCCAGGTCGTGGCACCCTTTAAACAACTTTAAAATTATTTTTCTGGCCAGAAATGACTTTTCTAGTTTTTTAATGTTCGCCTTCCCATTGAAGTCTATGGGGTTCGCAAAGTTCGCGAATATTCGCGGGTTTTGGCGTAAGTTCGCTAACTTTTTTTTTTTAGGTTCGCTACATCCCTACTCCATAAACCTTTGCAACTGTTCTGTAGTTCCTGTCCACAAGAAAAAGGTATCGTCTACATCCCGCATGTATGACTGGATATAGTGCTTAGTAATGCTGATTGAAGAATTTGCTTTTAAAGATTTTAAAGCTATTCTTTCAGAATAAGACACATTATTCCACCTTTTTATTTTTTCACCAGACAAATTCTTCTCCAAATCCATCATTACTGAAGCCTCAAATGCATCAATAAAATCGAAATTTCCAGGAGGGTTAAACTCACTTTTGAAATTGTTCAATCAGCATTACTAAAGCAGACAAAGGAGGTGGAACTGTTCTTTTAAACAAAGCGGATTACGATAATGAAGCCATGAGACAGTTGTCTAATGTTACACACTACAAGCAGCTTAAAAATGATCCTACAATACAATTAAAAAATTCCATTAATACAGTGACTTGCAAAAGTATTCAGCCCCCTTGAACTTTTCCACATTTTGTCACATTACAGCCACAAACATGAATCAATTTTATTGGAATTCCACGTGAAAGCCCAATACAAAGTGGGGTACACGTGAGAAGTGGAAGGAAAATCATACATGATTCCAAACATTTTTTACAAATAAATAACTGCAAAGTGGGGAGTGCGTAATTATTCAGCCCCCTGAGTTAATACTTTGTAGAACCCCCTTTTGCTGCAATTACAGCTGCCAGGCTTTTAGGGTATGTCTCTACCCGCTTTGCCCATCTACAGACTGAAATCCTTGCCCATTCTTCTTTGCAAAACAGCTCCAGCTCAGTCAGATTAGATGGACAGCGTTTGGGAACAGCAGTTTTCAGATCTTGCCACAGATTCTCCATTGGATTTAGATCTGGACTGTGACTGGGCCATTCTAACACATGGATATGTTTTGTTTTAAACCATTCCATTGTTGCCCTGGCTTTATGTTTAGGGCCGTTGTCCTGCTGGAAGGTGAACCTCCGCCCCAGTCTCAAGTCTTTTGCAGACTCCAAGAGGTTTTCTTCCAAGATTGCCCTGTATTTGGCTCCATCCATCTTCCCATCAACTCTGACCAGCTTCCCTGTCCCTGCTGAAGAGAAGCCCCCCCAGAGCATGATGCTGCCCCCCCATATGTGACAGTGGGGATGGTGGGTTCAGAGTGATGTGCAGGGTTAGTTTCCGCCACACATAGCGTTTTGCATTTTGGCCAAAAAGTTCCATTTTGGTCTCATCTGACCAGAGCACCTTCTTCCACATGTTTGCTGTGTCCCCCACATGGCTTGTGGCAAACTGCAAACGGGACTTCTTATGGTTTTCTGTTAACAATGGCTTTCTTCTTGCCACTCTTCCATAAAGGCCAACTTTGTGCAGTGCACGACTAATAGTTGTCGGACAGATTCCCCCACCTGAGCTGTAGATCTCTGCAGCTCCCCCAGAGTCACCATGGGCCTCTTGGCTGCATTTCTGATCAGCGCTCTCCTTGTTCGGCCTGTGAGTTTAGGGGGACGGCCTTGTCTTGGTAGGGTTACAGTTGTGCCATACTCCTTCCATTTCTGAATGATCAGTGGAACAGTGCTCCGTGGGATGTTCAAGGCTTTGGAAATCTTTTTGTAGCCTAAGCTTGCTTTAAATTTCTCAATAACTTTATCCCTGACCTGTCTGGTGGGTTCTTTGGACTTCATGGTGTTGTTACTCCCGATATTCTCTTAGACAACCTCTGAGGCCGTCACAGAGCAGCTGTATTTGTACTGACATTAGATTACACACAGGTGCACTCTATTTAGTCATTAGCACTCATCAGGCAATGTCTATGGGCAACTGACTGCACTCAGACCAAAGGGGGCTGAATAATTACGCACACCCCACTTTGCAGTTATTTATTTGTAAAAAATGTTTGGAATCATGTATGATTTTCCTTCCACTTCTCACGTGTACACCACTTTGTATTGGTCTTTCACGTGGAATTCCAATAAAATTGATTCATGTTTGTGGCTGTAATGTGACAAAATGTGGAAAAGTTCAAGGGGGCTGAATACTTTTGCAAGCCACTGTATAATGCTTAATGCTGCAGTTATGGAAGGTGTGATTTCAGAGGAGTTGTATACTATGGGCCTGATTCACTAAAGGGCGATAAAAATTATCGCACGCTTTTTTGCATTAAAAAACGCAAAATAATTTGCGCGCGATTCACCATAGTATTATCGCGTGCGAAAAATCGCCATTTTCGCATGGGTTATTTCTCGCACTAGTTTTACCGTTTTGCGTTAATTTCTGCGCTGAAAAGAATACGATCGCATGATTCACTATAACTTTTGCGCGCTAAATATCGCATTCGGCTATGCGAAAATTAACACCTACTACAGGCAGGCGAAAAATTATACAAAAGTACAGTAAATGATTTTTTGCAATAAAATATGGGCTTACAGTGTTATTTATTCAAGTCTGTGTTTCCCCCAGAGTGACGCAGCCGCCAGTTTGCAGGGAAATGGTCATTTTTAATACAGTAATTTTCTGCAAGTATTGGCGTGTATGGCTAACATGGCGTGCGTTCATTTGCGCGACTATTTCTATTTGGCTACAAGTGATGAAATGTTTCGCCAGGCATGGATTCGCAGTGAATTTTTGGACGTGCGTTGAATTTTTTCGCGGCAGATTTTTTCATGCGTTTCGCAAAACAATCCGCCAATGGCAAAACGCATGAAAAAATTTGCCACGCAAAAATTCACCGCACATACAAAAATTGATACAAGCGTCAAAAAATAATAGTCACAGCAACAATTTTTTTGCCCGCACAACATTTTTGCCGTTTCGTGGATCTTTCGAAAGATTTGCTAATTTTTCACTAAAGAAACCAGAACACATTTGCTCATCACTAGTGGCTACTATTTATAAGCATCTACTATTTATATGCTACCATTTATATGATACCATTTATATGCTACTATTTATATGCTACCATTTATATGCTACTATTTATATGCTACCATTCATATGCTACTATTTATATGCTACCAATTATATGCTACCATTTATATGCTACCATTTATATGCTACCATTTATATGCTACTATTTATATGCTACCATTTATATGCTACTATTTATATGCTACCATTTATATGCTACCATTTATATGCTACCATTTATATGCTACCATTTATATGATACCATTTATATGCTACTATTTATATGCTACCATTTATATGATACCATTTATATGCTACTATTTATATGCTACCATTTATATGCTACCATTTATATGCTACTATTTATATGCTACCATTTATATGTGGCTAATATTTATATACACCATTTATATGCGGCGACAATTTTTATACACTATTTCTAAGCTACCATTCATATGCGGCGACTATTCGCGGGCGTAATTTAGCACATGTACCAGCAAATACCGCATTGAAATAGTCTTCGCGAGTTAAATAACGCATGCAATATCGCGCGTAAAAAAGCGCAAGTATGCTTATAGTGAATCGTGCGAAAAATCGGCAAAATTAAGCCGCGGTAAATATTTTAGCGCACAATAAAAATAGCACACGTTTTATCGCCCTTTAGTGAATCAGGCCCTATATTGTAAATGCCCAAAGGTACCATACATTTATTTTTTACCAAAAATTCATAAAAGTCTTGTTAATCCACCAGGCAGAATCATACTAGAAGAAACAGGCAGGCACATCTGGGATCCCTTTTGCGTCAGTAAAGTTTTTCAAAAAAGCAGCTTGTATGTTGATAAAAGTATCAAAATGTATTTATTCCATAAAAAATAATAACAACTGCAACAGCCTACCTACCAATCCACCAGGCAGACCCATAGTTTCTAACGTAGGGTCTGTATTGCAGCCTTTAGCTATGTATATTGATTTATTTTTGCAAGAAGTGTTGCCAACATTGAAACCTTGTCTTAAGGATACAACAGAATTTTTGAATAGACTTAGTGAAATAGTGCCCCCAAGTGGTGAATTTTTACTATGTTCTTTGAATGTCAAGGATTTATATACATCAATATTGCACTATTTTAGCTATGGGTCCGAATTTTACTTACAGCTGCAAGGCTGCGCCATGGGTGCGAACATGGCACCAGCATATGCCAACATTTATATGGATTGGTTTGAGACCACTTACATATTTTCAAATAATGAGTATAAGCACTATATCCAATCATACATGCGGGATGTAGATGATACCTTTTTCTTGTGGACAGGAACTACAGAACAGTTGCAAAGGTTTATGGAGTAGGGATGTAGCGAACCTAAAAAAAAAAGTTAGCGAACATGTTCGCAAACTTACACCAAAACCCGCGAATATTCGCGAACTTTGCGAACCCCATAGACTTCAATGGGAAGGCGAACATTAAAAAACTAGAAAAGTCATTTCTGGCCAGAAAAATAATTTTAAAGTTGTTCAAAGGGTGCCACGACCTGGACAGTGGCATGCAGTAGGGGGATCAAGGGCAAAAACTTCTCTGAAAAATACTTTGTTGGCACAGCGTTGCGCAAAAAACGCAAGCTATTCTAGCGAAAATACGCGGCTTTTTGTCTATGTCGCGCTAAACACCATGAAAATGGGATTTGCGGAAAAACGACATGTGTGACTTGTGTGGCGGAAAACGCGGCGCAAACCCAAACTGCGAACATACGCTGAAAGTTTGCAACATTGGTTGGTTTCAGTATCTATTCACTTAAACTATAAAATCAGCAGGGGTTATCCCGCTAAAACAAATCCTGTTGTGCCGGTATTTTGTGCTATTTGGATAGCAGCTATTTATATCAGTATCACCTAATGGTGGATGGTGCATCCCAGAGATACCTCACAGAAGCACATGAACAGAAAACATATTAGAATGTAAGCTCTATGGGGCAGGGATCTTCTCCTCCACCCTCCTCTCAACTTCTAGCTGAATTAAATTGCCCAGCATTCTCAATCAGGCCATACAGTGTGTGACCAGTTGTATGGTATCCCCCATACAATGAGTATCGGGCATTGTATGCCGACTGTAAAGGTGCCCATACACGGGCCAATTCTAGCTGCCGATATGGGTCCCTTGGACAGATTTGGCAGCTAATCGGCCCGTGTATGGGCAGAACAGAGCGGCCTGGCCGACCGATATCTGGCCTGAAATTGGCCAGATCTCGATCGGCCAGGTTAGAAAATCCAGTCGAATCGGGGACCGCATCGGCTCATTGATGCGGTCCCCGAAACCGACTGCCCCATGGCTGCAAATGTAATCCAATCGTTTGGCCCCAGGGCCAAACGATCGGATTATTTTTTTTTAAAGCCACTTGCTACCCGATATCGCCCACCCGTAGGTGGGGATATCAGGAGAAGATCTGCTTGCTTGGCGACCTTGCCAAACGAGCAGATCTTAGCATGTCTGGCCACAAGGAGCCATTTTGGTTTTTGCAGTTCACCCTACAACTTGATTTCATTGGCCCTTACATGGCTATTAACCTATGGTACATCTCTATAGAACAAATACACGCTATATACATGAACTGGAACAATAGTCGTGTTCTTCGTTCCTTCTGTAGAAAGGTTAGAGGGTAGAGAAGACCACGCAAGGCCACGGAACACTATCTCATCACAGAAAAGACTGTACCTGCCGCCTCACTAGGAAAATGCAGCTGCGGCCGCCCTGAGTCTCACTCTATTTAATCAGTAAAAGGAAAATGAAGCATCGACGCGCCCACCTCTTTATTATTTAATACAGGAAACCGAAGAGTGAGCAAGTGTGAGAAACGCCAGTGTTCTCTCAGCTTAGTAAAAGCATAGTAAATCTTTTCATAGACCAAAGTTATTTGTGCCAATGGCCTTCCAAATGTCTCTGTTTCATACTGACTGGATAAATGTAATGCATAGCCTACTTATAAGCAGGGAGGATTCCCCTCTATAAGGATATTGGGGGTCACTGAGAGAGTATCACTCATGTATTATAAGGGATAATGTACCCCCTACTGTAAATGATAAGGATATTAGCAGTCACTGAGGGGTTCTGTGCCCATATAAAGGCACAAGGCTGCAGGCTGAGTTATACAGGGAACTCTGAGTATCACTCATGTATTATAAGGGATAATGTACCCCCTACTGTAAATGATAAGGATATTAGCAGTCACTGAGGGGTTCTGTGCCCATATAAAGGCACAAGGCTGCAGGCTGAGTTATACAGGGAACTCTGAGTATCACTCATGTATTATAAGGGATAATGTACCCCCTACTGTAAATGATAAGGATATTAGCAGTCACTGAGGGGTTCTGTGCCCATATAAAGGCACAAGGCTGCAGGCTGAGTTATACAGGGAACTCTGAGTATCACTCATGTATTATAAGGGATAATGTACCCCCTACTGTAAATGATAAGGATATTAGCAGTCACTGAGGGGTTCTGTGCCCATATAAAGGCACAAGGCTGCAGGCTGAGTTATACAGGGAACTCTGAGTATCACTCATGTATTATAAGGGATAATGTACCCCCTACTGTAAATGATAAGGATATTAGCAGTCACTGAGGGGTTCTGTGCCCATATAAAGGCACAAGGCTGCAGGCTGAGTTATACAGGGAACTGAGTATCACTCATGTATTATAAGGGATAATGTACCCCCTACTGTAAATGATAAGGATATTAGCAGTCACTGAGGGGTTCTGTGCCCATATAAAGGCACAAGGCTGCAGGCTGAGTTATACAGGGAACTCTGAGTATCACTCATGTATTATAAGGGATAATGTACCCCCTACTGTAAATGATAAGGATATTAGCAGTCACTGAGGGGTTCTGTGCCCATATAAAGGCACAAGGCTGCAGGCTGAGTTATACAGGGAACTCTGAGTATCACTCATGTATTATAAGGGATAATGTACCCCCTACTGTAAATGATAAGGATATGAGCAGTCACTGAGGGGTTCTGTGCCCATATAAAGGCACAAGGCTGCAGGCTGAGTTATACAGGGAACTCTGAGTATCACTCATGTATTATAAGGGATAATGTACCCCCTACTGTAAATGATAAGGATATTAGCAGTCACTGAGGGGTTCTGTGCCCATATAAAGGCACAAGGCTGCAGGCTGAGTTATACAGGGAACTCTGAGTATCACTCATGTATTATAAGGGATAATGTACCCCCTACTGTAAATGATAAGGATATTAGCAGTCACTGAGGGGTTCTGTGCCCATATAAAGGCACAAGGCTGCAGGCTGAGTTATACAGGGAACTCTGAGTATCACTCATGTATTATAAGGGATAATGTACCCCCTACTGTAAATGCTGGTCCTTCCCAGGATCCCCTTTGGTCCGACTCTGGCCGTATCTGTTTGACTGTACATATATATGACTGTGTATAGAATACAGAATTCTACGTGTCACTGTTTCGCTTTTGTGTTCGGTCTCAGTAAGTTTCTCCAGTTGAACTTTCCTCTTTTGTGGTGAGAGCCGTGCATGTCAGCCCTCCTCCGCCCCCCCCCCCCCCCCGAGGGCTCCTTTCCGCTAGACAAGGTGCTGACTGCTCCCTCCCCGACACAGAAGCCCCTGCGGCCATGGACACGTGCGTACAGTACCCCATGTCGGTGTTCTCAGTGCAGGGGCAGATGGCTCCCGTTGCCCAAAATCATCAGCCCCTGAAGAAGCAGAACAAGATCATCGGTCAGTGGGCGATTAACCTGGCACTGATGGTCCTTGCAATGCTGGCCCTCACCGGCGCTGCTATTGAGATCTACATTCTGAGAAACCTACAGAGAAGTCTGGAATCTACACAAGAAATGGTAGGTCCTTTGGGGCAGATAGAGGGGGGCAAGAGGGCAACGCGATGGTGGTCCTATAAGGAATATGGGTAACAGAGCAAGATTGGGAATAGAGTAATACAGTACTGATCTACTGGTGGCGTCAATATTATGGGTTACAGCGATCCTCTTCTAGTACGGGTATGGGATCCGTTATCCAGAAAGTTCTGAATAACGGGAAGGCCATCTCCCATGGGCTTCATTATAAGCAAATAATTCTAATTGAGTATTCTTCACAACAGACCTCATAGTATCAGGAAGATGGGTAATGGAGAAAATACTCCCTACTCGCCAGTATTAGGAAGGTATAGGAGTACAACAGTCCTCTATAGGATCAGGGGAATGGGCAATAGAGTAATGCTCTGCTGGTAGCAATGGGAAGGTAAATATGTGGGTATCAGATAGGGGGTAGCAGAGTAATGCCCCACTGCTAGTATCGGGGAGTAAGAGAATGCTACACTGAGTAATGCACTTGGTAACATCACAGAGAAATGTTCTGTTGGTAGCATGAAGGAAATGGGTAATGGAGTAAAGATCTGGGGGTACTTTCATAATTAGAATAGTATTTTGCTGGTAGTGCCAGGAACATGGGTAATGGGTCACTGCTGGAAGTATCGGGATAACTGGGAAGAGCACTTATCTGCTGTTAGTATCGGAAAGAGGGCAAAAGGAGTAATGGTCCAATGGCAATATCAGGTAAAAAAGCAAAGCAATGTTCTGGTACTGGTATGATAAAACGTATATTGACTTTGTAATAGTGAATATCGGTGTCGGACTGGGGTGCCCACCAAGAAAACCTAGGCCCTCTCCCCTTCTCTGTTCACTCAATCTCTTAATTACTTCTTTTTACATACTATTATCTATCCTTTCCTCCATTCCTTCTGTTTCTTTTCATATAGAACTGAGTAATGGCCATGCTCAAGGCAAATGGTTGGGTTGGAAGGAGGGCCCACTGACACCTGGGCCCACTGGAAAATTTCCTGGTATCCTGGTGGGCCAGTCCGACACTGGTGAATATTGTCTTGTTAGGCCACGGAGCTAATTAGTCACCATTTATTATGGCCGTGCCAAGTCATATCAGGGCACAATGAGACGTACAAGGGACAGGCAGGGGAGTGATATAATTACACTGGTGATTTGATTCAGCTAAAGGTAGCCAAACACACTAAGATCCCCTTGCTTGGCGAGGTCGCCAAGTGGGCGGATCTTCTCCCTTTATCCCCACCTACGGATGGCCGATAACATGCTAATGGGGCTAATTGGGGGCCTGGGGCCAAACAATCGAATTAGAACAATGAGTATAGGCATCAGTCGGTTAGGGGGCCGCATCAACGAGCTGATGTGATCCCCAATACGACTACATTTTCTGGCCAAGATCTGGCCAATTTCAGCCCAGATATTGGTCTGGCAGGATCGTCGCTAGTGCCCATATACAGGCCGATAAGCTGCTGAATTGGTCTAAGGGACCGATATTGGCTGCTAGAATGGAGTTAGAATTGTATGGCCGCCTTTAGGCTAAGGACCCACAGAGCAAGTTAGTTGCCTGTGATAGATCACTGCTACCTTGGGTGACTAGCCACTTCAAAATGCCTTCCCATAGGTAACAATAGGAGTCGCCAGTGGAAAGGCAGATGTTTTGGCTTTATGAAATTGCCTTGTTTCCTCCTTCGTGCGACTTCGTAAAGCCAAAGCTTTTCCATCACCAACTCCTATTGTTACCGGTGGAAAGGCATTTCAGAGTGGTTAGTCGGCAGAGGTAGCAGCGATCTATTGCGGGCAACTAACTTGCTCTGTGGGTCCTTAGCCTTAACTGAATCCAATAATCAGTGTTTTTATATCTCTCCCCATTCCTGTCCCTTGTACGTCTCATTGTGCCCTGATATGACTTGGCATGACCATAATAAAAGTAGACTAACTAGCTCAATGGCCTAACAAGACAATTTTCACCAGTGTCCCACCAGGATACCAGGTAAACTCCCGGTGGGCCAGGCGTTAGTTTTTATTGTTAGTCTTATTGTGCCCTGATATGGCTTAGCATGACCTTTATAAATGCCTTCATTATGGAACCATGGTCGCAGGAATGTAATTGTAAGGTGTATGGCCACCTTAGGGCCCTCTAGAAACCCAGATACCAAGGACTCACTCCCAAAACAATGATGTTTATATGAAATCAAGGGCTGAGGAGACTTGAGGTAGACCTGGGCCAACTAGGCCCTGCACCACTGAGAGATCCCCTGGCCACCGTAGGGCCCTCTAGAACCCCAAATACCAAGGACTCACTCCCAAAACAATGATGTTGATATGAAATCAACGGCTGAGGATACTTGAGCTAGACCTGGGCCAACTAGGCTCTACACCACTGAGAGATCCCCTAGTAGTCTGAAGGGCTAGTCCAACCCTGGCATCATCAATAGTCAACATAACAATTATCTTTTATTTACCAATAGCTTACAATTTAGCCATCTATGTCTTCCTCTAGGAATGGTTCATGACTCCGGACCTTGTGGAACAACAACAGTCCAGGTTTTCAGGCTAAGACCTAAGAACCAGTAGATAAAGCAGCGACTGACCCTTCTGATGGTTATACCCAAGCTTTGATGAGCTGGGACCCACTGACCTATGGGTAGAAACACATAAGAATTTAAACCATTTCCCTTGTTAATTGACTCTAATGTATTGTCTTTTCCAGATGCATGAAAATATTGAAGCACAATACATGACTAAATCAGGTAAATCTATTATTTTCCCAGCATTCATTGTGTTTACCCATTAAAGTAATGGTTTCTGATGATAATGTTGATGTCAGATCACAAAGTGAGGAGCTGGTCAACTCATTGGTCATCATTATGCTGAGAATAAGTAAACTTAATGAAATAAAATTGGGGCCATACAGAGACAGTTCTCAGTAGAATCCAAAAATTCATTATAGTTAACTGTGAGTGATCTTAAAGGCAAACTAAACCCCCAAAATGAATACGTAACCAACAGATAGTTTATATCATATCAAGTGGCCTATTAAAGAATCTCCCCAAACTGGAATATATATATCAGTAAATATTGCCCTTTTACATCCTTTCCCTTGAGCCGCCATTTAGTGATGGGCTGTGTGCTCCCTCAGAGATCAGCTGACAGGAAGTGATGCAGCTCTAACTGTAACAGGAAGTAGTGTGGGAGCAAACTGCAGAACTCTGCCCATTCATTGGCTGATGGGGCCTAGCATGTATGCGTGCCTTGGCTTGTTTGTGTGCACTGTGAATCCTATGATCCCCGGGGGCGGCCCTTAGTACATAAAATGGCAGTTTTCTATTTAGGATTACCCAATGGCACATACTGCTAAAAAGTATATTTATATGAAAATGGTTTATTTAGATGAAGCAGGGTTTTACATATGAGCTGTTTATGCAATATATTTTATAGAGACCTACATTGTTTGGGGTATAGTTTTCCTATAAGTATAGGTACTTTGGGTACTTTCCCTTTACTCCCTGGAGTAAGCACCAGGATATCTCGTCTATAGATGCTTTAAAATGATAAATTACATTAATACAAAAACAATACAGCTACAAAATCCCCTAATTTAGGGGGAAAAAAGCCCCGTGTCCCATTCTAGGTAATAAGACCCATTGGTTCTGCCTCTTCCTGCCTCCACCACAAGCGCTAAGCCTGTAAAACTTCCCCTGACCCATTTATATTTCCTTTATTTCACTGAGATACATTTTTTCTCACACCTTAAGTACCGGTGACACGTTTGGCTTTCCACGTTTATCTGCTCCGAGAATTATGGACATTGTTTCATGGGACTTTTCTTATATGTTACCAAATATGTATTTTTTTGACCGTGCATCTCGATAGAACGTTTTCAGACGAGTGCGGCCACATTTTCTTTGATAAAATACATATTAGGTCTATCCCTATGAAAATGCCAGTGCTCTGATTGGTTCCAAGTTGGTCTAGCTCTGTTAAAGTTCTATTTCAGTAGTTACAAGTTGTATCTGAGTGGAAGTTCTACAGCTTTGATTACTCAGAAGCTCTGTGAAAGCTCTGTTAAGGTGGCCATACATGGTATCTCGCCAAACGAGAGGATCTTCTCCCGATATACCCTCCTAAAGTGGGCAATATCTGGCTAATTAGGGCCAAACCATTACATTTCAGTGGCAGGCATAGACACCATTGGACTGAGGACCACATCAACGAGCCAATCCGCCATCTCCAAACCGACGCAAAATCAAACCTGCCTGATCGAGATCTGCCCAATTTTAGGCCAGGTGTCGGTTGGGTAGGCCCGTTTGGGGTGGCCATACACAGGCAGATAAGCTGCCAAATAGGGTCCTGAATTGGCAGCCGAAGTCTGCCCATGTATAGCCACCTTTAGGGTAAGAACCCACGGAGCGGTTGAGTCACCTGCTATAGATCTTTTCCAGTGGAAATCCCTTTGCGTCACTTTGGTAATCCGAAGTTGAGCGAAATTGCCTGCAGGAGGAAACTTCAGATTACCGAAGTGATGCAAAGGCTTCTACTGACTCCTACTGTTGCTGGTGGAAAGCCTTCTTGGAGCGGTTTGTCACCTGCGATAGCAGAAATCTATTGCAGGCGACTCAACTGCTCTGTGGGTTCTTACCCTAAAGGTGGCCATACACGATGGCGAGGTCGCCAAGCGAGCGGATCTTCTCCCGATATCCCCACCTACGGGTGGGTGATACCAGGAAAATGTAGGCTAATTCGATCGTTTGGCTCTGGGGCCAAATGATTGAATTATAATGGGAGCAATGGGCGCAGTTGGTTCGGGGACCGCATCAACAAGCCGATGCGGTCCCCGATCCGACTAAATCTTTTAACCTGCCCGATCGATACCATGCCAATTTTAGGCCAGATATTGGTGGCCCTGCCCCTACACGGGCCGATAAAATGCCGAATCGGTCCCCATACACGGGCCGAGTGTAGCTGCCGATATGGGTCCCTTAGACCAATTCGGCATCTTATCAGCCTGTGTAGGGGCACTGTCGACGGGCCTGGCTGACCGATATCTGGCCTGAAATCGGCCAGATATCGATCAGGCAGGTTAAAAAATCTAGTCGGATTGGGGACTGCATGGTTGATGTGATTCCTGGACCGACTTTGCCTATACCCGTCATTATAATTCGATCGTTTGGCCCCAGGGCCGCTTGCTTGGCAACCTTTACACTCATTGTTTACAAGTTGGATAAGACCTTTGAAAGTGCGAATGAGCCTATTGTTACAAGTTTACTTAGCCTTGTAGAGTTTTAATGACATTATCACTAGTTTGCAAAGACATACAGTTCTAGATCTGCAGAGATTGATGTATATCTTCTTTTAATCTCCAGATGAAGCAAAGAGCCCTCCAGTACCCTCAGCTCATGTTACAGGTAAGTCAAATGTTGAGTATAAGATAGTATTTCACTTGTGTTGGGATTTGAATTAGAAGGATAAACAATACAATGTTTATTGAGGAAATTGTAAATGGAAACAGAGTAAAACAGTGATCCCCAACCAGTGACTCGGGGGCAACATGTTGCTCCCCAACTCTTTGATGTTGCTCCCAGTGGCCTCAAAATAGCCCATTTTTTAATCTCTTTCTTGGAGACAAGTTTTGGAAGCATAGAAATCCAGATTTATTCCTAGCAGAGCCTCCTGCAGGCTCACAGTCTACACAGGTCTACCAAATAGCCAATAACAGCTCGTACTTAGCACCCCCAAATAATTTTTCTCATGTTTGTGTGGATCACCAACACTTTTTACATCTGAGTGTGGCTCACAAATAAAAAAGGTTGGGGATCCCTGCTGTAGAACATTATAAATAGTAATAAACGGTGACTAGAAAAGGCCACATGAAGCAGTGGTTGAATTAGAGATACAAGCCCATCAAGGTCAACTCTTTGCTCAAAGACACATCTGACTCAAAAAAAATAGCTCATTTGGATATGTATATTGCCACTGAATGCATTTGATCTTACCCTTCCTTCCTTTATCCTCATTCTAGATTGCAAATTGACAAACCGGTATCCTGAACAACAGCTGTTATGGGAGCCAAGGCAAGGTTCTTCATTTCTCAATGAGATTCAGTACAGGAATGGTTCTCTCCTCATCAACAGGACTGGGACCTACTTTATCTACTCCAAGCTGCAGCTGAGGTTTCTGGACTGCCCCAAAATGGCTGACTCCAACTTCTTTCAACATGGAGTGTACAAGAAAAGTCCACACCTACAGGATAAGGAGATAATCCTTATGGAGAATAATAAGCAGTTCTGCGAAAGCCAAGGTGCTAAGATGTGGGTAGGAAGTAGCTTCCTTGGAGGTACATTTGTGATAGAGCAGGGTGAAGAAGTGTATGTCAAGATGTCCAATAAAGAACTCATCCAAGTCAAGGATGGATCCATAACTTTTTTTGGTGTTTTCATGCTTTAAGGAGGAACACTTTAAAACTGATATTTCCTGCACAGAGAGGTCTAGACACTGTGAACGAACCTCAGTCAACACTGAAGGAAACTCCATAGGAGATAGGAAATCATCTTACAATGAACAAGGCATCTTGGAACACGTTGTCTTCAAGCAGGCCAGACACATCCCACAAGGAAACAGAAACTAAATAGGAAACACTGTTATGTAACGGACAGTCTGGACTCTGTAGACTTTCCTCGTGTGAAACCAACTTATTTCAGACCAGAGAGCTGGTCTGGGAGCTCGGAAGCTGATTGTCGGGTAGCTGTTCCATTTCTCTCTGCTTATGTTCCATTGTTCTGGTGATCTATCTCCTCGATGAATCATAGCTGTGGCCCTCTCCTTCCCTGCCCCCGTCCTCTCTGTCAAACAAACACACTCATTTGTCACTAACCACAAAGTCAAGTAAAAGTTATCTATAGAAGCGACAAACCACAAGAGGTTGCATGCACAATGCTTAGCCCCTATCTCTCGCTCTGACAGGTTTCCTCCTCTGACAGGTTAGGTCTCGGTTTTGTTTGCATGCCCAGACCTGCACTAATATAAGCACAAAGTGCAAGTCATTCTGCTACTTTAAGCTGTCAAATCCCAGAATCCACCTGCAAGTTAAGATGGTGTAGGACTGCTGGGGGGTTAATTTTCCATAAATGATGTAGGGACGGAACATGATAATGGGGAATCCATCAAACTATAGAGACTAATGCTTTATTTACCAGTAGGTCCTTCCAACAGACACGAGGACACCCACTCTGTTTAGAAGAAGGGAGGTTCCATCTAAATATTCTGAAGGGATTTGTTACTGTGAGAGCTGTGAAGTTGTGGCATCAGTGGTACTGGCTGATACATTAGATAGGTACAAGAAGGGGTTGGATGACTTTTTAGCAAGTGAGGGAATACAGGGCTAGGGGAGATAGCTCTTAGTACAAGTTGATCCAGGGACTGGTCCGATTGCCATCTTGGAGTCAGGAAGGAATTTTTCCCCCTCTGCGGCAAATTAGAGAGGCTTCAGATGGGGTTTTCGCCTTCCTCTGGATCAACTAGCAGTTAGGCAGGTTAAATATAGGCATTATGGTTGAACTTCATGGACTTACATATTTTTTCAACCTAACTTACTATGTTACTAAAGGAGAACTAAAGCCTTAGTAATAAGTTGTCCACACTCCAGATCCCCTCCCCAAATTGCACCACGTAGGACACCCTAAATGCAACTGTTTCCTCTACCTTGTTCTATAAAGTAGGGTTGGTAGGTAACATCTTGGCCACTTTAGCTCCTCTTCTTGATGATCACCGACGCTGAGCATGAACAGTTGACGCCATGTCCACTTGTGCCCTGAGTTTTCCCTTGGATGGTGATCCTCTTCTCTAATAACAACTAACCAGCCTAGGGTACTTGACTGGGGACCAACTTCTTGTGAAGGATTGGGCATGTGTAGTACTATCTAACGTAAGTGAATCTCCTTTCTGTGCATGTTCCCACTCCAAGCTCTCACAAGGAAAACCCCGGAGTTGGTATTGCAGTGCTCCCCTTGCAAGAACCTCAAAGTCTCGAGTTTGTTTCTAATGGTGGCCATACATGGGCAAATTTAAGCTGCTGATTCAGGTCCTTCAGCAGCTTATCTGCCCAAGTATGGGGACCTCCTAAAGGTGCCCATACACGGGCTGATTCTAGCTGGCGATATCAGTCCCTTAGACCAATTCAGCAGCTAATCGGGCCGTGCATGGGCACTACCACCGGGCCTGCTCGACCAATATCTGGCCTGAAATCGGGCAGATATCAATCGGGCAGGTTAAAAAATTTAGTCGGATCGGGGACCGAATCAACGAGCCGATGAGGTCCCCGATCCGACTAAATTTTTTAACCTGAACCGACTTTGCCTATACCCATCGTTATAATTCGAACATTTGGCCCCAGGGCCAACCGATCGAATTAGCCTGGATTCTCCCAATATTGCCCACCCGTAGGTGGGGGATATTGGGAGAAAATCCGCTCGCTTGGCGACATCGCCAAATGAACGGATCTGAAGGTGTATGGGCACCTTAAGAGCCTCCCTTATCGATATCTGCCCTACAATTGGCCAGACGTTAGGGGATTACATCAGCTCATGTATGCGGTCCTCACTCCAGTGGGTCCTATTCCCGTCATTGTCATTGGTCCAAGGGCCAAATGAATGGATCCACCCTAGGAGGGCATATTGGTGGAAAGATCCACTTGATTGGGGACCTCGCCAAACGAATGTAGAGAAGAAGTGCTAGTCTAAGGCAAGAAAATGTGCATTTTTCACACTGGGAGGTGCAACTGAAGCAGCTGAATTGTCCGACACCTCTTTCCCTTTTTCCAAATGTTCTCTGCCAATCTAGTTCAGTCTCCACATCATTTAGAATTTATCTTAATTACATTTTCTCGCCGCTTAGCGAGAAAATGAATTTTTGCCCAGACATTAGGCCTTTTAACATTTAACGGGTCAGTCTGGCATCTAAATTACATTTTTTTAAATTGATTTGTACATTTATTTATTGTAAATGGCTTTAGCGCAATACCATTTGACTGTATTTGTTAGTCACCTTAACAAAATATTGACATTTTAAATTATTTTTATACGTATAGGGTTTTTTTTCATAATCAATAAAAATGGGTTTTATTTAAAATTATTCTTGGATTCTTTTTTTTGTGTGTGTAGGATTGAGATGTGCAAGAGCCTTGAACCAGGGCAGCAAAGGGCCCCCATCCAGAAAAAGTGTCCAGCTGTGTCCATAGGCCATATGTCTGTCCATGCATGAGTGCCCTGGATGCAACGACAGATGGAGCCTTGAAGTAGGGACCTTGAATGGCCTAACATTGGGAAATGTGCCTTATGTGGCTTTGGGTCGTGGCCATTGGACGTGGCACAGCAGCACAGTAAAGGTCCCCATACATGGGCCGATTCTAGCTGCCGATATTGGTCCCTTAGACCGATTCGGCAACTTATTGGCCCATGTAGGGGTATTAACGATGGGCCTGCCCGACCGACATCTGGCCTGAAATGGGCTAGATCAGGTTTAAAAATTAGATGGATCGGGGACCGCATCGGCTTGTTGATGCGGTCCTTGAACTGACAGACGCCTATACCCGTCGTTCTAATTTGATCGTTTGGCCCCAGGGCAAAACTGCTGAATTAGCCTGATATCGCCCACCCCTAGGTGGGAATATCAGGAGAAGATCCGCTCGCTTGGCGACCTCACCAAGCAAGCGGATCTTAGAGTGTATGGCCACATTAAGTGTTTTGCACAACTGTGTTGCTTTAGCCTGTGTTCTGATTGTTCTGTTTAACAGAACCATGGGCAGCTTACGCCAGACAAGGGGCAAGTATGGAGACTACAGCAGGACTACAATTTTCCAGCATTCCCTAGAAGCAAAGCAGGTAGGGACTCTGGAAGTTGTAACTATGTGACTGCATATGAGACAGATGGGACTTGTGCATAAGATTATGTACATGGCACCACCAGACCTGAAGGCAACCTGTATTTCACATATGTTGGGGCTATGGTCAGAAGCAATTATAGGTAGGTGGAGTGGATGTTTCTCCTACTCCCATGTAACTGGAGGAGTCCAAAGCCGGACTTGGATTTCTTACTATTGAGTGCTATTCTGATACCTACTGGGAGCTGCTATCTTGCTCCCTTCCCATTGTTCTGCTGATCGGCTGCTGGGGGGGAGGGGGGCAGGATATCACTCCAACTTGCAGCGCAGCAGTAAAGTGTGACTGAGTCTGAGCTTTCAGCCAGCGCTACACATTAGAACTGCTTTCAGCTAACCTATTGTTTCTCCTACTCCCATGTAACTGGAGGAGTCCCAAGCCGGACTTGGATTTCTTACTATTGAGTGCTATTCTGATACCTACTGGGAGCTGCTATCTTGCTCCCTTCCCATTGTTCTGCTGATCGGCTGCTGGGGGGGAGGGGGGGGGGATATCACTCCAACTTGCAGCGCAGCAGTAAAGTGTGCCTGATTCTGAGCTTTCAGAAGGAGCCGGCGCTACACATTAGAACTGCTTTCAGCTAACCTATTGTTTCTCCTACTCCCATATAACTGGAGGAGTCCCAAGCTGGACTTGGGCCTAAAGAGAATATAGAGTATAGAAAGATAGGGGAAGGTAGGCCAAGAAGGTCAAAGTAGACCAACATGGTGACAGTAGGACAGTGTAGCAGAGGTCAGTTTTCTTTTATAATATTTGTTTATTACGTATTTTATTTTGGCTAGAGTTCCCCTTTAAGACAGCCTGAAGTGTCACTGCCTCCCTCCTTCCCTTTAACCGCAGGCACCCACTGCCTGACTATAAAGCAGGGCCTTTCCCTCGCTGTTGGATGATAAAGCCCTCAGCGACTTTCATGTTACCACAAAGCCATGTGACTGCACAGAACAATCGCTTCGTAATCTTTCCCCACATGACTTCTGTTTGCTGAGTCGGGAGAAAGAGAAGTGTCTCGCAGTGAGAGGGGGAATTGCACTCACATTCGAGTTTCAGAAGAGAGATACAGTAAACAGCAAAAATCCAGCAATCTTCGGAAAGATGGAGGAAGTGACATCACAGCTGAGAATGTGACATCATAGCCAAAATCCCATACACTAGGCGGCTTTCTAAAAACCATACAAACCTATCTACTTTCTTTTTACAGAAAACTCATTTTCCCTGTGTAATAAACATTATGGGCAAAATGGGGGGGTGAGGGGTGGAATTATGGGGCAAAACATTCATTGGAGCAAATTATTCCTAAAGTGCAGATCCCCATCTCTCTCTATATAGTATTTTTTTATTGGCTCCAGTAGTGATGAGCACATTTTTTCTCCAGGCATGTATTGGCTGTGAATTTCCTCATCTCGCCATGGGCTAATTTCTTTTTTACGCAAAAAATTCACAGCGTTAAAAATTTGCCAAGTGAAAAAAAAGTTGTGGTCACATTAGATACGTTTAGGGTCGGACTGGGCTGCTGGGTCACCGGGAAAAATCCCGGTGGGCCCCGGCTCTAGTGGGCCCCTGAGGCTGGTTTCACTTTGGGGTAATAATTAATCCTATCTGTTAAAATGGCCCCTTTATTGGGGCTCCCTATAGATCCTCTCAGGTCCCTGTCTGTGTTTCTAATGAGGGGTGGGCGTGTCCTAACGGTCCCTGCCAGTTGGAGGGACAGCCCTGCAGCCATACAAGCACAGACAGGCTTCAGTTCCCTATCAGGTCAGCCTAGCTGCTGATTGGTTCCTATCCTACAGCGCAGTGTGCTGAGTGCCGCCGCCCCCCTGCACAGCCTGGGAAAGGAGCAGCAGGAAGTGGAACAGATGGGCGGGGCTAGTGGAAAATTTCTGGAGAAATTTTCAATAAATCAGCCCCAAACATTACTTTATAAAGCCCATTCCTTCTATATTTAGATTCATTGGCACAATATTGTTTCTGACTAGTGATGAGCGAATCTGTTCCGTTTCGCTTCGCCGAAAAATTCGCGAATCTTTGAAAAGATCCGCGAATCTTTGAAAAGATCTGCGAAACGGCGACAAAAAAAATTGTCGCCCGCGGCTCTTGTTTCGTCGCGCGGCTCTTGTTTCGTTGCCCGCGGCTATTGTTTTGTCGCGCGGCTATTATTTCGTTGCGCGTGGCTCTTGTTTCGTCGCCCGCGGCTCTTGTTTCGTCGCGCGGCTCTTGTTTCGTCGCCCGCGGCTATTGTTTTGTCGCGCGGCTATTATTTCGTCGCCCGCAGCTATTATTTTGTCGCACGGCTATTGTTTCGTCGTGCGCGGCTCTTGTTTCGTCGCGCGGCTCTTGTTTCATCGCCCGCGGCTATTATTTTGTCGCCCGCGACTATTCTTTTTTGACGCCGGCGACAATTTTTGGACGTGCGGCGAATTTTTCCGCGGCGAAATTTTTCATCCGTTTCGCGAAACAATCCGCCAATGGCGAAACGCGGAAATTCGCCGCGAATCCATGCCTGGCGAAACTTTTCGGCCATCACTATTTCTGACACAACATTCAGTGCTACGTGCTATTTAGTACATAACCCCGGCTGTGTGTGAAACAATACACCGGGCGAAGAGCCAACTTTCTGCACGGAAACCAATGTATTTACCAATATAATGGCTCCGGGCTGCACAGAGGAACCCGAGAGAATTTAGCTTATAGGGCTTATGCCCTAATTGGCTTTACATTAGCTTTAATGGCTGCTCATTAATATTTGGGGTAAGAGAAGTATTTGCCCTTGTTAGGGGGGGGATTTGGGGTGTTAGGGGGGGATTTGGGGTGAGTGCTTATTTGTGCCCTGGGTACCCCTGGAACTATAGCAGGGTGACTGTTACCCCAATGTTTCTATATATCTGTAACCTTGTTATGGGCTAAGGGGGCCCAGCCTGAAGGCCAGTTAGGGGGGGATTTGGGGTGAGTGCTTATTTGTGCCCTGGGTACCCCTGGAACTATAGCGGGGTGACTGTTACCCCAATGTTTCTATATATCTGTAACCTTGTTATGGGCTAAGGGGGCCCAGCCTGAAGGCCAGTTAGGGGGGGATTTGGGGTGAGTGCTTATTTGTGCCCTGGGTACCCCTGGAACTATAGCGGGGTGACTGTTACCCCAATGTTTCTATATATCTGTAACCTTGTTATGGGCTAAGGGGGCCCAGCCTGAAGGCCAGTTAGGGGGAGATTTGGGGTGAGTGCTTATTTGTGCCCTGGGTACCCCTGGAACTATAGCGGGGTGACTGTTACCCCAATGTTTCTATATATCTGTAACCTTGTTATGGGCTAAGGGGGCCCAGCCTGAAGGCCAGTTAGGGGGGGATTTGGGGGGAGTGCTTATTTGTGCCCTGGGTACCCCTGGAACTATAGCAGGGTGACTGTTACCCCAATGTTTCTATATATCTGTAACCTTGTTATGGGCTAAGGGGGCCCAGCCTGAAGGCCAGTTAGGGGGGGATTTGGGGTGAGTGCTTATTTGTGCCCTGGGTACCCCTGGAACTATAGCAGGGTGACTGTTACCCCAATGTTTCTATATATCTGTAACCTTGTTATGGGCTAAGGGGGCCCAGCCTGAAGGCCAGTTAGGGGGGGATTTGGGGTGAGTGCTTATTTGTGCCCTGGGTACCCCTGGAACTATAGCAGGGTGACTGTTACCCCAATGTTTCTATATATCTGTAACCTTGTTATGGGCTAATGGGGCCCAGCGTGTGGGCGGCAGCAACCCCAGTGGACCTCGAACACCCAGTCCAATGCTGAATAGGACCCCACTCTCTTGCCCAGGGCCACTAACTACAGCCCTACACCTGCGGCATTGGACATGCCCAGCTGCAGTACAGGACTCTCCCCAGCAGATGGCAGATTTTAGTAGCAACATAGGAAAAGGCAGACTCCGAATTTCCAGTCAGCACAGAGGGACAATAAATAGAATAAATTTGTGTGGGGGATCCACAGTGTCCTGGAAACACCTCAGCCCCTTGCCATGCATTAAAAATAGAAGGAACAGCACTTTCTCTTCCATAAGCAGTCACACCAGGAGATACCCAGTGGAAATTCACAGAGGCGTCAGAATGAAAGAGGAAAAGCAGAATGTTCAATGCTGTGCAAGCTCGGCTGCTCCGGAGTGGGAAGGGAGGGGGGACGAGAGGGTTAAGTGTGAGTAATGGAATAGAAACAGAATGTGTATATGTATGTGGGAGTGTTCTGGGGGAGGGGCAGTGTTTACCAACATTTAAATCATTTTGCTAATTGTGACAAACAATTGGCCTGAATTCTTCATTGTACCCCAGGGTAAGTTCCATGTATAATACCCCAGCTACCAGAAGCGTCAATTCCATATGAAATACCCCAGAACACAGGGCAGGATAAATACAGTGCCAATTCCATGTATAATACCCCAGAACACACAGCAGGATAAATACAGTGCCAATTCCATGTATAATACCCCAGAACCCACAGCAGGATAAATACAGTGCCAATTCCATGTATAATACCCCAGAACTCACAGCAGGATAAATACAGTGCCAATTCCATGTTTAATACCCCAGAACCCACAGCAGGATAAATACAGTGCCAATTCCATGTATAATACCCCAGAACCCACAGCAGGATAAATACAGTGCCAATTCCATGTTTAATACCCCAGAACCCACAGCAGGATAAATACAGTGCCAATTCCATGTATAATACCCCAGAACCCACAGCAGGATAAATACAGTGCCAATTCCATGTATAATACCCCAGAACCCACAGCAGGATAAATACAGTGCCAATTCCATGTATAATACCCCAGAACCCACAGCAGGATAAATATAGTTCCAATTCCATGTATAATACCCCAGAACTCACAGCAGGATAAATACAGTTCCAATTCCATGTATAATACCCCAGAACCCACAGCAGGATAAATACAGTTCCAATTCCATGTATAATACCCCAGAACTCACAGCAGGATAAATACAGTTCCAATTCCATGTATAATACCCCAGAACCCCCAGCAGGATAAATACAGTTCCAATTCCATGTATAATACCCCAGAACTCACAGCAGGATAAATACAGTTCCAATTCCATGTATAATACCCCAGAACCCACAGCAGGATAAATACAGTTCCAATTCCATGTATAATACCCCAGAACTCACAGCAGGATAAATACAGTTCCAATTCCATGTATAATACCCCAGAACCCACAGCAGGATAAATACAGTGCCAATTCCATGTATAATACCCCAGAACCCACAGCAGGATAAATACAGTGCCAATTCCATGTATAATACCCCAGAACTCACAGCAGGATAAATACAGTGCCAATTCAATGTATAATACCCTAGAACACACAACAGATAAATACAGTGCCAATTCAATGTATAATACCCCAGAACCCACAGCAGGATAAATACAGTGCCAATTCCATGCATAATACCCCAGAACCCACAGCAGGATAAATACAGTGTCAATTCCATGTATAATACCCCAGAACTCACAGAAGGATAAATACAGTGCCAATTCCGTGTATAATACCCCAGAACACATGGTAGTATATATACAGTACCAATTCCATGTATAATACCCCAGAACCCACAGCAGGATAAATACAGTGCCAATTCCATGTATAATAACCCAGAACACACAGAAGGATAAATACAGTGCCAATTCCATGTATAATACCCCAGAACTCACAGAAGGATAAATACAGTGCCAATTCCATGTATAATACCCTAGAACACACAGCAGATAAATACAGTGCCAATTCCATGTATAATACCCCAGAACACACAGCAGGATAAATACAGTGCCAGTTCCATGTATTATACCCTAGAACACACGGCAGGATATATAGAGTGCCAATTCCATGTATAATACCCTAGAACACACAGCAGATAAATACAGTGCCAATTCCATGTATAATACCCCAGAACCAACAGCAGGATAAATACAGTTCCAATTCCATGTATAATACCCTAGAACACACAGCAGGATAAATACAGTGCCAATTCCATGCATAATACCCTAGAACACACAGCAGATAAATACAGTGCCAATTCCATGTATAATACCCCAGAACTCACAGAAGGATAAATACAGTGCCAATTCCATGTATAATACCCCAGAACACATGGTAGTATATATACAGTACCAATTCCATGTATAATACCCCAGAACCAACAGCAGGATAAATACAGTGCCAATTCCATGTATAATACCCCAGAACACATGGTAGTATAAATACAGTGCCAATTCCATGTATAATACCCCAGAACACATGGTAGTATATATACAGTACCAATTCCATGTATAATACCCCAGAACACATGGTAGTATAAATACAGTGCCAATTCCATGTATAATACCCCAGAACACATGGTAGTATATATACAGTACCAATTCCATGTATAATACCCCAGAACAAACAGCAGGATAAATACAGTGCCAATTCCATGTATAATACCCCAAAACCCACAGCAGGATAAATACAGTGTCAATTCCATGTATAATACCCCAGAACTCACAGAAGGATAAATACAGTGCCAATTCCATGTATAATACCCCAGAACCCACAGCAGGATAAATACAGTGCCAATTCCATGTATAATACCCCAGAACACATGGTAGTATATATACAGTGCCAATTCCATGTATAATACCCCAGAACCCACAGCAGGACAAATACAGTGCCAATTCCATGTATAATAACCCAGAACTCCCAGCAGGATAAATACAGTGCCAATTCCATGTATAATAACCCAGAACTCCCAGCAGGATAAATACAGTGCCAATTCCATGTATAATACCCCAGAACACATGGTAGTATAAATACAGTTCCAATTCCATGTATAATACCCCAGAACCCACAGCAGGATAAATACAGTGCCAATTCCATGTATAATACCCCAAAACTCCCAGTAGGATAAACACAGTGCCAATTCCATGTATAATACCCCAGAACACATGGTAGTATAAATACAGTTCCAATTCCATGTATAATACCCCAGAACTCCCAGCAGGATAAATACAGTGCCAATTCCATGTATAATTACCCAGAACTCCCAGCAGGATAAATACAGTGCCAATTCCATGTATAATACCCCAGAACACATGGTAGTATAAATACAGTTCCAATTCCATGTATAATACCCCAGAACCCACAGCAGAATAAATACAGTGCCAATTCCATGTATAATACCCCAGAACTCACAGCAGGATAAATATAGTTCCAATTCCATGTATAATACCCCAGAACTCACAGCAGGATAAATACAGTTCCAATTCCGTGTATAATACCCCAGAACTCACAGTAGGATAAATACAGTTCCAATTCCATTTATAATACCCCAGAACTCACAGCAGGATAAATACAGTTCCAATTCCATGTATAATACACCAGAACCCACAGCAGGATAAATACAGTTCCAATTCCATGTATAATACCCCAGAACACATGGTAGTATAAATACAGTTCCAATTCCATGTATAATACCCCAGAACCCACAGCAGGATAAATACAGTGCCAATTCCATGTATAATACCCCAGAACTCACAGCAGGATAAATACAGTGCCAATTCAATGTATAATACCCTAGAACACACAACAGATAAATACAGTGCCAATTCCATGTATAATACCCCAGAACCCACAGCAGCATAAATACAGTGCCAATTCCATGCATAATACCCCAGAACCCACAGCAGGATAAATACAGTGTCAATTCCATGTATAATACCCCAGAACTCACAGAAGGATAAATACAGTGCCAATTCCATGTATAATACCCTAGAACACATGGTAGTATATATACAGTACCAATTCCATGTATAATACCCCAGAACCCACAGCAGGATAAATACAGTGCCAATTCCATGTATAATAACCCAGAACACACGGCAGGATAAATACAGTGCCAATTCCATGTATAATACCCCAGAACTCACAGAAGGATAAATACAGTGCCAATTCCATGTATAATACCCCAGAACACACAGCAGGATATATACAGTGCCAATTCCATGTATAATACCTCAGAACACACAGCAGGATATATACAGTGCCAATTCCATGTATAATACCCTAGAACACACGGTAGGATATATAGAGTGCCAATTCCATGTATAATACCCTAGAACACACAGCAGATAAATACAGTGCCAATTCCATGTATAATACCCCAGAACCCACAGCAGGATAAATACAGTGCCAATTCCATGTATAATACCCCAGAACACACAGCAGGATAAATACAGTGCCAATTCCATGTATAATACCCCAGAACACACAGCAGGATAAATACAGTGCCAGTTCCATGTATTATACTCTAGAACACACGGCAGGATATATAGAGTGCCAATTCCATGTATAATACCCTAGAACACACAGCAGATAAATACAGTGCCAATTCCATGTATAATACCCCAGAACCCACAGCAGGATAAATACAGTGCCAATTCCATGTATAATACCCTAGAACACACAACAGGATAAATACAGTGCCAATTCCATGCATAATACCCTAGAACACACAGCAGATAAATACAGTGCCAATTCCATGTATAATACCCCAGAACTCACAGAAGGATAAATACAGTGCCAATTCCATGTATAATACCCCAGAACACATGGTAGTATATATACAGTACCAATTCCATGTATAATACCCCAGAACCCACAGCAGGATAAATACAGTGCCAATTCCATGTATAATACCCCAGAACACATGGTAGTATATATACAGTACCAATTCCATGTATAATACCCCAGAACCCACAGCAGGATAAATACAGTGCCAATTCCATGTATAATACCCCAGAACTCACAGAAGGATAAATACAGTGCCAATTCCATGTATAATACCCCAGAACTCACAGAAGGATAAATACAGTGCCAATTCCATGTATAATACCCCAGAACACATGGTAGTATATATACAGTACCAATTCCATGTATAATACCCCAGAACCAACAGCAGGATAAATACAGTGCCAATTCCATGTATAATACCCCAAAACCCACAGCAGGATAAATACAGTGTCAATTCCATGTATAATACCCCAGAACTCACAGAAGGATAAATACAGTGCCAATTCCATGTATAATACCCCAGAACACATGGTAGTATATATACAGTACCAATTCCATGTATAATACCCCAGAACCCACAGCAGGATAAATACAGTGCCAATTCCATGTATAATAACCCAGAACTCCCAGCAGGATAAATACAGTGCCAATTCCATGTATAATAACCCAGAACTCCCAGCAGGATAAATACAGTGCCAATTCCATGTATAATACCCCAGAACACATGGTAGTATAAATATAGTTCCAATTCCATGTATAATACCCCAGAACCCACAGCAGGATAAATACAGTGCCAATTCCATGTATAATACCCCAGAACCCACAGCGGGATAAATACAGTGTCAATTCCATGTATAATACCCCAGAACCCACAGCGGGATAAATACAGTGCCAATTCCATGTATAATACCCCAGAACCCACAGCAGGATAAATACAGTGCCAATTCCATGTATAATACCCCAGAACACATGGTAGTATATATACAGCGCCAATTCCATGTATAATACCCCAGAACCCACAGCAGGATAAATACAGTGCCAATTCCATGTATAATAACCCAGAACTCCCAGCAGGATAAATACAGTGCCAATTCCATGTATAATACCCCAGAACACATGGTAGTATAAATACAGTTCCAATTCCATGTATAATACCCCAGAACCCACAGCAGGATAAATACAGTGCCAATTCCATGTATAATAACCCAGAACTCCCAGCAGGATAAACACAGTGCCAATTCCATGTATAATACCCCAGAACACATGGTAGTATAAATACAGTTCCAATTCCATGTATAATACCCCAGAACTCCCAGCAGGATAAATACAGTGCTAATTCCATGTATAATAACCCAGAACTCCCAGCAGGATAAATACAGTTCCAATTCCATGTATAATACCCCAGAACCCACAGCAGGATAAATACAGTGCCAATTCCATGTATAATACCCCAGAACTCCCAGCAGGATAAATACAGTGCCAACTCCATGTATAATAACCCAGAACTCCCAGCAGGATAAATACAGTGCCAATTCCATGTATAATACCCCAGAACACATGGTAGTATAAATACAGTTCCAATTCCATGTATAATACCCCAGAACTCCCAGCAGGATAAATACAGTGCCAATTCCATGTATAATAACCCAGAACTCCCAGCAGGATAAATACAGTGCCAATTCCATGTATAATACCCCAGAACACATGGTAGTATATATACAGCGCCAATTCCATGTATAATACCCCAGAACCCACAGCAGGATAAATACAGTGCCAATTCCATGTATAATAACCCAGAACTCCCAGCAGGATAAATACAGTGCCAATTCCATGTATAATACCCCAGAACACATGGTAGTATAAATACAGTTCCAATTCCATGTATAATACCCCAGAACCCACAGCAGGATAAATACAGTGCCAATTCCATGTATAATAACCCAGAACTCCCAGCAGGATAAACACAGTGCCAATTCCATGTATAATACCCCAGAACACATGGTAGTATAAATACAGTTCCAATTCCATGTATAATACCCCAGAACTCCCAGCAGGATAAATACAGTGCTAATTCCATGTATAATAACCCAGAACTCCCAGCAGGATAAATACAGTTCCAATTCCATGTATAATACCCCAGAACCCACAGCAGGATAAATACAGTGCCAATTCCATGTATAATACCCCAGAACTCCCAGCAGGATAAATACAGTGCCAACTCCATGTATAATAACCCAGAACTCCCAGCAGGATAAATACAGTGCCAATTCCATGTATAATACCCCAGAACACATGGTAGTATAAATACAGTTCCAATTCCATGTATAATACCCCAGAACTCCCAGCAGGATAAATACAGTGCCAATTCCATGTATAATAACCCAGAACTCCCAGCAGGATAAATACAGTGCCAATTCCATGTATAATACCCCAGAACACATGGTAGTATAAATACAGTTCCAATTCCATGTATAATACCCCAGAACCCACAGCAGGATAAATACAGTGCCAATTCCATGAATAATACCCCAGAACTCCCAGCAGGATAAATACAGTGCCAATTCCATGTATAATACCCCAGAACACATGGTAGTATAAATACAGTTCCAATTCCATGTATAATACCCCAGAACCCACAGCAGGATAAATACAGTGCCAATTCCATGTATAATAACCCAGAACTCCCAGCAGGATAAATATAGTGCCAATTCCATGTATAATACCCCAGAACACACAGCAGGATAAATACAGTGCCAATTCCATGTATAATACCCCAGAACACACAGCAGGATAAATACAGTGCCAATTCCATGTATTATACCCCAGAACACACAGCAGGATAAATATAGTGCCAATTCCATGTATAATACCCCAGAACCCACAGCAGGATAAATACAGTGCCAATTCCATGTATAATACCCCAGAACCCACAGCGGGATAAATACAGTTCCAATTCCATGTATAATACCCCAGAACCCACAGCAGGATATATACAGTGCCAATTCCATGTATAATACCCTAGAACACACGGTAGGATATATAGAGTGCCAATTCCATGTATAATACCCTAGAACACACAGCAGATAAATACAGTGCCAATTCCATGTATAATACCCCAGAACCCACAGCAGGATAAATACAGTGCCAATTCCATGTATAATACCCCAGAACACACAGCAGGATAAATACAGTGCCAATTCCATGTATAATACCCCAGAACACACAGCAGGATAAATACAGTGCCAGTTCCATGTATTATACTCTAGAACACACGGCAGGATATATAGAGTGCCAATTCCATGTATAATACCCTAGAACACACAGCAGATAAATACAGTGCCAATTCCATGTATAATACCCCAGAACCCACAGCAGGATAAATACAGTGCCAATTCCATGTATAATACCCTAGAACACACAACAGGATAAATACAGTGCCAATTCCATGCATAATACCCTAGAACACACAGCAGATAAATACAGTGCCAATTCCATGTATAATACCCCAGAACACATGGTAGTATAAATACAGTTCCAATTCCATGTATAATACCCCAGAACTCCCAGCAGGATAAATACAGTGCTAATTCCATGTATAATAACCCAGAACTCCCAGCAGGATAAATACAGTTCCAATTCCATGTATAATACCCCAGAACCCACAGCAGGATAAATACAGTGCCAATTCCATGTATAATACCCCAGAACTCCCAGCAGGATAAATACAGTGCCAACTCCATGTATAATAACCCAGAACTCCCAGCAGGATAAATACAGTGCCAATTCCATGTATAATACCCCAGAACACATGGTAGTATAAATACAGTTCCAATTCCATGTATAATACCCCAGAACTCCCAGCAGGATAAATACAGTGCCAATTCCATGTATAATAACCCAGAACTCCCAGCAGGATAAATACAGTGCCAATTCCATGTATAATACCCCAGAACACATGGTAGTATAAATACAGTTCCAATTCCATGTATAATACCCCAGAACCCACAGCAGGATAAATACAGTGCCAATTCCATGAATAATACCCCAGAACTCCCAGCAGGATAAATACAGTGCCAATTCCATGTATAATACCCCAGAACACATGGTAGTATAAATACAGTTCCAATTCCATGTTTAATACCCCAGAACCCACAGCAGGATAAATACAGTGCCAATTCCATGTATAATAACCCAGAACTCCCAGCAGGATAAATATAGTGCCAATTCCATGTATAATACCCCAGAACACACAGCAGGATAAATACAGTGCCAATTCCATGTATAATACCCCAGAACACACAGCAGGATAAATACAGTGCCAATTCCATGTATTATACCCCAGAACACACAGCAGGATAAATATAGTGCCAATTCCATGTATAATACCCCAGAACCCACAGCAGGATAAATACAGTGCCAATTCCATGTATAATACCCCAGAACCCACAGCGGGATAAATACAGTTCCAATTCCATGTATAATACCCCAGAACCCACAGCAGGATATATACAGTGCCAATTCCATGTATAATACCCTAGAACACACGGTAGGATATATAGAGTGCCAATTCCATGTATAATACCCTAGAACACACAGCAGATAAATACAGTGCCAATTCCATGTATAATACCCCAGAACCCACAGCAGGATAAATACAGTGCCAATTCCATGTATAATACCCCAGAACACACAGCAGGATAAATACAGTGCCAATTCCATGTATAATACCCCAGAACACACAGCAGGATAAATACAGTGCCAGTTCCATGTATTATACTCTAGAACACACGGCAGGATATATAGAGTGCCAATTCCATGTATAATACCCTAGAACACACAGCAGATAAATACAGTGCCAATTCCATGTATAATACCCCAGAACCCACAGCAGGATAAATACAGTGCCAATTCCATGTATAATACCCTAGAACACACAACAGGATAAATACAGTGCCAATTCCATGCATAATACCCTAGAACACACAGCAGATAAATACAGTGCCAATTCCATGTATAATACCCCAGAACTCACAGAAGGATAAATACAGTGCCAATTCCATGTATAATACCCCAGAACACATGGTAGTATATATACAGTACCAATTCCATGTATAATACCCCAGAACCCACAGCAGGATAAATACAGTGCCAATTCCATGTATAATACCCCAGAACACATGGTAGTATATATACAGTACCAATTCCATGTATAATACCCCAGAACCCACAGCAGGATAAATACAGTGCCAATTCCATGTATAATACCCCAGAACTCACAGAAGGATAAATACAGTGCCAATTCCATGTATAATACCCCAGAACTCACAGAAGGATAAATACAGTGCCAATTCCATGTATAATACCCCAGAACACATGGTAGTATATATACAGTACCAATTCCATGTATAATACCCCAGAACCAACAGCAGGATAAATACAGTGCCAATTCCATGTATAATACCCCAAAACCCACACAGGATAAATACAGTGTCAATTCCATGTATAATACCCCAGAACTCACAGAAGGATAAATACAGTGCCAATTCCATGTATAATACCCCAGAACACATGGTAGTATATATACAGTACCAATTCCATGTATAATACCCCAGAACCCACAGCAGGATAAATACAGTGCTAATTCCATGTATAATAACCCAGAACTCCCAGCAGGATAAATACAGTGCCAATTCCATGTATAATAACCCAGAACTCCCAGCAGGATAAATACAGTGCCAATTCCATGTATAATACCCCAGAACACATGGTAGTATAAATATAGTTCCAATTCCATGTATAATACCCCAGAACCCACAGCAGGATAAATACAGTGCCAATTCCATGTATAATACCCCAGAACCCACAGCGGGATAAATACAGTGTCAATTCCATGTATAATACCCCAGAAACCACAGCGGGATAAATACAGTGCCAATTCCATGTATAATACCCCAGAACCCACAGCAGGATAAATACAGTGCCAATTCCATGTATAATACCCCAGAACACATGGTAGTATATATACAGCGCCAATTCCATGTATAATACCCCAGAACCCACAGCAGGATAAATACAGTGCCAATTCCATGTATAATAACCCAGAACTCCCAGCAGGATAAATACAGTGCCAATTCCATGTATAATACCCCAGAACACATGGTAGTATAAATACAGTTCCAATTCCATGTATAATACCCCAGAACCCACAGCAGGATAAATACAGTGCCAATTCCATGTATAATAACCCAGAACTCCCAGCAGGATAAACACAGTGCCAATTCCATGTATAATACCCCAGAACACATGGTAGTATAAATACAGTTCCAATTCCATGTATAATACCCCAGAACTCCCAGCAGGATAAATACAGTGCTAATTCCATGTATAATAACCCAGAACTCCCAGCAGGATAAATACAGTTCCAATTCCATGTATAATACCCCAGAACCCACAGCAGGATAAATACAGTGCCAATTCCATGTATAATACCCCAGAACTCCCAGCAGGATAAATACAGTGCCAACTCCATGTATAATAACCCAGAACTCCCAGCAGGATAAATACAGTGCCAATTCCATGTATAATACCCCAGAACACATGGTAGTATAAATCCAGTTCCAATTCCATGTATAATACCCCAGAACTCCCAGCAGGATAAATACAGTGCCAATTCCATGTATAATAACCCAGAACTCCCAGCAGGATAAATACAGTGCCAATTCCATGTATAATACCCCAGAACACATGGTAGTATAAATACAGTTCCAATTCCATGTATAATACCCCAGAACTCACAGCAGGATAAATACAGTGCCAATTCCATGTATAATACCCCAGAACACATGGTAGTATAAATACAGTTCCAATTCCATGTATAATACCCCAGAACTCCCAGCAGGATAAATACAGTGCCAATTCCATGTATAATAACCCAGAACTCCCAGCAGGATAAATACAGTGCCAATTCCATGTATAATACCCCAGAACCCACAGCAGGATAAATACAGTGCCAATTCCATGTATAATACCCCAGAACCCACAGCAGGATAAATACAGTGCCAATTCCATGAATAATACCCCAGAACTCCCAGCAGGATAAATACAGTGCCAATTCCATGTATAATACCCCAGAACACATGGTAGTATAAATACAGTTCCAAATCCATGTATAATACCCCAGAACCCACAGCAGGATAAATACAGTGCCAATTCCATGTATAATAACCCAGAACTCCCAGCAGGATAAATATAGTGCCAATTCCATGTATAATACCCCAGAACACACAGCAGGATAAATACAGTGCCAATTCCATGTATAATACCCCAGAACACACAGCAGGATAAATACAGTGCCAATTCCATGTATTATACCCCAGAACACACAGCAGGATAAATATAGTGCCAATTCCATGTATAATACCCCAGAACCCACAGCAGGATAAATACAGTGCCAATTCCATGTATAATACCCCAGAACCCACAGCGGGATAAATACAGTTCCAATTCCATGTATAATACCCCAGAACCCACAGCAGGATAAATACAGTGCCAATTCCATGTATAATACCCCAGAACCCACAGCAGGATAAATACAGTGCCAATTCCATGTATAATACCCCAGAACCCACAGCAGGATAAATACAGTGCCAATTCCATGTATATTACCCCAGAACACATGGCCAATAAAAATTTTTCAGTTTATTTCAAGATCTTTTAACTTTCAGAAACCTGCAGCCATTGCTGCCGCTAGTACCCAGATCTATATCAAGACACATTCCAGCTTATTACAGCAATGCATCAAAGTCCCTTTAAAAGCATGTCTTACCTTAGAAGCCAAACCGTAGTCTTTCCAAACCACCCCCTTCTCCTTCCTTACAAGTGTCCACACTTCCCCACCATTGGGTCACAAAATCTTTCTAGGGGTGGTTCCAAAGATACAAAAAACTAATGCACCAATGTAAATACAATCTCCAGCCTATGAACTTTTTTTGCCCACCCTCGACCCTCGTTTTGTCTTTAGCACCCACTGAAGCTATGATCTCAGAGTCCTACACTCTAAATGGGTGTAAATGCATTACGCCATGCACAAAGTTCCGACTTGTGCTTCATCATGCTCTGTGCTTCTCCAAAACTCAAGGGATGAGTGGGTGGAAAAAAAAACAAATTGTGAATGTACAAATCAGGTTATTGTACCCTTCCCCTCCTGCTCCCTTTTTTATTTCCACAAGAAACCCCGCCCATTTCACACCTAAGCCAAAGGGACAAATGAAGAAAGGTGTCAAATGCTTTGGTTCTGTAGCCTCCTTATCTCCAGGGGCTCTTATCCAGTCAACAGGAAAATGGACCTTATGGGCTTTCATTTAAAATATTCAACCAATATATTTGCTGGTTGGCCAGTAAATTTGGACGGGCAGGACATCCTATAGACCCCTCCTTACCCTGATCCTCTCCATGATGATAACTCCACTTTAAAGTAGATGTCCACCCAACCCCCTCCCCCAAGTGTGCATCCAGTATACTTGCCCTCAGTGCATTGGGGTATCAGTGACCCAGGGGAGGCAGATTAGCAGCCCTGAGGAGGACCAGCGAGGATTGGGTCAGGGCTGGAGGGGGTCACCAGGTTTTTTCCTGGTGCCCTGGCGCAATCCAACCCTGGAAGGGCTTCCAAATCACTTCTGGCCAGCTGCTAGTGCAACCTGTGTTACATCAAGTCCTATATCTTTTTGTTGGGCCCCTCAGGTATTTAGGTGGGAGAAATGGGCCACCCATTTCTCCACCTGCAGAAGACATTCCTATATATCCCTCCTCTCCATGATGTTCTCCAAGGTGATCACTCCATTTTTTAATAGATGTCCACCCAGCCCCAAGTGACAGGTTTTTCTCCAAAAACTCTTGGTCGCCTCAACCCTCAGCTTCCCAGCTCTGACTGTAAAATAACAATTTTGAGACATTGATTGGTGTTATAAAGAAAACATGGGTTAGGAGTGACACATAGGAGAGCACTTGTGGAGCTGTGGTATTAGATAAACAATAGTATAGTTGCAAGTTTCCCTTTGATGAGAGAAATGGAGAAGTTATTAATGCCGAGCCCAGGCTGACAGGAACTACCGTAGCATGTTGACAACCAAGAACCAAAAAAAATCCCTTCCGCGCAGTCACAAGGACTGTGACTTCCAGCTGTGCCGAGCTAATTCTGGCAAGTCAATAGTTATCCAACATGGCGGCGGCAGTGTATTTCCCACCTACCAGTAACTCTGGGACTTCTCCATCATTCTTGCATGTCATCATCATGGAAAGGACTTACAAATGGGAAGTTGGCATTTTGTGGGATGCTCTGCTGACCCGAAGGTGTTAACATCATGGGCTGATGACATTTTAGCTCAGATTTAGAAGTTCAGGTAACTACCAACATTAAGGGAAAACCCAACTTGAAGTGTCTTAAACGGACATTTACTGGCGATTATGAATTAAGAACATTGCAGTGCTACAGGGCTCAGGGTCCAGTGTCGGACTGGCCCAGCAGGGTACCAGGAAAACTCCCGGTGAGCCCAGGTGTCAGTGGGCCCTCCTGCTCTTGACCATTTGGCCTGTTTCATGGTCATTCCCTATTTCTGAATGGGAAGAAAGAGGAGAAATAGATGGAAGAATAGATGTTAGCATGTAAATTAGAGAGACTAGGAGAATAAAGAGGTTTGGTGAGGAAAGAAGGAAAAATAGATTGGAGAGTGGGCCTATGGTATAAGGTTTTCTGGTGGCCCCTGGGTTCCCAGTCCAACACTGTCAGGGTCACTCCCACTGTGCCCCTGCTCCTCCCAGAGGCCCCCTGGTGCCTGCCCAACCCCCTCCCCCAAGTGCACATCCAGTATACTTGCCTTCAGTTCGTCAGGGGATCAGTGACCCAAGGGAGGCAGATTAGCAGCCCTGGGGAGCACCAGTGAGGATTGGGTCGGGGCTGGAGGGGGCCACCAGGTTTTTTCCTGGTGCCCTGGCCCAGTCCAACCCTGGGAGGGCTTCCAAATCACTACTGGCCAACTGCTAGTGCAGCCTGTGTTACAGACCTATATCTTTTTGATGGGCCCCTCGGATATTCAGGTGGGAGATGCATTTATAGGTTAAGGGTAAAAGGAAATAGAATAGCTCATACAGTGGTTGCTCATCATACTCATCAGTCCCTGTCCTAATAAAGCTAAAGGTGGCCATACACGGGCTGATTGTAGCTGCCAATATCGGTCCCTTGGACAGATTCGGCAGCTTATCAGCCCGTGTAGGGGCAGGAACGAGGGGCCTGAAATTGGCCAGATATTGATCGGGCAGGTTAAAAGATTTAGTCGGATCGGGGCCCGCATTGGCTCGTTGATGTGGTCCCCGATGTGATTGCCGCCATTATAATTTGATCGTTTGGCCCTGGGGCCAAACGATCGAACTAGCCTACATTTTTCCAAATATTGCCCACCCATAGGTGGGGATATGGGGAGAAGATCTGCTCCCTTGGCGAGGTTGTCAAGCGAGCGGATCTTCTCCTGATATGCCCACCTACGGGAGGGCGATATCAGGGAAAATGTAGGCTAATTCGATCATCACTTCACGTGTATGGGACCTTTACAGTCCAAGGGTCCTATCACATTTACACGCAGGTTGATTGCATCAGAAGCCAATTAGCTGGACTGTATGGTTTGCAGGAAACCAAGTTACCCACACAGGCACAGGCAGAATTTTCAACTCATTACATATAGTGCCCGGGCTGGAATTGAACTCAGAACCCACAGGGCTAAAAGCCACTCATTCTTGCTTATACCTGACCCTCTTGGGCAGGGATCCCCAACCTTTTTTTACTCGTGAATCACACATGAGCCACACAAGCATGAAAAAAGTTTGTTGAGGATGCCAAATAAGGGCTGTGATTGGCTATTTTGTAGCCCCATGGCGACTGATGGCCCGCAGGAGGCTCTGCTTAGAGAAAAATGATGTCCCTATGCTTCCAAAACCTGTCTTCAAGCCAGAGATTTGAAAATGTCCATCTACTTTGAGGCCACTAGGAGCAAAAGGGAGAGCATCAAGTTGCCCCCGAGCCACTGGCTAGGAACCACTGCTATTGGGCATGGTTATGGAAAATGGGTCCATTCATGCCTCGCTGAAACTTATACTGAGTTCTACCTGAGTTCTACCCCTTGGCCTTCTTGGTTCTGTTGCCTTTGTTCTTGGGTACTGCTGGGACACTTGAGCTTCCAGATTGCAGATAGTTGCAATTTTTAGAAATAATCCATCTTCGAAGCTCCAATCACCAAGTAACAATCATAATCTAAGTGCAACATATGGAATTTTTAGACCCTATACAGTAACTCATATAGAATAATATATGCTAAGGCCTATGGCATTAAAGCAGATTCTTACTTTCAACACATAACTAGTAAATGCTATTTGCTGATTGGTTGCGATGGGCTATTAGACCTGTAGCAAAGCTTACACAGGTAACAAGGTACAAGGCAATTAAATGCACCCCTCAGTGATCCCATCAAAATATAAATCGAAAGCCTCATTGAACACCTCATGGCAACCAATCAAATTTTTATACTCATTGTTCTACCTGAAGAAGGTTAAACAAAGGCCATTGCTGACTAGGTAGTACTAAGGGTTACTGCCAGGGCCTTATTTGCTCTATAGGTACCTAAGCGGATATGTTTAGGGTGGCAGATTTTTTCTGAGTACTTGGTTAGAACAACATAATCAAAGGACAGTTAACAAAGTAGAACCACAATGCAGAATGGTAAATAAGAAACTAGGCAGGTTTATCGCTATGTGTTTTACATCTCCAAAGGATGTGGTATCGGTGGTGGGGCAATGTAAACATTTCTCATGAATCATATGTAGGTTAGTTAGCCACAGGCTTTAGGAGGCATATTGAATCACACATATAGTAAAAAGTGGCCAATAGAGGTGCTCTAGGGTTTTGGAAGGTCGGCTAATTTTGCACCTCATTAAGGCTGGGATTACTCACTATGGCCCTAGCCCTTATAACAATCTCCTATTGGGTTGTGCCAGATAATGATAACACATGACACACAAGAGAAAAAGATATATGACCATGAAGTTTATAATCAACCACGTGATAAAACCAGCTTTTGTGGTGTCATGTGCCTGCAGAAAAATGACCCCCAGTTTGTCTTGGGCCAACAAATAACAGAACGATCTGCACATTCTAGTTGACGATACTCTGTGAAACTGTGGATTTGTTTGCTCAAAAATGTGTGCCCTATTGGACCAGTGAAAACAATCCCAACTGGACCAAACTATTACTGCTGATGTCCCAAGAAGTCTCATTGCAATAGCCTGTACCACCAAATAAAGGGGGCACAACCTGTTGACCATCTATTTAATCTCTTAGCCTACATCAACATGGACACAGTCACCTGACTACGTAGGCTCAACCCAAATCACCTTGCATGTTAGCCTTCAATTATCTTTAAAAGCTAGCAAAGAAGAAAGAAAGGGTTTCTCTGGAACCCTAACACAAATGAATACATGCACTGAATGTGCACATGCCCAGACAGGGACTAGTTGGCTTTTAGAAAAGTCTACCTATCCTGCTATCCAGTCAGCCCTCCTCAGTAGATATCATTTGGACTGGTTAGAAGTCTAGCTTGGATGCTATAAACCTAGCCCATGGAACCCAAGAGTTGGTTTGGAGCAGTGGTCCCCAACCACAACATGTTGCTCACCAACCTTCTTGGATATTGTCCCCAGTGGCCTCAAAGAAGCTGCTTATTTTTGAATTCCTGACCTGAAGGCAAGTTTTGGTTGCATAAAAACCAGGTATACTGGCACTGACAGACAGAACCTCCTATAGCCTGCTAGTCCAAATTGGGCTGCCAAATAACCACAGCCCTTATTGGCTACCCCCAGGTACATTTTTCTTGCTTGTGTTGCTCTTTGACCCCTTTAACATTTGTATGTGGCTCACGGGTTAAAAAAGGTTGGATACCCCAAAACACCATGACTGTTAGACTTTTCCAGCTAAAGCACTGTAGCAAAGAAGAAAGGGTTTCTCTGGAACCCTAACTAAAATGAATATATGCACTGGATGTGCACATCTCCAGACAAGGACAAGTTGGCTTCTAGAGAAGTCTACCTATCCTTCTATCCAGTCAGCCCTCCTCAGTAGATATCATTTGGACTGGTTAGAAGTCTAGCTTGGTTACATCTATGATGCTATAAACCTAGCCCATGGAACCCAAGAATTGGTTTGGAGCAGTGGTCCCCAACCACAACATGTTGCTCCCCAACCCTCTTGGATATTGTTCCCAGTGGCCTCAAAGAAGGTGCTTATTTTTGAATTCCTGACTTGGAGGCAAGTTTTGGTTGCATAAAAACCAGGTGAACTAACAAACAGAATATCCTGTAAGCTGTCAGTCCTCATAGGGGCTACCAAATAGCCAATCACAGCCCTTATTGGGTACCCCCAGGTACATTTTTCTTGCTTGTGTTGCTCCCCAACTATTTTTTCATTTGCACGTGGCTCAAGGGTACAAAAAGTTTGGGGATCCCTGTTTTTGAGTATTGACTAGGCTCGAACGTTGATGCCCAATACATACCTGTGACTTGCAAGTAACAGTTACTTCTGCAGAGCATATAGAGCGCCAGCTGCAGAGCAAATACTATAGCACCAAGGATATAACTATAACAAAGATGCACTAGATGATAAGCTCCTGAGCCAATGCAATGCATTTGCTTGTATTAAAGCTGAATCACTGGGTGCTGGTGTTAGAAGATGAATCACTTGGGAAGAGGAGATGAATCATAAGCCATTGAGCAAGCTGCTTTGTGCAATAGAATAATGCGCCTACACTCAAAACAACCACTCACTGTTGCCAAAAACCCAAGTGTCCCGAATCTTCCCAGGACCTTTTTTTGGGAGTCTCATGACAGTTTATGTGATATCAGAAGACAGCGGCTGGTGGGAGGATGAAATTGGATAATAATGTATATTCTTAGCTTCACCCCCATGTGGTATAAGATGGCAGCAAGTGACATTGTCATGTAATAGCAATGGGTTCACAGATACGTTCTGTATGGCTTAACCGGTGGGTTTGCATCGATCATGTTCTTCTCTCCCGCCTGTAGGAAACCAAGGAAGTTCTTCCTTACAATTCATTTTCCATGAAAAGGAGCTACTTCAGAATTCTTTAGGATATACTGATCTTCGGTGGGGGGTAGAATAAACATTCTCCACCAATGCCCTCTCTCCTAACGTTGGCTTCCACATCCTAAGAGCACTTGGGGAAGGGGGTTCTGTCTCTAAACTTCCACCGAGACCTTAGTTAGCGTCTATACTTTATTGGGTCTTCTTCCTAATCATTGGTTCCCCTTACTCTTGTATCTTGTTTCCCACTTCTTTATAACTAGACATTATCATACAGATATGTTATTGTTCTTCTCATATTCTCCCCATCCACATGCCCTTAGTCTCCTCTCACCCTGTCTCTCCCTTTTCCCTACTTGGCTCTTACTTTACCTTTATCCATCACTTTTGTCCCCATGTGTCCGTTTTTTCATCTTCTCCCTTTCCTTACCTGTTATTACCCCAAACCACTATTCCACGATCTTCCTATTCTCTCTGTGTGTTCTGACACCCTTTTCTCTCTTTCCATCCTTCCTTCTCCACTTGACCTATGTTCATCTTTTTCTCTCCCTCCATCCACATGTCTAGAAAGGGTATTTATATTGTTTCTGCTGTGGGATTTGTGGAATTCTAATGCAAATAAATGCAGCCATCTTCTAGTTATAGATCATGTGAAGGATCCCAGTGGGACCCCAGTCAATTGCACACACCACATGACCAAGGACTGGGGACAACCAATTGTAAGTATAGAAGAGATTCTCACCAGCACTTTCCCTTCTTTAATTAATTCCTGGGATGTTTAGCTTAACATCCCTTTGTAACATGAACATGAAAGAATAGGAAAGGCACATACAGTACATACCTTTTAGGCATCTTGCCCTTTATTTCAAACTACAGTTTGAATTGTGTAGTAGATTCAACATTTGAGGGGGTAGCCTTTACCTTTTCCTATTCCTGATGAAGGGAAAGTCTACCCCCCCCCCCCAAAAAAAAAACATTGAATCTACTTTGAAAAAGTCAAGCTATGGCTTGAAATAAAGGACAAGGAGCCTCAAAGATATATGTGAGTGCTGTTTCTATTCTTTCATGTTCGTGATAACCAATTGCATCATGCACAACAGATGACCAAGGACTGGGGACAACCAGTTGCATCACACACAAGAGATGACCAAGGACTGGGGACAACCAGTTGCATCACACACAAGAGATGACCAAGGACTGGGGACAACCAATTGCATCACACACAACAGATGACCAAGGACTGGGGACAACCAATTGCATCACACATGCCTGATGAGCAATCATCCCCAGCTGGAAACTTACTGGTCTCTCTCCGTGAGCCATGTATGTGATACTTTCATTTTATTCTCACAGCTACTGCGTTATTGGAACAATACAAACAGTGTTTCAGATTCGTTGCCGCTTTCACATTGCCTAACATTCTTCCCTTTGTCATCTTTATTTCTATACCATAACGTTATACTGAGCAGCTAGGGTTAATACAATGGGGAGTAGTTATCAATGATGGCAAAACTATGATTTAGTAACACATTAACAGATGGGTACACAGATTATAGATATAAGATAGATAGATAGATAGATAGATAGATAGATAGATAGATGGTAGATAGATAGATAGATAGATAGATGAATGGATAGATAAACAGACAAATAGATACTTGTTGATAAAAGAAAGATAGATGATAGATATATAGATAATAGATTGATGGATAGATAGATAGATAGATAGATAGATAACAGATTAGATAGCTACATACATAATTAGAGAGAGAAAGACAGATAGATAGATTAGATAGATAAAAGATTATACATAGACAGATAAATGGATACATAATAGATTGATAGACAGACAGACAACCAAATAGTTAGATAGATAGAAGAGTAGACAGACAGATACGTAGATAGGTAAACATTTGATATATATAATAGATA
Organism: Xenopus tropicalis; assembly: GCF_000004195.4. Lineage (NCBI taxonomy): Eukaryota > Metazoa > Chordata > Amphibia > Anura > Pipidae > Xenopus > Xenopus tropicalis. The sequence continues at coordinate 141,971,149 of NC_030679.2, read as the reverse complement.
AATATAGATAATAGCTGGATAGTTAGATGATAGACAGATAACAGATTAATTATGGATAGATAGATAGATAGATACATAGCTAATAGATGGATAAACAGACAGACAGATTCATAGATAGATACATAGATAATAGATGGATAGATAGATTGATAGATGATCGATAGCCAATCTGTCAGTGTATGAGCAATATAATAAGCACTATAGTAGATCATTGCTGATTGACCAGTAGGCCATTGAGATGTCACCAGTAGATTATAATGTTCTATTGGTCCATATACTGGTTTTCCTGGTTAGAATTTTCCTGATGAGACTTCAGGTTTGTGAGACTGATACCCCCTTTAGTAACCAAATTTGTACTAGTACCATGTACCTCCCCATCCTACGGGGCGACCAAGCATTGGGTGGAAGGGTTGACTCAAAGCATTGTTACCAATATGGCTACTAGATATGTGTGGATATAGCCAGGCAACTCAGTCACTCACAAACCCAATGCTGCTGACTTTTTCCCTCTCGCATCCTGGTACTTAGAGACACTCCGCGCCGACAGATAGCGAGAGCTCTCGGTAATACTCTCTCTCCGTTACACTCTCACACCTCTCCTGTCTCTCCGAGTGGGAGGATGTGGTGCATGAAAATTGCTGCTTAAGTGTTTTGTTTCCTCTCCAGTTTGGAGAAAAAGTATTTGTTGTCTTCACATTTTCGCTTTAGTAAGGCTTTCTGGTCCCACACAGTAGGGTGACTTACAGGTTTCCCCTGCGCCTGATCCAGCAGCCTGTTGTGTGTTTGGGCACTAAGGGTTTGCCATTTTGCACCCTTAACGTTGAGCACTGGAGGCCTGTACTATTAGTAGCTGACCCCTAATGTCCCATAGAGACAATATAACTGTAGGGGGAGCACACCCCATGACGGGTGCCCCAGGGAGGTACAACTATGTCCCTGACTACAGAATTTCCAGTGTCTTTTTAATTTTAGTTAGTTTAACTAGCGATAATGAGCTTTGCATAAATATTCCTTTGTTGTGACTGTTTTGGCAAGAGAAGCTGAAGTCCATTATGAAGGGGGTTTATCTGTGCACTGGGAATTTAATTAGCTGCCTCACAAGGAACAAACATGGAGGAGCTTCAGTTTCCCTGTTGGCCCTGTTTCGCTCCAGAAATAACAAAAACATTAGCTACTGGGGGAGAAAAAAACTCTCAAAAACACCTTTTTTCTACATTGCGTGCGGGGATTCGGCTACTTTCATATTTTCCCACAACGAGGCTGAATCGATTTGGATGCAACAATTACCATGTGAAGGGCAGGGCATTTTTTAGGAGGATTTGTTTCCCGCGATTGCCAGGGGCACTGTTGCCTTGAGGCGAGTTAAGATACTAACCTAGAGTTGGAGTGGGGTACAGGGTTCAACCAAGTACTCAAGGGCCCACTGCTGCTCCCTGCTCCACCCCCAGCCACTATCCCTCCTCCACCCCCAGCCACCACCACCTTTCTGACTAAATTTTACCAGCAGCTAGGGGTTGGGCACAAAAGGGGCTGACCGATGACATCAAATGGGCGGACCGATGACATCAAATGGGTGGAGTAATAGCGTGGCGACAGCCTGAGGGAGGGATAAGTAGCGCATCCAGGAGGAAATAAGGTTATTGGAGGAAATAAGTAGGGATGCACTGAATCCCGGATTCGGTTCAGGATTTGGGCGCGAATCCAGGCTTTTTTGGAAGGATTTGGTTTCAGCCGAACCGAATCCAAATTAGCACATTGGGGCAAATCAGGGGCCATGCATAAGAGTATTACAAATTTACAGCAACTGCATTCTAGGCTGGTAAAACACTGGCCAAATGGCAACCTTAGCCCCCAGCCACCCTTGCTCCTGTGCTGCTTACTTGCTGTGGAAAAATAAAAGCCATGTGTGTTCCACTTTGGCTGGGGGTGGAGTGGGGTGTGGGCAGATGGTAGGGTCCCAGGGGTGGCAAAAAGCTGCTCCTGGTAACTATTACGCTTTCTGTACTAGCAACGTGCACCCCCCCTTGGCCCCCTCCGATGCAAATAACAGAGGGGTGAGGTGGGGCGGCATCCCATAGGACTCCTTGGGGGGGCACTGGGGGCTGAAATGCCCCTGCCAGTAGCAAATTTTTAACATGTCTGAGTGTGTCATTGCCCTTAGGGGAATGGACACGGACTTTTTGGCAGCTGCTGTCTTCCAGGAGAGAGGAGTGTGGGTCTTAATGCCCCGGTCCCTGCTGCTAACACTACTCAATGGGGCGGTGCCAGATGGACCTCAGCGCTCACTTTGCAACGTTGCTGCAGGTGATTTCCAGCGTGGTGGCTCCAGCGAAACTGTTATCATATCATGCACTTTGCTGTGCATAGTTTCCTCCCCTACTGATATTATTTTTAGAGGAGCTGCCAGACTGCAGCATTGAATCTCAGTTTCTGGCACTTCCTGATAAATCGCTTCATTAATGAATCGCCCACCTTTTTTTCTGCGCTTTTAATAACAGGGGAAATTCACCTACGATATTCTTCTAAAATGTGGGCCGTAATAATCCAAGCAGCTCTGCTCTTTTTCCATTTCTGCTCTGATTTTACATTATCAGTGAGATTTAAATGGGAAAGTGGTTGCTAAAGGGTTAATGGAATTTTATATTTTGTGTGTGTTTCAAAGGGACAAGATAAAAATGTATTGTTGCTCTGGGTGGGACACGCAATTAAACTGTTATTTTTCCTTTGTTTAACTCAGAAAGCAACTTCCCTGTTCTTCTTGCTCTATACCATCTAGCTTTAATACCAGAGCATTCTGTCAGCAGCAGTCCTGCCCTGCTTTATGGCTGAGATTCTAGCTATCTGTATAACAGAGCATTCTGTCACAGTGGCACAGATCCTATCTGATCCCCCCCATTGTAAGCAGCAGTCCTGTCCTGCTTTATGGTTGAGATTCTAGCTATCTGTATAACAGAGCATTCTGTCACAGTGGCACAGATCCTATCTGATCCCCCCCATTGTAAGCAGCAGTCCTGCCCTGCTTTATGGCTGAGATTCTAGCTATCTGTATAACAGAGCATTCTGTCACAGTGGCACAGATCCTATCTGATCCCCCCATTGTAAGCAGCAGTCCTGCCCTGCTTTATGGCTGAGATTCTAGCTATCTGTATAACAGAGCATTCTGTCACAGTGGCACAGATCCTATCTGATCCCCCCATTGTAAGCAGCAGTCCTGTCCTGCTTTATGGCTGAGATTCTAGCTATCTGTATAACAGAGCATTCTGTCACAGTGGCACAGATCCTATCTGATCCCCCCCATTGTAAGCAGCAGTCCTGCCCTGCTTTATGGCTGAGATTCTAGCTATCTGTATAACAGAGCATTCTGTCACAGTGGCACAGATCCTATCTGATCCCCCCCATTGTAAGCAGCAGTCCTGTCCTGCTTTATGGCTGAGATTCTAGCTATCTGTATAACAGAGCATTCTGTCACAGTGGCACAGATCCTATCTGATCCCCCCATTGTAAGCAGCAGTCCTGCCCTGCTTTATGGCTGAGATTCTAGCTATCTGTATAACAGAGCATTCTGTCACAGTGGCACAGATCCTATCTGATCCCCCCCATTGTAAGCAGCAGTCCTGCCCTGCTTTATGGCTGAGATTCTAGCTATCTGTATAACAGAGCATTCTGTCACAGTGGCACAGATCCTATCTGATCCCCCCCCCATTGTAAGCAGCAGTCCTGCCCTGCTTTATGGCTGAGATTCTAGCTATCTGTATAACAGAGCATTCTGTCACAGTGGCACAGATCCTATCTGATGCCCCCATTGTAAGCAGCAGTCCTGCCCTGCTTTATGGCTGAGATTCTAGTTATCTGTATAACAGAGCATTCTGTCACAGTGGCACAGATCCTATCTGATCCCCCCCATTGTAAGCAGCAGTCCTGCCCTGCTTTATGGCTGAGATTCTAGCTATCTGTATAACAGAGCATTCTGTCACAGTGGCACAGATCCTATCTGATCCCCCCATTGTAAGCAGCAGTCCTGCCCTGCTTTATGGCTGAGATTCTAGCTATCTGTATAACAGAGCATTCTGTCACAGTGGCACAGACCCTATCTGATCCCCCCATTGTAAGCAGCAGTCCTGCCCTGCTTTATGGCTGAGATTCTAGCTATCTGTATAACAGAGCATTCTGTCACAGTGGCACAGACCCTATCTGATCCCCCCATTGTAAGCAGCAGTCCTGCCCTGCTTTATGGCTGAGATTCTAGCTATCTGTATAACAGAGCATTCTGTCACAGTGGCACAGATCCTATCTGATCCCCCCATTGTAAGCAGCAGTCCTGCCCTGCTTTATGGCTGAGATTCTAGCTATCTGTATAATAGAGCATTCTGTCACAGTGGCAAAGATCCTATCTGACCCCCCCATTGTAAGCAGCAGTCCTGCCCTGCTTTATGGCTGAGATTCTAGCTATCTGTATAACAGAGCATTCTGTCACAGTGGCACAGATCCTATCTGATCCCCCCATTGTAAGCAGCAGTCCTGCCCTGCTTTATGGCTGAGATTCTAGCTATCTGTATAACAGAGCATTCTGTCACAGTGGCAAAGATCCTATCTGATCCCCCCATTGTAAGCAGCAGTCCTGCCCTGCTTTATGGCTGAGATTCTAGCTATCTGTATAACAGAGCATTCTGTCACAGTGGCACAGATCCTATCTGATCCCCCCATTGTAAGCAGCAGTCCTGCCCTGCTTTATGGCTGAGATTCTAGCTATCTGTATAACAGAGCATTCTGTCACAGTGGCACAGATCCTATCTGATCCCCCCCATTGTAAGCAGCAGTCCTGCCCTGCTTTATGGCTGAGATTCTAGCTATCTGTATAACAGAGCATTCTGTCACAGTGGCAAAGATCCTAAAGTGCCACTGACATATATTTTGTATATTAGCATCAAGTGACCCCCCCCCCCTTATGCCTCTGCCTGTGACTCACAGAATTGTGATGCAATACAAACTTGTAACTACTCGCTCTTATTTGGGGAAATGTGATGCAACAGGAACCCCAGCCCTCAAACTGAAAGAAATGAGGTCCCAAACAACAACAACAACAACAAAAGCTAATGGTAAATTATATGTGGGAGCAGAACATAGCCAGAAAGGTACACCTGTGCCCCTTAGTGCAATGGTGGCTGGGAAGCAGGGGCGGGCCAAGCCGACCGGGCGCCCTAGGCAACCCAGTCGGCCTCCTCGCCCCTGCACCTTTCCCCCCCTCGCGTTTCAGCGCGCATGCGCAGTTCCTGGGGGGGGGGGGGGGGCGGCGTCGGCTACTCGATACTTCATTGCCCCCACCGCGTAATGAGCGGCGGGGGCAATGAAAAAGGAGCTAGAGGTAGGCAAGAGAGGCTCCTGTCTGGCGCCCCCCAGTCGTTGCGCCCTAGGCAGCTGCCTCTTCTGCCTACCCCTAGTTCCGGTAAGGCAGGTTTGCCTGCTTATGTGCTTTGGGCAGACATGTCAAATTCCCCTTATTTACCCCCATGATTTTGACCCTAGAATACCAAGGTTGACATCTCCATTTTGGCGGCAGTTTTGAATTATAAACTGAAGCAGCAAGAACACCAAAGAGCAGAACATCACACAAATTCTCATTTTTTTACTTGCCTTTGTTGAGGGTAGGGATGGTCCATGCCCTATAAACACAAAATGAAGAAAGTGCCATGTGACCGAGGTAACCAGGAAGTATGTATAGCAATGAGAGAGTGAGGGTGAGTGTCCTCTGAGGTAACCAGGAAGTATGTATAGCAATGAGAGAGTGAGGGTGAGTGTCCTCTGAGGTAACCAGGAAGTATGTATAGCAATGAGAGAGTGAGGGTGAGTGTCCTCTGAGGTAACCAGGAAGTATGTATAGCAATGAGAGAGTGAGGGCGAGTGTCCTCTGAGGTAACCAGGAAGTATGTATAGCAATGAGAGAGTGAGGGCGAGTGTCCTCTGAGGTAACCAGGAAGTATGTATAGCAATGAGAGAGTGAGGGTGAGTGTCCTCTGAGGTAACCAGGAAGTGTGTAGAGCAATGAGAGAGTGAGGGCGAGTGTCCTCTGAGGTAACCAGGAAGTATGTATAGCAATGAGAGAGTGAGGGCGAGTGTCCTCTGAGGTAACCAGGAAGTATGTATAGCAATGAGAGAGTGAGGGTGAGTGTCCTCTGAGGTAACCAGGAAGTATGTATAGCAATGAGAGAGTGAGGGCGAGTGTCCTCTGAGGTAACCAGGAAGTATGTATAGCAATGAGAGAGTGAGGGTGAGTGTCCTCTGAGGTATCCAGGAAGTATGTATAGCAATGAGAGAGTGAGGGTGAGTGTCCTCTGAGGTAACCAGGAAGTATGTATAGCAATGAGAGAGTGAGGGTGAGTGTCCTCTGAGGTAACCAGGAAGTATGTATAGCAAATGATAGAGTGAGGGTGAGTGTCCTCTGTGGTAACCAGGAAGTATGTATAGCAATGAGAGAGTGAGGGTGAGTGTCCTCTGAGGTAACCAGGAAGTGTGTAGAGCAATGAGAGAGTGAGGGTGAGTGTCCTCTGAGGTAACCAGGAAGTATGTATAGCAATGAGAGAGTGAGGGCGAGTGTCCTCTGAGGTAACCAGGAAGTATGTATAGCAATGAGAGAGTGAGGGCGAGTGTCCTCTGAGGTAACCAGGAAGTATGTATAGCAAATGAGAGAGTGAGGGCGAGTGTCCTCTGAGGTAACCAGGAAGTATGTATAGCAATGAGAGAGTGAGGGTGAGTGTCCTCTGAGGTAACCAGGAAGTATGTATAGCAATGAGAGAGTGAGGGTGAGTGTCCTCTGAGGTAACCAGGAAGTGTGTAGAGCAATGAGAGAGTGAGGGCGAGTGTCCTCTGAGGTAACCAGGAAGTATGTATAGCAATGAGAGAGTGAGGGCGAGTGTCCTCTGAGGTAACCAGGAAGTATGAATAGCAATGAGAGAGTGAGGGCGAGTGTCCTCTGAGGTAACCAGGAAGTATGTATAGCAATGAGAGAGTGAGGGTGAGTGTCCTCTGAGGTAACCAGGAAGTATGTATAGCAATGAGAGAGTGAGGGTGAGTGTCCTCTGAGGTAACCAGGAAGTATGTATAGCAATGAGAGAGTGAGGGTGAGTGTCCTCTGAGGTATCCAGGAAGTATGTATAGCAATGAGAGAGTGAGGGCGAGTGTCCTCTGAGGTAACCAGGAAGTGTGTAGAGCAATGAGAGAGTGAGGGTGAGTGTCCTCTGAGGTAACCAGGAAGTATGTATAGCAATGAGAGAGTGAGGGTGAGTGTCCTCTGAGGTAACCAGGAAGTATGTATAGCAATGAGAGAGCGAGGGTGAGTGTCCTCTGAGGTAACCAGGAAGTATGTATAGCAATGAGAGAGCGAGGGCGAGTGTCCTCTGAGGTAACCAGGAAGTATGTATAGCAATGAGAGAGTGAGGGTGAGTGTCCTCTGAGGTAACCAGGAAGTGTGTATAGCAATGAGAGAGTGAGGGTGAGTGTCCTCTGAGGTATCCAGGAAGTATGTGTAGCAATGAGAGAGTGAGGGTGAGTGTCCTCTGAGGTAACCAGGAAGTATGTATAGCAATGAGAGAGTGAGGGTGAGTGTCCTCTGAGGTATCCAGGAAGTATGTGTAGCAATGAGAGAGTGAGGGTGAGTGTCCTCTGAGGTAACCAGGAAGTATGTATAGCAATGAGAGAGTGAGGGTGAGTGTCCTCTGAGGTAACCAGGAAGTATGTATAGCAATGAGAGAGTGAGGGTGAGTGTCCTCTGAGGTTACCAGGAAGTGTGTATAGCAATGAGAGAGTGAGGGTGAGTGTCCTCTGAGGTAACCAGGAAGTATGTATAGCAATGAGAGAGTGAGGGTGAGTGTCCTCTGAGGTAACCAGGAAGTATGTATAGCAATGAGAGAGTGAGGGTGAGTGTCCTCTGAGGTAACCAGGAAGTATGTATAGCAATGAGAGAGTGAGGGCGAGTGTCCTCTGAGGTAACCAGGAAGTATGTATAGCAATGAGAGAGTGAGGGTGAGTGTCCTCTGAGGTAACCAGGAAGTATGTATAGCAATGAGAGAGTGAGGGCGAGTGTCCTCTGAGGTAACCAGGAAGTATGTATAGCAATGAGAGAGTGAGGGTGAGTGTCCTCTGAGGTAACCAGGAAGTATGTATAGCAATGAGAGAGTGAGGGCGAGTGTCCTCTGAGGTTACCAGGAAGTATGTATAGCAATGAGAGAGTGAGGGTGAAAAGAGACATATAAAGCTGGCCATACACGCACCGATAATATCGTACGAAACCTAATTTCGTACGATATTCGGTGCGTGTATGGCATGTCGGCAAGTCGACCGATATCGCAGGAAGCTGCTGATATCGGACGACTCGGCGATCGGACCGGTTAAAAGATTTTGATGGGGCCATAGAAGGCGCCTGACCAAAATTTGCCGTCAGGGCTGAATCGGCAGAAGGAGGTAGAAATCCTATTGTTTCAGCCTCCTTATCTGCTGTTTCAGCCCTGAACGGTGTGTGGCGGATCTGACGATGATTGTCAGATCGCCACGTGTGTGGCCACCTTAAGTCAGATAAATGTTTGTGCTTATATAAAGATGTGGTTTTCTGAGGGAGAAAGATTTAATCCATGTGTTATATTCAGTAATATTTATGTATAAATATATATAGATAGGAACAAAAGGAGCACCCCCTTCAGTGAATCAGTAGCCCTGGGTGCTGGCAAAAGAACAATAATAAAGAAGCAGAGTGCCACACACACAGGGACTTTGAAAAAAACAAAACGTATCTATTGGAAAAGATCCAACGTTTCGAGTACTAACTGTGCTCTTCGTCAGTTACAGCCATATTGCTTGGGGCAATATATAGGAGTTTATATATAGTTAGTGGGGTATTCAGCAATTAAATGGTTGTTAAATGGCTGTCTTTCAGGTTTCAGACATTTGGTTCTGTCTCCATTGCAGCTACAGGTAAGTGTTATTTTCCTCTGGGACTGATTTACTTATTTAACTGATCTCATTTTATAAACTGCTGTAGGATCACTGGGTAGAGAGGCAGATTATACAAAGTCTATTCTACTTAAGCAGGGGGAGTGGCTTATACATAAATTCATTACTGTTTGCTGATAGCCATGCATATGGACTGGTTTTATAAACACTAAAATGTATTCACATATTGAACAATATTATTTATTAACAAAAAGGACAGTCATCCCCATGTAACAGAAATAACATATGGAGCAAAAAGTGTTAAGTATTTAAATATTTAATAAATACATGTAATATTACAGACCTTAATTTAATAAATAGAAAACAACTCAATAAATAATAAATATAAAATAAATTACAAAATAAGCAGATGTGCATTGCACACATAGATACAGATTTTCTCTTGTGGCCTCTAGGTGGGCAGAGGAAATGAAAAGGGAATTCTAAAGGGGAGTAGAGAGAAGGAATTGAAGAAGATGGTTTCTGGAAGAGAAGGAGAGATGGGGGATTATAATGGCAAAGAAATGATAGTGGGGAGGTATTGAAAAGAGGACTCTATAAAGAAGAGAAAGAATTATGAAAGAGAGAGAGAAGTAAGGGAATGACAGATACAAAAGAGAGGGAAGAAGAAGCTAAAGGGAAAAAAGAGAACTCTAACAAGGAGTAGTATAAAGGGTTGTAAAGGAAGGAGTGAAAGAGAAGTAGGAGAAGGGTTTACTGAAGAGAAAGAAATACACAAAATATAGATGGTGAAGGAAGAAGGGGGAATAGCAGAAGATAATAGTTGCCCCAACGTTGTTTAGAGAGTCCCAACCTATTCCTCATAAGCATTATAAGTTTAATTTGACCAAAGAGTACAATTCACCCTATGATTCCAACCCACAGGCAGAGAACTTCACTGTTCTATAAGGTTCCTATTCTAGATACTAGAGAAAACCTCTATTAACAGCTGTATTACTAGAATCACACAGTGATAATAAAAATATCCTGGGAATACAAAGACAGCAGGGTATGTCCCCCTTTAAAGTAAAATGGTTACTCAACTCATGCAAGCTGAGAACCGCTCATCCCAAAACCAGCCATCTCAGCCCATGTTGGTTAAAACATCCAAAATCATGTAAACTAAGAACCCCTTTATCCAAATTCATGTTGACTGAGAACCCTTTATCCCAACAGACTTTGGATGAGAATCCTTCATCCAATTTGTAGTAAAAGGCAAGAATATATATAGATATATAAATATGGTCCTGTAGTGCTGTTTGCATGGAATTGAAGTCCATTGGTTAAGGGCAGATCGCCGTTAGATACTCAGTGGTATGCGTATATTCTTAGTATCAGTTACCAAGAAGAGTCCTAAAAAGTTGTCAGCCTTATCATTAAGCTCCCAGGACATATCTGTGTTGTCAGTCGAGAGTTTGGTGCGGAGACTTTCTCCTTTAAAGAGCAACTGTGGGGTCCCAGAAAACTTGGTTTTGTGAGCATTTTCCAATGTGATGTCGAGGGTCAGTATGGGGCTACTTTCATCTCCATTCTTTATTACGTTGAGAGAAGCCAAGCCATCCTTCTTACACCCGTTTGTGACACGGCATTTCACAGATATCTGGGCGTAGACATAGTAGAGGCCCGTCCTGTGTACTACCAACTCTGTATCACTGGCAATAGTAAAATCTTGGTCAACATGCACAGGGTCCACACCGTTGGGAAACCAGGTCCACGTGCTGTCCTTCAGAGCAGCTATGGAGGGAAAAGAACAAATCTTTTAATTCCTGAATCTTTAAGTTTTTACAACCTTGAATATCAAGGTGTTCATTATATCATAATCTTAGATAACTGTGTATATAGATACTTACTATTGGTTGGCACAAGAAGAGCTTGGCTCATCTGTAAGAAAGAGAGAGAAAAACATTGTTGTTAATATAAATAACCCTTTTGAACCCGACAGGCTTATATGCTGGAAAAATTAGGGCAAGGATGGGTAACCTACTGTATATTCTGCAGTTGGAACCCCCACATTAAAGCAACAACTACATAAAACCCAGGAAATGCAGTAGGATGCTAAGTTTCCAGGTAGTCTAAATTATATCTTGTCATGTTCTTATTCAAATTTGATTATTACAATAGAAACCATAATGGCACAAAAGAAAAGATTGTCTACAGAAAGATTCAAATATTCCCCCCTGAGGCATAACACAGTATAAACAACTATGCATTCATTTAACTCATTTTATATATAGCTTGGAAGTGCCCAAACATTATCTGGATAAGTAAGGAGAACATAGTGAAACAGGTGGACCCTGAAGACACACTTACCTTTACATTTCTATCATCTCCTTGTTTTTGAGCAACGGGTGATGGTCTCTCCCAGCCAATGTAAAACACACCAAAGGATCCTAAAGTCAGTATGATGAGGACCACGGATATCACCAGAAAATGATCTAGACATCTGCACCTCCTCGATGAATCCTTCTGGCTTTCAAGGTCTGAAGAACTCACTGGTAAGGAGATAGCGGTCATGGTGGAGGCAGAGCTGAGACTGGATTGATTCATAGTGTAAGAGTGTATAACAGGCGGCTCTGTGCTTCTGTAGGTTTTATACACAAGCAAAGAGAGGAAGTACAGTTCTGGGGTTTCCAAGACGAAGCAAAACCATATGAACCTAGTGGAGAATTCCACTGTGTAACCGAGACAGAGAGAGCGAGAGAACAAGGGGGGGGTAAGGTGTGTGTGGGTGTCAGAAGAAACTAGGAGAGAGATAAATAGAGACAAATGTTAAGGAAAGATTGCAAGTGTCAAGAACCATAATGACCAAAAATATATTCAGGGGAAGTAATAGTTTAAGGACATGGAGATATTCCACCAATAGAAGGGAAAGCATTGGTAGAGAATAATGGAGGTTTAGGGGGGCTTATACCTCCCAAAAAGAGGCCGACTGTAATACAAGGTATATTGTTATAATCTCTCCAATGGACAATCACGTATTAAAACAAAAATGAACCAGGGTACCAGGGGTAAAGCAAAATAAGACGGAGATAACTATTATAGACTGTTAGGGCTGATGCCACACAGGAACGGAAGTAAGAGCAGCTTCCACTACAGGGGTCCCCAAACGTTTTGACTCGTGATCAACATTTAATTATAAAAAAAAAGTTGGGGAGCAATGCAAGCATGAAAAAAGTTCCTAGGGGGTGACTAACAAAGGCTGTTTGGTAGCCCAATATGGACTGACAGACTACAAGAGGCTCTATTTGGCAGAACACGTGGTCTTTATGACTCCAAAACCTGCTTCCAAGTCCAAAACTCACCTGCTTTAAGGCCACTGGGAACAACATCAAAGGGGGTTGGGGATCACTGCACTAGTAGATTACTATATGATTTATTGTTCCGTCTGTGGCAAATAAATCTCCCCATAGTAAACAATGCCATCTTCTTAGTGGACAACTCCTCTTTACAAACAACTTTTTTATTTGTTGTAAATAATAGTCACCCAAACAACTTTGCACTTGCTTGTTTTTTTTTCCTTTATTTTTTTAATTTATTTACTGTCTTCTCCAAAGGAAAACTTGCTGGGATCAGTGATCGTAGTGTTCAGTCGCAGTCCTATTTATTGTTCATTTTTGCATTCCGAGTACATGGCTGCCAAACTGGAGGCCTGGCCGGATGTGGCCCTTCATGGGATTTTTATGGCCCCCAGTCGGCTCAGAGGCTCCATAGACTTCACTATATGACATCATCATTGTATGTTGTATGAGAAATAATGGGCCGACTACGTGTACTAAGTTGGACAGCACTTACATAGCAGGTAGCAAGGGTCATTGATCAGTCTGAATTGAAAAAAATATGGTTAAATCAGTTAAAATCGGGTTATAAAACAAAAAGTACAATTGCAAGACTATTTTATTAACAGATAACTTGTTCAAAAGTCATTGCTTGGTAAACACAAGGCAGTAGTCTCAGTATTTTTTATGTTATTTTGACCAGTGGGGGGGATAGACTATATAGATGGGGTAACGGCGTCAGAGCCATCATGGCCACTTTCACCAATATGAGTAGACAAAATTTATGCAAGAAATCTGTGTGTGTATATACTGAATATTTATTCCCAGTTCTTTCCAGTCTTTCCCCCAATCTGCCCCAGACACCAGCCATTTGCTTACGGTAACTCTTTTTGTTCTGGCCTATCCTGACAAAATAGTAGCAGGGAGGTAGTGATTTATAGTTTCAAGATTATATCGTAGACACAGGGTGGCAGGGTTGGACTGGGGGATGCAGCGTCCCCCTCACCCCCTAACCCACCTGCAGGGGCCCCGCTGAGTGTCCCTTACCCCCCGCAGGGTCCCCCAGCCAACGTCCTCCCCTGAGGGGAGGAACGGTCAGCAGTGGGAGTGCTGGCAAAGGTCGGGTCTAGGCCACCGGGGCCCACTGGGTTTTTTCCCGGTGTCCCGACAGCCCAAAAGTAGCAAAAGTAGCAAGACAGAAGGGCATTTGCCTTGGTGTCCCGGCAACAGCTGAGCCCCTTATAATTATTGTGATATGCCAGTTTTCTTGTGAGGGTGACCACTAGAGGCCACTAGAGTTACTCAAGCAATTAATAGCAAATATGGCTTCCATCTACATTCTTTTGATAATAGCAGGGGCGCTTCTGCCATTAGGCGAGTTGAGAAACTCGCCTCAGGTGGCAGAAGCGCCCCAGTTACCAGGGGCGGCAAAAAGCCGCTCCTGGTAACTTTAAGAGCCGAATTTCCGGTTTTTAAACTGGAAATTCGGCTCTTCTAGTGCAGAGAGCACAATTGCGCTCTCTGCACTAGCGATCTCACCGCCCCCGGACCCGCTCCTGCGCTCAGAAGGTAAGCGCTGGGGAGCGGGGGGGGGGGGCGGCATCCAGGAGCCGCCTCAGGCGGCGATATGTCCAGAATCACCCCTGGATAATAGCTTTTATAAGTGAATATAAACACTTCTTTTGACTATAAGTAGGATATAGAGAGTACTTTTCTAAGAATTTGCAATTGGTCTTCATTTTTTATTTGTAGTTTTTTTTTAGTTTAGAAGCTCTCCAGTTTTGAGTTTCAGCAGCTATCTGGTTGCTAGGGTTCCAAATTACCTTGGCAACCAGGGAGTGGTTTGAATGAGAGACTGGTATATGAATAGGAGAGGGGCTAAAGAGAGAGATAAGGAATAACAAGTGACAATAACAATAACATTGTAGCTTAAAGGAACAATAGTTTTTTTGCAGCTGGGGTCAGTGACCCCCATTTAAAAGTTGCAAAGTGTTAGTAGAGGAGCAAATAATTAAAACACTAAATAAAATAAATAATGAAGCCCTATTGAGAAGTTGCTAGGAATAAGATATTCCAGAACACGCTAAGAGTTAACATAAAGGCAAACCACCCCTTGAAATCTTTTGCACTGAGAGATAACAGCCAGTAACGGCTGAATGTAACATAACGACTGGGGTTTGTTTGGTTAAACCGCTTGGCGCCGATACTTCCCTTTTTATTTTACAGCGTCTAGAAGAGGGCAAATAAAATCTCCACGAAACTGGCATGTAAATTCTAAACCTCATCCCTGCATAGCTAGCATGTGAGGGAAGGGGAAAGGACACGGCCACAGCCGATATCTGGGGTAATTGTAAATTCTAAACAGAGATTTGGGGCAAAGTCATCCTTGTCATAAAGAGTCCTAACCAACCGTACCCCCTGCCCAAAGAATTTCATTGTTATGGACCAAGTCCTTCCACCAACAGGAGAACTGAGCACAAAATAGGACAGCTTGTTTTGTAAGTTATGTTAAACCTTAGCATTAAATATGTTCATTAGAAGACCTACAGTACACCCTCCTTACCATATACCCAACCACTTGCCATATGTTTCTGCTAGTGTGTTAGGAGGTCCGTCCAGTATTCCTATATATATGTCATGTTCACCAACCACCTAAAGCCCTTGGGTCCCTCCACCAAGGTAAGGGTTGGTTTGACCCTTAACTAAAGAGAGTGGGCATAGAAAGGATGGGTTGCTGGTAGAGACCTCAGGTCCTATCTTTAGGAAGTAGGAGATGGTATAATCCTATAAAGAATAATAGAACAAGCTTTGTCTGGGACAATGACAAAATGAGTTCATTCTTGGTCTTTGACTAATGGCAGGCACAGTAAACACTTTCCAGCCAATGGTAGTTATGCGTGTTTAGTTTGTCACTGGAAATTTAATAAGGTTGCAATGAGCTAAAGGTAGGGCGATGGATAACACTATCAACCTTATGTAAACCTCATATTAGGCATGCATCCGCTCCAAAAAGCGAGGTCGCCAAGCGAGTAGATCTTCTCTTGATATCCCCACCTACGGGTGGGAGATATCGGGTGAATTTAGGTTAATTCGGTTGTTTGGCCCTGGGGCAAAACAATTGAATTAGAACGCCGGAATAAGTGCAGTCGGTTCAGGGACCGCATCAATGCGGTCCCCGATCCGACAAAATTTTTTAATGTGCCTGATCGATATCTGCCCGATTTTAGGACAGATATCGGTCGGGCAGGCCCGTCATTTGTGCCCCTACACGGCCCGATAAGCTGCTGAATTGGTCTAAGGGACCAATATCGGCAGCTACAATCAGCCCACATATGGCCACCTTAAGAGATCTCATGTTCTTATCCCGATATCCCCACCTACGGGGGCCCTGGGGCCAAACGATCAAATTAGTACGCCGGAAAAGGCGGAGTCAGTTGGCGGACGACATTAACGAGCCCATGCAGCCCCCGATCTGACTGCATTTTTTTACCTGGCCGATCGATATCTGCCCTATTTCGGCCAGATGTCAGTCGGGCAGGCCCGTCGTTTGTGCCCCTATATGGGCCAATAAGCTGCCGAATCGGTCTAATGGGATCAATATCGGCTAACAACTAACATATGCCCCTCGTCTTAGGGGAAGCGGCGCAAAGTTTCTCAATGGCACTGCCATTGGGTTAATTGGCTTCTTTGGGCCCACGGAGTTAAGCGGCTCCTTTGCACCCAAAAATAATATTTTTTTCTTTATCTCCAACCTTTTAAATGTTGTTCTGCAATTCTATAAGCTGCCCCAAAGAAATATCTACAATTAATACAAAAAAGACTTTATTTTTAAAGGGAAACTGTAATTATTTATTAAACCAAGAGAACTGTGAATCACGT
Organism: Xenopus tropicalis; assembly: GCF_000004195.4. Lineage (NCBI taxonomy): Eukaryota > Metazoa > Chordata > Amphibia > Anura > Pipidae > Xenopus > Xenopus tropicalis. Next base: position 141,955,016 of record NC_030679.2, on the reverse strand, counting down.
GAGGTTCTAGGTGCTCATAGAAACATTTGAGGGCCCTCTAGAAAGTACACACCATTAGAAATACACCATTTATTACACCATTTTTTTTCCACATATCATTTCATACAGTTTGATAAACAGGCCCCGAGGTATGAGCAGAAGAGCAGAATAGATGGGAGTAGGAAAGGAGAAGTGGGAGAATCAGAAAAATTCACAGAGACTCGATGTACAAACATCTGTGTGGGGAGACACGTGGCGGCAACAGCAGGATATGAAACCATATATTTATGAAATGAGCAAATATTGGACACCAAAAGCAGAATCTCCAGTTATTAACCAAAAACGCCCATGGGTTTATTTATGAACCCTCGAGTTTGTGAATTTTAGGGTTTGTTTCTATTTCAAATAAACTCACAAATGTTTGCTTGTACGGGTATGGGATCCCTTATCTGGAAACCCATTATCCGAATTAGGGAAAGCCCGTCTCCCACAGACTCAATTTTAATCAAATAATTCAGAATTTTAAAACTGATTTCCTTTTTCTCTGTAGAAATAAAACAGTACCTGTACTTGATCCCAACTAAGATATAATTACCCCTTATTGGGGCAGAACAGCCCTATTGGGTTTATTTCATGGTTAAATGATTCCCTTTTCTCTGTAATAATAAAACAGTACCTGTACTTGATCCCAACTAAGATATAATTACCCCTTATTGGGGCAGAACAGCCCTATTGGGTTTATTTCATGGTTAAATGATTCCCTTTTCTCTGTAATAATAAAACAGTACCTGTACTTGATCCCAACTAAGATATAATTACCCCTTATTGGGGGCAGAACAGCCCTATTGGGTTTATTTCATGGTTAAATGATTCCCTTTTCTCTGTAATAATAAAACAGTACCTGTACTTGATCCCAACTAAGATATAATTACCCCTTATTGGGGCAGAACAGCCCTATTGGGTTTATTTCATGGTTAAATGATTCCCTTTTCTCTGTAATAATAAAACAGTACCTGTACTTGATCCCAACTAAGATATAATTACCCCTTATTGGGGGCAGAACAGCCCTATTGGGTTTATTTAATGGTTAAATGATTCCCTTTTCTCTGTAATAATAAAACAGTACCTGTACTTGATCCCAACTAAGATATAATTACCCCTTATTGGGGGCAGAACAGCCCTATTGGGTTTATTTAATGGTTAAATGATTCCCTTTTCTCTGTAATAATAAAACAGTACCTGTACTTGATCCCAACTAAGATATAATTACCCCTTATTGGGGGCAGAACAGCCCTATTGGGTTTATTTCATGGTTAAATGATTCCCTTTTCTCTGTAATAATAAAACAGTACCTGTACTTGATCCCAACTAAGATATAATTACCCCTTATTGGATGCAAAACAATCCTATTGGGTTTAATTAATGTTTTATTGATTTTTTAGTAGACTTAGGGGCTGATTTACTAACCCACGAATCCGACCCGAATTGGAAAAGTTCCGACTTGAAAACGAACATTTTGCGACTTTTTCGTATGTTTTGCGATTTTTTCGGATTCTTTACGAATTTTTCGTTACCAATACGATTTTTGCGTAAAAACGCGAGTTTTTCGTATCCATTACGAAAGTTGCGTAAAAAGTTGCGCATTTTTCGTAGCGTTAAAACTTACGCGAAAAATGCGCAACTTTTCGCGTAAGTTTTAACGCTACGAAAAATGCGCAACTTTTTACGCAACTTTCGTAATGGATAGGAAAACTCGCGTTTTTACGCAAAAATCGTATTGGTAACGAAAAATTCGTAAAGAATCCGAAAAAATCGCAAAACATACCAAAAAATTGCAAAATACCGATCATTACGAAAAAAACGCAATCGGACTCCATTCGACCCGTTCGTGGGTAAGTAAATCAGCCCCTTAAGGTATGGAGATCCAAATCACGGAAAGACCCCTTATCCGGAATACCCTTGTTCCCGAGCATTCTGGATAACGGGTCCTATACCTGTATATTAAAAAATCTGAATATGAAAAACTCGATTGAACAAAAAAACTTTCAACTCAAAAAAACTTGATAATCTCAAACTGAAAAATGGCTTTGATTTTGTTGCCCATTGACTTCTACATGAACTCCCAAGCTTTAACATGCCAAATTTTTACATTCAAGTTTTCCGATTTTTGGAACTTAATAAATATCGAACATTTGAATTTTTGAGCCATAATTCTAATATTGGGAGTTTTAGAGCAAAACAATGAAAAAAACTGAATTTGATCATTGAAAAATCACCTCCTCAGTGTCAGATAAGCTAAATAATTAGATTAAATAGTTCCAAGTTCTCTATAAGACCCCCAGTCTTGTAGCATAAATAAATCAGATGCTGCCTACCTGTATTGTTCTAGAACAATGATCCCCAACCAGTGGCTCGGGGGCCACATGTTGCTCACCAACCCCTTGGATGTTGCTCTCAGTGCCCCCAAACCAGGGAGTTATTTTTGAATTCCTGACTTGGGGGCAAGTTTTGGTTGAATAAAAACAAGATTTCCTACCAAATAAAGCCCCCTGTAAGCTGATAGGGTGCATAGAGGCCCCTAATAGCCAATCACAGCTCTTATTTGGCTCCTCCATTAACTGTTATGGGCTTGTGTTGCTCCTCAAGTCTTTTTACATTTGACTGTGGCTCAGAAAGGTTGGAGATCCCTGTTCTAGAAGATCAGACGTCATAGTCACACTCCTCTGTGAGTATGACAGAGTTATTTGCCCAAAATGGAAAATATAATTGATCAATGACCCACACTGTTGCATTGAAGGGGCCAACATCCAACCTGGAAGCATTTGAAGCCACACATAGTCTGGACCTCGATTGACCCTCAAGGGAATCAGTTGAATGGCCTTAAAATTGACCTCTGCGGGGAGTCACTCTTACTCTTTTGGATCAACCCATTAACCAACATGTTTCTTGTTCTCTGGCAGTCTCATATCTACCGTTCTCTTTTCCATGGCTCACACCTATATGGAGGACATTGTTGTGATGGGCACAATATAATCAGAACATCATGACAATATGTATTTAGCGCAGAACTTCCTGCATAGCCTATAAAGTCTTTCAATGTAAAAGAAGCAACTAGCAACATCTGACAGAATTAGGTCAATAAAATAGTGATATGTAACAGGGACAACTAGTGGTGCAACTAAGGCTGCCCGGTTGAATTGTGTTGGATAGTGTATATTAGAGCTTGGCTGGGGTATTATAGTATTGCTGATCTCCTATATTATATGCTAAGGGGCTAAAGATAATGCATCAAGTGGACAGGAGAAACACAGGAACAAGCACAGAGAGTAGGTTATGCTACTGTAGCCTTTGCCCACCAATGTCTTAGACAGTCCCTGACCAGTTGCTCTTGTCCATCAGATAGAGAAAACAGTGGCTGACCTAGTCTAGTTTCCTGCTTTGGAAAAAAAAAAAACATATGCAGTTATCAGAAACCAATTATACCTAATAATAATTTGAATCAAGACAACCACATTTCAGCTGAAAAAAATCCCAGCTTAACCATCAAACCACAGTAGAGCTAGACGTCAGTTCTTGTATGTTTAATGCAGGCTGATGTATAGCAAAATGTCTGAGAGTAACTTCTTTGTTTAAGGCTAATACTTTACGATGAGTGGATGGTGTTCCTTTGCATGTTGATACCAAGGAAGAGGGTACAAGACATAGTTCTTAGTTGGCAAGCCCAATGGATAAGTCCCATGTCAGATTTCAGATGACCTCCCCTTGAAAAAAATTTGAAGTTGGCAGGAAAATATTGTGTTTGTCCCTGTATAATTAACTCCCTGTGTCCTTTTGGAAGGGAGTTGTAGCCAGATATGTTCTTGAGCAGTGATACCCAACCAGTGGCTCGGGGGCAACATGTTGCTCACCACCCCCTTGGGTGTTGCTCTCAGTGCCCCCAAACCAGGGAGTTATTTTTGAATTCCTGACTTGGGGGCAAGTTTTGGTTGAATAAAAACAAGATTTCCTACCAAATAAAGCCCCTGTAAGCTGATAGTGTGCATAGAGGCCCCTAATAGCCAATCACAGCCCTTATTTGGCACCTTCATTACTTTTATGGTGCTTGTGTTGCTCCCCAAGTCTTTTTACATTTGACTGTTGCTCAGGACTAAGAAAGGTTGGGGACCCCTGTTCTTGAGGGTCAGGCACCCTCTTATGAGAGATTGAAATGTAATGGAGAACGAGAAATCCTCTTTTTGCAGTGAAGCAACCAAAAAAGTTCTTTAAGGTTACAAAGTCAAGGATGTCCTCTAGGGGGAGCCAGCCAGGAACTCTCCATTTGTAACATTCCACAATGGGCTTTAGATCTGTGAAATCCTGTGCTTGGGTAAGTCTTTGCAGGTCACAGGTATACTCTGCGTAGGTCACAAGGTGAGGTTATTGTGTTGCACTGAGGGCAAAGCTTCTTTGTTCCCTGAAGACCAAATAAAAGCAGAAGAGGGTTTTATGGACATATACCTGACATACTTCTTTCCTATACCTTCATATTCTGATGGAGACATGGGGGGCGGCTAGCAGGAGGTTTCTATATAAGGATGTGGAACATTTTCTGGAATTGTATTTGAGGAAACAGTTTATATGAGGCATTATGCATTATATGGATGAGACTGCTGGGGAAGAAGAGGAGGGAGTTGAACAATTTAGGGATATTTGTCAGTGTCTTTCTTTTGAAAGAAAGTCTCATGTGAGGAAAAAGTCACGGTCGTGTAAAAAAAAAGTCGCTGCTGTTCACATAAAATAATCGTGTGCATCAAAAAAGTTGTGTGGTAGCCGCGTTTTGTAAGTTATTCACAGATTCCCTCAACACTATTCATTAACCCTGGAGACAAACATCACCAGTGATGTTGCACAAAGCAACCAATCAGGTCTTTGGTTTTGTTTTCTAACTTGTAGGTGATTGTTCAAATTTAATTTCTGATTGGTTAGTATGGGCAACATCAGCAGTGATGTTTGTCTCCAATGTTAATAAATACTTTTCATAGTATCTGCCAACAGCCAGCAGTCATATGGCTACAGAGAAAACAATGGACAACAGAAGGAATAGCTACCTGTTATGGTTAGGGGGTATATAAGGCTACAGAGGATAAGATGCATGAGAAAATTAATAATTACAAGCAAAAGTAAGGTGGTAAGTCAACAAGGAAAGGATAGTTACCATTGAGGAGGGGATTATAAGGCTACAGAGGATAAGATGCATGAGACAAAAGTCAACAAGGAAAGGATAGTAACCATTGAGGAGGGGATTATAAGGCTACAGAGGATAGGTTGGCAGCCTAAGAAATAGTTACCATTGAGAGAAAAGGGGTTTATAAGGCTACAGAGAATAGATTGGCAGCCTAAGAAACAGTTACCATTGGAAGAAAATGGGCTCACAAGGCTACAGAGGGTAGGTTGGCAGCCTAAGAAACAGTTACCATTGGAAGAAAATGGGCTCACAAGGCTACAGAGGATAGGTTGGCAGCCTAAGAAACAGTTACCATTGAGAGAAAAGGGGTTCACGAGGCTACAGAGGATGAGTCGGCCAACAGAAGGAACAGGTTCCAGTAATAGTAATGGGGATATATAAGGCTACTAAGGATAAGTTGGGCAAAAAAAAGTACAGGTTCCAGTAATAGTAATGGGGGTATATAAGGCTACAAAGTATAGGTCAGGCAACAGAAGGAACAGGTTCCAGTAATAGTAATGGGGATATATAAGGCTACTAAGGATAAGTTGGGCAACAAAACGTACAGGTTCCAGTAATAGTAATGGGGGTATATAAGGCTACAAAGTATAGGTCAGGCAACAGAAGGAACAGGTTCCAGTAATAGTAATGGGGGTATAAAAGGCTACAGAGGAAAGGTCGGACAATAGAAGGAACAGGTTTCAGTAATAGTAATGGGGGTATATAAGGCTGGAGAGTATAGGATGCACAACAGAAGGAACAGGTTCCAGTAATAGTAATGGGGGTATATAAGGCTACAGAGGATAAGTTGGACAACAGAAGGAACAGGTTCCAGTAATAGTAATGGGGGTATATAAGGCTACAGAGGATAAGTTGGACAACAGAAGGAACAGGTTCCAGTAATAGTAATGGGGGTATATAAGGCTACAGAGGATAAGTTGGACAACAGAAGGAACAGGTTCCAGTAATAGTAATGGGGGTATATAAGGCTACAGAGGATAAGTTGGACAACAGAAGGAACAGGTTCCAGTAATAGTAATGGGGGTATAGAAGACTACAAAGTATAGGTTGGGCAACAGAAGGAACAGGGTCCAGTAATAGTAATGGGGGTATATCAGGCTACAGAGGATAGGTTGGGCAACAGAAGGAACAGGTTCCAGTAATAGTAATAGGGGTATATAAGGCCACAGAGGATAGGTCGAGTAATAGAAGGAACAGGTTCCTGTAATAGTAATGGGGGTATATAATGCTACAGAGGATAGGTCGGGCAATAGAAGGAACAGGTTCCTGTAATAGTAATGGGGGTATATAATGCTACAAAAAATATATTGGGCAACAGAAGGAATAGTTACCAGTGAAAGTAAGGGTGCAGTAAGGAAAGGATGGAAAATAAAGACAGACTAGTTACATGTGAGGGGGAGATTTAAGGGTACAGAAGAAAGATGGATCATAAAAAGAACAGTTACCAGTGCTCGAAGCCAACAGCCCTCACAGTGAATGTGCCAACACTGAATGGAGGCAACAGGAATGTTATATGAATCCTGCAAAAAACACAAGGTTAGCAAAAGAGATATAATGGGTGTTATTGAGCCCTTCCCACCAGATACCCTCAGTATTGGTATTTTCCTTCAAAGTAAAATAAGTGATATAGTTGCTAAGGGTTATAAAGGCCCAAACCACAAACCCTTTGCTTTATATGTTCCCTGTTTAGCTCCTGGCTGATCCAGAGGAAGAGAAATGTATTTTGTGGCCACAGAGGGTTTTATATACACAGATTAAAGGACCACAGATGAAGCAGATGTATGGTCAGATAAACTGTTGGGCAATGGACCTAGAGAATCGCTGGGTAAGCTAGGAAGGCCACTGTCTTAAAGGAAAACTATACCCCCAAACAATGTAGGTTGCTATAAAAATATATTGTATAAACAGCTCATTTGTAAAAGCCTGCTTCATCTAAATAAACCATTTTCATATAAATATACTTTTTTAGTAGTATTTGCCATTGGGTAATCCTAAATAGAATAAGGGCCACCCCTGGGATCATAGGATTCACAGTGCACACAAACAAGCCAAGGCACACATACATGCTAGGCCCCATCAGCCAATGAATGGGCAAAGTTCTGCCTATTGCTCCCACACTACTTCCTGTTACAGTTAGAGCTACATCACTTCCTGTCAGCTGATCTCTGAGGGAGCACACAGCCCATCACAAAATGGTGGATAAAGGGAATGGATGTAAATCGTGCCAAGCGCGTACTCACCAAGCAGATGTGGCACGTGTGAGTGTTTTTTAGCTTCTCTGTCAGTTCCTGGATTTTGTCTCTCAGAGTTTTCAGGCATTTCTCACTAAAACACAAAAAAACATCTTCAGCACACATATCTAACATACATATATATATATATATATATAATGAAAATATACAATATAATGTAATATCCTGCAGTACTTACTTGGATGTGGTGCAGGATGAGCCCTCTTCTGTATCTGATTCTTCACTCTGAGTGGCACAGCTGCTTGCCGGGGACCCTCGGAATTCTGGCAAAGAGAGAAAGGAAGATAAGTTCCATGGCTAACTGCTCATTGGTTACTGTACGTTACAGAACTAGAGGAAACTCAGTTATTGAGTTATGAGGTATGAAAAGAGTCCATCCATGTCCATCACTTTTCCTAATAAGCATTAGTAATGATTCAACAGGAAGCCTTTATCATTTCCACACAATCTAATAACCCATGGCAACCTATTAGTGGGCAGCATTTAACTTGTTCTTGTATCCCCACTCCTGACTCTGCCTAAGCTGATCAGAAAACCCTGCACTACACTGATGAGCCCCAAGAAGGGCGAAACTGGTCTGTAGTTGGGAATCTGATCAGCTATTATCTTGGCTTTTGCTTTAAAAACCCGGTGGGTGAGCTGTAGCCTATAGGATAAACCCATGTAATTGGGATTTTTCTAAGATCCTTAAGGAATTTGTTCCCAGAATCAGTTTTGACTTAAAGCCATTCTATAGTCACCATAGGTCCGACATGGAAATACACGAATATATCTCGATCCACACACCTGTATCAGCTGACATGGATTTCTCGGAGCTCCGAATCTCTTCCTCCCAGTGGTTCCCATCGGAAGCATCACCATTTCTTACAGATGGTGACCCCTCCATCTAAGGGCAAGAGAGGGAAAAGAATTATTAGCTAAGCTAAAGAGAGATGCCAATACCTGCACACACTAGAATAAGCTCAATCACTTTCTGAAGTGCTCAGCGATGTTTTTGATTGGACAGAAGCCCCCGTTCTTGTACCTGATGAAAGAACGAGGCCAACCCAAGAGGATCCTATGTGTCTTAAGGCCTTAATCTATCCAGATGAGTTAATGTGTGTAATCTGTGAAAGCCTGAGCTATCAAGAACAAGGGTCAACCAGAGGGAGACATAATGCCCTTAACCCTTAATAAAAGTGCAAGAAAATAGTAACTTGCATAATATGAAAGTTATGGAATGTTAAATGTTTTTTATATTTTATTTTTACAGGAGAAAGGTACATAGAAATGTGGTGGGACTGAGAAATACAAGACAAAAGTTCAAAGGCATGATTGCCCTCAGTTGGCCAGTCTAAGAAATATGTATAACATACACAGCCTTAGGAGACATACCTCCCCATTGGTGACTCGGACCCTCTTACACCGTCCTGCTCGTGCTGTGAGAGAGAAAAGTGTATGATATAGGAGAGAAAAACAGAGAGACCGAATATAATGAAAAATCAAGGGTCTTTATTTACCTCCCAGACGTTCCTCTCGATTCCACTTAATCTGCTGGTAAATCTGAAGAAGAAAGATCATCAGGTTAATAACCTCTACTTGAGGTTACGGGAGGAGGGGGTTATTCTTCCCCTTTACAAAGCGCTGGTAAGGCCCCATCTAGAATATGCTGTTCAGTTTTGGTCTCCAGTGCTCAAACGGGACATTATTGAGTTAGAGAGGGTCCAGAGAGGGGCAACTAAGCTGGTAAAGGGTATGGAAAGTCTCAGTTATGGGGGAAGACTGGCCAAGTTGGGTTTGTTTACACTGGGGAAGGGGCGCTTAAGGGGTGACATGATAACTATGTATAAATAAATAAATATAAGGGGACCATATAATAACCTCTCTAATGTTTTATTTACCAGTAGGGCCTTCCAACGGGCACGAGGGCACCCACTCCGTTTAGAAGAAGGGAGGTTCCATTTAAATATTGGGAAAGGTTTTTTTACTGTGAGAGCTGTGAAGTTGTGGAATTCCCTCCTCGAATCAGTCGTGCTGGCTGATACATTATATAACTTTAAGAAGGGGCTGGATGGATTCTTAGCAAGTGAGGGAATACAGGGGTATGGGAGATAGCTCTTAGTACCAGTTGATCCAGGGACTGGTCCGATTGCCATCTTGGGGTCAGGAAGGAATTTTTTCCCCTTTGCGGCAAATTAGAGAGGCTTCAGATGGGGTTTTTTGCCTTCCTCTGGATCAACTAGCAGTTAGGCAGGTTATATATAGGCATTATGGTTGAACTTGATGGACGTATGTCTTTTTTCAGCCTAACTTGCTATATTACTATGTAAGTGCCATGTGCTAAATAAAGAATTATCTCTGCACCAATTAAACTCTGTAAATGTAGAGGAAATGACACAGTCCTTCTAACATGATTCAATGAAGACCTAGAGATGCTTGGTCTTGACCTTATGCCTAGAGTGGTTGGTCGCTATTGAGAACATTAGGACATGGACGCTAGGGTCCAGTAGCAAGAAGGACATTTAAGCATTAAGATTTTATTTCTCAAGTTGGTGGCACATTTTTGTGGCCCTGACTTTCTAATGTTTAATTCACCTGTTGCCTGTCCAGTTTCTGACCGTCCTCAGAGATTGTCAATGGCGACTCGCTGGCCGAATCTTCTCCTTGCTTTGGTGACTACAGTAAAAGGGAGGAACCACAGGGATAGGATTAGGTTTTAGGAAAGTAGCCCAATATTTTTGTGAGGTAAGGGAAACATTGGCGATGCTCATACGAGACAGTGACAATATTTCTGCTGTTTCCTCACTATTCCTTCCACACAGTAAATAGTAGAAGAAGTGATTCATTGCTTAGCAAACTGGAATGTGACTCAAGCAAAGCGTAACTCAGATCCTGTGTAACTTCCTTGGGCACGATCAAAGGCATAAACAGCTTAGACCAGTGGTTTTCTGACTCCTTCCGTTCACATCCCACTTTAGGGTTCACTATACTGGTAAGGCCGGAACTAGGGGTAGGCAGAAGAGGCAGCTGCCTAGGGCGCAACGATTGGGGGGCACCAGGCAGGAGCCTCTCTTGCCTACCCCTAGTCTGTGCTCAGTTTTCATTGCAACCGCCGCTTGTCATTACGCGGTAGGGGCAATAAACTATCGTTTCGCATCGCACCCCCCCTTCCCGGTGCGATAGCGCAGGTGTGAGGTGGCCGACCGGCTTGCCTAGGGTGCCCGGTTGGCTTGTCCCACCCCTGTATACGGGTGACACAAGTTGCAAAACTATTGTACTGAAGACAAACAGAATCCCTTGGTCTGACTGGGCCACTGGGACACCGGGAAAAAACCTGGTGGGCCCCGGCGGCCCAGACCCGACCCTTGCCGGCGCTGCCATGGCCAACAGTGTTCCTCCCCTGATGCGTTAAATTTATGCACACTCGGGGGAGTACGTTGGGCGGGGGCCCCTGTGGTGGGTTAGAGGGTGCAGCGGGGACCTCTAGGGGGTGTGGGGGATGCAGCCGCCGGGGGCATCTGCAGGGCCCTGGGGGGGCAACCTCGGTAGGCCCTGCATCCCCCCAGTCTGACCCTGTCCCCATTTTTAATTTCAGGCGATTTCACACTATTAAACGATTCAAATTAATTACTGGCAAAGATTCAGATTGGCTTCAATACAATACTTTGAGACAATGCATCAGATTAAGCGTAGGTGACTAACAAACTCTTAGTAGGGGTCAAAATGCACCATTTTTTTTTATGCAGGTGACAATTCTTTTAAACGGGTGACAATTTTTTGACATGCAGCAAATTTTTCCACCGCAAATTTTGTAGCCCGTTTGTCGCCAATGGCGAAATGTGAAAATTCGCCACAAATCCATGCCTGCCAAGTTATTTCGCCCATCACTAGTCATTTTTGCTTATTAGTGCCTAGTTAGTACGAGCTTGGGTACGTTTTGCTTCAAATGTTAGTATGAACTCAATGAACTATATGAAATGTCTATATACGATATACACTCATAGACTTTGCATAGAGTTTAGGTTTCCTGTGAGTAAATGTTGGCCTTTAGTATTACATTTACCTGTGTGAGGTTCTGAGTGGCCTCTGATGGGCAGTCCGATTCACTGGAACACAACAGAAACATAGGCATGTGTTATATTGTATCCTATATGAAGCACATCCATACATATTCATGAATTTTGACCTATATAATAACCAATAAGTAGTAGAACTATACCCTGGAAATGTGGACAGATGGAGTATAAAACTATCTGGTCCCTAAAATTTATTGACCCCATCAAACATTAATATTCACCAATTCCAGATATAATATATTTGATGTACTTTTTTTTTTCTATTTTGCTCCTCCTCCTAAGTATTTCCTTTTGACAGAGGAGTCAGTCTGTGTGTTTCCTGTTAAGCAGATAAATCAGTCTATGTATTTCCTGTTGACCTAGGAATCAGTCTATGTGTTTCCTGTTAAGCAGATAAATCAGTCTATGTATTTCCTGTTGACAGAGGAGTCAGTCTGTGTGTTTCCTGTTAAGCAGATAAATCAGTCTATGTATTTCCTGTTGACCTAGGAATCAGTCTGTGTGCTTCCTGTTAAGCAGATAAATCAATCTATGTATTTCCTGTTGACCTAGGAATCAGTCTATGTGTTTCCTGTTAAGCAGATAAATCAGTCTATGTATTTCCTGTTGACCTAGGAGTCAGTCTATGTATTTCCTGTTGACCTAGGAGTCAGTCTATGTATTTCCTGTTGACCTAGGAATCAGTCTGTGTGTTTCCTGTTAAGCAGGTAAATCAGTCTATGTATTTCCTGTTGACCTAGGAGTCAGTCTATGTATTTCCTGTTGACCTAGGAGTCAGTCTATGTATTTCCTGTTGACCTAGGAATCAGTCTGTGTGTTTCCTGTTAAGCAGATAAATCAGTCTATGTATTTCCTGTTGACCTAGAAATCAGTCTGTGTGTTTCCTGTTAAGCAGGTAAATCAGTCTATGTATTTCCTGTTGACAGAGGAGTCAGTCTGTGTGTTTCCTGTTAAGCAGATAAATCAGTCTATGTATTTCCTGTTGACCTAGGAATCAGTCTGTGTGCTTCCTGTTAAGCAGATAAATCAATCTATGTATTTCCTGTTGACCTAGGAATCAGTCTATGTGTTTCCTGTTAAGCAGATAAATCAGTCTATGTATTTCCTGTTGACCTAGGAGTCAGTCTATGTATTTCCTGTTGACCTAGGAGTCAGTCTATGTATTTCCTGTTGACCTAGGAATCAGTCTGTGTGTTTCCTGTTAAGCAGGTAAATCAGTCTATGTATTTCCTGTTGACCTAGGAGTCAGTCTATGTATTTCCTGTTGACCTAGGAGTCAGTCTATGTATTTCCTGTTGACCTAGGAATCAGTCTGTGTGTTTCCTGTTAAGCAGATAAATCAGTCTATGTATTTCCTGTTGACCTAGAAATCAGTCTGTGTGTTTCCTGTTAAGCAGGTAAATCAGTCTATGTATTTCCTGTTGACCTAGGAGTCAGTCTATGTATTTCCTGTTGACCTAGGAGTCAGTCTATGTATTTCCTGTTGACCTAGGAATCAGTCTATGTGTTTCCTGTTAAGCAGATAAATCAGTCTATGTATTTCCTGTTGACCTAGGAGTCAGTCTGTGTGTTTCCTGTTAAGCAGATAAATCAGTCTATGTATTTCCTGTTGACCTAGGAATCAGTCTGTGTGCTTCCTGTTAAGCAGATAAATCAATCTATGTATTTCCTGTTGACCTAGGAATCAGTCTATGTGTTTCCTGTTAAGCAGATAAATCAGTCTATGTATTTCCTGTTGACCTAGAAATCAGTCTGTGTGTTTCCTGTTAAGCAGGTAAATCAGTCTATGTATTTCCTGTTGACCTAGGAGTCAGTCTATGTATTTCCTGTTGACCTAGGAGTCAGTCTATGTATTTCCTGTTGACCTAGGAATCAGTCTGTGTGTTTCCTGTTAAGCAGGTAAATCAGGCTATGTATTTCCTGTTGACCTAGGAGTCAGTCTATGTATTTCCTGTTAAGCAGATAAATCAGTCTATGTATTTCCTGCTGACAGAGGAGTCAGTCTGTGTGCTTCCTGTTAAGCAGGTAAATCAGTCTGTGTGTTTCCTGTTGACCTAGGAGCCAGTCTATGTATTTCCTGTTGACCTAGGAGCCAGTCTATGTATTTCCTGTTGACCTAGGAATCAGTCTGTGTGTTTCCTGTTAAGCAGGTAAATCAGTCTGTGTGTTTCCTGTTGACCTAGGAGTCAGTCTATGTATTTCCTGTTGACCTAGGAGTCAGTCTGTGTGTTTCCTGTTAAGCAGGTAAATCAGTCTATGTATTTCCTGTTTCCTGTATGTTTCCTGTTCAACAGGTGACTCTGGGTATTTTGTGTTTTCTGTTGGGTAGGTGCCTAAGCCTGGGGATTTCTGTTGGGCAGCTCATTTCTGTGCCTTATATTGTTATATAGCCTGGGTGCAAGGCTCCTTTACCTGTCTGCCTGCTGGGTCAGAATATCCATCTCTTGCTGCAGGTGATGTGATAGCTCTTCTTTCTGGAGATATTTTTGGCAGAGGGGACAATGGAGAGGCAACGACACGGCCGACTTCTTATCTGCCCCAAACAAACACAACATATTGGCGTTTCAGAATAAATACTTAACCAACAGATAGTTTATATTATGTTAAGTGGCCTATTAAGGAATCCCCCCAAACTGGAATATATATATCAGTAAATATTGCCCTTTTACATCCTTTCCCTTGAGCCGCCATTTTGTGCTGGGCTGTGTGCTCCCTCAGAGATCAGCTGACAGGAAGTGATGCAGCTCTAACTGTAACAGGAAGTAGTGTGGGAGCAAAAGGCAGAACTCTGCCCACTGGCTGATGGGGCCTAGCATGTATGTGTGCCTTGGCTTGTTTGTGTGCACTGTGAATCCTATGATCCCAGGGGGCGGCCCTTAGTACTTAAAATGGCAGTTTCCTATTTAGGATTACCCATTGGCACATACTGCTAAATAAGAATATTTATATGAAAATGGTTTATTTAGATGAAGCAGGATTTTACATATGAGCTGTTTATACAATATATTTTATAGAGACCTACATTGTTTGGGAGGTATATTTAAACTAAACCGTTATGGGACAATACACGGTGAATGGAAACACTTCTTCAAAATTAGGTATATTTCCCCTTTAAGTGCTGCCAATATTTCTTTTTTATCTTGATCTGAGAGGGGGCAGCAGGGGATCCCACCCCACACACAGACACATTGAATAAAGGCAAATTGCTCATTTTCCGCCTGGCAGTGGTCCCCAGCCAGTGAATAGCATTACAGCCCATTGACTCCCTCCCTAACTCGGCGGAGCCTTCTCAGTTACTAGTGACAGGAGTAATTAGCACTGCATGGGGGGGCAACGACCTTCCTATCCCTGCTTTGTGACCCAGAATAACACCCCCTGTCATTGTGTGAATACAAAGAGGAGGAGGGGGGGGGAGGTCTGGGAGAGATGTGAGGCTCAATGCATCCTTATCTGTGTGCGCACACAAACCCCCAAACATGTGTGCTGATGCGTACTTGCAACCCCTGTACCATACCCATGGGGGGGGGGGGCTGGGCTCCTTATTGGAATGCCAAAGGCCCATTGTTACAACATGTATCCCGTAGGATGGACACTTAATGTCCCGCTGGCACATTCCTTATGCAGTTGTTAAATCAGCAGAAGTTAGTCACAAAAAGCTGGAATGCAACAACAAAAATGAGCCAACTGCTCCGTTCAGCCCGTCCCTTTAAATTCCTTTTTGCTTTTATTATGGAAGCCATTCTGCTGCCCAGCGCTGCGGGGCCTCTTGCTGCTTTATCAAATGTGTTAATAATAAATAATAATGTCCTTATCTGTCTGATTCCTTTATACCAGGGCCAGAAGGGAGACATATTTGCATCATTTAATCACAGCAAGAAAGTCAAACGCCGCCCTACTGGGCCCCCCGGCTAGCAGCCACAAGGGTGAGAAGCAGCTGAGATACTAGGGGTAGGTTAATCTAACCCAATGCTATAGTCTCTCCTACATAAGCCTGCTGCATCACACGGGGTGCAGGCCCCAGTATAGTATGGTGTTTCTGCACCCACAGACTCTACGTTTGCCCAGTCAGGCAACGGAGCGGATTTCATAGCTGAAATGTATTAATATTTATTTTAGCGCTAAAATCCGCTCCTTATATCTGCACCCAGGCTGATACAGTGTCTTTAGGTGCACACACACCATAAAGCTATGGGAGTGGGGGTGCAGTATAGATAGATAGATAGATAGATAGATAGATAGATAGA
The DNA here is from genome assembly GCF_000004195.4 of Xenopus tropicalis. Taxonomy (NCBI): domain Eukaryota; kingdom Metazoa; phylum Chordata; class Amphibia; order Anura; family Pipidae; genus Xenopus; species Xenopus tropicalis. Next base: position 141,939,262 of record NC_030679.2, on the reverse strand, counting down.
TAGATAGATAGATGTGTATCTGCCTATCTACTATCTCTACTTGTCATCTATCTATTATCTATGAGTCTGCTAGATATAGCAGATAGGCATACAGAACAATATATCCATATTTATACTAAATGTACTATCTATCTATCATCTATCTATCCATCTATTTATCTATCTATCTATCCATCCATGAAAAAGACTTATAGGTTTTCTGGTCTTCTTCATGAGAGAAAGATAGATAGATAACAGATAGATAGTATATTAATATATTTTAGTATAAATATGGATATATTGTTTTGTCTACCTATCTACTATATCTATTTGTCATCTATCTATGTAATCTATGAGTCTATCTATCTATCTATCTATCTATCTATCTATCTATCTATCTATCTGTCTGTCTGTCTATCTGTCTATCTATCCATGAAAAAGACTTGTCGGTGTTCTGGTCTTCTTCATGAGAGAAAGATAGATAGACAGATAGATAGTATATTTCAGTATAAATATGGATATATTGTTCTGTCTGTCTATCTACTATATCTATTTGTCATCTATCTATATCATCTATGAGTCTATCTATCAATCTATCTATCTATCTATCTATCTATCTATCTATCTATCTATCTATCTATCATCTATCTATCATCTATCTATCAATCTATCTATCTATCTATCTATCTATCTATCATCTATCTATCTATCTATCTATCATCCTATCATCTATCTATCTATCTATCTATCTATCTATCTATCTATCTATCATCTATCTATCTGTCATCTATCTATCATCTATCTATCTATCTATCTATCTATCATCCTATCATCTATCTATCATCTATCTATCATCTATCTATCTATCTATCTATCTATCTATCTATCTATCTATCTATCTATCTATCTATCTATCATCTATCTATCTGTCATCTATCTATCATCTATCTATCTATCTATCTATCTATCTATCTATCTATCTATCTATCATCCTATCAGCTATCTATCTATCTATCTATCTATCTATCTATCATCTATCTATCTATCTGTCATCTATCTATCTATCTATCTATCTATCTATCTATCATCTATCTATCTGTCATCTATCTATCATCTATCTATCTATCTATCTATCTGTCATCTATCTATCATCTATCTGTCATTTATCTATCTAGCTATCATGAAAAAACCTGCAGCTGTTTGTGTCTTCTTCAAGAGAGAAAGTAGACAGATTAGCGAACCAATAAGCAAGCCCGGCACAAGCTGAGCATCATTTACTGAAACCCATATGAACTATTGCCGGAGATATATCAATAGAGAACAATAGGAGTGACAGCCACACGCAAGCCGATACCTTACCAGTAACCATAAATCCCCGGTTATCTATTGGTGCTTCATTATTCCCCCATTAGCAGCCTAAATATACAACTGCCCTGCGTCATGCTAGAAACAACTTCACCTCCTGACCAAGGGTTCATGTATGTTTGTTTATATTAAAGAGCTATAGGAGTGCCCTATGGAAATTCCACCCAATATCTGTGCAACGAATATATCATTCTGAGCAACTTCCTATTAGAACTGGTATTTCTGTGGTTTCTGAGTGAGTTCTGATTCCAAGTGCTATTGGAAGCTGTGTCTGCCTGTCCCTTTCCTTTCTCACCCTTCACACAATGTATCCGGCTCCCAATGGCAATGATATCTGCACATAACTGTAAAACCTGCGTAAAGGTGGCCATACATGTAAAGATCTGCCCGCCTGGCGAGGTCGCCAAGCGAGCGGATCTTCTACTGATATCCCCACCTACGGGTGGGCAATATTGGGGGAATTTTGGCTTATTCAAATTATAACGACTGGAATAGGCACAGTCGGTTCGGGGACCGCATCAATGAGCCTATGTGGTCCCCGATCCGACTGAATTTTTTAAACTGCCCAATCGACATCTGGCCAATTTCAGGCCAGATATCAGTCAGTCAGGCCAGTCGTTGTTTCCCCTACATGGGCCGATAAGATGCCGAAACGGTCCAAGGGACCAATATCGGCAGTTACATTCAGCCCGTGTATGGCCACCTTAAGTCTGCATCCAATGTCTTTTTGTACTCTAGCCAGGGGGTGCGAGTTCTGATGTATTGGTATATGGTTGGATTTTGCCCCCCCTGTGTCATGTGAGTTTGCTTTAAAGAAACAGTAACACCGTAAAAAGAGATAGCTTTGAAGTAATTAAAACATTAAGTACTGTTGCCCTGCAAGGCACAGGAGAGAAGGCACAGGTTACATAGCAGATAACAGATAAAACACCATTATATTCCCTAGAGCTTATCTGTTATTATGTAACCTGTGCCTTCTCTCTTGTGCCTTGCACCGCAACAGTACTTTATGTATGTATGTATGTATATATGTATGTATGTATGTATGTATATCTTTATTTATAAAGTGCTACTTATGTACGCAGCGCTGTACAGTAGAGTACATTAATACTAACAGGGGGTTATTAAGATAATAATAGATAAATACAAAGTATTACAATAAAGACAAATAAATAAAAGAAAGTCAAAGACACAAGAGGATGGAGGTCCCTGCTCCATAGAGCTTACAATCTATATGGGAGGGGTAACTTACAGACACAAACAGACAAATATAAGTGCTGTAGGTCACAGTGGGTGACACTACAATATAAGTGCTATGTTATATATATATATATGTTTTCATTACTTCAAAGCTATCTCTTTTTACGGTGTTACTGTTTCTTTAAAGCAAACTCATACGACACAGGGGGGCCAAAATCAGTTTGGGCCCCATTAGATCTGTAGCAAAGTAATGTCCATGTCTAAAAGACATGGACATGGAGTCAGGAAGGATATTTTCCCCTCTGAGGCAAATTAGAGAGGCTTCAGATGGGGTTTTTGCCTTCCTCTGGATCAACTGGCAGTTAGGCAGGTTATATATAGGCATTATGGTTGAACGTGATGGATGTGTGTCTTTTTTCAACCCAACTTACTATGTTACTATGTTACTATGTATGTTACTATGATTGCCATCTTGGGGTCAGGAAGGAATTTTTTCCCCTCTGGGGCAAATTAGAGAGGCTTCAGATGGGGTTTTCGCCTTCCTCTGGATCAACTGGCAGTTAGGCAGGTTATATATAGGCATTATGGTTGAACGTGATGGATGTGTGTCTTTTTTCAACCCAACTTACTATGTTACTATGTTACTATGTATGTTACTATGATTGCCATCTTGGAGTCAGGAAGGAATTTTTTCCCCTCTGGGGCAAATTAGAGAGGCTTCAGATGGGGTTTTCGCCTTCCTCTGGGTCAACTAGCAGTTAGGCAGGTTATATATAGGCATTATGGTTGAACGTGATGGACGTGTGTCTTTTTTCAACCCAACTTACTATGTTACTATGTATGTTACTATGATTGCCATCTTGGGGTCAGGAAGGAATTTTTTCCCCTCTGGGGCAAATTAGAGAGGCTTCAGATGGGGTTTTCGCCTTCCTCTGGATCAACTGGCAGTTAGGCAGGTTATATATAGGCATTATGGTTGAACGTGATGGACGTATGTCTTTTTTCAACCCAACTTACTATGTTACTATGTTACTATGTAAAGGTGGCCATACACCAATCTGCCCGTGTATGGCCACCTTTACCCTGCTTAGATTCCCTCTGGTTATGTGTCTCTATCCGTAATCCCATTATATCAGTAGCAATCACTTTATTGCTTGCCCTCCTTCCTACCCTACTAGCCAGCTGCAGGTGGGCTTAATTACCCCAGCTGTGTCCCCTTTCCCCTCCCCCTACATGACAATGGCTGCTGCAGGTGGCAAGTCTTTAGCACCCCATCACCATAACAAGGGGAGTGGGCTGGGCCGGCTAGCAGCTGACTGGGGAGAGTTGCCAGCCCCTTGTCTTGGGTCAGGGGAAGGGGGATATGGTAATCAGCAGCCTCTGAATGGGCCCTTCCAATGTTTGTTTTACCATTTAATTCAGCTCCATTCACTCACATCTTCACTTAATTCGTTCCAAATGTTACAGTAATAAGCGGGCTGAGAAGTGCCTTCTGAAGTGGGGACAATTTGCCCTTTAAAAGCACATTATTCCGTGGGTAATTATGAATTCATTGTGTAATTAGCACTGGGATTTTCATCAAGGTCACCCCCCCCCCCCTGGCGTCTGAGAGGCGCTTGATTTAAACAATATGAACCAACGTAGCTTCTGAATGTATTAGCATTAAGGAGGTATAGTCCCCCTTAAATGGGATATTTCATCACACAGAGGGGAACAGAGTCATGCCGTGTCGCAAAGTTGTTTCTATAAAAATATTCACTTCCCCTTTGTGCGACTGGAAATATGTTCCCTTTCTATATTATATCTGTGTGCGTAATATAACAAAGTATGGAACACCACCATACGCCTTACCACATACTCATAGATATATGATTATATATTATATAGTATTACTTGCCCTTTAGATAAAATATATATCAGTCCCCTGCCGCCCCCCCCCCCCCACCATGCAAACAGTTTCCAAGGAATATAATGGCTGTTTAATCGCCTCAGCACTTTCTATTGTTCTTTGCCTCCTGGGATCTCGTTGGTAGCATCTGTGCAACCGGTGCCTTATTTACCCCAATATATTGATATAGCCCCCCCTCTGCTTCCAACAGGCGTGTGTCCCTGAATATATTAAGCATGAAATCCATTTGCACACAGCTTGCCCTATGGGACACCACAGGGTCACCAAAACACAGCCGGAGCAGCGCCATGGCCAACAGGTTCTACCGACCTATTTATTAATATGAGAATAGTCACTAGGGATAAACAACCCCCCCCCTTCCATTCCATCAGAACCATCACTCAGGCATGGAAACAATTTCCTTATATATTAGGTACCTACCTAGTGCTACCAACCCCTATTTCTGTAGGGAAATGAGAGCAGAGCAGGCAGTAACCCTTCCAACACTTTCCCCTGTCTCTGCCCCTATATATTAGGTACCTACCTAGTGCTACCAACCCCTATTTCTGTAGGGAAATGAGAGCAGGGCAGGCAGTAACCCTTCCAACACTTTCCCCTGTCTCTGCCCCTATATATTAGGTACCTACCTAGTGCTACCAACCCCTATTTCTGTAGGGAAATGATAGCAGGGCAGGCAGTAACCCTTCCCACACTTTTCCCTGTCTCTGCCCCTATATATTAGGTACCTACCTAGTGCTACCAACCCCTATTTCTGTAGGGAAATGAGAGCAGGGCAGGCAGTAACCCTTCCAACACTTTCCCCTGTCTCCGCCCCTATATATTAGGTACCTACCTAGTGCTACCAACCCCTATTTCTGTAGGGAAATGAGAGCAGGGCAGGCAGTAACCCTTCCAACACTTTCCCCTGTCTCCGCCCCTATATATTAGGTACCTACCTAGTGCTACCAACCCCTATTTCTGTAGGGAAATGAGAGCAGGGCAGGCAGTAACCCTTCCAACACTTTCCCCTGTCTCCGCCCCTATATATTAGGTACCTACCTAGTGCTACCAACTCCTATTTCTGTAGGGAAATGAGAGCAGGGCAGGCAGTAACCCTTCCAACACTTTCCCCTGTCTCTGCCCCTATATATTAGGTACCTACCTAGTGCTACCAACCCCTATTTCTGTAGGGAAATGAGAGCAGGGCAGGCAGTAACCCTTCCAACACTTTCCCCTGTCTCTGCCCCTATATATTAGGTACCTACCTAGTGCTACCAACCCCTATTTCTGTAGGGAAATGAGAGCAGGGCAGGCAGTAACCCTTCCAACACTTTCCCCTGTCTCTGCCCCTATATATTAGGTACCTACCTAGTGCTACCAACCCCTATTTCTGTTTTACACCCCAAAACATTGGCCTTGTTACAGTATATGAATGCTGGACGTCACCACCCCCCTCTGTATAATGGAAAAAGGTGCTGCCAATGGCAGAATTACTATAGCGGCTCCGGCGTGACGTTATTTGCTATAAATAAATGTCAAATGAAACACCTTCCTGTAAGTGCCCTATTTTCTGCCCGGGCTCTCATGAGTATGTGGCTTTGTTTGTTTCCATAACATAAGGTACATGTGACTGTGGGGCAGATTTCACGTACCTCAGCAGTTTATTTTTATGGTGCTGAATGAAGGTGAATTCCTGTCGTACAAAGTTCAGAATATTTGTACCATTTTGAGGTACTTTTATATCTATAAATAATCCATATTATTTATAGATTCACCATTCTGCCACTAGGGGGAGCACAAAGTGAAAAGAAACAGCAGAGAAAAAGGTTCTAGTCATCACTGAATTTAGTCCCCATATTGTATCAAATACTATAAAAACTACAATATCCCCCCCAAGGGATAGTGTTGGGGGGTAGGTAAATGCCGAAAAGCAAGACCTAGCTGCTGCACTTACAAACAGCAAGGCCTGAAGGTCACATAATCAATACACATCCTGCATTGCTAATGAGCAGCCCATTTAGATGCATAAGGCAGGCTACACTGGCTTCAGTACAGCCACGCAACATACATTTAAATTGATTGCTAATTAGTAATTACCCATCCATTATGTGGATTTCACACATCCAGTGTTGATGGACTGACATGGCAGTAAGGAAGCTCAATCCCCTGCAGTTGGGTTACTCCAAAATTCTAATCAACAGCAACCAATCACCAGTTAGTTTCAAAAGATTGACTGTAGTAAGGCTATTGAAAGCACAAATCTGATTGGCTGCCATTGGTTACTAACCCGGAGTGCAATATTCTCTTTGTTCCTCAACACCACCGCCCGCTATTGGCCCAGCTGACTAGAGCTGTTAGCGCCAACCTGAAAACCTCCCATTGAGGGCGCATTTTCACAATATTTAGATGTAGACAATGTCTATAGACTTATTATAGAAGAAGGGGCTGATGGGAATTACCCTTGAATGGGGCCCACTAAGATCCTCTGGTACCCCTGCTGCCATATATTTCGCTTAATAACAATATGGCTGCCAAGCACTGTCCATCTCTTACCTCTTTTGCTGGAGCTTGTCCTGGGTTTCGGGGAGCTCCTGTGAGATGTTGGGGTGACTCCTGACGCCCCCTGGATATGTTGGCCTTCCATCCCTGTGTCCATAGGCACATACCGGATCTGAGAAGGGTCACTATCTCCCTTCAGCCTCTTTGGGTTCAGATACCCTGCTTGGAGCCTGTCCATTCCTTCTGCAAGGTGAAAGGCACCGAAGGGGTGCAGTGCCCCGTACCCCAAAACGCCAACGCCAGCCCGTTCCAGCCGGGGGTGTCCATACTGAGGGGGCAGAGGAAGAAGCTGGGGTGGGCAGGCAGAATTCAGGTGCTCCTGGGATGGGTAAAGTAGAGGGTAGCCTGGGCTCAGATAGGAAATCTGAGGGGGCTTATCGATAGACATTGGGACGGTATAAAGGGGAGGCTGTTGGGAGACACCAAGGGCACCATTGGAGGAGGTGGCCATCACCAGAAGGGCTGTAGATGTCAAAGGGTTAATTAGGCCGGAGGAACTCTCCATTTTCCAACAGGTGGGTGATCTGCAGAGCAAGACAGAGACAGAGAAGGTGTAAAGGGATCAAAAATACCGTAAGTGCATATGGGGCAATAGTAATTACATTTATATATAACTGTAAAACCAGATAAAATGTCTAATACATATATATATATACAGGTATAGGGCCTGTTATCCAGAATGCTCAGGACCAAGGGTATTCCGGATAAGGGGTCTCCATACCTTAAGGCTACTAAAAAATCAATAAAACATTAATTAAACCCAACAGGATTGTTTTGCATCCATAAGGGGTAATTATATCTTAGTTGGAAACAAGTACAGGTACTGTTTTATTATTACAGAGAAAAGGGAATCATTTAACCATTAAATAAACCCAATAGGGCTGTTCTGCCCCCAATAAGGGGTAATTATATCTTAGTTGGGATCAAGTACAGGTACTGTTTTATTATTACAGAGAAAAGGGAATCATTTAACCATTAAATAAACCCAATAGGGCTGTTCTGCCCCAATAAGGGGTAATTATATCTTAGTTGGGATCAAGTACAGGTACTGTTTTATTATTACAGAGAAAAGGGAATCATTTAACCATTAAATAAACCCAATAGGGCTGTTCTGCCCCAATAAGGGGTAATTATATCTTAGTTGGGATCAAGTACAGGTACTGTTTTATTATTACAGAGAAAAGGGAATCATTTAACCATTAAATAAACCCAATAGGGCTGTTCTGCCCCAATAAGGGGTAATTATATCTTAGTTGGGATCAAGTACAGGCACTGTTTTATTATTACAGAGAAAAGGGAATCATTTAACCATGAAATAAACCCAATAGGGCTGTTCTGCCCCAATAAGGGGTAATTATATCTTAGTTGGGATCAAGTACAGGTACTGTTTTATTATTACAGAGAAAAGGGAATCATTTAACCATTAAATAAATCCAATAGGGCTGTTCTGCCCCAATAAAGGGTAATTATATCTTAGTTGGGATCAAGTACAGGTAGTGTTTTATTATTACAGAGAAAAGGGAATCATTTAACCATTAAATAAACCCAATAGGGCTGTTCTGCCCCCAATAAGGGGTAATTATATCTTAGTTGGGATCAAGTACAGGTACTGTTTTATTATTACAGAGAAAAGGGAATCATTTAACCATGAAATAAACCCAATAGGGCTGTTCTGCCCCCAATAAGGGGTAATTATATCTTAGTTGGGATCAAGTACAGGTACTGTTTTATTATTACAGAGAAAAGGGAATCATTTAACCATTAAATAAACCCAATAGGGCTGTTCTGCCCCAATAAGGGGTAATTATATCTTAGTTGGGATCAAGTACAGGTACTGTTTTATTATTACAGAGAAAAGGGAATCATTTAACCATTAAATAAACCCAATAGGGCTGTTCTGCCCCCAATAAGGGGTAATTATATCTTAGTTGGGATCAAGTACAGGTACTGTTTTATTATTACAGAGAAAAGGGAATCATTTAACCATTAAATAAACCCAATAGGCTTGTTCTGCCCCAATAAGGGGTAATTATATCTTAGTTGGGATCAAGTACAGGTACTGTTTTATTATTACAGAGAAAAGGGAATCATTTAACCATGAAATAAACCCAATAGGGCTGTTCTGCCTCCAATACTTTATTATTACAGAGAAAAAGGAAACCAGTTTTAAAATTCTGAATTATTTGATTCAAATGGAGTCTATGGGAGACTGGCTTTCCGTAATTCAGAGCTTTCTGGATAACGGGTTTCCGGATTAGGGATCCCATACCTGTATATATTGGAAAGTTCCATGGAATGGCATTTTCTTTTTGCTATTTCATTTTTGGGTTTACATCCCCTTTAATAAAATAACAGCAATAACATTAATCTTTGACGTTGCAGCAGTTGGGGAAGCAGAATTTCCTTGGGCCGTGTTTCCCAGCAGGAAGCTAGTTCTGGCCTCCTGTTGCGAGCCTGTGTTAGAACTCAGCAGGACGGAACCGTAAGAGGCTTTGCAAGGAAAAGGGAGTGTTACACAGAAGGGGGATCTGTTACATATAACCATGACACGAGACGTGCAGATGTTATTAACCTCTGGCTGATATTTACCCCATCCTTCAGCTAGTAGGGTTGGAAGGGAATGCTGGGAGGTGTAGTCCTGGGCACTAAAGGCTGCCTATCCTTGGTACAAAGGGGTGCCGGGGCCACACACAACAAATCAGAGGGGATCCGAATACTCTTACAAACTGCTTCTTTATCGGTGTAATATGTGGTCATTATTTTATCTGCGTTGCTGAACTACAGTTCCCAGAATCCTCTGCCTGCCCAGTAAGTGCCTGGGCCATGGGAGAAACTTAACATGAACGCAGGAACCATGTACTAAACTGGTGGGAATTGAACCCAAGGTGCCAGTGTTATAATATGCCAATCCCGCCCTCTGTGCCCCTTGGTATTAAACACTCCATCCCACCTCTGAGGTATCCTTACTGGGTTCCAACTTCCAACTTGTCGCTGCTGTTGAACTACAACTTTGGCTGTGGGTGGGACACTGGGAACTGCAGTTCTCTGGGGCAAAAAATGAAAGGTGGAATTACTTACTGGGTGTGCGAGGGTCCGATCCGGGCGGCTTATTCCTTCAGTAATTTCCTTTCCTGATGTCTCCCTCCTCCCTAACTGGACTTTCTACCCTTGTGCCTGGATTTGCCTGCTCTTCTATCCTATTTCCCCCACACTTTTCACTTTCTGCCCCCACTTCTTACCCCCAATTTTTGACTCTCACCCCCAAGCCAGAGTCTCTGCTTTGTGGCTTCTCTTTCCTTCTGCTAGTTAGTTTCCCCAGTTGCTGCCCATACAGTATATACAGAGTCTCTCTCTGTCTGTCTATCTGTGTCCCCCAGCTCTGCCTACTGCTCTCACCCCTGTGTGTGTCCTCCCCAGTCTCCCCGGGACATTAAGATCCCATTAGTTCAGCTTTGCCTGCCCCTCCTCGGCCCTTTCTCTGTGCATTTGCATCTCTATGACACCTGCTTCCTGCCCCTGTGGGGCCTTTCACTCCCTGAGAAGGGTCACTGACAAATTGTCTGCATTAATTCATTGCTCAATTAACAAAGCCCCTTACCAGCAGCAGGCAGGGAGTGCACTGGGGGGGGGGTGATACTGACCCCAGATACTGACCCCCCTCTTCCCATTAGATGTCTCTATCCTTACTAAGCCTAAGCTATAAGTGGGTGGTATTGTTGCACAGGGGCCCTGAAAGGCGACATTTTGAGCCCCTGACTGCTCCATGCTGTGATTGGACAGAAGGTCCAGCTGTGAAAATATAAAGTCATCTGGTTGGGTGGGCTGTTCTTGTATCTGCTGGGACAGTCTCATCCTGACTTCTCCAGCCTTGTTTCCATGTTACCAAATATTTATGTGCCTGTGGGAGACATCCGTCTCTTCAACATCAGTATCTCCCTCTGCTGTTTCTGTGCCACAACCTTGGGATACCAACTGCATTTGTCTGGGTATCTCTTTGGGCACCCTCTTTCTGCCCATTGTGGTAGATGTCTATGGGCATCACTGAGCTCTCTCGCCCTGTGTGTCTGGGTATCACAGTTCCCTCTGTCTAGGTATGATAGTGGCCTCTGCTGGCCTATCTGGGTATGGCAGTTCAATTCTCTGCCTATGTGGGTATCTCTTTCACTCTGGGCATCACCATTCCCTCTCTATGTCAACCTCTATCTGCCTATCTTGGTATTCCAGTGTCTCTGGGCACCACAATGCCCTCTCCCTGCCTGGCTGGGTATCACGGTTCCCTCTGTGTCTCTGTATCACATTGCCTCCTACCTGCCTGGCTGGGTATCACGGTTCCCTCTGTGTCTCTGTATCACATCGCCCCCTACCTGCCTGACTGGGTATCACGGTTCCCTCTGTGTCTCTGTATCACAGCGCCCTCTCCCTGCCTGACTGGGTATCACGGTTCCCTCTGTGTCTCTGTATCACAGTGCCCCCTACCTGCCTGACTGGGTATCACGGTTCCCTCTGTGTCTCTGTATCACAGCACCCCCTACCTGCCTGGTTGGGTATCACGGTTCCCTTGGTGTCTCTGTATCACAGTGCCCCCTACCTGCCTGGCTGGGTATCACTATTCCCTCTGTGTCTCTCTGTATCACAGCGCCCCCTACCTGCCTGGCTGGGTATCACTATTCCCTCTGTGTCTCTCTGTATCACAGCGCCCCCTACCTGCCTGGCTGGGTATCACTATTCCCTCTGTGTCTCTCTGTATCACAGCGCCCCCTGCCTGCCTGGCTGGGTATCACTATTCCCTCTGTGTCTCTCTGTATCACAGTGCCCACTACCTGCCTGGCTGGGTATCACAGTTCCCTCTGTGTCTCTGTATCACATCGCCCCCTACCTGCCTGGCTGGGTATCACGGTTCCCTCTGTATCTCTGTATCACAGCGCCCCCTACCTGCCTGGCTGGGTATCACAGTTCCCTCTGTGTCTCTCTGTATCACAGCGCCCCCTACCTGCCTGGCTGAGTATCACGGTTCCCTCTGTGTCTCTCTGTATCACAGCGCCCCCTACCTGCCTGGCTGGGTATCACAGTTCCCTCTGTGTCTCTCTGTATCACAGCGCCCCCTACCTGCCTGGCTGGGTATCAGGGTTCCCTCTGTGTCCCTGTAAAACAGCGCCCCCTACCTGCCTTGCTGGGTATCACGGTTCCCTCTGTGTCTCTCTGTATCACAGTGCCCCCTACCTGCCTGGCTGGGTATCACGATTCCCTCTGTGTCTCTCTGTATCACAGCGCCCCCTACCTGCCTTGCTGGGTATCACGGTTCCCTCTGTGTCTCTCTGTATCACAGTGCCCCCTACCTGCCTTGCTGGGTATCACGGTTCCCTCTGTGTCTCTTTGTATCACAGTGCCCCCTACCTGCCTTGCTGGGTATCACGGTTCCCTCTGTGTCTCTCTGTATCACAGCGCCCCCTACCTGCCTTGCTGGGTATCACGGTTCCCTCTGTGTCTCTCTGTATCACAGCGCTCCCTACCTGCCTGGCTGGGTATCACGGTTCCCTCTGTGTCTCTTTGTATCACAGCGCCCCCTACCTGCCTTGCTGGGTATCACGATTCCCTCTGTGTCTCTCTGTATCACAGCGCCCCCTACCTGCCTGGCTGGGTATCACGGTTCCCTCTGTGTCTCTTTGTATCACAGTGCCCCCTACCTGCCTTGCTGGGTATCACGATTCCCTCTGTGTCTCTCTGTATCACAGCTCCCCCTACCTGCCTGGCTGGGTATCACGGTTCCCTCTGTGTCTCTTTGTATCACAGCGCCCCCTACCTGCCTTGCTGGGTATCACGATTCCCTCTGTGTCTCTTTGTATCACAGCGCCCCCTACCTGCCTTGCTGGGTATCACGGTTCCCTCTGTGTCTCTTTGTATCACAGTGCCCCCTACCTGCCTTGCTGGGTATCACGGTTCCCTCTGTGTCTCTTTGTATCACAGCGCCCCCTACCTGCCTTGCTGGGTATCACGGTTCCCTCTGTGTCTCTTTGTATCACAGCGCCCCCTACCTGCCTTGCTGGGTATCACGGTTCCCTCTGTGTCTCTTTGTATCACAGCGCCCCCTACCTGCCTTGCTGGGTATCACGGTTCCCTCTGTGTCTCTTTGTATCACAGTGCCCCCTACCTGCCTTGCTGGGTATCACGATTCCCTCTGTGTCTCTCTGTATCACAGCTCCCCCTACCTGCCTGGCTGGGTATCACGGTTCCCTCTGTGTCTCTTTGTATCACAGCGCCCCCTACCTGCCTTGCTGGGTATCACGATTCCCTCTGTGTCTCTTTGTATCACAGTGCCCCCTATCTGCCTGGCTGGGTATCACGGTTCCCTCTGTGTCTCTTTGTATCACAGCGCCCCCTACCTGCCTGGCTGGGTATCACGGTTCCCTCTGTGTCTCTTTGTATCACAGTGCCCCCTACCTGCCTTGCTGGGTATCACGGTTCCCTCTGTGTCTCTGTATCACAGTGCCCCCTACCTGCCTTGCTGGGTATCACGGTTCCCTCTGTGTCTCTCTGTATCACAGTGCCCCCTACCTGCCTTGCTGGGTATCACGGTTCCCTCTGTGTCTCTTTGTATCACAGTGCCCCCTACCTGCCTTGCTGGGTATCACGGTTCCCTCTTTGTATCACAGTGCCCCCTACCTGCCTTGCTGGGTATCACGGTTCCCTCTGTGTCTCTTTGTATCACAGCGCCCCCTACCTGCCTTGCTGGGTATCAAGGTTCCCTCTTTGTATCACAGTGCCTCTCATCTGGTTCCCTTACTCGCTCAGAACCTTTGCCCTGGCCCTCTCAGTTTAAGACCTGGTGACACCCGAGTAGCGGTGGGCTCCACTTGAAGCCAAAGGTGGCTGTTATAGGCAGAAGTGTGAGTTGTAGACCTTGGCAATTGCTCTGGGTTACTGATTGTGACATTATAACGGGCCATGGATGCCGAAGGAGCCACATCACCCCCTGTTCCGGCCGAACAATTATTGTCAGATCTTCTGCAACGTTTGAACGTGTAAAAGGGCACACAAGATCAAATTTTTCAGTGCTTGCAACTCCTATCTGCCCGTCTGGATGCCATACAGCTCCTGCAGTGCCGCCATTCAAGCAGCGGAACCTAAGGTCTCCTTCCCTGATAGATTTTCTGGGGATCGGAAACAAATGTTTGCATTCCAAGAGACCTGTAAACTTTATTTCAGTTTATTGCCTGGCTCTTTCCCTTCAGATGAGGCCAAAATTAAATTTATGATAACTCCCCCAGATCCCCAGATGTGGGCTTTAAGCTTCTCACCCTGCAAGAGGCACTTTAGTAGCATTTTTTAAAGCCATGGCCATGGCCGATAAGATGTCTGTCCCTTCCATTCCGCTTTCCCCACCTGTCAGACTCCTGTCCATAGATAAAAATCCCCTTGGCAATGGGTTAGTTATAATTAGTAACCCCTAAACATGTATGTGGGCAGCACACATTCTGACACATTCCACGCCTGGGGTCTTGGGGTTCCCCTGGTTATGGTTACAAATCCCACACATTGATTGGAGTACTGGGGAGATATTACAATGGGGTCCTGGCTGTAGGTCAGTCTGCACTAAATGCCCTTTACACTTTGCTGCCCCTGTCCTTGAAAGCAAAATGTGTAATGTATTTCATGTTTCTCTGTTAGGCCACCAATTTAAAGGAGAAGGCAAGGCAAATTTTATAAATGGTACCATTGCATAGTGCTAGTATAGATAAAGAAAAACGCTACACTTTGGGCTCAATTATAGTAAGAGAAACTTATAAAATCTTAAGGTCCCCATACACTATAAGATCGCCAAGCGAGCGGATCTTTACCCAATATCCCCACCTACGGGTGGGTGATATCGGGTAGCAAGTTGCTTTAAAAAAAAATAATCCGATTGTTTGGCCCTGGGCAATGGGGCAGTCAGTTCGGGGACCACATCAACGAGCCGATGCAGTCCCCGATCCGACTGGATTTTCTAACCTGGCCGATCGATATCTGGCCAATTTCAGGCCAGATATCGGTCGGGCAGGCCCCTCGTTTCTGCCCATACACGGGCCGATTAGCTGGGTCCAAGGGACCCATATCGGCAGCTTCTATTGGCCCGTGTATGGGGGCCTTTACTGTAAAGTTTGAGCGTTATCTAAAGAATGGCGCGGCCATCTTTGAAGTTGTATGCCCACTTCCTCTCCTTTGGCGTCTTTACTGCATATGCGCAAGCTTCCTCCCTCCCCCCTAGCCTAGGCGCGCGTCCTTCTCTGCGCATGCGCTTACCTCCCTCCCCCCTAGCCTAGGCGCGCGTCCTTCTCTGCGCATGCGCTTACCTCCCTCCCCCCTAGCCTAGGCGCGCGTCCTTCTCTGCGCATGCGCTTACCTCCCTCCCCCCTAGCCTAGGCGCGCGTCCTTCTCTGCACATGCGCTTACCTCCCTCCCCCCTAGCCTAGGCGCGCGTCCTTCTCTGCGCATGCGCTTACTTCCCTCCCCCCTAGCCTAGGCGTGCGTCCATGTGGGCGCACCTCGTAACAGATCCCAGCAGCGTAGGCACGGCTGGCTCAGAGCGTGCCTGTTTGTGCGCGCCCACTGCTGTACAGGTATAGGACCCATTATCCAGAACGCTCGGGACCAAGGGTATTCCGGATAAGGGGTCTTTCCGTAATTTGGATCTCCATACCTAAAGTCTACTAAAAAATCAATAAAACATGAATTAACCCCAATAGGATTGTTTTGCATCTAATAAGGATTATTTATATCTTAGTTGGGATCAAGTACAGGTACTGTTTTATTATTACAGAGAAAAGGGAATCATTTAACCATGAAATAAACCTAATAGGGCTGTTCTGCCCCCAATAAGGGGTAATTATATCTTAGTTGGGATCAAGTACAGGTACTGTTTTATTATTACAGAGAAAAGGGAATCATTTAACCATTAAATAAACCCAATAGGGCTGTTCTGCCCCAATAAGGGGTAATTATATCTTAGTTGGGATCAAGTACAGGTACTGTTTTATTATTACAGAGAAAAGGGAATCATTTAACCATTAAATAAACCCAATAGGGCTGTTCTGCCCCCAATAAGGGGTAATTATATCTTAGTTGGGATCAAGTACAGGTACTGTTTTATTATTACAGAGAAAAGGGAATCATTTAACCATGAAATAAACCCAATAGGGCTGTTCTGCCCCAATAAGGGGTAATTATATCTTAGTTGGGATCAAGTACAGGTACTGTTTTATTAATACAGAGAAAAGGGAATCATTTAACCATTAAATAAACCCAATAGGGCTGTTCTGCTCCAATAAGGGGTAATTATATCTTAGTTGGGATCAAGTACAGGTACTGTTTTATTATTACAGAGAAAAGGGAATCATTTAACCATTAAATAAACCCAATAGGGCTGTTCTGCCCCAATAAGGGGTAATTATATCTTAGTTGGGATCAAGTACAGGTACTGTTTTATTATTACAGAGAAAAGGGAATCATTTAACCATGAAATAAACCCAATAGGGCTGTTCTGCCCCCAATAAGGATTATTTATATCTTAGTTGGGATCAAGTACAGGTACTGTTTTATTATTATAGAGAAAAGGGAATCATTTAACCATTAAATAAACCCAATAGGGCTGTTCTGCCCCAATAAGGGGTAATTATATCTTAGTTGGGATCAAGTACAGGTACTGTTTTATTATTATAGAGAAAAGGGAATCATTTAACCATTAAATAAACCCAATAGGGCTGTTCTGCCCCAATAAGGGGTAATTATATCTTAGTTGGGATCAATTAAAAGATGCTGTTTTATTATTACAGAGAAAAAGGAAATCAGTTTTAAAATTGTGAATTATTTGGTTAAAATGGAGTCTATGGGAGACAGGCTTTCCGTAATTCGGAGCTTTCTGGATAATGGGTTTCCGGATAAGGGGTCCGATACCTGTACCACATTGCGCATGCGCCGCCTCATTCTTCAAGTCCTCAAGTCTGCAAAGTAGCGATGCATCCTGGGAATTTAATTTACACAGCTCGGCGTTTTTTTGTGCAGTTTGCCTGCAGTACATCTAAACCGTCAGTATATGGGGAGACTTAAGGGCACCGTTGAGACACTGGATGGTAAGCCTTCATTTTAAGATTAAATGTTATGTAGCCTTTCCTTCTCCTTTAAGGGGTCCAGTGGCCACCTTTGCCACCTTTGAGGGATGGGGGGGCAATATATCATCCTGCCTGGAGTTGAACCAGTGACCGTAGGTTGCTACACAGTATCCTTTCCCACTGCTCTATATAAGCAGACAGCTAGGGCCCTGGATCCCTGCTATGTTACCCCTGTATATACATGAAGGCAGGGTTAGTTTCACCTGTTCAACCGGCCTATATAAGGCTAATGCCAGACGAGGCGTAGCGTGGATACTTTCAGCAAGTGGAAAAGCGTTTGTGCCTGCACCGGAATGAATGGGAATACGCTCGGGTGCAGGCACATGTAGCCGAAATACCCATAAAAACGCAAGACTTTGCATTCTCTCGAGTTTTAATGTGTATATCGGCTACATGTGCCTGCCCCCGAGCGTATTCCATTCATTCTAGTGCAGGCACAAGTAGGAGGCGTAGGGCGGAATTTTTAGCAAGCACTTTTCCTCGTCTGGCATTAGCCTATCCCTCTGCTCTGCACTCAGTCGTTGCCCATTATAGGGCTTTCTAGCAAAGTTCTGGGGTGTCCTGCTGTTCTGTGTATTTGGGTCTGACCCAGACTGCCTGTATCCTGACTTCGAGTAAACTCTGCCTGTCGGACCCCCTTTGCCTGTTTGACTTCTCTTCTGGATCCTGATTCCGTACTGCGCTTCTGTTCTGGTTTTGACCCGGCCTGCCTGATTCCGACTCTAGTAAGCACCTTCAGTCCTTTTCAAATGCTCTGGTTCCCTTGTTTGCTCAGAAACTTAGCCTTGGTCCTCTCACTTTAAGATCTGGCCATGGGCTCCACCCGAAGCCAAAGGTGGTTGTTATAGGCAGAAGTGTGAGCTGTGACCGGGACCATGGCAATAGTTCTGGGTTTTGGGTTACCGATCGTGACATACAGCTCTTGCACCACAGATACAGTCCCACCATCTTTAGAGGTGCAAATCTCTAGAAATAGGAGGTAAATTGGCATAACTGTTCCTTCATTAAGACCCAAGAGAGCTGACAGGGGGTACCTTACAGATTAATACCCCTACACTGACTTGTGGGATGTAAATATGGTTACGAACCAGATGCTTCCCTTGCACCACCTGTCACCAGCTACATTATGCTGTACTGCCACCTACTGGTTCCCTGTGTTACTGCATGCAGTCTCCATGAGTGAGTGGTGATTTGGAAGGACAATCCTGAAACATTATGTAAAGAGTTGTGCAAAATATCAGGAAGACTATTTCTTCAGCTTAAGTGCTAATCTACCCAACAGGGATAGAATGGACAAACATCACCCTTCTTATTACCTCTTATGTGGACAGTCAAGAAATTTTGAGTCAATAAATGGCTGTCTACAATGGGTCCAGCTGGGCCCTGTGAGATGTTCCTATGGGACTGACTTGTTGAACTACAAATGCTAGGAAGGGATGTCTTGGGCTGGAATAAATTTGGTTTGGGTGGGACCATTTTGTCCTACTGAGAAATGCCTTGTTATAATATTTTTTCTTTCATTTTATATAGTTTCTTTATTATTGGCCATAAGCCTTATGACCACTTCCTGCACACTGTAATATAGGGTTTAGCAGATCTTCCTCTTTGACTCCATCTGTGGCTGTTTCACTGAGCCTGGGATCAACAAGTCCCCAGTAAAGCCACATTGCCCTAGAGAAGTCATCCATCTCTAGTGAAGTCGGAGAGAAGGGACCCTGTGAATGAGGATTCTTTAGAGCAGGTCAGTTTTTGTTATAGCACTCTCTAGGAAAGTGAGTCAAATCAGAAATAGTTAGCAAGGGCAGCTTCTTTGCTCCAACCAGGAGAGATAGCTGGGAGTATTCTCCTTTACAGTCTATGCTGCTTTAACATAGGGACCGCAGTTCTGATAAGGGTATCGGGCTTAGATTTATTCTCCCTGACCCAGGTGTATGGGATCCAGACCAGAAAAAAAGACAGTCCAATGTACCCCATGCTCTAATCATTCCTAGTGGGACTTGTCTGTGTTACAGCCAAAAAGGGCAACTAGATACTTGGCTTGGACCCAGGGCCTTGCACTCTGTAGCTCTGTAGATCAGTACCCTACAGAGGCAAGCTTATGCTCTACTGTCTGTTCTATAAAGTCCCGTCCCTTGCAGTCTGTTCCCTGTGTACA
The DNA here is from genome assembly GCF_000004195.4 of Xenopus tropicalis. Taxonomy (NCBI): domain Eukaryota; kingdom Metazoa; phylum Chordata; class Amphibia; order Anura; family Pipidae; genus Xenopus; species Xenopus tropicalis. The sequence goes on along the minus strand of NC_030679.2, from coordinate 141,919,974 downwards.
TTAACTGGGCCCAATTGCACTGCATTCTGTTACAGGTAAGCTCATTTCAGCTTAATCCTCCCTATAAAAGGCCTTGCACAGGGCATGTGTTAATGGGGGCCCTGTTCTACTTGGTGGCTGGGCTCACTGAGCTGCTAACTGATTATTAATGGTAACCCTGATTGTGGGGGGATAAATCAAAATTTCACCTTAAAAATATATAGTTTGTAAAGTTAAATGTGCTTCTATGTACTGCCATAGGGCTGCTGTATTCAGGGCCACCATCAGAAATCACGGGACCTCTCACAACAAAATTTTCTGGGGGCCTCCCTCCTCCCACGTCTCTGCATGGCCCCTCCACCAGTGACCCCTCCCATCAGTACAAAGGGCACACAGACATTGGTAGCCAGGGCCCCTTAAAACATTGGTAGCCAGGACCCCCTAAAATACCAGCATCCTCCTGCTCCCCCAGCATCCTCCTACTTCCTCTGGCTCCCCCCAGCACCTTCCTGCTTCCTCTGGCTCCCCCTGCATCCTCCTGCTCCCCCCAGCATCCTCCTGCTTCCTCTGGCTCCCCCAGCATCCTCCTTCCTCTGGCTCCCCCCATATCCTCTGGCCCCCTCCAGCTTCCTCTGGCTCCTCCCAGCATATTCCTGCTTCCTCTGCTTCCCCCGGCATCCTCCAGCTCCCCCCAGCATCCTCCTGCTTCATACAGTCCCCCCAGCATCCTCCTGCTTCCTCTTGCTCCCCCAGCATCCTCCTGCTTCCTCCAGCATCCCCACATCCTCCTGCTCCCCCCAGCATCCTCGTGCTCCCTCTGGCTCCCCCCACATCCTCCTGCTTCCTTTGGCTCCCCCCAGCATCCTCCTGCTTCCTCCAGCACCCCCCCTGCATCCTCTTGCTCCCCCCCAGCATCCTTCTGCTTCCTCTGGCTCCCCCCCCCCGCATCCTACTGCTTTCTCCGGCTCCCCCCCCGCATCCTCCTTCTCCCCCCAGCATCCTCCTGCTTCCTCTGGCTCACCTCCAGCATCCTCCTGCTTCCTCTGGCTCCCCCCCATCCTCCAGCTTCCCTCTGTATCCTCCAGCTCCCCCCGCATCCTCCAGCTTCCCCCTACATCCTCCGGCTCCCCCCCAGCATCATCCTGTTTCCTCCAGGTCACTGCTGCATCCTCACTTTTATAAGATTGCGCCCCGTACGTACGTGTGAAATCAGTAAAAAAGTGTAAAAGTATGAATGCAGCGAGGAGCCGGAGGATGCAGCAGGGACCCGGAGGAAGCAGGACGATGCTGGGGGGAGGAGCCGGAGGACCAATCAAAATACCCACTGACCACCAATGACAGGGCCCGTAATTGCTTAAACGGGGCCCGAGCTAAAAAAAAACGTATCATGGCCTGGAACCACTGTCCCCTCTGTGCCCCCTGATGGCGGCCCTGGCTGTATTTATGTGATACACTACAGGTATTGTTGCTATTTAGTCTAACCCAACATCTAACCTCGTCATAAAACTTGAAAACGAGGTTCTCTCAGAAAGGCTGAGTTATTTATTAGTCAGACAAATGACTAGTCTTGTGGAAGCAGTCTCTATAGCCCCCCCACCCAGGCGACAGTCTGTTATACGAGAGGCTTAAAAACAATACAGTAACGGTCTGTACTCTTATAACCTTTCATATATGACGTTTTCTATCAGAAGCACAATTTTCCATATAAGGCAAATTATAGGCAAACTGGTTTGTTACAAATGAGCTGCAAGAAACATCTATCATTGTGAGCATACAACTGTATTAACCTTAGTTTCCTGCAATAAGAGGAACTAGACATGTTGTTTATTATCACCTAGGGGTCCAGGGCTGTCTGCTAGACTGTCTCAAATCTTCCAGCTATGATCTTAAAACAAGTATTAACCCATTACTGCCTTTACCATTCCTCATATTCCACCCTGCTGTAAAACTGATTACTTTTTCCTCTGTAGTAATAAAACAGTACCTGTACTTGATCCCAACTAAGATATAATTACCCCTTATTGGGGCAGAACAATCCTATTGGGTTTATTTAATGGTTAAATGATTCCCTTTTCTCTGTAATAATAAAACAGTAACTGTACTTGATCCCAACTAAGATATAATTACCCCTTATTGGGGGCAGAACAGCCCTATTGGGTTTATTTAATGGTTAAATGATTCCCTTTTCTCTGTAATAATAAAACAGTACCTGTACTTGATCCCAACTAAGATATAATTACCCCTTATTGGGGGCAGAACAGCCCTATTGGGTTTATTTCATGGTTAAATGATTCCCTTTTCTCTGTAATAATAAAACAGTACCTTGTACTTGATCCCAACTAAGATATAATTACCCCTTATTGGGGCAGAACAGACCTATTGGGTTTATTTCATGGTTAAATGATTCCCTTTTCTCTGTAATAATAAAACAGTACCTGTACTTGATCCCAACTAAGATATAATTACCCCTTATTGGGGGCAGAACAGCCCTATTGGGTTTATTTCATGGTTAAATGATTCCCTTTTCTCTGTAATAATAAAACAGTACCTTGTACTTGATCCCAACTAAGATATAATTACCCCTTATTGGGGGCAGAACAGTCCTATTGGGTTTATTTAATGGTTAAATGATTCCCTTTTCTCTGTAATAATAAAACAGTACCTGTACTTGATCCCAACTAAGATATAATTACCCCTTATTGGGGCAGAACAGCCCTATTGGGTTTATTTCATGGTTAAATGATCCCCTTTTCTCTGTAATAATAAAACAGTACCTGTACTTGATCCCAACTAAGATATAATTACCCCTTATTGGGGCAGAACAGCCCTATTGGGTTTATTTCATGGTTAAATGATCCCCTTTTCTCTGTAATAATAAAACAGTACCTGTACTTGATCCCAACTAAGATATAATTACCCCTTATTGGGGGCAGAACAGCCCTATTGGGTTTATTTCATGGTTAAATGATCCCCTTTTCTCTGTAATAATAAAACAGTACCTGTACTTGATCCCAACTAAGATATAAATAATCCTTATTGGATGCAAAACAATTCTAATGGATTTAATTATTGTTTTATTTATTTTTTAGTAGACTTAAGATATGGAGATCCAAATTACAGAAAGACCCCTAATCCGTAATACCCTTGGTCCCGAGCATTCTGGATAATGGGTCCTATACCTGTACAAGTAGCTCTATGCCAAGGTCTGCAATATGCGTTACCTATTAATGACCACAAGATGTCCCTATAGAGTGACACCCTATGAAACAAGGACACAAATGGTACAGTATGGGCAGAAATACTATATTATTGCCCCTCTCTGCATTATGGTCACAACTACTTGTGGCTTATATTTACAGCTTAGATTTCCCTAGCTGATTTATTCTCTATGATTCCTACATACCCCAGGCTCCATGCAGCTCTGGTTATAACATGACTGTTCTTTGTTTTTTATTAAATTCAGACACAAAGAGACTTCTCAATCACAAGAATGAAAGGCATGGTTGGAATGTAAGCTTTGGGTCAGGGAAGCTCAGTTCTTTTATTCATCATGTGACATGGGTTACTATCCTGAGGAAGGCTGATTGTGTTTGTGTGGGGGATACAGATTCTAATATACTCCTCTGTTCTAGCGTAGACTGAGACCTTCTTCTCTACTCTGGTCTGGAGTAGTCTGAAGCATACAGTAGTTCTCCAGTCTGGTCTGGACTAGACTGAGACCTGCAGTAGTTCTCTCATATGGCCTGAAACACATTCAAGCCTAGTTCTCTGATCTAGTCTACTTTAGACACAGGTGTAGCTCTCTGGTTTGGAAAACACTGAGGTATACTTTTCCGATCTGCTCTGGAATAGTGTAGAATAGACTGAGGCCTAGGTAGGGTTGTCACCTGGTCGGTAAAATTAATCCCTGATGTTAATGTTATTAATAGGAATAAAGGTTTAAAAAAGTAGGAGAGTTGGTATTTGTCATCAGAAAAGGTGGCAACCCTAGGCCTAGGTCTTTGATCTGGTCTAAATTAGACTGAGGCCTAGATCCTTCATAGAAGGATGCCTAGTTCTCTGATTTGGTCTGAAATAGTAGTTCTCTGATCTCGTCTGGAGCACAATGAGGCCTAGTTCTCTGATATAGTCTACAATAGACCTAGGCCTAGTTCTTCCTATCTTTCTTCCTTATTAATAATCCTGGCATCATTTATATCGATCAGGCTAGTAAAACACTGGCCAGGGTGCAACCATAAATCCGGTCTGGAGTAGAATGAGGCCAACTGTAGTTATGTGATCTGGTTTAGAGCACCTAGTTCTCTGCTCTGGTCTTGAGTAGATTAAGGACTAGGTTTTTGATGTTTTCTGAGATTGAGGTCCAGTTCTTTGATCTAGTATGGTACTGACTACATCTTATCTTATCTGATAGTGCCTGGAGTAGACCATGACCTTGTTATTTGACTTGACTTGTAGTAGACTGAGGCCTAGTTCTCTAGTGTGGAGATGACTGAGGCCTACTTTTTTCAATCTGTAGTAAAGTAGAATGAGGCTCAGTTATTTGACCAAAAGCAGGCACACACCTAGTTGATCATGTCTGAAGTAGTAGGAGGCTTAATTCTCCGATCTTATAGACTGAGGGCTAGCTCTCAATATCTGAAGTATCTGTAGCCCTAGCCCCCCAGTCTGTTAAGGGTTAGCTCTCTGATTATGTCTAGAGTAAACTACCGCCTAATTCTCTAGTAAGGAGTAGACCGAGGCCTAATTCACTGATCTGATCAGAGAACTAGGCCTCTGGTCTCCTCAAGAAGTAGACTAAGGTCTGGTTCTCTGACCTGGAGAGGACCAAGGCCAATATATCTAATAAGGAGTAAACTAAGGTCTAGTTCAATTATAAGCATAGGAGAATAAATTCTAGTTCTCTTATCAGCAGTAGACTAAGGCCTAGTCTACAAGGACACCAAGGCCAAGGTCTCTGATCAGGAAAAGTATAAGGCTTAGTTCTGTAATCAGGAGCAGACTGAAGACTAGATTTGTAATTTGGGGTAGACTAAACTCTATTACCTTGGTCTTGCCTGGAACAGATGGAAGTCTAATCATGTCTGAAGGACACTAAAGCTTAGTTCTCTGGTCAAGATTGATGTAAACTGAGGGCTAGTTCACTACTAACCCAATGGGGACCTAATCATCTTATGAAGGAGCCTAATTTAGGCCTTAATCTTGGAGGCTTAGACATTACCAGGCCCTAGAGAGAAATTTTTGAGAAACCTTTGGGGAAATAATCAAAAAATTAGAGGGCTTATATATGAAATGAGCAATTTGTGATGTTATTGAGACCTACCATGCAATACTCATTCCCAGAATTCCAGTGTAAATGGATGCAGTGGCTGAGTGGGGCTTGTTTAAGAGGAGGTAGTGGTAGATAGGTAGATAGGGATACTGTGTATGAGGCTTAAGTTAGTCCTGGGAACCGGACTATGAGGTGAGTGGACAAGAGCATGGATGGACCAATAGAAATAGGAAGTGTAAGCGCCACTCACAGTACCATGCCCTTTACAGTAAGGAGGCCCAACAGTAATATACCCCCATACCCCCATACATACCCCAGTATAAAGCAGGATTCGGCCTGAGCCCGTAGGAGCTACAAGTTAATCACTGAGTATTCATGGAAACAAGCGCCTTAAGCTGCAGAGGCTGATGGAAATTCCATGGCTGCATAGTTATTCTGCTCATGAAAAGGGCCCTATTGAGTCTCTTCCCATTTTCCCCTTAAGGGGCAAAATAATTCTTTCCTGATGCCAAAACCACAATTACATTTCACTTTGCACTTAATCGTGAACTCCTGAATGTCCCCCTTCTACCAAACCGCCGGCAACCTTAGAGATCCGCAGACTTGCTGGGCCCTCTGCCTGATGCCCAAAATATATTCTATGCACACTCACCGCTCATCAAGAACAGGACAGAGAGATACCATAAACCTATGGCAGCATAGGGATCCCCCTGTACTAAGCACAATTCAGCAGGAACAGCCCCCTAAGTTTGCTCATAGCCTGTACAGAGAGATACCATAAAACTATGGCACATAGGGATTCCCCTGTACTAAGCACAATTCAGCAGGAACAGCCCCCTAAGTTTGCTCATAGCCTGTACAGAGAGATACCATAAAACTATGGCACATAGGGATTCCCCTGTACTTAGCACAATTCAGCAGGAACAGCCCCCTAAGTTTGCTCATAGCCTGTACAGAGAGATACCATAAAACTATGGCACATAGGGATTCTCCTGTACTAAGCACAATTCAGCAGGAACAGCCCACTAAGTTTGCTCATAGCCTGTACAGAGAGATACCATAAAACTATGGCACATAGGGATTCCCCTGTACTAAGCACAATTCAGCAGGAACAGCCCCCTAAGTTTGTTCATAGCCTGTACAGAGAGATACCATAAAACTATGGCACATAGGGATTCCCCTGTACTAAGCACAATTCAGCAGGAACAGCCCACTAAGTTTGCTCATAGCCTGTACAGAGAGATACCATAAAACTATGGCACATAGGGATTCCCCTGTACTAAGCACAATTCAGCAGGAACAGCCCCCTAAGTTTGTTCATAGCCTGTACAGAGAGATACCATAAAACTATGACAGCATAGGGATTCCCCTGTACTAAGCACAATTCAGCAGGAACAGCCCCCTAAGTTTGCTCATAGCCTGTACAGAGAGATACCATAAAACTATGGCACATAGGGATTCCCCTGTACTAAGCACAATTCAGCAGGAACAGCCCCCTAAGTTTGCTCATAGCCTGTACAGAGAGATACCATAAAACTATGGCACATAGGGATTCCCCTGTACTAAGCACAATTCAGCAGGAACAGCCCCCTAAGTTTGCTCATAGCCTGTACATAGGGATCCCCCCTATCATGGCAAAATATCTGACTTCCTGTCTGAGCAACTGATTTATCAGAATGAGTCTCCCTATAACCCACTTTCCTGTAATGTAATGAGTCAGTGGGCCAGCGCTCAGATAGGGAGAGTCACACTGTGGGATGATTCTGTTAGAAGTACAGGCATGATTATGTACATATTCATATATTCTCTAAAATCTACATTACTCACCCTGCTACACACAGCCCAGCCATTCTTTTAAAGATTATGGTAATAACATACCCTGTGGCCCTCAATACATATTTAGGATTACCCAATGGCACATACTAGTAAAAAAGTATATTTATATGAAAATGGCTTATTTAGATGAAGCAGGGTTTTACATATGAGCTGTTTTTATAGAGACCTACATTGTTTGGGGGCATAGTTGCCCTTTAATATAGCTATATTCTTTGTTCTAGGTTACTTTTGCACAACTGTGAATAATAGGTGCGGCCAGGAAGATAATGGGCATGGCCAAAAATAACCACACACTCCCTCTGCCCGACCGCTCCTGCCCCGATGCGTTAAATTTACCCGCTCAGGGGAGGACGTCAGGTGGGGGGCCTGTGGGGGGTTAGGGGGCCCCTGCGGGGGGGGGGGGGGCAGGGGAGCCCGTTGGGCCCTGCACCCCCCAGTCCGACCCTGCACACAGGGCTAATTCTGTACTGTCGAACCAGCTCACCCCTGCCAATAAAATCTCTCAGCAAATCAGGCCACATCAGCGTCAGAATTGCATTGATCCAATCAGTCGGATCGTTTGGCCAATGTGGCTCCATTCTGTCCTGCGCTGGGCCATGTTTGAATGGAATCGGCCAAGCTGGATGAAGGCAGCTGGTGTGGGCAGTCGGTACTGAGGAGTGGAGCTGCCCTAATTTCTCACAGTGGGCAATATCGGGTTAATTCAATTATTTGGAATTGAAATGGCGGGTATATGGGCCGTTGGATCAGGGACAGGGTCGGACTGGGCCGCCGGGACACCGGGAAAATAACCGGTGGACCCCAGCGGCCAGGCCCGGATTTGTGGTGAGGCCACAAAGGCCCGGGCCTAGGGCGGCACAAATTTTCAAATTTTGCTCCCATACTCCCCACTGCTCCGTGCGCGCACGGGGCAGGTCGGTTGCACATGCGCTGCGGGGGGGGCACCGAATGGGGGTGGCACCGAATGGGGGTGGCATCGGGGCGCCACCAGTTGAAATCCGGTGCTGCCAGCGGCCCAGACCTGACCCTATTGCTGCTTCCTCTGGCCTCCAATGTCCTCTCCTGACGCGTTTCACATATGCGTCATTCAGGGGAGGACGTCGGACGCCTGCACCCCCCAGTCTGACTCTGATCAGGGAACACATTGGCTCATTGTTAAAACCTGCCTGATTGAGATCTGACCAATTTTAGGCCAGATATCATTCTGGTAGGCCCGACGCGGTGCCCATACACGGACAGATAAGCTGCTGAATTGGCGGCTGAAATCTGCCTCTGTATGGCCACCTTAACACTATCAGGGCTGCCCTCAGCGATTATAGTGCCACATGTGCCCGGCCAGGCTGTGTAAATGCTGCTGTGCCCCCCCTAAATGTAGTTCTAGTCACTGCCAGTTGCTTCAGGGAGCCAATCTAGGCCAAAATGGCCGCCCAGCTGCTAATCTCTTTCCACTTCCTGTCACCTCCTGAGGTATTTTTACATAAAGTGAGGATTATGTTGCATAAAGTTTTCCTACTTCTGGAGCCATGAAGCCTCTCCCTCTGGGCAGATGATTGGGGGCCAAGCTGTGGCAGTCAGTCTGTTTATTGCCCGGGGGCACAGGGAGCCTAAGTGACTCAATAAAAGCATTAATCTGCTGAAATTGGATTCCCTGAGTGGGAGCTTAGGGTGGGGGGGCCGGGGGCCACTCGTGGCCTTATGGGAAAGCTCTTGGGGAATGAGAGAGTGTATGCCGGAGGCAGCCATGTGACACGGGATGTATTTATACACGTATGTATCGCTGCACAGTTGTTGCACCTGTTGCTCCAAGCTCAGACAGCTGGGGGTTGGGGGAGAAATGCCACATTAGGGGCCACTGACTTTACTGCATTCTGTAAAACTGTTTTTTATAAAGGAAGCCTTTAGTCTCCATTATAACCCCATGCACTGCCAGCTCAGTACGCAGGAGCTGCCATATGTCCGACCCATGAGGTATTGACAGGCAGAGGTGGGACCCCATTTCCCTGCTGTTTGCCCCGAGAAATCCTGAGTGACGGGACAAACACACAAGCCCATAAATAACCAACAAGGGGAGTATAACCCCTATGTATGTGGATAAGGGAGAGCCCATGACCTGCTCCATCCATTGTGCCAGTGGCTTTGCTGGTAGCACAACAGGAAACATCTGGGCCTCTGCGCTCCTTCTAACAAGCGCCTGTCCTGTTTTCTCTTGTGCCGGCCCTCACATCTGTGTTTTCACGTGTGATTTACAATGAGGCTTTCTCTTATTAACAGAGACCTGGGATTACTGTGTAAACACAACACTTCTCCCCTATGGTGGGGGCTGCCATATTTGTTATTGTCACAGGATCCTCAACATAGATTAGAAAAGGTAATGCAAGCTGTATGGTGGCTCCTACAAAAGAGAATAGCTAAGGCCTGACAATTAGTGATGGGCGAAATGTTCGCCAGGCATGGATTCGTGGTGAATTTCCACGTTTCGCCATTGGCGGATTGTTTTGCGAAACGGATGAAAAAATTCCGTACGGAAAAATTTGCTGCGAGTCCAAAAATAGCCGCGCGACAAACTAATAGCCGCGGGTGACAAAATAATAGCCGCGTGACAAAATAATAGCCTCGGGCGACAAAATGATAGCCTTGGGCGACAAAAGAATAGCCACGTGACAAAATAATAGCCACGGGCGACAAAATAATAGCCGCGAGACAAAATAATAGCCTCGGGCGACAAAAGAATAGCCTCAGGCGACAAAAGAATAGCCGTGTGACAAAATAATAGCCACGGGTGACAAAATAATAGCCGCGTGACAAAATAATAGCCTCGGGCAACAAAATAATAGCCTCGGGTGACAAAAGAATAGCCGCGAGACAAAATAATAGCCTCGGGCAACAAAATAATAGCCTCGGGCGACAAAAGAATAGCCGCGTGACAAAATAATAGCCGCATGACAAAATAATAGCCGCGTGACAAAATAATAGTCTCGGGCAACAAAATAATAGCTGCGAGACAAAAAAATAGCTGCGGGCGACAATTTTTTTCGCCGTTTCGCCTGGACAGATTCGCTCATCGCTACTGACAATGAAAATAAATGGAAAGGCCTGATGTGTTTCTATAGGTTGCAGCACCACAGTAGCATTTCCAATACATATATATGTGCCCTCAGTTTAATTCTGTCCACCACTGGCAGGTTGGGTTGAGACAGAGGAGAAAGGGAACATGAGGTCTGGCACACAATGGAGACCTTAAAGTCAGGGGGCAAGTAGTGCAGAGGGGAAGGAGGAAACAATGGGCGAGGCAGGGGCGGATAATTCCAGGAAGGAAGACGGAATATCAGGGGTAGCGAGCAGGTCTAATAGCCCTTCTGAAAATATCTCTCAACAAGCTGGTCCCCGATCCGACGGGAAAATCAAACCTGCCCGATCGACATCTGGGCTGCCCACATTAGTGCCCCAAATGCCTGGCCGGGCCTTGTAAAGGCTGCTGTGGCACCCCTAAATGTAGGCCACTTTAAGTGTAAAATCTGCAACTGGTACTAACTGTCCAACTAACTGCACAAATCTGCAACTGTAACACTAACTGTCCAACTAACTGCACAAATCTGCAACTGTAACACTAACTGTCCAACTAACTGCACAAATCTGCAACTGTAACACTAACTGTCCAACTAACTGCACAAATCTGCAACTGTAACACTAACTGTCCAACTAACTGCACAAATCTGCAACTGGAACACTAACTGTCCAACTAACTGCACGAATCTGCAACTGTAACACTAACTGTCCAACTAACTGCACAAATCTGCAACTGTAACACTAACTGTCCAACTAACTGCACAAATCTGCAACTGTAACACTAACTGTCCAACTAACTGCACGAATCTGCAACTGTAACACTAACTGTCCAACTAACTGCACAAATCTGCAACTGTAACACTAACTGTCCAACTAACTGCACAAATCTGCAACTGGAACACTAACTGTCCCACTAACTGCACGAATCTGCAACTGTAACACTAACTGTCCAACTAACTGCACAATCTGCAACTGTAACACTAACTGTCCAACTAACTGCACAAATCTGCAACTGTAACACTAACTGTCCAACTAACTGCACAAATCTGCAACTGTAACACTAACTGTCCAACTAACTACACAAATCTGCAACTGTAACACTAACTGTCCAACTAACTGCACAAATCTGCAACTGTAACACTAACTGTCCAACTAACTGCACAAATCTGCAACTGGAACACTAACTGTCCAACTAACTGAACAAATCTGCAACTGATACTAACTGTCAAACTAATGTGCAACTGACACTAACTGCAAGATTTCCAACTGACACTGACCACAACCTTTACTATACTACGTGCACTAGCATATAATGAGTAGCCTGCTACCCTTATGAGCAATCAGAGCTCACTGCCTGTAGAAGATTAACGAGCCCAACTCATTAAGATGAATGATAAGTGTGCTGTGTATTTTTGTGTAAATCTGCAACTGACTCTAACCGTCCGACTAACTGCACAAACCTGCAACTAACACTAACCGTACAACTTATTTTTGTGTAACCAAGTTGTAAGCACCTACTATTTGTATGAATACTGCAACATATATATGTATATAGATATGTGCCTGGATTTGGATGGATAGGTAGCCTATACATGGTGTAGCATGTACATGAGGCTATTTCTTTATTTATCACAAGTCTATACTATTGGAGGGGGCTGTTTGGGCCTCTGTGTATTGGGTCTGGGCCTGTCTGGACTGTCTGTAGGTATGAACTTGATGGAGAGTCTTTTATCAACCTCAGCTGCTATATAACTTGCCTTTTTAATGCTGCCCAGCACTGTGTAGTTTAGCTTCACTTTGCATTGTGCTGCAGATGCCTCCTCCTACCAAATCTGCCCTTGTTTAATTTAGTTGCTCGTCTTTGTTTACTCAACAGAAGGGAAGGAACCGAGCTTAAAGGGGAAGGTCAGTGTTGCAGGATAATGACAGCATCGCACAGACAGCAACAACAGCACCTGCCCGACACCACAATGACTCAGGCCTTTACCGGAGAGGATTTCATATCACCCTTTATACGGTATCAGATAACAATTGTAGCCAGTACAGGAACTATATACACAAAGGATAACAAAAAAATCAGTTTTTTTCTTTTTGTTTTACGCAGAACTGGCCAGCCAGTTGTACATATTCACCCACAAATGTACATATATACGTCATTCCCTGGCACTTCTGGTGGGGCACATTCTCCACCAACACTTGAGAGGCTCCAATTGGTGACGGGCAGCTGAAGTGATTCTTTTAAAACAAACCAGCCCTCCATAAAGAGTGGAGTTATGGGTAATAACTCCAAAAACTGCCTAGCGGGTGGAGGTGGCAGTATCGACTGATAATGTCTTACTGGTGCGGGCGACTATCATAGCAGGAGAAGGTCTCTGCTGTTTGTTCTGCCGATTGGTTAGACCTGTTTGATGCAGGATTTGTTGTAGTTACAGCTGGGGGGGCATCATGGGGGGGCTTTGGGATCCCTGCTTTCCTGGTGGAGAGTTTAAAGGGGGCGGTTTACCTTCAAGATTGGCCAACTCTAAGCAACTTTTCAATTGGTCTTCATTATTTATTTTTATGGTTTTATAATTATTTTTATTCCTTATTTTCTATTCAGGTCCTTTCCTAGTCACATCCCAGTCTCTCATTCAAACCACTCCATGGTTGCAAAGGTAACTCAGTCCCTAGCAACCAGATAACTGCCGCCATTCCAAACTGGAAAAAGTAAAATAACTACCAAACCACAAATATGGAAAAATGAAGACCAATTGCAAATATTCTTAGAATATTCCTCTCTACATCTTAAACGTTAACTCAAAGGTGAACAACCCCTTTAAGACTAGCCGTAACAAGGTCATTGGGGACCATGCAGCCTGAGGCCGGTTCCGGTGGGGGCGAAACGCGTGAATTCATCGAGAATTCAATTTTATGAGCAAGTTGCATGCAAAAAGTGCCAATAAGAAAGAATATGTAACATACATGTGCCCCCGGTCCTGCTGGGGGGGTGGGGGGGGGGTTATGGTGCAGGACCAATTGAACATAAGTGCTGTTAATGTCCCACTTATTGTAGTGATGATGCCCTGTCAATCTCTTTAATGCCCTTTGGGGGGTGGCAGGGGGGCAATTTTAACCCCCTATACAATATTCTCCTTCCTAAGAAAGGAGCAGGTGTTGCCCCTGGTTGGTGGAGATAATGTTCAGCGGAGCCAATAACAGTCAGTCCGCGCCGCAACCGTTACGCCACACGCGCCAGGATGCGAAACCCTCACGGCTTCCATCTTTAACCTGCTCTGCTTCCTTTTATCGCTCCGCTGGTCGGCAGTGCTGCCTGAGGTGACGGGCGTGGCCCCCCCTGACCGCAGACCAAGCTGTCTCTCGCGCCGTGCCTCGGAGCCCTAGCAGTTGGTGAAAGTTTCGGGGCTCTCGGGCCGGGGAGGGACGGTGACGTACTCCGATTTCTTCTTGCGGAACAGGTCGGAAATGTGAAAAGCCTGAGGAAAAAAAAAAAAAACAAAGAAATATAAATGAAAAATCATTTTCAGTCAGATTTAACCCTTCCCACCCCCCTGGAGCTGGAGGAGATGTGTGAGAGTGCAAGTGTCTGGCTCGGGGCACATCCTGTGTGAGAGAACAGGATACACAGCCTCTTCCTGCGCTAACAGAACCCTTCCCTCCCGTCACTTTCTGGCGGTCCCTGGGGGTGCGATTGTAATCAGCCCCCCCCCTCTCTATGAGAGATTTCCTTTTCCCGCTGTCCCACAGCAACAAACAAGAAGGGCAACAGTTCAGACCAAGGGGCCGCAGACTTATATATAGATTCCTTTGTGCAGGGCTAATTTTATAGCCCCCCGAGATCTACTTACAGTCAAACCGCTGCTATTTACATCCCTACTCTGCATGTCAAAATTATATTTCTGTACTCCCCACACTTCCTGCTAGCAACATGGCTTCCTTCTTACGACTCCTCCACCCCATTACAGCTATTCTGGTCGGACCCCCATCCAAATGTGTGTTATTATGACAGACAGGTGCCTGTCCAATGGCACTTAATCACCCCAAAAATGTTTTCCATAACGTTTACAAATGGGAAGCTGGATCCCCTGTATAATTGCCATGCAGCGCAGGGTTTACAGAACTGGGAGGGGGATTCATTCTGCTGCAAGGGGTTCAATTAGGGCTGCCACTTCACCCACCTTCACCAGCCACATAGTAATTGTAACTGTAGTAATTCAAATGCATTCTGCAGACTGAACTGATTCCTATTCAGCCATGCAGCATGCATCTAAATTAATTGCTAATTAGCCATGCAGCATGTGTATTTAATATGTGGCTGGTATTAAATGATTGAGGTGGCAACCCTAGATTCAGATGGGGAGCAGTAGTACAGGGGATGCAGATGGGTAATCCACTTTATAATTACCATGCAGCACAGGGTTTATAGAAGTCGGAAAGAGATTAATTCTGCTGTAAGGGGTTCAGATGGGGAGCTGAGGTACTGCATGATTTATCCTGCCGCAGGGGATTAAAATAGGAAGCTGGATCCTTTACTGCAGGATAGAATACTCTATAACTACCATGCAGCACAGGTTTTATAGAAGTCGCAAGTGGATTAATCTTGCCGCAAGGGAGTTCAGATGGGGACATGAAGTAATGTGGGATTTATCCTACTGCAGGGGATGACAATGAGAAGCTGGATCTCTGCAGCAGGATAGAATACTCTATAACTACCATGCAGCACAGGTTTTATAGAAGTTACAAGTGGATTAATCTTGCTGCAAGGGGTTCAGATGGGGACATGAAGTAATGTGGGATTTATCCTACTGCAGAGAATGACAATGAGAAGCTGGATCTCTGCAGCAGGATAGAATACTCTATAACTACCATGCAGCACAGGTTTTATAGAAGTCGCAAGTGGATTAATCTTGCTGCAAGGGGTTCAGATGGGGAGATGAAGTAATGTGGGATTTATCCTACTGCAGGGGTTGACAATGAGAAGCTGGATCTCTGCAGCAGGATAGAATACTCTATAACTACCATGCAGCACAGGTTTTATAGAAGTCGCAAGTGGATTAATCTTGCTGCAAGGGGTTCAGATGGGGACATGAAGTAATGTGGGATTTATCCTACTGCAGGGGTTGACAATGAGAAGCTGGATCTCTGCAGCAGGATAGAATACTCTATAACTACCATGCAGCACAGGTTTTATAGAAGTCGCAAGTGGATTAATCTTGCTGCAAGGGGTTCAGATGGGGAGATGAAGTAATGTGGGATTTATCCTACTGCAGGGGTTGACAATGAGAAGCTGGATCTCTGCAGCAGGATAGAATACTCTATAACTACCATGCAGCACAGGTTTTATAGAAGTCGCAAGTGGATTAATCTTGCTGAATGGAGATTTCATGATGAACTATGATATTGAAGTTTTTTTCCTGCTGCAGGGGATGCAGATGGAAAGTGGTATCCTCTGCAGCAGGATAAAATACTCTAATGCTCTAATACCCTAATATTCTAATATACTATAACTACAATGCAGCACAGGGTTTTTAGAAGTCGGAAAGAGATGAATCCCGCTGCAAGGGGTTCAGATAGGGAGATGAGGTGCTGCAGGATTTATCCTGCTGCAGGGGATGAATATGGGAAGCTGAATCCTCTGCAGCAGGACAGAATACTGTATAACTACCATGCAGCACAGGTTTTATAGAACTGGGAAGGGGATTCATTTTGTTGCAAGGGGTTCATATGAGGAGCTGAGGTATTGTGGGATTTATTACACTGCAGGGGGTGCAGATGGGAAGCTGGATCCTCTACAGCACAATAAAATACTGTATAGCTACCATGCAGCACAGGGTTTCTACGAGTAGGAAGGGAATTAATCTTGCTGCAAGGGGTTTTGATGATGAACTATGGTATTGCAGTTTTTTTCCTGCTGCAGGGGGTGCAGATGGAAAGTGGTATCCTCTGTAGCAGGATAAAATACTGCATAACTACCATGCAGCAAAGGGTTTATAGAAGTAATGTGGGGGTTAATGCCTATTGGCAGTGTCAGGATTCCTACTGCAAGAGCTTCAGTGAGACAGTAAAGCGCAGATTTCATAACAGGCAACAAAGTGGCTGCACTGGATAATGAGAAGCAGTCACTGGGGATGAATAAACCCTTGTGCTGCGAGTCGCCACTTCAGAGGAACAGGGAGCGCTTTAAACCCTTTCAGCCGAACTAAACACAAGCTTTTAGGTACTTTCATAAAACTGGGAAGTGGGTTCCAGTAAAAACCACAAAACCGTAACAGACTCACTGTGTGGAACCACTCATATTAACGGGCCGGTTCTGTTGTGTGTGGATTTAATTACATGCAGCCGTCGTTGGTGAATTATCTAGATAAACGTGTGGCTTCCCACGGGGTGATATTGGGAAATTTCAAAGGTTACCAGTAGTGATGAGCGAATCTTTCAAAAGATCCGCGAAATGGCAGAAAAATTAGCGAAACGGCAAAAATGTCGTGCAGCAAAAAAAATTGTCGCCCGCGACTATTCTTTTGTCACACACTGCTATTCTTTTGTCGCCCGTGGCTATTATTTTGTCGCATGGCTATTATTTTGTCGCCCGCGGCTATTCTTTTGTCACCCACGGCTATTATTTTGTCGCCCGTGGCTATTATTTTGTCGCATGGCTATTCTTTTGCCGCGCGGCTATTCTTTTGTCGCCCGCGTGCAGCACATTTTTTCATCCGTTTCGCGAAACAATCCGCCAATGGTGAAACGCAGAAATTCGCCACAAATCCATGCCTGGCGAAACATTTCGCCCATCACTAGTTATCAGTAAAGCACTTACCACCCAGTATGCGACCAGCGCCCCCTGCAGGAAACCAACGACCACATCTGACGGGTGGTGCCTGTAGTCAGAGATACGGGTGAAACCGGTGTATAGGGACACGAGGATCAGAACGAACTGCACCAGGGGGCGCAAAAGGCGAGCGCCACGCCACGTCAGCCGCACTTGTAGATAAAACTGGGGAGAAAAACATAGAATTGGGTTACTGGGTGGCTCAACTATTTTTGAGTTTGGCCGAATCCTTTGTGAAAGATTCTACCAAATACCGAACGGAATCCTAATTTTGGTTATCTGGTTGCTAGGGTCCACATTACCTTAGCAACCAGGGACTTGCTATGGTAGAGCTACATTGAGACACTGGAATAGGAATAGGAGAGGGTCTGAGTAGAAAGATAAGTGATAAAAAGTAACAATAACAATAAAATTGGAGCCTCACAGAGCAATAGGTTTTGGCTGCCGGGGTCAGTGACCCCCATTTGAAAGCTGGAAAGAGTCGGAAGAAGAAGGCAAATAATTCAAAAACGGTACAAAATAAATAATGAAGACCAATTGAAACTTTGCTTAGAATTGGCCATTCTATAACATACTAAAAGAAAACTGGTGATCCGGTTTGGAGTAAATGTGGTTCTTCTGTATTGGTCTGCCCTTTGTTATTATTATTTGTACTGCTGGTTCCGGCTGTTGCCCCAAAGCTTGAACTGCGCATATTGATCTCATTTGCTGAGAGTGGGAACAGCTGCTGGGAATTAGGGGGGTGATTAGAGCGAGCGGTCTGGTAGCCCCAGGGCCAAGCTTGCCCTCTCTTCCCCCAGCCGTGCACCGATTCCTCACAGCTACTGACCTTGGCTGGGGGTTTATATAACCTTGTCTCTCTATTAGAGCTCAGCCGCGTATTTGCTTTTCATTATAGTCGGCTTCATTATTACAGTGGGATCTAAACACAGTATTTATTATAACTATAGTGTTATGGGCCTGTCTGGGATCCTTGATTCCATGTTACAATAAATAGTAAGGTGGCCTCCCTTCTACCAACTAGAATCTCAGCCATAAAGCAGGGCAGGACTGCTGCTTACAATGGGGGGATGAGATAGGATCTGTGCCACTGTGACAGAATGCTCTGTTATACAGATAGCTAGAATCTCAGCCATAAAGCAGGGCAGGACTGCTGCTTACAATGGGGATCAGATAGGATCTGTGCCACTGTGACAGAATGCTCTGTTATACAGATAGCTAGAATCTCAGCCATAAAGCAGGGCAGGACTGCTGCTTACAATGGGGGGGATCAGATAGGATCTGTGCCACTGTGACAGAATGCTCTGTTATACAGATAGCTAGAATCTCAGCCATAAAGCAGGGCAGGGCTGCTGCTTACAATGGGGGGATCAGATAGGATCTGTGCCACTGTGACAGAATGCTCTGTTATACAGATAGCTAGAATCTCAGCCATAAAGCAGGGCAGGACTGCTGCTTACAATGGGGGGATCAGATAGGATCTGTGCCACTGTGACAGAATGCTCTGTTATACAGATAGCTAGAATCTCAGCCATAAAGCAGGGCAGGACTGCTGCTTACAATGGGGGGGATCAGATAGGATCTGTGCCACTGTGACAGAATGCTCTGTTATACAGATAGCTAGAATCTCAGCCATAAAGCAGGGCAGGACTGCTGCTTACAATGGGGGGGATAGGATCTGTGCCACTGTGACAGAATGCTCTGTTATACAGATAGCTAGAATCTCAGCCATAAAGCAGGGCAGGACTGCTGCTTACAATGGGGGGGATCAGATAGGATCTGTGCCACTGTGACAGAATGCTCTGTTATACAGATAGCTAGAATCTCAGCCATAAAGCAGGGCAGGACTGCTGCTTACAATGGGGGGATCAGATAGGATCTGTGCCACTGTGACAGAATGCTCTGTTATACAGATAGCTAGAATCTCAGCCATAAAGCAGGGCAGGACTGCTGCTTACAATGGGGGGGATAGGATCTGTGCCACTGTGACAGAATGCTCTGTTATACAGATAGCTAGAATCTCAGCCATAAAGCAGGGCAGGACTGCTGCTTACAATGGGGGGATCAGATAGGATCTGTGCCACTGTGACAGAATGCTCTGTTTATACAGATAGCTAGAATCTCAGCCATAAAGCAGGGCAGGACTGCTGCTTACAATGGGGGGATCAGATAGGATCTGTGCCACTGTGACAGAATGCTCTGTTATACAGATAGCTAGAATCTCAGCCATAAAGCAGGGCAGGACTGCTGCTTACAATGGGGGGATCAGATAGGATCTGTGCCACTGTGACAGAATGCTCTGTTATACAGATAGCTAGAATCTCAGCCATAAAGCAGGGCGGGACTGCTGCTTACAATGGGGGGATGAGATAGGGCCCAGTAAATGCAAGGCAGAATACTCACCGTGAGGTACAACATGGAGTACATAGAGAACGAGGCATGCCCGGAATAGAAGGATTTTCTACAACACAAAAGCGAGAGCGACGCACATGAGCAATGAGTAGGAAAGGAGGCAGAAAGTAGAAATTTCTGTTTCATAGAGATAAACAAGGCCCCGATGTGTTTGGGCCGTGTATGGGGTGCTCCGTGCCGCCGTGTAACTCACATAGGGGCTATAAGTGATACCCACACCCTGCCCTGAGTGAGTAGCAGGTAAGCCAGATGCACGCTGCAGCCCACACCGGTTTCTGTGTAGCCATGTACTGTACATAACTGCACCCCAGCAAGAGATTCACCTCAGTGTATAGTGAGCCCTTTCTCTCCTACCCCCCCCCCCCCCAGTACAGCCATCAAGCCCCTATTGTCTGTCCTGTGTTGCAGTTCATTTGTTTTAACCCTTTCCTTTCCACCGCAGTGCTGATTCCAACCCTCCCACTCCATCCTGCGCTATTTCCATCTCGTCCTGTTAATGGCCCCATTGTATTGTGACTTCCTACTTTCCTCCCACCCTCCTCATCCTCTATTAACCTCTCCTTCCCCACCTCCTGCCCCGTATTGTTCCCCACCCATCCCTCTCCTTCTCACAGGGCTCCATCCACAGTTCTTTCTATACTGAGCTCACTGCAAACCAACTAATGCAACACAAGCAATATATATATATGTGTGTTCCTTATATATTTACCCTAATAATAAACTTCAGATAGAGGGGGTGATGGGAGTTGTAGTACAACAATAGCCCCCCCACACCACACTCAGCCCCCACTTACAGCCCTGTATCATTCCCACACCTTGTGTCTCAACCCTTTCTCCTTGTAGAGTGTAAGCTCTTTTGGGCAGGGCTTCCCCTCCTATATCGGTTATTGATTGCTTTATATGTTACTCTGTATGTCCAATGTATGTAACCCACTTATTGTACAGCGCTGCGGAATATGTTGGTGCTTTATATATAAATGTTAATAATACACTAAAATGGTGGATATACAGTACTAAATAAAGCTTGCATTCTGGGTTACTAATTGTTAGGGGTATGATAGATAGATGGTAAATAGATAGATAGATAGATAGATAGAGCGATAGATAAACCGATAGACCGATAGATAGAACGACTGATAGAGAGATGGACTGATAGGCCGATAGATAGATAGACAGACAGACAGACAGACAGATAGATAGATGATAGATAGACAGACAGATAGATAGATAGATAGATAGATAGATAGATAGATAGAAAACTTGATAGATTTATAGATAGATAATAGATAGAGAGAGAGAAGTAAACAGATGATAGATGGATAGATAATAGACTGATAGACAGACAGACAGAGAGAAATAGAGATAGATAGATAGATAGATTGATTGATTGATTGATAGACAGATAGATGATAGATAGACAGATAGATGGATAGAAAGAGAGACAGACAGATAGATAGATAACTTGATAGATTTATAGATTTATAGATAGATAATAGATAGATAGATGATTGCCAGAACAATATTTAGACAGACTGATAGATAGATAGAGAGAGAGAGAGAGAGAGAGAGAGAAGTAGACAGACGATAGATGGATAGATAATAGACTGATAGACAGACAGATAGACAGAGAGAAATAGAGATAGCTTGATAGATAGATAGATAGATAGATAGATTGATTGATTGATTGATAGACAGATAGATGATAGATAGACAGATAGATGGATAGAAAGAGAGACAGACAGATAGATAGATAACTTGATAGATTTATAGATTTATAGATAGATAATAGATAGATAGATGATTGCCAGAACAATATTTAGACAGACTGATAGATAGATAGAGAGAGAGAGAGAGAGAGAGAGAGAAGTAGACAGACGATAGATGGATAGATAATAGACTGATAGACAGACAGATAGACAGAGAGAAATAGAGATAGCTTGATAGATAGATAGATAGATAGATAGATAGATAGATTGATTGATTGATTGATTGATAGACAGATAGATGGATAGAAAGAGAGACCGACAGATAGATAGACAGACAGACAGATAGACAGATAGATAGATAGATAGATAGATAGACAGACAGACAGATAGATAGATAGATAGATTTATAGATAGATAATAGATAGATAGATAGACAGACAGACAGATAGATAGATAGATAGATTTATAGATAGATAATAGATAGATAGATGATTGACAGAACAATATCTAGACAGACTGATAGATAGATAGATAGATAGATAGATAGATAGATAGATAGATAGATAAGTAGACAGACGATAGATGGATAGATAATAGATTGATAGATAGATAGACAGACAGACAGAGATAGATAGATACGTAGATAGATAGATAATAGACAGATATTTAGAAACATGATATACAGATGATAAAAAGAGTGATAATAAATTACATATATGGAAGGATCATTATAGACAAAGAAACACATATGGTTAGATAGATAGGAATATAGAGAGAGAATACGTTAGATATAAAGAAAGATCAGACAGACAGATATGCGTTTCCCAGAATGCATGCTGCTATATTTAGCCCCACATCTCCCTACACTCTGTGCAGTTTAGGGAATGGCCCCTTCCCAGCATTCCCAGCATTCCCAGCTTCGGCGGAACATGGCTGAGATTATGGTCAGTGAGCGGCTGCAGCTGCTATTTGTGCCCCTGGCTGCCAGTAAGCTGTGCTAATCAGCATTGTCTGTGCCCCCCCCCCCCCAGTCCTTCTTCAGAAAGTTCCGCTGATTAAACTTCCTTTCAGGAAAATCCAGTCCTTTTCTTGGCTACTCCTTACCCTCCATTAATGCCCCAGTCACTCTCCACTGAGGCCCCTTCTAGTTCCCATGGATAATGTGGCTTCTGCTTTGTCCTGTTCCTGGCAAGCCTGCCCGCCACTTAATACCAACGGCCAGCCGCGTGACTGCCATGCAGAATAGAAGGGGGGCCCTGTGCTTCTGCCTGCCCAGCCACTTCTGCACTTTAAACTTCTCTGCCCACTCACTACTTTGCTGCTGGGCTTTGGCAAAGGGGGGCCCAAGGTGCTCCCACTGCCAGGCCAACCAATCCTTATCAAGGGTGGAACTAGGGCACAGTGGTAGGATTTGGGCACTTGGACCATAGATACATAACAGTTCTGCCCCCCTAGTGGAGTGGATCAGGGCCAAGAGCGGAGCTGGGGCAATGTATGGGGCAGTGGTTGCTATCTTGCTACTAAGTGGAGATGGATGTGTATGTGTAGAAGGTGGGGAGTGGGCATTGACGGCCAGGGCCCTTGCCTTGGGCACCTAAAGGTTTTGGCCTGGCTCTGATCTTTATATGTTATAGCTCAGCATTAAAATGGCACCCAGTGGCACCCTGACCTGTATAATAGAGATCAGTATAGACCCATGTACTTTATAGGGTGCCCGGTGTCATGGCGGCACCCTTGGATGGGCAGAAAGGGCATCAGGAGTTGGCAGAATCCCACTTACCGGGCCTCAGTCACGGCTCCCGCATCCCCGGTGCATCTGTAGGTTTCTATGAACCCGGTGGTACAGTTCAGGCCTTCCGGCTGGCACACCGACAGGAAGTTGGGCCTCAGGCGCCCGGCGCTGAGCTTGGCCGCGTTGGTTATGGACTGCCCCAAGGCAGAACCAAACAAGAAGGGAAGGAGTTGGCAGTAGACAGCAGCTAAGTAGCTCTCTCTGGGTCGGGACTTAGAGTTATTCTGCCGGCTGACCCGGTAACATTCCCCCAGTGCAATCTGAGGAGGAAGGGAAGAACCATTAGTTGTGTGGGATACAACACAAGGTCTATATCTGAGACACCCTTCCCATACATAGCACAGGCAGCCGTCCAACACCCAGTAGGTGCCTACTCAACATGGAAGACCAGGTACCCAAGGTTGGACTAGCCCACCATGAGACTGGAAAATAGGCCCCGGCCCCTGCTGCCCTCCTTCCTTTGCAACAAAGTATATGTAATGCCTTCAACAAGTCCTGGGCTCCATATGTGTGTGTGTGTTTTGTGTGTTGGCTGAGAAAGAAAGAACGTTGGGAAATTGTGTGGTTTCCCAGTAATGATACATCCTATCACTTCCTGGCTGAGCCCCATATTCTATGACTATGGCTTTTTATGAAGGATGTGGTTTTGTGGAGAAGTACGAGAGCTCAGAAGACCCCTTCTCATGTAAAAGCTCCACATGAACTCGATTAACTGGAACCGGTTTGCCTAGAGGCCGAAGAGCCCTTGGCATCACCTTCTTCCTATAGATACATCTAGCACACAGCTACTGTTCTTAGAGCTACTGGTTCTTCCACCTTCTGGATTATATATGTTCTCCAGTTGGTTCTACCACCTCTCTAATGAGTTTCCATCCTGCCCTATGGTCAGCAGCCCAGTGGCCTGTAGTTGGAAGCAAATGAGATGCCTACAAGGATTAGACGTTTATGGGGGATGGGAGTTCCTTTGGCAATGCTGGTAATATATGAATGTAAAGGGGATCCTATGGCAGTACAGGACACATCCTCCTCAATACAGACAGACAACTGCCTCCGTGGATGAGAGGGGAGGTCCCGAATCCCAAAACTAGAGATGGACCTGGAAGGGTCAGAAGCAAATATGCTTTACTGGTGATTACTGGTGGCTGTCATGATTTGGTTTGTTCTCACGGGAAATGACAAATATACACAAATACTCGCTGTACAGATCATTATCCGTAGATATTTTTACTTGGTTGTTTATACAGAAAAAGGTCCCCTACTGCCACTGCTAGAGGGAAGGGGACATTCAGTAACTGAGAAGGTTCTTTGCCCTGTGACAGCAGGGGGCGTATGGAATTCAGTGCCGAGGGATGGTTTGTGATTGGCTAATTACAGCTGTGGGCCTTAAAGTGCAGACAAGTGCAACCTTACACACTATATGGTATCCAGACCCATGCCTGGCCAACATCTCATTCCCGACCCAAGGCCATTCATATGGAGTGGCCCCTGCTGCCCAACATCTCATTCCCGACCCAAGGCCATTCATATGGAGTGGCCCCTGCCTGCCCAACATCTCATTCCCGACCCAAGGCCATTCATATGGAGTGGCCCCTGCCTGGCCAACATCTCATTCCCGACCCAAGGCCATTCATATGGAGTGGCCCATGCCTGGCCAACATCTCATTCCCAACCCAAGGCCATTCATATGGAGTGGCCCCTGCCTGGCCAACATCTCATTCCCAACCCAAGGCCATTCATATGGAGTGGCCCCTGCCTGGCCAACATCTCATTCCCAACCCAAGGCCATTCATATGGAGTGGCCCCTGCCTGGCCAACATCTCATTCCCAACCCAAGGCCATTCATATGGAGTGGCCCCTGCCTGGCCAACATCTCATTCCCAACCCAAGGCCATTCATATGGAGTGGCCCCTGCCTGGCCAACATCTCATTCCCAACCCAAGGCCATTCATATGGAGTGGCCTCTGCCTTTACTGCTATAACCACCCCTACTCTTCCAGGAAGATGTTGGAACATTGTTGGTGGGATTTGCTTCCATTCAGCCAC
Source organism: Xenopus tropicalis (assembly GCF_000004195.4). NCBI lineage: Eukaryota > Metazoa > Chordata > Amphibia > Anura > Pipidae > Xenopus > Xenopus tropicalis. Next base: position 141,895,048 of record NC_030679.2, on the reverse strand, counting down.
AAGAGTTGATGTTGGTTCTAGTATATGAAACCCTGGTCATTACCAGCCATTCCCCTATTGGTCCATGATCCATGAACTAACCCTATAACTTACTCTATTGGACCTTGAGGTGGAGCCCCTGCTCCCACGGATTTGGCCTCCCCTAGGGGAGCCAGCCCCAATTTGCCCAGTAGCAGTAACCCGCAGCAACCAATCAGCAGGTAGCTTGTACTGGTCACCTGTTCAAACACAAACATCTCATTGGTTGCTATGGGTTGCTGCTCCTGGGCAAACTTAGTGCCTTTTTTTTAACATATGGGGGTTAGTGTTTTATAGACTGACCCGCTCTTAGCAACTTTCCAATTGGTCTTTATTGTTATATTTAAAGGGCTAGTTCACGTTTAATCATGTTATACACTATAGCAATTCTTGGCACCTTTGCAGTTGGTCATTTTTCATCGTTTTTAAATGGTTTGCTTTCTTCTTCTGTCTGTTTCCAAGGGCAGGGGGTCACTTGCACTTGGCAGCCAAAAAACTATTTTTATCATTGTTCAGACCCTCTCCTATTTATATTGCAGCCTGTCTATCGTTGGTTGCTAGGGTAATTTGAACCCTAGCAACCATAAAGCTACTGAAATTCCAAACTGGAGAGCCGTCGAACAAATAATGAAAAAAAAAACAACCCTACACATTATACAAAATGAAGACCAACTGCAAATGATCTCAGTTTATTTAAAGATAAACAAACCCTTTATTGAATTTCCTTTTCAATTTTGCCCACCGTCCGTTCTGACTTTCGAAACCACCAGCCCGGCAACTCGATAGCCTTTAAAATCCCAAGTTGGCGTTTTATGGGCAAAGCCAATAGGCTCTTTCGCTGGAAGCAAAACAGCTTTTGACAATAAAACTGTGACCTACCAGGTGTGTGACCCATATTTAGCTGTACAAAATCCCAGCTGCATTGTTAAAGGGGAACTAAACCTCAACAAAGAATACATTTGAGTATTTTATATACTAAACTTACTGTACCAGCAGCCCTATAACAGTAATGATTCAGGCTATCCAATTGCCCCCCCCAGTGGCCGGCCATCTTGGATCTGGTCAGCCATTGCCCAAAGGTGAATAACAGGAGTTCTGGTACTTACCGTCACCCCGGTGATGAGTATCCCAACGCTGATCAGTACCGTGTCGCTAATGGTTTCCTGGTGGATGACGGGGAATTGGATTGTAGTGTCGTCGCAGAAAAACCCCCGGTGAATAGGGGCCACCACGCCCAACTCGCATATGAGGAAGGGTATAGAGACTGTAAGAAAGGAGAGTACGGATCAGCTGAAACCTGATGAAGAGCTTTATTTGAGTCGGTAACAATGACGGGCAGAATCCTAGTGAGTAGGAAGTAGAAATACTGTATATAAGAATATATACCCCCAGCAGCTCCCCATCTTGTTAGGCCATCTTCTGTGTGTCAGTGGCACTGCACATGCTCAGTGGGCTCTGGGCTGCTGCTGAGAAGCTTAGGAGTTGTGGCAAATCATCACCATTATGAATTGTACATTTTGATTGGTCCCTAAGCACAGAGGGACCAATCAGCAGCCCAGAGCACGTGCTGGGAATCAGCAGAAGATGGGGAGACACCATGGGCACAGATCTTTCTTGCCAAAGGGCTGCGGTTGCCTTCAGCTGGTACAGAAACCAAAAACATGCAGTGGAGCATTACTAGCCTATTTCTTTGCACACTTGTAGATTTCATATATATAGGTATAGGATCCATTATCCAGAAACCTGTTATCCAGAAAGCTCAGAATTACGGGAAGGCCATCTCCCATAGATTCCATTATAAGCAAATAATTCACATTTTTAAAAAGGATTTCCTTTTTCTCTGTAATAATAAAACAGTACCTGTACTTGATCCCAACTAAGATATAATTACCCCTTATTGGGGGCAGAACAGTCCTATTGGGTTTATTTAATGGTTAAATGATTCCCTTTTCTCTGTAATAATAAAACAGTACCTGTACTTGATCCCAACTAAGATATAATTACCCCTTATTGGGGCAGAACAGCCCTATTGGGTTTATTTAATGGTTAAATGATTCCCTTTTCTCTGTAATAATAAAACAGTACCTGTACTTGATCCCAACTAAGATATAATTACCCCTTATTGGGGGCAGAACAGCCCTATTGGGTTTATTTAATGGTTAAATGATTCCCTTTTCTCTGTAATAATAAAACAGTACCTGTACTTGATCCCAACTAAGATATAATTACCCCTTATTGGGGGCAGAACAGCCCTATTGGGTTTAATTAATGGTTAAATGTCTTTTAAGGTATGGGGATCCAAATTACAGAAAGACCCTTTATCTTTAAAATCCCAGGTCCCATACCCGTATTAATAACTTATATCGCTGTGGTAAGTATGACATCATGGTGCATGTCATAGAATGGGAAACTGACAAAACCAGAATTGTACCCCTGGAACTATAGCAGGGTGACTGTTACCCCAATGTTTCTATATATCTGTAACCTTGTTATGGGCTAAGGGGGCCCAGCCTGAAGGCCAGTTAGGGGGGGATTTGGGGTGAGTGCTTATTTGTGCCCTGGGTACCCCTGGAACTATAGCGGGGTGACTGTTACCCCAATGTTTCTATATATCTGTAACCTTGTTATGGGCTAAGGGGGCCCAGCCTGAAGACCAGTTAGGGGGGGATTTGGGGTGAGTGCTTATTTGTGCCCTGGGTACCCCTGGAACTATAGCGGGGTGACTGTTACCCCAATGTTTCTATATATCTGTAACCTTGTTATGGGCTAAGGGGGCCCAGCCTGAAGACCAGTTAGGGGGGATTTGGGGTGAGTGCTTATTTGTGCCCTGGGTACCCCTGGAACTATAGCGGGGTGACTGTTACCCCCAATGTTTCTATATATCTGTAACCTTGTTATGGGCTAAGGGGGCCCAGCCTGAAGGCCAGTTAGGGGGGGATTTGGGTGAGTGCTTATTTGTGCCCTGGGTACCCCTGGAACTATAGCAGGGTGACTGTTACCCCAATGTTTCTATATATCTGTAACCTTGTTATGGGCTAAGGGGGCCCAGCCTGAAGGCCAGTTAGGGGGGGATTTGGGGTGAGTGCTTATTTGTGCCCTGGGTACCCCTGGAACTATAGCGGGGTGACTGTTACCCCAATGTTTCTATATATCTGTAACCTTGTTATGGGCTAAGGGGGCCCAGCCTGAAGGCCAGTTAGGGGGGATTTGGGGTGAGTGCTTATTTGTGCCCTGGGTACCCCTGGAACTATAGCGGGGTGACTGTTACCCCAATGTTTCTATATATCTGTAACCTTGTTATGGGCTAAGGGGGCCCAGCCTGAAGGCCAGTTAGGGGGGGATTTGGGGTGAGTGCTTATTTGTGCCCTGGGTACCCCTGGAACTATAGCAGGGTGACTGTTACCCCAATGTTTCTATATATCTGTAACCTTGTTATGGGCTAAGGGGGCCCAGCCTGAAGGCCAGTTAGGGGGGGATTTGGGGTGAGTGCTTATTTGTGCCCTGGGTACCCCTGGAACTATAGCGGGGTGACTGTTACCCCAATGTTTCTATATATCTGTAACCTTGTTTAAGGGGACTTTAAGCTGAACACATCTAACACTACTCATATAGAATGTCCCTAAACTACCTTTGCCAGTGCAACTTTACACCAACAGAATAACCCCTCGTGACCAGACCTTTGCTCTACACTACTCAGAGCCAACTGCTGGCTGGTTGCTATGGGTTACTGCACTGAAGACTAGTTGACACTTAGCCTATCAGTTTCTTGTGACCCACGTACATCTGTTACTCTCCCCACATAGGGTGTACGTGCCTCTATGATTTACAGTAATTAAGAAGCTTTAGAGATTAATCATCTGGAGCGGCCCTTCCTCAGGTCTTGTTCTTGGTAAGTGGGGGGGCTCTACACTAAAGTACCCCGTGTTTAACCTCAAGTTTAGTTTGTTTTTTATAGAATGGGCGCCCAGAAGCGGGGGGTTCGCTGATAGAGCCACTGTGGGGTATCTAAGAAATAAAGCTCTTGCTAATATCTCAGTAAGGAAACAAAATGCAGGTGTTGCTTAACTTTGAATGTAATTCTATATAGGGGATTCCCAATACAATGACTAATGTGTTTGTCACGGACATATGGACGCACGGAAAGTGACTGACACAAGGGCAAAAGGACATATGTCACAGAGAGCAACTGACACATTGGCACAATCGCCTGAGGGCAGCTAGATATCAATAACTCATCATCATTTGTATATAGTGCACCAACAGGGGTATTACAATGATCTGCCAATAGTTTCATGCTTTCTCATTGGCTAATACGGGCACCTGTACTCACCTATACAGAGGCACAGCAAATCCAAGCAGATCAGGTACCTTCTGGAGCCACGCGACACCGGGGATCGGGTCTCTTTCTGGACGCAGTGACCCCCGACTGTAACTTTTAAAACTCGGGGGTCCGGGCACCAGTCGGGGGCCCCACCAGGTGTAAGGTGCATGTCGCTGGCCAAGGAGCTGCACTTGTTTCTTATATGTTGGTCACTCTGTATATCCAATGACGTCCCTCTGTGCCAGTCTTGTCTCGGTGCCCCCTCTGCCAACTTCTTCTATGATCTTCTGGTTTTGTGCACTGGAAGCTTCCTCGGTGCCCCCTCTGCCAACTTCTTCTATGATCTTCTGGTTTTGTGCACTGGAAGCTTCCTCGGTGCCCCCTCTGCCAACTTCTTCTATGATCTTCTGGTTTTGTGCACTGGAAGCTTCCTCGGTGCCCCCTCTGCCAACTTCTTCTATGATCTTCTGGTTTTGTGCACTGGAAGCTTCCTCGGTGCCCCCTCTGCCAACTTCTTCTAAGATCTTCTGGTTCTCTGGCCCTGGACTTGTGCCAATCTGCTGGGCTCTGGCTGGAACGTGCCCGCTTTACAGGTCCCGGCTTGGCTGTCGCCCTCTCTCGTCCCACCTTGCGTTGGGTGCACCCTGCAGCACCGAAAGTTTCTCTGTGAGGGGAAAGAGCCGGAGAGAGAAATAGATTGAAAGGGGAGGAAGCAGGGGGGAGAGTAAGAGGGAGGGACAGATGGGTGCGAGGCGGCCGGGGAAGGAAAGGGAGGAAGAGAGATAATCGGAGAAGGAAAAGGAAAACACAGTTGCAATCTGAGCACTCAGGAATCCCCACCCTGCAATTGTCTTCCCCGGGACCCTGCAATCCAGTGCTGACCAACTGCAAGGCCCCGGCACCGAGAGACTATCCCATAACAGCAGCAGCAGCCAAGAACCTCCAAACCGCAGTCCATCTGATAGGAAGGGTTATGCTCTCAGGCAGAATGTGCTAGTCAGCCGCAGCCGCTGCAGCAATAACCTTGCAGGCTATACATGGGCCCCCGTAGGGTTTATAGTAAGGAAATGGCATCCTACAGTAGAAAATAGAGGTGCATAACTAACTTTGGGGTTAAAAGCTGATTCCGTCTTTGTGAAAAGAAGGGACAAGGGCCAATGGGTATTGGTACCAGGGCCGGAACTAGGGGTAGCAGAAGAGGCAACTGCCTAGGGCGCAACAATTGGGGGGGGGGGGGCACACAGGAGCCTCTCCTGCCTACCCCATGTCCACTTCCCCATTGCCCCCGCCGCTTTTAATGCACCCTGCCTGCTCACCCCCTACCTACATGCCCCCACCCCGCCCTCCCAGCACTCAGTACCTATGCAACCTTGGGCCCCGCGGTGCTTTTGCACTTGTCTCCGGGGCATTAGGAAACCACCAATCCCAAAACAATCACTGTAGAATCAAAATGAGAAAATGAAGATTTCGACCTAAATTTGATTTGAATTTTTGGTTTCCATGGTGGTCTCAGTGTTTACAGTGGGTTCCATGACTCGTGATGAGCGAATTTTTTTCGCCAGGCTAAAATTCCGCATTTTGCCATCGGCAAATTCTTTGCGCAAAACTGCGGCAAAAATTGGCAGCAAAAAAAAGTTGTGGGTAAAATTTGACACACATTGAATTTGTTGCGCTTTTTGCGAATTTTTTGCCGTTTCGTGGAAACAGGACAGATTCGCTCATCAATGCCCATGGCCAACAGAGTATAGAAACAACCTCCTTAAATAGAGTAACATTTCTCCATTTTTAACTTATTTTTCTGACTCTGAATGTATTTGAAGCGGAAAACTTCTGAATGAACAAAAGAAGAGAAATGTCAGTTCCTAAATATGAATCTGTTAGTCTGTGCCTCTTTCATTGGGAGGCCCTGAGATAAGCTCTCTCCATGCAGCGAGGGGCAGAGCAACGTTCCTGAGAATATTTCCTGGGCTTCAGGTTAATGTGTGGAATTCTTTCACAAGGAGTGTGGTTAATAAATACCCAGTCTGTAAAGATTATTCTTTTGTTTTGTACCAACTCCCTCTGCTCAACCAATTCTATTGTGCTCAACCAGTTCCCTTGTACTTACCAACTCCCTCATGCTCTACCAACTCCCTTGTACTTACCAACTCCCTCATGCTCACCAACTCCCTCATGCTCACCAACTCCCTCATGCTCAACCAACTCCCTCATGCTCACCAACTCCCTCATGCTCACCAACTCCCTCATGCTCACCAACTCCCTCATGCTCACCAACTCCCTCATGCTCAACCAACTCCCTCATGCTCACCAACTCCCTCATGCTCACCAACTCCCTCATGCTCTACCAACTCCCTTGTACTTACCAACTCCCTCATGCTCAACAACTCCCTCATGCTCACCAACTCCCTCATGTTCACCAACTCCCTCATGCTCACCAACTCCCTCATGCTCACCAACTCCCTCATGCTCAACCAACTCTCCCATGCTCAACTAACTCTCTCATGCTCACCAACTCCCTCATGCTCACCAACTCCCTCATGCTCACCAACTCCCTTGTACTTACCAACTCCCTCATGCTAACCAACTCCCTCATGCTCACCAACTCCCTCATGCTCAACTAACTCCCTCATGCTCACCAACTCCCTCATGCTCACCAACTCCCTTGTACTTACCAACTCCCTCATGCTAACCAACTCCCTCATGCTCACCAACTCCCTCATGCTCAACTAACTCCCTCATGCTCACCAACTCCCTCATGCTCAACTAACTCCCTCATGCTCACCAACTCCCTCATGCTCACCAACTCCCTCATGCTCAACTAACTCTCTCATGCTCACCAACTCCCTCATGCTCAACTAACTCTCTCATGCTCACCAACTCCCTCATGCTCAACTAACTCCCTCATGCTCACCAACTCCCTCATGCTCACCAACTCCCTCATGCTCACCAACTCCCTCATGCTCACCAACTCCCTCATGCTCACCAACTCCCTCATGCTCAACTAACTCTCTCATGCTCACCAACTCCCTCATGCTCACCAACTCCCTCATGCTCACCAACTCCCTCATGCTCAACTAACTCCCTCATGCTCACCAACTCCCTCATGCTCACCAACTCCCTCATGCTCAACTAACTCCCTCATGCTCACCAACTCCCTCATGCTCACCAACTCCCTCATGCTCACCAACTCCCTCATGCTCACCAACTCCCTCATGCTCAACTAACTCTCTCATGCTCACCAACTCCCTCATGCTCAACTAACTCCCTCATGCTCACCAACTCCCTCATGCTCAACTAACTCCCTCATGCTCACCAACTCCCTCATGCTCACCAACTCCCTCATGCTCAACTAACTCCCTCATGCTCACCAACTCCCTCATGCTCACCAACTCCCTCATGCTCACCAACTCCCTCATGCTCAACTAACTAACATAATATTTGTAATTGGATAGAGAACTGGCTGAAGGATAGATTACACAGAGTGGGGGTAAATGGAACATTTTCTAATTGGACCAGTGTGGTTAGTGGAGTACCGCAGGGGTCAGTCCTTGGGCCTTTGCTGTTTAACTTGTTTATTAATGACCTGGAGGTGGGCATAGACAGTACTGTTTCTATTTTTGCTGATGACACAAAATTGTGCAAAACTATAAGTTCCATGCAGGATGCTGCCGCTTTGCAGAGCGATTTGACAAAATTAGATAACTGGGCAGCAAACTGGGAAATGAGGTTCAATGTTGACAAGTGCAAAGTTATGCATTTTGGTAGAAATAATATAAACGCAAACTATCTACTGAATGGTAGTGTGTTGGGGGTTTCCTTAATGGAGAAGGATCTAGGGGTTTTTGTTGATAACAAGTTGTCTAATTCCAGGCAGTGTCATTCTGTGGCTACTAAAGCAAATAAAGTGCTGTCTTGTATAAAAAGGGCATTGACTCAAGGGATGAGAACATAATTTTGCCCCTTTATAGGTCCCTGGTAAGGCCTCACCTTGAGTATGGGGGGCAGTTTTGGGCTCCAGTCCTTAAGAAGGATATTAATGAGCTGGAGAGAGTGCAGAGACTGCAACTAAACTGGTAAAGGGGATGGAAGGGTTAAACTATGAGGTGAGACTGTCGAGGTTGGGGTTGTTTTCTCTGGAAAAGAGGCGCTTGCGAGGGGACATGATTACTCTGTACAAGTACATTAGAGGGGATTATAGGCAGTTGGGGGGGGGTTCTTTTTTCCCATAAAAACAATCAGCGCACCAGAGGTCACCCCTTTAGATTAGAGGAACGGAGCTTCCATTTGAAGCAGCGTAGGGGGTTCCTCACGGTGAGGGCAGTGAGGTTGGGGAATGCCCTGCCGGGGGATGTTGGGTAGGGGGTTCCTCACGGTGAGGGCAGTGAGGGGGTTGGGGATTGCCCTGCCGGGGGATGTTGGGTAGGGGGTTTTTCACGGTGAGGGCAGTGAGGGGGTTGGGGAATGCCCTGCCGGGGGATGTTGGGTAGGGGGTTCCTCACGGTGAGGGCAGTGAGGGGGTTGGGGAATGCCCTGCCGGGGGATGTTGGGTAGGGGGTTCCTCACAGTGAGGGCAGTGAGGGGGTTGGGGAATGCCCTGCCGGGGGATGTTGGGTAGGGGGTTCCTCACGGTGAGGGCAGTGAGGGGGTTGGGGAATGCCCTGCCGGGGGATGTTGGGTAGGGGGTTCCTCACGGTGAGGGCAGTGAGGTTGGGGAATGCCCTGCCGGGGGATGTTGGGTAGGGGGTTCCTCACGGTGAGGGCAGTGAGGGGGTTGGGGAACCCCTGCCGGGGGATGTTGGGTAGGGGGTTCCTCACGGTGAGGGCAGTGAGGGGGTTGGGGAATGCCCTGCCGGGGCATGTTGGGTAGGGGGTTCCTCACGGTGAGGGCAGTGAGGAAGTTGGGGAATGCCCTGCCGAGGGATGTTGGGTAGGGGGTTCCTCACGGTGAGGGTAGTGAGGGGGTTGGGGAATGCCCTGCCGGGGGATGTTGGGTAGGGGGTTCCTCACGGTGAGGGCAGTGAGGGGGCTGGGGAATGCCCTGCCGGGGGATGTTGGGTAGGGGGTTCCTCACGGTGAGGGCAGTGAGGGGGTTGGGGAATGCCCTGCCGGGGGATGTTGGGTAGGGGGTTCCTCACGGTGAGGGCAGTGAGGGGGTTGGGGAATGCCCTGCCGGGGGATGTTGGGTAGGGGGTTCCTCACGGTGAGGGCAGTGAGGGGGTTGGGGAATGCCCTGCCGGGGGATGTTGGGTAGGGGGTTCCTCACGGGGAGGGCAGTGAGGGGGTTGGGGAATGCCCTGCCGGGGGATGTTGGGTAGGGGGTTCCTCACGGTGAGGGCAGTTACATATAGTTACATAGTTACATAGGGTTGAAAAAAGACCAGTGTCCATCAAGTTCAACCCATCCAAGTAAACCCAGCACACCTAACCCACACCTACCAATCTATACACTCACATACATAAACTATATATACAACCAGTAATACTAACTGTAGATATTAGTATCACAATAGCCTTGGATATTCTGATTGATCAAGAACTCATCCAGGCCCCTCTTAAAGGCATTAACAGAATCTGCCATTACCCCATCACTAGGAAGGGCATTCCCCAACCTCACTGCCCTCACCGTGAAAAACCACCTACGCTGCTTCAAATGGAAGTTCTGTTCCTCTAATCTATAGGGGTGACCTCTGGTGCGCTGATTGTTTTTATGGGAAAAAAGAACATCCCCCAACTGCCTATAATCCCCTCTAATGTACTTGTACAGAGTAATCATGTCCCCTCGCAAGCGCCTCTTTTCCAGAGAAAACAACCCCAACCTCGACAGTCTCACCTCATAGTTAAAATCTTCCATCCCCTTTACCAGTTTAGTTGCAGTCTCTGCACTCTCTCCAGCTCATTAATATCCTTCTTAAGGACTGGAGCCCAAAACTGCCCCCCATACTCAAGATGAGGCCTTACCAGGGACCTATAAAGGGGCAAAATTATGTTCTCATCCCTTGAGTCAATGCCCTTTTTTATACAAGACAGCACTTTATTTGCTGTAGTAGCCACAGAATGACACTGCCTGGAATTAGACAACTTGTTATCAACAAAAACCCCTAGATCCTTCTCCATTAAGGAAACCCCCAACACACTCCCATTCAGTAGATAGTTTGCGTTTATATTATTTCTACCAAAGTGCATAACTTTGCACTTATCAACATTGAACCTCATTTTCCAGTTTGCTGCCCAGTTATCTAATTTAGTCAAATCGCTCTGCAAAGCGGCACATCCTGCATGGAACTTATAGTTTTGCACAATTTTGTGTCATCAGCAAAAATAGAAACGACACTCTCTATGCCCACCCCCAGGTCATTAATAAACAAGTTAAAAAGCAAAGGCCCAAGGACTGACCCCTGCGGTACCCACTAACCACACTGGGGGGGTTGGGGAATGCCCTGCCGGAGGATGTTGGTTAGGGGGTTCCTCACGGTGAGGGCAGTGAGGGGGTTGGGGAATGCCCTGCCGGGGGATGTTGGGTAGGGGGTTCCTCATGGTGAGGGCAGTGAGGGGGTTGGGGAATGCCCAGCCGGGGGATGTTGGGTAGGGGGTTCCTCACGGGGAGGGCAGTGAGGGGGTTGGGGAATGCCCTGCCGAGGCATGTTGGGTAGGGGGTTCCTCACGGTGAGGGCAGTGAGGGGGTTGGGGAACGCCCTGCCGGGGGATGTTGGGTAGGGGGTTCCTCACGGTGAGGGCAGTGAGGGGGTTGGGGAATGCCCTGCCGGGGGATGTTGGGTAGGGGGTTCCTCACGGTGAGGGCAGTGAGGTTGGGGAATGCCCTGCCGGGGGATGTTGGGTAGGGGGTTCCTCACGGTGAGGGCAGTGAGGGGGTTGGGGAACGCCCTGCCGGGGATGTTGGGTAGGGGGTTCCTCACGGTGAGGGCAGTGAGGGGGTTGGGGAATGCCCTGCCGGGGGATGTTGGGTAGGGGGTTCCTCACGGTGAGGGCAGTGAGGGGGTTGGGGAATGCCCTGCCGGGGGATGTTGGGTAGGGGGTTCCTCACGGTGAGGGCAGTGAGGGGGTTGTGGAATGCCCTGCCGGGGGATGTTGGGTAGGGGGTTCCTCACGGTGAGGGCAGTGAGGGGGTTGGGGAATGCCCTGCCGGGGGATGTTGGGTAGGGGGTTCCTCACGGTGAGGGCAGTGAGGTTGGGGAATGCCCTGCCGGGGGATGTTGGGTAGGGGGTTCCTCACGGTGAGGGCAGTGAGGTTGGGGAATGCCCTGCCGGGGGATGTTGGGTAGGGGGTTCCTCACGGTGAGGGCAGTGAGGTTGGGGAATGCCCTGCCGGGGGATGTTGGGTAGGGGGTTCCTCACGGTGAGGGCAGTGAGGTTGGGGAATGCCCTTCCTAGTGATGGGGTAATGGCAGATTCTGTTAATGCCTATAAGAGGGGCCTGGATGAGTTTTTGAACAAGCAGAATATCCAAGGCTATTGTGATACTAATATCTACAGTTAGTACTAGTGGTTGTATATATAGTGTATGTATGTGAGTGTATAGATTGGTAGGTGTAGGTTAGGTGTGCTGGGTTTACTTGGATGGGTTGAACTTGATGGACACTGGTCTTTTTTCAACCCTATGTAACTATGTAACTGTGGGCTCTGCATCAGTCTGGGTGGGAATGAGAGCAATTTTGATGGGTAGCACAGTGTACATTCCAGCACCACACTGGGGGGTCCCTTCACAGGGTACAGAGGGCTTGTACACACCTATCACATGGGCACCACTGTTGGCCCATGGCCTAAGCTGAAGCGTTTTGTTGATGTAAAAGCTGAGAAGGGCATTAATGGTGGGGTGGAAGGTGAAACCCAGTGGGATACAAAGTTTTACAGGAATAACCCAACCATCGTGTTGTGCCTTTGTTGCTATAAAGCTAACTCCAAGGTGCACAGGTCAGGCCATTGGGTGGAGCTGTTAGTAGTTGGGACACATTAGGGCAAAGGGTTCCGCTTTACCCCACATTTCCATGCATAATGATGAGTCTTTAGGGGTTGTAATGTTTATGGTCTGTTATTGCCAAATTAAATACTAATGTCGCCGATGTGTTTATATTAAACTCTAGAGACTGTTTTCTTTTTTTTATACTAAGAATTCTATCCCTGTCTTTGGTTAAAGGACAACTGCCAAAGTCAAGGCTTGATGTTCCCATTAACTATATGGGAGCTATGTGCAAAGCACTAAATATTTTATTTGCCCCCAGTTCCAGGGCTCCTTTTCACCTTATATAACTCTATGCAATTCACCTGTGCGGGCTTATATGGTGCATTGGCACTAGCGGTGCCACCAGTGCAGTTCTGACCCAGACAGCCAGGCTGCGTATTGGATGCAACATGAGCACAAGTTACTTTGTGAATAGACTTTAAGAGTTAACTTGTTAATAGTAATGTTAGTGTGTCAATAATAGAGGCTTCCATGGGGGTGTGGCCTGGTGGGGACTTCCCACATTTGCTATAGGTCGTACATGAGCCGTGGCCAACTCCATGTTGTAGTTTCTGTCATTCTGAGTTACAGTCAGGGGATCCCAATGGGCCAATAAAAGGGAAACCCTTTGGGGGTTTAACCTTGAAAGCAAATAAGTTGCAGGTAAAACTGAGTGTAGGACAGGCCAGACCGGGGGTGAGTGAGTGTAGGCCAGACCGGGGGTGAGTGAGTGTAGGACAGGCCAGACCGGGGGTGAGTGAGTGTAGGACAGGCCAGACCGGGGGTGAGTGAGTGTAGGACTGGCCAGACCGGGGGTGAGTGAGTGTAGGACTGGCCAGACCGGGGGTGAGTGAGTGTAGGCCAGACCGGGGGTGAGTGAGTGTAGGACAGGCCAGACCGGGGGTGAGTGAGTGTAGGACAGGCCAGACCGGGGGTGAGTGAGTGTAGGCCAGACCGGGGGTGAGTGAGTGTAGGCCAGACCGAGGGTGAGTGAGTGTAGGACAGGCCAGACCGGGGGTGAGTGAGTGTAGGACTGGCCAGACCGGGGGTGAGTGAGTGTAGGACTGGCCAGACTGGGGGTGAGTGAGTGTAGGACTGGCCAGACTGGGGGTGAGTGAGTGTAGGACGGGCCAGACTGGGGGTGAGTGAGTGTAGGACTGGCCAGACTGGGGGTGAGTGAGTGTAGGACGGGCCAGACTGGGGGTGAGTGAGTGTAGGACTGGCCAGACTGGGGGTGAGTGAGTGTAGGACAGACCGGGGGTGAGTGAGTGTAGGACTGGCCAGACCGGGGGTGAGTGAGTGTAGGACAGGCCAGACCGGGGGTGAGTGAGTGTAGGACTGGCCAGACTGGGGGTGAGTGAGTGTAGGACTGGCCAGACTGGGGGTGAGTGAGTGTAGGATGGGCCAGACCGGGGGTGAGTGAGTGTAGGACAGGCCAGACTGGGGGTGAGTGAGTGTAGGACAGGCCAGACCGGGGGTGAGTGAGTGTAGGCCAGACCGAGGGTGAGTGAGTGTAGGACAGGCCAGACCGGGGGTGAGTGAGTGTAGGACTGGCTAGACCGGGGGTGAGTGAGTGTAGGACAGGCCAGACCGGGGGTGAGTGAGTGTAGGACTGGCCAGACTGGGGGTGAGTGAGTGTAGGACTGGCCAGACTGGGGGTGAGTGAGTGTAGGACGGGCCAGACCGGGGGTGAGTGAGTGTAGGCCAGACCGGGGGTGAGTGAGTGTAGGACAGGCCAGACCAGGGGTGAGTGAGTGTAGGCCAGACCGGGGGTGAGTTTAGGCCAGACCGGGGGTGAGTGCAGGCCAGACTGGGGGTGAGTGAGTGTAGGCCAGACTGGGGGTGAGTGAGTGTAGGCCAGACTGGGGGTGAGTGAGAGTAGGCCAGACTGGGGGTGAGTGAGTGTAGGCCAGACTGGGGGTGAGTGAGTGTAGGCCAGACTGGGGGTGAGTGAGTGTAAGCCAGACCGGGGGTGAGTGAGTGTAGGCCAGACCGGGGGTGAGTGAGTGTAGGCCAGACCGGGGGTGAGTGAGTGTAGGCCAGACCGGGGGTGAGTGAGTGTAGGCCAGACCGGGGGTGAGTGAGTGTAGGCCAGACCGGGGGTGAGTGAGTGTAGGCCAGACCGGGGGTGAGTGAGTGTAGGCCAGACTGGGGGTGAGTGAGTGTAGGCCAGACCGGGGGTGAGTGTAGGCCAGACCGGGGGTGAGTGTAGGCCAGACTGGGGGTGAGTGAGTGTAGGCCAGACCGGGGGTGAGTGAGTGTAGGCCAGACCGGGGGTGAGTGAGTGTAGGCCAGACCGGGGGTGAGTGAGTGTAAGCCAGACCGGGGGTGAGTGAGTGTAGGCCAGACCGGGGGTGAGTGAGTGTAAGCCAGACCGGGGGTGAGTGTAGGCCAGACCGGGGGTGAGTGTAGGCCAGACTGGGGGTGAGTGAGTGTAGGCCAGACCGGGGGTGAGTGTAGGCCAGACTGGGGGTGAGTGAGTGTAGGCCAGACCGGGGGTGAGTGAGTGTAGGCCAGACTGGGGGTGAGTGAGTGTAGGCCAGACCGGGGGTGAGTGAGTGTAAGCCAGACCGGGGGTGAGTGAGTGTAGGCCAGACCGGGGGTGAGTGAGTGTAGGCCAGACCGGGGGTGAGTGTGTCATAGTTGGCCAGCTTGTATATATTACAATATATGGACAAACAATCCCTGTTTTGCGTAAAGGGGAGGGCATTGCTTGGTAGCTTAATGCACAGAATGGGTTAATGCCCTGTATATATAGATAATGGGGGGGCAGAGGGGCTCTCGTTTCAGTCTCCTCAGATGGGTTACTGCCCCTTTGAATGCCCATCACATGGGGTATATGCTCCCATCTAATTGGCCGGGCAGGGATGGTTCATTTACCAAGATGTCTCCAGCTGAACAGGAATGGATGGGTGCATTGGAGGCAGGAAGGGAGGGGCTATTAAGAGGACATTTATCCTTTGGGATGTAAAGCAATAATATAGCTAATAGCCAGGGCTAATGTTCCGCTGGTCACTACTCATGCAGGCCTGCCCTAAATGGAGGACCCCAAAAAGGCTGGGGGTCAAGCCATAAGGACACGCCCAGTTCCATAGCAAACTGTAGAAGTGAAGTAGCCAATGTGTGAAAGGCTGAAGCCTTGGAGAACCGGAACACAGCCAAACCATACAGAACCGACACCTTCAGCCTCCAGGGCCCACATCTCTATGGTTCTGCCCATGCCACACCCTGTTATGCTGCTCCTTTCTGCCCCCTAGCTGGGGGGGTTATAAACAAAGGCCAATTCACAGTGACAAAGAGCCATATCCTTAGATGCAGGTCCCAACCCTCATTTTCCAACTGCAGTGCCTTTGTTATGGGGGGGCTCTCTTACACCCCCATTACTGCACCCTGGCCAAGCCTTTCCCTTTTCTCTCACCCACCCTGAACTCCATTGTGATTCCTTATAGATGTTTTCACCTGCTCCTTCAACCTTTTTATACTATTTGGGAACAGCCCCTTTCCTAGGCCTTTCCAAATGGGTTTTCTGAGCTCCCTCTAGTGGCCACTACTAGTAATTACATGCTTTAACTATACTACAGGAGGTTCTATGAGCACCGCACCCTTCCCTCCCACCTCTCTGTATCTGACATTAACCATTTCCTGCTTATTATAATACCATTTCCCACAGAGTTCATAACAGATTTGGCAAACTTGATACATGGGAGCCCCAGCCAGATTTTCGAGTTCTATCCATTTTCTGATTGGTTGCTAGGGGTTACTAGACCTGGGCAAACTTTGCATCTTTTATTACATTACTCAATATATCCTAATGTCCCAGTGTGCTCTACTTGACCAAAGATGGCTGCTTCAGCTGTTCCAATGCTATCTTTATTCTTCTGACTTGTGGCAGTTACTAAATGGTGACCTTTTGAATATCAGATGTCTGTGATTGGTTGCCAATCTATATCCTCTGTTCATTGGTCATGCATACTCTAGGCTGGGGCAGCGAGAAGAGGACAGGGCCCCAGTGCAGATCATGGGTGTCCCATGGGTGTCCAGTAGATCTAAAACCGACAGATCCAGATAACGTTCCAATTTCATTACATTCACTTGTACCCAAATGTGCAAATGTGGGACCTTGTCTGAATGTTTTGCCAAGGGTTAATCAATTTAGGGCCAATACTGGTCCATCTGACAACCCGTGTGTAGCTAGATTTGATCAGGCATACGGCTTACTGAAACATAAACTCAATGCTGCCACCTAGTGGACAAAATGTAAAGTACCTAAAAAGGGCAACGGTTTCACGGCATGGAAACGGAAAAGACTGATGGAAACAAGAATAATCATATTTACATAGTGTAAGTGACGTTTATTTTGCCTGACAAACACAATAGAATAGAATTTGGAATTATTTCTTAGGGTGACAGGTCCCCTTTAAAAGAAGAGAAAGAGAGAGAGACACTAAATAGTTAGAAGTTAGAATGGAGAGAAGATGTCAATTTTTTTTTAAAAAAAATCTTTGTTTGCTGAAAGCTTTTCAAGGCAACTCTACAAGATACTATTGACACCTGTGACTGTCTCACTAGAGTGAGTATTGGGGCAAACAGTTGGTCCATCTATGGGACCTCCCACATCTCCATGGAGAATGGATTTGAGGGCTAATACCTTTATTGAATAAATATCTGTCATCTTTATCTGACAACTATGTTGATGAACTATGAGTGAAGGTGATAGAGCCAAGTGAATGATCCCCAGTGAGTGGAAAAGTAAAGCCAATAAATGCTTTTGCTGGAACTCTATTGAAACATCCTATAAAAGAGCTTGTGAAGATGGAAAGATGTTGTAAATCAGTTGGGACTTGGTGGGAAATCAGGTTCCTCAGTTGGGACTTGGTGGGAAATCAGGTTCCTCAGTTGGGACATCCAACGATCTCCAGGTTGTCAGAAACTGTCTCAAAGTCATCACAGAGATCCAGGTTCTCACGTTGCTGGCACTCCCTCTCGTTGGGCCACCACTCGATCCATGTGTCCTTCCCGATGATGTAGGAATAGCTACAAAGAACAGGCAAGAGAGTACCCTCAAATGGGCAGTCGGGATAAATGTATGAAACAGAACAGCCTGACCATAGACAGAGACAGTTTGGGGTTTGTTCTTTGGTCTGGACATAAAATCTGACTCAAGAGGCTTCCACCATACTTACCCATCTGGCTGCCGCCACAGGTCCCCAGTTACCCCCCAGATCAGATAATCTCGGTTCAGCTGCATGGATAAAGCGCGTCGGCATTTAATATGGCTGATAAAATTACGTGTCTTGTCCTCAAGATTCTCATCTGTCCCTAAAGGATTATAGAGAACAAACGAATGAGGGTTTTGATTGTTGAGCTGCCCAGCTTTTTTCCTCTAGATATGAACATGCCACAAGCTCACCTTGCTTTATGACTTTATGAATTCTCATAACGTAGTTGTCAAAATTCTCACTCTGCTGCACCTCTGTAAGAGTAGCCTTGTACACTGTGAATTAATATAACGGGACAGTTAAATGTTGAAAGCTTGAGTATTATTTCCCAAGCAAACAGGGGGAGAACTCTGGCTGGAATTGAACCAATGACACCAGTGCAGCAAGGCTAACCATGCACCACTGGGCTGCCCTTTAGTGCCAGCATAGGTCATATTTCTAGACCAGGGGTCCCCAATCTTTCTCACTTGTGAGCCACAGTCAAATGTAAAAATACTTGAGGAGCAACACAAGCACCATAAACGTTCATAGAGGTGCCAAATAAGGGCTGTGATTGGCTATTAGGGGCCTCTATGCACCCTATTAGCTTACAGGGGGCTTTATTTGGTAGGAAATCTTGTTTTTATTCAACCAAAACTTGCCCCCAAGTCAGGAATTCAAAAATAACTCCCTGGTTTGGGGGCACTGAGAGCAACACCCAAGGGGTTGGTGAGCAACATGTGGCCCCCGAGCCACTGGTTGGGGATCACTGTTCTAGACCATTGAAGTATTACTTGTTTTTAGCCCTCCTTTGAAAGTCAGTGGACTTAGGTTATGCATCCATAGGCTACCAACTAGACCAACCCAGACTGCTTTGTCATTATATTGGCCCCCTTATGGAGTCAAAAGTATGGCCTGGACAACAGGTGATGGGGACTGGCCAGAAATCTGTCAATCTTGTTTGGCAAGTACCTCATTGGGCCACTGATGCGGTACTCTTTGTATGGGTCTGAATGGGTCGGATAGGCCTGGTTTCCCCATCACTTGGGGGGATGAGTTCTTGAACAATCAGAATATCCAAGGCTATTGTGATACTAATATCTACAGTTAGTACTAGTGGTTGATTTATAGTTTATGTATGTGAGTGTATAGATTGGTAGGTGTGGGTTGTGTGTGCTGGGTTTACTTGGATGGGTTGAACTTGATGGACTCTGGTCTTTTTTCAACCCTATGTAACTATGTAACTTGGGTGTCCAAATGGGACAATTGTGCAGGATAGTTTAACTGGGAAAGTTACTCAATATTGAATCAGTGAATCAGGAACAATATTTTCCCGTTTTCCTCTGTTGGCGCTAAAGAACCTTAATTTCACCTCAATCCTCAATTAAGGAGTAAATGGAGCGGTGAGTTCCAAATATCAATACTTAGGAGCTGTTTCAATAGATCGACAGTTTGTTCCCAATTTCTTTAGCTATGGAACAAGACCACCAGATGTACCAAACCAGTGTGTGGACACCCCCTAAAGCAGGGTAGGGTAGCAGGGTACTTGATATAGTAAAAAACATGACTTAGTTGGATTTATTATTAATAATTGATGATTCTCACCAAAATCCACTCCAGGAGCACAAGCCATGTTGACTCTCATTTCAGCAGTGATTTTCCCCTCAATTTGCTGCTGCATGAAACAGTTCTCTGGAACATAAGACGATTGAGAGTTTTGGGTCAAATTCTTCAATGAAGAAGTCAGTAATGAAGAAGTCTGGAATCATTTCTCATTATGATTCTCCTTACCATTCCATGCAATCTATTACTAACCATTGTACTGTATCAATGTACCATGGGATGTTGGATGGACAAAGACTAATACTGGCTGCCAACTAGGTACTCCTGAGTCATTGGTCTGTGCATAGTGGCAAGGCAATGGCCACCTTGGGCGTTAAAATATTAAAGCTCAATCAGATAAGGGTCAAAAAGACTGCAGAATCCCATAGGGATTGTTTTGGAGCTATGGATGCAGTGCTCCCCAGTGGGTTTGCACAAACTATCATGTAGTTGGATTACTGGCCTGTGGTCCAAAGAACTAGATCAGCCCATTTGCCAACCAACCATTCTTGACTGACTCAGTGACCTATTGGCTTGTGTATACTGCCAAAGCAATTGGCTTATTGATCCATTAAAGATTGGAGCAGATATTGAACAGAAAGACTTCAAAATCCCATAGGGTGAGGGTTGTGTTGGGGCTATGGATGTAGCCTTCTTCTAGTTGGACTGCATGGACAACCTATGTCACTGGATTACTGGCCTGAGTTCCAATTATAGAGCAAACCATTTTGGCCCACCATTTGTGTGGCCATGTTGAACAAGATTCAACTGCTTGCCAAACAAGAACGTTGACCATTGTATGGTCAACTCAACTCTTTTCTTTGCCCCTTATAAGAGTAACTTTACTTTTAGATCTTTGAGGAAAGTTTCGACCATAAGAATGGTGCTTAATTCCAACGGACAAGCAGGAGTCATGTCACCAAGAAACACCAGGGGTGCATCAGGAAGACACCAACTGATATCAAAAAACATCACCATGGCTTCTGGCTTACCTTCAGCACACCGGCAAATATCATCTTGGCAAATCCTGCCCAGCAGGGCACTGCCTTCCTCCACGTGGTAAAATTTAGTGCAGCGATTTTCTGTAAAGGAAGGACAAGGCATGAAAGAGAAACTGTATATTGTGGAGGCAAGAAAACTTTCAGTCATATTGTCTGTTGTATGTATGGAGCCAATGGGAAACCCTTAACTACATGGGCTACACACCCAACTTGGCACATCTGTGCAAACTTAATCCTGCATAAAGTAAGGCCAAACATTAATATATTGTCGCCATTTGTAGATGGATAGATGTTCTTACCTGGGTTATAATAGTCATACACGGTTACAGAAGCCGGCTGGATGAAACCCACTTCAAAGAATTGATGAGCGTAAAACTTCACGCATTCTTCCTCTGTGTGGGAGATCTGAATCATGAAGAGGGAAACAATGGTAATGATGGCGGAAAAAATGTCAACATAAACAGAAGTCAAGGACCCAAATGCATGGAGTAAAGATGTATAGGAACTTAAGTAAAGACTAAACAGATGGAATAGAGGCTGAAGATGCTAGATTTGAGGAACAGGGAATAATGATTGGATGGAAGAGAAGAAGTAATAGTATAGGGACCAGCCAATGGAGTAAATAAATGGAGTGCTTTGTGGGAAGCCGTGTAGGAAAGTTGTAGAATCCAAAGGCTACGTACTTTGTTCAAGTAGAGAATAAGAGTTCCCCTCTCATTTGCTCCTTTGTTGACTTCATACTTGGAGATGTATTTGTCCACTCCTTTCATTAGCTGTGGGTAACAAAAAAAACAATTCTCAGTCTTTTTATAACTTGTTTTTATGTCCTCGGGGACAAAATAAAGGATTTGAATTGCTGACCCTCCCAACGATGCTTTTCAGCTTTGCTGGGAAACAAGGTGTTGTGATGAGCCACCTCCATGGCCATTATGCTACAGCAGACGTAGAGAAGCCCACACAGTATAGAGTATGTTTGGAAAACAATACAAGAATATACTTTTCACCAAAAATGCAGAGTATTTTTAAGTTCACCTTCCTTAGGGTCATTATCAAGAGACGGGTCAAGATAATTATAGAAGAACTGAGAGTAGATCATTGGTTGCCTTTTTTATCCTACAAGCAAAGCACCAACTTTACTGCCTCTGAACCCCTTTCATTGCTGGCTGTGGTGGTGGTGGTGGAATTTGGGAGACTGGCAGTAAGAATGAAGGTAATGTTCTACCTTGCAACATTTTGACATTTATTGACGTAATGGTGACCAAGGACATCAGTAGTGATGAGCGAATCTGTCCCCTTTAGCTTCACCGAAAAATTCGAGAATCTTTCAAAAGATTTGCGAAACGGTGAAAATGTAGCACGTCAAAAAATTGTCACCCACGACTATTCTTTTGTCGCCCGCGGCTATTCTTTTGTCGCCCGCGGCTATTCTTTTGTCGCCCGCGGCTATTCTTTTGTCGCCCGCGGCTATCCTTTTGTCGCCCGCGGTTATTCTTTTGTTGCCCGCAGCTATTCTTTTGTCGCGCGACAATTTTTGGACGTGCAGCGAATTTCTCCATCTGTTTCACTAAACAATCCGCCAGTGGCGAAACGCGAAAATTCGCCGCGAATCCATGCCTGGCCAAACATTTCGCCCATCACTAGACAATGACATCACCAATATAGGACATATTAGTTTCCTATCTGAGGAAGATAATACTGAAAGCTTCTGTCATGTAATAAATATAAGACACAAAGTTTGCCCAGGTCTTGTAAACCATAAAAACCCAATCCCTTACCCTATCCAGGGAATCAGTATCAGGGGAATAGCCAGTCATCATGGAAATATCAATAATGGACATGGTGGCATCAAAGTTCTTGAGATACCTGATGAGGAGAAGGAGAAGTCATTATACAGGGTGCTACATGTTTATTTAGTCAATTGCGGGGTTTTCTGGCAATTTTTATTGCTACGGTTCCTCTAATAATGTGACTTGGTCAATCTAATTAGTTTTAGGATGACATGATATGTCCATTCCATACCTTGCACAGGCTTCTATAGACACTGTACCCATTGCACCTTCGGGACGTTTAGCTGTTTGAAGAAAAAACAAAAACATTCCAGGTCAAGATAACAGGGAAAGAGGGCAAGGAAAATGGAAGGAAAGTCTTCTGTATGTATCTTGAAGGAACGTGAAAGAGCTTTAAATATCTTAGGGCGCAATAAGAATGACCTTGTTCTTATATTCCACTTTACTATCAGAAACATTTTTTGTGCCTGGGCCGTAAGTAACTTTCCATAATGTGCTATCGTATTGCAAAATTGCATTTAGAAAAACCCTCACCGATTCTTTCTTCCTTCACTTTCACAGTCAGATCAAAGTTACTGCACTTTCTTTCTTTCTCGGTGACAAGAGCGTGGTACACGGTCACTACCTGCACGGGAACCATGAACATCAATAGACACACAACACCTTAACTGCAACCTGTTGGCTCAAGATAATCAGTTATGGCTGAAACATTTTATGGGAAACTGGTTAGGGTTACAAGTACAGGTATTGGTCCACTTATCTATCAACCAGGATGCTGGGGGAATTAGCACCTTCTCTTCTGATATTTAAAGGAATGAGTAAGCAGAAGAATGGGAAAAATAGGTAGGTTAGTATAGGTCAGTGTGGGTCTGTATGTGAGTGTATAGATAGGTCAGTGTGGGTCTGTATGTGAGTGTATAGATAGGTCAGTATGGGTCTGTATGTGAGTGGATAGATAGGTCAGTATGGGTCTGTATGTGAGTGGATAGATAGGTCAGTGTGGGTCTGTATGTGAGTGGATAGATAGGTCAGTGTGGGTCTGTATGTGAGTGGATAGATAGGTCAGTGTGGGTCTGTATGTGAGTGGATAGGTCAGTGTGGGTCTGTATGTGAGTGGATAGATAGGTCAGTGTGGGTCTGTATGTGAGTGGATAGGTCAGTGTGGGTCTGTATGTGAGTGGATAGGTCAGTGTGGGTCTGTATGTGAGTGGAGAGGTTAGTGTGGGTCTGTATGTGAGTGGATAGATAGGTCAGTGTGGGTCTGTATGTGAGTGGATAGATAGGTCAGTGTGGGTCTGTATGTGAGTGGATAGATAGGTCAGTGTGGGTTTGTATGTGAGTGGATAGATAGGTCAGTGTGGGTCTGTATGTGAGTGGATAGATAGGTCAGTGTGGGTCTGTATGTGAGTGGATAGATAGGTCAGTGTGGGTCTGTATGTGAGTGGATAGATAGGTCAGTGTGGGTCTGTATGTGAGTAGATAGATAGGTCAGTGTGGGTCTGTATGTGAGTGGATAGATAGGTCAGTGTGGGTCTGTATGTGAGTGGATAGATAGGTCAGTATGGGTCTGTATGTGAGTGGATAGATAGGTCAGTGTGGGTCTGTATGTGAGTGGATAGGTCAGTGTGGGTCTGTATGTGAGTGGATAGATAGGTCAGTGTGGGTCTGTATGTGAGTGGATAGATAGGTCAGTATGGGTCTGTATGTGAGTGGATAGATAGGTCAGTATGGGTCTGTATGTGAGTGGATAGGTCAGTGTGGGTCTGTATGTGAGTGGATAGATAGGTCAGTGTGGGTCTGTATGTGAGTGGATAGATAGGTCAGTGTGGGTCTGTATGTGAGTGGATAGGTCAGTGTGGGTCTGTATGTGAGTGGATAGATAGGTCAGTGTGGGTCTGTATGTGAGTGGATAGATAGGTCAGTATGGGTCTGTATGTGAGTGGATAGATAGGTCAGTGTGGGTCTGTATGTGAGTGGATAGATAGGTCAGTATGGGTCTGTATGTGAGTGGATAGGTCAGTGTGGGTCTGTATGTGAGTGGATAGATAGGTCAGTGTGGGTCTGTATGTGAGTGGATAGATAGGTCAGTGTGGGTCTGTATGTGAGTGGATAGATAGGTCAGTGTGGGTCTGTATGTGAGTGGATAGGTCAGTGTGGGTCTGTATGTGAGTGGATAGATAGGTCAGTGTGGGTCTGTATGTGAGTGGATAGATAGGTCAGTGTGGGTCTGTATGTGAGTGGATAGGTCAGTGTGGGTCTGTATGTGAGTGGATAGATAGGTCAGTGTGGGTCTGTATGTGAGTGGATAGATAGGTCAGTATGGGTCTGTATGTGAGTGGATAGATAGGTCAGTGTGGGTCTGTATGTGAGTGGATAGATAGGTCAGTATGGGTCTGTATGTGAGTGGATAGATAGGTCAGTATGGGTCTGTATGTGAGTGGATAGGTCAGTGTGGGTCTGTATGTGAGTGGATAGATAGGTCAGTGTGGGTCTGTATGTGAGTGGATAGATAGGTCAGTGTGGGTCTGTATGTGAGTGGATAGGTCAGTGTGGGTCTGTATGTGAGTGGATAGATAGGTCAGTGTGGGTCTGTATGTGAGTGGATAGATAGGTCAGTGTGGGTCTGTATGTGAGTGGATAGATAGGTCAGTATGGGTCTGTATGTGAGTGGATAGGTCAGTGTGGGTCTGTATGTGAGTGGATAGGTCAGTGTGGGTCTGTATGTGAGTGGATAGATAGGTCAGTGTGGGTCTGTATGTGAGTGGATAGATAGGTCAGTATGGGTCTGTATGTGAGTGGATAGGTCAGTATGGGTCTGTATGTGAGTGGATAGATAGGTCAGTGTGGGTCTGTATGTGAGTGGATAGATAGGTCAGTATGGGTCTGTATGTGAGTGGATAGATGGGTCAGTATGGGTCTGTATGTGAGTGGATAGATAGGTCAGTATGGGTCTGTATGTGAGTGGATAGATGGGTCAGTGTGGGTCTGTATGTGAGTGGATAGATAGGTCAGTGTGGGTCTGTATGTGAGTGGATAGATAGGTCAGTATGGGTCTGTATGTGAGTGGATAGATAGGTCAGTGTGGGTCTGTATGTGAGTGGATAGATAGGTCAGTGTGGGTCTGTATGTGAGTGGATAGATAGGTCAGTGTGGGTCTGTATGTGAGTGGATAGGTCAGTGTGGGTCTGTATGTGAGTGGATAGATAGGTCAGTGTGGGTCTGTATGTGAGTGGATAGATAGGTCAGTGTGGGTCTGTATGTGAGTGGATAGGTCAGTGTGGGTCTGTATGTGAGTGTATAGATAGGTCAGTGTGGGTCTGTATGTGAGTGGATAGATAGGTCAGTGTGGGTCTGTATGTGAGTGGATAGGTCAGTGTGGGTCTGTATGTGAGTGTATAGATAGGTCAGTGTGGGTCTGTATGTGAGTGGATAGATAGGTCAGTATGGGTCTGTATGTGAGTGTATAGATAGGTCAGTATGGGTCTGTATGTGAGTGGATAGATAGGTCAGTGTGGGTCTGTATGTGAGTGGATAGATAGGTCAGTGTGGGTCTGTATGTGAGTGGATAGATAGGTCAGTATGGGTCTGTATGTGAGTGGATAGATAGGTCAGTGTGGGTCTGTATGTGAGTGGATAGATAGGTCAGTATGGGTCTGTATGTGAGTGGATAGATAGGTCAGTGTGGGTCTGTATGTGAGTGGATAGATAGGTCAGTGTGGGTCTGTATGTGAGTGGATAGATAGGTCAGTATGGGTCTGTATGTGAGTGGATAGATAGGTCAGTGTGGGTCTGTATGTGAGTGGATAGATAGGTCAGTATGGGTCTGTATGTGAGTGGATAGATAGGTCAGTGTGGGTCTGTATGTGAGTGGATAGATAGGTCAGTGTGGGTCTGTATGTGAGTGGATAGATAGGTCAGTGTGGGTCTGTATGTGAGTGGATAGATAGGTCAGTGTGGGTCTGTATGTGAGTGGATAGATAGGTGAGTGTGGGTCTGTATGTGAGTGGATAGATAGGTCAGTGTGGGTCTGTATGTGAGTGGATAGATAGGTCAGTATGGGTCTGTATGTGAGTGGATAGATAGGTCAGTGTGGGTCTGTATGTGAGTGGATAGATAGGTCAGTGTGGGTCTGTATGTGAGTGGATAGATAGGTCAGTGTGGGTCTGTATGTGAGTGGATAGGTCAGTGTGGGTCTGTATGTGAGTGGATAGGTCAGTGTGGGTCTGTATGTGAGTGGATAGATAGGTCAGTGTGGGTCTGTATGTGAGTGGATAGATAGGTCAGTGTGGGTCTGTATGTGAGTGGATAGATGGGTCAGTGTGGGTCTGTATGTGAGTGGATAGATAGGTCAGTATGGGTCTGTATGTGAGTGGATAGATAGGTCAGTGTGGGTCTGTATGTGAGTGGATAGATAGGTCAGTGTGGGTCTGTATGTGAGTGGATAGATAGGTCAGTGTGGGTCTGTATGTGAGTGGATAGATAGGTCAGTGTGGGTCTGTATGTGAGTGGATAGATAGGTGAGTGTGGGTCTGTATGTGAGTGGATAGATAGGTCAGTGTGGGTCTGTATGTGAGTGGATAGATAGGTCAGTATGGGTCTGTATGTGAGTGGATAGATAGGTCAGTGTGGGTCTGTATGTGAGTGGATAGATAGGTCAGTGTGGGTCTGTATGTGAGTGGATAGATAGGTCAGTGTGGGTCTGTATGTGAGTGGATAGGTCAGTGTGGGTCTGTATGTGAGTGGATAGGTCAGTGTGGGTCTGTATGTGAGTGGATAGATAGGTCAGTGTGGGTCTGTATGTGAGTGGATAGATAGGTCAGTGTGGGTCTGTATGTGAGTGGATAGATAGGTCAGTATGGGTCTGTATGTGAGTGGATAGGTCAGTGTGGGGCTGTATGTGAGTGTATAGATAGGTCAGTGTGGGTCTGTATGTGAGTGGATAGATAGGTCAGTGTGGGTCTGTATGTGAGTGGATAGATAGGTCAGTGTGGGTCTGTATGGGAGTGGATAGGTCAGTATGGGTCTGTATGTGAGTGGATAGATAGGTCAGTGTGGGTCTGTATGTGAGTGGATAGATAGGTCAGTATGGGTCTGTATGTGAGTGGATAGATAGGTCAGTGTGGGTCTGTATGTGAGTGGATAGATAGGTCAGTATGGGTCTGTATGTGAGTGGATAGATAGGTCAGTGTGGGTCTGTATGTGAGTGGATAGATAGGTCAGTGTGGGTCTGTATGTGAGTGGATAGATAGGTCAGTATGGGTTTGTGGGTGCTGAGTTTACTTGGAAGGGGTGAACTTGATGGACTCTGGTCTTTTTTCAACCCAACTGTGAAACTATGTAACTATATATATAAAAGAACTCACCCTGATTGTCCCTTGTCCTTTGCCTTTAGCTTTTACCACAAAATCTTGGTTTAATCTAGTCTGTAAAACATGGAGGAAAGATGTACAGAGATGTAGTTACATGATACATTTATGTAAGAGATATTTCTGGTTCTGGCTCCAGTAAGCTCCTTTCACTTGAAGTTATGCAGCCACCAGTCAGTACATAGTGTTACAGATAGGGGAGGCTTTAATGGGTTATTTATCTAAGCACAGTGCAACAAGACCCTCCCTTTTCCCAGGTTAAGCCAATCATGATGCTAGTCATAGACCTGCAATGTGTTACGCCATGTCCATCATTAAATGTAGATTGCATACAACTTGTCTTATCTTTAGAAGCCTACCACAAAGCCCGTAGCTCTAACATAATCCTGTATTTAGACATCTGTATTGACTTGTTCTACATAACAGGCTATGACTTGCTTACCTCTGCAGAACGTGCCAGCAAGGCATTCTCATGATTGATACGATAGGTTAAAGGTTGTTGCCTCTCTGGGAGATGAAGGGAGACATCTAAGTTCAACTCATTGAGACCTGGGACATCTGTCTGGTACTGAGCCAGAGCTTGGAACATCACAATGGTTGCCTGGGATAAGAAAAAGGTCAGTCATTGCAATGTTGGGTGCAAGAACAAGGAACTCCAACCTTATTTTTATTGAAGTCTGTGTGCTTCAGTCACCCAAGTGCAAAAAGTGCTCATGGTAAAATGCCAGACAGAGCATAAGGGTGCAATGACTTAGCCTCAAAAGAGGCTAAGTCTAAAACATCCAGGTCCACCTGAACAAAAGGTGCAAAAATGGTCCTGAATCTTCGGGAACCCCTTTGCTGAAGCTCAGGGGAACCCCTTTATCCCCGACCTCCCCGGGCCAAAAGGCCCACAGGAGGCAAGGGTCTTCGGATCCCCTTCGCCGCAAGACTAGGGGGATCCCTTTATCCATTCCCAGCCAAAGCAGAGAAGGGGCCAGGGTACAAGTGGACCTCCGAAGAGCTCCCAACACAGAATGCGCCCTCTCTGTGGCCAGGAAATCGTGCAAACCCCCGGAGGTTATTGCACCGAAACCTAAAAAGTGCTAAAAAGTGAATGAATGAGAATAAGTGCTACAAAAAATAAATAGATACATAAAAATTCATGTTAAAATTCATAAAAATGTGGCTTAAAAAGCTCCAGCCTTTCGGCTAGATTAAAAAAATTCACTTGCCCCTACCAAAAGGTCTGGGACTATAAGAGCAGTGTGCAAAAGAAAAGTGCCAGTGCTCCACCGTAGTGTTTCTCTGGCACCCCAGGGGTGCAAATCCTGGGGCGCTATCACAGGCTCCATTCTAGTGCCAGCCCCTTGGCCAGAGGATCAAGTTCCTCTCCACCCAGCAATGGGGAGTGAAAAACCTGATGCACCTTTAGCTGGGATGCACCCCTCCCCATGCCAAGAACCGATACTACACTTGATCTTAGCCAAAAGGCCGAGAAGCGATACTCCAACCTTATGTTATTGAAGCAATGCCATCTTGAACACAAGTCTCTAGAACTCTTGGGCTGCTGGGAGATCATAAACTGCCATTGGAAAGCATTGATCAGAAATATGGAGACTGAGGATCAATAAAAATACACTTTTCTGCTGAGACATTCAACTAGACCAATGGTCCCCAACCTTTTGTACTCGTGAGCCACAGTCAAATGTAGAAAGACTTTGGTAGCAACACAAGCACCATAACAGTTCATGGAGGTGCCAAATAAGGGCTGTGATTGGCTATTAGGGGCCTCTATGCACCCTATCAGCTTATTTGGTAGGAAATCTTGTTTTTATTCAGCCAAAACTTGCCCCCAAGTCAGGAATTCAAAAATAACTCCCTGGTTTGGGGGCACTGAGAGCAACACCCAAGGGGTTGGGGAGCAACATGTTGCCCCTGAGCCACTGGTTGGGGATCACTGGTCTAGAGTCTTAAGCCAGCATGGAGGGCATATTTAGTGAGGTTGAGTTAGGACTAGTCTATTGAAAAGCCATTAATTGGGTGGCATTTTACCATATAGAAGAGCACTTATGTATCAAGAGAAATAAATAAATAAAGAATTAGGAGGTCACTGGCAATATGAAATTAAGGGAAATGCACAAAACATCATGGAGGCACCGGATACAGGATTTGGATTGGGATTCAGTAAAATTCCCTTTTTGCGGGGTCTTGATTCATCTGAATCCGTAGTCAAACCAAATTCAAACCCTAAAGTTTAAATAAGCAAATAGGGTTTGGATTTGGTTGGGTATTTGGCCAAATCTTGTAGAGGGTTCGGGTTGGCCAATGACAACACTTTTATGGATTTGGTCCAATATACAGTCCAATAGTGATTATTATGTAGTTACCATAGCAAAGGCAGAGAGGGAATAACAGGGATAATGTTATAATTCTATAATGAGGTAGCTCTCACTTACTTGGGTGGAGCCCAACACCTCTCCATAGTATCTCTTCTCACTGAGCCAATGCACAATGCCGCCTGTTAGATCAAATTCTTTCATTTTTAGGAGGCATAAGAGGCCGTACGATGTGGCTTCCAAGGAGATAAAGTGTTTCCCTGGCTCCACCCAGTGGGTCTTATCTAAGAAACAGAACATATGTATATCAACATATATGAAGAGTTGCTTTCTAAGAAATCCACTTGCAGATAACCCAGTGATGGAACAAGGTAGCAATGAAGGAGCTTAAGCTGGAACTATATGATAGAAAATGTACAACCGTACCTATAGCTACAGACAGCAGCTTGTTGGTGTTGGGAAGCTTCCCGGCCAGCGCAAGAGCATAGGAAGTGATCGCAATGGAATATGGTGTTTGCAGTCCTGGATACCGGCCAATCAGGTAGTCCGTTGCCTTATCAATACTGACTTGAAGGTTCTAGAATAAAAGATCCCATTACATGTGATGCTTTTTTTAGATGACAGCTTAATAACGGATGGATGAACATAAATGTAAAAACAAAGAGGATTCATTCATTCACTACAACTCCTATATCCTCAGTATGTAATGATACATAGGCTATACTTACCAGCCAGTCAAGGCATTGTTATAGTGGCCTGGATTCTGTAAGGTCTTTTGGTGAAGATCTGACCAGACTCCTTTATTATCCCCAAGGGGCCCAGAAATGACTGGTGTGTGGAAACCTCTCTGCAAGTTAAGTTTGAGTAACTTGACCCTTCTCACCCCAGAATCTTATCCCCTTTCTACTAAAGGTCCCCATACATGGGCCGATAGTAGCTGCCGATATGGGTCCCTTGGACCGATTCAGCAGCTTATCAGCCTGTGTAGGGGCAGAAACGAGGGGCCTGCCCGACCGATAACTGGCCTGAAATTGGCCAGATATCAATCGGCCAGGTTAGAAAATTCAATCGGATTGGGGACCTCATCGCCTCGTTGATGTGGCCCCATTGCCGCCCACATAATCCGATCGTTTCGCCCCAGGGCCAAACGATCAAATAATTTTTTTTTACCTAAACGCTCCCCAATATCGCCCACCCGTAGGTGGGGATATCGGGTGAAGATCCACTCGCATGGCAATGTCGTCTGCTCGTGTATGGGGACCTTTATACTCAGTCTCACACTTCTTTAATGGGTTGAAAAGGCTGCATTCAAGTGTATTAAAGTTAACAATCATATAACTTTACAATTCCAACACATTAGTATATTATAATACTATCCAGCGGAATCTCCACCACTAGCCACTCCTATGGAGATTCCATGTTAACCACCATAACAGATTCCAGAGGCTAGTCCCCTTATCTTTGTCCCTCCCCTTTTAACATTGGCTAATATCCACCAATCCTAGCCTCTGACCTGCGCAACTTCTGCCATGGCTCCTATTGACTGACTCCAGCCAGTTACACCCCTCTCAATAGCTGCGACGAACAATTCCTCAAAGGAGTGGGTGGGCAGAGCTATTAAGATAAAATGGCGCCAGGCCTCCCCCATTCAAGACTTTTTTCTACTCCTGTGTCTTCTACCCAATCAACTGCCTGGATTACGTTCCCCACAAACCTTTGCCTAACAATTCTGGGTCCTCTTCTTGGCCCTGTCATGGCCCTGTCCCTCCATTTCTTTATGGTCCTTAAGGGCCTTCTTTAGGGCAATGACATCATACTAGTCTGAGCCTGTGATTGGCCAATGCTTGGGCAGTTATGGGCTGTACTTATAGTACTATGTAATGATGATTATGAGCTCTGTGGATTAATTACTCACGTTCACATGCGCGTTACAAGTCCTTCGGCATTCTAGCATGGCAATAACAATAAAGGCTGTGAGGGAAGAGTCGACCTCTGCCGCTCCTGTCGTGATTCCTCCCTGGGGAACAGAGAAAAGAATTTTGATCAGATCAATTGACGATATACTGTGTGATAAAGCTGTTTAAAATATGTCTCCAACATAGAAGTGCTAGGTCAACATGGCGCACAAGTTGTCACTGGCCCAGCGATGGCCAGAAATATTTCTCCAGTACTTTTACTCCCAGTTTACAGATTCCCCCGTCCCATCCATGTCTCTGAGATACTGTGAGATTCAGTTTAATGGGAAAATGATATCCATAGATAAATATTTTTTGTTAGGTGAGGACTTCAAAATGTCTAGAGCCCAACATATACTGGATATCTTCTTCTCCCAATACATACCGCCATTATCTGCATGAAGACGGGTGCATTCTCGTAGAACAATCCATCCGGCTTCTGCCTCTCCAGTATAAGCCATTTGACGGCACCGCAGAGAACATTTGCCTCAATTTCAATAAATTCCTGAGCCATCCCAAACACTCTAGCAACATAGCCTGTGAGCCTGAAAGGAGAACTTACATTTACATTTTATATTACAGGTATGGGATCTATTATCTGTTACTTTGTTATCCCGAAAGCTCCAAAATACAAAGTAGGGGGTCAAAGTGGACCCTTATTAATAGCTGTCTACCTGGGCTGCCCTGCTCCAGGTCAGCTTTCCAGCCCATTATCGGGTAATGCCTCTGGCAAAGGGGTAGAGACAGAGTGCTTTCCATCTGTCACCACTTTCTTGGCCAAGGACCTGTGCATAGAGCAAGGGCTGGAACTAGGGATAGGCAGAAGAGGCACATGCCTAGGGTGCAACAGTAAAAGGGGCAAGAACAGGGATCCCCAACCTTTCTTACTCGTGAGACACAGTCGAATGTAAAAAGACTTGGGGAGCAACACAAGCACCATAACAGTTCATGGAGGAGCCAAATAAGGGCTGTGATTGGCTATTAGGAGCCTCTATGCACCCTATCAGCTTACAGGGGCTTTATTCTGTAGTAAATCTTGTTTTTATTCAACCAAAACTTGCCCCCAAGTCAGGAATTCAAAAATAACTCCCTGGTTTGGGGGCACTGAGAGCATACCCTTCTGCCTAGTCCTACTGCTAGTTCCAACTATGTGAAGTGAATAACTGAAGAGTCTTTTTTGCTACCGGTGTATATTTGGAAGGGGGTGGGTTAGGCCAACAGCAGGGCAGGGGGGAGGCATGGTAGGAGTGACTGGTGGGAAGCAAATAGATTGTTGCAGGTAGTGACCATCAGAGGTGCCAGGCCAAGTAGTATTGCCTAGGGCTCAAAAACGTCTTGGCCTGGGGCTGGAAGCAGTATTGATTTGGTGCCCAGAGATAGAAAGGCACCCCCCAGAGGCTACAAAGGACTCCATTCATCCATTCCCGGCAGAGACTGTCCAAAAGAGTGAGAAGGCGTCTGTTCCTTGGGCAGGTGTTGCAGCCTGGAGCTCCATCACTGCAAAGACCCGTTGCCAGCCAAACTGTGATGCTATTGATGTCAACGTTCCAGAGCTGTCCACTGAGACTGCCCCCCCTAATGGCCCATCACATATGTTATTACTTTTCAGCCTATCAGCATTAGACAACAACTCATAGCCAGGGAGAGACTTACCATGTACTGGTTGGTATATTCTGGAAGGCTGCATACGAGTTGTCCGGTTTGCGGTAAGCCATTTGTCGAGTATAACCTGCAAAAAGACAGATGGTTCCAGTAACAACTCTTGATATACCACCATTTGAGCATACAGAAAAACAAAACTAGGCCCCTAGGGACATATCACATGACCAACAGACTTCTCCAGCAATATCTTAAATTAGAGAGTCGACCTCAGCTTTACTCTTTTTTAGCCCATTTTTGAGGTCCGGCACTAGGTCAGGAATCCAAGAATTGTTATATCAGTCATGGTTTCAGAGATATGAGGGACAGCACAGAAAGATCACCCCATATCTCATACTTATGAGTAGACTTGGCCCAGCACTGAAGTCTACAGAGAACCTACACGCTGAGACCCCTTTCTACCACACCCTGTCTCTTCACCATATTTCATGTTGTTGAGGGCTTCATTTCTACGGTTCACCCCAACTCGCGGCCATTGGCCGGTGGTATCCAGATACCGCGTGGCAATGACACTTGCAGTTGTCGTCATCATATTCTGCTCGCCGCAGCCGAAGGGCACCACAATCAGATGATTCATGTTGTTACCATCAATGGCATCTTCCACCATCTGACTGATTGGGGTACCTGAGTTTTGAGAAGAAGGGAATGAATTTATGACATTGGGATTTTAATTAAGGACAGAAAAACTCCACACCAAGCAACATCAGTTGGAAAGAAAAAGCAGAGGGCCTCTCTCTTAATAATCACCTTGTAAAGTGATGGTGGTGTCAATATCCGTACGTGGAACAACATTTTTGGGGTTCAGTGCTTCGATTTTTTCTTCCTGCACTCCATCTATGGAAAATTGGGAAACAAGTTATTAATTCTAATTAATAGGCATGAAAACTCTAATGCAGTGGTCTCCAACCAGAGGCTTACCAGCAACCAGCACTATCAACCCCTTGTATGTTGCTCCCAGTGGCCTCAAATAAGGTGCTTATTTTTGAATTTAATTTTCAATAGAGTTACATTATCCCTTATAATACATGAGTGATACTCAGAGTTCCCTGTATAACTCAGCCTGCAGCCTTGTGCCTTTATATGGGCACAGAATCCCTCAGTGACTGCTAATATCCTTATCATTTACAGTAGGGGGTACATTATCCCTTATAATACATGAGTGATACTCAGAGTTCCCTGTATAACTCAGCCTGAAGCCTTGTGCCCTTATATGGTCACAGAACCCCTCAGTGACTGCTAATATCCTTATCATTTACAGTAGGGGGTACATTATCCCTTATAATACATGAGTGATACTCAGAGTTCCCTGTATAACTCAGCCTGCAGCCTTGTGCCTTTATATGGGCACAGAACCCCTCAGTGACTGCTAATATCCTTATCATTTACAGTAGGGGGTACATTATCCCTTATAATACATGAGTGATACTCAGAGTTCCCTGTATAACTCAGCCTGCAGCCTTGTGCCTTTATATGGGCACAGAACCCCTCAGTGACTGCTAATATCCTTATCATTTACAGTAGGGGGTACATTATCCCTTATAATACATGAGTGATACTCAGAGTTCCCTGTATAACTCAGCCTGCAGCCTTGTGCCTTTATATGGGCACAGAACCCCTCAGTGACTGCTAATATCCTTATCATTTACAGTAGGGGGTACATTATCCCTTATAATACATGAGTGATACTCAGAGTTCCCTGTATAACTCAGCCTGCAGCCTTGTGCCTTTATATGGGGGGCACAGAACCCCTCAGTGACTGCTAATATCCTTATCATTTACAATAGGGGGTACATTATCCCTTATAATACATGAGTGATACTCAGAGTTCCCTGTATAACTCAGCCTGCAGCCTTGTGCCTTTATATGGGCACAGAACCCCTCAGTGACTGCTAATATCCTTATCATTTACAGTAGGGGGTACATTATCCCTTATAATACATGAGTGATACTCAGAGTTCCCTGTATAACTCAGCCTGCAGCCTTGTGCCTTTATATGGGCACAGAACCCCTCAGTGACTGCTAATATCCTTATCATTTACAGTAGGGGGTACATTATCCCTTATAATACATGAGTGATACTCAGAGTTCCCTGTATAACTCAGCCTGCAGCCTTGTGCCTTTATATGGGCACAGAAAGTCACTTTTAACACTTTGACAATGTATTGTAAGTGCCAAAAACACAAATTACTGACCTTTTCCTTTAACTTCTGGCTGTAATATTATAGTTTGAAGATCTTGTGCAATGCGCATTCCTTCAGGCTGGAATAGAATGATAAGGAATATGACATGGGTAACTGGAAATGATGTAGGGCTAATAGGGCTTGTAGATCTTGCACAAAGTGCCCCCGAGTCAGTCCAGGCAGGGGTACTTACCACAACGTTCAGCTTTTTACGGACACCATCGTTAGCGAAAGTACCTGCCACGGATGCCTTCACCTCAATGTCATGCTGGCCAAGAGTGAGCGGCACAATGACCATTGGGACAGCGGTGGAGGAGAGGGCTCCAATCCAAACCTCCTGCCGGTACTTCTTCTTAGGCGTGGACAGACTGCAAAACTCTGGATTGTGGGTCAGCTCTACCCGCACCTGTGCAACACATGTATGGATACGATAAGGCACCTATACTGCTGGAAAGTTCATCAAGGAGTATAAAAGGAATTATGGGTAATGGCATTACTGTGTTTGGAGCCAAGTTACCTATTATCGATTTCACTTTACCTTAATTCTGATGTCCCTGTAGTTGTAGAGAATGGCCCGGATCTCCACCTGCTCGTTCCTCACAACAGAATATGGAAGCTTCAGGTCGATAAAGAAATCCTTCATCACCTTAATCTCATAGGGCTGAGCCACACACAGACCTGGGTATAGGGAAGGGAACTTGGTTTGTACCACTGCTCATGGGGATATTTATCCTGCTACATGGGGAAACTGGGAAACTATCCCTCATGATCCTAAATCATACTCACTCCAAATGGGGAAACTGTCCCTCATTGTCCTAAATCATACTCACTCTACATGGGGAAACTGTCCCTCATGATCCTAAATCATACTCACTCTACATGGGAAACTGTCCCTCATGACCCTAAATCATACTCACTCTACATGGGAAACTGTCCCTCATGACCCTAAATCATACTCACTCTACATGGGAAACTGTCCCTCATGACCCTAAATCATACTCACTCTACATGGGAAACTGTCCCTCATGACCCTAAATCATACTCACTCTACATGGGGAAACTGTCCCTCATGGTCCTAAATCATACTCACTCCAAATGGGGAAACTGTCCCTCATTGTCCTAAATCATACTCACTCTACATGGGGAAACTGTCCCTCATGGTCCTAAATCATACTCACTCTACATGGGGAAACTGTCCCTCATGGTCCTAAATCATACTCACTCTACATGGGGAAACTGTCCCTCATGGTCCTAAATCATACTCACTCCAAATGGGGAAACTGTCCCTCATTGTCCTAAATCATACTCACTCTACATGGGGAAACTGTCCCTCATGGTCCTAAATCATACTCACTCTACATGGGGAAACTGTCCCTCATGATCCTAAATCATACTCGCTCTACATGGGGAAACTGTCCCTCATGGTCCTAAATCATACTCACTCTACATGGGGAAACTGTCCCTCATGGTCCTAAATCATACTCACTCCAAATGGGGAAACTGTCCCTCATTGTCCTAAATCATACTCACTCTACATGGGGAAACTGTCCCTCATGGTCCTAAATCATACTCACTCTACATGGGGAAACTGTCCCTCATGATCCTAAATCATACTCGCTCTACATGGGGAAACTGTCCCTCATTGTCCTAAATCATACTCACTCTACATGGGGAAACTGTCCCTCATGGTCCTAAATCATACTCACTCTACATGGGGAAACTGTCCCTCATGGTCCTAAATCATACTCGCTCTACATGGGGAAACTGTCCCTCATGGTCCTAAATCATACTCGCTCTACATGGGGAAACTGTCCCTCATGGTCCTAAATCATACTCGCTCTACATGGGGAAACTGTCCCTCATGATCCTAAATCATACTCGCTCTACATGGGGAATCTGTCCCTCATGATCCTAAATCATACTCACTCTACATGGGGAAACTGTCCCTCATGGTCCTAAATCATACTCACTCCAAATGGGGAAACTGTCCCTCATGGTCCTAAATCATACTCACTCTACATGGGGAAACTGTCCCTCATGGTCCTAAATCATACTCACTCTACATGGGGAAACTGTCCCTCATGGTCCTAAATCATACTCACTCCAAATGGGGAAACTGTCCCTCATTGTCCTAAATCATACTCACTCTACATGGGGAAACTGTCCCTCATGGTCCTAAATCATACTCACTCTACATGGGGAAACTGTCCCTCATGATCCTAAATCATACTCGCTCTACATGGGGAAACTGTCCCTCATTGTCCTAAATCATACTCACTCTACATGGGGAAACTGTCCCTCATGGTCCTAAATCATACTCACTCTACATGGGGAAACTGTCCCTCATGGTCCTAAATCATACTCGCTCTACATGGGGAAACTGTCCCTCATGGTCCTAAATCATACTCGCTCTACATGGGGAAACTGTCCCTCATGGTCCTAAATCATACTCGCTCTACATGGGGAAACTGTCCCTCATGATCCTAAATCATACTCGCTCTACATGGGGAATCTGTCCCTCATGATCCTAAATCATACTCACTCTACATGGGGAAACTGTCCCTCATGGTCCTAAATCATACTCACTCTACATGGGGAAACTGTCCCTCATGATTCTAAATCATACTCACTCTACATGGGAAAACTGTCCCTCATGACCCTAAATCATACTCACTCTACATGGGGAAACTGTCCCTCATGGTCCTAAATCATACTCACTCTACATGGGGAAACTGTCCCTCATGATCCTAAATCATACTCACTCTACATGGGGAAACTGTCCCTCATGACCCTAAATCATACTCACTCTACATGGGGAAACTGTCCCTCATGATCCTAAATCATACTCACTCTACATGGGGAAACTGTCCCTCATGATCCTAAATCATACTCACTCTACATGGGGAAACTGTCCCTCATGATCCTAAATCATACTCACTCTACATGGGGAAACTGTCCCTCATGGTCCTAAATAATACTCACTCTACATGGGGAAACTGTCCCTCATGATCCTAAATCATACTCACTCTACATGGGGAAACTGTCCCTCATGATCCTAAATCATACTCGCTCTACATGGGAAAACTGTCCCTCATGATCCTAAATCATACTCACTCTTCATGGGGAAACTGTCCCTCATGACCCTAAATCATACTCACTCTACATGGGGAAACTGTCCCTCGTGGTCCTAAATCATACTCACTCTACATGGGGAAACTGTCCCTCATGGTCCTAAATCATACTCGCTCTACATGGGAAAACTGTCCCTCATGGTCCTAAATCATACTCACTCTACATGGGGAAACTGTCCCTCATGACCCTAAATCATACTCACTCTACATGGGGAAACTGTCCCTCATGATCCTAAATCATACTCACTCTTCATGGGGAAACTGTCCCTCATGACCCTAAATCATACTCACTCTACATGGGGAAACTGTCCCTCATGATCCTAAATCATACTCACTCTACATGGGGAAACTGTCCCTCATGGTCCTAAATCATATTCGCTCTACATGGGGAAACTGTCCCTCATGACCCTAAATCATACTCACTCTACATGGGGAAACTGTCCCTCATGACCCTAAATCATACTCACTCCAAATGGGGAAACTGTCCCTCATTGTCCTAAATCATACTCACTCTACATGGGGAAACTGTCCCTCATGGTCCTAAATCATACTCGCTCTACATGGGGAAACTGTCCCTCATGATCCTAAATCATACTCACTCTACATGGGGAAACTGTCCCTCATGACCCTAAATCATACTCACTCCAAATGGGGAAACTGTCCCTCATGACCCTAAATCATACTCACTCTACATGGGGAAACTGTCCCTCATGATCCTAAATCATATTCGCTCTACATGGGGAAACTGTCCCTCATGGTCCTAAATCATATTCGCTCTACATGGGAAAACTGTCCCTCATGATCCTAAATCATACTCACTCTACATGGGGAAACTGTCCCTCATGACCCTAAATCATACTCACTCCAAATGGGGAAACTGTCCCTCATTGTCCTAAATCATACTCACTCTACATGGGGAAACTGTCCCTCATGGTCCTAAATCATATTCGCTCTACATGGGGAAACTGTCCCTCATGACCCTAAATCATACTCACTCTACATGGGGAAACTGTCCCTCATGGTCCTAAATCATACTCACTCTACATGGGGAAACTGTCCCTCATGACCCTAAATCATACTCGCTCTACATGGGGAAACTGTCCCTCATGGTCCTAAATCATACTCGCTCTACATGGGGAAACTGTCCCTCATGGTCCTAAATCATACTCACTCTACATGGGGAAACTGTCCCTCATGGTCCTAAATCATACTCACTCTACATGGGGAAACTGTCCCTCATGGTCCTAAATCATACTCGCTCTGCATGGGAAAACTGTCCCTCATGATCCTAAATCATACTCGCTCTACATGGGGAAACTGTCCCTCATGGTCCTAAATCATACTCACTCTACATGGGGAAACTGTCCCTCATGACCCTAAATCATACTCACTCTACATGGGGAAACTGTCCCTCATGACCCTAAATCATACTCGCTCTACATGGGGAAACTGTCCCTCATGGTCCTAAATCATACTCGCTCTACATGGGGAAACTGTCCCTCATGGTCCTAAATCATACTCGCTCTGCATGGGAAAACTGTCCCTCATGATCCTAAATCATACTCGCTCTACATGGGGAAACTGTCCCTCATGGTCCTAAATCATACTCACTCTACATGGGGAAACTGTCCCTCATGGTCCTAAATCATACTCACTCTACATGGGGAAACTGTCCCTCATGACCCTAAATCATACTCGCTCTACATGGGGAAACTGTCCCTCATGGTCCTAAATCATACTCACTCTACATGGGGAAACTGTCCCTCATGGTCCTAAATCATACTCACTCTACATGGGGAAACTGTCCCTCATGGTCCTAAATCATACTCGCTCTGCATGGGAAAACTGTCCCTCATGATCCTAAATCATACTCGCTCTACATGGGGAAACTGTCCCTCATGGTCCTAAATCATACTCACTCTACATGGGGAAACTGTCCCTCATGACCCTAAATCATACTCACTCTACATGGGGAATCTGTCCCTCATGATCCTAAATCATACTCACTCTACATGGGGAAACTGTCCCTCATGATCCTAAATCATACTCGCTCTACATGGGGAAACTGTCCCTCATGG
Source organism: Xenopus tropicalis (assembly GCF_000004195.4). Lineage (NCBI taxonomy): Eukaryota > Metazoa > Chordata > Amphibia > Anura > Pipidae > Xenopus > Xenopus tropicalis. Next base: position 141,854,477 of record NC_030679.2, on the reverse strand, counting down.
TCCTAAATCATACTCACTCTACATGGGGAATCTGTCCCTCATGATCCTAAATCATACTCACTCTACATGGGGAATCTGTCCCTCATGATCCTACATCATACTCACTCTACATGGGGAAACTGTCCCTCATGATCCTAAATCATACTCACTCTACATGGGGAATCTGTCCCTCATGATCCTAAATCATACTCACTCTACATGGGGAATCTGTCCCTCATGATCCTAAATCATACTCGCTCTACATGGGGAAACTGTCCCTCATGGTCCTAAATCATACTCACTCTACATGGGGAAACTGTCCCTCATGACCCTAAATCATACTCACTCTACATGGGGAATCTGTCCCTCATGATCCTAAATCATACTCGCTCTACATGGGGAATCTGTCCCTCATGATCCTAAATCATACTCTAGATGGAGTAGAGATGCTAAAGACATGAGATGCTAAAGACATGAGTAATCTGATCTGTTAAACTTTAATATACTCATCCTTCGTACAGGAAACAGAGCCAATAAACCAAACACACACACACCCACTAAGCCATAGACAATTAAAAAAATGATAATCTGCCATTTAGTCCCCTACACTGACACAATGGATTAGGTTAAGGCCCAAACATAAAGGACGATTACCTTTGGTTTCGGACAAACTCACAGCCAGAACCTCCCAGGTAGTGATGGAATCTTTTAAGAACACACTTAGAACCTTGCTTGAAATACTGTGGGGGATAAAATTCAAATGTTAGGATGTAAATTATTATTTTTTCCTTAAAGTTTATTATTAAGCATGATGAAACAATGGGTTTAAAAGGGAACACCCAGGCCTTTACTTTCAGAAATAGTAGGAAAATCCATTTGACCTGCGTTATAAGATAAGCCCAGAGCTGGATGTTGGGGTTGAGGAAGGATCGAGCAGTTGAGGCTGAATGTTCTAATTATTTAATAACAGGATATAGTAGGGAGTGTTTATTTGTGGGAATGAACATTACTCACCCGTTGGCATCAGCCTCCTCGACCATTTGCTCCACTTTCCAGAACCAGCTCTCAGGAAACTCCGTCCTGGACACAATGTCGGAATCCAGCATGTATTCATCATCTTCCTCACCTGGAGAGGAATTCAAAGGAATCCATGAGACATTAGAAAACAGATCAAGCAAAACTAATATCTCATGCTTTGATTACAGGGATCCCCAGCCTTTCTTACTCATAATGTAAAAAGAGTTGGGGAGCAACACAAGCATCATAAAAGTTTGTGGGGGTGCCCAGTAAGGACTGTGATTAGCTATTTGGTAGCCTCTTTGCAGCCTACAGGAGGTTTTGTTTGGTAGCACGTTTTGGTTTTATTCAACCAAAACTAGCCACCAGCTGCCTAGTTGGGGGACACTGTGAGCAACATCCAAGGGGTTGTTAAGCAGCTTGTTGCTCATTGGTTGGGGATCCCTGCCCTTAAGATGATTGGACCTACAGGATATAATTTGTAACTGCAAGCCAAATGTTAAGTGGAAAAGTCAATATGGGCATCATGCAGGGCAAGGCATGGGCTTTCTATAGGATGCCCTTAGTAGGGGAGTTGGAGTCTAGAGTAAAGTACAGGGATTCCTTTTGGCTATAATGCTTCACCGTGTGCATTGGTTCCAATTAATAGGCACTAACTCACAAGCAAGCTATGTGCTCTACTGTGGTACAGAACAAATGCTTTCTGGATGGAATTTATATGGATGAAAATGTGCACCTATTATTGTATTGGTTAATAAATAAAGCCCATATCATTTTATACGTGACCCACTTGAAAGGCTAAGGCCATTTCTACCCAACTCTCTCTGAAATGGTTCCTTACTTCTTGCCAGAGTATCCTCATCTTTACTCTTCCTCTCATCTTCCCTCCTCTTCTCATAGTATTTGCAGCAGTCCAGGAAAGCGTCCACACATTCCTTCCCATCCAAGATGTAGCGGGTACGTCGCTCACAGGTGTGGCCCATCAGGTTCTCCTGCATCCCATCCAGGCAGCACTTCTTGGCCTTGTCCTTGTATTCTGAAGCTAAAATATTGACAGAGTTTATCAGTGTTCAGTTCTAAAGGTTTGATTTTCCCATTAGATCAGGGACCATATCGGCTCATTGATGCAGTCCTTGGTCCAATGGTCCGATGGCTCCTATACCTGTCATTGAAAGTCAATCATTTGGCTCTAGGGCCCAATATCACCCACCTTAGGTGGGCATATAGGAGCCAGAGCTACTCTTTTGGGGACCTGGCCAAACGAGTGGATCTCAATGTGTATGGTCACCTTTAAGAAGGAATCATAACAATCTTACCAGTTCTAGATACTCTTGAAAAATAAGAATAAAGCAGGACTATAGCTGGCCCATTAGGGTGCCAGGCAACCAGATGGATATTTTTATTATCATACCCCTCTATCATAACCCTCTACTTCTTCTCATACAACCAAACCAACTGACATTGGGGCTGAAAGTCACAGAGAAGTTATTCATTAGAAGGCGGCCATATAGACCACTCATTGGACCAAGCAAACAGAACAATGCTATTTGTCTTCGTTGTGGCTGGCCAAATTAAATAAACTAACCATTTGCCCCGCAGGCTGATTGTGTATATGACTAAAAGGTTGGCCACCTTTACAAACAGCTGCTAATATTACCCAGTACACCCAAAATACCTTACCTTTGCCTGCCTTGATCTCAATAATTGCAACGGATGAGCGTTTTCTGCGCTGTGCCAGAGCTGGACAATGAGCCTCTAAAGACAAAAAAATTCAGCCAAACCTCCAGTTGTTACCAACAAAAGGAATAAATCTGGGGCTAGGGCTATAAAATACACAATTACTCAGTATATGCCTTGAGCCTTATCCATTGAAATGACAGGGGTGCTGTGCTAAAAAGAATGTTCTTAGAACCTTAGAGCTGGTAATCTATACAGTGATAATCGGGTTAACTACTTTCTCCTCCTCTCACAATTGCTCAGAAGAACCAGGACATTGGAAACTGAAAGCAGTTATATGATATAGTCAATGCTCACCAGTTCTTTGAGCTGTATTAGCACCAAAGGAGGTCTGTAGAGCAAGTCCAGCATCAGAAAAGACCCCCTCGCTGTTTGCGCCACTTCCAGGAGTGCAGCCAATGTCTGACTTCTCCACTGAATCCCACACCTGAACAATAGGTTTATATATGAGACAAAATCAGCTGGGAAGGTTCCCATAGTGTGTTGAGATTGTTACAGGAAGCACAAAGCATCCTGGGAAAGTGACAGTAGTTTTAGTAGCAGGACAATCTCCATATGTGACCATGCATGGAGTCTCACCTTCTTTTGTGTGATCTTAAACTTCTTGTTCAACACAAAGACACCCTTATCCACGATTACCAATCCCACATAGGCCTTGGGGTCTGCCCTAAGCCTCAGCTTCATTGGAGAACCGGGGGCTTGTATGGCGTTGTCCCTGTCCTTATCCCCAGTCACCGACAACTGCACAAAAACATCATCAACGATAAGTCATTTATAACACTCCTATTTATAAAATACATTTTATAATTTATTTTACATTATATTATTCAGTCAGGAGCTGATCAATCCCCTTTAATTGTACAGACCCATCTCCACCTTGCCATCCAACAATATCATGTGCTGTGTATAAGGAAAGGGTGCCCACAGAGAACAATATATAATACATCCCATTAGCAAGAATTTCAACACATGAAGAATTAAGAATCCATGTTCTTCTATTAGTGACTTATTTTATCTTTCTAATGTCTATCAAATAACCAACTCCTCTGTGGTTCAAAAATGGGCCTTGGGATCCAAAGCTGGGTGGGTTCTGCCTGGATGTTTCTTTAGTTTCTTAGTTCAATAAGGCACTGCTAGTTTTTGGGGGAAGACTTTGCCTTCTCTGTATAGAGGCTTTATGGTCTAAAATCCTGAAATTAAGCGTTCTATACATTGAGGGATACTTGCTGTATCATGTGAGACTTACTGTGCCAGCGCAGTCATCAACCACATCCACCCAAAGAGAGTCGGATACAACATCACGTGCTCCACCAACACTGACAATGTAATATGCCACAATACGGAAAGATGGCATCAAGGCCTCCGTGACAGATAGAGACATGGTGACAAAAGACTGACCAGTCTGCCGTGCCTGCCTTCCCACCTTTACAATTCTTCCCTTGCTCATTATCTGCAAGAGAGATAATACGCTCGGTTAAACGAACAGCAGAGAAGGGCAATTTAATCTCAGTCATTCTCTCAGGGAGAACCAAGCTAGCCATTGGTGTCAAGGTTAGTGATGGGCGAAATGTTTTGCCAGGCATGGATTCGCTGCACATTTCTGCGTTTCGCCATTGGCGGATTGTTTCTCAAAACGGATGAAAAAATTTGTCACTTGTTCAAAATAAATAGTCGCGTGTCAAAAAAATAGTCCCGGCTTCAAAAGAATAGTAACGCGACAAAAGAATAGTCGTGGCATCAAAATAAATAGTCGCCTGTCAAAAAAATAGTCCCGGCGTCAAAAGAATAGTAACGCAACAAAAGAATAGTCGTGGCATCAAAATAAATAGTCGCGTGTCAAAAAAATAGTCCCGGCGTCAAAAGAATAGTCACGCGACAAAAGAATAGTTGTGGCGTCAAAATAAATAGTCGCATGTCAAAAGAATAGTCTCGATGTCAAAAAAATAGTTGTGGCGTCAAAATAAATAGTCACGGGTCAAAAGAATAGTCGTGGCATCAAAATGAATAGTCGCACTTCAAAAGAATAGTCTCGGTATCAAAAAAATAGTCGTGGCGTCAAAATAAATACTCGCAGTCAAAAGAATAGTCGTGGCGTCAAAATAAATAGTCGCAGTCAAAAGAATAGTCGTGGCGTCAAAATAAATAGTCGCGGCGTCAAAATAAATAGTCGCAGGTCAAAAGAATATTCGTGGCGTCAAAATAAATTGTTGCGAGTCAAAAGAATAGTTGTGGCGTCAAAATAAATAGTTGTGGCGTCAAAATAAATAGTCGCATGTCAAAAGAATAGTCGCGGCGCCAAAAAAATAGTTGTGGCTTCAAAATAAATAGTCACGGGTCAAAAGAATAGACGTGGCATCAAAATAAATAGTCACACTTCAAAAGAATAGTCTCGGTATCAAAAAAATAGTCGTGGCGTCAAAATAAATAGTCGCGCTTCAAAATAATTAGTTGCGGGTCAAAAGCATAGTTGTAGTGTCCAAATAAATAGTTGCAGCGTCAAAATAAATAGTTGCGCTTCAAAAGAATAGTTGTGGCATCAAAATAAATAGTTGCAGCGTCAAAATAATAGTTGTGGCGTCAAAATAAATAGTCACGCGTCAAAATAATTAGTCGCGGGTCAAAAGAATAGTCTCAGTGTCAAAAAAATAGTTGTGGCGTCAAAATAAATAGTCGCAGTCAAAATAATAGTCGTGGCACCAAAACAAATAGTTGCGGCGTCAAAATAAATAGTCGCGCGTCAAAAAATAGTTGTGGCATCAAAATAAATAGTCGCATGTCAAAAGAATAGTCGCGGCATCAAAAAAATAGTTGTGGCTTCAAAATAAATAGTCGCGGGTCAAAAGAATAGTTGTGGCGTCAAAATAAATAGTCGCGCGTCAAAAAAATAGTTGTGGCATCAAAATAAATAGTCGCATGTCAAAAGAATAGTCTCGGTGTCAAAAAAATAGTTGTGGCATCAAAATAATTAGTCCCACTTCAAAAGAATAGTCTCGGTATCAAAAAAATAGTCGTGGCGTCAAAATAAATAGTCGCAGTCAAAAGAATAGTCATTGTACCAAAATAAAAAGTCACGGGTCAAAATAATTAGTCGCGGGTCAAAAGAATAGTCTCGGTGTCCAAAAAATAGTTGTGGCGTCAAAATAAATAGTCGCAGTCAAAAGAATAGTCGTGGCGTCAAAACAAATAGTCACGGCGTCAAAATAAATAGTTGCAGGTCAAAAGAATAGTCGTGGCGTCAAAATAAATAGTCACGCATCAAAAGAATAGTTGTGGCGTCAAAATAAATAGTCGCGCGTCAAAAGAATAGTTGTGGCGTCAAAAGAATAGTTGTGGCGTCAAAATAAATAGTCGCGCGTCAAAAGAATAGTTGTGGCGTCAAAATAAATAGTCACGCATCAAAAGAATAGTTGTGGCGTCAAAATAAATAGTCGCGCGTCAAAAGAATAGTTGTGGCGTCAAAATAAATAGTTGCGCGTCAAAAGAATAGTTGTGGCGTCAAAATAAATAGTCGCGCGTCAAAAGAATAGTTGTGGCGTCAAAATAAATAGTCGCGCGTCAAAAGAATAGTTGTGGCATCAAAATAAATAGTTGCGCGTCAAAAGAATAGTTGTGGCGTCAAAATAAATAGTCGCGCATCAAAAGAATAGTTGTGCCGTCAAAATAAATAGTTGCACGTCAAAAGAATAGTTGTGGCGTCAAAATAAATAGTCGCGCGTCAAAAGAATAGTTGTGGCGTCAAAATAAATAGTTGTGCGTCAAAAGAATAGTTGTGGCGTCAAAATAAATAGTTGCGCGTCAAAAGAATAGTTGTGGCGTCAAAATAAATAGTCGCGCATCAAAAGAATAGTTGTGGCGTCAAAATAAATAGTCGCGCATCAAAAGAATAATTGTGGCGTCAAAAGAATAGTTGTGGTGTCAAAATAAATAGTCGCAGTCAAAAGAATAGTCGTGGCATCAAAACAAATAGTCACGGCGTCAAAATAAATAGTTGCGCGTCAAAAGAATAGTTGTGGCGTCAAAATAAATAGTCGCGCGTCAAAAAAATTGTTGTGGCGTCAAAATAAATAGTTGCGCATCAAAAGAATAATTGTGGCGTCAAAAGAATAGTTGTGGCGTCAAAATAAATAGTCGCAGTCAAAAGAATAGTCGTGGCATCAAAACAAATAGTCACGGCGTCAAGATAAATAGTTGCGCGTCAAAAGAATAGTTGTGGCGTCAAAATAAATAGTTGCGCGTCAAAAAAATTGTTGTGGCGTCAAAATAAATAGTTGCGCGTCAAAAGAATAGTTGTGGCGTCAAAATGAATAGTCGCGCGTCAAAAAAATTGCTGTGGCGTCAAAATAAATAGTCGCGCGTCAAAAGAATAGTTGTGGCGTCAAAATAAATAGTCGCGCGTCAAAAAAATTGTTGTGGCGTCAAAATAAATAGTCACACGTCAAAATAATTAGGCGCGGGTCAAAAGAATAGTCTCGGTGTCAAAAAAATAGTTGTGACGTCAAAATAAATAGTCGCAGTCAAAAGAATAGTCGTGGCGTCAAAACAAATAGTCACGGCGTCAAAATAAATAGTTGCGCGTCAAAAGAATAGTTGTGGCGTCAAAATAAATAGTCGCGCGTCAAAAAAATTGTTGTGGCGTCAAAACAAATAGTCACGGCGTCAAAATAAATAGTTGCGCGTCAAAAGAATAGTTGTGGCGTCAAAATAAATAGTCGCGCGTCAAAAAAATTGTTGTGGCGTCAAAATAAATAGTCGCGCGTCAAAATAATTAGTCGCGGGTCAAAAGAATAGTCTCGGTGTCAAAAAAATAGTTGTGGCGTCAAAATAAATAGTTGCACGTCAAAAGAATAGTTGTGGCGTCAAAATAAATAGTCGCGCGTCAAAAGAATAGTTGTGGCGTCAAAATAAATAGTTGCACGTCAAAAGAATAGTTGTGGCGTCAAAATAAATAGTCGCGCGTCAAAAGAATAGTTGTGGCGTCAAAATAAATAGTTGTGCGTCAAAAGAATAGTTGTGGCGTCAAAATAAATAGTTGCGCGTCAAAAGAATAGTTGTGGCGTCAAAATAAATAGTCGCGCATCAAAAGAATAGTTGTGGCGTCAAAATAAATAGTCGCGCGTCAAAAGAATAATTGTGGCGTCAAAAGAATAGTTGTGGTGTCAAAATAAATAGTCGCAGTCAAAAGAATAGTCGTGGCATCAAAACAAATAGTCACTGCGTCAAAATAAATAGTTGCGCGTCAAAAGAATAGTTGTGGTGTCAAAATAAATAGTCGCGCGTCAAAAAAATTGTTGTGGCGTCAAAATAAATAGTTGCGCATCAAAAGAATAATTGTGGCGTCAAAAGAATAGTTGTGGCGTCAAAATAAATAGTCACAGTCAAAAGAATAGTCGTGGCATCAAAACAAATAGTCACGGCGTCAAGATAAATAGTTGCGCGTCAAAAGAATAGTTGTGGCGTCAAAATAAATAGTTGCGCGTCAAAAAAATTGTTGTGGCGTCAAAATAAATAGTTGCGCGTCAAAAGAATAGTTGTGGCGTCAAAATAAATAGTCGCGCGTCAAAAAAATTGTTGTGGCGTCAAAATAAATAGTTGCGCGTCAAAAGAATAGTTGTGGCGTCAAAATAAATAGTCGCACTTCAAAAGAATAGTCTCGGTATCAAACTCGGCGACAAACTTTTTTGACACACAACATTTTCCACGCTTCGCGAATCTTTTGAAATATTTGCGAATTTTCTGGCGAAACGGGACTGATTCGCTCACCACCAGTCAAGGTCAAAATCTGATCTATAGTTAAGTAGTCTGTAGTTTAATGCAGAAGGAACCACCCCCAGCAATCTAGGCAGGCTTCTAAAATGGTGTAACTTTGGTTACCAGATAAGTAAAATGGTTTATTTGGTTCTGGACACTCGTGTCAAGGTTCCGGATAATAAAGTTCACGTCGGTCTCTTCGTGAGGTTTTATCTCTGACCCGGCAATGCTGATGTGCAGGTAGTTCCCATGGGCTTTTGAGGGGCGGTAGGCTGTAGCAGTCATGGTGGCAGTCGCTTGGCGCTCGGCAGGCAAAACTGGGACATCTGTTTTCACCTTGGGACAGAAGAAAAGAATCTTGAGTCTTGGGACTGAAGAAAATTTGTGCAAAATTCCATTGGTTCGTATATTCTATAGAATTAGGCACAAGTTGGTGCACAAGTTGGTGCCTGTTGCTCACCCGTTGTTATTGTGGGACCAACTTGTGCCTAATTCTATAGAAGAAAAATGAGTTTAGAAAGAAAAATGAGTTTAGGAAGAAAAATGTTATGGGGAACTGTTTCAAAGGCCCAGGATCCTCTGAAAGTCAGCTTAGAGCTGTCCAACCCCGAACCTTCAATCAAAATGGCAGTTGGGTGATAAAGTGTGACTTATAGCTCTGGTTGAGTATAGGTGATGACAAAGTCTTGATCAAAGAAATAGGATTATAATAGAGCAGAGCTGTCCTACTGGAGGCCTCTGGGCCTTTGCAGGGATTCTTAAGCCCTCAATCAGCTTGAAGGTTCCATAGACTTCACTGTATGTTATCACCTCTTTAATTTAATCCAGCCCTTCAACATGCTCTATGGGAAATAATTAGCCCACGACGTTGGACAGCACTGTGATACAGAGTTTCTATGACTCACAGTTATGGGCAGACGGTTTATATTTCCGGGTGTGTTCATTTTCAACCTTGTGGTTCCATCTGCTTGAGTGGTCCCTTTAATGTTTCCTGGCTCAGCTACCACAGGGATTCGATGAGCAGGAGAACCATCAGGATTGGTGACATAGACCTGAAGGCAAAATGGGTAGAGATCAGTTACAGAAAAGAAACATGGGTGGAGCCGTCCCAACTTGGGTGTCCCAAAGCATAAAAAGGGGTTTGGGGATCCTGAGGGCCAATTAGGATTGGGAGAATGAAGGCTGAGTCTCCATCTTGGATACCCCTGGCACTCTAATAGAGTGACTTTGATGACCAGATTGTCTTATCTAAAGCTTTATGGGGTCTAAATAAGTTTATGTGTGGGCCTGAACCCAAAAATAAGTCTGAAGACCTCTTCCATAAAGCTATGCAACAGAGAAGCAAATGGACAAGAGAAGGCAACAGAAACTGTGAACTTAAGGAGGTGAAAGCAGTAAATTACAGAAGAAGTACATGACACAAGGAACACACAGATAGCTCAGGAAGGTCATTACCATCATATCAAAAGGCATTCCGGGCTTGAAATATTTGGAGGTTTTGGTAAAGAGAATTTGGTATGGCGTTGTCACAATCTTGATATTGTCTATCTCAGCCTCCACCATGTCGCTACCTGCAACAGACATGAATGTTATATACAGATGGACTTGTAATAATAAGAGCTGTATGTGTTATTAGTTTCTGTAGCTTCAAGGAGAACATTACGTCCTCAGCTTGCAGTTTCAGCCTTGCCTTAGCCGTCATTATCTCTAAGGATCTTCTAATTTCTTTTGACGCCTGCGACTATTCTTGCGACAATTTTGCCCGAGCGACTATTCTTGCGACAATTTTTGGACGCCCAACTATTCTTGGAACAATTTTGGATGTGCGACTATTCTTTTGATGCCTGGGACTATTCTTGTGACAATTTTGGCCGCGTGACTATTCTTTGGACGCCCGCGACTATTCTTGCGACAATTTTTTGATGCGCAACTATTCTTGGAACAATTTTGGATGTGTGACTATTCTTTTGATGCCTGGGACTATTCTTGCGACTATTCTTGTGACAATTTTGCCCGCGTGACTATTCTTTGGATGCCCGCGACTATTCTTGCGACAATTTTTTGATGCGCAACTATTCTTGGAACAATTTTGGATGTGCGACAATTCTTTTGATGCCTGGGACTATTCTTGCGACTATTCTTGTGACAATTTTGCCCGCGTGACTATTCTTTGGACGCCCGCGACTATTCTTGCGACAATTTTTTGATGCGCAACTATTCTTGGAACAATTTTGGATGTACGACTATTCTTTTGATGCCTGGGACTATTCTTGCGACTATTCTTGTGACAATTTTGCCCGCGTGACTATTCTTTGGACGCCCGCGACTATTCTTGCGACAATTTTTTGATGCGCAACTATTCTTGGAACAATTTTGGACGTGCGACTATTCTTTTGACGCCTGCGACTTGCGACAATTTTGGCCGCGTGACTATTCTTGGAACAATTTTGGACGCGCGACTATTCTTGGAACAATTTTGGACGTGCGACTATTCTTTTGACGCCTGCGTCTTGCAACAATTTTGGCCGCGTGACTATTCTTTTTACGCCCCTGACTATTCTTGCAACATTTTTGGATGCGCAACTATTCTTGGAACAATTTTGGAAGTGCGACTATTCTTGGAACAATTTTGGACGTGTGACTATTCTTTTGATGCCTGGGACTATTCTTGCAACTATTCTTGTGACAATTTTGGACACGCGACTATTCTTTTGACGCCTGCGACTTGCGACAATTTTGGCCGCGTGACTATTCTTGGAACAATTTTGGACGCGCTACTATTCTTGGAACAATTTTGGACGTGTGACTATTCTTTTGATGCCTGGGACTATTCTTGCAACTATTCTTGTGACAATTTTGGACGCGCGACTATTCTTTGGACACCCGCGACTATTCTTGCAACAATTTTGGCCGCGTGACTATTCTTTGGATGCCCGCGACTATTCTTGCGACAATTTTTTGATACGCAACTATTCTTGCAAGATTTTTGGACGTGCGAATATTCTTGCAACAATTTTTGGATGTGCAGCGAATTTTTTCATCCGTTTCACAAAACAACCCCGCCAATGGCGAAACGCTGAAATTCGCCGCAAATCCATGCCTGGCAAAACATTTCACCCATCACTAGCCACCAGTCATCATGGAAGTTGGGCCCAGTAAAGACTGTTGGAGCAACTCACAAGCTAATTGGCTTTAATGCTCTGGTTCTCCATTTTACCTGATGGACATTGCTTTACTCATGCTAGTCGAGCCCACTCCACTGGGATCTCCACACTGGGCCTTCATGATTGGTTAGAAATTAATGGATTTAATGACCAGCATTTGATGCAACCACCTCATTATTTTGACTACAACAATGTGATAAGAGGTGCACTTCTAGATACCTGCTTCAGCCAATCAGTATGCAGCATTTACTGGCCTGCTGTTTGAAAGCAAATGCTTGATAGGTTGCTAAATGTTACTAGACATGTTATTACATTCCATTAAATATTTTCTGATAGTTTATCCTTGGTTCCTGATAGGAGCATTATAGTAGGATGATGTGGCAGAAAATGCTTCCTAAATTCATTTTACATTATGCCATTGTCCAACTAAAAGGCCCCAACTGCCCCTTACTCACCCGTTTCTGTGAAAACAGTGACCGTCACATACAAGCTGAACTGTAACATGTCCTCTTGTTTTTCAAAGTACTTTACTAAGTGGTTCCTTTTCAGCTCAGCCCGACCTTCCCCATCATCAATCTGTGTGAGAGGAGAGGGAGATAGTACAGAGGAGCAAATCGGTCAAAGCCATAGAAGTTGAGGCTGAAAAAAAGCCCAAGCCAAGAAAGTTGAAGAAATGGTAGAGTAATAGTCCAATAATAATGTAAACGAAGGGAAGAGGAAGCAGAGTTGAGTCAAGAACACATTGTTAGATGATACCCTGACTCTCGTCAACGACTCTGGAATTCCTTTCTTTACATCGTTGTTCCTTATGCCAAAGAGCACAAATGCGTATCCTTCCACGTGTTTCCCATACAGATACCTGGCAGCAAGATCACAGGAACATAAGATACAGTGTAAAATATCATTAATCTGATACCTGGCTACCTAATTGAATTGGAAGTTTCCAGGTAGAAAGAGCAAGAGAACAGAAAAAGACCTATATGTCCCTATCATAATACAATTGTAAGTATGAGTTAACATCTGTCCCCACGTGCAACACCCAGGTACTCACTGGGCATGAATATCCACTCCGAAAGAGTTGGCATCAGCATAGAAGTAGTTAGTGTCTGGCTTCAGGATGATTTCCATTGAGGGTAGCACTGCAACAGGGGTGGAGATAGAGTATTAGGGTAGAGTATTAGAATGGCCACTAGATAGTGCCTATATTATATCAAAGGTGGAGCCACTGCTTTAGAGTCAGCCATGAAAGATTTATGTCTAGTTAGTTGGCATAGCCTACTGGCAGCAAGTCTACTGTTGGTGTGGAACCCAAAGCAACCTCAATTAGTATTGCATATACCACCTAACTGGTCACCAGGAAAGATCTAATTAAGCACAAGAGGTGTGCCATTCAATAACATCTTCTAATACGAGCTCAGTAAGTTGTACGTCCATTCTTTCTCTACCATGTCGTAGGGCCCATATCCATGTACAGTAGCTTGTACATAGGAGCATCTTCTTACCGTATTCTTTCACCTCAAAGTTGGTGGTGTAATTCTGTTGAGGGGTGTCTTCATACTTTGCGGAGATAGTCCAGACACCAAGGCTGTAAGTGTAAATGTGGTCAAAGCAGTATTAGGCACCCCTGTAGCTTGTAGAATCCCATCATTTTATCCCATTAGTCAACCCAACTGTTGACTAATGGTGCCTGTATTAGGCACCACTGTAGCTTGTAGAATCCCATCATTTTATCCCATTAGTCAACCCAACTGTTGACTAATGGTGCCTGTATTAGGCACTCCTGTAGCTTGTAGAATCCCATCATTTTATCCCATTAGTCAACCCAACTGTTGACTAATGGTGCCTGTATTAGGCACCACTGTAGCTTGTAGAATCCCATCATTTTATCCCATTAGTCAACCCAACTGTTGACTAATGGTGCCTGTATTAGGCACCACTGTAGCTTGTAGAATCCCATCATTTTATCCCATTAGTCAACCCAACTGTTGACTAATGGTGCCTGTATTAGGCACCACTGTAGCTTGTAGAATCCCATCATTTTATCCCATTAGTCAACCCAACTGTTGACTAATGGTGCCTGTATTAGGCACCACTGTAGCTTGTAGAATCCCATCATTTTATCCCATTAGTCAACCCAACTGTTGACTAATGGTGCCTGTATTAGGCACCACTGTAGCTTGTAGAATCCCATCATTTTATCCCATTAGTCAACCCAACTGTTGACTAATGGTGCCTGTATTAGGCACCACTGTAGCTTGTAGAATCCCATCATTTTATCCCATTAGTCAACCCAACTGTTGACTAATGGTGCCTGTATTAGGCACCACTGTAGCTTGTAGAATCCCATCATTTTATCCCATTAGTCAACCCAACTGTTGACTAATGGTGCCTGTATTAGGCACCAATGTAGCTTGTAGAATCCCATCATTTTATCCCATTAGCCTCATTTTAGAAACTTGGAAAATAGAGACTCTTGAAGTCATACAAATCACTAGCAGCAAGGTCACGCTACAACTGATTCATATGCCCCCCACCGTAGTCAAATTGGGGCCCCAAAGAATATTGGGAATGCTGACTAAATGGCCCCACTAGAGGTTCTTAATTATCGAGTACCATAGATAAAATATTGGGAAAAGAAGGTTTATGACTAGTGATGAGCGAATTTGTCCCGTTTTGCTTCGCCGAAAAATTTGCGTCTTCCAAAAGATTTGCGAAACGGCGAAATATTCATGAAACGGAGAAAATGACACACGTAAAAAAAAATTGTCACCCACAACTATTCTTTTGACGCGCGACTATTACTTTGATGCCGCGACTATTCTTTTTCCGCAATGAATTTTTTTATCCGTTTTGCAAAACAACCCGCCAATGGCAAAATGCAGAGATTCACCGCAAATCCATGCCTGGTGAAACTTTTCGCCCATCACTATTAATGACGTTAATTTATTGATCTTTTATCAGACATCATGTAATACAGGTTGACAGTTAAGGATGTTGTCAATAGATTTGATCAATAAACAATGTGTTGGGTTGACTTGGTTGGCTTGATGTTCCTCAGTAAACCAGGAACCCCTTTATTGTGGAGCAGTTAGAGACAATAAAAACACAGACAAAAAAGTGCCCCTTCCTACTATAGTAAGGAATCCCGACTATAAGGTAGATAGAACTCTGGAAACAAAATCTTAATGCAAACCAGTAGGAATGTAAACCTTATAAGGATAGTTGGGATTGGATTCAGTCTTTTTGCCCTTTTGTCACTCCGTTGGGACTAATTTATTTATTAGGAACATCTACTATTAGGAACATCTACCAAACATACATTGGATTTTATTAGCAATTGATGATTGGTTGCTATGGGTTACTAGACTGGTGAAAATTGGTTCAGTGTTAGTAATTGAAACCCTAATTGTGTTATTGTATGTGCAGGGTGTGTGAGTGGATGTGTTTTTATTGGACACAGGAGATTTACCTCAAAAGTTCCGGCAGTTTGTGGGACAGTGAGATGATACCGGATTTACTGTTTTGGAGGACGGAATCTCTTTTCACGATAATACCATCTGGGGTCTGGAAAGAAAAAAATAATAATGCCTTAATGCAAAATTAGTGCTGAAGAAACTCACATATAGATTGTGTGAGAGAGTGCATCAGTGCTGAGGTCCAACATTTTGATCAATGCCTTCATTAGCTCGTGACCAGATTGGTCATAAATCACTTAGGGGAAGGGATTATAAGGTACTGATAATGTATCAGTGTTTGCAGATGGCACAAAACTCTGCCGCCCAATTATTTCCATCCAAAATGTGGCACCTTGAAGCAGGGTCTTGGCAGCAGCTGCAAGGGCAAACAGGGGTCTGAGCTGTATTAAAAGGGGTATAGATTCACGGGAGGAGGGGGTTATTCTTCCCCTTTACAGAGCGCTGGTAAGGCCCCATCTAGAATATGCTGTTCAGTTTTGGTCTCCAGTGCTCAAACGGGACATTACTGAGTTAGAGAGGGTCCAGAGAAGGGCAACTAAGCTGGTAAAGGGTATGGGAAGTCTCAGTTATGGGGAAAGGCTGGCCAAGTTGGGTTTGTTTACACTGGGGAAGGGGCGCTTAAGGGGGGACATGATAACTATGTATAAATATATAAAGGGATCATATAATAACCTTTCTAATGTTTTATTTACCAGTAGGTCCTTCCAACGGACACGAGGGCCCCATTCCAAGTAAAAGATAGAAAGAAGGTTCCGTCTAAATATTCGGAAAGGGTTTGTTACAGTGAGAGCTGTGAGTTTGTGGGATTCCCTCCCCGAATCAGTCGTACTGGCTGATACATTAGAAGGGGTTGGGTGGGTATTTAGCAAGTGAGGGAATACAGGGTTATGGGAGATAGCTCTCAGTACAAGTGAGGGAATACAGGGGTAGGGGAGATAGCTCTCAGTACAAGTGAGGGAATACAGGGGTAGGGGAGATAGCTCTCAGTACAAGTGAGGGAATACAGGGGTAGGGAGATAGCTCTCAGTACAAGTGAGGGAATACAGGGGTAGGGGAGATAGCTCTCAGTACAAGTGAGGGAATACAGGGGTAGGGGGGATAGCTCTCAGTACAAGTGAGGGAATACAGGGGTATGGGAGATAGCTCTCAGTACAAGTGAGGGAATACAGGGGTAGGGGGGATAGCTCTCAGTACAAGTGAGGGAATACAGGGGTAGGGGGGATAGCTCTCAGTACAAGTGAGGGAATACAGGGGTAGGGGAGATAGCTCTCAGTACAAGTGAGGGAATACAGGGGTAGGGGAGATAGCTCTCAGTACAAGTGAGGGAATACAGGGGTAGGGGAGATAGCTCTCAGTACAAGTGAGGGAATACAGGGGTAGGGGGGATAGCTCTCAGTACAAGTGAGGGAATACAGGGGTAGGGGGGATAGCTCTCAGTACAAGTGAGGGAATACAGGGGTAGGGGAGATAGCTCTCAGTACAAGTGAGGGAATACAGGGGTAGGGGAGATAGCTCTCAGTACAAGTGGGAACAGGGTAGGGGAGATACTCAGTAAGTGAGGATACAGGGTAGGGAGATAGCTCTCAGTACAAGTGAGGGAATACAGGGGTAGGGGAGATAGCTCTCAGTACAAGTGAGGGAATACAGGGGTAGGGGGGATAGCTCTCAGTACAAGTGAGGGAATACAGGGGTAGGGGAGATAGCTCTCAGTACAAGTGAGGGAATACAGGGGTATGGGAGATAGCTCTCAGTACAAGTGAGGGAATACAGGGGTAGGGGAGATAGCTCTCAGTACAAGTGAGGGAATACAGGGGTAGGGGAGATAGCTCTCAGTACAAGTGAGGGAATACAGGGGTATGGGAGATAGCTCTCAGTACAAGTGAGGGAATACAGGGGTAGGGGAGATAGCTCTCAGTACAAGTGAGGGAATACAGGGGTAGGGGGGATAGCTCTCAGTACAAGTGAGGGAATACAGGGGTATGGGAGATAGCTCTCAGTACAAGTGAGGGAATACAGGGGTAGGGGAGATAGCTCTCAGTACAAGTGAGGGAATACAGGGGTAGGGGGATAGCTCTCAGTACAAGTGAGGGAATACAGGGGTAGGGGGGATAGCTCTCAGTACAAGTGAGGGAATACAGGGGTAGGGGGGATAGCTCTCAGTACAAGTGAGGGAATACAGGGGTAGGGGAGATGGCTCTCAGTACAAGTGAGGGAATACAGGGGTAGGGGGGATAGCTCTCAGTACAAGTGAGGGAATACAGGGGTATGGGAGATAGCTCTCAGTACAAGTGAGGGAATACAGGGGTATGGGAGATAACTCTCAGTACAAGTGAGGGAATACAGGGGTAGGGGGGATAGCTCTCAGTACAAGTGAGGGAATACAGGGGTATGGGAGATAGTAGTGCTGGGCGGTATACCGGTTTAACCGGTATACCGGTTTTTGAAAAAAAAACGATATGATTTTTGAACATACCGGTATGCGCGCCTCCTGCAGTTTTTATCCAATTACATCCGGGTTGCGCCCGTGCGCACGTGACGTCGGCGCGCATGTGACGTCGGCGCGCACGCGACGTCGCTAGGACGCATCGCTGGAGGAACCACAAGTTGGGTAAGTTGGGCTGGGGCTGGGGTTGTGGCTGTGGCTGTGGCTGGGGCTGGGGCTGGGGGGGTTGTGGCTGGTGCTGGGGTTGTGGCTGGGGCTGGGGCTGGGGCTGGGGGGGTTGTGGCTGGTGCTGGGGTTGTGGCTGGGGCTGGGGCTGGGGGGGTTGTGGCTGGTGCTGGGGTTGTGGCTGGTGCTGGGGTTGGGGGGGTTGGGGCTGGGGCTGGGGGGGTTGGGGCTGGGGCTGGGGGGGTTGTGGCTGGTGCTGGGGTTGGGGGGGTTGTGGCTGGTGCTGGGGTTGTGGCTGGTGCTGGGTTGGGGGGTTGGGGCTGGGGCTGGGGGGTTGGGGCTGGGGCTGGGGGGGTTGTGGCTGGTGCTGGGGTTGGGGGGGTTGTGGCTGGGGTTGGGGGGTTGTGGCTGGGGCTGGGGGGTTGTGGCTGGGGCTGGGGGTTGTGGCTGGGGTTGGGGGGCTGTGGGGGTTGTGGCTGGGGCTGGGGGGGTTGTGGCTGGGGGGGCTGGGGTTGGGGTGGTTGGGGTTGGGGGGGTTGTGGCTGGGGTTGGGGGGGCTGTGGGGGTTGTGGCTGGGGGGGCTGGGGTTGGGGTGGTTGGGGTTGGGGGGGGTTGTGGCTGGGGTTGGGGGGGTGGGGGGGCCACCAATATTTATTATTTATTTTTTATTTATATACCGTCAAATACCGTGATACCGATATAATTTTGAAAAATACCGTGATATAAATTTTTGGTCATACCGCCCAGCTCTAGGAGATAGCTCTCAGTACAAGTGAGGGAATACAGGGGTAGGGGAGATAGCTCTCAGTACAAGTGAGGGAATACAGGGGTAGGGGAGATAGCTCTCAGTACAAGTGAGGGAATACAGGGGTAGGGGGGATAGCTCTCAGTACAAGTGAGGGAATACAGGGGTAGGGGAGATAGCTCTCAGTACAAGTGAGGGAATACAGGGGTAGGGGAGATAGCTCTCAGTACAAGTGAGGGAATACAGGGGTAGGGGAGATAGCTCTCAGTACAAGTGAGGGAATACAGGGTTATGGGAGATAGCTCTTAGTACAAGTGAGGGAATACAGGGGTAGGGGAGATAGCTCTCAGTACAAGTGAGGGAATACAGGGGTATGGGAGATAGCTCTCAGTACAAGTGAGGGAATACAGGGGTAGGGGAGATAGCTCTCAGTACAAGTGAGGGAATACAGGGGTATGGGAGATAGCTCTCAGTACAAGTGAGGGAATACAGGGGTAGGGGGGATAGCTCTCAGTACAAGTGAGGGAATACAGGGGTAGGGGGGATAGCTCTCAGTACAAGTGAGGGAATAAAGGGGTAGGGGGGATAGCTCTCAGTACAAGTGAGGGAATACAGGGGTATGGGAGATAGCTCTCAGTACAAGTGAGGGAATACAGGGGTAGGGGGGATAGCTCTCAGTACAAGTGAGGGAATACAGGGGTAGGGGGGATAGCTCTCAGTACAAGTGAGGGAATACAGGGGTAGGGGGGATAGCTCTCAGTACAAGTGAGGGAATACAGGGGTAGGGGGGATAGCTCTCAGTACAAGTGAGGGAATACAGGGGTAGGGGAGATAGCTCTCAGTACAAGTGAGGGAATACAGGGGTAGGGGAGATAGCTCTCAGTACAAGTGAGGGAATACAGGGGTAGGGGGGATAGCTCTCAGTACAAGTGAGGGAATACAGGGGTATGGGAGATAGCTCTCAGTACAAGTGAGGGAATACAGGGGTAGGGGAGATAGCTCTCAGTACAAGTGAGGGAATACAGGGGTAGGGGAGATAGCTCTCAGTACAAGTGAGGGAATACAGGGGTAGGGGGGATAGCTCTCAGTACAAGTGAGGGAATACAGGGGTAGGGGAGATAGCTCTCAGTACAAGTGAGGGAATACAGGGGTAGGGGGGATAGCTCTCAGTACAAGTGAGGGAATACAGGGGTAGGGGGGATAGCTCTCAGTACAAGTGAGGGAATACAGGGGTAGGGGAGATAGCTCTCAGTACAAGTGAGGGAATACAGGGGTAGGGGAGATAGCTCTCAGTACAAGTGAGGGAATACAGGGGTAGGGGGGATAGCTCTCAGTACAAGTGAGGGAATACAGGGGTATGGGAGATAGCTCTCAGTACAAGTGAGGGAATACAGGGGTAGGGGAGATAGCTCTCAGTACAAGTGAGGGAATACAGGGGTAGGGGAGATAGCTCTCAGTACAAGTGAGGGAATACAGGGGTAGGGGGGATAGCTCTCAGTACAAGTGAGGGAATACAGGGGTAGGGGAGATAGCTCTCAGTACAAGTGAGGGAATACAGGGGTAGGGGAGATAGCTCTCAGTACAAGTGAGGGAATACAGGGGTAGGGGGGATAGCTCTCAGTACAAGTGAGGGAATACAGGGGTAGGGGAGATAGCTCTCAGTACAAGTGAGGGAATACAGGGGTAGGGGAGATAGCTCTCAGTACAAGTGAGGGAATACAGGGGTAGGGGAGATAGCTCTCAGTACAAGTGAGGGAATACAGGGTTATGGGAGATAGCTCTTAGTACAAGTGAGGGAATACAGGGGTAGGGGAGATAGCTCTCAGTACAAGTGAGGGAATACAGGGGTATGGGAGATAGCTCTCAGTACAAGTGAGGGAATACAGGGGTAGGGGAGATAGCTCTCAGTACAAGTGAGGGAATACAGGGGTATGGGAGATAGCTCTCAGTACAAGTGAGGGAATACAGGGGTAGGGGGGATAGCTCTCAGTACAAGTGAGGGAATACAGGGGTAGGGGGGATAGCTCTCAGTACAAGTGAGGGAATAAAGGGGTAGGGGGGATAGCTCTCAGTACAAGTGAGGGAATACAGGGGTATGGGAGATAGCTCTCAGTACAAGTGAGGGAATACAGGGGTAGGGGGGATAGCTCTCAGTACAAGTGAGGGAATACAGGGGTAGGGGGGATAGCTCTCAGTACAAGTGAGGGAATACAGGGGTAGGGGAGATAGCTCTCAGTACAAGTGAGGGAATACAGGGGTAGGGGAGATAGCTCTCAGTACAAGTGAGGGAATACAGGGGTAGGGGGGATAGCTCTCAGTACAAGTGAGGGAATACAGGGGTATGGGAGATAGCTCTCAGTACAAGTGAGGGAATACAGGGGTAGGGGAGATAGCTCTCAGTACAAGTGAGGGAATACAGGGGTAGGGGGGATAGCTCTCAGTACAAGTGAGGGAATACAGGGGTAGGGGGGATAGCTCTCAGTACAAGTGAGGGAATACAGGGGTATGGGAGATAGCTCTCAGTACAAGTGAGGGAATACAGGGGTATGGGGAGATAGCTCTCAGTACAAGTGAGGGAATACAGGGGTAGGGGAGATAGCTCTCAGTACAAGTGAGGGAATACAGGGGTAGGGGGGATAGCTCTCAGTACAAGTGAGGGAATACAGGGGTATGGGGAGATAGCTCTCAGTACAAGTGAGGGAATACAGGGGTAGGGGAGATAGCTCTCAGTACAAGTGAGGGAATACAGGGGTAGGGGAGATAGCTCTCAGTACAAGTGAGGGAATACAGGGGTAGGGGAGATAGCTCTCAGTACAAGTGAGGGAATACAGGGGTATGGGAGATAGCTCTCAGTACAAGTGAGGGAATACAGGGGTATGGGGAGATAGCTCTCAGTACAAGTGAGGGAATACAGGGGTAGGGGAGATAGCTCTCAGTACAAGTGAGGGAATACAGGGGTAGGGGGGATAGCTCTCAGTACAAGTGAGGGAATACAGGGGTATGGGAGATAGCTCTCAGTACAAGTGAGGGAATACAGGGGTATGGGGAGATAGCTCTCAGTACAAGTGAGGGAATACAGGGGTAGGGGAGATAGCTCTCAGTACAAGTGAGGGAATACAGGGGTAGGGGGGATAGCTCTCAGTACAAGTGAGGGAATACAGGGGTATGGGGAGATAGCTCTCAGTACAAGTGAGGGAATACAGGGGTATGGGGGATAGCTCTCAGTACAAGTGAGGGAATACAGGGGTATGGGGAGATAGCTCTCAGTACAAGTGAGGGAATACAGGGGTAGGGGAGATAGCTCTCAGTACAAGTGAGGGAATACAGGGGTAGGGGGGATAGCTCTCAGTACAAGTGAGGGAATACAGGGGTAGGGGAGATAGCTCTCAGTACAAGTGAGGGAATACAGGGGTATGGGAGATAGCTCTCAGTACAAGTGAGGGAATACAGGGGTAGGGGAGATAGCTCTCAGTACAAGTGAGGGAATACAGGGGTAGGGGGGATAGCTCTCAGTACAAGTGAGGGAATACAGGGGTAGGGGGGATAGCTCTCAGTACAAGTGAGGGAATACAGGGGTATGGGAGATAGCTCTCAGTACAAGTGAGGGAATACAGGGGTAGGGGAGATAGCTCTCAGTACAAGTGAGGGAATACAGGGGTATGGGAGATAGCTCTCAGTACAAGTGAGGGAATACAGGGGTAGGGGGGATAGCTCTCAGTACAAGTGAGGGAATACAGGGGTAGGGGGGATAGCTCTCAGTACAAGTGAGGGAATACAGGGGTAGGGGGGATAGCTCTCAGTACAAGTGAGGGAATACAGGGGTAGGGGAGATAGCTCTCAGTACAAGTGAGGGAATACAGGGGTAGGGGAGATAGCTCTCAGTACAAGTGAGGGAATACAGGGGTAGGGGGGATAGCTCTCAGTACAAGTGAGGGAATACAGGGGTAGGGGAGATAGCTCTCAGTACAAGTGAGGGAATACAGGGGTATGGGAGATAGCTCTCAGTACAAGTGAGGGAATACAGGGGTAGGGGAGATAGCTCTCAGTACAAGTGAGGGAATACAGGGGTAGGGGGGATAGCTCTCAGTACAAGTGAGGGAATACAGGGGTAGGGGGGATAGCTCTCAGTACAAGTGAGGGAATACAGGGGTATGGGAGATAGCTCTCAGTACAAGTGAGGGAATACAGGGGTATGGGAGATAGCTCTCAGTACAAGTGAGGGAATACAGGGGTATGGGAGATAGCTCTCAGTACAAGTGAGGGAATACAGGGGTAGGGGGGATAGCTCTCAGTACAAGTGAGGGAATACAGGGGTATGGGAGATAGCTCTCAGTACAAGTGAGGGAATACAGGGGTATGGGAGATAGCTCTCAGTACAAGTGAGGGAATACAGGGGTAGGGGGATAGCTCTCAGTACAAGTGAGGGAATACAGGGGTAGGGGAGATAGCTCTCAGTACAAGTGAGGGAATACAGGGGTAGGGGGGATAGCTCTCAGTACAAGTGAGGGAATACAGGGGTAGGGGAGATAGCTCTCAGTACAAGTGAGGGAATACAGGGGTAGGGGGGATAGCTCTCAGTACAAGTGAGGGAATACAGGGGTAGGGGGATAGCTTTCAGTACAAGTGAGGGAATACAGGGGTAGGGGGGATAGCTCTCAGTACAAGTGAGGGAATACAGGGGTAGGGGAGATAGCTCTCAGTACAAGTGAGGGAATACAGGGGTAGGGGAGATAGCTCTCAGTACAAGTGAGGGAATACAGGGGTATGGAGATAGCTCTCAGTACAAGTGAGGGAATACAGGGGTAGGGGAGATAGCTCTCAGTACAAGTGAGGGAATACAGGGGTAGGGGAGATAGCTCTCAGTACAAGTGAGGGAATACAGGGGTAGGGGGGATAGCTCTCAGTACAAGTGAGGGAATACAGGGGTAGGGGAGATAGCTCTCAGTACAAGTGAGGGAATACAGGGGTATGGGAGATAGCTCTTAGTACAAGTTGACCCAGGGACTGGTCCCATTGCCATTTTGGAGTCAAGAAGGAATTCCCCCCCCCCCAACATTGATTTAGCTGCAGGTTTACAAATATTTAGTACACTGTCACCCCCGTTGTTTGACTAATTGACCTTCATGCTGAGCTTCCACGAATAACAAGGGTAAACTAGACCTTCTCCTCAAATCTCACCTTAACTGTCCTTCAAACTGGGCCCATTAGCCATCATTCTAGGTGCCCCTGGTTGGGGGAGAACCCCTCAGTTTTAGAACCACTGCCTGAACAATATTTGGGCAAGTCCATAATCATGTAAGATACAGTGAAACCTCAATTTTACATACCCTCAAGTTTTTTTGTTGTCCCACCAATATATAATGCATTTCCCTGGTTTTATGTTTTCCCAGATTTTAGAGGTAAATTGGGGGTTCTACTGTACTAAATAATCAACAATTAAGTCTATGTATCTCATAACTAGTTTATATTTCTTCTGGAATTTTGCTTTGTTTGCCCTAAACTCTGCTGGCCTTACCTTATCCACGTGCAAAACTAGGAGCATTAGGAAGCAAAAAAATATCAAATGGAAACCCCTGACTTACCACAAATTCGATGATGAGCGTTTTGGAAATTGGCTGCATCTTGTAGTTCATGGAGTAAATCCGATACAAAACTGTGGAGTTATAAATGGAGTAAGTAAGGGAGGGGTGGACAGAGCCGATAAGAGAAAATGACCCCCAGTGTCTGTACCTGTAGATCCTGGGGTGTAGATAGTCTTGTCAGTCTGGAGGAAGATGTAGCCGCTGTGGTACGACAGCATGACGACTTTCTCCAGGACACACACATTGGATTTCAGGCTGACATACACATACTGCTTATTCTTTGTATCTTTGGGTACATCCGCAGAGGGAATCTGATGGAAGAACACAATCTTGGCGTCAGGAAGGAATTGCAAGAGCAAGCGTATTTGAAAAAGTTACCCTCGTCTGTGTATTCTTGCAAGTTGTGGCGAGCACCAATGCACCCAATGCATTGGGTCCAAACCATAGCCCAGTCCAGTTCTGTCCCAAAAGCATTCTACCCCCATTTGCTTGGTGAGCAGCCAAGTCCTAGACTCAACACGCTGAGCAATGAGCTTTAACTTGTTCAAGATCCCACCTCACCTTTACTGTGGCCGTTCCGAGGAAGCCATTGTTACTATTCAGGGCGACTTTGGCACTGACTAAATTGAGTTTCTTCTGAGGGAATTCCTGGATGATGATCTCAGCTTCAAAAGCAGCATTTTGCCCTTGGGCGTCTATAATGATGGTCTCCTCACTCTCCGCCCGCAGCAAATTGGGTGTGATAAGCGAGCATCTGTAAGAGAAGAGTCCCAGCCCCACATTAGGGCACTTTTATGTCATTGGTTTGACTAAATAGCACCATCTAATGGCCATCTCATCAACGCATAGATTGGCTCAAGGCGGCCATACATAAAATGTGCTTGTTTGGTGACCTTGGGTGGGCGATATTGGGCTATCAGACCCTAGGGCTAGATTGAATTATAATGTCAGTCAGACAGAGGACCATATCAATGTGCCAATGTGGTCCCCGATCCAATAGGAAAATCAACCCTGCCCAATTGACACCTAACCAGTTTTTAGCCAGATATCGATTGGGGTGGCACGTTGGGGGGTCCCATACTTGGGCAGATAAGCTGCTGAATCAGTCTAAAGGACTCAAATTGGTGGCTTAAATCTGCCCATGTATGGCCACCTTCACTTGAAGCAACCAATGTGGCAGCTCCTTCCTCTGCAGGGGACATATCAACATAATTCCGAAATGTCAATGAGACAGCGCTACCTAGTGGCCAGATGGTTCTGTCATCCTCTATTACATATACAAGTTGTATATGGAGAGTCCTAGCCAGTTCCCAGAGAATTCCCAGCCTAATGCTGTAGCTCATAGGGCAGGAATATTTGGGGGGTCAGTACTCACTGCGGTTGGGCGTAGGACCCAGAGACCAGGAGCAGGAGAGACAGGGAGAGAAGTCCGCACCCCATGCTGCAGACTGGAGAATGTGCAGACAGGGGCTGGAGGGGGGATTTAAATGAACCTTCAGCAAACAGCCCTATCAGTGACAGGGAGGGGCCACAGGGATTTCCAAACTCCCTTATTCCAGTAAATGCAATGAAAAACAAAAATGAAACACAGGCAAGGTGCAAGTGTGTGTCCTTCAGGCTATAGGTACACAGGCACCCAGAGTGGAGTGCAAATAAAAACATGGATTAAAAAAAAGCTGCATCCAGAGACCAAGTCAACAAGCCCAGACTAGAAATATTTGAACACAATCTGGCCTTTGTTATTGGGGGCAGTTAATAAAATCACAGTAAGGCTCATTTGTTATATGTATATTCAAACTGCAAAATGTAAATGCTCATCTCTATATTTTATTTACCAAAATGCTGGTGAAGTCTAATATATTACTGGTGGTTGCAGGGTTGGAATAGGCCAGCGGAGGTCCAGGAAGAAACTTGGTGGGCTCCAGCTAGGGTTGCCATGTGTCCGGTTTTGACCTAGACAGCCTGGTTTTCGGAAGGGATGTCTGGGTCAAAACCTCCCAAATTAGGAAAACCGGGCAGGATTCTCTGACATTGATGCGGCGATCAGCCAATCATGATCACCACGTCATAGCCCGTTGATGTGACATCACAGCCCCGTCTCTTGGGTACATAGATGACAAGAGCCCTGGAATATCAGAATTCTCTTGCTTTACCCAAGTAGATCTTGGAACATCTGAGAACATCCAGAGAAACAAAATTGTCTTCTGTATCAGATGCTTTTGAGTGAAGATGAGGCAGGATAAGGTCTTGCAATCTGTGGAGGTCTGAGACATCCTGAGACAGAATTTGGTCTGAGACAGAATTCTCTTGCTCTACCCAAGTAGATCTTGGGACATCTCAGAACATCCAGAGAAACCAAATTTTCTTCTGTATCAGATGCTTTTGAGTGAAGATGAGGCAGGATAAGGTCTTGCGATCTGTGGAGGTCTGAGACATCCTGAGACAGAATTCTCTTGCTCTACCCAAGTAGATCTTGGGACATCTCAGAACATCCAGAGAAACCAAATTGTCTTCTGTATCAGATGCTTTTGAGTGAAGATGAGGCAGGATAAGGTCTTGCAATCTGTGGAGGTCTGAGACATCCTGAGACAGAATTTGGTCTGAGACAGAATTCCCTCGCTCTACCCAAGTAGCTCTTGGGACGTCTGAGAACATCCAGAGAAACCAAATTTTCTTCTGTATTAGAAGCTTTTGAGTGAAGATGAGGCAGGATAAGATCTTGCAATCTGTGGAGGTCTGAGACATCCTGAGACAGAATTTGGTCTGAGACAGAATTCTCTCGCTCTACCCAAGTAGATCTTGGGACATCTGAGAACATTCAGAGAAACCAAATTTTCTTCTATATCAGATGCTTTTGAATGAAGATGAGGCAGGATAAGGTCTTGAGATCTGTGGAGGTCTGAGACATCCTGAGACAGAATTCTCTTGCTCTACCCAAGTAGATCTTGGGACATCTGAGAACATCCAGAGAAACCAAATTTCCTTCTGTTTCAGATGCTTTTGAATGAACATGAGGCAGGATAAGGTCTTGCGATCTGTGGAGGTCTGAGACATCCTGAGACAGAATTTGGTCAGAGACAGAATTCTCTCGCTCTACCCAAGTAGATCTTGGGAAATCTGAGAACATCCAGAGAAACCAAATTTTCTTCTGTATCAGATGCTTTTGAATGAACATGAGGCAGGATAAGGTCTTGAAATCTGTGGAGGTCTGAGACATCCTGAGACAGAATTTGGTCTGAGGCAGAATTCTCTCGCTCTACTCAAGTAGATCTTGGGACATCTGAGAACATCCAGAGAAACCAAATTGTCTTCTGTATCAGATGCTTTTGAGTGAAGATGAGGCAGGATAAGGTCTTGTGATCTGTGGAGGTCTGAGACATCCTGAGACAGAATTTGATCTGAGACAGAATTGTCTCGCTCTACTCAAGTAGATCTTGGGACATCTGAGAACATCCAGAGAAACCAAATTGTCTTCTGTATCAAATGCTTTTGAGTGAAGATGAGGCAGGATAAGGTCTTGTGATCTGTGGAGGTCTGAGACATCCTTAGGGATGAACTAAACTGATGTCCTCTAAACAACTTGGTGACTGTGTTTATGTCTGTGGATGTAAATGAGCCCTCTTAAGGCAGGGGTCCTCAACCTCTTTTTTTCAGTTGTGAGCAACATTTAAATATAAAAAAATTGGGGAGCAAAGCAAGCATGAAAAAGTTCCTAGGGGGTACCAAATAAGGGCTGTTATTGGTTATTGGGTAGCCCAATGTGGACTGCAGACTACATGTCCTGTTTGGCTGTACACATGGTCTCTGCCTCCAAAGCACTTGCTTTGAGGCCACTGGGAGCAACTTCCACTGGGAAGTGATCCCAAGCCAGTGCCTCGGGGGCAACATGTTGCTCCCCAACCCCTTGGATGTTGCTCCCAGTGGCCTCAAAGCAGATGTCTTTCTCTCAGTTCAAATATTGCATGAGGCAGCCAGACAGGAAGTACATTCTGCGCCATCTTGGTAATTTGGAATCAGTTGATTGCACCAGTTTATTGGCCAGGATAACATTATTACACCCCAAGCAATGGGTGAAGCACACATACCCATTCAACCTGATCTAGAGCTTCAAGGAAGGAGAAGAAGCTTTATTAGGAACAAAGAAGGGGGGAGGGGTAGACAATGACATTAACAAGAGAAAATAAATGGAGGTAGGGGGTGGGATTAAACCTTTGTTTA
Organism: Xenopus tropicalis; assembly: GCF_000004195.4. Lineage (NCBI taxonomy): Eukaryota > Metazoa > Chordata > Amphibia > Anura > Pipidae > Xenopus > Xenopus tropicalis. The sequence goes on along the minus strand of NC_030679.2, from coordinate 141,826,203 downwards.
TCCACTGTCATGTGGAAGGAATAGTGACGTAAAGGTCCCCATACACGGGCCGATTCTAGCTGCCGATATGGGTCCCTTAGACTGATTCAGCAGCTAATCAGCCCGTGTATGGGCACTACCGACGGGCCTGCCTGACCGATATCTGGCCTGAAATCGGCCAGATATCAGTCAGGCAGGTTAAAAAATCTAGTCGGATTGGGGACCACATCGGCTCGTTGATGCGGTCCCCGGACCGACTTTGCCTATACCCGCCATTATAATTCGATCGTTTGGCCCCGTAGGTGGGGATATCAGGAGAACAAGCGAGCAGATCTGAAGGTGTATGGGCAATAAATGTTGTGTTGGTCTGCTATTGCCTTGGTCTGGGTCTAACTGGGAAAATGCTGAATTGTGGGAAATTTAGTGCTGGTGGCTTAAGAGAAATCTTGGACACCTTTAGCTTCAGTAGAAGTTGGCTTCTTATCTTAATTGAGGTTTTCATGTCCTTTAATATTTGTTTTTTTGTGTTTGGCAGAAATGGACTAAAGGGGTAAGGGACCTGAAAAGTTCAGTGGCCAAGGGCTGCAGTTGGGCTGATCCCAATGGAACCAACAGAAGTAAATGATTTATAGTGGATGTTGGAGAGCAAAGAGAAATTACAGCAAAAAGATGTGGCAAATGTAACTAGATTGGCTAATGGGTGGATGGGAAATTGATGGGTGGGGGACTGTGCCCCGTAACGCTCAAGAGTTAGAATAGATATATTCTACATATGACCAGGGTCAGACTGGGGGGTGAAGGGCCCACCAGGGCTCCTGTCCCAGGGGCCCTGCAGGTGCCCCCAGCCAGGTGCGTCCCCTAACCCGCCCCCCCAGGGGCCCCCCTAACCCCCCTCGCGTCGGAGGAGGAGTTTTCGGGAGGGGAAGCACTGGCAAGGGTCGGGTCTGAGCCGCTGGGGCTCACTAGAGCTGGGGCCCACCGGGATTTTTCCCAGTGTCCCGGCGGCCCAGTCCGACCCTGCATATGACTAACAGTGAGGATGTACTGGGGCTTATTTATCAACACTGGGCAAATTTACACATGGGCAGCAGCTCATAGCAACCAATCAGTGATGGATTGGCTTTTATTATCCAGCTGCAGATAAAACAATGAATGTAACAATGTGATTGGTTACCATGGGTAAATGGGCTTTACTGTGTCTTCAATGAGTACGCACAGAAGAGTATTATAGTGTTGGAGAAATGGTGGCTGGAGTCTGACGCCTATGGCAGAATAGCCTTGTACAAGCTCCTCTTTTGCTCTTCCCCATACAACAAAACACACTGCTGCCCTCCTTCACTGGATATGTATATATATTTCATCTGGAGATGCTTTCCTCACCTGGTCGCCTGACTGAAGAACTCAGAAGAAGAGCAACATTGGCAAGGAAACAATTCACTTCAGCTCCCAGCACCAAGGTCACTAAGACAAATAAGGACAGACCCTTATCTATTGTGCTTTTTATCTCAAGATAGTCTTCCATTTAATAAAAATTACTGTCAGCCTCTCATGATGGACCACCATGAGAAGTTGAGTGTAAAGTTCTTTATGTTGCTGGTCTAGCCAGACATTACGACTGATTTATGGTTAATATGAGTATCTTATAGGGTAAGAAACCACCGAGCGAGTTTCTTGCCCACAATAGATCTTCAATAGCAGTTGCTGGTGGAAAGCCCTTTGCATTGCTTCAGTAATCTGAAGTCGCATGAAGTTTCCTTCTGCAGGCAACTTTGTGTGACTTTGGAAAACGAAGTGATGAAAAGGGCTTTCCACCGGCGAGTAACTCGCTCCATGGGTTCTTACCCTAATGGAGTGTGTAAAGGTCCCCATACACAGGCCGATTGTAGCTGCCAATATCAGTCCCTTGGTCCGATTCGGCAGCTAATCGGCCCGTGTATAGGCACTACCGACTGGCCTGCCCAATATCTGGCCTGAAATTGGGCAGATATCAATTGGGCAGCTTAAAAAATCTAGTCGTATCGGGGACCGCATCGGCTCGTTGATGCAGTCCCTGGACTGACTTTGCCTATACCTGTCGTTATAATTAGATTGTTTGGCCCCAGGGCCAAACGATCAAATTAGCCTGGATTCTCTCGATATCGCCCACCCGTAGGTGGGCACCTTGACTGGTGGCATGGCCTAGACCACCCTGAAGTGGAGACTCTTTGAAATGTGGGAGGTATTATTAGGTGGGTGGGGTTTGTGATGATTGTAGATAAGGATCATTATGGGAAAGAGTTACAGGCATGCCCACTATGGATTAGTAAACTCATATAGGAACATATAGTGAAATGTAGGGAAGAAACACAGGACACAGAAGTAACGAGGTCACTCTCCCATAGAGCTTACCATCTACAATTAGTGATAAGCCAATCTGTCCCGGTTAGTAAAATGTGGCTACCACGCAACTTTTGGACACAACTTTTTTTTGCCGTGACTGTAACTTTTTCCTCACTAGACAAATTTTTATCCCATCAAATTTTTGTGGCAGTTTCCCCCCCAAAAAAATTCCCAATGGTGAAATGCAGAATTTTGCAGCAAATACAAACCTGGCGCAAAATTTGGCTCATCACTATCTACAATGGTTTCTATTTTTGACTATTTCTTAGCAATATTTTATTGGCCCAAATCTGTACAGTTGACCGGTGACCCGGGAGTTACGGAATTACCGGAAGTGCTGTTTCTGGCAGCAGGTTGGGATTCACGGGAAGGGTCAGTGCTGGGAATATTGCCCAGTGTTTACCTGGGAATTGGATAAACAGAGATAAGCCGAGATCAGACTTCCAGAGAAATCCCTCATTCTCCTGTGTATTTAGTACAAGGGGGAGAGGGGCAAGGGGACCCTGCAGTCTGTTTCAAGCTAAAGTCTATTTTTTTGAACAAAATACATCAAATTAGAGAATTAAATAAAAGGACGAGAGAAGAGACTGAGATTGAATTCCAAATGAGAGCCCCGGCTCATCTGAGAATGAAACCATTATTATTATTATTATTAACATTTATTTATAAAGCGCCAACATATCCCGCAGCGCTGTACAATAAGTGGGTTACATACATTGGGCATACAGAGTAACATATAAAGCAACCAATAACCGATACAAGAGGTGAAGAGAGCCCTGCCCAAAAGAGCTTACAATCCCCCCAGGAATATAGACATGCAAAGACATTAGGAGCTGATCCAATCTCTGCCCCTCTCTGCCCTGCTGGCTCCTTTGATAAGGGGATTTAAGAGTAAGAACCCACGGAGCGAGTTACTTGCCCGCAATAGCGGTAGAGTTACCACTATGAAAGGGCTTTTCACTGGCAACTTCTATTGTTACCGGTATGAAAGCCCGTTGCATCTAAAGTTGCATGAAGTTTGAGCGACGAGTGATTTAGCAGGGGCAATTCTCAGTTTGGGTCTCTGTGGTATTTTCAGTACCCAGAGGCCCAAACAGCCCCCCATAGGCCCAATAAATAGTGACTGTCTATGGCACCTTACAGCAGCCCCTCTGGCATTTGCCTGAACCCACAGATTGCCAGTCTGGGCCTGATTTTCAGTACACAGAGGCCCAAACAGCCCCCCATAGGCCCAATAAATAGTGAGTGTCTATGGCACCTTACAGCAGCCCCTCTGGCATTTGCCTGAACCCACAGATTGCCAGTCTGGGCCTGATTTTCAGTACACAGAGGCCCAAACAGCCCCCCCATAGGCCCAATAAATAGTGAGTGTCTATGGCACCTTACAGCAGCCCCTCTGGCATTTGCCTGAACCCACAGATTGCCAGTCCGGGCCTGATTTTCAGTACCCAGAGGCCCAAACAGCCCCCCCCATAGGCCCAATAAATAGTGAGTGTCTATGGCACCTTACAGCAGCCCCTCTGGCATTTGCCTGAACCCACAGATTGCCAGTCTGGGCCTGATTTTCAGTACCCAGAGGCCCAAACAGCCCTCCCATAGGCCCAATAAATAGTGAGTGTCTATGGCACCTTACAGCAGCCCCTCTGGCATTTGCCTGAACCCACAGATTGCCAGTCCGGGCCTGATTTTCAGTACCCAGAGGCCCAAACAGGCCCCCAACAGCCCAATAAATAGTGAGTGTCTATGGCACCTTACAGCAGCCCCTCTGGCATTTGCCTGAACCCAAAGATTGCCAGTCCGGGCCTGATTTTCAGTACACAGAGGCCCAAACAGCCCCCCCAGCAGCCCAATAAATAGTGAGTGTCTATGGCACTTTACAGCAGCCCCTCTGGCATTTGCCTGAACCCACAGATTGCCAGTCCGGGCCTGATTTAATGCTGGGTCACTGTAAAATAAAATGCTGGGGCCCCTGTGTCATATAATGCTGGGTCACTGTATAATAAAATGCTGGGGCCCCTGTGTCATATAATGCTGGGTCACTGTATTATAAAATGCTGGGGCCTCTGTGTCATATAATGCTGAGTCACTGTATAATAAAATGCTGGGGCCCCTGTGTCATATAATGGTGTGTCACAGTATTATAAAATGCTGGGGCCTCTGTGTCATAAATTGCTGGGTCACTGTATAATAAAATGCTGGAGCCTCTGTGTCATATAATGTTGGGTCACTGTATAATAAAATGCTGGGGCCTCTGTGTCATATAATGCTGGGTCACTGTATTATAAAATGCTGGGGCCTCTGTGTCATATAATGCTGGGTCACTGTATTATAAAATGCTGGGGCCCCTGTGTCATATAATGCTGGGTCACTGTATAATAAAATGCTGGAGCCTCTGTGTCCTATAATGTTGGGTCACTGTATAATAAAATGCTGGGGCCCCGTGTCATATAATGCTGGGTCACTGTATTATAAAATGCTGGGGCCCCTGTGTCATATAATGCTGGGTCACTGTATTATAATATGCGGGGGCCCCTGTATCATATAATGCTGGGTCACTGTGTAATAAAATGCTGGGGCCTCTGTGTCATATAATGCTGGGTCACTGTAATATAAAATGCTGGGGCCCCTGTGTCATAAAATGCTGGGTCACTGTATTATAAAATGCTGGGGCCTCTGTGTCATATAATGCTGGGTCACTGTATAATAAAATGCTGGGGCCCCTGTGTCCTATAATGGTGTGTCACTGTATTATAAAATGCTGGGGCCTCTGTGTCATAAATTGCTGGGTCACTGTATAATAAAATGCTGGAGCCTCTGTGTCATATAATGTTGGGTCACTGTATTATAAAATGCTGGGGCCTCTGTGTCATATAATGCTGGGTCACTGTATTATAAAATGCTGGGGCCTCTGTGTCATATAATGCTGAGTCACTGTATAATAAAATGCTGGGGCCCCTGTGTCATATAATGGTGTGTCACTGTATTATAAAATGCTGGGGCCTCTGTGTCATAAATTGCTGGGTCACTGTATAATAAAATGCTGGAGCCTCTGTGTCATATAATGTTGGGTCACTGTATAATAAAATGCTGGGGCCTCTGTGTCATATAATGCTGGGTCACTGTATTATAAAATGCTGGGGCCCCTGTGTCATATAATGTTGGGTCACTGTATAATAAAATGCTGGGGCCCCGTGTCATATAATGCTGGGTCACTGTATTATAAAATGCTGGGGCCCCTGTGTCATATAATGCTGGGTCACTGTATTATAATATGCGGGGGCCCCTGTATCATATAATGCTGGGTCACTGTGTAATAAAATGCTGGAGCCTCTGTGTCATATAATGTTGGGTCACTGTGTAATAAAATGCTGGGGCCTCTGTGTCATATAATGCTGGGTCACTGTAATATAAAATTCTGGGGTTACATACATACATAGTTATAGTTACATAGTTACATAGGGTTGAAAAAAGACCATTGTCCATCAAGTTCAACCCATCCGAGTAAACCCAGCACACAACCTATACTAACCAATCTATACACTCACATACATAAACTATATATACAACCAGTAATACTAACTGTAGATATTAGTATCACAATAGCCTTGGATATTCTGCTTGTTCAAGAACTCATCCAGGCCCCTCTTAAAGGCATTAACAGAATCTGCCATTACCCCATCACTAGGAAGGGCATTCCCCAACCTCACTGCCCTCACCGTGAAAAACCCCCTACGCTGCTTCAAATGGAAGCTCCGTTCCTCTAATCTAAAGGGGGGGCCTCTGGTGCGCTGATTGTTTTTATGGGAAAAAAGAACATCCCCCAACTGCCTATAATCCCCTCTAATGTACTTGTACAGAGTAATCATGTCCCCTCGCAAGCGCCTCTTTTCCAGAGAAAACAACCCCAACCTCGACAGTCTCACCTCATAGTTTAACCCTTCCATCCCCTTTACCAGTTTAGTTGCACGTCTCTGCACTCTCTCCAGCTCATTTATATCCTTCTTAAGGACTGGAGCCCAAAACTGCCCCCCATACTCAGGGTGAGGCCTTACCAGGGACCTATAAAGGGGCAAAATTATGTTCTCATCCCTTGAGTCAATGCCCTTTTTTATACAAGACAGCACTTTATTTGCTTTAGTAGCCACAGAATGACACTGCCTGGAATTAGACAACTTGTGATCTACAAAAACCCCTAGATCCTTCTCCACTAAGGATGCCCCCAACACACTACCATTCAGTAGATAGTTCGCGTTTATATTATTTCTACCAAAATGCATAACTTTGCACTTGTCAACATTGAACCTCATTTCCCAGTTTGCTGCCCAGTTTTCCAATGTTGTCAAATCGCTCTGCAAAGCGGCACATCCTGCATGGAACTTATAGTTTTGCACAATTTTGTGTCATCAGCAAAAATAGAAACAGTACTGTCTATGCCCACCTCCAGGTCATTAATAAACAAGTTAAAAAGCAAAGGACCAAGGACTGACCCCTGCGGTACCCACTAACCACACTGGGCCAATTAGAAAATGTTCCATTTACAACCACTCTTTGTACTCTATCCTTCAGCCAGTTCTCTATCCAATTACAAATATTATGTTCTAGGCCAATATTCCTTAATTTGATCATTAACCTTCTGTGAGGTACTGTATCAAACGCTTTAGCAAAGTCCAAGTAGATGACATCAACTGCCATTCCAGCATCAAGGTTCCTGCTCACCTCCTCATAAAAGGCGACTAAATTAGTCTGGCAAGATCTGTTACGCATAAAACCATGCTGGCACAAACTAACAGTATTGTGAACTGCAATGTATTCAACTATCCTATCCCTTATTACCCCTTCCAGAAGCTTTCCTACTACTGATGTCAGACTAACAGGCCTATAGTTTTCAGGCCCCTGTGCCATATAATGCTGGGTCACTGTATTATAAAATGCTGGGGCCCCTGTGTCATAAAATGCTGGGTCACTGTATTATAAAATGCTGGGGCCCCTGTGTCATATAATGCTGGGTCACTGTATTATAAAATGCTGGGGCCCCTGTGTCATAAAATGCTGGGTCACTGTATTATAAAATGCTGGGGCCCCTGTGTCATATAATGCTGGGTCACTGTATTATAAAATGCTGGGGCCCCTGTGTCATATAATGCTGGGTCACTGTATTATAAAATGCTGGGGCCCCTGTGTCATATAATGCTGGGCACTGTATTATAAAATGCTGGGGCCCCTGTGTCATATAATGCTGGGTCACTGTATTATAAAATATTGGGGCCCCTGTGTCATATAATGCTGAGTCACTGTATTATAAAATGCTGGGGCCCCTGTGTCATATAATGCTGGGCACTGTATTATAAAATATTGGGGCCCCTGTGTCATATAATGCTGGGTCACTGTATTATAAAATGCTGGGGCCCCTGTGTCATATAATGCTGGGCACTGTATTATAAAGTGCTGGGGCCCTTGTGTCATATAATGCTGGGTCACTGTATTATAAAATGCTGGGGCCCCTGTGTCATATAATGCTGGGCACTGTATTATAAAATGCTGGGGCCCCTGTGTCATATAATGCTGGGTCACTGTATTATTAAATGCTGGGGCCCCTGTGTCATATAATGCTGGGTCACTGTATTATAAAATGCTGGGGCCCCTGTGTCATATAATGCTGGGTCACTGTATTATTAAATGCTGGGGCCCCTGTGTCATATAATGCTGGGTCACTGTATTATAAAATGCTGGGGCCCCTGTGTCATATAATGCTGGGTCACTGTATTATAAAATGCTGGGGCCCCTGTGTCATATAATGGTGTGTCACTGTATTATAAAATGCTGGTGCCCCTGTGTCATATAATGCTGGTGCCCCTGTGTCATATAATGCTGGGTCACTGTATTATAAATGCTGGGGCCCCTGTGTCATATAATGCTGGGTCACTGTATTATAAAATGCTGGGGCCCCTGTGTCATATAATGCTGGGTCACTGTATTATAAAATGCTGTGGCCTCTGTGTCATATAATGCTGGGTCACTGTATTATAAAATGCTGGGGCCCCTGTGTCATATAATGCGGGGTCACTGTATTATAAAATGCTGGGGCCCCTGTGTCATTTAATGCTGGGTCACTGTAGTATAAAATGCTGGTGCCCCTGTGTCATATAATGCTGGTGCCCCTGTGTCATATAATGCTGGGTCACTGTATTATAAATGCTGGGGCCCCTGTGTCATATAATGCTGGGTTACTGTATTATAAAATGCTGGGGCCCCTGTGTCATATAATGCTGGGTCACTCTTTTATAAAATGCTGGGGCCTCTGTGTCATATAATGCTGGGCCACTGTATTATAAAATGCTGGGGCCCCTGTGTCAGATAATGCTGGGTCACTGTATTATAAAATGCTGGGGCCCCTGTGTCATATAATGCTGGGTCACTGTATTATTAAATGCTGGGGCCCCTGTGTCATATAATGCTGGGTCACTGTATTATAAAATGCTGGGGCCCCTGTGTCATATAATGCTGGGTCACTGTATTATAAAATGCTGGGGCCCCTGTGTCATATAATGCTGGGTCACTGTATTATAAAATGCTGGGGCCCCTGTGTCATATAATGCTGGGTCACTGTATTATAAAATGCTGGTGCCCCTGTGTCATATAATGCTGGGTCACTGTATTATAAATGCTGGGGCCCCTGTGTCATATAATGCTGGGTCACTGTATTATAAAATGCTGGGGCCCCTGTGTCATATAATGCTGGGTCACTGTATTATAAAATGCTGGGGCCTCTGTGTCATATAATGCTGGGTCACTGTATTATAAAATGCTGGGGCCCCTGTGTCATATAATGCTGGGTCACTGTATTATAAATGCTGGGGCCCCTGTGTCATATAATGCTGGGTCACTGTATTATAAAATGCTGGGGCCTCTGTGTCATATAATGCTGGGTCACTGTAATATAAAATGCTGGGGCCCCTGTGTCATATAATGCTGGGCCACTGTAATATAAAATGCTGGGGCCCCTGTGTCATATAACGCTGGGTCACTCTATTATAAAATGCTGGGGCCTCTGTGTCATATAATGCTGGGTCACTGTATTATAAAATGCTGGGGCCCCTGTGTCATATAATGCCGGGCACTGTATTATAAAATGCTGGGGCCCCTGTCATATAATGCTGGGTCACTGTATTATAAAATGCTGGGGTCCCTGTGTCATATAATGCTGGGTCACTGTATTATAAAATGCTGGGGCCCCTGTGTCATATAATGCTGGGTCACTGTATTATAAAATGCTGGGGCCCCTGTGTCATATAATGCTGGGTCACTGTATTATAAAATGCTGGGGCCCCTGTGTCATATAATGCTGGGTCACTGTATTATAAAATGCTGGGGCCCCTGTGTCATATAATGCTGGGTCACTGTATTATAAAATGCTGGCGCCCCTGTGTCATAAAATTCTGGGGCCCCTGTGTCATATAATGCTGGGTCACTGTATTATAAAATGCTGGGGCCCCTGTGTCATATAATGCTGGGTCACTGTATTATAAAATGCTGGGGCCCCTGTCATATAATGCTGGGTCACTGTATTATAAAATGCTGGGGCCCCTGTGTCATATAATGCTGGTTCACTGTATTATAAAATGCTGGGGCCCCTGTGTCATATAATGCTTGGTCACTGTATTATAAAATGCTGGGGCCCCTGTGTCATATAATGCTGGGTCACTCTATTATAAAATGCTAGGGCCTCTGTGGCCTCTGTTTTTGTTAAATAATTGGTTCCGCTATGGAACCTCATACATCTCCATGAAGAAGAAAAATCAGTGGATCTCTAACCAATTGTTATGAATATATATGTAACATTTTTATCTACAGAGTGAAAGAGCCTAGTGAATGATCCCCAGCGAGCGGAAGGTTAAGCAAATAAATGCTTTTATTGGAATTGTATATAAAACATGGCACAACATTTACAAAATGTTACAGAAGAGCTTGGGAAGATGGAAAGATCTTGGTGGGAAATCAGGTTCCTCAGTTGGGACTTGGTGGGAAATCAGGTTCCTCAGTTGGGACTTGGTGGGAAATCAGGTTCCTCAGTTGGGACTTGGTGGGAAATCAGGTTCCTCAGTTGGGACATCCAACGATCTCCAGGTTGTCAGAAACGGTCTCAAAATCATCACAGAGATCCAGGTTCTCACGTTGCTGGCACTCCCTCTCATTGGGCCACCACTCGATCCATGTGTCCTTCCCGATGATGTAGGAATAGCTACAAAGAACAGGCATTATTACGTTTTATTTATGGGGGATCTGTAAGTGAAAGGGGCCACAACCCCCTCCTGCCTCCACTGGAGTATGCTCAAATGGGCAGTCAGTATAAATGTATTAAACAGAACATCCATATTGTATTGCAGTTGGTCTTGACATACATTCTGATCTGATGATGCCTCTCTTTGGTGACTATGCGTGCATGTGTCGATGGGTGAAACTCACTGACTCAAGAGGCTTCCACCGTACTTACCCATCTGGTTGCTTCCACAGGTCCCCAGTTACCCCCCAGATCAGATAATCTCGGTTCAGCTGCATGGCTAAAGCTTTTCGGCATTTGATATGGCTGATAAAATTACGTGTCTTCTCCTCAGGCTCCTGGTCTGTCCCTAAAGGATTACAGAGAAGCAGGAAATGAGGGTTCATAGAACGGCAGAATAACTAGACCTTGAGATATGAACATGCCACAAGCTCACCTTGCTTTATGACCTTCCTAATTGTCATAACGTAGTTGTCAAAATTCTCGCTCTCCTGCACCTCCGTGAGAGTAGCCTTGTACACTGTGAAGGGATATAAAGTGACAATTAAAAAGTTGAAAACATGGGGAGTAGTGATAAACGAATCTGTCCCATTTTGCTTCGCGAAACGGCGAAAATGTCGCGCGTCAAAAAAAAATGTCGCCCACGGCTATTATTTTGTCGCACGGCTATTATTTTGTCGCAAGGCTATTCTTTTGTCGCGAGGCTATTCTTTTGTCGCGAGGCTATTCTTTTGTCGCGAGGCTATTCTTTTGTCGCGAGGCTATTCTTTTGTCGCCCGCGGCTATTCTTTTGTCGCAAGGCTATTCTTTTTTCACCCACGGCTATTCTTTTGTCGCCCCCTCGGCTATTCTTTTGTCGCCCCCTCGGCTATTCTTTTGTCGCCCCCTCGGCTATTCTTTTGTCGCCCGCGGCTATTCTTTTTTCGCCCACGGCTATTCTTTTGTCGCCCGTGGCTATTCTTTTGTCGCCCCCTCGGCTATTCTTTTGTCGCCCCCTCGGCTATTCTTTTGTCGCCCCCTCGGCTATTCTTTTGTCGCCCCCTCGGCTATTCTTTTGTCGCCCCCTCGGCTATTCTTTTGTCGCCCCCTCGGCTATTCTTTTGTCGCCCCCTCGGCTATTCTTTTGTCTCAAGGCTATTCTTTTTTGACGCACGACTAACAATCCACCGATGGCGAAATACGGAAATTTGCCGCGAATCCATGCCTGCCGAAACATTTCGCCCATCACTAATGGGGAGAACATACAGATACCTGTACCTTGCCAATAATACTTTGCCTGGGATCAAACTGGGGATCCCAGCTCTGGCAGCAGTCTAATTCTAGGTTACTGAAGTATTACTTGTTTTTAGTCCTCCTCTGGAAATAAGTGGACCTAAGTTATCCATACAGTTTATTGGCCAACATACATGGAGACAAAACCATCACCTCCCCAACAGGTATGTGCTGGGAGACTGGCCAAGAATCTATTGGCCAGGATCAAAAATCTTGTCAAGAGGCTACATCATTGAGCTTGATGCATCTTCTTCTGATGGGTCTGGATAGACCCTTATTGGGATCTAGTGGCTGTCCAAATTGGACAAAGATATTTTTGTTTATTAACCTCACCAAACACGTGGTTCTTCCATGTATGGCCAGATATATTTTCTTATACCTACTAATACCTACTTCTTATGAAAAAAAATATTAATAATTAATGATTCTCACCAAAATCCACTCCAGGAGCACAAGCCATGTTGATTCTCATTTCAGGAGTGATTTTCCCCTCAATTTGCTGCTGCATGAAACAGTTCTCTGGAACATAAGAAGAATGAGAGTTTTTGGTCAAACGTCAGTTCTGAAAAGCCTGGAGTCTTTACATCATAATTATAATCTGATCCTATGACTCCTTACATTGCGCGTTATGACTCTCCTAACCATTCTATGGAGTCCAGTACTAAACTACTGTCCTATATCAATATACATTGTGTCCACAGGCCAATAATGGCCACCAACCAGCTACCAACCAACCAGAGGCCACCAACCAGAGTCAGTGACTTGTTGGCCTGTATAACTCTCCAATGGATCTATATAGGCCACCCATGTCCCATAACCACTGGCCTGTTGTTTAAAAGATTGGATCAGCCCATTTGCCAACCAGCCACTCTAATTGGCCTATGTATGGCGCTAAAACAACGATTGAATAAAGAATAGAGCTCACTTAGATATTGGGCAAAAAGACTGCAAAATCCAATTGGGTGAGGATTGTATTGGGTTTATTGATGCAGTTCTTTTTCTTTGTGGGTCTTGATGGACCACCTATATCACAAGATTACAAGTTTTGACGTCCTAATAATGGGAGCAAACCATTTCGGTACAACCCTTGTGTTGTAATATTGGGCAAACATTCAATTTTCATGGCAAGCTAGAACATTAACCCGTGCATATCCAGCTTAACTTTTTTCTTTCCGATACTTACGATAACTTGTGAAAGTTCCATAGGAATGGTATTTAGATTGTGATTCAAAAGTACAAAGCAAGAGCCATCAGTAAGATACCAGCTGATTTCTGGTGGTGTCTAAGGGACTTCCCAGCTTAGACCAGTGTTATAATTCACAAAACACCACCATGGCTTCTGGCTTACCTTCAGCACACCGGCAAATATCATCTTGGCAAATCCTGCCCAGCAGGGCACTGCCTTCCTCCACGTGGTAAAATTTAGTGCATCGATTTTCTATAAAGGAAGAACAAGGCATGAACGAGAACTGTATATTGTGAAGACAGAAACTATCGGTCATGTTGTCTGATTTATGTATGGAGTCTTCGGGAAACCCTGAACTACATGGGCCTACACCTCCATCTTGGCCCATCTGCCGAGGCCATAAAGCAATATATTATAGCTGAGTGGAGATGGATATTCTTACCTGGAGTATAGTAGTCATATACGGTTACAGAAGCCGGCTGGATGAAACCCACTTCGAAATATTGATGAGCGTAAAACTTAACACATTCTTCCTCTGTGTTGGAGATCTGAATAGTGAAGAGGGAGATAATAAGTAAAACTGGTGTATGGTGGAAAAAAGAAATGTCGGCATAAACGGTAGTCAAGAAGAACCCAAGTGAGTGGTATAGGAACTTCAAGACCAAAGAGGTGGAATAGCATCTAAAAAATACTATATTTGAGGAATGGGGAATAATGATTGGGAGGAAGAGAATAGGTGATAGTATAAGGATTGGCTAGTGTAGTAAGAGAGAGCTTCAATGTAGGGAGGTTGTAGAATCCGAAGGCTACGTACTTTGTCCAAGTAGAGAATAAGGGTTCCCTTTTCATTTGCTCCTTTGTTGACTTCATACTTGGAGATGTATTTGTCCACTCCTTTCATTAGCTGTGGGTAACAATAACAATTCATTCTTATTCTTATTGTATAACCAAGCCCTTAGGGACAAGAGAGAGTACTATCTGAATTGTGTACCCTCCCACAATGTCTTTCAACTTTGCAGGGAATCCATAGGTGAAGTCACCTCAACAGCTATAGTGTTTTGGCATACAGTAACCCACACAGCATGCTTAAAGAACAACTATATACTTTTCACCACGCCTACAGAGTGTTCCCCTTCCTTAGAGTGATTACCCTGAGAACGGTTAAGGTAATAAAGGAGATCTTGAACACCCAACTCAGTAATATTAGATAAGGTGACTGGTTGCCTTTTTATCCCTCCAGCAAAGCACCAACTTGATTGGCTCTAAGCTGTAGCCCCTTGCATAGCCGGCTGTGGTTGGCAACCCATGATAACCAATTACTTACCCTATCCAGGGATTCAGTATCGGGAGAAAAGCCAGTCATCATGGATATATCAATAATGGACATGGTGGCATCATCTTTGCCGAGATACCTGGTGAGTAAGAAGAAGCAATCATGCAAGGTGTTCCAATAATCAATTTGATAGGCTGAAGTACAGTTGACTTTGCTAATCCAGGTTCACGCACCACAATCTGCCATGAAGGTGGAGCTTATAGAACCAGGAGGAAGAGCAGCAGAAGGAAGCCCTAGTATGTTGAAGAACAGGGTATTCTAGTGTTGTAGGACTTCATGCCACAGTTGCTCTTATAATGAATACTAAATGTGTGTTTATTAATATAATTAGTTTTAGGATGACATGATATGTCCATTCCATACCTTGCACAGGCTTCTATAGACACAGTAGACCTTGCACCTTCGGGACGTCTGGCTGTTTGAAGAAAGAAATTCTGGGTCAGCAAAGACAACAGGGAAAGAAGGCAAGAAAAGGGGGAAGGAAATCCTACTGTACATGTCTTACTGTACTATATATTGACCAACTGGTCTGTTGGCTGAAAGCAAGCAGCATTTAATTGGTTTCCACTGCTTACTTGACATTCCATTGCACTATAATCAGTTATACCACCTACCGGAACCACCGCAAAGTTGATTATTCAAACATGTGGTGAATTAAGAGGGTGGTTTCAAATGCATGACTCTCCACCAGAAAGTTTTCCATTTTTCTGTTGTTTTGTGTCCAGGCCTTCAGTAACCTTCCATACAGTGCTATGCCAATGCAAAACTACATTCGGAAAAACACTCACCAATTTTTTCTTCCTTCACTTTCACAGACAGCTCAAAGTTACTGCACTTTCTTTCCTTCTCCGTGAGAAGAGCGTGGTACACGGTCACCACCTGATAAGACATCACAATGAACATTCCGAGATCATTAAAAAACACACACACAGCACCATAATCAGGAAGTATTGAGCTAAGATAAGGCTCTAAAACCGCTGGGGGAGTAGGTTGCACCCTCTCTTCTCAACGATATATATAGTGCCAGCACTACTGTACACATTAGAACTGCTTTCAGCTAACCTATTGTTTCTCCTACTCCCATGTAACTGGAGGAGTCCCAAGCCGGACTTGGATTTCTTACTATTGAGTGCTATTCTGATACCTACTGGGAGCTGCTATCTTGCTCCCTTCCCATTGTTCTGCTGATCGTCTGCTGGGGGGGAGGGGGGGGATATCACTCCAACTTGCAGCGCAGCAGTAAAGTGTGCTTGAGTCTGAGCTTTCAGAAGGAGCCAGCAATACACATTAGAACTGCTTTCAGCTAACCTATTGTTTCTCCTACTCCCATGTAACTGGAGGAGTCCCAAGCCGGACTTGGATTTCTTACTATTGAGTTCTATTTTGATACCTACTGGGAGCTGCTATCTTGCTCCCTTCCCATTGTTCTGCTGATCGGCTGCTGGGGGTGAGAGGGATATCACTCCAACTTGCAGCGCAGCAGTTAAGTGTTAGTGAAGTTTATCAGAGCACAGGTCACATGGCTGTGGCACCCTGGGAAATGAAGAATATGGCTAGCCCCATGGGAAAAACAGATTACAATGCAGGATTCCGCTGGACTGATGGGTTTTGTAACCAACATGTTTCCCATGACAGTATCGCTTTAATGTGAAGATAAAAGACGTGTTAAAAAATGTGGCCAAACTCACCCTGATTGTACCTTGTCCTTTGCCTTTAGCTTTTACCACAAAGTCTTGGTTTAACCGAGTCTGTAAAAGATGGAGGAAATGTACAGAGATGTAGTTTCACGATAAATGAATCGATCTATATATACTGTGAAAGCTTATCCCGACTCCAAGCAGTTCCAAGACACGCAGTCATCAATCGCTGCATAGTAGTTACAGATGGGGCGGCCTTAATATCATTTTATTTTATATAACCATATACACCCTTCATCTTCATTCATCTTTAAAGCTTGCTCCATCTGTATGTCAGTTCTTCTCAAAGAATATTCTGCTCTTTACTATATCTGCAGTTCTTTAGCCTTGATTATGATCTTACATGTCTTGTATGTCTACAACACTATTGCCATGAATGCAAAATTCTATATAACAGGCTATGACTTGCTTACCTCTGCAGAACGTGCCAGCAAGGCATTGTCAAGGTTGATACGATAGGTTAAAGGTTGTTGCCTCTCTGGGAGATGAAGGGAGACATCTAAGTTCAACTCATTGAGACCTGGGACATCTGTCTGGTACTGAGCCAGAGCTTGGAACATCACAATGGTTGCCTGGGATAACAAAAGAGTCAATCATTGGAATCATGGGCGCAAGAACAGGCATCTCCAACCTTATACACAAGTCTATATAACCCATGGCAGTTTGGAGCCTATAAACCACCCATGGAAAGCCACTAGTTGGGTTAAAAAATGGAGAACACCGATTAATGACATTAAGACACAACTTTCTCTCGACACAAAGTTCACCTGAAGACTTAAGCAAGCATGGAGGGCACATTTAGTAGGGGTTTAGACAAGCCAATGGTGTTTATTATCTGGTTATCAAACATATCTGGAATAACAGTATATGTGTATAATTATAAAATCAGGATATGGATATTACTCACCTGGGTGGAGCCATAAACCGCTCCATAGTATCTCTGCTCGTTGAGCCAACGTACAATGCCGCCTGTTGGACCATATTCCTTCATTTTTAAGAGGGTTAGAAGAGCGTATGATGTCATTTCCAGGGAGATAAAGCGTTTCCCAGGCTCCTCCCAGTGGGTGTCACCTAAGGAAAATAACATATGAAGAAGAACATATATGAAGAGTTGCTTTCTCATAAACTGGAGGGAGCAAAGCTGGGACTATTTGATAGAAGATGCCTCAACATGTATGGGATATTGCCATATATAGAGCTTAGTGTGTCCCCCAAAAGGGGCTGGCCCCTTTGCACCCTCAACCACTGCCTTGCAAGCAACCTTTTGGAGTTGAAAAGAAAGGCAATGGTGATGCCAAAAGAAATTCAGGAGATGCAATGACTATTGTAAATATCGTACCTATAGATACAGACATCAGCTTCTTGGTGTTGGGAAGCTTCCCGGCCAGTGCAAGAGCATAGGAAGTGATTGCAATGGAATATGGTTTTCGTAGTCCTGGATATTGACCAGTCAGGTAGCTTGTGGCCTTATCAATACTGACTTGAAGGTTCTAGAATGAAAGATCACATTTAATACAGCAGAAGAATTTTATATCTAAAGACCATGTTCATTGTCTCTTATCTCAGGCTTAAAGAGAGGGTAAGATTTAGTCCAGGGTGTGTTCTCAGTGTGGTATATATGATACAAAGATCTCAAGATATCTTCACACCATCCTTACCAGTTAGTCAAGGACATGGTAATAGTGGAATGGATTCATTAAGGTCTTCTGGTGAAGATATGACCAAACTCATTACCCCCAGGGGCCCATATACGATACAAAGATCTCAAGATATCTTCACACCATCCTTACCAGTTAGTCAAGGACATGGTAATAGTGGAATGGATTCATTAAGGTCTTCTGGTGAAGATCTGACCAGACTCATTACCCCCTAGGGGCCCATATATGATACAAAGATCTCAAGATATCTTCACACCATCCTTACCAGTTAGTCAAGGACATGGTAATAGTGGAATGGATTCATTAAGGTCTTCTGGTGAAGATCTGACCAGATTCATTACCCCCTAGGGGCCCATATACGATACAAAGATCTCAAGATATCTTCACACCATCCTTACCAGTTAGTCAAGGACATGGTAATAGTGGAATGGATTCATTAAGGTCTTCTGGTAAAGATCTGACCAGATTCATTACCCCCTAGGGGCCCATATATGATACAAAGATCTCAAGATATCTTCACACCATCCTTACCAGTTAGTCAAGTACATGGTAATAGTGGCCTGGATTTATTAAGGTCTTTTGGTGAAGATCTGACCGGACTCATTACCCCCTAGGGGCCCAGAAATGGCTGGTATGTGTAAACCAAGTTAAGTTTGAGGAACTTTGGCATCATCCTAGGCGTGGGTCTTCATTAAGGTCTTTTGGTGAAGATCTGACTAGACTCATTACCCCCTAGGGGCCCATATATGATACAAAGATCTCCAGATATCTTCACACCATCCTTACCAGTTAGTCAAGGACATGGTAATAGTGCCCTGGATTCATTAAGGTCTTTTGGAGAAGACCTGACCAGACTCATTACCCCCTAGGGGCCCAGAAATGGCTGGTATGTGTAAACCTCTCAAGTTAAGTTTGAGGAACTTTGGCATCATCCTGGGCTTGGCTTGTGACTAGTCAATACTCGGTCATTTTTAGTGACCATAGAAATTAATTTGTTATTTGATGATGATGATGATTACTCACGTTCACATGCTCGTTACAAGTCCTTTGGCATTCTAGCATGGCAATAACAATAAAGGCTGTGAGGGAAGAGTCGGCCTCTGCTGCTCCTGTCGTGATTCCTCCCTGGTAAAGAGGGAAAAGCATTTCCATCAGATCAATAAACACAATAAAGCTGTGTGATAAAGCTGGCTAAAATACATCCAGAAGCATTCAGTTATTAAACAAGACACCGGGTCCAATATATTTGCGCCCCATTGTGTCAATATGGACTCTAAATTGCTCACCCATTTGTAAAAGACCCCATTTTATGTTGGCTTCCCTGTGTATTTTCAGATGACATAAAAACCTTATTTTTATTTCATTAAAGCGTAATCCCAGTTCTTTAGTAGGTGATATGTGTTTTGGGGGGGCAAGGGTCAACATCTCAGTCATTTAGGGGGGCTTATGGGAAAGAAGTTCTGTTACTTTTTAAACCTCCAATGTCTGCTTGTTAAAGCTGAGTCAGTCAGAAAAGCATATATGAATATTTATTTATTTGGTAGGTGAGACCTTCTAAAGACCTACCCTTCTGAAGACCTAGGCCCCAACATAAGTCAAGGATATAGGATATTTCCCCCCATTACATACCACCATCTCCTGATGTATGACCGGTGCATTCTCGTAGAACAATCCATCTGGCTTCTGTCTCTCCAGTATAAGCCATTTGATGGCACCGCAGAGAACATTTGCCTCAATATCAACGAATTCCTGAGCCATCCCAAACACTTTAGCAACATAGCCTGTGAGCCTGAAAGAAAAAAATATTTATTTATCTATTATCTGTAAAGTTGCTATCCAGAAAGCTCTGAAATAGAGTGAAGGGGGTCAAAGAGGGCCCCTGTTAATGGCAGCCCACATAGCCATACATGGGCCAATTGTAGCTGCCGATATCAGTCCCTTAGACCGATTCGGCAGCTTATCAGCACGTGTAGGGGCAGAAACGAGGGGCCTGCCCGACCAATATCTGGCCTGAAATTGGCCAGATATCGATCGGGCAGGCTAAAAGATTTAGTCGGATCGGGGACCGCATCTGCTCGTTGATGCGGTCCCCGAACAGACTGCCTCATTGCCGCCATTATAAATCGAATTAGCCTACATGTTCCCCGATATCGCCCACCCGTAGGTGGGGATATCGGGTGAAGATCCACTCCCTCTGGTGCCTAGAGGTAGAAAGGCACCACCCGAGGCTATAAAGTACTTCATTCAACCACTCTCAACAACAGACCCTCCAGAGATCAACCTACTTCCCCCTCAACTGTAGGGAGTGTTAAAGCTCCAGGCTGCCGTTGATGAGACTGCCTCCGAGAACATTTCAAAACTACAAGCATGGAGTAGCCCCCTTGGGCCAAGAGTCATTTGTGTGAAATTTCTCTTCCCTAGTCATTCAGCTAATCTGCAATTTCCTTGTTATCCAGTTAGACCTAAGGAAAGATAATCTAGGAAACCCTGCTTTTCAGCCTATCAGCTTTAGACAACAGTCTTTGCCAGGGACTTACCATGTACTGGCAGGTCTGTCCTTCCAGGCTGCATAGGAGTTGTCTGGTTTGCGGTAAGTCATTTGTTGAGCATAACCTGCAAAGAGACAATTGGTTTTGGTAATAAATATTTGCACATCACCATTTTAGCTTACCAAAAACCCAAGCTAGATGCCTGAGGACATATCACAGCAGCCTAACCAATAGACTTCCCTTGTGCTTGTGTACAGTACCTCTTCAGTTTTACTGGGCCGTCCCTGCAGAATGGCTAACCTCAAGGATAGACTACAAACACCCCACACAATGAAATCCCTTTTTGACCCTGTCAGACCCTGTCTGTTCACCTTGTTTTATGTTTTTGAGAGCTTGTTCTCTGCGGTTCACCCCAATTCGCTCCCACTGGCCGCTGTAATCCAGGTACCGCGTGGCAATGACACTTGGAGTCGTCGAGATCATATTCTGCTCGCCGCAGCCAGCTGGCACCACAATCAGATGATTCATGTTGTTACCATCAATGGCATCTTCCACCATCTGACTGATTGGGGTACCTGAGTTTTGAGAAGAAGGGAATGAATTTATGACAAATAAGAAGCGGTGGCATTTTGGATAATAGTCAGAAGAAGTCGACATGAGGCAATGTCATTGGAAAATCGAATGCAGAATTCAGAAAGCAGAATATTTTAAAGGGGTGGCTAAACATCTGCTTTTCAGCCTTCCTGATGGTCACCTTGTAAAGTGATGGTGGTGTCAATATCGGTTCGCGGAACAACATTTTTGGGGTTCAGTGCTTTGATTTCTTCTTCTTGCACTCCATCTATGGACAATTTAGAAACATGAGTTCAGGTATGAGCAGTCTAATAATACACAAGAGCCATAAATATCTCATAAAAAATACTGACCTTTCCCTTTAACGTCTGGTTCTAATATTACGGTTTTTACATCCTGTGCAATGCGCATTCCTTCTGGCTGGAAGAGGACAATAAGGAATATGAAATGGATTACAGAAAATCATGTGAGGTCATAGAAAATATACAGGACGAATGGGGCTTTGCTTAGCAGGCAAAAATGTTGATGCATCACGATATTTATAGCCTATTGTAAAACTAGGGTGCCCAAGTATGTCCAGGCAGGGGTACTTACCACAACTTTCAGCTTTTTACGGACACCATCGTTAGCGAAAGAACCTGCCACGGATGCCTTCACCTCAATGTCATGCTGGCCAAGAGTGAGCGGCACAATGACCATTGGGACAGCGGTGGAGGAGAGGGCTCCAATCCAAACCTCCTGCCGGTACTTCTTCTTAGGCGTGGCCAGACTGCAAAACTCTGGATTGTGGGTCAGCTCTACCCGCACCTGTGCAACACATGTATGGATAAGGCACTTATACTGCTGGGAAGTTCATGAAGAGCATCAATGAGTATAAAAGGAATTATGGGTAATGGCATTACTGTGTTTGGAGCCAAGTTACCTATTATCGATTTCACTTTACCTTAATTCTGTCATTCCTGTAGTTGTAGAGAATGGCCCGGATCTCCACCTGCTCGTTCCTCACAACAGAATATGGAAGCTTCAGGTCGATAAAGAAATCCTTCATCACCTTAATCTCATAGGGCTGAGCCACACACAGACCTGGGTATAGGGAAGGGAACTTGGTTTGTACCAATCTTCATGCTGAGTTGAGCAAGTCTACATGATTATGATTTTATAATAGGAGGATAGGAGTCATAATTTCAGTAAATCACATAGAGAAATACTCAGAGGAAAATGTCCTTTCTACAAAAAGGCTAAGACATTGGTCATCAAGGCATGTCAGATATCTTGGAGCCAAGCTCCCCTGGAGATTTAACCTATGTTTAGGATTCCCCTTAGCTCACAACAAGGTTACAGATGCAGGAAAACATTGGTGCAACAGTCATTTGGATATAGTTCTAGGGCAGTGCTGTCCAACTTCTGTTGTACCGAGGGCCGGAATTTTTCCGACCTACGTGGTGGAGGGCCGATAATGGAAGCCAGTTTTGACCACTCCCCTTTTTGAAACCGCACCCACTTGAAACCACACCCATGTTATCACATGACCATACCCATATTAATGGTTGTAGTACAGCAAAAACCTGCCATACTCTGCCTGCCCTACCCTGCCTGTGTGTGCCATACTCTGCCTTCACTACCCTGCCTGTGTGTGCCATACTCTGCCTGCCCTACCCTGTCTGTGTGTGCCATACTCTGCCTGCCCTACCCTGTCTGTGTGTGCCATACTCTGCCTGCCCTACCCTGTCTGTGTGTGCCATACTCTGCCTTCCCTACCCTGCCTGTGTGTGCCATACTCTGCCTTCCCTACCCTGCCTGTGTGCCATGCTTTCACTGTGTGTGCCATTCTTGGCTGGTTTGTGCCATACTTGGCCTGTGTGTGCCATAATCTGCCTGCCCTACCCTGCCTGTGTGTGCCATACTCTGCCTTCCCTGCCTGCATGTGCCATACTTTCACTGTGTTTGCCATTCTTGGCTGGTTTGTGCCATACTTGGCCTGTGTGTGCCATACTCTGCCTGTGTGTGCCATACTCTGCCTTCCCTACCCTGCCTGTGTGTGCCATACTCTGCCTTCCCTACCCTGCCTGTGTGTGCCATACTCTGCTTGCCCTATGATGCTTGTGTGTATGGCACACACAGACTGCTACAGTCTGCACAAAAACTTTTTAATCGAAGTACCACCTCAGTATATGTTCTTTTTGTAGTGTGTAGGGATTATTTGTGGGTTTCTACTCTTCCTGAGGTGTGAACAGGGGAACAATGGGGGTGATTACAGCCTGAGCCTGAGGTGTGAACACTACAGGGGGTGAGCAATGCAGAGATTAAAAGGTGTGACAAACACAGGGTTTTACATATTTAAACAATGCAGCCTGATTACAGCCTGAATCTCAGGTGAGAACCATGCAGGGGGGGGGGGGGGCAGTTAATCACAGTACTGATACCATTTAGATCTTACAGAAGAGTAAGCCATCAAAGCAGCCAGACAGGTGGGGGGCCTCCAGTTACATGGGAGTTTCTCCTACTCCCATGTAACTGGAGGAGTCCCAAACTGGACTTGGATTTCTTACTATTGAGTGCTATCCTGATACCTACTGGGAGCTGCTACCTTGCTCCCTTCCCATTGTTCTGCTGATTGGCTGCTGGGGGTTTATCAGAGCACAGGTCACATGGCTGTGGCACCCTGGGAAATAAAGAATATGGCTAGCCCCATGGGAAAAACAGATTACAATGCAGGATTTTGCTGGAGAAGCTCTATTAACTGATGGGTTTTGGGGAAAAAACATGTCAGTATTGCTTTAATTGGCTTCTGACTAAATGTATATCCTTCATAAAGATCAGTCAATCAATTCTACAATGGAAATTGATAATCTTCCATTTAATCACATACACTGACACAATGGATTAGGTTAAGGCCCAAACATAAAGGACGATTACCTTTGGTTTCGGACAAACTCACAGCCAGAACCTCCCAGGTAGTGATGGAATCTTTCAAGAAAACATTAAGGGTCTTGGTTGAAATACTGTGGGGGATAAAATTCAAATGTTAGGATGTAAATTAGTATTTTACTATGGAGCAGGATAAAATAATGGTTTTAAAGGGGAACACGCAGGCCTTTACTTTCAGAAATAGCAGGAAAAACCATTTGACCTGTGAAAAATCTGCACTTCCCACACCTGCGTTATAAGATAAGCCTAGAGCCGGATGTTGGGGTTGATAAAGGATGGTTGAGCCGGATGTTGGGGTTGAGGAAGGATGGTTGAGCCGGATGTTGGGGTTGAGGAAGGATGGTTGAGCCGGATGTTGGGGTTGAGGAAGGATGGTTGAGCCGGATGTTGGGGTTGAGGAAGGATGGTTGAGCCGGATGTTGGGGTTGAGGAAGGATGGTTGAGCCGGATGTTGGGGTTGAGGAAGGATGGTTGAGCCGGATGTTGGGGTTGAGGAAGGATGGTTGAGCCGGATGTTGGGGTTGAGGAAGGATGGTTGAGCCGGATGTTGGGGTTGAGGAAGGATGATTGAGCCGGATGTTGGGGTTGAGGAAGGATGGTTGAGCGGGATGTTGGGGTTGAGGAAGGATGGTTGAGCCGGATGTTTATTAACAGGATATAGTAGGGAGTGTTTATTGGTGGGAATGAAAACTACTCACCCGTTGGCATCAGCCTTCTCCACCATTTGCTCCACTTTCCAGAACCAGCTCTCAGGAAACTCCGTCCTGGACACAATGTCGGAATCCAGCATGTATTCATCATCTTCATCACCTGGAGTACAAAATATATTGTCTCCTGAACAATGGAAGTATCACAGTACATATAAACTGAGGGAGTGCTTCTGGGAATATGCATACTGTGCGTTGTACTTCTCTTTGTGATACGGAATCCATGGACAATTAGAAAACAGCTCTACCACATTGAATATCCCATCATTCAAGGGATGGTTGGACCTACAGGGCCTTATTGCTAAGTGGAAAAATCAAAATGAGCATCAAGGCACCACCGATGGGCCTACCCAATCAATATCTGGCCTGAAATCGGGCAGGTTTGATTTTTCTATTGGATCAGGGACCGCATTGGCTCATTGATGCAGTCCCTCATCCGACGGTGTAACAGTCATTCAGCCATAGTTCTAGGGGAATCTAGAACAACGCTTTTCACCCTTAAACCCCCTCCTAAATGACCTTCAAGCTGAATTTGACGGTGTAACAGTCATTCGGCCATAGTTCTAGGGGAATCTAGAACAACACTTTTCACCCTCAAACCCTCTCCTAAATTACCTTCAAGCTGAACTTTCAGGAGTATCTAGGAGAGCTCTATAAGTTCCTCTTCTATTCATTCACCCCCAACATGGAGAAACAGTCCTCCTGATCCTAAATAATACAAACCCTACATGGGGGAATTGAATATCCCATCATTCAATTCCCTATAGGATGGTTGGACCTACAGGGCTTCATTGATAAGTGGGAAAATCAAAATGACCATCAAGGCAAGGCCTAAAAGTGTTGCTCTAGATTCCCCTAGAACTATGGGCGAATGACTGTTACACATACAAGGGCAGATTTCAGCTGCTGATATCGGTCCTTTAGAGTGATGCAGCAGCTTATCTGCCCGTGTATGGCACCACCGACGGGCCTACCAATCGATATCTGGCCTGAAATCGGGCAGGCTTGATTTTTCCATTGGATCAGGGACTGCATTGGCTCATTGATGCAGTCCATGATCCGAAGGTGTAACAGTCATTCGCCCATAGTTCTAGGGGAATCTAGAACAACACTTTTCACCCTCAAACCCTCTCCTAAATGAACTTCAAGCTGAATTTGACGGTGTAACAGTCATTCGGCCATAGTTCTAGGGGAATCTAGAACAACCATTTTTTACCCTCAAACCCTCTCCTAAATGACCTTCAAGCTGAACTTGACGGTGCAACAGTCATTCGGCCATAGTTCTAGGGGAATCTAGAACAACACTTTTCACCCTCAAACCCTCTCCTAAATGACCTTCAAGCTGAACTTTCAGGAGTATCTAGGAGAGCAAATAGACATGTTCCACTAATCTCAGTAGAATTTGTCATCAGGCAGAGGCCCCCTTGCCACAGCTCCATCCCCCCCTTCTGGGGGCAACCTCACAGTTTGGGAACTAATACCTATACCTATAGTAATCACATTTCCAGCCCCCATCACACAATCTTATACATTGCTGGTAAACATACTCAGCCATACATAGGAAACCTCTAAATTCCCAAGTTCTTCTTCTAGTCATTATTCATTCACCCCCTACATGGGGAAACAGTCCTCCTGATCCTAAATAATACAAACCCTACATGGGGGAATCAAATAACCCATCATTCAATTCCCTATAGGATGGTTGGACCTACAGGGCCTCATTACTAAGTGGAAAAATCAAAATGAGCATCAAGGCAAGGCCTAAAAGTGTTGTTCTAGATTCCCCTAGAACTATGGCCAAATGACCATTACACATACATGGTCAGGTTTCATTTGCTGATATTGGTCCTTTAGCTTATCTGCCCGTGTATGGGCACCACCGACGGGCCTACCCAACCAAAATCTGGCCTGAAATCGGGCTGGTTTGATTTTTCCATTGGCTCACTGATGCAGTCCCCGATCTGACAGTGCCTATATCCACCATTTTCATTTGATCGTTTGGCCCTAGCACCAAAAAATCAAATTAGCCCAATATCGCCCACCCATCGGTGGCCATATTGGGAGAAGATCCGCTCGCTTGGCAACCTCGGCAAACGAGTGGATCTTACAGTGTAGGGCCACCTTTCACAAGGGAGTTGTTGGAGTGAAGTCTAAAGTAAAGGACAGGGATCCCTTGTGGCCATTATTCTGCACAGTGAGTCTTGTGCCTTGGTCACAATTTATAGGTGCTAAGCGTTTGTATGTGCAGTTTGTATTCAACCCTTACTTACTTCTTCCTAGAGTATCCTCATCCTTACTAAGCCTCTCAGCTTCCCTCTTCTTCTCATAGTATTTGCAGCAGTCCACGAAAGCGTCCACACATTCTTTCCCATCCAAGATGTAGCGGGCACGTCGCTCACAGGTGTGGCCCATCAGGTTCTCCTGCATCCCATCCAGGCAGCACTTCTTGGCCTTGTCCTTGTATTCTGAAGCTAAAATATTGACAAAGGATATCAGTGTTCAGTTCCCAGTAAGGAATCATAACAAGTCTTATGGCTACTAATTACTCTTGATTAAATAGACAAGATCAGACTAAAGCAGAAAGTCAAACTGACCTTGGGGCTGTAAGTCACAGATAAGTTGTTCATTAGAAGGTGGCCATACAGGCCCACACTGCACCAAGCAAACAGAACAATGCTATTTACCTTTCTTTTATAGCAACCAACCAAGAGGTTGACCTCCTACATTAGTGATCCCCAACCAGTGGCTCGGGGCTCCCCAACCCCTTGGATGTTGCTCTCAGTGCCCCCAAACCAGGGAGTTATTTTTGAATTCCTGACTTGGGGGCAAGTTTTGGTTGAATAAAAACAAGATTTCCTACCAAATAAAGCCCCTGTAAGCTGATAGGGTGCATAGAGGCTGCCTAATAGCCAATCACAGCCCTTATTTGGCCCCTCCATGAACTTTTATGGTGCTTGTGTTGCTCTCCAAGTCTTTTTACATTCGACAGTTGTTCACGAGTAAGAACAATTGGGGATCCCTGTCCTATACAAACAGACAGTAGTACCCAATACACCCCAAATACCTTACCTTTGCCGGCTTTTATCTCTATGATTGCGACAGATGAACGTTTTCTGCGCTGGGCTGGGGCTGGACAATGAGCCTCTAAAGACAAAACCAAAAAATTTACTGAGAAACTATATTGAAACGATGGCATTGTACTATAAAGAACAAGGTTAAAGACCATGTTTCACTGAAATGATATACATAAACATTTATTTTGCACACCTGAGCAGGTAATAACAGGCGTTCTATATTCATAGAAATAAAAAAAAATAGAAATAATAAGCTTTGTATAAACACCTTCCTCCCTTGTGTCTTTTGGGGTATGAGAGCTTTCTATCCATAATCTGTTGGACAGGCCGATGCCATTAGTCACTTATAGTAACCATGGCCAGTTGGGACCAGTATTGGTCCTCCACCAGCAGTGACAATGTAATATGCCACAATACGGAAAGATGGTATCAAGGCCTCGGTGACAGATAGAGACACGGTGACAAAAGGCTGACCAGGCTGCCGTGCCTGCCTTCCCTCCTTTCCCACCAGTATTGGCATTTTCTTTAGCCTTAGTAATGTCTGGCATACACATAAGCAAGGTGTTGGACTGGGGTAACTGGCCCATCAAAAACCTCACCACAAGGGCCCCCCACACCCATCAGCAAGGCCTCCTTCCCCATTGCGGCCCCCCTTGCCAAGTTCTTTTTTATACCTTTTGCCTATGACACTGCCTGGCACTGCAAATACCCACCCACAAACAAACTGATCCCCCAGTGGGGCCCACAAAGGCCGGGGCCCAAGAGGATTTCTCCCAGTGTCACACCGGGCCAGTTCAACCCTACATAGGCAGGAATTCATTATGCAGGGGGTTTATCTGTACATTGGTAACCTAGGTTAACTACCATATCCTCCTCCCCAAATTGCTCGGAAGAACCAGGAAATTGGAAAATGAAAGCAATTTCAGTTTTCCTATAAAACTCAAGAGTAGTGATGAGCGAATTTTTTCGTCAGGCATGGGTTCGCAGCGAATTTCCGCATTTCGCAATTGGTGAATGGTTTCCCGAAACTTCTGTGCGGAAATTTTTTTTGTCGCGTGTCAAATTGGGCGAGGTCGCGTCAAAAAAAATAGCAGCAGGCGACAAAAAATTGTGCGACAAATGAGTTTCGCAGATTTTTTGCCATTTCGGGAATTTTCTGGCGAAACGGGACAGATTCGCTCATCACTACTCAAGAGAACATAGATTTTTTCATTACAATATTAGGCAAAAAGTGTGTTGCCAACAAGCTTTATTCTTTGCACTCATGTTGGTGAAAGAAGGATACTATCCCAGTATTAGCTAAATAAAGATACAATTTAGTAATTAAGTAATTTCCATTGTCTACCCGTCGGGTCTCAATCATTTTAGTATGTCAAATAAAGATATAGTTGACGCTCACCGGATCTCTGAGCTGTATTAGTACCAAAGGAGGTCTGTAGAGCAAGTCCAGCATCGGAAAAGACCCCCTCGCTGTTTGCGCCGCTTCCAGGAGTGCAGCCAATGTCTGACTTCTCCACTGAATCCCAAACCTGAACAATAGGTTTAGATCAATATGAGGCAAAATCAGCTGGGAAGGTTCCCATAGAGTATTGAGATTGTAACAGGAAGCCCAAAGCATCCTGGGAAAGTAACATTAGATTTAGCAGCAGGACAATCTCCATATGTGACCATGCATGGAGTCTCACCTTCTTTTGTGTATTCTTAAATTTACTATTCAGTACATAGACACCCTTATCCACAGCCACCAATCCCACGTAAGACTTGTGGTCTGCTCTCAGCTTCAGCTTCATTGGAGAACCGGGGGTTTGTATGGCGTTGTCCCTGTCCTTATCTCCAGTCACCGACAACTAGAACAAGAACACATACTGTTAATAAATACATCATGTAGCAATGTAATCACACTAAAAGAGAACATTTATGATTACGTCACAGATCTTTCTCCACCCCTCTTTGCCACGTGGGAGAAACTAATCAGTACAACCTCATGTACTATTCATAAGGAAAGGCTTCCCATATACACAAGGCAAAATTAGGATCTATGTTCTCCTATATGGGTCTTGTTCTGTCTATCTTACTCAAATAACCCCCTACTCTTGCGATAAAATCCAACACTAGGTGGGGTTTCTTTGTGCCTGATACCTAAAATGTAGTTCAATAAGGCACTGTTAGCTCTGGGGGAAATACAGAAGCCTTCACCTGTATTGTATTTGAGCCTCATCCGTCTAAAAACCTGAAATTAAGCGTTCTATCCATTGAGGGATACTTGCTGTATCATGTGAGACTTACTGTGCCCATGCATTCATCAACCACATCCACCCAAAGAGAGTCGGACACAACATCACGTGCTCCACCAGAGCTGACAATGTAATATGCCACAATACGGAAAGATGGTATCAAGGCCTCGGTGACAGATAGAGACATGGTGACAAAAGGCTGACCAGGCTGCCGTGCCTGCCTTCCCACCTTTACAATCCTGCCCCTGCTCATGATCTGCAAGAGAGATAATATGCTCGGTTAAAGGAACAGCAGAGAAGGGCAATTATAACTCAGTCATTCTACTAGGGTGAATCATTATAGTCAAAATGTGCCATTGGTGTCGCAAAATCGCGAAACGGCGAAAATGTTGTATGTCAAAAAAAAATTGTTTCCCACGACAATTCTTTTGACGCGGGCAACAATTTGTTGGACGTCTGGAGAATTCTTTCATCCATTTCTCGAAACGATCCGCCAGTGGCGAAGCGCGGAAATTCGTCAAGGTCAATATCTGACCTGGCGGATTTTATGGCAGCAGAATGAAGTTAAATCATCCCCATCAATCATGGTGGACGTGTGAATGTTTGGTTACCAGATATGTAAACTGTTGTATTAGGTTCTGGACACCCGCATCAGTATTCCGGATATTGAAGTTCACGGGGATGTTTTCTCCAGGTTTTATCTCTGACCCAGCAATGCTGATGTGCAGGTAGTTCCCTTGGGCTTTTGAGGGGCGGTAGGCTGTAGCAGTCATGGTGGCAGTCGCTTGGCGCGCGGCAGGCAAAACTGGGTCCTTTGTCTTCACCTGGAGATAGAAGGAAAGAATGAGATAACTCAGGCCTTGGGCCTCCGAGAAATATACATGTTGGGCACAAGTTGTACCTACATTAAAGGATCCTACATTCAGGGTCCTCTGAAAGTCAACATGACCGAAGCGTTTTATCATAGACTATTACTAAGACTCACAGTTATGTGCAGACGGTCTATATCTGGGCGAGTGTTCATTGTCAGCCTTGTGGTTCCATCCGCTTGAGTGGTCCCTTCAATGTTTCCAGGCTCAGCCGCCACAGTGATACGACGAGCAGGAGAACCGTCAGGATTGGTGACATAGACCTAAAGGTAAAAAAAAGGAATATCAGTAATGTAAAACTGGACTTGTTAAGTCATCATTGAAGACATTTCACGACTCATCCAAGCAGCTTCTTCAGTTCAACTGAAGAAGCTGCTCGGATGACTTGTTGTGGAGTTGTCCCTCTTTGGGTGGCCCAAAGCAGAAAGTCCAAGTCTGAAGGCCAGCTAGGATTGAGAATGGATTCTTTTTCTCTTGGAGACTCCTAGATCTCTAAGAGAGTCAATGGCAGATGACACAAGGAACAGGCAGATAGCTCAGGCAGGTCATTACCATCATATCAAAAGGCATTCCGGGCTTGAAATATTTGGAGGTTCTGGTAAAGAGGATTTTGTATGGCGTTGTCACAATATTGATACACTCTATCTCAGCCTCCACCATGTCGCTACCTGCAACAGACATGAATATTATATACATATGGACATAGATAATTAATGTATGATGTATTATAATAAGAGGACCTCATATAGATCTGGTTGACTCATGAGCTTCTGGGCTTCATTAACCACCCTGGTTTCCTATGTTACCTGATAGGCTAAGGTTTAGTCATGCTAGTGTATTATAATCAAAACCACTCATTGGGCACCCCAATCCATGGGCAGACGGCCATTACTATTGGTAGGGATGCACCGAACCCAGTTTTTTGGGTTTGGCCAAACCCAGAATCCATCCCAAGGGATTCGGACAAATACCGAACCAAATCCTAATTAGCAAATGGTAATTAGGAACCTGGAAGGGGTAAAAGTCACTGCGCTCTTCACACGGCATTTAACCCTTCCAAATCATAATCAGAATATGCTAATTTATGCTAATTAGGATCCGATCCAGCCAGGACTGTGGATTCATCCAAATCTGAACCCTGCCGAAAAAGCCCAAATCCTGGCCAAATACCGAACCGAATACTGGATTCTGTGCATCCCTAACTATTGGTTAGAAGATGATGCCCAACTTTTGATGCAACCACCTCACTTTTAACTATGACAACAATGTGATAAGAGGTGTATAATTTTCTCCTGTTCCAGTAATCTGCATCAGCCAATCAGTAGGAAGCATTTCCTGGCCTGGTGTTTGACAGCAAACATTTAATTGGTTGCTATAGGTTACTAGACTTGTTATTTCAGTCTATTAAAGGAAGCATTATGGTGTATTATGGTAGGCTGATGTGGTTGACTGCTTCCCAAATTCCCTTTACATTATGCTCCAGCTCCCTATCACTGTCCAACTGAAAGGCCCCAACTGCCCCTGCTCACCTGTTTCCGTGACAACAGAGACCGTCACATACAAGCAATATTGTAGCATGTCCTCTTGTTTTGCAAAGTACTTCACTAGGTCTTCCCTTTTCAACTCAGCACGACCTTCTCCATCATCAATCTGAGTGAGAGGAGAGGGAGATAGTACAGAGGAGCTAATCAGCCAAAGTCATATGTAGTAACAAAGGAATCTGAAGAAATAGTTGAGTAATACAGTAAAAATGTAAAGTAAAGGAAGAAGCGTTGAGTAAGTAGAACATTGCTATTTCATACCCTGACTCTCGTCAGCGACTCTGGAATTCCTTTCTTTACGTTGTCCTTCCTTATGCCAAAAAGCACAAATGCATATCCGTCCACGTGTTTCCCATATAGATACCTGGCAGCAAGAACATGGGTTACAGAATATTAATGTCTCCATCATAATTAAAGATAATCAATGTATTTATATCAGTCTTAGAGAGAATTCTACTTGTCCGTCCCCCAGGTACTCACTGGGCATGAATATCCACTCCAAAAGAGTTGGCATCAGCATAGAAGAAGTTAGTGTCTGGCTTCAGGATGATTTCCATTGAGGGTAGCACTGCAAAGGGGTGGAGATAGAGTATTAGAAATGCCTAGATCGTGTTCATATACTTATATATTGATTATGTTAGATCAAAGGAGAATATTTAAGTGGAGCCACTGCTTTAGAATCAGCCATGAAAGCTCTCTGTGTCCAGTTAGGTGACATAGCTCCATTCATTGGAGCCCACAGCAACCTCAATGGATTTTGCATATGCCACCCAACTGATGACTGGTCAAGAGGTGTCATTTGCCATTCAATAACATATCTTAATCTGAGCTACTTGCAGCAGACCAAGAAGTACTATGGACAGTAGGCTCCATGAAGTCTACATCCATTCTTTCTCTGCCATGTTGTAATGTGGGGCCCATATCCATGTACAGTAGCTTGTACGTAGGAGCATCTTCTTACCGTATTCTTTCACCTCAAAGTTGGTGGTGTAATTCTGTTGAGGGGTGTCTTCATACTTTGCGGAGATGGTCCAGACACCAAGGCTGTAAGTGTAAATGTGGTAAAAGCAGTATTAGGCAGCACTCTAGCTTGTAGAATCCCATGATCAATGCCTAAGCAGAGAACCGTCAATAATAATTTTTATAAACTCCAATAGGGTCAGGTTAAGGCTCCACATGTCCTTCTCCTTGATATGTGACTAAATGGCCTCCCAAGATGTTTTTAATCATTAGGTTAACGTTCCTCAACAAACCAGCCAAGGAACCCCTTTATTTGGGAGTGGTTAGAGACAGTAAGCACTGGAAAGAAGTGGTATGATTTGGTATGGGAACCCTGATCATGGCCAGTCATGGCTATTAGAGTGTTTTTATTGGACACAACTGTGTTACTTACCTCAAAAGTTCCGGCAGTTTGTGGGACAGTGAGATGATACCAGATTTACTGTCCTGGAGGATGGAATCTCTCTTCACAATAACACCATCTGGGGTCTGAAAAGGAAATATAATAATGGCTAAATTCAAAATCACTGGTCATCTAGATTTTATACAGACAACAGAAACACTCTCCAATGCATTAGAGTTGAGGTCCAATGCCCCATTAGCTCATAAAAAGATGAAAGAAATACAAATGCTGGTGTAGCAACCATTTAGCTGTAGGTTTAAGAATATTACATGGTCACCCCAGTTCTTTCTCTAACTGACATTCATGCTGGGGTTCCAGGGATAACTAGGGGAGGCTAGAAATGTCCTTCAATCTGGGCCCAACAGCCATCGGTCTGGGCTCCCCCTTATTGATGGGAAGACTTGCAGATTGAGAACCACTGCAGGATATCTAACTATAGTTCCAAAGAGAACGCTATTTAATACCCGGTTCCTATGTAGATCAGTCTGTTCTCCCCCTTATTGATGGGAAGCCTTGCAGATTGAGAACCACTGCAGGATATCTAACTATGGTTCCAAAGAGAAAGCTATTTAATACCCGGTTCCTATGTAGATCAGTCTGTTCTCCCCCTTATTGATGGGAAGCCTTGCAGATTGAGAACCACTGCAGGATATCTAACTATAGTTCCAAACAGAAAGCTATTTAATACCTGGTTCCTATGTAGATCAGTCTGTTCTCCCCCTTATTGATGGGAAGCCTTGCAGATTGAGAACCACTGCAGGATATCTAACTATAGTTCCAAAGAGAAAGATTTTTAATACCCGGTTCCTATGTAGATCAGTCTGTTCTCTCCCTTATTGATGGGAAGCCTTGCAGATTGAGAACCACTGCAGGATATCTAACTGTAGTTCCAAAGAGAAAGCTATTTAATACCCGGTTCCTATGTAGATCGGTCTGTTCTCCCCCTAATTGATGGGAAGCCTTGCAGATTGAGAACCACTGCAGGATATCTAACTATAGTTCCAAAGAGTAAGCTATTTAATACCCGGTTCCTATGTAGATCGGTCTGTTCTCCCCCTTATTGATGGGAAGCCTTGCAGATTGAGAACCACTGCAGGATATCTAACTGTAGTTCCAAAGAGTAAGCTATTTAATACCCGGTTCCTATGTAGATCGGTCTGTTCTCCCCCTTATTGATGGGAAGCCTTGCAGATTGAGAACCACTGCAGGATATCTAACTATAGTTCCAAAGAGAACGCTATTTAATAACCTTGGAAACAGCAGTGCAGACAGTTAGACATAAAATGGAAACCCCAGACTTACCACAAATTCGATGATGAGCGTTTTTGAAATAGGCTGCATCTTGTAGTTCATGGAGTAAATCCGATACAAAACTGTGGAGTTATAGACGGAGTAAGTAAGGGAGGGATGGACAGAAGGGGCAGGCTGATAGGGCAATAAGGACAGAGAGGCATCTTCAGAAGACATTAGGGGCATGACTGGCCCCTAGACTGGTCTGTTTCAAAAACTTGATAAATTAGCACAGGGATTTTCACTAATATTCCTCTACTTTTGTTCTTCTGGGATCAAGACTGGGCGGCTTACATACCCCTACAGACAATTCTGTGTGTATTGGGCATGCTTGGACAAGGATTCATAATGCTAAGGAGCCCTATTTTTTTCTACCTTGTAGGGGCTTCCTTGCTGGTAATCAATGGAAACGAAACCAATCTTTGCATTTATAGCTCTATCTGCAGATGGTTGAAAAGAGCCAATTGCTGCCCTCAATGCAAAAAGTGTTGCTAAATGACCCCCAGTGTCTGTACCTGTAGATCCTGGGGTGTAGATAGTCTTGTCAGTCTGGAGGAAGATGTAGCCGCTGTGGTACGACAGCATGACGACTTTCTCCAGGGCACACACATTGGATTTCAGGCTGACATACACATACTGCTTATTCTGCTTATCTTTGGGTACATCTGCAGAGGGAATCTGATAGAAGAACAAGGCATTAATATGATATGAGCCTAAAACAAACACAACTTAAACACTGAACACACTGAAAACTCAGTGCATGGTTACAAGGGAACCACTTCCAGCATGTCCCTCCCATCAATAACCTCATTAGCTTGAGGGTTAATAACCACCCAATGTAGTTTTGCCCTAGTAGCTTGGTTGATATGTAGCCAAGTCCCAGTCTCAAGGCAATGGTCAACTGGTGGCCAGCTGTAGGTACTGCCATTTTTTAAATCCATCTCACCTTTACTGTCGCCGTCCCAAGGAACTTGTTGTCACTATTCAGGGTGACTTTGGCACTGGCTAAATTGAGTTTCTTCTGAGGGAATTCATGGATGATGATCTCAACTTCAAAAGCAGCATTTTGCCCTTGGGCGTCTATAATGATGGTCTCCTCACTCTCCGCCCGCAGCAAATTGGGTGTGATAAGCGAGCATCTGTAAGAGAAGAGTCCCAGTCACACACGAGGGTAACTTCATTACTTTATATGCAAGACTGGACTAACCCCTCCATATATGCACATTTATTGAACTGAACAGCGCCCTCTAGTGGCATTCATCCCACAGTTCTCTTCTATTGCAGACTAGACCCACATGAGGCAACCAAGAGCGAATCTGTCCCATTTCGCTTCACCGAAAAATTCGAAAAACGTTGAAGAAATTAGTGAAAAATTGCGCACGTAAAAAAAAGACGCGCTCGAAGCATGTAAATTTTTGGACTCGCATGGCGGACTTTTCTGTGGTGAATTCTGCCAATGGTGAAACGTGGAAATTTCATGCCTGGTGAGAAATTCCGCTCATCACTAAAAGAAGTATGGGGATATTTCTATGCCTGGGCTTGTTCTTTAAGCGTCTACCTTTTTTTTATTTATTTGTATGTGGGAGTTGCCATGATGCTTCCTCTGCTGGGGTAACATGAGCATCATTCAGAAATTTCAATGAGACAGCGCTACCTAGTGGCTAGGGGTTGATTTACAACTGAATAATGCTTCCCCAAGCAGTTATTTTGATGTAAGGATCGGAAGTTACCATGGATACAGGTGCAAGAATAAAGCACTGAAGGGGGCAAAATTGCATAGCTTGGTTGCAGCCAGCTCCCTACCTTGACCAGGTTGAAAATCTGCCATAAGGCACAGACTTACTGCTGTAGCTGTAAGGGGGCAGATGTCTGTGTGGCACAAAGTACAGGGCTCCCTTGTGCCCTGCTTTCCCTGATGCTCCTGATTGGCGCATCCTGAACAATGTGGGCACGTGCCAGAGGATGCCCAATCCCACCCATGCCCTCCATAAAGAGGGGCAACTGTTTGAGCTCCAAAGTCTGGTGTCTGTGGCTAGAACCCTGGGGTCGGGGGCAAGGTGCAAAGAGCTAAAAACTTGGCACTTCGCTCCTGTTTATTTGCCCTTTGCTTTTGTAATGTTCTAAAATCCCATTATCAGAAGCAGGGACCTTGCCATCCAATGCAGAGAGCAGATTCAAGTAATGTTGGAATAGGACACGGGGCAAAGGAGCTGACAATCCAATGCTGCTGATAGCAAAGAGAACCCAATAGGACTGTTCTGCCCCCAATAAGGGGTAATTATATCTTAGTTGGGATCAAGTACAGGTACTGTTTTATTATTACAGAGAAAAGGGAATCATTTAACCATGAAATAAACCCAATAGGGCTGTTCTGCCCCCAATAAGGGGTAATTATATCTTAGTTGGGATCAAGTACAGGTACTGTTTTATTATTACAGAGAAAAGGGAATCATTTAACCATGAAATAAACCCAATAGGGCTGTTCTGCCCCCAATAAGGGGTAATTATATCTTAGTTGGGATCAAGTACAGGTACTGTTTTATTATTACAGAGAAAAGGGAATCATTTAACCATGAAATAAACCCAATAGGGCTGTTCTGCCCCAATAAGGGGTAATTATATCTTAGTTGGGATCAAGTACAGGTACTGTTTTATTATTACAGAGAAAAGGGAATCATTTAACCATTAAATAAACCCAATAGGGCTGTTCTGCCCCCAATAAGGGGTAATTATATCTTAGTTGGGATCAAGTACAGGTTCTGTTTTATTATTACAGAGAAAAGGGAATCATTTAACCATGAAATAAACCCAATAGGGCTGTTCTGCCCCCAATAAGGGGTAATTATATCTTAGTTGGGATCAAGTACAGGTACTGTTTTATTATTACAGAGAAAAGGGAATCATTTAACCATTAAATAAACCCAATAGGGCTGTTCTGCCCCAATAAGGGGTAATTATATCTTAGTTGGGATCAAGTACAGGTACTGTTTTATTATTACAGAGAAAAGGGAATCATTTAACCATTAAATAAACCCAATAGGGCTGTTCTACTTGCATTTAATGATATTGCACCCTTTACAAATCTACAGCCCAGTAATTCTCAAAACCCAAGAATATCCGCTTGTGTTGTTTAAGGTAGGTCCCCTTAACCCCCCTCTAGTACAGTAAATTTCCAAAAACAGAAAATAGCAACAAGGTGCATAGAGTAATTCTGTTTCCCAGCCTAATGCTGTAGCTCATAGGGCAGGAATATTTGGGGGGTCAGTACTCACTGCGGTTGGGCGTAGGACCCAGAGACCAGGAGCAGGAGAGACAGGGAGAGAAGTCCGCTCCCCATGCTGCAGACTGGAGAATGTGCAGACACGGGCTGGAGGGGAGATTTAAATGAAATGCATCTGGGAGGGCAAGAACCTTCATCAAACAGCCCTATCAGTGACGGGGAGGGGCCACAGGGATTTCCAAACTCCCTCATTTCCAGTAAAGGCAACAATTGTGTAAAAAAAACACACACACAGTGCAAAAGTGTGTCCTTCGGGGGAAGGCTGCACAGAGTGCAAATAATAACATGGAATAAATAATTCATTACTGATCTCTAAACAAACTGACTCTTGTGCCATCACAAACAGTGAGGGGCCCCCACTCTGCTAAACTGGGGCACTGTGGCTCTTGTTGATGGCACTTTTTTCCCTTCATGAATATGTGACGTCACATAACAAAATCAGTGCCCTTTATATTAAATAGAAATGGGGCGCAGACTCCTACACGTGCACCCACTTATCATACACAGTATTCTGGGGGTTTACGTGATTCCCAGACATAGTGGGAAGAGGTAAATTCAGTCCGTTTTGGCATTTTGTTATGGAGCTCAGTGTCGGACTGGGCCAGCAGGGTACCAGGAAAACTCCCGGTGGGCCCAGGGGTCAGTGGGCCCTCCTGCTCCTCACCATTTGGCCTGTTTCATGGCCATTCCCTATTTCTGAATGGGGACAAAGAGGAGAAATAGATGGAAGAATAGATGCTAGCATGTAAATAAAAGAGACTAGGAGAATAAAGAGGTTGGGCGAGGAAAGGAGGAAAAATAGTTTGGAGAGTGGGCCTATGGTCTAAGGTTTTCTGGTGGGCCCCTTAGGCCCCAGTCCGACACTGGTGGAGCTTGAAAAGTCACTTGTGTGGTCGCCATTGCCAGCGTCGGTACTGGGAAAAAACCTAGTGGCCTCTGGCGAGCCAGATACAATCCCCCCCAGGGCGCTCCTGCAATCTGCTGTCTCCCTCCCCCGACGTGCCACAGGTAAGTTTCTTAAGGAGCGATTGGGGGAGGCGGTCGGAAGGGGTTTGGGCCTTCTGTGGAGAAAGGTGGTGGGGGCCATTGGGGGGTGCAGGGGCCCCTGAGGCAGAAGCCCCGGTGGGCCCTGCACCCCCCAGATCGATCCTGGCCATTGCCTTGAATTAGGCACACAATAATGATGTAATTATGAGGCAGCTAATTAATTAAAAGCCAGCTCTGGGGGCAGCCATATTTCTTTCCTACAAAGCAAGTGAGCAATGCATTCTAGTTTGCAGGGAAATATGTAGCTATGGATGTTTGATGTACCTTGTGTGGGTGGAACTTGACTCCTTAGTGCAAGCCCCCAGGGAATTATGGGGAAATGTGTCTTAGGACCACCTGAAGTGAGACCCAGTAGGATTAGTGGGCAGTGCTAGAGGACACAGTTTAGGCCCCATTATGTATTGAGCTGTAGCAAGATTTTAATCCACTTGTATCTCTACAGAAGGTACTGGCTAAACCAACCCCCCCCCCCCCCTTTTGTTTGGTCACAACTTCCACTACTGGAACGTTAGAACTACAGCTCCCAGTATTGTGGAATCAGATCTCCATGTTTTTTTTACTTACATTTCCCTCCAGAATTGGAATTTAGGTCTCAATTGGACAGGCCAGTGGGGGGGGGGGGGGGGTTGGTAACAATAGGTAATTGCATTGTGGGTAAATTATAATCCTGCTCCTGGCTCTAAAAGTAAACTTTTAGTATGTTATAGCACTATCTATTCTAAGCAAATTTCAATTGGTCTTCATTATTTATTTCTAATAGTTTGTTTTTATCTATTTGCCTTTTTCTTCTAACTCATTGCAGCTTTCAAATGGGGGTCACTCATATCTATTGTTACTTTTTATAACTTGTTTTTATATCCAGACTCTTCTCCTCTTCATTTACTGTCCTCTCATTCATACTGCTCTCTGGTCGCTAAGGTAATGTGGACCCTAGCAACCAGAGAGCCGTTCAAACTCCAAACGGCAGACCTGCTGAACTATAAGTGAAATAACTAAAATAAAACTACAAATAATGCAAATTGTCTCAAAATATTGCTCTCATAGTAAAAACTAACTCACAGGGGAACAGCCCCATTACAACAAGAAGTGAAATACTGACTGGGTGGCAGTAAGTTAAGTTACTCAAGTAGCCGGAATATGAAAACATAACCAACCTAATAAGAATCTTATTAAACTTGTACAGGATATAAATCCCTTTATATGTTTTCCCATTGAGCATCCATTTTGTGTTGTGTGTATCACTCACTGATCAGCTGACAGGAAGTAACGCCAGTGCTGTAACAGGAAGAGCTGGCAGGGAAGTCTCAATTAAATATTTGGCAGCGTATGGCATCTTATAGCAGCCTCTCTGGCATTTGCCTGAACCCACAGATTGCCAGTCTGGGCCTGATTTTCAGTACACAGAGGCCCAAACAGCCCCCCATAGGCCCAATAAATAGTGAGTGTCTATGGCACCTTACAGCAGCCCCTCTGGCATTTGCCTGAACCCACAGATTGCCAGTCTGGGCCTGATTTTCAGTACACAGAGGCCCAAACAGCCCCCCATAGGCCCAATAAATAGTGAGTGTCTATGGCACCTTACAGCAGCCCCTCTGGCATTTGCCTGAACCCACAGATTGCCAGTCCGGGCCTGATTTTCAGTACACAGAGGCCCAAACAGCCCCCCCATAGGCCCAATAAATAGTGAGTGTCTATGGCACCTTACAGCAGCCCCTCTGGCATTTGCCTGAACCCACAGATTGCCAGTCCGGCCCTGATTTTCAGTACACAGAGGCCCAAACAGCCCCCCATAGGCCCAATAAATAGTGAGTGTCTATGGCACCTTACAGCAGCCCCTCTGGCATTTGCCTGAACCCACAGATTGCCAGTCCGGGCCTGATTTTCAGTACACAGAGGCCCAAACAGCCCCCCATAGGCCCAATAAATAGTGAGTGTCTATGGCATCTTACAGCAGCCTCTCTGGCATTTGCCAAGATCTACAGATTGCCAGTCCGGGCCTGTGTCCTGGCAGTAATGTTGCTTGATAGGATAATGTTAGCCCTGGAGCCAGGGCCGGATTTCTACTTGGGGCGCCCCAAGGCCGCCCCCATTCGGCGCCCCCCCCACCCCCGCCGCGTAAACGCGAATGCGCATGCGCGAACAACCCCTATCGCTAATGCGCATGCGCAAGCGCCTAACTTAGAACTCCCATACGGAGCAGTGGGGAGATGTCCCCATTGCTCCGTATGGGAGCAAAATGTTAACATTTGCTAGCCGCGCGACAAAACAATAGCGCGCGACAAAATAATAGCCGTGGGCGACGAAACAATAGCCGCGCGGCAAAATAAGAGCCGTGGGCGACGAAACAATAGCCGCGTGACAAAATAATAGCCGCGGGCAATGAAAAAATAGCCGCGCGACAAAATAATAGCCGCGGGCGACGAAACAATAGCCGCGCAACAAAATAATAGCCGCGGACGACGAAACAATAGCCGCGGGTGACAATTTTTTTTTGTCGCACGACATTTTCGCCGTTTTGCGAATTTTTTCGCCGTTTCGCGGATCTTTTGAAAGATTTGCTAATTTTTCGGCGAAGCGAAACGGAACAGATTCGCTCATCACTATTGGGGGGTACATGGGTTTAGTTAGTGCTAGTGGGGGGGGAATGTGGGTGAGAATAGGTAAAGTGGCACGGATGATCAGCGTTCTGGTAGTTGTCACAGCTTAGGCGGGTCCTTAGGAATGAAGTCAGCGAGATAGGCAGGCACTGCAGGATTCCATAGAGGTTGAATAAAGCTCAGGTATAAAGTTATATTTGGTTTTACTTTATGCCTGAGCTTTATTCAACCTCTATGGAATCCTGCAGTGCCTGCCTATCTCGCTGACTTGATTCCTATTTGGCTCCCCTATGCTGAGGGTCTGGGGCATGAGCACCTGGACCACCTTGTAGCATGGGTAAGCTCCTTTTCTGCTACATTTGCTTCGATCTATATCTCTGATAAAGATTTATATTCGGCGGGTCTGTCTGCCAGGGGGTGGGGGGGAGAAGCTTGTATGGTATGCCAGATCAGGTATAGCGGATGGTTTAACCCCTAAGGTGGGTGACCATTGGTGGACGGAATACAAATGGTGCGCTATAAAGCGCTGGGTGGGTACTAACATGGCTAAGTAGAAAAGGCGACCGGATTGGCGGCGGGTATCCTCCGAGCTAGGGATTGGGCGGCTGGAGGATATCACAGCTCAGGTTGGTTGTGGAAGGGCAGACTGGCAAGGGGCTCGGGGTCAGTGTTTTGGGCATGGTAATGTTTTGCACATATTGTTATGATTATACATGTTTACCATTTTGTATTGTATTCAATCTTTTTGCACTGTTTGTATTATTAAATAAAGCTGTGGCCATTATCATTTCCAACAATGATATCGCCACACAGTTTTAATTGGTGAGTGAGGTGAGCGAGTGTAGGCTGATGCGTGGGTCATGATAATAGTAAATGTTTTCTCTGGGCTGGTGCTATTAAATAAAACAATATCTTATTTACTGAATGCCTTCCAAAAAAAAGAATATATATACAGGCAAGATGGCTGACATAATAATTAACCCAAACACCAAAAAACAAAAAAGGGTTTTATATGCATTAAAATATGTGTTTCCTTTAGAAACTTTACTACAGTTTTTATAAAGAAGCTGCTGTGTGACCCCGGGGGCAGCTATTTAAGGTGAACTAGGACAATAGGGAACATATTTACACAGCAGATAACAGATAAGCTCTGTAGAATACAATGGGTTTAATTCTAACACAAGGAAATAAAGTGGATTAATGCCAATCCCTACAGGTCTATAGAGTGAAACCCTTTCTCATATATAATAGGTCAGCTGTTGCCAGGAAGTATTTGGGTGAACAGATACAGACTTTCAATGAAAAAAATATATTTTTT
The DNA here is from genome assembly GCF_000004195.4 of Xenopus tropicalis. Lineage (NCBI taxonomy): Eukaryota > Metazoa > Chordata > Amphibia > Anura > Pipidae > Xenopus > Xenopus tropicalis. The sequence goes on along the minus strand of NC_030679.2, from coordinate 141,783,072 downwards.
ATATATATATATATTTTTTTTTTTCTTTTTTTTGTTTTGGGGTGTTACTGATCCTTTAAGTAAATGTTTGTTGTTTGTGTCTGGCAGAAATGAACTGATGTGGTCAAGGACCTGTAGAATTTGAGGCTGAAAGATCACCCTGGAACCAATAGAAGAAAAGTAAATGATTTATAGTAGAGCAAAAAGAAACCCATCGTGAAATAACAGAAAAAGAAGGTAAATGTAACTTTCGGCAACATACATAGCTTTTCGGGCGAATCGGGTTTTATGTTACACCCTGCAGTGTATCCCATGATTTTAATGATGTGCCATTGGCTTGTAAGCCTGGTGAGATAACCAATGATTGGCTAAGAGGTTGAATGACATTCTTTATGAATTTTTCCAAAGGAAAAATGCAATGACCATGGCTAGAGCGCCTACGTATGAAGGGTGTGAGGAAAGGAAAATGTATTAATTCATTAAGTAATTGATTTCCCATGACTAACAGGGAGGATATACAGGTATGGGATCTGTTATCCAGAATGCTCTGGACCTGGAGTCTTACGAATAAGTGATCTAAGTTTGGATCTCCATGCTTACTACAAAATTAATTTACAAATTAAATAAACCCAATAAGGGGTAATTATATCTTAGTTGGGATCAAGTACAGGTACTGTTTTATTATTACAGAGAAAAGGGAATCATTTAACCATGAAATAAACCCAATAGGGTTGTTCTGCCCCCAATAAGGGGTAATTATATCTTAGTTGGGATCAAGTACAGGTACTGTTTTATTATTACAGAGAAAAGGGAATCATTTAACCATGAAATAAACCCAATAGGGCTGTTCTGCCCCCAATAAGGGGTAATTATATCTTAGTTGGGATCAAGTACAGGTACTGTTTTATTATTACAGAGAAAAGGGAATCATTTAACCATGAAATAAACCCAATAGGGCTGTTCTGCCCCCAATAAGGGGTAATTATATCTTAGTTGGGATCAAGTACAGGTACTGTTTTATTATTACAGAGAAAAGGGAATCATTTAACCATTAAATAAACCCAATAGGGCTGTTCTGCCCCCAATAAGGGGTAATTATATCTTAGTTGGGATCAAGTATAGGTACTGTTTTATTATTACAGAGAAAAGGGAATCGTTTAACCATTGAATAAACCCAATAGGACTGTTCTGCCCCAATAAGGGGTAATTATATCTTAGTTGGGATCAAGTACAGGTACTGTTTTATTATTACAGAGAAAAGGGAATCATTTAACCATTAAATAAACCCAATAGGGTTGTTCTGCCCCCAATAAGGGGTAATTATATCTTAGTTGGGATCAAGTACCGGTACTGTTTTATTATTACAGAGAAAAGGGAATCATTTAACCATTAAATAAACCCAATAGGGCTGTTCTGCCCCCAATAAGGGGTAATTATATCTTAGTTGGGATCAAGTACAGGTACTGTTTTATTATTACAGAGAAAAGGGAATCATTTAACCATTAAATAAACCCAATAGGGTTGTTCTGCCCCCAATAAGGGGTAATTATATCTTAGTTGGGATCAAGTACAGGTACTGTTTTATTATTACAGAGAAAAGGGAATCATTTAACCATTAAATAAACCGAATAGGGCTGTTCTGCCCCCAATAAGGGGTAATTATATCTTAGTTGGGATCAAGTACAGGTACTGTTTTATTATTACAGAGAAAATGGAATCATTTAACCATTAAATAAACCCAATAGGTCTGTTCTGCCCCAATAAGGGGTAATTATACCTTAGTTGGGATCAAGTACAGGTACTGTTTTATTATTACAGAGAAAAGGGAATCATTTAACCATTAAATAAACCCAATAGGACTGTTCTGCCCCCAATAAGGGGTAATTATATCTTAGTTGGGATCAAGTACAGGTACTGTTTTATTATTACAGAGAAAAGGGAATCATTTAACCATGAAATAAACCCAATAGGGCTGATCTGCCCCAATAAGGGGTAATTATATCTTAGTTGGGATCAAGTACAGGTACTGTTTTATTATTACAGAGAAAAGGGAATCATTTAACCATGAAATAAACCCAATAGGACTGTTCTGCCCCCAATAAGGGGTAATTATATCTTAGTTGGGATCAAGTACAGGTACTGTTTTATTATTACAGAGAAAAGGGAGTCATTTGTTTAAAATAGAGTCTGTGGGATTTCTGGATAGCAGGTTTCTGGATAACAGATCCTATATCTGTACTGTACCCTGGGGATGGAACAATTCACTTTAGCGCGCTACATGAAGTCATTATATACCATGACTGCGCATTATCAGAACCATGCCCTGCCGGCTATTTTTCTCATCCATATCCACCTACTTTAAGTGGTGGTTCAACTTTTAGTATCTTATAGAATTGCCTATTTATAGCAACTTTTCAATCGGTCTTTATTATTTATTTCTTATGGTTTTTGCAGCTTTCAGTTGGGGGTCGCTGACCCTGGCAGCCAAAAAACTATCGCTCTGTGACGCTCCAGTTTTATTCTTATTGTTTTTTTTTATTACTTGTTTTTCTATTCAGACCCTCCCCTATTCATTTACCATCCTCTCATTCAAACTGCTCCCTATTCACTAAGGTTATTTGGACCCTAGCAACCAGATAGCTGCTGAAACTCCAAACTGTAGAGCTGCTAAACAAGAAGAGAAATAACTAAAAAAGTACAAACAATAAAAATGAAGACCAATTGCAAACTGTCTCAATATATTAATCTCTACATTATACTAAAAGTTAACTCTATGGTGAACAACCCCTTTTAGACAGAGGCCTTGGCCTACTCTGAGTAACTCCAATGTGAGCATGAAACCTCATATTGTGGCCTTATTTATTTTAGCTTTCTCTAGTGAGGGGCAAACTACACTCCTTATGGACTGGGTGACTACAATAAGAATGGGGTTGGGCTATCTGGCCAGTCATTACTGCTGATGTATCAGGAATGCTTATCATGAGAAACTGCATGTAAAGTTTCTTATGTTGTTCTAACCCAGTGATCCCCAACCAGTGGCTCGGGGGCCACATGTTGCTCCCCAACCCCTTGGGTGTTGCTCTCAGTGCCCCCAAACCAGGGAGTTATTTTTGAATTCCTGACTTGGGGGCAAGTTTTGGTTGAATAAAAACAAGATTTCCTACCAAATAAAGCCCCTGTAAGCTGATAGGGTGCATAGAGACTGCCTAATAGCCAATCACAGCCCTTATTTGGCTCCTCCATGAACGTTTATGGTGCTTGTGTTGCTCCCCAAGTCTTTTTACATTTGACTGTGGCTCGCGAGTAAGAAAGGTTGGGGATCCCTGGTCTAGCCAGTGAGAATCATTGATTCGCCGGCTTGTTGTTGGATTCGAGAATATATATCCTTTTACTTTGCTAATATTCTTAACTGTATTTCATTTAATTTACAAGTCAGTTGCTGGTTCCAGTGACCCATGTGAATGAATCCATCTTGGTCTTCAGCTGCTAATTCTATAGGTAGGGACCTGATACTTTCTCAAATATGTATTTCATAGCAATATTACAAGCCCACTTACACTCACTGCCCGGAAAACTCGCATTCCATTAGATATCAATAGGTGATTATTTTGGTCACTAAAACTACATATCAAACTACAACTACATATCAGAACATTTTCAAAAGCCAACAACAAACTTAATAAGACCTCAAGGTCCCACAATACTGACAGGGAATCTCGCTGACAGATATATAGATTACTCACTCCATGGGAACCTTGGATCAATATGTTCCTGCATTGGCCAAGAGAGGAGCTCAGATACGGGTGGTCATTTCTTAACAACCTGCACTCTGACCTGCAATCTCTGCTGTTCTAAAATAGTCAGGGAGATACCGAATCCACAATTCTAGGATTTGGCTGAATATCGAACCCACTACGTGCCAAACCCTGATAAAAAAAGGGAAAAAATCAGCCAAAAAAAGTTATGTGATAAATAATTAGGGCTGGGATTCTGTTCTGCAAGGCACTGAAATTCGGTAGAATCCAAATCGTAAAATGGAATGGCTGAGCTTTGGCCGAATCCCAAACCAAATTAGGGAGCAGTGTGTCCCAGGAATGATAAAACCTTGGTCAGAAATATCCAGGTGTAACGTAAGCCTAATGGTGTCCCATATATACCCAGATATACACAAACAGTACCTGTACTTGATCCCAACTAAGATATAATTACCCCTTATTGGGGGCAGAACAGCCCTATTGGGTTTATTTCATGGTTAAATGATTCCCTTTTCTCTGTAATAATAAAACAGTACCTGTACTTGATCCCAACTAAGATATAATTACCCCTTATTGGGGGCAGAACAGCCCTATTGGGTTTATTTCATGGTTAAATGATTCCCTTTTCTCTGTAATAATAAAACAGTACCTGTACTTGATCCCAACTAAGATATAATTACCCCTTATTGGGGCAGAACAGCCCTATTGGGTTTATTTCATGGTTAAATGATTCCCTTTTCTCTGTAATAATAAAACAGTACCTGTACTTGATCCCAACTAAGATATAATTACCCCTTATTGGGGGCAGAACAGCCCTATAGGGTTTATTTAATGGTTAAATGATTCCCTTTTCTCTGTAATAATAAAACAGTACCTGTACTTGATCCCAACTAAGATATAATTACCCCTTATTGGGGGCAGAACAGCCCTATTGGGTTTATTTCATGGTTAAATGATTCCCTTTTCTCTGTAATAATAAAACAGTACCTGTACTTGATCCCAACTAAGATATAATTACCCCTTATTGGGGGCAGAACAGCCCTATTGGGTTTATTTAATGGTTAAATGATCCCTTTTCTCTGTAATAATAAAACAGTACCTGTACTTGATCCCAACTAAGATATAATTACCCCTTATTGGGGGCAGAATATTTGGCCTAATAGTGGCCCATAAATTCATAAAAAAACTAAATTCTGTAGGACCAGGGTCCCGGAGGCCCAGACCCGATCCCTGTCGGCGTTCCCCCAGTTGCCAGTGTCCCCTCCCTGATGCGTTTTACTTATGTGCACTCAGGGGAGGACGTTGGGGCCCCCACGGGGGATTAGGGTGCATGGCGGGACCCCTGCAGATAACATGGCCAGTGGGGGCACCTTGAGTGGTGCAGAGCTCCGTTGGGCCCTGACCCCCCAGTCCAACCCTGTGTAGGACTATTAGCATGTGTATGGAGGCCTGCCAATCCTGGCTGATATTTACGTACTGTGGATATAAGATGGTCAGTGTATGATGCATTGGAAGACAAGGCCCTGTGGCTACTATTCACTTCCTGCTGTTTGCCAAACAATTGGAACACTAGAAAGGCAGCAATACCACGGGGCAGATTTATCAAAATGTGTGAATTGAACTCACCACAGAAGAATTCACCCACTTTTTATTCATTCCTATGGGATCTAGTGTATTTAGCAATTTATTTGATAAGTACACTTCTAAAAATGAATAAAAAATGGGTGAATTTTTCTGTGGTGGGCTATATTCTCACATTTTGATTAATCTGCCCATAATTGTGGCATGTCGCATGATCTTAATCCCCTTGGCCCATAATGGCCACCTTACGACTGGAATAGTCCTAGGGTCAGACTGGGCCCAGGGGACTCTGGGAAATAACCCAGTGGACTTTCAGCCCTCATAGGCCCCAATGACCCAGGCCCACTCCCCTGCCCAGGCCCTGCCATCAAAGTCTATGGAGGAGGAAAGAGGCAAAAGGTATGGGGCGCATGTATGGGGTGGGGGAGAGTATAGATGCCCTGGGGGTTGCAAGGAGGGCACTTGAATTTTCTGCCCCAAAAAAACATTTGGTAGCTGCATTGTACAAATTTTCGTGAATTTTCCATCGAAACGAGACAGATTTGCTCATCGCTAGTGTCATATAATTAAAGTCACAAAGTTTGCAAGTAACCCAAAGCAACCAATCAAAAGGTAGCATTTATTGATCAGCTGTAGGAAAGCAAACATGCTCCAAATTTAAACAGGTCAGTGTGGAAAGGGGAACAGTTCCCATACAATTGGGGTGTGGCCTGTCTGACGATAATGGGGTGTGGCCTATCTGATGGCAATGGGGTGTGGCCTGGACAGAACCATGTCATGGCCTATACCACATTGATTCTCTATTTTGGGAGGTATAATTAGGTGGGTGGGGTTTTTAGGAGATTGGAGAAGATCATGGGGGGGGTGACCTACAACCTCTGGATTTTCTATTTTGGAATGCTGGGAGATCTGGATTAGCAAACTCCTATTGGCACACAGTCTCCTTTGAAAAACATATGGTGAAACACTGGGCGGAAAGTACAAAATATGTGTAACAAAAGGGGGGGAATCATTTTACTTTTGCCTTAATACCTTAGTGCTTCCACTCTTTTGTAAACATAAACCTGTCTGTCTGTCTGTACCTTTAGATTGTCAGCTCTTGGGGACCCTCCCATCCTTTCATCACTCTGTAACCCTTCTTCATTCATTAATGAACCCCCTGTTTGTTATATATTAATGTACAATGCTGTGTAACTTGCTGGCGCTATACCAATGAATGGTGATGGGGATATATTTACTATTATAGCGCTACCTGCTATATTGATATTACATTAATAGAAGAAAGATTGCAATAAATATATAAAAATATATACAATATTTCTTTTTTTAAATGTACTATATCCCTTGGTTTGTGCGGTGCCAGGTTAGTTATGGAGTTAACTCGGGCTTTACGGGAAGGGGTGTTTCTGGCAGCTGCTTGGGATTTATGTGAAGGATTAGTACTGGAGCAATTGCCCAATGTTGCTCAATGTTTGCCTGAGAATACGATAAACAGAGATAAGGCGATATCAGGGTTACAGGGAAAAGAACTGTTACCAAACTACCCCCCCTTCTCCTGTGTATATGATACAGGGGGTGGGAGCTGGAGGGGCAAGGAGGGGGATATGGCTGCCAGTAAGTTTGTGGCTGAAATTCTATGAAAAGTAATATCAATATAAAGAAGCATTTGCACAAACAGACAAGGTACGTGACTGGATGCAGAGGATTAAGGGGGTCATTTATAAATGACCAAGGGGGGGGTAATTTGCAGAGTGCTAGGGGGTACGGGAGAATACCCTTAGTGCTCATTCAGCAAGCACTTTCCTCCCTGGTCTGGCTGTGTGCAAGGTGGAGACTGCAGCATCAGGGGGCACAGGCTAGTCCTGTCCTTGCCATGGTAAAGGCCCCCCTTGGGGCCCGAGTCCTCTGCCTTTACCGAAATTGCACTTAAGAATGGCATCAGGAGGGGAAAAACCTACACAGCTGGCCTTCCTGCTCCTCATGTATTTAGCCGTGCTCTATTCTTCAGTGCAGCCCCCGGTCTCTGCGCCATATCTGCAAGACGCGTAGGCAATGTGCCAAGTGCAAGAAATGGCCGTATTGCACCCATAATGGGCACACTGCCTGGGAAGTCATAAATGACACCTTTAACTTATGGTCATCGGACCTAAGGAAAAAATAAAGAGGAATTTTTATCTAGGTTTATCTAGCCTCTTGTGCTATGGGCTCTGTTTATATAACAGATCACTGATCTAAATCTCATTAGTAGCAGCAGTCATGTCCTGCTTTATGGCTGAGATTCCACTTCTCAATGGGTGTACATTGTAGATGGGCTTTGGGTCACTCACAACCTGCAAAGGTGGCCATATAAGGGCTGATTTTAGCTGCCGATATCAGTCCTTTAGACCCATTCGGCAGCTTATCTGCTCGTGTATGGGCCTCTCCCACTAACATCTGCCCTAAAATCGGACAGATCTCGATTGGGCAGGTTTGATTTTTTTGTCGGATAGGGGATCGCATCGGCTCGGTGATGCGGTCCCCAAACTAATGGTGCTTATGCCCGCTGTTTTAATCCAACCAAATCAGCCCTATCGGGAATATTGGGCATATCGGCAAAAGATCCACTACTTGGCGACTTCGCCAAACTAGCAGATCTTACAATGTATGGCCGCTGTAAAGGATCAGAGCCCCTGGCCTCAGAAGGGACCCAGGTCTGCCTCCTCTGAATAGGGGCCTGTGGCTGACCTGAAAAGCATGCAAAATCACAGCTCACCCATGATTTATTTGCATGCCTTGGGTGAACCTCAATTTTGGCAAGGAGAAATGTTTTTACATGGGGGCCCAGGGCTCTAAAGTTGCACCGTTGGCGTCTAGAACTGCTTTGACTTGGCTATCACCCAGCGGCAACCTACCAATACCACCGACTAAAGTGAGCTCCATGAAGAAACTCAGCAAATGGCTATGAGAAAAGCCAGGATCCTGCCGAGGTTGGAGCTAGCAGCCATTAAATAAAACAGGAGAATAAGGCAACACACACAGTAGGTTATAAAGGAAAGGGCACAAACTGAGCACAGGGTTAATACACATGGTCACTCTTAGGTTAAGATCTATAAGCAGGGAACATCACGTACTAGATATCATGCACTAGACATCACGTACTAGATATTCAGAGACAGACTCTTTCGTTTGGCTGTAGATGTAACTGCCACAATCAAGTCAAAGAAAAAAATCATAGAAACTAAAGGCCAAGTATTTATTGAGCGTTTAGCAAGATGGCCCCTTGGTGTGTTAGGGCTGATACTGATGGTCGAGACATGGCTGATGTATATAGTGGTATTTATGTCTAGCAACATGACTTAGACTTGGCTCCAATGTATTCTTAGCCTTCTTTGGAAGAGGGATGATGAGAGACTTTGTGGAGCAACACATTCCCCAGAAGGGGGTAGAAGGAAAAGCAGGGACAGTGTAATAAATGTGCAATAGGGATTATTGGCCTTTATCCCACCTTCAGTCCTTTCATCTGCTATAACCATAAAATGGAGCATTCTCCCCCCCCCCCAAAAAAAAAGAGGGAATACTCCTTATTTCCTTATTTTAATCCACTGAAGGAACTCTAACATTCTCATGGCTGTTGGTCCAGGGTGATCATTTCTATATTTACTGACTATTTCTAGTCATGTTTGCCTGCTTGAGAGTAGTACTATCCCATATATCTTTGGGTCACCATTGAGATCTTTGCCCTGGTCCTACTGGCCTTGGAGGAAGGGTTTGGAGAAAATGCAGGAGAAGGAACCATGCAGAAATCTTTAGAAGCTTGGTACCTTCATTGTATTAGGCCATAGGACTTGGTTGGGGGCTCCTGGTTTGATAAGGAACTCAGAAGTAGACTATGCTAGTTGGCCTCTCTGTTCTCTTCAACCATGAAAGTCCTGCATTCTTTAACTGTGAGCTGACTTTAGGTGTCTGGTCTGCCTGGGAGTCCTTGGTGTTCCTTTCTATTCAATTTTACTCAAATTCTGGATGTTTCTGGCTGATTTTGCTAAGGGAAATAGGCAGTTGGCGAATATTGGAAAGTGTGAGGGGTTTTGGGTTCTTGATTCTGTGACTGTGAGAAGTTTATAGGTAGAGAGTGGAAACAGAAACTTGTGAAGACTTCTCTAGTGAAAAAACTTCATGCAGGCTTGGGTTTAAAGGCAAACAATCTGAACAGGTCTGGAAAGCTCAAAAAATTTGTAATAATTATAATGTCCGATCAACAACTGACACACAGGACCTCTCTCGCCGGTGCCACCCCAGGAGACTAATCTATAAAGTGTAACTCAGTAGTATAGTCAGTTGGGATCACAATGAATGGGGAGTTGAATGGACATCCCTTTCAGATGCAAATTCCTCAGGCTTTGGTGCTACCGGGAGCTTTCCAACATCCATCAGTTGCTCCTTGGGAATTAGTGGCTCCAGGGCAGGCTATTCATTGAAACTGGAGAGATCTAGTCTACACTTGTGAAAGAAAATAACAAGCCTTAAGGGGTCAGAAAACCAAAGGGTTCCATGTTTTACTGCATCAAAGGTTCCAGGAAGAGCTACTAATTAAAGAGCAATTACAATAGGGCCATTGAGCTGCTTCCCATAAACTGACTGTTTTAGGCTATTGTTATTGTTTCTAACTGAGCTGCATCATTACTGGTGTCTATGGGGGTTATCAGCGACTTGTTTAACCTGGCAGTTTCTGTGCAAAGGAAGACAAATAAATAGGGTTGAGGAGACTGCCTCATACAGACAAAAGCAAACAAAAGGAATTCTGGGAATGAATTCCAAACTCTTAAAAAAATCCCATTTACATGGGTTTATCCTATAGGCTAAAGCTCACCCACTGGGTTTGAAGCTGAAGCCAGGATAATAGCTGATCAGATTCCCAACTACACTGATGAGCCTCAAGAAAGGCGAAACTGGTCTGTATATCCTGGCTTTTGCATCAAAAACCCAGTGGGTGAGCTTCAGCCTATAGGATATAGGATATTAAGAGTTTGGAATTCATTCCCAGAATTCCTTTTGTGTGCAAAGGCAGGAATTAGTGTATTGAAGGGAAGACCATCTGATTATTTAGGCATGAGAGGCATTAGGTGATTTCGCCAAGCGAGCGGATCTTCACCCGATATCCCCACCTACGGGAGGGTGATTTCAGAGAGCGTGTAGGTAAAAAAATAAATAATTCGATTTATATTGGTAGCAATGGGGCAGTCGGTTCGGGGATCGCATCAACGAGCTGATGGGGTCCCCGATCCGACTGAATTTTCTAACCTGGCGGATCGATATCTGCCCGATTTCAGGTGAGGGTGGGTGGGTGATATCAGGTGAATTTAAGCTAATTTGGTCATTTGGCCCTGGGGTCCCCGATTCAACTAAATCTTTTAACCTCTCTGATCGATATCTGGCCAATTTCAGGCCAGATATAGGATAGGCAGGCCCCTCGTTCCTGCCCCTACACGGGCCGATAAGCTGCAGAATCAGTCTGTGACCCATATCGGCAGCTACTATCAGCCCGTGTATGGGCACCTTAACACAGCCATGGTCAAAACTCCTCTATTTGCCCATCACTGCTGCCCATGGAAACCACACTGCCCAAGGCAGACCTAGTGGTGACGCAGTGGTGGAACTACTTGCCTTAAGTGATGGTCTGAAGTTTGCATCTGGAGGGGGGGCGGGGCCTGGCTACATGTCCTGTACCTGGGCCAATGATAGTTCAGTTACTGTGGTGATCATTATTGGAAGAGGTGCATTGAAACAGCTTTGTCCGGCGACCCATAACATCAGTGGACAACATCCCTGTGCACCATTTACCTAATGAGTGGGTTTAGCCCACAGTACCAGTCCCAATCCCAGCAGTACCAGTCCCAATCCCAACAGTACCAGTCCCACTACCAGCAGTACCAGTCCCAATCCCAGCAGTACCAGTCCCAGTCCCAGCAGTACCAGTCCAAATCCCAGCAGTACCAGTCCCACTACCAGCAGTACCACTCCCAATCCCAGCAGTACCAGTCCAAATCCCAGCAGTACCAGTCCCAATCCCAGCAGTACCAGTGCAAATCCCAGCAGTACCAGTCCAAATCCCAGCAGTACCAGTCCCACTACCAGCAGTACCAGCACCAGCAGTAACCAGGGTCGGACGGGGTTGCTGGGCCACTACCAGCAGTACCAGTCCCAGCACCAGCAGTAACCAGGGTCGGACTGGGTTGCTGGGCCACTACCAGCAGTACCAGTCCAAATCCCAGCAGTACCAGTCAGCAGTACCAGTCCAAATCCCAGCAGTACCAGTCAGCAGTACCAGTCCCAGCACCAGCAGTACCAGCAGTATCAGTCCCAGCAGTACCAGTACCAGCATTACCAGCAGTATCAGTCCCAGCAGTACCAGTACCAGCAGTCCCAGCAGCACCAGTACCAGCAGTTACAGTACCAGCAGTATTAGTCACAGCAGTACCAGTACCAGCAGTCCCAGCAGTATCAGTCCCAGCAGTACCAGTACCAGCAGTCCCAGCAGCACCAGTACCAGCAGTTACAGTACCAGCAGTATCAGTCCCAGCAGTACCAGTACCAGCATTACCAGCAGTATCAGTCCCAGCAGTACCAGTACCAGCAGTCCCAGCAGCACCAGTACCAGCAGTTACAGTACCAGCAGTATTAGTCACAGCAGTACCAGTACCAGCAGTCCCAGCAGTACCAGTACCAGCAGTATCAGTCCCAGCAGTACCAGTACCAGCAGTATCAGTCCCAGCAGTACCAGTACCAGCAGTACCAGTCCCAGCACCAGCAGTACCAGCAGTACCAGTCCCAGCACCAGCAGTACCAGCAGTACCAGTCCCAGCACCAGCAGTACCAGCAGTACCAGTCCCAGCACCAGCAGTACCAGCAGTACCAGTCCCAGTGTTCCTTCTGGATAAACTCACAGAGATCCATAAATCAAAAAAAATTCTGAGGTTGGGCAACAACTGCTGTAACTGCTTAATTAATGTGGCACTTTCATGGCACAGAATGCAAATCTTCCATGGGCTTCTGCCTCCTTCCTCACTGCATTCCTACCTATAGATTAACCTTTGGCAACAGCAAAAGGAAACAGTTATTTCCCCTGAGATGGAGTTTCATTTGAAATATTGCACCTAGAATTTGCATTGGCAGCTCTCCCTCCTTCTACTTATGTTCCACTCAAAGCCGGTTCCATTCATATTAATAATGATATTTGTACAACATACACGCTTCTACTAACAGCCACTGTAATTATTCTTCCGTATCCCCAGTATATCCAGGTAAGGAGCGAGGAGTCAGGGTTATTGGTGAAAGACATGGACAAAGGGGAGAGTATTGGCTAGGGTACATAAACATGAGTAGGGATAATGTACCCCCTACTGTATGATAAGGATATTAGCAGTCACTGAGGGGTTCTGTGCCCATATAAAGGCACAAGGCTGCAGGCTGAGTTATACAGGGAACTCTGAGTATCACTCATGTATTATAAGGGATACTGTACCCCCTACTGTAAATGATAAGGATATTAGCAGTCACTGAGGGGTTCTGTGCCCATATAAAGGCACAAGGCTGCAGGCTGAGTTATACAGGGAACTCTGAGTATCACTCATGTATTATAAGGGATAATGTACCCCCTACTGTAAATGATAAGGATATTAGCAGTCACTGAGGGGTTCTGTGCCCATATAAAGGCACAAGGCTGCAGGCTGAGTTATACAGGGAACTCTGAGTATCACTCATGTATTATAAGGGATAATGTACCCCCTACTGTAAATGATAAGGATATTAGCAGTCACTGAGGGGTTCTGTGCCCATATAAAGGCACAAGGCTGCAGGCTGAGTTATACAGGGAACTGTGAGTATCACTCATGTATTATAAGGGATAATGTACCCCCTACTGTAAATGATAAGGATATTAGCAGTCACTGAGGGGTTCTGTGCCCATATAAAGGCACAAGGCTGCAGGCTGAGTTATACAGGGAACTCTGAGTATCACTCATGTATTATAAGGGATAATGTACCCCCTACTGTAAATGATAAGGATATTAGCAGTCACTGAGGGGTTCTGTGCCCCCCATATAAAGGCACAAGGCTGCAGGCTGAGTTATACAGGGAACTCTGAGTATCACTCATGTATTATAAGGGATAATGTACCCCCTACTGTAAATGATAAGGATATTAGCAGTCACTGAGGGGTTCTGTGCCCATATAAAGGCACAAGGCTGCAGGCTGAGTTATACAGGGAACTCTGAGTATCACTCATGTATTATAAGGGATAATGTACCCCCTACTGTAAATGATAAGGATATTAGCAGTCACTGAGGGGTTCTGTGCCCATATAAAGGCACAAGGCTGCAGGCTGAGTTATACAGGGAACTCTGAGTATCACTCATGTATTATAAGGGATAATGTACCTCCTACTGTAAATGATAAGGATATTAGAAGTCTTCCACTTTGTTGACTTCTGCCCATTTCTTTTATCTCCACTCCCTCCAGTTGGTCTGCTTTACCTCTGTTCCTTCCCACCCTGCATTCGCCTCTGTGTGAGCTTTCCCCATCATTTCCCTGTAGCCCCCTCTCCATTTTATGTCAGTTCCTGTACCCTCCAGCCCATCTTCTCCACCACTGCTCCTCCCACTTGTCTGTTTTACTTGACTTACTGGTTCCCACCTGCCCATTCAGCCTACCCTCTGTGTCACACCCCCAGTCTGTTGTCCTGCTACTCACTCCCCCCAGCTCTCCCCTCCCCCTTCCTCTGTACAGGCTGAGTTCTAATTCTTCTCATCAAACACCTACTGATGAGAACCATATTGGCATGGGTTGGCAGGGCTGTACAATCAATAAATCAATTAAACATTCACTATCAGATTATCGCAGGTCCGACATCACTCTCTGCAGAGAGAACCCTGTATCTGCCAAACACGTACGGCGTACGTTCTTGGCAGATAAACCCTTATCAACAGGCGGAAGATGTGATCTGCTTCTGATTTGATTGTTGTGTAAGGCTCATGCCACACCAGGCGTAGGGCTGATTTTTTCGGCAAGCGGAAAAACGCTTGCCGAAAATTCAGCCCTACGCCTGCTACTTGTGCCTGCACCCGAATGAATGGAATACGCTCGGGTGCAGGCACATGTAGCCGATATACGCAAGAAAACGCAAGACTTTGCATTCTCGCGCGTTTTCGTGCGTATATCGGCTACATGTGCCTGCACCCGAGCGTATTCCATTCATTCGGGTGCAGGCACAAGTAGCAGGCGTAGGGCTGATTTTTCGGCAAGCGTTTTTCCGCTTGCCGAAAAAATCAGCCCTACGCCTGGTGTGGCATGAGCCTAAAACAAGCAGATCTTTAGGCTCACACTCTGCTTAAGTTCAATAACCCACAGCATCCAGTGAGAAGTTTAATCAAATGGTTTGGTGAAGTCAGAATATGATTGGTTGCTATGCGTAAAAGGGCTATAAGAGTTGCTGCTGATGTTACAAAATAACCCCTCACCTTTGAGTTAACTTTTAATCTGATGTATGGGATTCCTTATCTGGAAACCCATTATCCAGAAAGCTCAGAAATTACAGAATGCCCATCTCCCATAGACTCCATTTTAATCAAATAATTCAGAAATATAAAACTATTTTTTTTTTCCCTGTAGTAATAAAACAGTACCTGTACTTGATCCCAATTAAGATATAATTACCCCTTATTGGGGGCAGAACAGCCCTATTGGGTTTATTTAATGGTTAAATGATTCCCTTTTCTCTATAATAATAAAACAGTACCTGTACTTGATCCCAATTAAGATATAATTACCCCTCATTGGGGGCAGAACAGTCCTATTGGGTTTATTTAATGGTTAAATGATTCCCTTTTCTCTATAATAATAAAACAGTACCTGTACTTGATCCCAACTAAGATATAATTACCCCTTATTGGGGCAGAACAGCCCTATTGGGTTTATTTAATGGTTAAATGATTCCCTTTTCTCTGTAATAATAAAACAGTACCTGTACTTGATCCCAACTAAGATATAATTACCCCTTATTGGGGCAGAACAGTCCTATTGGGTTTATTTCATGGTTAAATGATTCCCTTTTCTCTGTAATAATAAAACAGTACCTGTACTTGATCCCAACTAAGATATAATTACCCCTTATTGGGGGGTACTGTTTTATTACTACAGAGAAAAAAGAAATCAGTTTTAAATTTCTGAATAATTTGATTAAAATGGAGTCTATGGGAGATGGGCATTCAGTATTACCTCTTCCTGGGTACAATCTTATTTCTTGTAGGCCAATAAGGAACAAACCTTCAACAACCCTTTATAAAGGAACCCCAAATCCAGATAGTGATTGCTGATAAGGAGCCTGCAGCCTTGTGCCTTTATATGGGCACAGAACCCCTCAGTGACTGCTAATATCCTTATCATTTACAGTAGGGGGTACATTATCCCTTATAATACATGAGTGATACTCAGAGTTCCCTGTATAACTCAGCCTGCAGCCTTGTGCCTTTATATGGGCACAGAACCCCTCAGTGACTGCTAATATCCTTATCATTTACAGTAGGGGGTACATTATCCCTTATAATACATGAGTGATACTCAGAGTTCCCTGTATAACTCAGCCTGCAGCCTTGTGCCTTTATATGGGGGGCACAGAACCCCTCAGTGACTGCTAATATCCTTATCATTTACAGTAGGGGGTACACTATCCCTTATAATACATGAGTGATACTCAGAGTTCCCTGTATAACTCAGCCTGCAGCCTTGTGCCTTTATATGGGGGGCACAGAACCCCTCAGTGACTGCTAATATCCTTATCATTTACAGTAGGGGGTACATTATCCCTTATAATACATGAGTGATACTCAGAGTTCCCTGTATAACTCAGCCTGCAGCCTTGTGCCTTTATATGGGGGGCACAGAACCCCTCAGTGACTGCTAATATCCTTATCATTTACAGTAGGGGGTACATTATCCCTTATAATACATGAGTGATACTCAGAGTTCCCTGTATAACTCAGCCTGCAGCCTTGTGCCTTTATATGGGCACAGAACCCCTCAGTGACTGCTAATATCCTTATCATTTACAGTAGGGGGTACATTATCCCTTATAATACATGAGTGATACTCAGAGTTCCCTGTATAACTCAGCCTGCAGCCTTGTGCCTTTATATGGGCACAGAACCCCTCAGTGACTGCTAATATCCTTATCATTTACAGTAGGGGGTACATTATCCCTTATAATACATGAGTGATACTCAGAGTTCCCTGTATAACTCAGCCTGCAGCCTTGTGCCTTTATATGGGCACAGAACCCCTCAGTGACTGCTAATATCCTTATCATTTACAGTAGGGGGTACATTATCCCTTATAATACATGGGTGATACTCAGAGTTCCCTGTATAACTCAGCCTGCAGCCTTGTGCCTTTATATGGGCACAGAACCCCTCAGTGACTGCTAATATCCTTATCATTTACAGTAGGGGGTACATTATCCCTTATAATACATGAGTGATACTCAGAGTTCCCTGTATAACTCAGCCTGCAGCCTTGTGCCTTTATATGGGCACAGAACCCCTCAGTGACTGCTAATATCCTTATCATTTACAGTAGGGGGTACATTATCCCTTATAATACATGAGTGATACTCAGAGTTCCCTGTATAACTCAGCCTGCAGCCTTGTGCCTTTATATGGGCACAGAACCCCTCAGTGACTGCTAATATCCTTATCATTTACAGTAGGGGGTACATTATCCCTTATAATACATGAGTGATACTCAGAGTTCCCTGTATAACTCAGCCTGCAGCCTTGTGCCTTTATATGGGCACAGAGCTATATCTCTAGTTATACCTCTTTTTATATCTCTAATTATACCTCTAGCTATATCTCTAGTTATATCTCTAGTTATACCTCTAGTTATACCTCTAGCTATATCTCTAGCTATATCTCTAGTTATATCTCTAGTTATACCTCTAGCTATATCTCTAGTTATATCTCTAGTTATACCTCTAGTTATACCTCTAGCTATATCTCTAGCTATACCTCTAGTTATACCTCTAGCTATACCTCTAGCTATACCTCTAGTTATACCTCTAGCTATACCTCTAGCTATATCTCTAGTTATACCTCTAGTTATACCTCTAGCTATATCTCTAGTTATATCTCTAGTTATACCTCTAGCTATATCTCTAGTTATATCTCTAGTTATACCTCTAGTTATACCTCTAGCTATACCTCTAGTTATACCTCTAGTTATACCTCTAGCTATATCTCTAGCTATATCTCTAGTTATACCTCTAGCTATATCTCTAGCTATATCTCTAGTTATACCTCTAGCTATATCTCTAGTTATACCTCTAGTTATACCTCTAGCTATACCTCTAGCTATACCTCTAGTTATACCTCTAGCTATATCTCTAGCTATATCTCTAGCTCTATCTCTAGTTATGCCTCTAGCTATATCTCTAGCTATATCTCTAGCTCTATCTCTAGTTATGCCTCTAGCTATATCTCTAGCTATATCTCTAGCTCTATCTCTAGTTATGCCTCTAGTTATACCTCTAGCTATACCTCTAGCTATATCTCTAGCTATATCTCTAGCTCTATCTCTAGTTATGCCTCTAGCTATATCTCTAGCTATATCTCTAGCTCTATCTCTAGTTATGCCTCTAGCTATACCTCTAGCTATATCTCTAGCTATATCTCTAGCTATACCTCAAGTTATATCTCTAGTTATACCTCTAGCTATATCTCTAGTTATACCTGTAGCTATATCTCTAGCTATATCTCTAGCTATACCTCAAGTTATATCTCTAGTTATACCTCTAGCTATATCTCTAGTTATACCTCTAGCTATATCTCTAGCTATATCTCTAGCTCTATCTCTAGTTATGCCTCTAGCTATATCTCTAGCTATATCTCTAGTTATACCTCTAGCTATATCTCTAGCTATATCTCTAGCTCTATCTCTAGTTATGCCTCTAGCTATATCTCTAGTATGGTTGAACTTGATGGATGTATGTCTTTTTTCAACCCAACTTACTATGTTACTATGTTACCTCTAGTTATACCTGTAGCTATATCTCTAGCTATATCTCTAGCTATACCTCTAGCTATATCTCTATTTATGCCTCTAGCTATACCTCTAGCTATATCTCTAGCTATATCTCTAGCTATACCTCTAGCTATATCTCTATTTATGCCTCTAGCTATATCTCTAGCTATATCTCTAGCTACATCTCTAGCTATATCTCTAGTTATACCTCTAGCTATATCTAGCTCTATCTCTATTTATGCCTCTAGCTATATCTCTAGCTCTATCTCTATTTATGCCTCTAGCTATATCTCTAGCTATACCTCTAGTTATATCTCTAGTTATACCTCTAGCTATATCTCTAGTTATTCCTCTAGCTATATCTCTAGCTATATCTTTAGCTCTATCTCTATTTATACCTCTAGTTATACCTCTAGCTATACCTCTAGCTATATCTTTAGCTCTATCTCTAGTTATACCTCTAGCTATACCTCTAGCTATATCTCTAGCTATATCTCTAGTTATACCTCTAGCTATACCTCTAGCTATATCTCTAGCTATATCTTTAGCTCTATCTCTATTTATACCTCTAGTTATTCCTCTAGCTATACCTCTAGCTATATCTTTAGCTCTATCTCTATTTATACCTCTAGTTATACCTCTAGCTATACCTCTAGCTATATCTCTAGCTATATCATTGGGCCAATAGATGTCACAGAAAGGTACAGTCCCTCCAGCTATTTCACTACCAAGTTAGATTATACCTCAGCACCATTATAGGGGGTATAAATAAAGTCATGTTTATACAAAAATGGGGATCAAGCCTTTAAACATGTTCTACATACAGATTCCTATAAACTGAAGCAGAAATGTGTGGTGGGTGTATTAACTTGTACTGTCTTTCCTTGGGGGGAATTTTAGTTTACCTAGGAAAGCCCCAATGGGAACATACGCCCATAGGATCTATCATTTCTGTTTCTTTAGCTTTTAGCTAAAAAAATGTACACTCACCCCAGAAAGTCATATATTCTTGGAAAGTACACATTCTCCCAAATCTATAATGGGTACCCGTGTCTTTCTACTCCAAAGTACCAAGCCGCAAAGCTTTCCTAAGTTTGCCTATTTTTATGAGATTTCCAAAAATCACCTCAAAACTTCCAATATGCAGCATATTATTTTCTATACGTCATTAGATTGCTATATAGAACACCCTAAATATGATCCCCAGAGGCCTACTGAACAGTTTGATGCCACTGTACATAGGTTTATCAAAGCACATGGCACTTAGAGACCCCAAATATACCCTGTGCACATTAAGTTCATGGCTTTCCTTTACCTAATTCATAACCACATGGCAGTTTTATGTGGGATAGAGACTGCAGAAATGTAGGGTGACCCATGAAAACCATATATTTTTGGAAAGTACACATTCTGACAAATCCAACATGGGTAAAGAAGCCTTTCTACACCAAAGTACCAATCTGCAAAGCTTTCCTAAAGTTTGTGGGTTTTTTTTACTTTTCTGAAAAACGTCTAAACTTGTTGCAATTTGTTGCATTTACCTTACAACATTTCTTACATACAATGACACATCACCCTAAATATGAACACCAGGGATCTACTAAACAGTTTGATGCCCAATATGCATAGATTTACCAGTATGTGGTACAGAGGCCCCAAATGAAAATAGTGCATAGGAATTTTCTCAGCTTTTCTGCAAATAAAAGCCCAATGACTGTGTATGATGTGCCGTAACGCCCCCTAACTATACAGAAAAACCCAAAAACCATATATTTTTGGAAAATACACATTCTGACAAATCCAACATGGATAAAGAAGCCTTTCTACACCAAAGTACCAATCTGCAAAGCTTTCCTAAAGTTAATGATTTTTATGACTTTTCTGAAAAACTACCAATACTTTTATACTTTGGAATAGTTTTATACAGGGGTTTTTAGTTACAAGTTTATGATCATAAAATTGCCGAGCCCCCATACCTCATTAAGGAAAACCCCATTAACTTAATTTACTTCCATTAAAAGTGAATGAAAATATACAAATTTATGATCATAAAATTGCCAAGCCACCATACCACGTCAAGGTAAACCCCATATGGTGGAAAAGTTTATGGCTCCGGTGATATTTTTCCAAAACAGATGGGATCCCTGTAATCTAGATATTGTGGCAAAAGGAACAATTTCTTCTACTCTCCTATGTTACAGTGTAAGGGCTGTGTATGTGGAATGGTAAGGAGACAGCTGAAGGGAGCCGTCTCTTCCATGGAGCGAGAGACCCCCTGTGTATGTGGAATGGTAAGGAGACAGCTGAAGGGAGCCGTCTCTTCCATGGAGCGAGAGACCCCCTGTGTATGTGGAATGGTAAGGAGACAGCTGAAGGGAGCCGTCTCTTCCATGGAGCGAGAGAGCCCCTGTGTATGTGGAATGGTAAGGAGACAGCTGAAGGGAGCCGTCTCTTCCATGGAGCGAGAGAGCCCCTGTGTATGTGGAATGGTAAGGAGACAGCTGAAGGGAGCAGTATGTTCCATGGAGCGAGAGACCCCCTGTGTATGTGGAATGGTAAGGAGACAGCTGAAGGGAGCAGTATGTTCCATGGAGCGAGAGACCCCCTGTCAGCACTGGTCTTCACCAACGCCCTTTTGGGGCCCTGGAACTTTCTGCGGCAGTTCTGACAGGGAACCTACTCACTTCAGAGATACAGACACTGGTGAGACGAATATCGAAGTCTCTGCCGCTGTGCGAATTGTCTTTCTGTCCTATAAATATTCTGGAATCTGTAGCTGGGTTACATTCCCTTATGTTCAGTTTGTGCCCAGCAGTAACTCCGGCATTCCATGCGCCCAATGAAATGCTTTCGCTCACACAATTATTAGGCTTAGACTACTGGGAAACATTCAGCGTTAGTGGGGGCCATTTATAAAGTTCGCGGATCGCATATTTTTTTCCGCATGTTTTCCTCTCAACGCTTCAGTTTTGCACTGCTGTGCCCGACTTGCCTTTATTTGTGAATCAGTTTAGCGAATATTTTTTTTGCCACTAAAGTTGCGCCATAACTCGGACGCTTTAAAAAGCTCTAAGGATATTCATATTGTGAATAAAAATGTCACGATTACGTTTGCCTATTAAATGCACCAGTCTTGTCCAACGTTATAAATATAAACACGGGCAGGGCTAATATGTTCACTGTGCGAATATTCTGCGCTGCACAAATGCACTGCCTAAATGACCCCCACTACCCCACCAGAAGGGTTTGTTGGGCTATTCATGGCGTTAGACTGTGAGTTCTGTCCGACTGTCATTTCTAGTGAGGGGCGAAGTAATTAGCAAATGTCCGCGTTTTGCCATTGGCGGATTATTTCGTGTAACAGGTGACAAAACTGTGCACAACATTTTCTCCATTTCGTGGATTTTTCTCCATTTCGCGAAGCTTTTCAAAGATTCCCAAATTTTCCGTCAAAGCAAAACGGGACAGATTCGCTCCTCACTAATCATTTCCTCACAGAATCTCTGGTATTTGAAGTTGTACTGATTTCTTCAGCTCGAGTTGAATGGAGTATATATTTACTCCCCACGCGTTCATTTTTTTGAGCAGTACTGGGAATCCATCCCAATCTCCCATCCAACCTCCCATTCTATACGTTTCCTACTGCTCATCTTAAGCATTCCATTATGGGAACAGTAACATTTGATGGAGAACAGACGTGAGTAGTGTCCATCCATCTTTTCTTTTAGAATTGTGCCCATAATTGAAATGCAGTGGTGAAAATTCCCAGTGTCTAAGTCACAGCCATCAATTATATTTATTGCCCTTTGCTTCAATGGTCCGTGTAATTATATTTACTTTGACTGGGAATCATCTTTTTTATCAGACTGCTCAGATCTGCTCGGATCTTTTCTCTTCATTGCTTGTGCCCTTGCCCTTAATCTTGTCATTATTACTGATGTTGGTGGAAATATATCATCTGATGTAGAATCTTCTTTGCCTTGTACATCCCGTGTTTCTGCCTTTGTTGCTAAGGCTTTGGGGCGTACCTTAGGTCCTTTGCCCAGTCTGGGCCTCAGACGCTTGGGGTTCCATAAAGCAACATCTTCTGGGTTGGTGTCCAACTTTCTCTTCCTTGTTTCAGGTATTGGATTCCTGAATAGAGGGGAATCTTCATATGGAGACTCCCTGAGATGTTCCATTTGTTGTTGTAGAACCATCTGCTGTTGATGTGCTTGAATGGCTCGTTCCCTTTCACTTAACTCTATATATTCAAATATTCCCCTGGTTGTAGTAGAAGGATTCTCAGGGGACGTAACATTATTTTGAACGTTGCACTGATTCTGTTGACCAGAATTGTCTTTCTTGGCCACGGAAGAACTAATAGTTGAATCTATTCTGGTTTCTGTTGCCGGAGATGGAATTCCAGCAATATTCCCAGTGCTACTGTTCTGCAATTGAACTCCATCATTATTTCTCACCAAAGAGCTAGTACTTGGTACTGTGCTAGTATCTTTGGCGACAGACTTTGCCGGTGGAGCAAATGTCTGGTTAGTGGCAACGCTAGTGTTTGTTTCACTGTCAGATATTCCAAGAGCTTTGGCAACTGCATCCTGGAATAGTTGGAAATCACTAGCCTGCTGCTGGCTATAAGGGCTGGGCTGTCGGTTTTTTATACCTTTGGTAGATTTTTTACAAGTTTGTCTGCTTGTGTTTGTGGAATTAGTATCAGTTTCATTGTCTTTAGTGTTAATTCTCGGCTGTTCCTCACTGGAACGAGCTCTTTTTCTCCCAGAAGAGCTGGTACTTGGAGTTGCCCCTGAACTGCTGGCCATGCTTGTAGATGGCCCAGGAGATGAGGCAACTTGTGTACCTGCTCCGAAAGTGCCAGTAGCCGATGAGATTTCAAGGGCTTTGGCAATTGCATCCTGGAAGACTTTAATAGCCTGTGCCTCCAGCTCTCTAGAAACCCTGGGCTTGTGTAAAGAGCGTCTTTTGCTCTTCTTGTATTTTCTTTTCAGTCGTTTTGAGGCACTCTGAGCCCGAAAAGAACTTCTTTGTTCTTCTGATATTGCAGGGCCAATGTTTTTTAAGTTTGAGGTGCTACCCTTACCCTCACTATCTGTTCTGCGATGTTTCCAACTTCTAGTCTGGTCCTCAGGAGCATGAGCTCTTTTTCTCCCAGAAGAGCGGGTACTTGGAGTTGCCCCTGAACTGCTGGCCATGCTTGTAGATGGCCCAGGAGATGAGGCAACTTGTGTACCTGCTCCGGAAGTGCCAGTAGCCAATGAGCTTTCAAGGGCTTCGGCAATTGCATCTTGGAAGACTTTGATTGCCTGTGCCTCCTGCACTCTAGAAACCCTGGGCTTGTGTAAAGAGCGTCTTTTGATCTTCCTGTATTTTCTTTTCAGTCGGTTTGAGGCACTCTGAGCCCGAGTAGAACCTCTTTGTTCTTTTGATGTTGCACTATCTGTTCTGTGACGTTTCCTACATTTAGTCTGGTTCTCAGGAGAATGAGCTCTTTTTCTCCCAGAAGAGCTGGTACTTGGAGTTGCCCCTGAACTGCTGGCCATGCTTGTAGATGGCCCAGGAGATGAGGCAACTTGTGTACCTGCTCCAGAAGTGCCAGTAGCAAATGAGCTTTCAAGGGCTTTGGCAATTGCATCCTGGAAGACTTTGATTGCCTGTGCCTCCTGCACTCTGGAAACCTTGGGCTTGTTCCAAGTGCGTCTTTTGATCTTCTTGTATTTCCATTTCAGTCGTTTTGCGGCACTCTGAGCCCGAGTAGAACGTCTTTGTTCTTTTGATGTTGCAGGGGCCATGTTTTTTAAGTTTGAGGTGCTCCCCTTACCCTCACTATCTGTTCTGCGATGTTTCCTACTGCTAGTCTGGTCCTCAGGAGAACGTGCTCTTTTCCTTCCAGAAGAGCGGGTACTTGGACCTGCACTTGAATTGCCGGCCACATTTGCACTAGATGACGGACCAGTCACAGTGCCAGCGTTTGCTCCAACTGGAGCTCCATCTGGATTAGAAATGCCAAGAGCTCTTGCAATGGCATCCTGAAAAACATTCATTGCTGTATTAACCTGTTGGCTGTTCCCCAAAGGGGAACTAGTGGTTTTGTTTGGATCAACTGGATCCATGGTGTCAGGACAGTGTGCGGTCACTGTGTACTCAGCACTGTGTGCTAAGAGGCGACTGCACCCGTCGACTGCCAACTGGCAACTGACAGGAGTGAAGCCATAAACTCTGTTCTTATCTGATTAACTGATAAGGTTGCCATGGTAACTGGTAAGGTTGCCATGGTAACAGCTGTGGTGTGATGCTCATTAGCATAAATCTACGTGGGTGGTCCAACAGCTGTAAAATTTGGCACTGTGCCCAGTGTTTATGTATAACCACTGATAAGGTTGCCATGGTAACTGATAAGGTTGCCATGGTAACAGCTGTGGTGTGCTGCTAATTAGCATAAATCTACATGGGTGGCCCAACAGCTGTGAAATTCGATACTATAACAAGGGTTAAATGATTTCCTTTTCCCTGTAATAATAAAACAGTACCTGTACATGTTCCCAACTAAGATATAATTACCCCTTATTGGGGCAGAACAGCCCTATTGGGTTTATTTAATGGTTAAATGATTCCCTTTTCTCTGTAATAATAAAACAGTACCTGTACTTGATCCCAACTAAGATATAATTACCCCTTATTGGGGCAGATCAGCCCTATTGGGTTTATTTAATGGTTAAATGATTCCCTTTTCTCTGTAATAATAAAACAGTACCTGTACTTGATCCCAACTAAGATATAATTACCCCTTATTGGGGCAGAACAGCCCTATTGGGTTTATTTCATGGTTAAATGATTCCCTTTTCTCTGTAATAATAAAACCGTACCTGTACTTGATCCCAACTAAGATATAATTACGACTTATTGGGGGCAGAACAGCCCTATTGGGTTTATTTCATGGTTAAATGATTCCCTTTTCTCTGTAATAATAAAACAGTACCTGTACTTGATCCCAACTAAGATATAATTACCCCTAATTGGGGGCAGAACAGCCCTATTGGGTTTATTTAATGGTTAAATGATTCCCTTTTCTCTGTAATAATAAAACAGTACCTGTACTTGATCCCAACTAAGATATAATTACCCCTTATTGGGGGCAGAACAGCCCTATTGGGTTTATTTCATGGTTAAATGATTCCCTTTTCTCTGTAATAATAAAACAGTACCTGTACTTGATCCCAACTATGATACAAATAATCACTTGGGGGCGCACTTTAAATGGGAGAGAGTTTTTTTTTCTTTTTTTAAAACTGGTTTGCATGGCTTGGCCTTTATTAGTTTTAAACATTAATAAGCCACCAGCCCCAACTCCCCTTTGAGGTGTGTTGTGTACTGTATGAGCCGGGACCTGGGAGCGCTCCCCACTCCTATCTTTGCCAGCGCGTACCTTTATTAAACTGTTCCAAGTCAACGCGTTGCGCTCCTGTAACCCACTGGTGCTTCCACGCATATAGTGGGTGCATACGTCAATGTCATAGAAATGGCACGTTGGTGTGGCTCACATGGAATACAGAGCAGGAGAAACCCCAGGCTTATTTTCTGATGCTGGATGCTGGCACAGGAACATATTTGGGGCAATTGGCCTTTGCTGGCACAGGTACAGATTGGGGGCTTGGGGGCAATATTACGGCTGCTGCTGGCACAGGTACAGATGATTTGGGGGCTTGGGGGCAATATTACGGCTGCTGCTGGCACAGGTACAGATTATTTGGGGGCTTGGGGGCAATAATACGGCTGCTGCTGGCACAGGTACAGATTGGGGGCTTGGGGGCAATATTACGGCTGCTGCTGGCACAGGTACAGATTGGGGGCTTGGGGGCAATATTACGGCTGCTGCTGTCACATGTACAGATTGGGGGCTTGGGGGCAGTATTATGGCTCCTGCTGGCACAGGTACAGATTGGGGGCTTGGGGGCAATATTACGGCTGCTGCTGGCACAGGTACAGATTGGGGGCTTGGGGGCAATATTACGGCTGCTGCTGGCACAGGTACAGATTAGGGGCTTGGGGGCAATATTACGGCTGCTGCTGGCACAGGTACAGATTGGGGGCTTGGGGGCAATATGATGGCTGCTGCTGGCACAGGTACAGATTGGGGGCTTGGGGGCAATATTACGGCTGCTGCTGGCACAGGTACAGATTAGGGGCTTGGGGGCAATATTACGGCTGATGCTGGCACAGGTACAGATTGGGGGCTTGGGGGCAATATTACGGCTGCTGCTGGCACAGGTACAGATTGGGGGCTTGGGGGCAATATTACGGCTGCTGCTGGCACAAGTACAGATTATTTGGGGGCTTGGGGGCAATATTACGGCTGCTGCTGGCACAAGTACAGATTGGGGGCTTGGGGGCAATATTACAGCTGCTGCTGGCACAGGTACAGATTATTTGGGGGCTTGGGGGCAATAATACGGCTGCTGCTGGCACAGGTACAGATGATTTGGGGGCTTGGGGGCAATAATACGGCTGCTGCTGGCACAGGTACAGATTGGGGGCTTGGGGGCAATATTACGGCTGCTGCTGGCACAGGTACAGATTGGGGGCTTGGGGGCAATATTACGGCTGCTGCTGGCACAGGTACAGATTGGGGGCTTGGGGGCAATATTACGGCTGCTGCTGGCACAGGTACAGATTGGGGGCTTGGGGGCAATATTACGGCTGCTGCTGGCACAGGTACAGATTGGGGGCTTGGGGGCAATATTACGGCTGCTGCTGGCACAGGTACAGATTGGGGGCTTGGGGGCAATATTACGGCTGCTGCTGGCACAGGTACAGATTGGGGGCTTGGGGGCAATATTATGGCTGCTGCTGGCACAGGTACAGATTGGGGGCTTGGGGGCAATATTACGGCTGCTGCTGGCACAAGTACAGATTATTTGGGGGCAATATTACGGCTGCTGCTGGCACAGGTACAGATTGGGGGCTTGGGGGCAATATTACGGCTGCTGCTGGCACAGGTACAGATTGGGGGCTTGGGGGCAATATTATGGCTGCTGCTGGCACAGGTACAGATTGGGGGCTTGGGGGCAATATTACGGCTGCTGCTGGCACAAGTACAGATTATTTGGGGGCTTGGGGGCAATATTACGGCTGCTGCTGGCACAGGTACAGATTGGGGGCTTGGGGGCAATATTACGGCTGCTGCTGGCACAGGTACAGATTGGGGGCTTGGGGGCAATATTATGGCTGCTGCTGGCACAGGTACAGATTGGGGGCTTGGGGGCAATATTACGGCTGCTGCTGGCACAGGTACAGATTGGGGGCTTGGGGGCAATATTATGGCTGCTGCTGGCACAGGTACAGATTGGGGGCAATATTACGGCTGCTGCTGGCACAGGTACAGATTGGGGGCTTGGGGGCAATATTACGGCTGCTGCTGGCACAGGTACAGATTGGGGACAGAAGGGGTAAGGGTTGGATGATGGCAGCTGGCACATTTATTAGTTTTTCTGACTATCTGGGCTGCGGCTGGGCCTCAGGGTTGCAATGTGTGACTGCTGTGACTGGGGGCTGCTGTTTCATGTGTGCTGTGATTATTTAGTTGTATTTAATTTATATAAATTAAGTTTCCTTCATAAGTGTGTTGTAAGATGAATGAAACTGTCTGTTGTGCCTCTAACAATTTTATATAAAATGGAAAAAAAAAATGTAACTGTATAATGGTAAGGTGGGAAATGCAGGACGGGTGGGGGCGCTGATTGAAGCCTTTGCCTAGGGTGCCAAAATACCTTGGCTGTTGGGTTTAATTAATGTTTTATTGATTTTTAAGTAGACTTAAGGTATGGAGATCCAAATTACGGAAAGACCCCTTATCTGGAATACCCTTGGTCCCGAGCATTCTGGATAACAGGTCCTATACCTGTATATGAATAGGGGAGGACTTGAATAGAAAAATAAATTCTAAAAAGTAACAATAATAATAAAACTGGAGACTCACAGAGCAATAGTTTTTGGCTGCCGGGGTCAGTGACCCCCATTTGAAAGCTGCGAGGATCTGGAAGAAGATTGCAAATATTTCCAAAACTTCAAAAAAATAAATAAAGAAGACCAATTGAAAACATGCATCCTTGAATTTCTTTCTTTTGTCTCGAAACTTTACAGATTCCGCTGGGTTTTGTCCAAAAACTCAACTTTTTCCAATTGTCGCAGTGACAATTCGATGAAGGCGGGGTTTTTCACGTTGACAATTTGAAAAAGTCTCAACTTTTCCTTGAGACTTTCTAGTCAATATTAGGCATTCGGGAAAATGAATCTAGTCGAATGTGGAAATTAAAAGAAATGAGAAATGATAGAGTTTGATTAAATCTGCCCCCAAATCTTCCTAATGATGGCCATACAGGGGCCTAAAGAACCGATATCGGCAGCTGGCCGTGTATGGTCTCCAATGATGGGCCTTCCCAACCATCATTGGGCAGATCTGGATCGGGCAGGTATGATTTTTCTGTTGGACAGGGTTCGTTGATGGGGTCCCCTAGGGCCAAACGATTAAATTAGCCCGATATCACCCACCCGTAGGTGGACATATTAGGAGAAGATCCGCTCACTTGGCGACCTCCTCAAACAAGTGGATCTTACAGTGTACGGCCTCCTCAACCCTGTGTAAATTTGTATTTATGGCAGTGTTCATCCTCCATGTTTGTACTACTCTTACCTAACCCTGTATTTTTCTAGAATGCTTTACTGCATTGCCGTCTCCCAATCCCTTCATTGACTTCATAGTCTCTTTGGAAGCTTTTCTACGTCGCATTGTGTGCTTTGGGATTAAAGGAATTGGTAAAACCAGAGACAGATATCTGCTAATAGGATTCCCTGACGAGTTCAGATAATTAATCATAATTATTGTTTGAGTTCCCCATTGGCCAAAACTATTAATCTGCACCATATATATATATAGCCGTAAATAAGGTACATGTTTGGTGGGGGATAGTCGCGCCTGCGTGTAACTATGGCCCAGTACCGGGATCATTGCCTTCTGTACAGAGATGTCTCTCTACAACATGCCCCGGGGCCACAGAATCTCTCCAGTGACCCTCTCAGCTGTACTGTTCTGTACATTAGCCATCACTGTGGCTTCCAAAATCAGCTGCAACCTGCCCAGCGAGGAGTATCACTTGTATGTATTATAAGGGATAATGTACCCCCTACTGTAAATGATAAGGATATTAGCAGTCACTGAGGGGTTCTGTGCCCCTCATATAAAGGCACAAGGCTGCAGGCTGAGTTATACAGGGAACTCTGAGTATCACTCATGTATTATAAGGGATAATGTACCCCCTACTGTAAATGATAAGGATATTAGCAGTCACTGAGGGGTTCTGTGCCCATATAAAGGCACAAGGCTGCAGGCTGAGTTATACAGGGAACTCTGAGTATCACTCATGTATTATAAGGGATAATGTACCCCCTACTGTAAATGATAAGGATATTAGCAGTCACTGAGGGGTTCTGTGCCCATATAAAGGCACAAGGCTGCAGGCTGAGTTATACAGGGAACTCTGAGTATCACTCATGTATTATAAGGGATAATGTACCCCCTACTGTAAATGATAAGGATATTAGCAGTCACTGAGGGGTTCTGTGCCCATATAAAGGCACAAGGCTGCAGGCTGAGTTATACAGGGAACTCTGAGTATCACTCATGTATTATAAGGGATAATGTACCCCCTACTGTAAATGATAAGGATATTAGCAGTCACTGAGGGGTTCTGTGCCCATATAAAGGCACAAGGCTGCAGGCTGAGTTATACAGGGAACTCTGAGTATCACCAATGTATTATAAGGGATAATGTACCCCCTACTGTAAATGATAAGGATATTAGCAGTCACTGAGGGGTTCTGTGCCCAGATAAAGGCACAAGGCTGCAGGCTGAGTTATACAGGGAACTCTGAGTATCACTCATGTATTATAAGGGATAATGTACCCCCTACTGTAAATGATAAGGATATTAGCAGTCACTGAGGGGTTCTGTGCCCCCCATATAAAGGCACAAGGCTGCAGGCTGAGTTATACAGGGAACTCTGAGTATCACTCATGTATTATAAGGGATAATGTACCCCCTACTGTAAATGATAAGGATATTAGCAGTCACTGAGGGGTTCTGTGCCCCCCATATAAAGGCACAAGGCTGCAGGCTGAGTTATACAGGGAACTCTGAGTATCACTCATGTATTATAAGGGATAATGTACCCCCTACTGTAAATGATAAGGATATTAGCAGTCACTGAGGGGTTCTGTGCCCATATAAAGGCACAAGGCTGCAGGCTGAGTTATACAGGGAACTCTGAGTATCACTCATGTATTATAAGGGATAATGTACCCCCTACTGTAAATGATAAGGATATTAGCAGTCACTGAGGGGTTCTGTGCCCATATAAAGGCACAAGGCTGCAGGCTGAGTTATACAGGGAACTCTGAGTATCACTCATGTATTATAAGGGATAATGTACCCCCTACTGTAAGTATCACTTATGTAAGCAGAATATTGAGCTCAATTTTCTATGACTGTCCTGTAGAATATTTTGGACAGAGACTCGCGGTTATCTGAATATTTCAGTTTATTCGTATTAAAAGGAGAAAAATCATTGCCATTTGGCAGAAAAAAAATCAGCTAGTGGGGAAAAAATTTCTTTAAGATGGCGGTAGCTCCGGGGTTTGCCAGCATGAATACAAGCACTCAATTCACAACAGTATGGCTACATCAACAGAAATAGCAGTTGTGAAAGCAAGGACTTTTAATGAATGGCCTTCCGCACATTTCAGGTAATAATGACGTCGGAAGCTTCTGCTAAATAAGCCCCAGTTTCTCAGTGGGTGCAACCCCATATCTCCAGGGTGTCAGAAACTGTGTCCAAGTCATCACAGAGATCCATGTTCACACGTCGCTGGCACTCACTCTCATTGGGCCACCACTCGATCCACGTGTCCTTCCCGATGATGTAGGAATAGCTACAAGAATGGACACTCTATTAATGAAGTGCATGCAATTAGGTGAAGCCCTACCTAATCTTAATTAATATATCGTTTCATCCAATCACTGGAATACAATGGGGGGGAATTCACAAAAGTGGAGAGAGCCCTTCTTTGGAGTAAAAGTGGTGGAAAACACTTTCTCCAGATTCACAAACAGAAATCCACCTAAATTCCGACTTTCCGTTTTTGGTGAAAGAAAGACAGTTTACAGACACTTTTGTGTGACATTTATACGCCATTTTTTCACAACATTTTTCCCAATATTTTCAAAATGGAGTAAAGCTCAGTGTAACTCTGTCAGACCAATTCTAAGATCTTCTGTTTTCTTTTGTTTTAACCAGTGTCCATTTCACACCTCTGGTAGGAGCCCCATTGGGGAATCAGTAACATATTAATGGAGATTAGTAGACTATTGTCAGGGGACAAGTTTCTGTATAACTCTAGAACAATACGTGCAAAAAGCCTCATTAACATTTTATAAACAAGTAAAAAAAAAGTTAAAATTTTATATTGGTAATCAGCAAGCAGCACATACACACTGGCACCCAAACTAGGATACTGGGGTACAGGGTTGGACTGACCCAACAGGCACTGGATAAAGACCTGGTAGGCCCTAGTCCTGTTGGATAGTGATGGGCAAAATGTTTTGCCAGACATGGATTCGTGGCGAATTTCCGCTTTCGCAATTGGCGGATTGTTTCGCGAAACGGATGAAAACATTTGCTGTGGAGAAATTTGCAGAGCGTCCAAAAATTGTTGCCTGTGACAAAAGAATAGCGGCGGGCGACAAAAGAATAGCCGCGCGAGAAAAAAATAGCCACGCGTGAAAAAAATAGCCGCGGACGAGAAAAAAATAGCTGCGCGACAAAAAAATAGCCGTGGCCGACAAAAGAATACCCTCGTGACAAAAAAATAGCCATGGGCGACAAAAGAATAGCCTTGAGACAAAAAAATAGCTGTGGGTGACAAAAGAATAGCCGCAGGCGACAAAAGAATAGCCTTGAGACAAAAAAATAGCTGTGGGCGACAAAAGAATAGCCGCAGGCGACAAAAGAATAGCCTTGAGACAAAAAAATAGCTGTGGGCGACAAAAGAATAGCCGCAGACGACAAAAGAATAGCCTTGAGACAAAAAAATAGCTGTGGGTGACAAAAGAATAGCCGCAGGCGACAAAAGAATAGCCTTGAGACAAAAAAATAGCTGTGGGCGACAAAAGAATAGCCGCAGGCGACAAAAGAATAGCCTTGAGACAAAAAAATAGCTGTGGGCGACAAAAAAATAGTTTGCCATGTCTGGCAAAACATTTCGACAATTTTTTTGTGACGTGCAATATTTTCGCGACAGATTCGCTCATCACTACTGTTGGACCTTTTTTCACCGGACATGTTAGTGTGGGGGCCAGATTGCTGCTGACCAGTAATGAGTAGGGGCTAGAGAAGAAGGTATTTAGACGCTTACAGAAGTGGAATTACACAGAAATATAGAAAACATTAGAAAGCCCAGATTGTCCTGAAACAAATGATGTATAGTTTCCCTGGGCAAACTGAAATTACCCCTCAGGAAATGCCCCCAAAGTGAAATGATAAATGAAATGCAAAATCCTGCAGGTAAAATCCTTACCCCAAGGCTCCTGTAGCTGTGGGACTGGGTTTGTGGCACCGACAGATTTACTAACAGCTAAAGGCAAATTCATAAAAAAAAATGTCGGGAAAATGACAAAATCTGAAAACTGTCTGTTTAAAAGATAAATTCACAAAAGTTTGCGAATTAGGTGGAAACAAATCTATCTCCACTTTTATCTTGTCTCAGTATCGGCACTTTTGTGAATTCCCCCCATAGAGTCAGTTTTCCCAAGGGCATTAGGTTCAATTCTAGTGTGCGTGTATGATAGGGACCTTAGATTGTAAGCTCAACAGATGTCCTCTGTTACACAGCCCCTCCCACTGGCATCCTCTGTTGCACAGCCCCTCCCACTGGCATCCTCTGTTGCACAGCCCCTCCCACTGGCATCCTCTGTTGCACAGCCCCTCCCACTGGCATCCTCTGTTGCACAGCCCCTCCCACTGGCATCCTCTGTTACACAGCCCCTCCCACTGGCATCCTCTGTTGCACAGCCCCTCCCACTGGCATCCTCTGTTACTACAGCCCCTCCCACTGGCATCCTCTGTTGCACAGCCCCTCCCACTGGCATCCCCTGTTGCACAGCCCCTCCCACTGGCATCCTCTGTTGCACAGCCCCTCCCACTGGCATCCCCTGTTGCACAGCCCCTCCCACTGGCATCCTCTGTTACTACAGCCCCTCCCACTGGCATCCTCTGTTGCACAGCCCCTCCCACTGGCATCCCCTGTTGCACAGCCCCTCCCACTGGCATCCTCTGTTACTACAGCTGGACTACAGGGGACATGGGCTCAGTTTGTGATGTTCTAGGCCCAGGCCTTGGTGGCCAAGCCACAAATCCGGGCCTGGGAATTATTGTGATCATCAAAATAATACTGTACAAAGAGCGAAAATTCAGCAATACCCAAGGGTATTAGGTTCAATTCCAACCAAGGCGCTATCTGCAGGGAGTCTTTGTTGGTTTCCCCAGTTTTCTCCGACACTCCAAAAACTTAGTCAGTTGGCTCCTCTTGATATTAACCCTAGTGTGCGTGTATGAATATGATAGGGACCTTAGATTGTAAGCTCAACAGAACCAAAAAAATATATCAAACGTTGTGCAGTGAGGCACTGTGGGAAGAAGGCCCCTGCTCTATAGAGCTTGCACGGAATATTCCCCCCAAACTCAGCTACTTTCTCACTTACCCAGATGGTTGGCGCCAAAGGTCACTAGATGGGCCGAAGATCAGATAGTCTCGCCCAGCCTTTAGATCTAAAGCTTTCTGGCATTTGGTGTGGCTGATGAATGTCCGTGCCTCACCCAGAGAAGACTCATCACTGCCTTAATAAGGAAAACGTAGAAATCTCGTTATAGGAACAGAGACAATTTCCTCATTTAAATTATCATCCACTTTCCCCTTTTGGAAATAACAACATAACTCACCTTCCTTAATAACCCTTTTAATTGTCATTTTGTTATAGTCGGTGTTCTCACCATGTTGTATATCCACGAGAGAAGCCTTGTACACTATGGAGAAGAAACATTGATACGTTAAGAATAGACACCGCCATTAATACTTCCATTGAGAAACATTGAACATTTTACACCAAAAACACCTATTTTACTCTATTCCGTACCCAGGAATTATCAGCATGGATTTCTACAGAGGGAGCCTGGAGGTGGGTGTCCTCTGTTGCACAGCCCCTCCCACTGGCATCCTCTGTAACACAGCCCCTCCCACTGGTGTCCTCTGTTACACAGCCCCTCCCACTGGCATCCTCTGTAACACAGCCCCTCCCACTGGTGTCCTCTGTTACACAGCCCCTCCCACTGGTGTCCTCTGTTACACAGCCCCTCCCACTGGCATCCTCTGTTGCACAGCCCTCCCACTGGCATCCTCTGTTGCACAGCCCCTCCCACTGGCATCCTCTGTAACACAGCCCCTCCCACTGGCATCCTCTGTAACACAGCCCCTCCCACTGGTGTCCTCTGTTACATAGCTCCTCCCACTGGCATCCTCTGTTGCACAGCCCTCCCACTGGCATCCTCTGTTGCACAGCCCCTCCCACTGGCATCCTCTGTTGCACAGCCCCTCCCACTGGCATCCTCTATTGCTATGGCCCCTGCCACTAGCATCCTCTGTTGCACAGCTCCTCCCACTGGCATCCTCCTTTTCCCAAGCCCTTCCAACTGGCATCCTCTGTTACACAGTCCCTCCCACTGGTGTCCTCTGTTACACAGCCCCTCCCACTGGCATCCTCTGTTGCACAGCCCTTAGCACTGGCATCCTCAGTTGCACAGCTCCTCCCACTGGCATCCTCTGTTGCTATGGCTGGAGCACAGGGCACATGAGCTCAGTTTGTGATGTCCTAGGCCCAGACCTTGGTGGCCATGCCCCAAATCTGGGCCTGGGAATTATTGTGATCATCAAAATGATACTGTACGAAGATCCAAAATTGAGCAAAATTACACCTTATGGACATTCGCCTGCAATTGGGGGGCGGAGTGCCAAAAGTCAGGCAGGGATTGGGTCTGACCCTGCGTAGACAGTCACTATTTATTGGGCTGGTGGGTGCTGTTTGCCCTTTTGTGTACCTGAAATGCCAGGGGCCCACCAGAAAACCTTGGACCATGGGCCTACTCTCTAAACTATTATTCTTCCTTTGCTCATTTAATCTCTTTATAATCTTAGTCTCTTTGTTCCACTTTGTTCTTATACAGCAATAGGGAATGACCACGAAGCAGGGTACCGGTAGTTTTCCTGGTATCTCAATGGACCGGCCCAACTCCGGCAAATAGGTAGAAGCAAGGGAGCCCACTGACACCTGGTGCCCACCGGGAGTTTTCCTGGTATCTCAATGGACCAGTGTAACTCCAGCAAATAGTTAGAAGCAAGAGGGCCCACTGACACCTGGGCCCACCGGGAGTTTTCCTGGTATCTCAATGGACCAGTGTAACTCCAGCAAATAGTTAGAAGCAAGAGGGCCCACTGACACCTGGGCGCACCGGGAGTTTTCCTGGTATCTCAATGGACCAGTGTAACTCCAGCAAATAGTTAGAAGCAAGAGGGCCCACTGACACCTGGTGCCCACCGGGAGTTTTCCTGGTATCTCAATGGACCAGAGTAACTCCAGCAAATAGTTAGAAGCAAGAGGGCCCACTGACACCTGGGCCCACTGGGAGTTTTCCTGGTATCTCAATGGACCAGAGTAACTCCAGCAAATAGTTAGAAGCAAGAGGGCCCACTGACACCTGGTGCCCACCGGGAGTTTTCCTGGTATCCTAGTGGGCCAGTCCGACACTAGATTCTCATCATAAATAGGAAGACAGCACCACTACAAAGTCAATCCCAGGGATATACCCTATCGACCTCCTCAATTGAGCTTAGGGCTTTTTACCATTGTCCTATATAGCAACACCTTCATCTCACTAAAGCCCATGCTACACAACTGTCCTTCACCATTGTTCTTCCTCTATGTAACAAATACTTATATTTATAGTCTGTATCAACTTGTTCAAACTTTTATTGTATAAGGCATATATCATACAGGTATAGACATTATTATATGTGAATATTTGTGTAACTGTAAATGATACCCACCATAATCCACACTTTTATCGCAAGCCTTATACACCCGGAAAGAGGATGTTATTTCATCCTGGTTCTGTTGCTGCTGGAAACAGTTCTCTGGAAGAGGGGGAAAGTGAAGGGTTGTGGGTCAGATATTTGAAGTAGGAAGGAAAAAACAAGTCACAGTAAAAACAGCCTTTTGACCCCTTAGATATGAGTATGGTCTAAGCCACCAATAACTTAAGGTGGCCATATACAGGCTGATTGTAGCTGCCGATATCGGTCCCTTGGACCAATTCGGCAGCTTATCGGCCTGTGTAGGGGAAACAATGACTGGCCTGCCCAACCGATATCTGGCCTGAAATCGGGCAGATATCGATCGGGCAGGTTAAAAAATTCAGTCAGATTGGGGACCACTTCGGCTCGTTGATGCGGCCCCCGAACTGACTGCGCCTATTCCAGTCGTTATTCCAGTCGTTGGCCCCAGGACCGAATTAGCCTAAATTCCCCCGATATTGCCCACCCGTAGGTGGGGATATAGGGAGAAGAGCCGCTCACTTGGCAACCTCACCAGGCGAGCGGATCTTACGTGTATGGCCACCTTTAACCATGGGAAATGCCAATGTGCTTGCTGGAAAGATCTGTTAGTAATCTTGTTTATCAAAGAGTTAAATATCACAACAGGACTGGTGATTAAACATAACATGTTTTTAGGGGCTCAGAAGAACTGGAGCACCATGCAGAGGGCAAAACTTAATTTTATTATCCAACAGTATCAGCTCTAGACTCACCCTCTACACAGCGGCATACATATCCTTGGCAAATTCTGCCCAACAGGTCACTGCCCTCCTTCATATGGTAGAATTTACTGCTGTGGTTTTCTGTTAGGGAAAAATAAGATATAAGAGATAGACATCAGCTAACACCAGCAATCCATTTAAATGTAGGGGGGCAGCAACAGGAAATTACAGACATTATGGAGATCACTTCTCTCTGCATATAGATCCTCCATGCCCAGCCCCTAGACCTGATAATATCTAATACTAGGTCTGGGACACGTCCATTCCACCGATGTGCCAGTTCTCCTTATGGCCATGACAACTGCAACTGTCACTCTTCCTGTTGGGGCTAACTTCAACTTTGCCACCAACTGCTTCATTGCCAGTGGCTCTCTCAGGTCCTCCTATCATCTGATGTAACATGGCCTGCAAAAGATGGAAACTCCTATGCCGAAAGCACACTAGGCGATGGATGAAAATTTCTCCAACCACATCCGCACTACACTCTGTGGACCTCAGAGAGTATGAGATCAGCTCAACTCAACCTAAAACTAATTGAGCATGATTTTTTGTATATGGCTATACCCTTTGATCTCTTTTAGCGTACTTTCTAATGTTCCAATTCTTTGCTACCTGACTGGTCGAAACAGAAAGATGTTCTTACCTGGAGAGTTATAATCGTACACGGTTACAGAAGCTGGCTGGATGAGGCCCACGTTGAAGAACTGGTGAGCATAAAACTTGACACATTCTTGTTTTGTGTGTGAGATCTAAATGTTGAAGATGAAAAAGACATCACTATGGTATATGCTTAGGAAAGGAACAAAAAAAGCACAAAGTATTAAAGACGCCAAGAATGTCCTAGTTAAATAGTAGGAAGTTGAAGAAAGCAGGGATCTAATGGGCACATTTATAAAGGTGTGTAACATAATCTAAGCAAAAAAAGAAAAACTGCAAAAAAGTTGCATATTTAGAAGGTTCCATTGTCCTTACCTGTCAGCCAGTTGCTGAAGAAATCCATAATACAAAGTCTTTTTATGACACCCTAATAATTCATATGACTATTTTATGCCACCTGAGACTGGGCATAACCCATTGAAGTCAAAGTAAAAAATAGTGTAGGTTTGCTGGAAAGTGTTGGAACTTTATGTTGGTTTTTTTGGTGGATTTTCAAGAGAACTTGTTGGTTTTTAGGCGGCTTTTCTGAGAACATGGTGCCTAGGTGACCTTTTTTTCTAGAGAAGATTTGGTTTTAGGTGGGTTTTCTGAAGAGAACATGTTTTAGGGGGCTTTTCTCAACAGAAAACACTGTTTTGTTCTGGTGAAAATTTTTGATTATCACTAGTTACTTTTTTCAAGAAAAGATGTTGGTTTTCAGGTGGCTTTTCTCAAAATAACAAGCTGTTTTTTAAGTGGTGTTTCTCAAAAGAACAAGCTGGTTTTAGGTGGCTTTTCTCAAAAGAACAAGCTGGTTTTTAGGTGGCTTTTCTCAAAAGAACAAGCTGGTTTTTAGGTGGCTTTTCTCAAAAGAACAAGCTGGTTTTTAGGTGGCTTTTCTTATGAGAAGACACTGGTTTTTAGGTGGCTTTTCTCAAGAGAACATGCTGGTTTTCAGATGGCTTTTCTCAAAAGAAGACACTGATTTTTAGGTGGCTTTTCTCAAGAGAACACACTGGTTTTTAGGTGGCTTTTCTCAAGAGAACACACTGGTTTTTAGGTGGCTTTTCTCAAGAGAACACACTAGTTTTTAGGTGGCTTTTCTCAAGAGAACACACTTGTTTTTAGGTGGTTTTTCTCAAGAGAACACACTGGTTTTCAGATGGCTTTTCTCAAGAGAAGACACTGATTTTTAGGTGGCTTTTCTCAAGAGAACACACTGGTTTTTAGGTGGCTTTTCTCAAAAGAACAAGCTGGTTTTTAGGTGGCTTTTCTCAAAAGAACAAGCTGGTTTTTAGGTGGCTTTTCTTATGAGAAGACACTGGTTTTTAGGTGGCTTTTCTCAAGAGAACATGCTGGTTTTCAGATGGCTTTTCTCAAAAGAAGACACTGATTTTTAGGTGGCTTTTCTCAAGAGAACACACTGGTTTTTAGGTGGCTTTTCTCAAGAGAACACACTGGTTTTTAGGTGGCTTTTCTCAAGAGAACACACTAGTTTTTAGGTGGCTTTTCTCAAGAGAACACACTTGTTTTTAGGTGGTTTTTCTCAAGAGAACACACTGGTTTTCAGATGGCTTTTCTCAAGAGAAGACACTGATTTTTAGGTGGCTTTTCTCAAAAGAACACACTGGTTTTCTTTTGGCTTTTCTCAAGAGAAGACACTGGTTTTCAGATGGCTTTTCTCAAGAGAACACACTTGTTTTTAGGTGGCTTTTCTCAAGAGAACACACTTGTTTTTAGGTGGCTTTTCTCAAGAGAACACACTAGTTTTTAGGTGGCTTTTCTCAAGAGAACACACTTGTTTTTAGGTGGTTTTTCTCAAGAGAACACACTGGTTTTCAGATGGCTTTTCTCAAGAGAAGACACTGATTTTTAGGTGGCTTTTCTCAAAAGAACACACTGGTTTTCTTTTGGCTTTTCTCAAGAGAAGACACTGGTTTTCAGATGGCTTTTCTCAAGAGAACACACTTGTTTTTAGGTGGCTTTTCTCAAGAGAACACACTTGTTTTTAGGTGGCTTTTCTCAAGAGAACACACTAGTTTTTAGGTGGCTTTTCTCAAAAGAACAAGCTGGTTTTTAGGTGGCTTTTCTTATGAGAAGACACTGGTTTTTAGGTGGCTTTTCTCAAAAGAACAAGCTGGTTTTTAGGTGGCTTTTCTTATGAGAAGACACTGGTTTTTAGGTGGCTTTTCTCAAGAGAACATGCTGGTTTTCAGATGGCTTTTCTCAAGAGAAGACACTGATTTTTAGGTGGCTTTTCTCAAGAGAACACACTGGTTTTTAGGTGGCTTTTCTCAAGAGAACACACTTGTTTTCAGATGGCTTTTCTCAAGAGAACACACTTGTTTTTAGGTGGCTTTTCTCAAAAGAACAAGCTGGTTTTTAGGTGGCTTTTCTTATGAGAAGACACTGGTTTTTAGGTGGCTTTTCTCAAGAGAACATGCTGGTTTTCAGATGGCTTTTCTCAAAAGAAGACACTGATTTTTAGGTGGCTTTTCTCAAGAGAACACACTGGTTTTTAGGTGGCTTTTCTCAAGAGAACACACTGGTTTTTAGGTGGCTTTTCTCAAGAGAACACACTAGTTTTTAGGTGGCTTTTCTCAAGAGAACACACTTGTTTTTAGGTGGTTTTTCTCAAGAGAACACACTGGTTTTCAGATGGCTTTTCTCAAGAGAAGACACTGATTTTTAGGTGGCTTTTCTCAAAAGAACACACTGGTTTTCTTTTGGCTTTTCTCAAGAGAAGACACTGGTTTTCAGATGGCTTTTCTCAAGAGAACACACTTGTTTTTAGGTGGCTTTTCTCAAGAGAACACACTTGTTTTTAGGTGGCTTTTCTCAAGAGAACACACTAGTTTTTAGGTGGCTTTTCTCAAAAGAACAAGCTGGTTTTTAGGTGGCTTTTCTTATGAGAAGACACTGGTTTTTAGGTGGCTTTTCTCAAAAGAACAAGTTGGTTTTTAGGTGGCTTTTCTTATGAGAAGACACTGGTTTTTAGGTGGCTTTTCTCAAGAGAACATGCTGGTTTTCAGATGGCTTTTCTCAAGAGAAGACACTGATTTTTAGGTGGCTTTTCTCAAGAGAACACACTGGTTTTTAGGTGGCTTTTCTCAAGAGAACACACTTGTTTTCAGATGGCTTTTCTCAAGAGAACACACTTGTTTTTAGGTGGCTTTTCTCAAGAGAACACACTGGTTTTTAGGTGGCTTTTCTCAAGAGAACACACTTGTTTTTAGGTGGCTTTTCTCAAGAGAACACACTTGTTTTTAGGTGGCTTTTCTCAAGAGAACACACTAGTTTTTAGGTGGCTTTTCTCAAGAGAACACACTGGTTTTCAGATGGCTTTTCTCAAGAGAAGACACTGATTTTTAGGTGGCTTTTCTCAAAAGAACACACTGGTTTTCTTTTGGCTTTTCTCAAGAGAAGACACTGGTTTTCAGATGGCTTTTCTCAAGAGAACACACTTGTTTTTAGGTGGCTTTTCTCAAGAGAACACACTTGTTTTTAGGTGGC
This sequence comes from Xenopus tropicalis, assembly GCF_000004195.4. Lineage (NCBI taxonomy): Eukaryota > Metazoa > Chordata > Amphibia > Anura > Pipidae > Xenopus > Xenopus tropicalis. Next base: position 141,741,574 of record NC_030679.2, on the reverse strand, counting down.
TTTTCTCAAGAGAACACACTAGTTTTTAGGTGGTTTTTCTCAAGAGAACACACTGGTTTTCAGATGGCTTTTCTCAAGAGAACACACTGGTTTTTAGGTGGCTTTTCTCAAGAGAACACACTTGTTTTTAGGTGGTTTTTCTCAAGAGAGCACACTTGTTTTTAGGTGGCTTTTCTCAAGAGAGCACACTGGTTTTTAGGTGGCTTTTCTCAAGAGAACACATTGGTTTTCAGATGGCCTTTCTCAAGAGGAAACTTTGGTATGTAGCTGTTTTTTCTCAAGAGAACAAAATCAAGTAGCTTTTCTCTAAATAACTTGTTGTTAACACATTGCTTTATAGGTGGCACAGTGTTTAGGAGGTTATTCTCAAAGAGAACATGTTGGATTTTAGGTGGCTTTTCTCAAGTAAACAGTTTTAGGTGGCTTTTTTAGGTGAACATGGTTTTTAGTTGGATTTTCTCAAGCTAATATGATTTTTAGCTGAACTTTATAAAGAGAACATGGTTTTAGGTGGCTTTTCTCAAAAGAACATGGGTTTTAAGTGGCTTTGCTCAAGAGAACACACTGGTTATTAGGTGGATTTTCTCAAGTGAACACCTTTTTTTAAATCCCAGAATTTTATACCCTAAACAGGGAATTCAAATGGTAAAACATATTTTATGCTATTTGGTGTATTTCATGCTTTATTTTTTTACACAGCTTGCAAATATTTCTCTTTTGCTTTGAGTATTACTGAAGACATAAATAACAAACAGAAAGCAATAGAAGTGCAGCGATAAAAAATGAAAGACTTGAGCAGTAGGGTAAAGAGTTAGGTTGGAGGCAGCAATTGGCAGAAGTACCAAGACGGGGCTATGTAATAGACTATGTAATGTCATATATAATGGCTTAGTAGTGGTACAGTATCAGTAAAGTATAGGTGAGGTATAACAAAGTTGTTAGAGCTTGGGACTCACTTTATCTAAGAAAATGATAAGGTTCGCTCTTTCCTTGGCCCCTTTGTTGATTTCATACTTGGAGACGTACTTGTCCACTCCTTTCATTAGCTGTGGGTAACAGTAAGAAGCAATTAATATGTGTCAGAAATATAAAGGATGATGAAAGGCTTAGAATAGTTTCAATAGTTTCTGTATGATGCCATTTCAAAAGCTAAAATCAGCATATACCTACTTTCCATACTAGAGGCTTGGAGAAGAAACAGTTCAATATTTATTTGGAACTTACTTTCTCAAGAGAATCAACATCAGGGAAGAAACCAGTCATCATGGATATATCAATAACGGGCATGGAGACATCACCATTCTTGAGATTCCTGGTAAGAATACAATGAATGTCTTATGTTGAATTTTAAAGAGGATGAAAAGCCTCACAACCTGTAGTAAACATGCAGCTGTTTGTGTGCTATCCAATCATCCTTCATTTAGCATAAATGCGTCTCTCTGTCCATCTTAAAGAAAAGGCTGACTTACTGTCTCATCCCAATAGCCCAAAAAGGTATCTCTCTGGTGCAATAGCTTTTAGCACAGTGTCCAGAATGGTATCTGTGCAGTTGGTGTTCCTGAGTCAATTTGTAAGTTTCTTAGCCGCCCAGCACTAGGAATACTTGTGTCAGGAAGCAACAGATGGGTTTCCTTCTTCTTTAGAAAGATTCTTTAGAAAGATTCTGAGAACTTTAACCTTGAGCTCTAACATTTTCCTACTGGAATAGTAAGTGTCAGGATAATTTATAAGAGCACTTCTTAGGAAAGTGAGATAGTGAGATTATTTAGAAAGAGCAGTTTTCCGGCTCCAACCAGGAAATTAGCTGGGAGTATCTTCCCTACAGGCACTGTTGCCTTACAGCAGGACCTGGTTAAGACGCAGGTATCAGGCCAATTCCTATCCTTGATCCATAGTCGGCTGTGAGGGATCCTTGGCTAAGGGACACCCTGAGGATACAGATACTAGGCCAGGCTATTCTCCACAGGGAGGCCGTGTTGGTTGGTGGTCCTTACCTTCCCCACCCTCGGCTGAGGTGGGCTATACGGGTGGACACCATATTTTTCTACCTTCTGTGCAATTGCCGGATATCTACTCTGTGTGAGTATATTGCTATAACCCTGCACATTGATTGTCTCTGACAATAAACCAATTCTATTGTTCAACTGCAAGAACCTTCTGGCGCCCATTTGTTACTTTGCACCGCACACAGCTAGAGTGAGTTGTAGTTGCACTACACCATCGCTCCGTTTGGTCACGTCCACATAGCGAAGGCCCATCCTGGAGGATTGAGTCGCGTGTACCCCATGCTCTAAACCAGTGATCCCCAACCACTGGCTCGGGGGCAACATGTTGCTCACCAACCCTTTGGATGTTGCTCTCAGGGGCCTCAAAGCAGGTGTTAATTTTTGAATTTCTGGTTTGGAGGCAAGTTTTGGTTGCATAAAACCCAGTGTAAAGCCAAACAGAGCCTTCTATAGGCTGCCAGTCCACATAGGGGCTACAATTGTAGCTCTTATTTGCACCCCCAGTAACTGTTTCCATGCTTGTGTTGCTCCCCAAAACTTTTTCCATTTGAATGTGGCTCACAGGTATAAAAGGTTGGGGATCCCTGCTCTAAACCTATCTAGCCGTGCTGTTGGCTTGGTTACAGCCAAGAAGGGGTTACATAACTATAAGTGTTTATAGCATACATCTAAAATACTAACATCTACACTCAATACACCCAGAACACACCCACAATTTGTCAAACCTCATCCACAAGCTCTACCCCTGTGCATATCTCAGGATACCCTCAGGAGTCCGCCCTTCCCCCCTCAAACCGCAACCATTTCTGCATCTGTCCCTTAACTGTATATTACTGGGTTAGGCAGCATAATAGTCATGGGGCAGAGGCTACCCAAGGCGGGATGACTTCTGACTGGACATGCCTCCTAAATTGAAAAATAACCTATTGGTTGTCGACCTTGTTGGGTTCCCTGATCTCTGGGAGAGCTGTTAGGAAAAAAAAGAGGCTTCAAGTATATTTACTTATATTTCCTTTTTTTTAGAGGCTCCTCATTTGCTTCTGGCATCCACCATGCATAAAGCAATGCAATGCTGCCAGGGATTCTTTTGCACTCAAGATTAATCATTTATGATGTCTCTGGTCAGTAATGTAGAAGCATTAAGGGGCACAAGGCCATGTCTCATAGTGCTTATACACAATGGACTTCTACTGACTGGTATATCAGAGCATTGGAAGGCACAGGCCAGTCCTGTCCTTATCCCCAGCCATAGAGTAAGTGCAAGACATCAAGCCACTTGTTTTATGTGTTGCCCTTGTGACTAGGTATCTTCACGCTTGTGGGCCCTCTGTAGTGATGAGCGAATCTGTCCCGTTTCGCTTTGCCATAAAATTCGTGAAACGGCAAGAAAATTCGCGAAATGGCAAAAAATTTGCGAAACGGCAAAAAATTCATGAAACGCATTTGTAGCGCAATTATTTTTTTTTTGCATCTTTTTTGTCGCCTGCGTCTATTTTTCTGTCATCCGCGGGTTTTTTTACACGATCGTGCCCAATTTTGCCGCGACCGCGCCCAATTTGACGCACAACGAACAAAAAATCTGCGTGATTAATTTTTATATGCCGAATTTTAACGGAATTTTCACGAAACAATTCGCCAATGGGGAAATGCAGAAATTCACTGCGAATCCATGCCTGGCGAAAAAATTCGCTCATCACTAGCCAGGGCCGGTCTTACCAACTGCGGGGCCCAATTGGAACCATTTTTGCAGGGCCCCCTTAGTCCATTGTGAATTATGCTTAGTGCAGAGGATTCCCTATGTTGCCATAGTTTTATAGTTTTTTAGGCTGTTCCTGCTGAATTGTGCTTAATACAGGCATAACTCCCAACATTTAAAAAATGTAAACAGGGACAATTTTTTTTTTTGCCATGCCCATGGAAAGAATGCAATTTGCCCTGCAGTGTACTCCCATTCCCAGACTCACCCAACACTAGCAGAACAGAGCAGCAATGAGCAGAGTTCATGTGGCTGTCATATGGTGTAAACTTAGGGGGCTGTTCCTGCTGAATTGTGCTTAGTACAGGGGAATCCCTATGTGCCATAGTTTTATGGTATCTCTCTGTACAGGCTATGAGCAAACTTAGGGGGCTGTTCCTGCTGAATTGTGCTTAGTACAGGGGAATCCCTATGCTGCTATAGTTTTATGGTATCTCTCTGTACAGGCTATGAGCAAACTTAGGGGGCTGTTCCTGCTGAATTGTGCTTAGTACAGGGGAATCCCTATGCTGCCATAGTTTTATGGTATCTCTCTGTACAGGCTATGAGCAAACTTAGGGGGCTGTTCCTGCTGAATTGTGCTTAGTACAGGGGAATCCCTATGCTGCCATAGTTTTATGGTATCTCTCTGTACAGGCTATGAGCAAACTTAGGGGGCTGTTCCTGTTGAATTGTGCTTAGTACTGGGATGGCTATGAGCAAACATAGGGGGCTGTTCCTGCTGAATTGTGCTTAGTACAGGGGAATCTCTATGCTGCCATAGTTTCCACATGCAATATTTGTTGTGGCCATAAAGTGTCCGGGTCCCATTGTTTCTCCCAGTTTATTGCAGTTATATAACTAGTGTGCGGCTGGGGGATATAATTAAATGGTAAAGGCCAGCAGCCTATGTATAGCAGATGCTCTCAGGCAAAGATGTCAGCCATCTTAGCAACAGCTTGAATCATTACCTGCAGCAGCTCCAGGCTCATTTATCCCCCGCTGAGTTATTTAAAAAAAAAACATGTCCACGGACTTCTAGTTACAAATACCTCTTATCTCATCGACACGAGAGGAGAACTCCTTCACAGGGGGCTGTGCGTGCGTGTCTGCTTTAGCACGGTGAGAGCAGAGGGTCAAAGTTTATGCCCGTGTCCAATCGCATTGCAGCACAGCCCCCTGTGAAGAAGTTCTCCTCTGGTGTTGATGGGATAAGAGGTAAATGTAACTAGAAATCCATGCGGGTGGAAGGGAGTGAGGGAGGGGGGAGTTAAAGCTATTCTTTTTCAATGGAGCGCGGGGCCCCCATTGGCGCAGGGCCCGATTGGGCGCAATAGGTGCAATCGGCCTAGGGCCGGCCCTGTCACTAGCCCTCTACAATTCCATCACTGATGCATTGACAGAAAACTTAATTGCCCTCATTTAAAGGTATATGGGGAAGGCACGGAGCAGAATTGGATATGCAACACATTTGTAGGGATGAACAGTGTTAAGTTGTTTTGAGGAATGGTCATCAAGCTCCCAAAGCACAAGGAAGGAATCAGCACAATGAAGAAAACAGCATCAGGGTTGCTTCAATTGCGGAGTTGGTCAGAAGCATGACTCCTTACCTGGCACAGACTTCCAAAGAAATTGTAGCCTTGGCAACTTCAGGTCGCTTAACTGTTTGCAACCCAAAAAAAGAAAAGAAAGGTCAAAAAGAACAAATTAACAAAAAGACAGAAAGTGACAAAAAAATGGTGGTTACATTAAATGGGAACGTACAGTATGTACCAGCTGTACCATGCATAAACGTTGTATTCTTCATACCCACTAAGAAAGTGTGGTCTATGTCAATAAAGAATAGTTTCCAACTCTACCTTTTCTGCAGTCAGATGATCAATTGACTTTCTTATTGCTGGGCGACCACCCAATTCCAAATCCCTATGCCTTGAATAACTTTGAATTTAACAGATTGTTCCACCATGGCCAAGTGATTATTTGTGTCATAGTTGGGATCAAGTACAGGTACTGTTTTATTATTACAGAGAAAAGGGAATCATTTAACCATGAAATAAACCCAATAGGGCTGTTCTGCCCCAATAAGGGGTAATTATATCTTAGTTGGGATCAAGTACAGGTACTGTTTTATTATTACAGAGAAAAGGGAATCATTTAACCATTAAATAAACCCAATAGGGCTGTTCTGCCCCAATAAGGGGTAGTTATATCTTAGTTGGGATCAAGTACAGGTACTGTTTTATTATTACAGAGAAAAGGGAATCATTTAACCATGAAATAAACCCAATAGGGCTGTTCTGCCCCCAATAAGGGGTAATTATAGCTTAGTTGGGATCAAGTACAGGTACTGTTTTATTATTACAGAGAAAAGGGAATCATTTAACCATTAAATAAACCCAATAGGGCTGTTCTGCCCCCAATAAGGGGTAATTATATCTTAGTTGGGATCAAGTACAGGTACTGTTTTATTATTACAGAGAAAAGGGGAATCATTTAACCATTAAATAAACCCAATAGGGCTGTTCTGCCCCCAATAAGGGGTAATTATATCTTAGTTGGGATCAAGTACAGGTACTGTTTAATTATTACAGAGAAAAGGGAATCATTTAACCATTAAATAAACCCAATAGGGCTGTTCTGCCCCCAATAAGGGGTAATTAAATCTTAGTTGGGATCAAGTACAGGTACTGTTTTATTATTACAGAGAAAAGGGAATCATTTAACCATGAAATAAACCCAATAGGGCTTTTCTGCCCCAATAAGGGGTAATTATATCTTAGTTGGGATCAAGTACAGGTACTGTTTTATTATTACAGAGAAAAGGGAATCATTTAACCATGAAATAAACCCAATAGGGCTGTTCTGCCACCAATAAGGGGTAATTATATCTTAGTTGGGATCAAGTACAGGTACTGTTTTATTATTACAGAGAAAAGGGAATCATTTAACCATGAAATAAACCCAATAGGGCTGTTCTGCCCCCAATAAGGGGTAATTATATCTTAGTTGGGATCAAGTACAGGTACTGTTTTATTATTACAGAGAAAAGGGAATCATTTAACCATTAAATAAACACAATAGGGCTGTTCATTTTAGCGTAGGCAAAAACATTTGTTCATCTGAAGTAGTGGCAGTTGTTGAACATGATATTGTTATATGTGTATAACTGTCACCAGAAAATATGGCGTCCCTATGTTTGGCTAGTGATGTATGGCAATTGCTATTTGCAGTCATTGGAGGGGATCCATAACATGCTGCTTTGGGATACTCTCTGGCTGTGTTACTCCCTGTGTAATGAAGGGAAAGGCACTCACTCATTGTTTCTTCCTTTACATTCACAGACAGGTCAAAGTTACTGCTCGTCCTCTCGTTCTCTGATACGAAAGCGTAATATACATACACCACCTGTGCAGGGAATGACACCATTGGGATATCAGACAGATATATACAGAGTATTATGGTTAGTTTATAATAGTTACAATTGTAAATGAATTCATGTGTAATAGTGCACAGTATAGCTAAAAAGAGTGTTGGGTAGGACTGATATTGAACACCCCAAGTAACACTCTCAGAAGGATGACATGTTTGGCCTAAACAGTTGCTACTAAACTTACCTTTAACGTACACTTTCCCTTGCCTTTTGCTTTTACTACAAAATCTCGGAATATCCGCCCCTATAAAAAATAAATGGATTTGTCATAGTTGTATTAAAGGTATTCATAGAAATGCCAATACTAAAGAGTATTCATCTTACTATAATAGATAACTCATATATAACTTATATATATATATATATATATAAGGTCCTACATTACACAAGCAAAGCCCCACAAGGAGGTAAGTAACTGCTTACTGTAGATCATTGCAGAATGATGATGATTATTATCATCATTATTATTTCATCATCATCATCATCTTCATCATCATATTATCAGCGTTGTTATCATCGCCAACATCATTATATAATCATTATCATCATCATATTGTCATGTTTGTCATCATCATCGATATCTTCTTCATCATATTATCATTATCAGCAATATTATCATAATCATTATATAATCATCATTATAGTATTGTTATTATCATCATCATCTTCTTCATCATCGTAGTCACATTATCATCGTTGTCATTATAATCATCATATTATCATTACCATCATCAACATCTTCATCATGATTATGAAGAATGATTTTCATCATCATCATCATCAATATTATTATTATTATTATTATTATTATTATTATTATTATTATTATTATTATTATTATTATTATTATTATATATAATTATATAATTATTATATTTTTTATAATAATACTATTATATTATTATTAGCATCAAATAGTATCATAATCATCATATTATCCTCATTACAGTATTGTTATTATCATCATCATCATCATCATCATCATCATCATCATCATCATCATCATCATCATCATTATCATCAATAGTATCATAATCATTATATTATTATCATCATCATCATCTTCATCATCGTCATATTATCATCATTGTCATTATAATCATCATATTATCATTACCATCATCATCAATATCATCTTCATCATATTATCATCATCATTACCGTTATCATCATTATAATATTGTTATTATTATTAGCATCATCACCGTCATAATCATCATTATATTATCATATCATCATCATCATCATTATCATCAATAGTATCATAATCATTTTATTATCATCATCATCATCATCATCTTCATCATTGTCACATAATCACCATTGTCATTATAATCATCATATTATCATTACCATCATCATCATCTTCTTCATCATGATTATGAAGAATGATTTTCATCATCATTATCACTATTATTATTATCACTATTATTATTATCATCATCATTATTATATTATATATAATTATTATACTTTTTATAATAATACTATTATATTATTATTATCATCATTATCATCAAATAGTATCATAATCATCATATTATCCTCATTACAGTATTGTTATTATCATCATCATCATCATCTTCTTCTTCATCATCGTCATATTATCATCATTGTCATTATAATCATCATATTATCATTACCATCATCATCATCGATATCTTCTTCATCATATTATCATCATCATTACCATCATCATTATCATATTATTATTATTATTAGCATCATAATCATCATTATATTATCATATCATCATCATCATTATCATCAATAGTATCATAATCATTATATTATTATCATCATCATCATCTTCATCATTGTCACATTATCACCATTGTCATTATAATCATCATATTATCATTACCATCGTCATCGATATCTTCTTCATCATATTATTATTATTAGCATTATCATCAATAGTATCATAATCATGATATTATCATTATTATAGTATTATTATATCATCATTATACTCATTGATTTATTGTTATAATTATCAGCAATATCTTCATCATTTTTTTTTCTCTTTCACATTTTCTATTCTATTTTTTTTTTTACCTTCTCTTATTTCAGATGCCAACTGCAAATGCTTTTTTTGTTGAGTGGATTAGACAGAGCTGTTTAAAGGAACACTGTCATGGGAAAACATGTTTGTTACAAAACCCATCAGTTAATAGAGCTTCTCCAGCAGAATCCTGCATTGTAATCTGTTTTTCCCATGGGGCTAGCCATATTCTTCATTTCCCAGGGTGCCACAGCCATGTGACCTGTGTTCTGATAAATTTTACTCACACTTTACTGCTGCGCTGCAAGTTGGAGTGATATCCCCCCCCCCTCACCCCCAGCAGCCGATCAGCAGAACAATGAGAAGGGAGCAAGATAGCAGCTCCCAGTAGGTATCAGAATAGCACTCAATAGTAAGAAATCCAAGTCCGGCTTGGGACTCCTCCAGTTACATGGGAGTAGGAGAAACAATAGGTTAGCTGAAAGCAGTTCTAATGTGTAGCGCTGGCTCCTTCTGAAAGCTCAGACTCAGGCACACTTTACTGCTGCGCTGCAAGTTGGAGTGATATCCCCCCTCCCCCAGCAGCCGATCAGCAGAACAATGGGAAGGCAGCAAGATAGCAGCTCCCAGTAGGTATCAGAATAGCACTCAATAGTAAGAAATCCAAGTCTGGCTCGGGACTCCTCCAGGTACATGGAAGTATTCTTCCATTCCAAAGGCCACACAACAAAAAAGGACTTTATATATACATTTAAGTATGTTTATACTTACTTCATGGACACGTGCCAGCATAGCATTTGAGGGGTTGAACCTATAAGATAAAAGTGGTCTCCTGTCTAAAAAGTCAAAGGTGACATCCAAGTCAAGCTCATTGTGATATTTGGTGCCTGTGTAATACTGAGCTAGAGCTTGGAACATTATCAAGGTAGCCTAGAACAATGGAAAACACCAGTTAATGCAATAACCAGAATAGTAATAGCCAAGACAAGAGACTTATAAATGATATGTTTGTGTTTATTGCTGGCTATACAACATGGTTGTACCCATGGAGCAAATAGTCATTGTATAGCCAAGTCCTACAAATTTATAGCAGGAGGAATAACTTTATGCTGTATACAACTACACAATACACAAGTAAACATCACTCACCTGAGCAGATCTATAAGTCTCTCCATGATCTTTCTGTCCCTTGAGCCAACGGACAATGGCATGGGTTGGCTGGTATTTCTGCATCTTAAGGAGGGCTAGAAGAGCGTATGATGTGGCCTCCACAGAGATTAAAGGTGAGCCTTGCTCCTCCCAGTGGCTCATATCTAAATGACAATAAGTGTTTTGGGGACAATGGGGACTGGGTAGTAGGACTTGTTATTTTATAGGAGATGGAGGTGGAACTAGAGAGGAACCAGAGCACCCAAGAAAGGTTACCCCAGGGAACTCCTTGTTGCAGCTGTAGGATGTGATCCTTAGGGCACCTAACCCTGTATCATGTGGAGCTTCCCAGGCCCGGACTGGCAATCTATGGATTCTGGCAAACTAGGGGTAGGCAGAAGAGGCAGCTGCCTAGGGCACAATGATTGGGGGGCGCCAGGCAGCATCTCCTGCCCACCCCTAGCCCGCTCACTTTAGTCATTGCCTCAGCCGCTTGTCATTAGCGGCGGAGGCAATGATCCCTCGCATCGTAAACCGCCAGCCCCCCCCCCTCGACTGCGCATGCGCGCTAACGTACGCGGGGGGCGAGGTGGCTGACCGGGTTGCCTAGGGCGCCCGGTCGGCTTGGCCCGCCCCTGACTGGGTAGTAGGACTTGTTTTTTATAGGAGATGGAGGTGGAACCAGAGAGGAACCAGAGCACTGATCCACAGTTATGGGTTTCCTGGTATTTCTGCATTTTGAGAAAGCTAGAAGAGTGTATGATGTGGCCTCCACAGAGATTAAAGGTGAGCCTTGCTCCTCCTAATGGCTTATATCTAAATGACAATAAGTGTTTTCCTTTTATTAAGGTTGATTGGAATGGGGACTGGGTAGTAGGACTTGTTTTTTATCGGAGATGGAGGTGGAACCTGAGAGGAACCACAGTTATCCTAGAATTAAATGGTGGCCCATGGAATGGTATGGAGACACTTGTCATGTCAGGTTATTGACATGCCTATTATAGTCCTGGGGCTTACTAGGATGTTACATGTAAGCCTGCATATGGGTGGGGGTGTAATAGATATTTATTGTTCCCTACCTGTGGCCGCAGACATTAACTTATTTGTGTCCTGGAGCTTCCCGGCCAACGCAAGTGCATAGGAAGTTATTGCAACGGAATACGGTTTGCGCAGAGCAGAGTAACGGCCCATCAGGAAGTCTGCAGCTCTGTTGGAACTGAAAAGCAAGTTCTAGGGGAGGAGATCAGAGATCAGCTTACATTATTATGAATGTTGAGAAAATAATGCTGTACCTGTTTGTATAGGTTGGTCGTGTTGGGTGTGGGAAGTAATGGCGGCATTTTGGGGCAGGGCTATAATGTGCCTCGGTATAAGACCTTATATATTTGTATGTAATACTTAAGCTGTGGGCAAATATGAGACTTATAATAGTGTTGATATTCATATACAAATACATTGTCAACTTTAGTGCCCAGTGACTGTATTTGTGGAAACCCTACAGCCCATGTTTATGGTACTCACATTGACCACAGAAATGCAATTCTGACTCTCTAGCATAGCAATCAGTACAAAGGCTGTGAGTGTAGCGTCCGACTCTGCTTCTCCGAGCTTGATTCCTCCCTGGGTAACACAGGAACAGATTTACACCAATGAGTGAGCGGTTACTTCAAGGCAATAATAGCAGTACTAGTAACAGTGTTATTTATGCCTGACACCATTGGATCCAACACACCAAGGCAGTGCTTACAGTAAGTACATGTTTGCTCTTGGGGGATTTCATATGGGTCAGATTAGAATCTGGAAGCCACCCAAGAAACGTTACCCCAGGGCAACTCCTTGGTGCAGCTGTAGCAGGTGATCCTTAGGGCACCAAACCCTGTATCATATGGAGCTACCCAGACCCAGACTGGCAATCTATGGATTCTTGCAAATGCCAGAGGGGCTGCTGTAAGGTGCCATAGACACTCACTATTTATTGGGCCTATGGGGGGCTGTTTGGGCCTCTGGGTACTGAAAATCAGGCCCGGACTGGCAATCTGTGGGTTCAGGCAAATGCCAGAGGGGCTGCTGTAAGGTGCCATAGACACTCACTATTTATTGGGCCTATGGGGGGGCTGTTTGGGCCTCTGTGTACTGAAAATCAGGCCCGGACTGGCAATCTGTGGGTTCAGGCAAATGCCAGAGGGGCTGCTGTAAGGTGCCATAGACACTCACTATTTATTGGGCCTATGGGGGGGCTGTTTGGGCCTCTGTGTACTGAAAATCAGGCCCGGACTGGCAATCTGTGGGTTCAGGCAAATGCCAGAGGGGCTGCTGTAAGGTGCCATAGTCACTCACTATTTATTGGGCCTATGGGGGGGCTGTTTGGGCCTCTGGGTACTGAAAATCAGGTCCGGACTGGCAATCTGTGGGTTCAGGCAAATGCCAGAGGGGCTGCTGTAAGGTGCCATAGACACTCACTATTTATTGGGCTGCTGGGGGGCTGTTTGGGCCTCTGTGTACTGAAAATCAGGCCCAGACTGGCAATCTGTGGGTTCAGGCAAATGCCAGAGGGGCTGC